>NC_143132.1:47777500-49027500 GCF_059928025.1 Delphinapterus leucas
CTCCACACCCTCTCCAGCATTTATTGTTTGTAGATTTTTTGATGATGGCCATTCTGACCGGTGTGAGGTGATACCTCACTGTCGTTTTGATTTGCATTTCTCTAATGATTAGTGATGTTGAGCATACTTGCATGTGTTTGTTGGCAATCTGTATATCTTCTTTGGAGAAGTGTCTATTTAGATCTTCTGCCCATTTTTGGATTGGGTTGTTTGTTTTTTTGATATTGAGCTGCATGAGCTGCTTGTATATTCTGGAGATTAATCCTTTGTCAGTTGCTTTGTTTGCAAATACTTTCTCCCATTCTGAGGGTTGTCTTTTCATCTTGTTTATGGTTTCCTTTGCTGTTCAAAAGCTTTTAGGTTTCGTTAGGTCCCATTTGTTTATTTTTGTTTTTATTTCCATTTCTCTAGGAGGTGAGTCAAAAAGGATCTTGCTGTGATTTATGTCAAAGAGTGTTCTTCTTATGTTTTCCTCTAAGAGAGAAACGACAGTCTTTTTATAACCTAATCTGAGAACTGACATCACATCACTTCTGCCATATTCTGTTAGAAGCAGATCAGTAAATCTGGTACACATTCAAGAGGAGGGGATGAATACCAGGAGATGGTGATCACTGGTGCTATCCTGTAATCTGGCTACCACAGTCTGCCCTCTGGGCCCCAGTGATTTACATCCCTCCCATACGCAGAATATATTTGCCCCTCCCAAGGCTTGCAAAAATCTTATGACGTTACAGCATGAGCTTGGTGTCCAGAATTTCATTGTCTAGATCAGGTCCAGGTGCAGTTAAGTTTCCTCTGGTTTAGACCTTTAAGTATAACTCTTTGAGTATATTTCTTCTCAACCTATGAAACTAAAGAGACAAGTTGTCTCAACCCCTACATACCCAACACCAAGCAGTGAGGCAAGCATTGGATAACCTCTATAGGCATTTCTATTCAAATAGGAGTAACAAAGAGTCATTGGTCCACAACATTCAGAAAGTGTTAGGAGTTTCTTGATTAAGTCTTAAGGCCCAGGGTCTTATGGTTCTTGGCACTGCTGTTTGGGTTTTTGTTCTGTCCTCTGAGTCATCCTCCCTTTTTTTTTTAAATGAAAGGTAACATGTGTTTGCAACTAAGCAGCTCTTTCAGCTTGCTTCTTGATAATAGAATTCTCAGGGCTCCTCTCTGACCCTCTCAGCTTCTGAATATATAACTCCTTTAAGAATTGTGTGGGGGCTTCCCTGGTGATGCAGTCGTTAAGAATCCACCTGCCAATACAGGGAACACGGGTTTGAGCCCTGGTCCATGATGATCCCACATGCCACAGAGCAGCTAAGCCCATGTGCCACAACTACTGAGCCTGCACTCTAGAGCCCGCGAGCCACAACTGCTGAGCCCGTATGCCACAACTACTGAAGCCCACATGCCTAGAGCCCGTGCTCTGCAACAAGAGAGGCCACTGCAATGAGAAGCCTGCGCACCGCAATGAAGAGTAGCCCCTGCTCACCACAACTAGAGAAAGCCTGCATGCAGCCATGAAGACCCAACGCAGCCAAAAATAATAAATAAATTTAATCAATTAATTAATTTTTTTAAAAAAAGAATTGTTTGCGTCTCCTATGATTCTTCTGGGGATTTACTCTATTAGGCAGAAGTCACACCCACAATGTTTTCCAGATAACCCCTTCTGTACCTTGGGCTTCAGCTGAGACAATTACAAGATAAGACCCCTTAAGCTTCCTAGACTCATGTTTGAGAGAATCTGCGAGGCACACCTTTAATCTCTTTAAAAACTTTTGTTTTTTCTTTTTAATTTGGCTGCACTGCGGGGCTTGCAGGATCCTAGTTCCCCGACCAGGTATCAAACCCGGACCCTCAGCAGTGAAAGCATGGAGTCCTAACCACTGGACTGCCAGGGAGTTCCCTTTAAGTATTTCTTATGTAACTGTGACTGTGTCCAAAATTTTTGAACAGTGTGTTCAGGCACTATCCACCTAGCAATCACCTTATTTTTGACACATTTCAAAGTAATTTGCAAAATCAGTACACTCCCCTCAGATGCTTCAGCATGCATATTATTTTTAAAAGCTCAATATTTACTTTAAAGTTCTTTTTTTTTTCTTGTAAGGTGAAGTTAACATACAATAAAATACACAAATGTCAAATGTACCATTCAATGAGTTTTGACAAATTCATATAACTCCGTAATACACACCCCTACAGGATACAGAACATTACCATCACCCCAGAATCCTTTCATGCCACCTCCCTGTTAATCACCATTCCAAACTCCTTGCTCCTGAGGCAACCACTGTTCTGATGCTTTTTCCCCCAAAATTTGTTTTGCTTTTTCTAGGATTTCATGTAACTCCATCAGTCTTTAGCTGTTTTTCTTACTTGCTACCTTATATTTTATACTGCAGTTTCTTGATTTACCACTTTCTGATTATCTTCCTGAGGTAGCATAGGAGGACATAGTCCTCTCACCTATGCCCTATTCCCTCTCCAACTGCTACTTCCTCGGCCGATACACTATTACATTTTGGTTAAAACAGTTGTCACTCTTTCATTATTATGACCATGGAAACACTGTTCAGTGCTGAGAAAAAGAGAAGTTATAATCATCCCTCCTTTCTTATACAACTCTTTATTTTTATGTATTAATAATTACCTCATTTCTTCACTTGCCTAGCTTGCTATGTTCCTACTGTTAATTGCTCCCGTATGTTCCAACATCTCTTCCACATGCCCATGGACAGTATTTTCCATATGCTCAAATAGATCAGTTATTGTTCTTTCCTACAGATCTCCACACTTTTGTTCCACTCTGAATTGGTTATTCTCTAGGCCTGCTGAACAACTGAGACTTCTCTTTACTGCCCCTTCAGTAGCCTCCCGGATTGGTCTCCCTACTTACTGAATCCTATGTCATCCTCTTGATTTAGTCCTTTATTATGCTGGAATAGAGCCTTGAGTATCTGTGGGTAGGAAGTAAATTTTTTGAGATCTTAAATATCTGAGAATGTTTACTGAAATCTGAAATTTTTCCTCTTAACTTGATTGATAATTTTGCTGGGTATAAAAATCTAATTTGAAAAAAAAATCTAATTTGCAAATAAATTTTCCCCATAATTTTGAAGGCTTTGTTCTACTGAGTTCAAGCATCAATTACTGCTGTTGCACAGTCTGCCACCATTCTTTTCTTTGACCTTTTGTATTTTGTATGTTACTGTTTTTCTTTTCATAAGTTTTTAGAATCTTTTGTTTGTCCAGGATGTTCTGCAATTTCACAGTGATTTTCCTTAGCATGGTTATTTTTCTTATCCATTGTACTGTACACTTAATGGGCTTTCAATTTGGAGTTTCATGTTCTAGAAATTTTCCTTCAGTTCTGGAAAGTTTTTCATACATTATTTTTTTATTACTTCTTCCCCACTGTTTTATATGACTCTTACTTTCTATAATACCTTTTATTGGCATGTTGATTCTCTTGGGCTGATTCTCTAATTTTCTTACCATTTTTTTCTTATCATTTTTTCATCTTTCTGGGAGATTTTTTCTACTTTATCTTCAAGCCTTCCTCCTACATTTTTATTCCAACTTTCTTTAATTTTTATTTTAATTATTTTAATTTTTTGCTGCATTGGGTCTTCATTGGTGCGCACAAGCTTTCTCTAGTTGTGGCAAGTGGGGGCTACTCTTCGTTGCAGTGCACAGGCTTCTCATTGCAGTGCCTTCTCTTGTTGTGGAGCACAGGCTTTAGGCACGCGGGCTTCAGTAGTTGCAGCACGTGGGCTCAGTAGTTGCGGCACGCGGGCCCTAGAGCGCACTGGCTTCAGTAGTTGCAGTGTGCAGTCTCAGTAGTTGTGGCTCGTGGGCTTAGTTGCTCTGCAGCACGTGGGATCTTCCCCGACCAGGGATCGAACCCATGTCCTCTGCATTGGCAGGCAGATTCTTAACCACTGTGCCGCCAAGGAAGCCCCCCAACTTTCTTATTTGTTTTAAGGTTTAAATGTTTTTTTTTATTTTTTTTCCTTTTTTATAGCATCCTCGTTTTATAGCATCTTGTTTCATGGCTGAAAATTCTTCCCTCTTCTCTCTGAGAATATTAATTGTAATTGTTTTGAAGTACAGTCTCTGTTTCCTCAGTGTTCTTTTTTCTTTTTTTTGTTTATTTGCTATGATGTTGGAGACTTTCCTTAGATGTCTGATGAACCTTAGCTGTCTATTCATATTAGAGAGAAACACACTAAAAAGTTAATGGAAAACTTTCGTGCATAAATGGGGCTTGTTAATTAGTGGACCTCTTGGTAGGGTGATATGATAACAAAGCTGGACATTTACTATGGAACCCCCAAATGTCACTCTCTTGTGGCATTTCTCTTAGGCCATTTTATTTTTCCAGAGAAGAATTCAGTAGTGTTCTGCCTACACTATATAAGCCTCTCTTGAAATATCCTGAAACAGGGACAGGAAAAGGAAATGAGCCTCAACCTCTACCCTGCCTCCCTTGTGCTAGACTTCTTGGTCTTCTTATTCTCTCCAGAACATAAATCTCCAGTCTTCTGTTAGGAAGAACAAGATGAGAGGAAGCGGTAATGGGATAGTTGCTTGGCTGCCTGAGCAGAAGATATAGCCAGGTGGGTGTAGGAGGGAGGCTAATCATTTTAAACGTGAAGTTTCAACCAGTCTCTTTCTTTCAAACCCTTTCCCCTCTGTAGTACCTTGTACCACCCACTGCTGAACCTTTTCAGAGTCCAACAGGTGAAACAGACACACTTATTGTTAGCATCTGTCTCTCTAGAAACCCAGGTGCTAGATGTCTCTCTCCCTATGCTAAATAGCTTACATCCAGTTTCAACCCTTTCCATTTTCCAAAATGTTGTTGAAATCTCTCCACTACTGTTGTCCTTTCTCCTGGTTTCTTCGTCCTTATAGACTTATATCATTTTCAGTTTCCTTTATTTTCAATTTTTTAAAAATATTTATTTATTTATTTGGTTGTGCCAGGTCTCAGTTGCAGCAGGTGGGCTCCTTAGTTGTGGCTCGCGGGCTCCTTAGTAGAGACATGTGAACTGTTAGTTGCAGCATGCATGTGAGATCTAGTTCCCCAACCAGGGATAGAACCTGGGCCCCCTGCATTGGGAGCATGGAGTCTTAACCACTGCGCCACCAGGGAAGTCCCTCCTTTATTTTCATTTTAGTAGCGTTTTGAAAATGATTTGCCATGGTTAAAACCAGAAGACTCATTCTTAAAGGATATAATTTTTGACACTTTAAGGAATTGAAAACGTGCCCCAATTAATTGCTTCACTGAAAGCTTAATAAGTTTTTTTTGGTATATTTTTGGGCAAGTGTGATTCTTCTAAATCTTTAACTTCATACTCAGGGTACATATTTAAAAATCACTGCATAAAGAAATGACATTACTTATTAACTGCCAAAGTCAGATACTGTTGGAATCAGTTTCTAGAAATGGTTAGTTGGCCTACCCTGAGTCTTCCTCATCTTACCTAGTCTCTCTGAGGGGAGACATCAGCATCTGTAAGGCAGCTGGCAACGTTTAGGAATTTTCAATACTATGGACTTTGTATTTCTTCATAAAGTAGTCTCACTTCTATGGAAATTGACCCCATAAACTAGCTTCTTCATTAGCACCCTACTGCAACCAGCTAAAGTGACTGCTCCCAGAAAACAAATATCATACTGCATTTCCTTTAAGATGATGTAAGAATTTGAACCTAACATGTAAACCTGTTACGGTATCTTGACAAAAGCAGTTGTCAAGCATGTTTCTTTTTTCCTTTGCGTGATTCAGAATTGTGTTTTTATTTTTTCTTCCAGAATTGGAGAGTCCATATCCTTATAACTGAGCTCATTTCCACATTTAATTTGTGTCATGTTTAACTGGCTTTGTAAACCTGGCATAAATACAAACCCCGCACATTGAACATACTCTTAGAGAGCACCCCCATTTGCTAAATAAGAAAATGAAACAGGTCTACATCTGCTTCCCCCCAAAACCTTCATAATGGGGACAAGATACTGAAGTATGCCTTGAGGGATCTAGGGAGATACTAATTGTATCCAGGCCTTTGCCATAGCAGCATGAGCTGATGTTGGCTTGATCTGTAATTGGACTCTTATGACTGTCTGGCAGCTTCTGTGACATATTAGTGGCCTTGGCCCAGTTTCTAATTGGCATCAAATTAGCGTGTATCTGCATCCACAAGACAGCTTAACTTTCTAAATAAGAGAGGCCCTAATATCTATTTTCTTTAGCTATGATGCAATTGTACTTTGCAGGTTTTTTCTTTTAACTGAGAAGCAGCTGAAATTTCAAGATTCCCGTATTACTTTAATCCTGAGCCTTTTGAATCTACTTCTCTATAACTGAAACAGAGCCTAGAAACTGCTGGTCCTGGCCCCATGTCTTGAAGAAATTACATAGCATTATATCTCTCTGGATTCAGGCCATAGGCATTCTTAATCTGTAGGCTATCTGGAAACTTTAATAGAAAGCTTCATCTGTAATCATTTTAAACAGAGCCAGTAGAGACAAGATTGCTTTAGTTAGTAGTTTACCAGCTTAAACTGAGTACTCTCTAGTTGGAATGGAAACTTAATCAAGAAAAAACTCAGAATAAGTTTTCACTTATATTTTATGTCTTACTTGGCAACTTGTTTGAAAATGTTGCATAAAAGATCTAGTACAGGAAACATTTTATATAACTGCCTATGATTAATAAATATGGAATCTGAAGCATTCTATTTTATAAATCAAGGTCTTAGTCCAAATTTCCTGTTTTTCTACACTAAAACAAAACAAAACAAAAAACAAATCCTTAGGGTAAAAATAGCACTAAACTATATAGGGTACTCCAGGGGTCAAGGCAACAGGCAAAATCAATTACTCAGGATGCCATGGTGTTGAGGCTTTTGTCAGACCATAAGCAGAAACATTCATTTTGTAGTCACTATAGATAAGACATTTGGTGCAGCTGGTTTCATAAAAATATAAGTAAATATATCCTACTTCAGATTTTCTGTGCCTATTGAGGAGAGGAAAGGAATGAATAACAAAATGATAAGTCAGTGACTTGGAAATACAGACTCACACATTGCTAGTTCCTGGAAACACCAGTCATTCTAGTCAAAGACTTCTTTACTACATCTTAATTTTAATCACATCTCTTTCTGCCTGTATTTTCCAAACCTAGCCACTGTCTTCCATCTTTAATACCCTGTACCACCACCTCAAACACATATATACACTTACTCACACATTTTGACCTTTGTTCAAAGATTTTCCAGTCTTAAGTCATCTGCACTTTCTCACTTTTACAAATTCTCTCAGCTCGGCCCCTGCATAATAGCCTTCAGTGGATTTTCCAACATTTCTTTGTCCAAGATACTCTGAAGAATACATGCATGACAGTAGATATTGATACTTTGGGATTCATACCATTAGTTGACACCTCATCATGCTAAGGTGAAAGTTTTCTCATTTACATTTCTTTATAGCCTAAAGAATGTTTCTTGATACAACCAAAGGAAACAAATGAAGATGCCACCAAGACCAGGAAGAGGAAAAAGGTAATATTAATAATTTTTTACAATGGTACAGCCCCACATGGTTTCTATCACATTGTTATATAGTGTACTTTGATGAGGCAATTATTGTAATCCCCACTTTAGATATGCAAAAATTGTAAAATTCATTGAGGTTTGGTGACTTTCCTAAGGTCACTAGTAATAAGTGTTTCTGTTGGAGCTAAAAATAAATCCTTCTAATTCCTATTTCAGTCTTGTGGATACCAAACATCTTTGTTACCCACCCTGTGTTTTCACTGTGGTTAGAAGTCAGACAGGGGTTTCTAATTCTAAAAGGGGCCCAGAGCTCTCCTGCCCTCTGGCCCGTCTGGCTCTGTCCAAGAAAAGAAATTTACCAACCTTCTTTTCTTACCCATTTCATTTTTTAAAAGCCTTATGTCTTAAAGTATTAATAAAAAGAAAATAATAAGCAGATGAAAGTAGTGTAAGTATAAGGCATTTCTGACTCTAATTTCAAATGATAATTTAAACCAAAAGGCTCCCCTTGCGTTTTAAGACTTGCCTGTGAACATACAGAAAACTCTGTTGCTCCTATACAAACTTTCTTATGGCTCAGCCTTGAAGAAAGTGTGGTTAGCTTTTTTTTTAATAAATTTATTTAATTAATTAATTTATTTTTGGCTGCGTTGGGTGTTCGTTGCTGTGCGTGGGCTTTCAAGCACAGGCTGTAGGCACCCAGGCTTACGGTATTTGTGGCACGTGGGCTCTAGAGCACAGGCTCAGTAGTTGTGGCACACGGGCTTAGTTGCTCCGTGGCATGTGGGATCTTCGTGGACCAGGGTTCAAACCTGTGTCCCCTGCGTTGGCAGGTGGATTCTTAACCACTGCACCACCAGGGAAGCCCGAAAGTGTGGTTAGCTTTGACCTTCCACCACAGTTGTCAAAACAGCAATGTAATTCTCTCCCTGCCAAGAAGGGTCTACTGCTGTAGTCAGCAGAGGAAATGCGATTGGGATTAGAGGAAACAAGATGGACTCAAACCAATTACTTAACAGCAAGCTTTTAGAAAACAGAGTGTGTGTGCATATGTTTTCCTTGCCTGCACATGGCCAAATAGGAGGATGGGAAATGCCAAATTGGCTGAGTTTTGGCAAGTCCTTAAAGAAACGACTTTTAACTTCTCTTTGATAGTTTGACACTAATGGCCTTCAGGAGTGTTAAGTTCTTGGGGTTCAAGGTCAGAACTCCAGCTAGCTAGTTTAGCCTTGGCTGAGGTCATGCTAAAATGTGCCCACGGATGACGTGTTCTTTTAAAGTTAATTCATTTGACAGAACTTTGACCGTTCTTGGCAGTGGTATGAAAAGGAAGATAGTATGGAAGGAGGGGGGAAAAGCTGGGGTAGAAGGCAAGGAAGGGCTCTTTCTGGATTTTTGGTGAAATACTAGGAAGAAATAAGAAGGGAAGTTTATGATGAAAGTTAAATGAACAATTGTGCATTCCTAGTACATTGCAGACATTCAGTAAATGCTACACAAATAAGTCCAAATCAAAATAGATGTTGTAAAGTATCCTGTTCTGCTTTCCATAGGGCCAATTCAAGATGTCTCTCCCAAGACTTGAGAATTGAGGGTCTCAAGTGCCCCTATTTAGTGTCCTCCTTTGCTGAGATTAGTCCTGCAACTCTTACTTTAATCCCAGAAATCCAAACTGAGACTCAGTGCCTTAAGAACCAGGTTACACAAGAAATTCTCAAAATTCTACTCTCCCAGGAATACACATTTTCTGAGGCTTAAAAGGAGGTTTCCACAAGCAACAAGATTTATTGACTTTTAACAGAAAATTGTAGCCTATTATAGACTCCTGCAAAATTTTTAGTTCTACTAGCAGAGACCAAGAGTTATAAGGAGTCTTTTAGATCATCCATTCATTTTTCAAAGCAGTAGTTATGTCCAAGAAGTATCTTTTAAGTTTTCTCAAGTGTGTTTATTAGAACTCCCATTCACACCTGGCTATCACAGAACCTACTTACAGTTTAAATGCCAGAGGAATCAACCTATCCTAAGCCAAATGCCATCCTAAAATCTGTCTTCCCATTTTTACTTCTTTCTCATCAGAAGAAAATTACTGATGTTCTTGCAAAATCAGAGCCAAAACCAGGGACACCTGAAGACCTACAGAAGCTGATGAAAGACTATTATAGCAGCAACCGCTCAGTGATTGAATTAGAAGAACTAACCCTACCAGGTACAGCCAGGCTTCCTTGTTGTTACTCCTTCTAATTAATATATTTCCACGTGCTAGTACTCCTTTCCTCAACCTAATAGTTTTAACTGTTGGATGATTTCTTCATTCAGATGCTAACTGGTATTCGTTCAGTCTAATAGAAGGATTTGTAATTTTTATTCAAAAGGTATTGGGTGTACATTTTTTTGGACAGATTCTTCAATGAATAAGAATTTTAATGAGGATAGAAGTTAAATTAAAAAAAGATAAAGCACACATTCAAAAGTATAGATAATTAATTTACTCATCCTTTATAGATAAAAACTTTAGCTTTAATAACATCTTAGTTTTGTTGTTGCCCTTATCATGGATATCTAGTCATGGTTTTGCTTTTAGGGTAGTATTTTGGGTCCCAGTCAAGACTTTTTTCAAGTAAACCATCTAAAGATAGGGACAAAATTCTGCATTTTTAGCAAGGCTGACACCTCACCCTGTGTGATTCTTTTTTTTTTTTTTTTTTTTTTTTTTGCGGTACATGGGCCTCTCACTGCTGTGGCCTCTCCCGCCGCAGAGCGCAGGCTCCGGACGCGCAGGCCCAGCGGCCATGACTCATGGGCCCAGTCGCTCCGCGGCATGTGGGATCTTCCTGGACCGGGGCACGAACCCGTGTCCCCTGCATTGGCAGGCGGACCCTCCACCACTGCGCCACCAGGGAAGCCCTGTGTGATTCTTAAGCCTATTATCATTTGAGATCTACTGCCTTAGATATTTATAATTAAGTTAAAAGATATTGGAAAATTATTTTAAAAACCAGTTTTAATTAATTTCAAAATAATGGTATAACCTGTAACTCTTTTGCACAGAGATTGAAGAAAAGATGTCATAAAATCAAACTGCAGAGGGTTTGTGCACCACTGCTTCAGATGAGCTCTCTATATATAGACTACTAGAGATATCTAACACTGCTTTTGGAAAAAGTCAAGGGTAGCTTGATTTCCTTTTTCCATTACAACTTTATGCTTTCTAGAGGCTTGAGAAGCTGAAAAACATCCCATACCCTGAATTTTTATAACTCTTTCATAAAATGATGTGTGTGTGTGTGTGTGTGTGTGTGTGTGTGTGTTTGTATGTGTTTTAAATGCACGTTGGGTTGGAGACATCAGTACCCCTGTCTGTTCCTTTTCCAAAAGGAACACCCTTTAGGGAATTGAAGGAACCCATTTCCACATGAGCGAGTTCTGGAGTTTTCTACTTACTGAGATCAGAAAGCCCAACAGCAGTTAGAAACCACTCTTCTCAGCACAGCAGCTCCTCAGGAGGAGAGTTAGGTCCTGGCTCTTCTATCCTCAGGAACCAGGTATTATAACAAAGCCTCTTCAATGTTTAACTGAAGTTTGATTTTACTCTGACTCAGTGGTCAATTTTCCCTTCTAGTTCTTTGTTAGAGTTTGCCTTCACCTGAATAAGGACTTGTAAGATAATGGGACCACTGCTACTCTGTAACCTCATGGAACATTGTAATTTGCTAGAATTGTAGAGAGTCAAAAGTCAGAAGAAAAAGCCTTTAAGGAGTCATTTGATTTCCATACTGAGTTTACATTATATTATATCATCATTAGAGTGCAGTAATATAGTTAGGCAAGAATGTGTGGT
Source organism: Delphinapterus leucas (assembly GCF_059928025.1). Lineage (NCBI taxonomy): Eukaryota > Metazoa > Chordata > Mammalia > Artiodactyla > Monodontidae > Delphinapterus > Delphinapterus leucas. Next base: position 47,788,917 of record NC_143132.1, read on the forward strand.
CATGGTTGGCTGAGGGGAAAATGTTTAAAATATGTTAAAAATACTGCTATAGCCAAAAGGAACAGGTTTTCATTTTCAGTTAAGAAATTAGGCCATTCTGAGCCACAGTGAACAAAGGCATCATAAGAAGGTTTTAGAGAAAACACCCATCACTACACTGTCAGGACCAAGGACACAGAGGAGGTCTCTGTTATTTGAGAGGAGGGGCACGCCATGGGCTATCTGGAACAGTCTCAGGAAGGGGCATAAATACAAGATGGATATAAGTAATAAAATATTGTTCCTATTTAGTTTGCTGAGTGTCTAACTTGGTTGTGGTTTGAAGTTGTTTGTGTCTGTAGGGCAGCAACATGTCTTTTCAATTAATACTGTGCATGTACATTGTTAATGTCATACACATGGGAACTTAATTAGAGTTTTGAGGCAGGAATCACTTAGAGCTAACTCAGCTGTCCTCCTGAGAGCTGCAGTGTGGTTTAGATCAGTGCTAAATGCCTGTAAGCTAGCCGCAACTGAATCACCCAGGAACTTAAAAAGCAAATTCCCAGGCCCAGCCCCAAGGAATTCTGACTTATTGAGCAAGGGGGAGTCCATTCCAGGAATCTGTATTTTTTGTAAAGTTCTCCAGGTGAGTCTGGTCATATCCAGGCTTGGGAGATTACAGTTTTAAAGACCATCAAAGGCTCAACAACAGTATAGGGGGCAACATCTTTGAAGTTGGTTACTCACATATTGTGAGTTATATATGCTGGGGCACAGCATAAGTTTCATTTAATTTAGTGATAGTTTACTCCCTAACACACTGCTATGTTTATAGACAGACTTCTTCTGCTATAATGAATTAGGATGCTAAACATTATGTTGCTTTTTTATACATCTTAGGTACAGAGTTAATAATACTACATAATTGCTAGACCATGATCATTGTTGGTTGAGCAAGGCTCCTATGTTTTATTGTAGCCCGTTCCATTCTTTCATTGTGTTGTTGTGCTGTGTTATGTTAATGTTGTATTTTGATGCATTATTCCCTCTTTTCCCCATCCACACTCCAAATTCCTTTCTCCATAGGCATAATGTTACTATACCTTTTTAAATATGCATATGTTCTTGTAAAATATATCATATTGTTGTGTGTGGATACATTTTACAATTTATTTAAATGATGTTGTGCTGAACCTCTCATTCTGTTTCTTTCCTCACTTAGCACTTTTTCAAGATACCTGTATAGCTTTAAGTACATCTACTTCATTGCTTCTAAAATGCTACATAGTATTCCAATGATTTCATTGACCACATGTTGCTCATCTGTTTTCTCCGATATGGACCTTTAGGTTGCTTCTAGTTCCCCAATATTACAAATAATGCTAGTATGAATATACTTGAGTATGTCTCTTTACAGACTACACAAGAATTTCTTTCCATTATTTACTCAGGAATGTAATCCTGGGGTCATAGGGTATAAACACCTTAATTTTACTACCATCCAGGATAGCGATACCACTTTACACCTCTACCTACAGTTCACAAAGAGCTTCCATCATCCTACATTCTCAGCAACACTTGGTATATATATCTTTCTAACAGTTGCCATTCTAAAGTGTGTGCAAAGTGTTATCTCATTTTGTATTAATTTGCATTTCTATGATGACGAGTTTGAGCATCTCCACATAGATTTGTTAGCTATTTCAGCTTTGCCTTTGTATATTGCCTATTCCATGGATTTGAAAATAAAGATGCTTCATTAGTCCATTGAATGATACAAGCTTCTGTTTCACTACTCTAAGAAATGATGGACAGTTTAAAGTTTACTTATTGTTGCTGCTGCTGTTGTTTTAAATGCTAGACAACTTTAAAATATATGAGTCCCCAATTCATTAATGTTGTACAACCTATTCAAGAATACACCATTCACATGTAATCTATTTTGAGTATGTGTTTGCGAAATCCTCTACAAAGCATGTTTCTCGTATTTCTAGACTCCTGCTTCCTCAAGGCCAATGATTTGACTCACAGTCTTTCATCATATCTAAAAGAAAGTAAGTAAACTCATTTTTTAAAAAATTATTCATCAAGTTTTATTATTTCCATTAAAACATTAGATGTATCTCTTTAAAATAAAAACTTTTAAAACTTCATTTAAAATCAAGTTTCCATCTTAAATGGATCTTAAATGAAGGTTTTTTAGGTCCATCTTGTTATTAATTTTTATTTATTTAAATTTATTCTTGTTTCTCTCTGGTATTGGGGATTTGGGTTTTGGTCTTGTTTTTGTTTTACAACACATTAGAAGTATTGCTCCTGGAATCCAGAGAATTCTCAGTGTTCTAGTTGCAGGTACCCCATCAATTTGCTATTTGACTTGGCACAAGTCACTGAGGACTCCTCCAGGACTCTATTTTGTTATCTGAAAGACAAGGAAGTTGGACTATGTGATCTTGAACCCATCTCTGAGGTTCTGAAATTCTGTTCCCATGTTCAGAATTCAGACCATGGCTATTGCACAGACAATCTAATTTGATCTTTTCGATTGAATGTAGGCAGTAATAACTAGATTATTCATGCTAGGTAGTCATTTATTGTGACCAACAATGAAATAGTTTAGACATGGTGATTTAACATTCCTTTTTCAAATTCTAACCAATTCTGATGACACTCAGCTTGAGTTCATAAACCTTTCTTAGCCTCAAATTCAGCAAATGTAAATGTAGGTAATAATGGAATCAATCTCAATGGATTATGAGAACTAAAAAAGTTATGTAAAGTGCATAGCACAGTATCAGTGTTTAATAAATGTTTGCTGTTTTAATATCATTTCCATTTTATATCTTATGCTGAGTGTCCCTTTAAAATGAAGCATTATTTATTTATTTATTTTTGGCTGCGTTGGGTCTTTGTTGCTGCACTCACGCTTTCTCTAGCTGCCGTGAGCGGGGACTACTCTTCCTTGCGGTGCGCGGGCTTCTCATTGTGATGGCTTCTCTTTGTTGCAGAGCACGGGCTCTGGGCGCGTGGGCTTCAATAGTTGTGGCACGTGAGCCCAGTAGTTGTGGCTCGCGGGCTCTAGAGAGCAGGCTCTGTAGTTGTGGCGCACGGGCTTAGTTGCTCTGCAGCATGTGGGATCTTCCCGAACCAGGGCTCGAACCTGTGTCCCCTGCATTGGCAGGCGGATTGTTAACCACTGTACCACCAGGGAAGTCCTTAAAATGTAGCATTTTTATTTTTTTTATTGTTTTTTTTTTTTTGTGGTACAGGGGCCTCTCACTGTTGTGGCCTCTCCCATTGCGGAGCATAGGCTCCAGATGCGCAGGCTCAGCGGCCATGGCTCACGGGCCCAGCCGCTCTGCGGCATGTGGGGATCTTCCCGGATCGGGGCACGAGCCCGTGTCCCCTGCATCGGCAGGCAGATTCTCAACCACTGCGCCACCAGGGAAGCCCCCAAATGTAGCATTTTTAAATCAGTTCTTTTCCCGTTTAGTCAACACTGCCTTTAAAAAACAAACATAAATTAAAATATAGAAAATGTTGTATTATTACAAACTTTTTAAATTTTCCTTTTATTTTTGTACAAACTTAGTCCTAAAAGTGGTCACATTTAGCTACTTGGCATATTATATGTTTTGTGGTATAAGTTAATGATATTTCATTTTAGTTTAATATCTAGAATAACCAGAGAATAGAATCTAAACAGTGCTCATATTTTATTTTACTTAAGCAATAACAAAGAAGTAATTGGGGGATATTCAACTTTGGAGGCTTTATTTTGCTATATTTAGGGTAATATTTTTCTCATCGTCTTTTTTCAGTCTGCCCTAAATGGGTGAAACTTCGGAAAAACCACAGTGAGAAGAAATCGGTCCTGATGCTGATTATCTGTGGCTCTGCCATCCGAGCCCTGGAGCTCATTAGGTTGAAAGCTTCACCTGTTCCATTTCGTAACTGTTTTCTGAGTAACTGATATGTGCCGAGCTGACAGGTTCTATATGCTGGAGAGCAGCAATAAATAAAATATACAGAGTCCCCTCTCTCATGGAACCTACTTTCCAGTAAGGGAGGCAGACAATAAACAAATAAATATGCATTATAATGTCAAGTAGTGATAAGTTATGTAGGAAAAAAAATAAAGCATGGCAAATGGATAGAAAAAGATGGGGGCTACTTTTAAAAGGGTAGTCACAGAAAGCCTCTTAGGAGATTGACCTATGAGCAGAGACTTAAACAAAGTGAATGAGAACGCCAAGCAGATATCTGGAAGAAAAGTGTTCCAGGCAGAGGGGACATAGGTACAAAAGGCCCTGACATGGAGTGCCATTGGAGGATTTTGAGCAGAGAAGTCACATGATCTGAATAATCATTCTAAAGGATCACTTTGGCTGCTGTGTGGAGAACACACAAGGGTAAAGCAGGGAGATCATACAAGCAATAACCAGTTGGAGAAATAAATGAAAGAAAAGATCTAATTTAAAATAGTAACAAGAAAAAATAGAACGCCAAGGAAAAAACTAGCCAAAATTTAGATGAAGAAAATATTGCATAAGGGATGCAGCAGATCTTAAACAGAAAGGAGTACGATATTGTTGAATAGGAAGATTCAACGTAAAGATGTCTGTTTTACCTAGAATAATCTACAAATTTCACAGATTCCCAATGAAACTCCTATAGAATTGTTTTTTAAACTAGATAAACTAGTTCTATGTTCATATGAGAAAATACAGAAGAAAAATAGCTGGCGAAATTCTAAAAAAGAATACTAGTGAGGATACTATGCCTATAGTATCTATCAGATTTTTTTAAAAAAAACATATTACAAAGTCTCAATAATTAAGAGTATGGAACTGGCACATGTGTGACAGATCAGAACAGTGGAACAGAACTGAAAGTTCAGAAATAGACCCATATGCATATGAAAGTACAGGATATGGCAAAAGTGAAAAATCTGTAGGGAAAGATGGATTATTTAATAATTGGTATTGGAACAACTGGGTAGCCATCTAAAAAATTAAGCTGTGTTCCATATCTCACTCCTTATACCGAGATAAATGCCAAGTGGACCAAAAATTTATATGTGAAAATTATGTTTTAAAGACAGTTTGTCGGTGCTTTACTAAGTGCCTTCACATACCTTTTCATTTACTGTAGCTTTTGTAGAATAAACAAAAAGGCTTCCACTGGATCTGTAGTAGCGTTCAGCTTTCAGAGAAGAGCTGTCAGAGTAAAATGGGATTTCCTGGGACTCACCCTCTCCCAAGGCCAGGCTCTGCACTGGGCTTTGACCAGAGACAAAACAGGAAAATCCAAGTCCTAAAGAAAAAGGAACTTGATCAAATAGATTAATGTGCAAAGTAGACTCTCGGTAGTTATTTAGCATCTATTTTTCTAAATGAGCTAATCTGACCATGAATTTAGAAAAGTAGTTTTTTAAGCTTTGTTAATCGTCCTTCAGAACCTTTCTGCTAGGCACACACGTTAAATTGTATCACACACCCTTTCAATAAAACGAAAGTGTTTCTTTTAACTATTTCTGCTCCAAACATAATTGATCTTCAAGACTCCAGCTGCTTCTGGGCAGCCGTACTTGCTGGTTCTGAAATCATAAGAATTCACATTGACATTTCAGTGTTTTAAAGACTACCCACAGAACTCATTTCAGATTCAAACACTAATGGCAAAGAAGTTGGCCTGGAGGTGGCCTCTTAAAAACAAGTTGTCACATTGATTTGAGTTTTTACCGTACATAAATGCCTTTCTGATGGGCATAGAAGGACTATGTTGTACTTCATTTGCCAATTCTCAGTGTTTCTTTATGTCTTCAGTAATATTATGATCCATTTCAAGGTTAGGTGATTTGCAGAAGGTGATTTCTGAGCAGGCATAACAAACCCTATTCATAAAGGCTAATATTGAATAATTCTAACTTTTGTAAGAATATCTGTTCTCTTGAGAACCATGAATCATGTTAAATATGTCCCTTAGTTGCCCCATTGTCTCCTTAGTTAACCTCGCCATGGAGAAAGCTCATGTGTAAGTACAGACTCGAGTGCAACAGAACGTGTGTAGCATGAGTCACTATTTTGTAAATTCATTTATTCCTACTGGTCGGTAATATTTCTCAAGCATATTAATGATATATAAAGGAAAGTAATATTCTGAGCAGTATTCCCATATTCTATTCCCAAACATCAACCAGAAGATTGTTCTTTTATACCCATTTTATACCCATTTATACCCGAAGCATTTCCACATGTAAGATTTTACAGATAAGCTCACTCTGCAAAGTCCATAAAAGTAGGGGGACTGGTCTGAATGAAGGACATAAGCCCTCCTGCTTCTCCCTGCTAGCTTATCCCTGTCCCCGCAGGGCAGCCACACACAGACCTTCGTACATGCCCTTGGGCTCTGTAGAGCACAGGCTGACATCACTGCTAAGATATTTCTCACAAACAATTTTTTTATAGGAACTATACTGCAGAGTTTGAAGATAAATTCTCTGCCAGGGACCTAAAATACAGAACTTTTGTATTACAGGTGTTAAAAAACAAAATTCAACCAAGTAAATTTGAAGATCACATTGGCTTAACTCAATGATTCATGAATCAGGCAGCACCCAGCCAGCAACTAGAAGGGCACTCCGAGGGGTTGTGCAAAATGAAAGTTTTTAATAGGAGAAAGGGTGGAGGGACTTCCCTGGCAGTGGTTAAGACTCTGCGCTCCCAATGCAGGGGGCACGGGTTCGATCCCTGGTCAGGAACTAAGATCCCACATGCTGCACAGCGCAGCCAGAAAAGAAAGGAAAAAGGGTGGAGCAACGGAGCCATTAACAAAAGAAAAGAAAGACTACGTTTTAGGCCATGACATCTTCTTTTGCGTGGTGGTGGGGGGGGAGGAAATGGCAAGGGTTTTATGTTCCTCTCTGGTATGGAAAGGGCCCACAGGACAGATTACCTTACTGGTGCTTGACCAGAGATTCCAGACTGGTTGATTAAGATTACATTTCTCAGAAAAGTTGAAACTGCAATTAGATGAAGTATTAAATCTGGGTTTTGGTATCATGGGCTTTTAGCATGAGTGACACCATTTTGGGACTGTGGTTTTCATTTTAACACAAGTGAAGGGCAAATCCACATGTTTCAATAATCAAGGAAACCTAAGTAAAGTTAACCGTGTACCTGAGACTTAGAAGCCAACCCAGATGCATGCCTGATTAAAGGCCACCCCACTTTCATTCCAGAGATGGACTAACCTGAAAATCAGAATTTTGTGTGTGCATATCTATCCACATACATATGTACATATAGACACACATAAATGTGCATATTATTTTGAATAAATATGGTGTAATACTTAAGATGTAATAAGTGGTCCACATGGCCCTGAATGAGTGATTTTTCTTCTGCATAAATCTATTGCTTTTCATCAGGTCAATGACCGCATTCAGAGGAGACAGCAAAGTCATGAAATTATTCGCAAAACACATAAAGGTAAGCAAGGGCCTGTGGTTCCTAGTTGGGGATGGAAGTGATCCTTAAGGGCCACTTCCAGACCTCGGTTGTTTCACTTCAGCCTCTTTTCCGTATCTCCTTAGGAAGCATGTTCTTTGGTGCCTTCCTTTTGTAACATATTGAACGACCGTTCCGATTTTCTTTGTGTTCCCTGCCTCTGCTCCCACAACAGTCACTACTCCTCTGTGCTCTGAGGTTTCTGTACGGAAGCTGAGGTTTGAGCCCTGGACTCTTTGGAGACTTAACCAGTTTCCCGGGGAGATGCTCTTCTGTCTTGATGTTAACCTTCTTTGCCCTGGAAGTTGACCCTAAACAAGAGTAGCCCCTTTTGCTTTTTTACTTTCTTAGCTTTTAGATTAAATGCTCTAAATTGGACTATGATTGAACTTTCCAATGACTCTTCTTTTCTTTGTTCTCTTCCATTTTGGAATAGGTCCAGGAGCAGGTAAAATTGCTGGAGAAGCGTGTGGTACACCTGGGTGTAGGAACTCCAGGGAGGATTAAAGAACTCATTAAACAAGGTATGAAAAGAGGTAGTGATAGTCCTACTCAGAGCTGAGTGTTTGCCTAACGCCCATGTGAGTTTGGGAAACCACATGTGTGATGTAGTGAAATCAGACCTCTGTGTTAATTCAGGAGTTGGAAACTTAGCCTTTAGTCCCTAAAGCCAGCCAGTAGGTGTAGTACAATAGGGAATGATAAGGACTGTGGCAAACTGCGGTACTTATGCCCATCTAAATACATTCAAATTCCAGTTGCTTTAAGCAGTTTAATGGGTCCACAATCTATTCCACCGATTTGCAGCCTCCGGAATTTGTATAGCTGAATGTGTTGAATATTTCCCTCTCACTTAATTGAGTCTCGGCTCCCCAAGACTCCCATTCCAATTGAGGGCTGGTATAGAAGATATGTTGAAACAAAAATGCAGTTTCTATGGATGAAATACAAGCACTGTAGAACACTTCTTGCGAATGTGTTTCTCTTTTAGTGCTTTACCCAGAAAGTATTCCAGACGTCATCCACCAGTGGGTTTTTTTTTGTTTTTGTTTTTGTTTTGCGGTACGCGGGCCTCTCACTGCTGTGGCCTCTCCCATTGCGGAGCACAGGCTCCGGACGTGCAGGCTCAGAGGCCATGGCTCATGGGCCCAGCCGCTCCGCAGCATGTGGGATCCTCCCAGACCGGGGCACGAACCCGTGTCCCCTGCATCGGCAGGCGGACTCTCAACCACTGTGCCACCAGGGAAACCCCACCGGTGGGTTTTTATAGTTTGTTGACCTTCTCAAAGCCAGTAACCTAAAAACCTGCTGACCTGCTGATGATCTTAGTACATGTTCTACCTTACCTGCCAGACAGATTAAAGATTTCTTTTAAATACTCATTTCCAAATTACTTGTTTAACAACTTTATTTTATAACTGCCTGGAGCTATTCCTGGATTTTTACGTATCTAAAAGTAACGTGTTCATCAATATAATATCTCAGTATAGAGATGGCCATTTGCAAGGAAGCAAACAAGAGCTAAAATTACTAGTGTTTCTCTCCAGATGAAGACCTTGGGTAAGTGAAAACACTATATGCAGAGGTGTGTGCAATTACAAGGAAGTAGCAAACTTAGTGGCCCCAGGCAAGGAAGGGAAACAAATATTTTTTGAGTTCCTACTTGTACTCAGTGCTGTGCTAGACACCCTCACATATCTCATTTAGTACTCAAAGCATCCTTGCAGGCTAGTATTCTTATTTCTTATGAGAGAAAACTGAAGCTTGGAGGGTCATGTAGCCCCTTCCAAGATTTCTCATTCTAGGCCTTCCTGGTTCCAGAGGCTTTCCCCCTCCAGGAGCTCCTGATCCAATTGAAGAGATAAATGTGCATAAGATGAGACTGACGACATGAGGCAGTAAATGCCAAGGTCCAAACAAGCACTTCTAAGTCCTACAGGAGTTGAAATGAGGGAGAGATTGTTATGGTGGCTGAATCTGCAGGGAAGTCTTTACAGAGGAAAGGATCTTTAACTGATCTTTGAAGTATGGGTAGGATTAAAATAGGATCTTTTTAATATACTTTAAAGTATGGAGATGTGAGAAAAGCATTCAGGAATGGGACAACAGCTGAATCAAAAGCAGGCAGGCAGATACATGGGGTATATCCAAAGGAGACAATAAATAGTCAATACGTGTTGAGGTTAAGAGCCCCTATTATAGACTCAAATCTATGGATGCAAATCCCAGGTCCAGCAGCTTACCAGCTCTGTGACTTGGCAGGTTTCTTAACCTTTCTAAAACTGTTTCTTTATCTGAATGCCATAGATAGTAATAGCACCTACCTCAAATGATTGTTATGCCAATAAAAAGCTAAACACGGTGAGTGTTACACCTTAAGAACTCAACAGATACTAGTTATTACTTTTATTAAAGAGACCACTTTTCTTGGTTGGAGACTTCGTGGGCTGTGGTAGCCTGTGCTTCAGTTGGAAAGAAAGTCAGATTTTGGAGGAAGGCCCTTGCACAGTGATTGGCTGGATTTTTGTCTTGTGGCCCTAGGAGGGTGTTGGAAGCGAAGGCGCAGGTGAGAGGTGCTCATAGTCCATCCATGAGACGCGGAGGTGGGAGAGATTGGCTGGGCAGCTGGGAGTCCAGAGATGCGCCCTCCCTCTCCCACAGCTCTTAGCCAAAGACTCACCTCTCCCCTTCCTGGATTCCACATGTTTTGTATGTGCCGCCAGCTCCCGCAGGCAACAGGGCCACTCTTCTCCATATTTAATATTTAAAAGAGAGAGAGAGAGAGAGAGAAAACGAAGTTGTCCAGACTGTTGAAATTATATTTCTACAGAGTTTTGAAAACTCACTGTGAAAGCTTATTTCATCTAAGGAGTGGAAAAATCATTTAAGGAGCTGTTGATTTATTTATAATACTAATGAAAATAACTCTTCTGATTCTGATTGGATGAATGGTTTAATATTCATTGACTACAGATGTTAGGCTACATACAAAGTGTTTAAAGAGAACAATTCCAGCGCTCCAAAAACTGAAAGTCTAACAAAGCAAGACAAATGGCACATAACTCATTTTATATAGCTGTTTATGACTTAAGATGTTTATATATATGATATATTAAGGAGAGTTTCCAAACATCAAAAGGTATTCCATAACATTGGGATCAGTACACTTACAGACAGAATTGTATTGTTTTATTTAATAAGGAAAGGGATTTTCTAATTATAAGAGCCTTTGTAAAATGCAAAAAGGTACAGAAAAGAAAATAGGTCACTTTAGAGGTAATGTCTTGTTAGTTAATATTAAATATATTTCCTTTCAGTCTTTTTTCTATGCATTTATCTACATTTTTTATAAATGGAGATCATACTGCATATCATAACTTTATAACCTGTCTTCTCTACTTACTATATCCCATGAGAACTTTGCTTGTCATCAAATAGTTTTAATTTTTCATTTTTAATGGCTGCATAATATTCTATTGAGGTTTTTCCCAGTTTGTTGAGATATAATTGACATACAACATTGTATTGGCCAAGGTGTACAACATGATTTGGTATATGTGATGTGTAAAGTGATTACTACAGTACGTTTAGTTAACATCAGTCACTTCATATCGTTACAATTTTTTTTCTTGTCATGAGAACTTTTAGGATCTACTGTCTTAGCAACTTTCACATATACAGTACAGCATTGTTAACTATACTCACCATGCTGTACTTTACATCCCCAGCACTTATTTATCTTATAACTGGAAGTTTTTACCTTTTGACCACCTTCATCTATTTCTCCCACCTCTTACCTCTGGCACCCAGCACCAATCTGTTCTCTGTACCTATGAGTTCATTTTTGTTTTTTGTTTTTTTTTAGATTCCACATATATGTAAGATCATACAGTATTTGTCTTTCTCTATCTGACTTATTTCACTTAGTATAATGCTGTCAAGGTCCCTCCACGTTGTCACAAGTGGCAGGATTTTCTTCTTTTTTATGGCTGAATAATATTGCTGTGTTTGTGTGTGTGTGTGTGACATATTCTTTATATATTCATTTGTCAATGGACACTTAGGTTGTTTCCAAATCTTGGCTTTTGGAATTAATGTAGCAGTGAACATGGGAGGTACAGATATCTTTTCAAGACAGTGATTTCATTTCCTTTGGATATATACCCAGAAGTGGAGTTGCTGGATCATAGGGTAGTTCTATTTTTAATTTTTAGAGAAACCTCTATACTGTTTTCCATAATGACTGCACAAATTTACAATCCCACCAGCAGTACACAAGTTCCTTTTTCTCCATAACCTTGCCTGTACTTGTTATCTCCTGTCTTTTTGATAAGTCATTCTAACGGGTATGAGGTGATAACTCATTGTGGTTTTGATTTGTGTTTCCCTGATGATTAGTGATGTTGAGCTCCTTTTCATGTACTTATTGGCCATTTGGATGTCTCCTTTGGAAAAACTGTATATTCAGTTCCTCCACCCATTTTTAAATCAAATCATTTGGGGGTTTTGGTTGGGGGGGGGTTTGTTTGTTTGTTTTTTGCGGTATGCGGGCCTCTCACTGCTGTGGCCTCTCCCGTTGTGGAGCACAGGCTCCGGACGCGCAGGCTCGGCGGCCATGGCTCACGGGCCTAGCCGCTCTGCGGCATGTAGGATCTTCCCGGACCGGGGCACGAACCCATGTCCCCTGCATCGGCAGGCAGACTGTCAACCACTGCGCCACCAGGGAAGCCCCAAATCATTTGGTTTTTTGCCCTTGAGTTGTATGAGTTCTTTATATATTTTGGATATTGACCCCAAGTTATATTGGTGTTTAGCAATTCTATTATGGTAGGATATTTGGGTTGTTTCTAATTTGTTTTGCTATTATAAGTAATACACAGTGATCATCTTTATAAGTAACTATGCTTAAGTTTCTGGTGTTTTATTGGGATATGTCAGAGAAGGAGAATTATTTTATCAAACAGTAAGCATTTTAAAGCTCCTATTATATAATGTCCAGTTGCCTTCCAGAGAGGCTGTACCTGTTTGCTGTCCCATCAGCAGTCAATTATTTTTTTTGTTTTGTTTTTGTTTTTTGGGGTTTTTGTGCAGTACGCGGGCCTCTCATTGTTGTGGCCTCTCCCGCTGCAGAGCACAGGCTCCAGATGCGCAGGCTTAGCGGCCATGGCTCACGGGCCTAGCCGCTGCGCGGCATGTGGGATCTTCCTGGACCGGGGCACGAACCCGTGTCCCCTACAACGGCAGGCAGACTCTCAACCACTGCGCCACCAGGGAAGCCCAGCAGTCAATTATTTTTAAGGGAACACTATCAACCCATTGTCTTTCTTAATTTCCATCATTTTTAATTTACAGAGAGAGTTCTAAATAAGAGGCATTGTAGTTATAAGAAGCATGAAAAAGTCTTTAGGGCAGAGGGGAAATTATTGAAATAGCCAATATTGAGGGGAAGTGCTGAAGGATAAAGGAAGGCTTCATTATGTTTCCAGGTGTGATAGCTTGGGGCAGTGGGCAGAACGTGTAGAATGGGAAAAACTAACTGCCCAACTCTGAGACCTCTGAGGAACAGACATCCCCTGAGGTCCCCTCCAGCCCCACACTCCATAATTGTCTCTAGATACACAGGAAGACAGCAGGAATGAGTCCTTAAGTGGTTTACCAGTCTCCTCAAAGGATAGCAGGCTTTCAATAGAGCCCATTCATCTTAATTTTCCTTTTTGCCTGAAATTAACCTCCCAACCCTGTCCTCATCCTTCTGCCGACTCACCTCTTCAGAGTCACGCAGACTCCGTTGGATTCAACTCCTCTGAAGGGTCACTATCCCAAATTGCAAGGATATGTCTTATCAAATCCCTGTCGGGAATGACACTTTACCCTCTGGGGCTTCATGAAATGGAGGCTTGGGATTGATTCTTTGCCAGAACTTGAGCATTTCACGAGCTTAGCAAGAGCAGCTTCCCTGCTTCGCTGAGAATCAGTGATAAGATTGTAAGGAGAGTAAGTCTCTGAGTGCTGCATTTGTTTTCCATCAGACAGGGACAGCACTTAACGTGCAGAGATTAGTTGCTGGGGGAAAAAAGAGCAAATGAGGCAAAAAAGCAACCAGAGGAATAAAAAATCATTTTAATAAGCTTATGTCATAAGTTCTTTAATGTAGCAACTCTCTCCCTGTCTCTTTCAGGTGGCCTTAATTTGAACCCCTTAAAGTTTCTGGTTTTTGACTGGAATTGGAGAGATCAGAAGTTGAGAAGGATGATGGACATTCCCGAGGTACCATGTTACTAGCAATCCAGCAATTGCCTTTAATCTTTTTTTTTTTTCAATCTGAACTTGAGTTCAAACACAGCAGTAAAGTCTTTGACATGGGGAACCAGCACATTCTGGCCTTTGAAATTATTTCTTTTAACTCTGAAGTAACTACAATTATAGAGACCATCTCACCCCTTACACATAACTGTATCCTTTCCATGTGTTTTATAGGAATCAGCTTTTTTTCTTCATTAAATGACCAGTGGCCTCTGCCACTGGAAGATCTAGAGGACTTGGCATATTTCCCTGTGCCTTGTTTTAGAGACATAATCGTCTTTGCCTTTTCATCCTTATAAATGTACTTGGAGGTGGGGGAGCACAAACTTGCCTCATTGCCTGCATCTCCACGTACCCAAAAACCCACTTACTTAAATTAGAGGGCTATTTTGGTTTTGGGGAGTGGGGAAATTTTTTTGATGTCTCAATGGATTAAAACCGATTGAATACTGAATAGGAACAGCATTAGCTCATTATATATTTATGAAAGTAATCCATTATCATCATAATGTGAAAAATTGAGGGACTTCCCTGGTGGCACAGTGGTTGAGAATCTGCCTGCCCATGCAGGGGACACGGGTTCGAGCCCAGGTCTGGGAAGATCCCACATGCCACGGAGCAACTAAGTCCGTGCACCACAACTACTGAAGCCCACGTGCTCTAGGGCCCGCATGCTGCAACTATGGAAGCCCACGCACCTAGAGCCCATTTTCCACAACAAGAGAAGCCACGGCAATGAGAAGCCCGTGCACCACAACGAAGAGTACCCCTGCTGTCCGCAACTGGAGAAAGCCCACATGCAGCAACAAAGACCCAATGCAGCTAAAAATAGATTTTAAAAAATAATTAAAGGGCTTCCCTGGTGGCACAGTGGTTGAGAGTCTGCCTGCTGATGCAGGGGACACAGGTTTGTACCCCAGTCCGGGAAGATCCCACATGCCGCGGAGCGGCTAGGCCTGTGAGCCATGGCCGCTGAGCCTGCGCGTCCTGAGCCTGTGCTCTGCAACGGGAGAGGCCACAACAGTGAGACACAACCTACCACAAAAAAAAAAAAAAAAAAAAAAATTTAAATTTAAAAAAAAGAAAGAAAAATTGATTTGCCACCCACCATGTTATCATGTAACTAATCTTTCAATCTAGCCTGATGCTTAGAAGTAGCTATTGGAGAGAATAGGGTTGTGCAGTAATAAACGTGGCTGCCAGTCACCAACCAGAAATAAATCACGGCAGTAACTATCAAAGAAGCTTGCAATCATTCCTCCAAACATGTTGAATGAACTAATTTACTATATAAAACTATATCCTCAGAATGACCAAACCTGATTATAATTGACTGGCGAGTTAAGCTAAAAACCGTTTTCTCACTTCCCTGCACACACACATACACATACACACACAGAGACACACACACACATACACATACACAGTCTCCTGAACTGTTTTTTTTTTTTTTTTAATTAATTTATTTATTTTTGGCTGCGTTGGGTCTTCGTTGCTGCCCGCGGGCTTTCTCTAGTTGCAGCAAGCGGGGGCTACTCTTTGTTGCGGTGCGTGGGCTTCTCATTGCGGTGGCTTCTCTTGTGGAGCACGGGCTCTAGGCGCACAGGCTAAAGTAGTTGTGGCACAAGTGCTCAGTAGTTGTGGCTTGCGGGCTCTAGAGTGAAGGCTCAGTAGTTGTGGCGCATGGGCCCAGTTGCTCCGCAAAATGTGGGATCTTCCCGGACCAGGGCTAGAACCCATGTCCCTGCATTAGCAGGAGGATTCTTAACCACTGCACCACCAGGGAAGTCCCCTGACTGGTTTTTTTTGTTGTTTTTTTTTTTGCGGTACGTGGGCCTCTCACTGTTGTGGCCTCTCCCATTGCGGAGCACAGGCTCCGGACGCGCAGGCTCAGCGGCCATGGCTCACGGGCCCAGCCGCTCCGTGGCATGTGGGATCTTCCCGGACCAGGGCACGAACCCGTGTCCCCTGCATCGGCAGGCGGACTCTCAACCACTGCGCCACCAGGGAAGCCCCCCTGACTGGTTTTTTAAAACTAATTTAACCAACTTGATGTCAGGCACATGAGGTCATATTTGATTATTTCAGTTATAATGTTAAACCTGAGTAAACCATCACTAGTTTTCTAATTATAATAATGAGGGAGAAATGGTATTCAAAAAAACCATTTTAACCCATACTTATTTTTATTGTGATGATGTCATTATTAACAGTTATCCTGCATTAAAATATTGTGTATAGTCTATAGGCACACTTTGGATATTTTGAAAAAGATTTTTCTATGAGGTTTTATGTTGAATGTTGTACAAACAAAAGGACATCTTAATGAAATTGATGTCTTATATAGTACCGCTTCCTTTACTTACGTAAATATTTCAACTCTGAATAAAATGCAGGTTTTGCTCTTCCTGATTCTGGCCATAACAGCTGCATAAATACCAGGGACTCCAGATGGTTGAATTTATTCACCAAGAGCATCTTTTCTTGATCTTAAACTTTTTTTTTCTTTTCTCTCACTTAGATAAGAAAGGAGGTTTTTGAAATTCTGGAAATGGGAGTCCTGAGCCTATGCAAGTCAGAATCTTTGAAGCTGGGCCTTTTCTAAGTCTGGGTCCTAATGAAAATTCCTGTGTTCATGGTGGGATTTGCATGGCTCTGGCCCATTGCAAGCAGTTGGTAAATATCAGCTATTGTTTTATTAAATTGATTGTATCACCAGATGGATCACTGGGAATCTTAGGTGGGGATTCTTTTACAAAAATGAATCTGTCCTTTGCCAACTCCCTTGTGTAATAAAGTATCACTGGCTTGTGTGTGATTTTTGTTAAGCAGACTGAGTTTTTCTTTCACCAACTGGCTTCTGATGTGACTGTACAAGAGAGGGAAAGAGCATCTGGGCAGCCTCAGGCAAGCCCCTTCCCTCTCTGGGCCTGTTTCATCAGCTGTGAAATGGGAATACTATCTTGCAGGATTGCTGAGGATTTCATGAGATGGAATGTGTGGAACAGATTTGAAACTGTGATGCCTAGTCCCAGTGTGAAGGGTGGCAGTGGTACTGCTGGTGGAAAGAGCTGCAAGGATATGTGGCACTTTGTAAACAAATAAAAGACAACAGTGTAACTACGACTGTCTTATTCATTTATTTAATTCTTTGTTTTGAGATAATTTCACACTTACAGAAATGCTGCAAAAACAGTATAAAGAATTTCCATATTCCCTTCCCCTAGCATCCCCCAATGTTAAGGTCTTGTATAACTGTAGTACAGTTATCAAAACTAAGAAATCAACATGGGTACAATACAATTAACTAAACTACAGACTTTATTTGGATTATACCAGTTTTACCACTGATGTCCTTTTTCTATTCCAGGATCCAGTGAAGGATCCCACATTGCATACAAGTTTCCTAAGAAGAATATATATAGTCTGTCACAGTTAATCATTAAAATAGTTCTGGAGGAAACGTCTTTATATTTTATAGATGATTAAACTGAATCTCAGAAAGGACACACACTACTTTAAGTAGCAGAAGCAGAAGTCAAACCCAGATCTCCTGTATTCACTTCAGGACACCATGGTTATCTATCTGGGGAGTCGGGCATATATAACAAATGAGATAATAAAGCAAACAGATGCCACTACTGGTATATGAAGTTGCACATTCAAATATTGTGAAATGTTAAAGGAGTCCAGCAGCGTAGCACATCACACTCCGGCAAATCACATGCTTCCACGCACCAGCGACTTGCTATTTGTGCACCTCTGTGGGCTAGAAGCCACACACGGGGATTCAAAGGATAGGGGAACACGTTCCATCCTGCAGGACTCTGGCTCAAGCTCAACAAGTTAAAGGAAAAAGAAAGAAAGCCACCACAGCATGAGAATTCATTCAAGCTATAGCTAAACTTAGCCCTTTGGGGGCTGACCCTCCCCCAAGTAAGAGAGAATTCTGCCTTCCAACTGAAACATCGGCTCATCCTGCCTGATGACCTTCAAACTGTGACATCGGCTCTCCCTGGTTCTATGGCAGCTTTTGGCCTTCAAACTCAAACTGGAGGGACATCAGCTCTGCAGATTTTGGACTTGCCAGCCTCCTCCGTAATCACGTGAGCCAATTCTTTATGATAGATCTATATATACATTTAGATCTATTGGTTCTGTTTCTCCGGAAAACCCTAATATACTCCTGTGAAGCACCTTTTAGTTTGGGATTTTGGTTAGGTTGGTTTTGTTGTTTTATAAAAAGCCTAAGAAATACTGTTCTTGATTTGTTACTGTAATGACCCTTCTGATAGGTGTTACATATGTACTATAATCACACCCAAAGTTGGAACAAGTACCTAGATTGCAAACATACCCGATATTTTGTAGGCCAACTCTGCACACATAATCTAATCTCACAGGCTGTTGCTGCCTTTTAAACTCAAGTTCTTGACCATGCTTATTTAATAAAACAAACAGTAGATATGAACTCCGAGTGTTCACTGCCGTCTTCTCACACAGATCTGTCTGATACCAACAGCCATACTCGTCACCACCTCCAAGCCAGATTCAAATGGCTTGCTGAAAAGTCCCCATGGGTGTTCTGCTTTTTTTCCAGTTTTGCAAGGGGAAGCTTTGACTCTGAATTGGAAACCTCCCAGTGTAAGTAATTGCATTTGTTTTGTATTCTTTTAAACTAGGTAGATTTGCCAAAGTCATTGTCTTCTTTAATACAAAAATAGTCCAACATATGGCTTCTCTGCCGAATGTTAATAGAAAAAGGAAAATTAGAAACTCACATCCACCTAATTTTTTTAAAATCCTAATTCTACATCTTAAATGCATCTTGAAGAGGAAGTAATTATTAATAGCGTAATGAAAATGATGTTAGTGGATTTCCAATAAGTGAAAAAAAACCCCAATAATACCATATTGCAATATTGAACATTTAAGTGATTATCTATTTTGCTCTTCCTTTCTCTTGCATCATTTGGGCTACTTCAAAGCGCGTGCTTGAGGAAAGGTTAGGAGGAGATGTTTTTCATCCACGCTTTCTGCCAGAGCCTTTCTTATGGATGAAAAAATTGGAAACTACTGAGATTAGTCATCTGTGTTCTGCAATCGCTGTTTGCTTCTCCCTTCCTCATTATCACAAAGAGCAAAGTTAGCTGTAACCTGAGAGCATTTTCCCAACTTAGTTTATATTCACGTTAAAGGACAGCCACATTTGGGGAAAGCTGACAGCACTCACTTCTATTATTTGTATTAATCTTGAAGGATTTGGGCAAGTTCTTAAGGATAAATCCATTTTCCCCCTTTCAGGAAGGGTTGCCCTGAATTAGCCACCACGTCCCAGAAATAGCCCGTTGTAACTGCTTCCCAGTGTTGCCAGATGTTGGTTTATACAGACCTGCTGGAGACTCTTCCTCCTAGGCGTGGCAGTTAGCACAACAAGTTTTTTGAGCCTACGTAAAACATACCCAACAATGGCTGATTGAAGGGAGCTGTGGAAATCGGGTCTGGTTAAGAAACAATTCCAGAAAGCAGAAAGACTTTGCGAGTGCAAAGGAAGATTCACGTAATTCTCAATATTACCATTATGTGGTATTACTCTGAGCAGTAATGTTATAAATGTCTCAAAAGTATATCTGGGTCACCCGCAGTACCACAATGAAGAGGAAATCCCAGGACTGCCCGTCCAGATTGCCAGACAACAGTGCCGTGAAGCAGCAGCAGTTGCCCGCCTACCGGCTACAGCTCTCAGCCAACAAAATCCTCTCCGGCTTTTTTGCCACAGGCGTGTTCTGCCTTGGAGTGGGCGTCATCCTTCTGTTGTCTGCAAAGACCATCAAGGAAGTAGAGGTGTGTCCCATCTCACTTTTTGGATGCAATTTCTAAGAATTTTCAGCTTTCGGACTATAAAGAGTGGTCAGTTTGAGAACCCAGCCTCCCAACAGGGAAGCAGATGAGACTGGAGCATCCCTTTGTCAGCTGGCAGGTGCAGATGGTGAAAGAGCCTCTATGTGGTGGCTTTGTTCATCCCTTCTCCCTCTTGAGGACAACTACTCTCACACTGGTCAGTTCAGCCACCTTTGTTTACAGGGGCCTGGCAAAGTCAGGAGCTTTTTATGCTGGCAGAGTACCAGGCAAGTGACTGGTAGAGGCGGGAGGAGAGGCAAGACCAAATGACTGCCAGGGACCCGTGAATCATATCGATAAAAAGAGCGAAGAGCCAAAGATACAGGTCTTAATTTTGCCCCGCTTTCAAGCATTGTGTCTTTCCCTTTGCAAATAAATTCCATCTGAGATCATCGCTTTAATCCAGGAAAGGCAAGAACACAAATCTTTCTGGCCTCTGAAGGATACTTAGCAAAATAAACCAAGTTCGACTCAGAGTGAGAAAAGTGGAAGTTGAGCAGTGAACCCCTCAGTTACAAGCCTTTTGCCGATTTGACAACAAGCTGTTGGAGGATGAGAAGCCCAGTAGCTGGTCTGGGGAGGGGGAGCTCAGATCTGGTCTGAGGCCATGCCCGCATTTGGTCTAATAAATTAAGTACATGTTTCATGCAAATCAGCTCAGCAGGTTATGCGACATCCCAGACCGTATGACCTCCACTCTGAAGGCAGCCATGGAAAGCTCATGTATTCCCTCTCCCCGCATAGGCGAGTGGCAAAATTACCATGAAGGCCAAGTCTGTCAACCCTGATTTAACGTTCATGAGTGTCTGAAGGTGCTCAGAGTCCTTCTGGGTGTGTAGATTGAGTAAGGTTTATAAGAGTTGAACTCCATCCTCAACGACCTAACGATAGAGTAAGTAAGGTAGTGTGTTCTAAGAACAGAGAGCTCAGCCACGGCTGGCTTGTTTGCCATATCCACAACCCCTTCCTTGCATGTCGCCAGTGCATAATAGGCACACACTTACTCAAAGAATGGATTATGGCAAATAGCGAGGACTTCAAAGAAGAAGATTGCATTTTAGGTCCCACTCCTCCTACCAACACACACTGCTCTCTTGCCTTTCCACTGAAATTTTCTGTACCCCACCCCCCAGCTCCTGGCAGGTGCCCCTAAGTCCTCTTGAGTCCTCCAGGGTGGTAATGTAAACCACCAGGCCCCACCAAGTGAAAAAGGCAAAATGGCAAGAGGGAAGCAAACTTGCCTTGTTGAAGGCGATAGCAAAGTAATTGGCTTACAAAGTTGATATTCATTTCCGTAAAGTTCATCCTGTTTACTGTTCTATTTTCTCCTTCACCAACCCCTTTATTTCTGGTTCTTCTCCTCCCCTTCCCATGTCCTTCCAACTTCCTCCCTTCTGGGCACCCATCCCCACCCTCTTTGAAGTGCAGCCTCCATTAAGAGACAGCAATTGCTGAATGATGTCACCTTAGCGATGTGAGGAGAACCTCACTCCATTGTTGGCCAAGGCCACTCTGCAAACAGCTTTCAACAGAATGATTTTATCATGATGTTAAGGGGATTTTCCAATTGACTTTTCTTTTAAGCCACTTCAGAGAGGACCGTTTCTAACACTTTGCTTTTATACAGGAAAATCAGAAACCACCCATAGAGACTGATCCTCTTCTGCAATGGAAGTGTTTTGTTGTAATGGGTGGTAAGGTGAATGTACTTAGATGCTTATATTTACTTAAATCATTCTTTAAGTATGCAGCAAGACTTGAACTGTTATTTTAAAAAATACTGATGCCTTTTCTGTTAGTGACACTGCATGCTAATTTTTTAAAAGCATTGAAGAACACGGCTGTACCTAATTGAGACCTATCAATAGCACACTGAACTGTGACTGAGGAAACGGGTGCTAGTTCAGCCAGTCTCTGATCCTGAGTATCAGGATGTATAAGGTGTATCCCAGGCCAGTGTGGTCAACACACACCTAGTAGAAGAGCTCGGAGCTGGCTTTCCTCTTCGCACTTAGCCCTGGGGCACAACGAGAATGTGCCCTTTTTGCAGTTTACTTTAAGCAAGAATGATAATTCCTGCCTTTCCAAAATTCTGTGAGGACCAGACTATGATCTTTGCTGTCATTTTAGAGCTATAGGTTTGAGCAGCAAAAGTAGACAGTAGATCAAAGGCATGTTTCCCTCATAAAATGTTTAGAGCTAGAAAGCACCTTGGATATCATCTACTCAAAAATTACTTGATCATGAAAGACATTTTTTTCTAATTCGGCATTGATAGAACTCTCTCAAGGATCCATGGATTAGTGTGTATACTACTAAAATGACCTCACAAATCAATTAATTGCTAGCCAAAATGATGCTAATGAACAATGTGGGCCCTGGAACTCAGGATCAGAGACTGGCTGAACTAGCACCCGTTTCCTCAGTCACAGTTCAGTGTGCTATTGATAGATCTCAATTAGGTACAGCCGTGTTCTTCAGTGCTTTTAAAAAATTAGAATGCAGTGTCACTAACAGAAAAGGCATCAGTATTTTTTAAAAAAAGAGTTCAAGTCTTGCTGCATACTTAAAGAATGATTTAAGTAAATATAAGCATCTAAGTACAATTAAGTAGCCTTTTGGCTAATCTTTAATTTAGTATCCACACTTTACCTCTTTGACTTCCAAACACCCAGTGGCTTTGCAAGCATTGAAAATTCCTTCTTTCTTTCTTGTTGCTCTTCTCTCCCAAAGAATCTAAAATCCCATTGGCAATTTACTGAAGAGAAAGCCAGTCCCTTGCTTCCCTGTTCCTTTCCCATTCCCAGACTTTTCTAATGACTCCTCAACACAGTGAGGAAAAAGCAGCAGCGACCAGCAGGACCTCACGACCACCGCTGGGAGCCTGAGATGAGTGTTTCCTGGAGCGGAAGGGAAATGCACAGCCTCGTGGCCTCTCTCTGAGCCCCCCTTCCCCACCCTCCTTCCAGCTCCGTCTTCACATAACTGAGTCCTTGAGCCAGAGCTCACAGGATTTGCCCATTTGGGACCCACTACCCTTTTTTAAAGAGTCCACTTATACCATTTTGCACAGAACTTAACTTTAAAAAACAATATAACAACATTTTAAAAACAATTGCTTCACAATACATCGATAACTCTACATTTTGGAAACATTTCTTTTTTCTATGTTTGGTCATTTTTAAAAACTTCCTCTAGATACCATGTAGAATAATTCACTAGTATAAATATTTTCCATACAATAAAATGGAAAAACAGTGAAGTGACTTTCCCATAACGCTGATTAGACTCAGGCTGCAGGCCCAGTTCTCATGAGTCACTGACTAATATTTTCCTAGTGGTAACTTTTTATGATGGAGGCATAAGGCTTCATCACAGCAGGTTACATAAATATGTAGTAGAAACCCTGAACTCCAAGTAAGTGGCAAAATGCAGCTGGGTCCCAAAATGAAAGGCTGTAAGGAGACCCACTCGTCCCACACATCCGCAGAGCTGACCTTGGTTCATGTCCCAGATAGCACGCCCTTGACCTAGAAAGCTTGGAGACTTTGATGGACTCAGGACTTTAATTTTAAGATATGTACTCACATCCCTTTTTTATTAATAATTATTATTTTCCCTGCCTGACAGATTAATTACACAGAAAAATGTGCAAATTGTGCAAAACTGCGGGAAAATGCCGCTAATTTTGACAAAGAATGCAACTGCTCTATTCCCTTTGTCCTTCCAGAGACAATGAAGGTAAGTGAGATTCAAGAGCCTTCAATTGGCTATACGCTGCTCTCCTCCTATTTAACATGTGGCAGTAAATTCATGATCTCCACCAAATGCTTTCCAAAACTGAAAATACAAGAAATAACGCAGGGTGGGAATGGGGGGTGGGGATCTTATAAAGTATTGAGTTCATGTTCGACTCTCCACCCCCACCCCCTTTTTTTTCTTTGGAATTTCATTCTTCTCCTTATGTCTAAATTTCTGGATTCTTTACCCACCCAGCTTTGTAACAATTCTTAACATCAATCAAACAGGTTCTATGCCAAATGTCAACACAGGAGGGGACCATAGAAATTACTGAATCTAACCACTCATTTTACAGTGAGATTAATGGGTTGAGAGGTTAAGTGACTTGGCCAAGGTCACACAGTGAGTTAGTGTCAAAGGTCACATACCTGGGACACTCCTTGTGTCCTCCCCTCCTAGTCATTCTACACATGCAGTTGCCTAATCCCTAAGGCGACTCGGCCTGGCTGTCAGGCACTGTGAGAAATGCCAAAGAAATATTAAGAGACATCCCTGCTTTGGGGCTGTTTAAAGTCTCGTGTTAGTCCAGGTCCTCTGAGAAGCAGATGCCAAGACAGGATTAGACATGCCAGAGATTTACTGGGGGAACCGCCTGCAAGGGAAAATATGGAGGAAGCTGGAGGAGGCTGGGAGAGCTGTCAGACCACAGCACAGCTCTGACCCCTGGGAAGGAGAGGGAAGCAGCGTAGGAAGGAAGGAGGGACAGAGGGAGAGGAGGGTAGAGAGATGGGGAGGAGGGAAGAAAGGTCTTAGACTGCAGAGTATTCTTAAGAAAGTTTCAGCAACCCCAACAGAGAGTCCTTACCTCAGTATCCCTGTTGCTCAGCCATTGTCTGGGAGCAGCAATGGGAAGCATGGCCTTGTGCAAACATAGGATGACCTCAGAGCACAGCAGCCACGTCCACCCCTCGATTACGCTCCCTGCAGTAGGAGATCAAGAGGCACCTTTTCAGGGCCACCACAGTCTTACTAGGTAGCAAAGACTTGATCAAATGAAAATGTATTTCGAGACTTCCCTGGTGGCGCAGTGGTTAAGAATCCGCCTGCCAATGCAGGGGACACAGGTTCAATCCCTGGTCGGGGAAGATCCCACATGCCACGGAGCAACTAAGCCCATGCACCACAGCTACTGAGCCTGTGCTGTAGAGCCCACGAGCCACAACTACTGAAGCCCTTGAGCCTAGATCCCGTGCTCCACAACAAGAGAAGCCACCGCAATGAGACACCCACGCACCGCAACAAAGAGTAGGCCCCGCTCGCCACAACTAGAGAAAGCCCACGCAAGCAACAAAGTCACAATGCAGCCAAATAAATAAATAAATAAATTTATAAAAAAAGAAAATGCATTTCCTGAAACTTTTCAAAGGTCCTGTCCTGTCCTCTGGACTCCGCACCTCTCCCACAGCACCTCCTCCCTAACCTGATCCGTCTCCCCTGCTTCCCCTGCATAGATGACTCTGCATGGGATGTTTCACGTGCAGGCAGGCCTTCTCTTGAGCTTGTCACTGAACATCCCATCCTCAAGGCCCTGCTTCCTCCCCATACCAGACTCATCGTCATCTCCTGAAAAACCCTCCTTACTTCCCTTTCTGGGAAAGATCCCATCACCGAGACTCAAAATTTTCCTCCTTGACTTGACCCTGCCCACTCCTTTCTCATCCAGACCTCTGATGTTTGATTACTGTTCTGCAATCCCTGTCTCTCCCAACCACTTTCTCACTCCATTTTCTTGGCATCACCCCAGTTCAGTCCCTCCTGATCTAGCATCACAGCAACCTTAACTGCACATCTAGCCTTTGGCTTCTCCTACTTTTAGCCAATCGTTATTTGCCAAATCAGTAGACCACACCCTGTCCCCCAAAATGTGCCTTCTTTCAGATAACTTTTCAACACCTGAGGCCCAGCCACCTTTTCATCTTTAATCTTTGCAGGAGACCTTGTACTCCTGCCAAACTGACTAACTTGCTTTTCCATGATGCAACTCTTTATGTTCCTGCTGTTCTTTGCCTAGAAAGTCTCCCCTCTCACCCCCACCTGTAAGATCTCACTTGTTTTAAGCCACTATATCCAAACACTTCCTTGAGCCTCCTTTTCGCTCATGTCTCCAGCAAGAATTTGCCCACATTTGTATCCTGAGAGCGCTGTTTCAACTCTTCTTATGGACTTACAATCGCCCATATAATATCCTGTAGACTCATTTCCTCTATTCACAGGAAGCTCCCTGAGGAAAGGGACCATGCTTTACATGCCACACCACACAACTACACGTCCAGACGTATCTGCACTACATATTCAACCTTCCCACCTGTTACCACAGGTGAACCACCCATGCTCTCATCTGAAGGCTCACCTTTCCACTTGTGTGATAGATGCTAGCCTTTCTTGCCTTTATAAGGGCTTAACTCAGCAGTTGTCATCTCTCTATATCATCAAATTTTCTCTCTACTGGATCATTCCCATCAGCACACAAACATATTATTTGACCTATCTTTTAAAAAACAAAAACAAAGCACTCTTCTGTTCTCCCAAATTTCCCTGCCTGCTATCTGCCTATTTCTTTCCTCGCATTAGCAGGGAAACTCCTCAGAGGAGTCATCTCTCTTGGGTATTTCCAATTCCTCTCTTCTCATTCTCAAAGACCCACCCATGGCCCTAACACTCAGTGAAATTGCGAGGTTACCAATGACTTCCTTGTGGATAAATCCAGTGCTCTGTCCTCAGTGCCTTGTCACACACTGGACACAGGCAATCACTCCCTCCTCCTTGACATGCTTGCTTCTGTTGGCTTCCAGGAGACCTTACTCTCTTGGTTTTCCTCCTTGCCCTCTGGCTGCCCTTCTTTTTTTTTTTTTTTAATTAATTTATTTATTTTTGGCTGCGTTGGGTCTTTGTTGCTGCTCACGGGCTTTCTCTAGCTGTGGCGAGTGGGGGCTTCTCGTTGCAGAGCATGGGCTCTAGGCGTGTGGGCTTCAGTAGTTGTGGCATGTGGGCTCAGTAGTTGTGGCTCATGGGCTCTAGAGCACAGGCTCAGTAGTTGTGGAGCATGGGCTTAGTTGCTCCGTGGCATGTGGAATTTTCCCGGACCAGGGCTCAAACCCATGTGCCCTGCACTGGCAGGCAGATTCTTAAGCACTGCGCCACTTGGGAAGTCCCCTGACTGCCCTTCTTTGGTTCCTTTGCTGTTCCTCCTATTTTCTCTAAACTATTTTCCTTTTTTTTTTTTTTTTTTTTTTTGCGGTACACTGGCCTCTCACTGTCGTGGCCTCTCCCGATGTGGAGCACAGGCTCCGGACGCGCAGGCCCAGCAGCCATGGCTCACAGGCCCAGCCGCTCCGCGGCATGTGGGATCTTCCCGGACCGGGGCAAGAACCTGCGTCCCCCACATCTGCAGGCAGACTCCCAACCACTGTGCCACCAGGGAAGCCCTCTCCAAACTCTTTATGTGGAGATCTGCAGGGCTTTAGTCACGGCCTTCAGTCTTCATCTCCTCTCCGTATGTACTCACCTCCTTGGAAACATCATCTACCTCCTAGGTTTAAATGCTATCGATTACCAATTCTCTGTTTTCTATCTCAGCTTAATGTTTCTAAAACCGAACTAATATCCACTTCTTCCCCTTACTTACTCTACGCCCATCCCCAGAAAAACCCTATTCCACCTGCAGACGATCTCAGTTGAAAAGAACTCTGTCCTTCTGGTGCTCAGACTAAAAGCCCAGGGGTCATTCTTGACTCCTTTCGTTCTTTCACACCTTGCATCCAATCCATCCTATTGGTTCTACATTCAAAATATATCCAGAGCCTGCTCACCTCTGCCCACCTCTGCTGCTACTACCCAGCTCCATGCCACCCTCACCTCTCACCTGGATTTCTACAGTAGCCTCCTATCAGGCCTCCCTGTTGTATCCATGTCTCAATAGAGCAGCCAGAGTGAACGTTTTAAAGTATAAGTCATATCATGTTATTCCTTTGCTCAAAAATCCCTGCAATGGCTTCTCTTTCTACTCAGTGAAAAAGCCTAAGTCCTTACAAGGCCTATGTGATCTGGATTCTTACTTCCTCCTAACTTCCTCTCTCCATTCTCTTCCCCACCCCCTCTCTGACCACACCGGCCCCCTCATTCCTCAGACAAGTCAGGCATTCGCTTCTTCTCTGTACCTGACATCCACTCGGCTAACTCCCCTGCTGCCTTCAAGTCTGGTTTGGCTCAGCCATCACCTACTCAGGCCTACACTAGCCATCCTATTTCATACTTCATCCTGTCTGCTCACCTCACACCTGCACTCCTGATTCTTATTACCTTACTGTAATTTCCATTTTTTCCATAGTACTTATCGCCTTCCAACTTACTATATAAATTAACAGTTTATTATATGTATTGTTTATTGTCTGTCTCTCACTATTGTATCCCAAGCACCTATAACTATGCCTGACACCCTGTAGTTGCCCAATTAATGTTTATTGAATGAACATAAGAATCTTTGCTTCCTTCACAGGGGCATAGCACAGTATATTTCACGTGGTAGATGCTTAGACAATGTTTGCCGAAATTTTAAATGAATGGAAAAAAAGATAAAGTGATAAGTTATATGTCTTTATGCTCTAGGAAGCTTTGGTTTTATGTGTCCCTTTCCTATTTCCCCCTTGATCCCAGATGAAAGCATGTTGGCATCAGTAATATTCTGAATACATCTGTATCTCTAATCATTTTTGTGAGTAAGTCTGATGTAAATTATGAGAAAATTACTGAGTAGTACTTGAGTTGTAAGTGATATCTATATAAAGTCCCATGAGGGAAGTTTTATATCTGTGCTCTTTTGTTAAAGGTCAAAATTCTAGTTCTCTACAATTGTGTACTTTCTTGCCTTCCTCAACTCACCATGCTGCCCCCCGAAAGTAAAAGTTAGTGTTCCCTTTTTCTTTTCTTTAAACATTAGATATTTATTTTCTTACAATTCTAGAAATCAGAAGTCTGAAATCAAGGTGTCAGCAGGATTGGTTCCTTCTTGGGAGGCACAGGGTGCTTAAAATTTTGAAGAAAAAAAAATCCAAAAGATAAAACCTTAAAGGGCTTCAAGTTCCCATCTGTCTGTGTCCTTTGAAATCCTAAAGGCAAATAAGTGTTACCAGCTGCTAACCATTCCTTTGAGGCAAAGGCTTTCTCATAAAAATCTAACCAAACTACTCAGGGCAAGCACAGAGCCTTCTGCCCACAAGTTCACACACATTACACACGCTAGATGACAGATCCACGCAAGGCTCTCTGCCTTAAACTAGGAATCCTGCACCAAGTACCACGGAAGAAAAGAAACACTATAAAGTGCATTGTGCCTCTAGGACTAATCAAAAGATGATGATCTTGGAGGCCTTGTAAAATCTTGGACAAAGAATTATTGAAAACAGTTCATTAAAACACTTCTGTCCCCAGCATGTGAGTGTTCTCTATTTATTTTGTCATGTTTATATGAGTATATACCTTTGGGTAAGTAGAATGCTCTTTTTAGCTTCCAAGAAAATGTATGGTAAGTTCCATTCCATGGATTTCATATTTTCTGTAGTTATGGGTCATCAGTAGAGGTTCCCTCCTTTGGTGAGGAAATATAATCTGTCATTCCTGCTATGCCTGGCTTGTTCACCTTCACATCCGTGCTCTCTGTTTACGATGTTGCAGCCCGCCTCTCAGGGCCCAGCTTCTCCCTTTCTCAGTGTTCCAGAGGCTTTTCTCTTACCAGGGACTAAGCTCCTCAGCCTTTGTTGTTTTCTGTAACTGGTCACACTTACCATGACCTTTATTTTCAGCCTAACCTGGGTACCAGCTCCCATCTTCCATACTCATCCTCTTAAAGGTCCTTAGGGCGAGGCCAGATTTGCATAGCATAAAAGAATCAGTTGACTCAGGGAACTGTAAAGTAATACTTTTGTATTTCTAGCACTGAACATAGCACCTGACATATAGGAGGCACTTAATAAAATTTAGGCCTTCATATTTTTAGATGCGTACCTTCATTATTTTGGAGGTAGATAGAATATTAATTATAAATAGCTACCTTGGACATTTACATTTGCATCATATGTGCTGTTAGTAAAATCTGTATCAAGCCCACTTGGAGAAGTTCTAGGGGGCTTCCCTGGTGGCGCAGTGGTTAAGAATCCGCCTGCCAATGCAGGGGACACGGGTTTGAGCCATGGTCTGGGAAGATCCCACAAGCCACGGAGCAACTAAGCCCGTGTGCCACAACTACTGAGCCTGTGCTCTAGAGCCCGTGAACCACAACTACTGAGCCCACATGCCACAACTACTGAAGCCCACACTCCTAGAGCCCGTGCTCCGCAACAAGAGAAGCCACCGCAATGAGAAGGCTGCGCACCACAACGAAGAGTAGCCCCCGCTCGCCGCAACTAGAGAAAAGCCCTCACGCAATAATGAAGACCCAATGCAGACAAAAATAAATAAATACAAATTAAAAAAAAAAAAAAAGGAGAAGTTCTAGGGCTTTGGTATTTCACCATGAATGTAGAAGCACAATGGTAGCCTGTGATTGGGCAGCCTCATTCGGCAAAATCCATGAAAACGCCCATCTCTCATGGCCACAAGGCTACTTATTGCTAAGGTGAAAACCACCTTTCTTCTAGATCAGTGAACTATTCCATATTTTTGTCCATAACAAATGGTTCACCATTTCTTAACCAAGTACAATATGCCACAGTACTGTGCTAGATCCTAGTGGTAAAAAGACAACACCGGAGCTGGACACCAAGGAGCTGGGCTTATGTCTTTCACATGGGCAATTGTGAACATGCGCCTAAACACGCTCAGTGGCTCCAATTTTAAATTGTGTTTCATGGATTTGCTTTGAGACCATGTGAATTTGATGCTTACCACAACCCCTAGGCAAAGCATCTTTCCTAGTATTGCTGGGAAATATTTGTGAAATCAACTTTTATATATTGAGAATACAAAGGCTAGTTATAAAATTTTTTCAAGGCAGGAATGTGGTAGCCCTTACAAAGACATTAAAAATAAGTTACGTAGTCATTTTAATAATTTTGTATAGACCAGGATTTTCCAATACTGATTTTTAAAAATAATTTCTTGGGTTTCTATCTGATATAAAGAAACTTTCAGTTCACATCAATATTTTTTGGTACTACTTCTTATATTTTAAAACTCCTGTCCGTGTTTATTACTATTTCAGTTTGTTTTTCTCTTTTCTTACATCTTGCTGTTCTCTACAGGGTAATGTTTATATGTACTACAAATTGTATGGCTTCTATCAGAACCTCTATCGATATATTCTATCCAGAAGTAATAGCCAACTGGTGGGTACAGATGTAAAGGTAAGGCTTTATTTAACTTGGTATAATACTCTTTTTTTTTTTTTTTCAAGCCAGATGGATCTTTCAGTCTAAAAGACAGTATGGAAAATAAACTCAAAAGCTAAGTTTTTACAAGACAGAAATGCTCATTTCATTCTTGCATGAACTGAAGGGACTGAGTATTCAGGATAACTGCTACTTTCCCTCTTCAGAGCAGGAATGTGAATCTTGTCCAATTAGATGTTTAGCCTTTCGTGCACCAACCATTTTTTTATTTGACAGCATTTTATATTAAAACCAGATACATATTGGACTGCCCAGGTCTTGGTAATAATGAATGTGTCAGAAGGGCAAATCTTCAAGTACCTTTCAACCACAATTCAGGATTTATGTTTCTCTTAATAAAGTTGATGGCATACTGGAGCTTCTTCAAACAGTAGAGTTTTTTGCTTCTTTGAATGACTGACACATCGATTAGATTTCAATATTATTTTCTCATACTTAATTTCTGTAGTTATCTTTAAAGTTGCCTATTTTAGTTGATGGATGTACCAACCATTTTGATAGTAACCTTGAGTGATTGGCTTCAGCCTAGCTCACTCTATATCCACCATTGTCCTTTTTATAACTGGGGGCTTCAATCAGCCTAGTTTAAGGAAACTGGGCTCTACTTGATTGAATAAAAGCCTTTGGTTTAATGAATATTCTTTCAGACCTAAGATTACAAAATTTAACTCTTGGTAAATGATATTCAGCATGCTGGCAAGAAAAGATAGAAGGAAACCTTTTCTATACTGGCATTATATAAAAGGGATAACCAAATGGTTTTTAGCAGCCACTCTTTTTAAAATGTATTCTTGTAGTTAGGTGGATGGATTTCCCTGTGATAAGTCATCCAACTGTAGAATCACAATTTATATACTTTTTAGAATATAAGTTACACTCCAATAAGAAAAAGCTTTTAAAAATATATTCCATTGTGGGCTTAGTGTGGTATTTAGCACAGCAAGCAAAGTAAAATTTCTTCCTGCAGACATATTTGGTATGCTATGTACTGTTAATGAGGAAAGAAACTACACACACGTGCACGTACACACATACATATCTCCAAAACACAAAAATTGTCTAGTCTAGGTCAGCCAGCAGCCTGGGAACAGCAGGTAGCAGCCCATAATCTCAATCTGTGCCAGTGGATCAGCATGGGTTGATTTACACTGCCAGTATTTTCACTTCCAGCATTTTAAGAGATTTTACCAAAAACACTTCTTCGTGTATCATTTCTCATCCAGGATGTTAGAAACTGTGCTCCATTCAAAACCTCCCACAATGGGATCCCCATCGCTCCTTGTGGTGCTATTGCCAATAGCATGTTCAATGGTAGGTGTCTTTTCCTATCTCCATCATCTTCCGTTTCATGAGTGTGTAACAATCTAAATATCCAGAAGATTACTCCTGTAGCTGAGTGGCAGTTTATTTTTTTTTAACATCTTTATTGGAGTATAATTGCTTTATAGTGTTGTGTTAGTTTCTCCTGTAAAACAAAGTGAATCAGCTATATGCATACATATATCCCCATATCCCCTCT
The DNA here is from genome assembly GCF_059928025.1 of Delphinapterus leucas. Lineage (NCBI taxonomy): Eukaryota > Metazoa > Chordata > Mammalia > Artiodactyla > Monodontidae > Delphinapterus > Delphinapterus leucas. The sequence continues at coordinate 47,821,316 of NC_143132.1, forward strand.
GTCTTGCATCTCCCTCCCACCCTCCGTATCCCACCCCTCTACGTGGCCGCAAAGCACCGAGCTGAACTCCCTGCGACAGGCAGCTGCTTCCCATTAGCTATCTATTTTACATTTGGTAGTATATATATGTCAATGCTACTCTCTCACTTCGTCCCAGCTTACCCTTCCCCCTCCCCATATCCTCAAGTCCATTATCTATGTCTGTGTCTTTATTCCTGTCCTGCCCCTAGGGTCATCAGAGCCTTTTTTTTTTTTTAAGATTCCATATATATGTGTTAGCATACAGATTTGTTTTTCTCTTTCTGACTTACTTCACTCTGTATGACAGACTCTAGGTCCAACTCACTACAAATAACTCAATTTCATTTCTATTTATGGCTGAGTAATATTCCATTGTATATATGTGCCACATCGTCTTTATCCATTCATCTATTGATGGACACTTAGGTTGCTTCCATGTCCTGGCCATTGTAAATAGTGCTGCAGTGAACATTGTGGTACGTGACTCTTTTTAAATTATGGTTTTCTCAGGGTATATGCCCAGTAGTGGGATTGCTGGGTCACATGGTACTTCTATTTTTAGTTTTATAAGGAGTCTCCATACTGTTCTCCACAGTGGCTGTACTGATTTACATTCCCACCAACAGTGCAAGAGGGTCCCTTTTCTCCACACCCTCTCCAGCATTTATTGTTTGTAGATTTTTTGATGATGGCCATTCTGACCGGTGTGAGGTGTTACCTCATTGCAGTTTTGATTTGCATTTCTCTAATGATTAGTGATGTTGAGCATCCTTTCATGTGTTTGTTGGCAATCTGTATATCTTCTTTGGAGAAATGTCTGTTTAGGTCTTCTGCCCATTTTGGGATTGGGTTGTTTGGTTTTTTTGATATTAAGCTACATGAGCTGCTTATATATTTTGGAGATTAATCCTTTGTCAGTTGCTTCGTTTGCAAATACTTTCTCCCATTCTGAGGGTTGTCTTTTCATCTTATTTATGGTTTCCTTTGCTGTTCAAAAGCTTTTAAGTTTCATAGTTTGCATTTGTTTTTATTTCCATTTCTCTAGGAGGTGGGTCAAAAAGGATCTTGCTGTGATTTATGTCATAGAGTCTTCTGCCTATATTTTCCTCTAAGAGTTTAATAGTGCTTGTCCTTACATTTAGGTCTCTAATCCATTTTGAGTTTATTTTTGTGTATGGTGTTACGGAGTGTTCTAATTTCATTCTTTTACATGTAGCTGTCCAGTTTACCCAGCACCACTTATTGAAGAGACTGTCTTTTCTCCATTGTATATTCTTGCCTCCTTTGTCAAAGATAAGGTGACCATATGTGCGTGGGTTTATCTCTGGGCTTTCTATCCTGTGCCATTGATCTATATTTCTGTTTTTGTGCCAGTACCATACTGTCTTGATTACTATAGCTTTGTAATATAGCCTGAAGTCTGAGAGCCTGATTCCTCCAGATCCATTTTTCTTTCTCAAGATTGCTTTGGCTATTTGGGGTCCTTTATGTTTCCTTACAAATTTTGAAATTTTTTGTTCTAATTCTGTGGAAAATGCCATTGGTAGTTTGATAGGGATTGCATTGAATCTGTAGATTGCTTTGGGTAGTATAGTCATTTTCACACTGTTGATTCTTCCAATCCAAGAACATGGTATATCTCTCCATCTATTTATGTCATCTTTAATTTCTTTCATCAGTGTCTTAGAGTTTTCTGCATACAGGTCTTTTGTCTTCTTAGGTAGGTTTATTCCTAGGTATTTTATTCGTTTTGTTGCAATGGTAAATGGGAGTGTTTCCTTAATTTCCCTTACAGATTTTTCATCCTTAGTGTATAGGAATGCAAGAGATTTCTGTGCATTAATTTTGTATCCTGCTACTCTACCAGATTCATTGATTAGCTCTAGTAGTTTTCTGGTAGCTTCTTTAGGATTCTCTATGTATAGTATCATGTCACCTGCAAACAGTGACAGTTTTACTTCTTCTTTTCCGATTTGGATTTCTTTTATTTCTTTTTCTTCTCTGATTGCTGTAGCTAAAACTTCCAAAACTATTGTTGAATAATAGTGGTGAGAGTGGGCAACCTTGTCTTGTTCCTGATCTTAGTGGAAATGGTTTCAGTTTTTCACCACTGAGAACGACGTTGGCTGTGGGTTTGTCATATATGGCCTTTATTATGTTGAGGTAGGTTCCCTCTATGCCCACTTTCTGGAGAGTTTTTATCATAAATTGGTGTTGAATTTTCTCAAAAGCTTTTTCTGCATCTATTGAGATGATCATAAGGTTTTCCTTCTTCAGTTTGTTAATATGGTGTATCACATTGATTGATTTGCGTATATTGAAGAATCCTTGCATTCCTGGGATAAACCCCACTTGATCATGGTGTATGATCCTTTTGATGTGCTGTTGGATTCTGTTTGCTAGTATTTTGCTGAGGATTTTTGCATCTATGTTCATCAGAGATATTGGCCTGCAGTTTTCTTTTTTTGTGACATCTTTGTCTGGTTTTGGTATCAGGGTGATGGTGGCCACATAGAATGAGTTTAGGTGTGTTCCTCCCTCTGCTATATTTTGGAAGAGTTTGAGAAGGATAGGTGTTAGCTCTTCTCTAAATGTTTGATAGAATTTGCCTGTGAAGCCATCTGGTCCTGGGCTTTTGTTTGTTGGAAGATTTTTAATCACAGTTTCAATTTCAGTGGTTGTGATTGGTCTGTTTATATTTTCTATTTCTTCCTGGCTCAGTCTAAGAAGGTTGTGCTTTTCAAAGAATTTGTCCATTTCTTCCAGGTTATCCATTTTAATTGGCATATAGTTGCTTGTAGTAATGTCTCATGATCCTTTGTATTTCTGCAGTGTCACTTGTTACTTCCCCTTTTTCATTTCTACTTCTGTTGATTTGAGTCTTCTCCCTTTTTTGCTTGATGAGTCTGGCTAATGAGTCTCCCTAGGCGGGAGGGGGGGTGACGTTCAAGTGTAGGGCGGGGCCTCTGCTTAGGACCTGCGGGAAAGGGTAGCTGCAGCACTTGAAAAGGAGGGCCTCTGGAGTGTGGCGTTCCGGAGTTTGGAGGTAGGGCCCTGGGTGGGGGTGTAGAGGCGAGGCTTTGGCTCTGCGCTGCAGGAGGGAGGCTCTGAGGGCAGAGGATTAGGCCCAGGAGCCCAACAGGCTCCCAGGTGCCTAAGTGGACAGGGAATGCGCCGGCCGCATTCGCTTCCGTTCCTTCACGCTCCTCCCCCACCGTCTCCCCCAGGGTCTCCCGCATCGCTGCTGGACCCCTAATCGTGGGTGGGTCCCACTGGGTGTAGGATGAATGGCAGTTTTTAAAATACTGTTTGTATACATTATCCACTGATTTATGATATTTCATTTGCAAATAAGTTCTCCCTTACCAGAGATTTGAAGTAGTTAGGAAACATGAGTCAAATGGAGTCTAAGAGTATTTTTCAATAATTGGGGCCTTAGCCAGAAAAAGAATAGTCTTCTGTTTCCAGCATCTATGCCATGTAGGCATGTGGAGAGTCTTCAAACCCTGCTTTTTAAGCTGTGTCTGGTTGTTCACTTCCAAGTGTGGCAAAAAATGCTTACTTGAATCTAACACAGTTTTTAATTTCCCTACAGACACCATTATTCTTTCTTACAACCTTAATTCATCTATCCATGTCAAAGTACCAATGATAAGGAGTGGAATTACATGGTGGACAGACAAGTATGTCAAGTTTCAGAATCCAAGTTTCCAAAATCTTTCTAGTGCATTTGCAGGTAAGATCCATACATTAGCTCAATATTCTCCTCTCTTTATAGAAACTTTGGTTTTGATGTGTGGGGGCATGTTTATGATTCCGCCTTGTTTACTTCTTTGCTGACTAGCTTTTGGTTATAATATTTCCTACCTGTGGGCACCTCCGTCACATATCTTTCAGAAACATGAAATGATTGGTACCCCAGTTCCTTCTAGTTTACCATTAGGAAAAGGCAATGTTTTAAGAAACTTGTTCCTTCATCTATAATTATGTGATCATTATTTACTGTTCAAACTAGTGCACTTTTGAGAGTGAAAGGGGTCCCTAGAATAACTAAAGTTATATATTAATTCGAAAGTTTTATTTATTGATCAGTAAATTGACATTACCATATTGATGGGCATATAAAAGAATTCTATTACAAACTATTTTAAAAATGCAATTATTTCAAAAATTAAAATAGTATATCTGTGTACATTAAACCAACTTAAAAAAATACTTTAAATATTATCTAAATGCTAAAAGATAACATAAACAGAATAATTATTCTGGATACAGAGTCACACACTTTAATCAGTTTCGGTCTTCATTTTATGCGCCTGTATTTTTCTAATGAAAAATTTGGGGTTTTGTATTTTTAAAAATATTTTGTTAAAATATTTTTAATTTTTTCACAAAATTGTCTGCACTCTTTTTTTGAAGTGCATTTTGTGGTTAATCAGTTTCAGATTGTTGCACCTTTAATTGATTCTTCTCTTTTGAACATAACTTTTTTTTAACTGAGAAAATATCTAGGACTTCCCTGGTGGTGCAGTGGTTAAGAATCCACCTGCCAGTGCAAGGGACACAGGTTCTATCCCTGGTCCAGGAGGATCCCATGTGCCATCGAGCAGCTAGGCCTGTGCGCCACAATTACTGAGCCTGCACTCTAGAGCCCGCGAGCCACAACTACTGAGCCCATGTGCTGCAACTGCTGAGGCCCACATGCCTGGAGCCCAAATATTTTTATAGGCAAGGTCTTTTTTTGACTTCACAATTTTTCTATCTATGATTTTTTTGAATGTTTTACTAAATTTAGATGCTATGAAATCTTAGATTTCCTGGATATCATTTAATTCTCATCAAGAAGAAAATTTTATCCAATTAAAATAGGAGCTCCATCAAAATAGTTTTCACATAAATTGAGATATTTCAAAGCACAATTATAGAATTTAAAAATTAAATCTTGTACACATTTTGAACTCTCATTATATAATATGTTCAATTGTTCCCTTGCTTTTATAGGGGTAAATTTCAATATCTTCTTGTTTGCAAACTTGATTTTCAATAATTACAATTAACTATATCCTCAAAAACTAAGGTTTGTGGCATTCCACGTGTAGAATACTTTGTCTAAAACTTTACAACTATTTTGAATAAAATTCCACAAAAACTTAGAGGGCTTATTTACCACGAAAAAGTTCAGGATCATTGTAGGACGTATCATTTGATATAGAAAACAGTTCTTTGAAGCCTCAAACATTTCTAAAATTTTGGTTGATGATTTGTAGCAAAGACAGACCACATGTACTCTCATGCTAAAGCATTTCTTTAACATCTTTGTCATTGTAAAAATTTTGCAGTTCATTTCCTCTGTGAATATATGAAAATATTTAAATTTGCACAACTACAGCTCTTTTTTTGAATAACAAAATGTTGTAGCTTGTTTGGATACAGTTGTTAATTATATATGTTTCACAACCAATTTTAAGCCCATTTCTCCATAAATTTCTCAATTTACTAAGAAAATATCTTTACTCTGATGTTGTGCTCCACCAAATTTGCATTTATGTTATCACTATAAAACCAAAATATTTACACTTGATTGTTGAATTTTTTAACTGAATTTATAGTAATATTTATAATCATGTCAGTTTTATCTTCCAATACTGAATATTGAAAAGCTTTGCCTTGATTCCATGAAGAATCAAATAAAAAAAAATCAAACCAATGTATTCAGATGGATGAATACATCTGAAGACATTGATTTAAAACTGCTTTCATTTAACTGTTTACGAGGTTCTTTTTGTGCTCATACAGCCAAAATATTAAAGTTTTCCTTTGATTATAAAAAAAATTAGTAAAAAAGTGAAACTAGAAGGAAACTTATTTGATATAAATGAAAAGTAATGCTCACATAATGGTATACAAGTGGACTTTCTGTAGCTCCTTGAGGCAAAGCACTGTCTTTGAATACACTCTTTTTTTCCCCACATCTTTATTGGAGTGTAATTGCTTTTAGAAATAAGTGCAAACTTTTGAAGTAGACTCTGATGTTCTTCAGCAATTTATGTCTTTTGATTTTTCCCATGGTCATTGACATCATGATGGTTCCCGTGGTGCGGGGTATATGTCAAGCAACATTGCAAGTATCAAATTCATCAACTTTCTTTAAAAAAACTGTGCTTAATTTTTCATTAAACATGTATGTTCCTTGTTTTAGCTCTTCACAGCCAAAAGGATTTACTAGCAAATAAAAAACTGATACCAAACAATAAGGTAGTTATATTTTTACACCATATAATAAATAACACTGTTGCAAGAGAGTTCAAACTACTCTCAGCAAGACTGCTCAGCATCTATTTTTCACACTACATCTTGTGCCTGTAACATAATCTGTAATATCCCACATTTCCCACCAGCCCCACTGACTTGCAGCCTGGCAGCTCCACATGTCTCACAGACCAAAACATAGGCTGTGGCCTAACGGGCTGCACTGTCAAACTGTGGCAGGGGTCACAGGGATATGTTGTGTTTTGCTGTGAAGGGCCACTGGTTATCTTTCATTAATTAAAGTAAGCACTCTGTTCACTGTACATGGGTATCTCACTACTAGCTAAGACCATGGCTGAAAGGATGACATTATATGTACATTATTTGCTTGGGATAAGTGCTAAATCGGATGAGATAATGGACAACAGACATAAACTGGGACTGTCTTAGGCAAGCTGGCATGTCTGGTCACTGTATCCGTAATTAAATTCCCAGTTTTTGAAAGGAACTTGGCAATATGCTATTGTTTTGTCTTACCATAACCACAAGCATATAACACAAAGCATCCTTGGCTTTCTCTTATCTCCTACTCCTACTCTTTCTTACTTCTATTGTAAGAGTTACCATGTTTTATTATAACTATCTATTTGAATACTTGTCATCCCCACTTTATGTGAACACCTTGAGGAAAGGGATTAGATCTCATGCTATATCCCTGGTGCTTGATATAAGTGAGCAATCAAGAAATACTTATTGTTAAGTGAATGGATGAATACCAAGGACCCAGCTGAACTTGGAAAATGAGAGAAGTTGATGCTTCTTACACCATGCTTCTCATACTCTCTGGAGACATGGGATGGGGTAGGATTAGGGGTTGATACGGAAAGGCATGCTTGAACCTGCACTTTTCACTCCCTGGGTGACTTGGCTATCACTGGCCTATAGGACACATTGACTTGAGCATGAGCTCTGGCTGAAGTAGAGAGAGGGTGAGGTCCCCATGCAGGTACCAAAGGTAATTTTGATTTCGATCAATATTCTTCTAGCAATAGCGATCGAATTCTTGGGAAGGGCCAATGTTGCCACAGTTTTTGGAGAGAAGGTTTCTCCAGCAAAGGATTATTTCCAGAGGAAGCATAAGTATACCAACATACTTCAGATTAATCCAGCCAAATTTAGCACATGCTTTTATAAGCACTACAGCCCATGCTTAGAAAATAAGACTGGGTTTCTTTTAGGAGAACATAGTTAGTTGTCAGAGGTGAGAAAGAATGGTTTCCTACAAATAGTAGAACCAGTTTTATGCAAGTAAAAAGTTCACTGGACAACTTCCTCTTGTTGATTATTTTAAAATTCAAAATGCTGTTTATTATCAGCTTCTGTCAGCTTTCATTGGAATCGCTCATCCCTTTATCAAGCATTGATTGAACACCTACCATGTGCCAGGCACTGGACTAAATGCCAGTGAAAAAACGATGAGGAAGACACTGAACTTAAGAGTCTGCTGTTGAGTGGGAGAGACAGTCATGCCCAGGGCGGTAAAGTGGGAAGTATGAGGATGAGAGTAAACTCAACAGACTTCACCCGGTGCTCCCAGCATTCCTACAGCACAGCACCCAGACCTACCAGGCTTCCAGGTTTGCAACACCTCTGTTCTCCACCTTCTCCCTTCTACAAGTTCTTCTTCCTTGCTTCCAACTTCGAGCTCTTAGGTACAGGTCTGCAGGGAGTATCCATGCAACACGATCTTCATGCACTTCTATAATCATTTCCTTAGAATATAGTCTTAGAAGGAGAATTTCTGGACCAAAATGGATGCAAAATATATTCAATCGTTTTTTAAAAATATTTATTTATTTATTTATTTTGGCTGCGCCAGATCTTAGTTGTGGCACGCAGGATCTTCGTTGTGCCATGCGGGCTCTTCATTGCAGCATGCGGGACTCCTTAGTTGAGGCATGTGAACTCTTAGTTGTGACGTGCATGAGGGATCTAGTTCCCTGACCAGAGATCGAACCCGTGCCCCCTGCATTGGCAGCGTGGGGTCTTACCCACTGGACCACCAGGGAAGTCCTCAATCTTTTGCTGCATGTTCCTAGATTGCCAAAAATGTGGTTAATCCACACATCTGTCTGCTCTGTACAAGAGTTCCCATTTCCACTGCCTCATCAATGGTTGTCATTCTTTTTTTCTTTAAATATAAACCTATTTTTAGGTGAATGGTATCTTGTTTTAATTTGCTTTCTTTACCTTACTAATGATGTTAAAGAAAATAAACATTCCCCATGATGCTATCACCGAATACCACCACTACTATAATTTTGCTGTACCTATTTTTTCAATGCTTTATTATACATTTTATATATTTGAATACATAATATACATATGATATTCTGCTTTTTTTAACCCTATGACAGTATCATCAGCATTTCCCCCCACATTTCCTTAGAGTCCTTATAACCATTATTTTTTTTAAATTAATTAATTTATTTATTTATTTTTGGCTGTTTGGGTCTTCGTTGCTGCGCGTGGGCTTTCTCTAGCTGTGGTGAGCAGGGTCTACTCTTCATTGTGGAGCACGGGCTCTAGGCGCGCGGGCTTCAGTAGTTGCGGCACGCAGGCTCAGCTGTTGTGGCTCGTGGCTCTAGAGCGCAGGCTCAGTAGTTGTGGCACACAGGCTTAGTTGCTCCATGGCATGTGGGATCTTCCCAGACCAGGGCTTGAACCCGTGTTCCCTGAATTGGCAGGCGGATTCTTAACCACTGCGCCACCAGGGTAGCCCATAACCATTATTTTTAATGGTTGTGTACTCAGGTAGCTTACACACACATACTTTTTAAAAAAAATTTGTAATTTTGATTCCTCTTTCCTCAAGAATACGGAAGTTGTTTCATTCTCTACATTTTAAGAAAAACTAAAGGTGGTAGATGATTTTACTCCACCACATCCATTGTTAACTTTCCACAGGAACCACAAAACCTCCGAACTGGCCTAAGCCTGCCTATGAACTAGATGAAGAGGATCCAGGAAACAATGGCTTCATCAATGACGACTTCATTGTGTGGATGAGGACAGCCGCATTTCCCACTTTCAAAAAACTGTACCGCCGACTCCATCGAATAGAGCATTTTACTGAAGGCTTGCCTGCTGGTAGTTATAGTTTCAACATAACCTACAGTATCCTTTTATTCCAGTTTTCTTTCTGGGGATGAAGGACAATCAGTGTCCATCTGGATACTAGTTGTTGAACTATTTCATTCTATACCAATCGAATCTATATATATGTAAAAGAAATACATATTTATCTTATAGGCAGTACTGTCACTCCATCACCATATAGTTTGTCTCCACTTTATATATAATTAAATGTGTGTTGTTGTTGTTTTTAAAGGAACAACAGTCAATAGCAGTATCAGGTAAGTAGGTATGGATAAGGAGGGAAGGGCTATTTCTGTCCCTGAAGAAAGATTAAGTAACACTGGGCCTAGAGATCTAAAACAATGAGGAGAAGCCTGCCGTATAGGATGGGATGACATGGAGGACCCTGGAAATAAAGAGAGAGGTTTACTAAGAAGTAAATTTGAAATATGGACTAAAAACAATGAAAACTGAGAGAGATTGTAGAACCTTTTATTTTAGGCAAAAGTAGCATAGACCAAGGGAGCCCTGGAATCAAGGGCAGGTTACGTTCATCCAACCCACATAAGCCATGCTACAAGCTCTGCAGTGAGGGTGCTGTGTTCTTTCTCTATTAGGTACGAAGCCAGCTAGCAGGAGCCAGTGCTTTGGTTATGGACATACGGTCCACATTAGGAGACATACTTTAATATGAGATTCTGAAATGTTTTCACTTAATTTAAAAATACAAATGTAACTCTTAAGAACAAAAAGGACTTAACTTCAAAATGACACCAAACACTATCTTTTAAAAATTATATATTTAAATACAATTTATACTAACTCTGGTCTTCAGACTTAGTTTTGAAGTCCCTTTCTGACTCTCCCTGAGGCAGAATTCTCTCAGAGGCAGGTCTTTCCAGGACTTGTACACAGCTTTGAGACGTCAGCCTCATTAGGTATCAGCAACCCCGTAGCATCTCAGGGCTACCGGCTAGGAGTTTTTCACGGGGCCCCCCAGCCGGCTAGAGGATCTGTACACCAAACTGTCTACCTCCTTTGTTTCTTTACCTCTCAGGGAGCTTGACTGAGAGATTCTTGGGTCAGTGAATAACAACGTGTGTTTCAGTTCAACGCTCCGTCTTTTCTTCTTTTCTGTCCTAGAGCAAAGCGCAAATGTCTCCACTCTGACAGGGGAGTGGGGACGTTCCTTGGGCAGAGATACCCCCACTGATGTGACACCATCTCTACCTCTCAACTTATTGCCTCCTTTTGTTTACTGACCAGGAGTATGGTTTGCATTCAGCCATTCCTTTAGCATGGTCCCTAATTCTAGTCTATGAAAAGGAAAACCAGAAATTGCTCTGTCTTGTACAGCATTGTATGTACAGATCAAAGAGTAAGCAATAGAATATTACCTTCTGAATAGGATTTCAGCAACCCCTCTCTCCCCCTCCTAGAAAATTTGAGATTGAAAATTGCTTGGCAATAGTCTGTCAAGTTGGACCTTCTGTTCCCATCAACTTTTTCTGTGATTGCCCTTACGAGTAAAGCAGTTATGGTAGCAATCAAGACACAGGAAAAAAGCCTATCGTGTACTGCTGCCCTCATAATGCATTTCAGTGAGTTTAGGGTTGAGGAGAAGACAGAGTCCATGCTCCGAACAAAGGAGACACTATCTCTCTGCTTGAAACATGCCTTCCTTGGGCATCTTCGTTCACAGTCGTATTTTAATGCTGATAACTCTCAAATCTAAATCTTTAGCAAAAAGCCTCAGTCCAGAGCTTGAGTCCTATGCTTGCACCACCTGTGTTGAACCCTTCCATCCAGCCTCACTGCCTGGCTGATATGCAAGGAGAACTAAGCCTGAGCTGCAGAAAATGCTACCACTTCTAAGGGAGAAAAGACCCGCTGTGTGAGGAAAAGACCCTCTTAATGGAACAGCCAGGCAGCCGAGTTGAGATGGCGCCCAAGGACCTGGTGACAGTGAGGAATTTTGATGGAAAAGAAAGAGAACTAGCTTTCCTAACAAGTTTGTGCCTTTAAATAGTATGTTGCCAAGTGATTTGAGGCCTTTTAAGAGCTTTGCTGGGAAATGCTGTTGCTATGAGAAGCCTTTATTTGTTTATTAGTTTGGTTTACAAAAGGCACCAGATGTTTAAAAACCTCAGGCCACATGCATGATCAAAATGACATCATTCAAATGCTAACGATAGCAGAGCCAGTTTAAACACTTTCTCCCCAGCAGTGAGGGATGCTGGCCTTTTCAAATCTCAAATGAATGCACCACCTTTAGTTTTCCCACCAAAAACGTTTTGCCATCTATCTCACTACTTTTTTTGCTCTTCACTCCTCTTGAAGAATTTTCCAAGAGGTAGGAATCCATACCTTAGCCTATGAAGGACTTTAGCCTACCCTGGGTATTCTGATCCTTAAACGCAAATTTAGGTTTGCTGCAAAACCTATCTGTAGTCTTTTCATTTCCTTGGGTTTAGAAATTAACTATATTTGTTCACTAGTGAGTTGTCTATAAGTCATTCAGATCTATCTGTGTCAGAATTTCTTTCATGGATTACAACTATTTAGAGGGAAGACTTGTTTTTACTTAATTTCATTCCAACAAAATACAACATACTGCTTGGTAAAGATTAGACTATATGAAATTGAATAGTCAACCATTTTTTACCAACAAAACCAGCAGTATTATACGGTTCAGGACTTCCCTGGCAGTCCAGTGGTTAGGCCTCTGTGCTTTCACCGCACGTTCGATCCCTGGTCAGAGAACTAAGATCCCATGTGATAAAAAGCACAACCAAAAAAAAAAAATATATATATATATATATATATGTGTGTGTGTGTGTATATGTGTGTGTGTATATATGTGTGTGTGCGTGTGTATGTGTGTGTGTATATATATGTGTGTGTGTGTATATGTGTGTGTATATGTGTGTGTGTGTATGTGTGTATATATATGTGTGTTTGTGTATATATGTGTGTGTGTATATATATGTGTGTGTGTATATATGTGTGTGTGTGTGTGTGTATATATATATATAGTTCAACCTAATGTATTTAGGATATGTAGTGGTAGAGCTGAGAAGTGCTGAGACAGATCCTTAACAGGTTTTCTTTTCTTAGACTTTCCTGTAAACAGGTTCCAAGGAGAAAAAGCAGTTGTTCTTTCCACCCTGACATGGAGTGGAGGCAGTAGCCTTTTCTTAGGTCTCGCCTACATGGTGACAGGAGCTGTGACCTGGTTAGCCTTCTTTTCCATGTTGGCAGTTCACTTGAGGCTGAGAGAAAGGAAAATGTTCTTCCTCCAGCAGTAAAGTCAGACTTTAAAAAGAAGAGCAGAAAACACAGAAATGGACGGTGAAGTAATGGAGCCAAAGATCTCAAAATGACTGGGATGTTTCATCAAGGGGAACTGGACTGACTGACCAAGTTCAATCCCAGATAGATAAATAATGAGAGCTTCAGAGTGAAGAAAAAGAAGAAGAGGAGGAGGAGAAGGCATAATTAGGTATAGTAAAATGTCCTTGGAATGGGGAAGATAAATCACCCTTGAGCTCTAAACCAAGTCTCAGGAATTTATTTGAAGCCCTTGTGCCTGAAAGTGGGTGAATGCCTAGGAGGGTGGCATCACCAGACAAGAGTAAGTAAACCTGGGTCCCCAAGATTAGGCAAATCCTTTTAACCATCAATCAGGCTCAGACCATGAGTCCTCATTGGCTGGTTGAAATTACAGACTCACCAACAACAATTTTTGAACACTGAATTGAGCAATCAGGATGATTTTTGAAAATTGATTTATTCAATTATATATGAGTCAAAATGAAGTTTTCTCTACTAAGAATAAGCCGGGCAAAGGTTATGGCAGTGCCGTGAGCACCCAAAATACATCAATACACCAAAAAGAAAGTCCAGGAATTTCCCTAAATTTACCCGTGTAGCCAAGAGGGAAGCACTGAAAATAACTGATTCCCTTGAAAACTGTACTCAGCGTGTGAGGGCACAACACAATTCTAAAACTTACATTGGGATGATGTACCCTAGAATGCAGGTGATGACATGGATTTGTGATACTTGAATTATACGTGTCGAGGAAGCTTCTTAGGGTCCATCTTAAAAAGTTTTAATTCCTGCTAAAGGTCACTTTACAGGAGACTGAATGGCATACAACGTTGACCCTAGAACAACACAGGGGTTAGTGGCGCTGACCCCATGCAGTCAATAATCCGCCTATAACTTTACAGTTGGCCCTTAGTATCTGTGGTTCTACATCCACGGATTCAACCAACTGTGGATCATGTAGAGCTGTAGTAAGTATTTATTGAAAAAAATCCGTGTATAAGTAGACACTTGCAGTTCAAACCCGTGTTGTTCAAGGATCAACTGTACTTGGTAAAGCTGCCAGGGCAAGAGACTCCATAGATCTGTATAACTAGATAACCAGAATATTATACTTTAAAAAGCATGTTTATATTATTTTATTTTTTGAGGTGGGGAAAGCTTAACTCTGTGATGACTCTAACAGCAGAATTTTCATTGTTAAAGAGAAACATAGTACCAATACATAGTTGTCTTTTGAGCAGGCAAGAAAGCATTTCTCTGTAGCAACTTTCTGCATTCACCAAATGGTCAAGTACTTTTCCAAAAAAACCAAAATCGTTTCAAGTACGAACCACTGACCTCAGGTGACCAGGTGTGGTAGGCTGAATAATGCCCAGCCCACCTCCACCCAAAGATACCCACATCTTAATCCCTGGAACCTGTGAATGTTACCTTGTATGCCAAAAGAGGCTTTGCAGCTGTGATTAAATTAAGGATACTGATATGGATTATCTGTGTGGGCCCAATGTAATCCTAAGGGTCCTTATAAAAGAGAGGCAGGAGGTCAGAAGAATAGGGGGAGATGTGGCAATGGAAGCAAGAGGTTGGAATGATACAAAGAAGGGGCCATGATCCAAAGAATGCAGGCAGCCTCCTCTATAGGCTGAAAAAAGCAAGAGACACATCCTCCCCTGAAGCCTCTAGAAGTCCTGCTGACACCTTGTTTTGAGAATTCTGACCTCTAGAACTGTAAGAAAATTAATTTATGTTGTTTTTAGCACTGAGTATGGTAATTTGTTACAGTAGCAATAAAAAACTAATATACTTGGCAATGCTCTAGTCATCTGAACAATTGTGGTTTCTTCAGCTTAGGTGACCTATCCAGGGCAGAGAGCTAGGAAGGAACAGAGCTCACACAGGAACCAAACCCTGTGACTTCATATCCTGGGCTCTTGCCCCTTCAGTCCACACTCCTAAGTTATGGTGTTGATTGGAAAAAGGCAAGAATACATTTGTTACATTTCAATCCTGTTTGTCAGCTTATAAAATGCTGTATTAGTCAAGGCTCTCAGAGAAACAGAACGAATAGGAGGGGTGTGTGTGTAAAGAGATTTATTTTCAGTAATTGGCTCACATGATTGTGGAGGCTTGGCAAGTGCAAAATCTGACAGGGGAGGCTAGCAGACTGGAATCTCAGGAAGGAGTTGCAGTTTAAGCCAAAAGGCAGAGGCGTCCCTGGTGGTGCAGTGGTTGAAAATCTGCCTGCCAATGCAGGGGACACGGGTTCGAGCCCTGGTCTGGGAAGATCCCAAATGCCGCGGAGCAACTAGGCCCGTGAGCCACAACTACTGAGCCTGCGCGTCTGGAGCTTGTGCTCCACAACACGAGAGGCCACGACAGTGAGAGGCCTGTGCACCGCAATGAAGAGCAGCCCCTGCTTGCCGCAACTAGAGAAAGCCCTCGCACAGAAACGAAGACCCAACACAGCCATAAAAACAAAGAAAGAAAGAAAGAAAGGAAGGAAGGAAGGAAGGAAGGAAGAAGGAAAGAAAGAAGCTTTCATTAAAAAAAAAAAAAAAAAGAATCCGCCTGTCCACCTGCCAATGCAGGAGACACGGGTTCGAGCCCTGATCTGGGAAGATCCCACATGCCGCGGAGCAACTAAGCCCGTGTGCCACAACTACTGAGCCTGTGCTCTAGAGCCCATGAGCCACAACTACTGGGCCTGCGTGCCACAACTACTGAAGTCCACGCTCCTAGAACCCGTGCTCCGCAACAAGAGAAGCCACTGCAATGAGAAGCCCATGCACCACAACGCAAATAAATAAATTTATTTTAAAAATATATAATAATAATACTGTGTTGCAAATATCCTATGATATGGCTTAAATGTGGAATCCAAAAAAAAGGGTACAAATGAACTTATTTACAAAACAGAAACAGAGCCACAGATGTAGAAAACTAACTTATGGTTACCAGGCGGGAAGGGGTGGGAAGGATAAATTGGGAGATTGTGATTAACATATACACAGTGCTATATATAAAATAGATAACTACTAAGGACCTACTATATAGCACAGGGAACGCTACTCAATACTCTGTAATGACCTGTATGGAAAAAGAATCTTAAAAAAAAGAGTGGATATATGTATATGTATAACCGATTTACTTCGCTGTACACCTGAAGCTAATACAACATTGTAAATCACCTATCACTCCAATAAAAAAAATTTTTTTTTTTAAATTTGGCCAAAAGACAGTCTCCTGGAACACCTGAAAGAATTGATGTTGCAGATGGAGCACGAAGGCTGTCAGCTGGAGAATTCCCTCTTGTTCAGGGGAAGTTAGCATTTTGTACTATTCAGGCTTTCCATTGATTGCATGAGACCCACTCACATTATGGAGGGCGGTCTGTTTTATGCAGTCTACTGATTTAAATCTGATCCAAAAACAGCCTTACAGAAACATCCAGAATAATGTTTGACCAAATATCTGGGCACCATGGCCCAGTCAAGTTCACCCATAAAATTAACCATCACAGAAGGCATCTGCATTCACCAAGTAGTCAAGACTTTTCCAAAAAAGTACTCCTCATTTCACTTTGCACTAGAGTTGGTTCCATGGAAAGCTCCTATACAAAGCAAGTCTATCCACACCAGAAAATAAACTACTTAAGAAAAGTTAAGTGACTGGAATTTATGACAGAATGGAAGTGTTCCTTTTTTCTGCTTCTCCACAAGTCATCAAGCCCAAAGCAGTTTATTTTTGTAAGACTCCTTCTTACCCTGCTATAAAAGATGGGAGCTGTCCTTCTAATCCTTGTTAGGGGAAGAGCCTCATCATTCACAATTAACTCCCCACCCACAATGGGGAACTTTTCTGGCTTTCTTTCTCTCTTATTCTTTGTCTTCCTTCTCCCATCATCTTGCTCTTGTCTTCTTCCTCCACTTTTCTAGCTCTTCATCCTTGTGCTTTTGTGAATAGGTTGGTGAAACTAGCCTTTCTTTCTGCAACTCCTGGCAACAATTCTGGAGCAAGAAAAAGTGAGCATGAGATCAAGAGAGACAAAGAACAAAAATGTAAATAAGAGCTTGTGAGTGTGTGTGAGTGTGTTCAGGCATTTGTGTGAGTGTGTGTGACTGTGAGTGTGACTGGAAACTATCGGGGTTTTTAAAAAATATTTATTTTTGGCTGCGTCGGGTCTTAGTTGCGGCACACAGGATCTTTCTTTGCGGCGCGGGGGCTTCTCTCTAGTTGCGGTGCACAGGCTCAGTAGTTGTGGCACATGGCTTTAGTTGCCCTGCAACATGTGGGATCTTTGTTCCCCGACCAGGGATCGAACCCACGTCCCCTGCATTGGAAGGTGGATTCTTAACCACTGGACCACCAGGGAAGTTCCACTATTGGGGTTTTTAGGTGCTTTTATTCAGGTGTATATTCTAAGTACATGCGCAGAGGCAGCAGGTAAAAAGTTGGGTAGGATGAAATTATGGGTAAATAAAAGTATAGAGTTAACCTTTATTTGAAATTTAACTAATTAAACCCCTACCTCATGTGACAAATTCACAATGCCAAGGATACCAAAATGAGCCAGCTGAGGTCCTGCTCCCAAGGGACTCATCTCACATAGGTCTTTGTGTCCTTCCAATCCCACTTGCACAGCTTAGCATGGATCCCACACTCGCCTTACATGGGTTTCACTTAGCTTCCTTAAATGTCAGTCTGGCCTCCAGGATGGAAGAGAGAGTATGCTCCCTCAGGACAGCACCAGCTCCCCACCTCCGAGTATGATCCCAGAGCACCCAAGTCCATGCTGAGCGCACAGAGGTGTTCTGAAGTTGATAAAACCGTAATCCTTCCCAGCCTGCCCTAAGGCCTTCCTCATGAAGCCTGGTTTTTCATCTGGTTTGTTTCACAGTAGAGGCTTTATTAACCAAATGTTAATATACGAAAAACAACTTCAGACAGTTACTGGTGGTTTTCCTTCACAGGACGTCCAGCAGAATCCCACAGCACCACAGCCTGCAGTTGTCAACATTTATTTGTTCTGGATGTTCCTAAGTGATAGAACTGCAGAGCAGATTTCTCCTGGCTTCTCCACTGGGTGCAACACAGGGAAGCCCATTCCCCTTTCTCCATGCCAGGAGTCACTCAGGCGCTCAGCCCAGGGTCCCTCCCCTCAGGACTGGTTCAGGAGTCCGTTGCTAAATCAGCCTTGGTTTGGCAAATAAGCGCAGGCCTTTGAAGTCTTTATCACTACTGACCAGGTTTCAAAAACCTTCCTTCTCCTTTTACCTGTTTACAGTGTCAGTATTCTTTGACACTTCTTAAATAAATGAATTCTAGGCTGAGCCACTTTTTATCTCCACTCCCCCTGCCAGCCCCCTTAAAATAGCTAGCTATCTGGTAAACAATTAGAAGAGAGGATGTAAAATTATGAGATTTGGATTGCAATGACTCAGTTGCAAGAGAAGCTCATTTAGGCGGAAGAAAAAAACCTTTCCTGCAAAGGGTCGGGCTTGTACAATATCCCCATTCTAATCCTGTGGCGGTCAGTGAGATGACTCAGAGCCACTTCTGACAAAGTCTGGGGAGTGAAATATTGTCTTATACTGAATCTTCCTTTTTTGATTAGTGTGGAGCCTGTATCCTGCTTCCAGAGGCAGGATCCAGTTTTCTTATTCATTTTCACCACAGCTGGAATGGAAAAACTGAAGTCATTGCTCTGATGGCAAGAAACATCTTGTGGCGCCCGCAGAGCCAGCAGTCGCTACAGACAGGCGTCGGGGTGCCTTTTGCCCCTTTTCTGTATGGAAAGAGCTGCACTCCACTGAAACAGATGATTTTTAGTGCAGGCTAACATGGCAGAAATAACTTAGACTCTGTTGATTTTTTTCTTTTTTGTTTATAAAGATTTCTCTGTTTCTTATAATCAACATCCATGAATTGGCCATAAAACTATATTCCTCAGTTTGAGGTCAAGAACTTTCTTGAGAGGTCAGGGAGATTCCAAAATGGTTTGTGGAAACTAGAGCTGCAGAAATCCAAAAAGTAAGTTGGGGTGGAAGAGACAAGCAATGCCTTTGTATAGGGAAGGTGAGCAAATCTTTTGGATTCCCATCTTTCTTCTAAGGCTGAAAAATAAGGAAGGAAACCTGAAGGAGAGAAAGAGAGAAATGGAACAAAGAAATGAGGATGTGCCTGGCCCAGTTAGACATGCCCTACCCACATTACTGTGTTTAATCTTTCACAACAATGGGTTGAGACAGGTCTGTTACCCTCCCAGGAGTCACTTCCCTTACCCTTCTCTCCTGTCAAAGCCCACTTCACATGATAAATGTTAAAATGCTAGATATACACTTTGCCTGTGCGTAGGAATGGCCAAAGGACCCGGTTCTGACTATGGTTAATAATAGAAAGTTTGTTGGCAGAATTGGGAAAAGAAGAGCTCTCTTGTCATCTACCTGCCCCCTGCTTCCTACATATGAATGCAATTGTATGAAGACATGGTGTCTGGAACTGTAGCAGCCGTCTTGCAACCAAGAGGCAAAAAATCTGAGAGTTAAAAGTTTTCATACTGAGGATGGTGGAATGGAGGATGGAAAGAGCTGGATTATTTTCGTTTAATTATTTTTAATTGAAGTATAGTTGATTTACAATATTGTGCTAGTTTCAGGTGTACAGAAAAGTGATTGTTATATATATATATATATATATATATATATATATATATATATATAGTGGTTGTTGTTGTTTTTTGCTTATTTTCCATTATAGGTTATTACAAGACATTGAATATAGTTCCCTGTGCTTTACAGTAAATCCTTTTTGCTTATCTATTTTATGTATAGTAGTCTGTATGTGTTAATCTCACAGCCTAATTAAATCCCCCCTTTGATAACCATGTTATCTTCTATGTCTGTAAATCTTCTAAGTCTGTAAGTCTGTTTCTGTTTTGTTTATAGATTCATTTGTATTATTTTTTAGATTCCACATATAAGTGATATCATATAATATTTGTCTTTGACTTACTTTGCTTAGTATAGAATTCCCTAAGTCTATTCATGTTGCTGCAAATGGCAATATTTCATTCTTTTTAATGGCTGACTAATATTCCATTGTATGTATACCACATCTTCTTAAGTCAGTCATCTGTTGATGGGCACTTGGGTTGTTTCCAAGTCTTGGCTATTGTAAATAGTGCTGGATGAACATTGGGGTGCATGTATCTTTTCTAATTAGGGTTTTTGTCTTTTCTGAATATATGTCCAGGAGTGGGATTGCTGGATCATATGGTAGCTCTGTTTTTAGTTTTTTAAGGAACCTCCATACTGTTTTCCATAGTGGCTACACCAATTTACATTCCCACCAAAAGTGTAGGAGGGTTCCCTTTTCTCCATACCCTCTCCAGCATTTATTATTTGTAGACTTGTTGATAATAGCCATTCTGACTGGTGTGAGGTGATACCTCATTATAGTTTTGATTTGCATTTCTCTAATAATTAGCAGTGTTGAGCATCTTTTCATGTGCCTGTTGGCCATCTGTATGTTTTCTTTGAAGAAATATCTGTTTAGGTCTTCTGCCCATTTTTTGATTGGATTGTTTGTTTTGTTTTTTGGGTTTTTTTGAGCTGTATGAGTTGTTTCTACATTTTGGATATTAACTCCTCATTAGTTGCATGATTTGCAAATATTTTCTCCCATTCTGTAGGTTGTCTTTTTGTTTTTTGTTGGTGTTTTCCTTTGCTGTGCAAAAGCTTTTAAGTTTGATTAGATTTACATTTGTTTATTTTTGCTTTTATTTCTTTTGGCTTGGGAGACTGATCTAAGAAAATATTGCTACGATTTTATGTCCAAGAATGTTTTGCCAAAAAAAAAAAAAAAGAATGTTTTGCCTATGTTCTCTTCTAGGAGTTTTATGGTGTCATGCCTTATATTTAGGTCTTTCAACCATTTTGAGTTTATTTTTGTATATGGTTTGAGGGAGTGTTCTAATTTCATTGATTTAAATGTAACTGTCCAGATTTCCCAACACCACTTGTTGAAGAAACTGTCTTTTCTCCACTGTGTATTCTTACCTCCTTTGTTGTAGATTAATGACCATAGTTGTGTGGGTTTATTTCTGGGCTCTCTATTCTGTTCCATTGATCCATATGTCTGTTTTTGTGCCAATACCACGCTGTTTTGATTACTATAGCTTTGTAGTATTGTCTGAAGTCTGGAAGGTTTATGCCTCCAGCTTTGTTCTTTTTCCTCAGGATTGCTTTGGCTTTTGTGGTTCCATATAAATTGTAGGATTATCTGTTCTAGTTCTTTGAAAAATGTCATAGGTATTTTGATAGGGATTGCATTAAATCTGTAGATTTATTTGGGTAGTATGGACATTTAAACAATATTAATTCTTCCAATCCAAGAGCATGGGATATCTTTCCATTTCTTGAATCATTTTCAGTTTCCTTTATCAACGTTTTATAGTTTTCAATGTATAGGTCTTTCACCTCCTTGGTTAAGTTTATTCCAAGGTTTGTTTTTTTTTTTTTTTTTTTTACAATGAGGTGTAACTTTATTTATTTTTTTAAGATGTTGGGGGTAGGAGTTTATTAGTTTATTTATTTATTTTTGCCGTGTCGGGTCTTCGTTTCTGTGTGAGGGCTTTCTCTAGTTGTCGCAAGTGGGGGCCACTCTTCATCACGGTGCACGGGCCTCTCACCGTCACGGCTTGTGGAGCACAGGCTCCAGATGCGCAGGCTCAGTAGTTGCGGCTCACGGGCCTAGTTGCTCCGAGGCATGTGGGATCCTCCCAGACCAGGACTCGAACCCATGTCCCCTGCATTAGCAGGCAGACTCTCAACCACTGTGCCACCAGGGAAGCCCCCCAAGGTATTTTTTTTGACACAGTGTTTTTTGTTTCTTTCGTTTTTTTGTTTTGGCTTGGTTTGGATTTGGCTGCACCGTATGACTTGCAGGATCTCAGTTCCCCAACCAGGGATTAAAAAAGGGGCCATGGCAGTGAAAGCCCAGAATCCTAACCACTAGGCCACCAGGGAACTCCCTGACAGTTTTAAATGGAAGTGTTTTCTTTACTTTCTCTTTTTGATATTTCACTGTAAGAGATTTTTGTATATTAATCTTGTATCCTGCTACCTTCATTTATTAATTCTAATAGTTTTTTTGTGGAGGCTTTAGGATTCTCTATTTAGAGTATCATGTCACCTGCAAATACTGACAGTTTTACCTCTTCCCTTCCAATTTAGATACCTTTTATTTCTTTTTCATGTATAATTGCTGTGGCTAGAACTTCTAATACTATGTTGAATGGAAGTGGTGGAATGGGCATCCCTGTCTCATTCCTGAATTTAGTGGGAAGGCTTTCAGTTTTTCACCATTGAGTATTATGTTGTCTGTGGGTTAGGCATAAATGGCTTTTATTATGTTGAGACTTGTTCCCTTTATACCTACTTTGGTGAGAGATTTTATCATGAATGGGTGCTGAATTTTGTCAAATGCTTTTTTGAATCTATTGAGATGATCATGTGGTTTTTGGAAAGAGCTGGATTCTTCATGATATTGTTGAGACCACTCAATCAGTTCTGGAACTACCTATGTCTAGAGACTTTTTTATATGAGATTTTTTGTTGTTGTTGTTGTTGTTGTTGCGGTATGTGGGCCTCTCACTGTTGTGGCCTCTCCCGTTGTGGAGCACAGGCTCCGGATGCGTAGGCTCAGTGGCCATGGCTCACGGGCCCAGCCGCTCTGTGGCATGTGGGATCTTCCCGGACCGGGGCACGAACCCGCGTCCCCTGCATCGGCAGGCAGACTCTCAACCACTGCGCCACCAGGGAAGCCCTATATGAGATATTTTTTATGTGAGATATCCACTTTCAGCTGGATATTCTGTTACTTGCAGCCCAAATCATCCTAATAGATGAAATATGACTATTTCCATTTTACTGCACTAGATGTGTTTCACCTGACCAGAAAATTATATTGCTGATCACTGCATTGGAAACAAAGCATAGTTGATTTTTTTTTAAACAAAATAATTCACCTTTTTAAAAAATTAATTAATTTGTTAATTTTGCCTGTGTTGGGTCTTTGTTGCTGTGCTTGGGCTTTCTCTAGTTGCAGCGAGCAGGGGTTACTCTTCGTTGCGGTGCATGGGCTTCTCATCGCAGTGTCTTCTCTTGTTGCGGAGGACAGGCTCTAGGCGCATGGGCTTTAGTAGTTGTGGCTCGCTGGTTCTAGAGCACAGGCCCAGTACTTGTGGCGCACGGCCTTAGTTGCTCCGCAGCATGTGGACCAGGGCTCGAACCCATGTCCCCTGCATTGGCAGGCAGATTATTAACCACTGTGCCACCGGGAAAGTCCCAAAGCATAGTTGCTTTATAAGCTGTTGGAAATCATCTCTTGTGCAGTTCTGTAGTTTTCAGCTTAATACATTTCCTCCTCACTGTCCTTCACATGGGGATGATAACATGTAATAGTCCATGAAATGGCCATGTACCACAGATAACCTATAGAATAGGTTAACCTCACATTCTGTTATTTCTTTTTTTTTTTTTTTTTTTTTTGCAGTACGCAGGCCTCTCATTGTTGTGGCCTCTCCCATTGCGGAGCACAGGGTCTGGACACGCAGGCTCAGCGGCCATGGTGGACACCAATGCACGAACCCGCGTCCCCTGCATCGGCAGGTGGACTCTTAACCACTGCGCCACCAGGGAAGCCCACATTCTGTTATTTCTTATCTCTTATGATCCAGTTGCTCAAAGATTGGCACCAGTCTTCAACCATTAGTCTTATAATTGGGCTAACACTCTTCCTAGCAGACTGATAGACGTTCTGAGGCTGATACAACATATGAATCTATGATTATTCTCTCCTACCATGATGATGATTATACCAGGTTCATGGTTTAGAATAGTTCTGTTATTCAGAATGACTGCTAGCTAGCAAAGCCATCAGTCACACTTAATCTTCCCCTCACAGGTATATGTTATACACTATATGACATTCTCAAAAAGACAAAATAGTGATTATTAGTTGCCAGGAATTCAAGGTAGGGGGAGGATAATAAAAGGATAGAATGCAGGAGTCTTTTTAGGGCAATGGGACTGAGCTGTATCGTGATGGTGGTGGTAGTTACATGAATCTGTACATGCACTTATTCCTAGAACTATATGTGCCCAAAAAAGTTCATTTTACTATGTGGCCATTTAAAAATTAAATTCATCCCATTAAATATTGTTTCTAGCCAGTCATTCATCAGTAAGTCCAAATTGATTTACTGTTTCGTCTAATTATTAGCAAGAAAGAGGGGATGCTATGGTTAGCTATAGCTGCGTTTAAAAAAAAAACAGTAGCTAGGTCAAGAAAAGTAAATACCTAGATCTGATTGCTGTAATTGACAACAGTGGTTGGCTTCACTAAGAGGTACGGAAGAGAACAGAGTTTCATGAAATAAAACTGCAAGTTCTTAATTGCTGAGGCCTCCCCCAATTTGTGTGCAGGGGTTAGGGGCTAAGAATAAAAGCCATTTCTCTCATTACAAAATCTCAGGGTCCATGATCTCAACTGATACCGAAAAAAACATTTGACAAAATTCAACACCTTTCATAATAAAAAAACTCAACAAGCTAGGATTAGAAAAAAGTTTCTTCAACATAATAAAGGCCATATATGAAAAATCCACAGCCAACATATACAATGGTGAACGACTGAAAGCTTTTCCTCTAAGACCAGGAATAAGGTAAGAATGCTCACTTTCACCACTTCTATTCAACGTGGTACTAGAAGCTCTATTCAGAGCAATTAGGCAAGATAAAAGAAATAAAAGGCATCCAAATTGGAAAGGAAGAAGTAAAATTATCTCTGCTTGCAAGTAACAAGATCCTGTATGTAGGAAACCCTAAAGATCACACACACACACACACGCACACACACACACACACACCCTGTTAGAACCAATAAGAAAATTCAGCAAAGTTGCAGGATACAAAATCAACACACAAAAATCTGTTGTGTGTGTGTGTGTCTTTTTAAAAATCAGTTGTGCTTCTGTACCCTAACAATGAACAGTCCAAAGGAGATTAAGAAAACAATTCAATTTACAGTAGCATCAAGAAGAATGAAATACTTGGCAATAAACTTAACCAAGGAGGTTAATTACACTTGAAAACTACAAAACATTCCTGAAAGAAATTAAACACATCAATAAATGGAAACACATCCCATGTTCACGGATTAGAAGGTTTAATATTGTTAAGATGTCAATACTACCCAACATGATCTACAGATTCAATGCAATCTTCATCAAAATCTCAACACTTCTTTTTCGGGAATAGAAAATTCATCCTAAAATTATAATGGAATTTTATCAAGTAACCCCAAATAGTCAAAACAATCTTGAAAATAAAGAACAATGTTGGAGGTCTAACATTCCTGATCTCAAAACATACTATAATTCTTTGACAATCAAAACAGCGTGGTATGGGCTTCCGTGGTGGCGCAGTGGTTGGGAGTCTGCCTGCCAATGCAGGGGACCACGGGTTCGTGCCCCGGTCCGGGAAGATCCCACATGCCGCGGAGCGGCTGGGCCCGTGAGCCGTGGCCGCTGAGCCTGCGCGTCCGGGGCCTGTGCTCCGCAACGGGAGAGGCCACAACAGTGAGAGGCCCGCGCACCGCAAAAAAAAACAAACAAAAAAAACCAGCGTGGTACAGCCATAAAGACAGATATATACACCAATGCAATATAATAGAGAACCCAGAAGTGAACCCTCACATATATGGTCAAATGATTTTCAGTAAGGGTGCCAAAATTGTTCAATGGGAAAAAGGCAGTCTTTTTAAGAAATGGTTTGGGAAAACTGGATCTCCAAATGCAAAAAAATGCAAATACAAAAAAAATTAAGTTAGACCCTTACCTTACGCTATGTACAAAAATTAACTCAAAACGACCAAAGATTTGGGACTTTCCTGGTGGTCCAGTGGATAAGACTCCATGCTCCCAATGCAGGGGGCCCAGGTTCGATCCCTGGTCAGGGAACTAGATCCCTCATGCCACAACTAAGAGCCTGCATGCTACAACTAAGAGCCTGCATGCTGAAACTAAGAGCCAGCTCAGCCAAATAAATAAATTAATTAAATAAATAAATATTTTAAAATAAATAAATAAATATTAAAAAATGATCAAAGGGCTTCCCTGGTGGCACAGTGGTTGAGAGTCCGCCTGCCGATGCAGGGGACACGGGTTCGGCCCCGGTCCGGGAAGATCCCACATGCAGCGGAGCGGCTGTGACCGTGAGCCATGGCCGCTGAGCCTGCGCATCCGGAGCCTGTTGCTCCGCAACGGGAGAGGCCACAACAGTGAGAGGCCCGTGTACCGCAAAAAAAAAAAAAGATCAAAGATGTAAATGTTAGAGCTAAAACTTCTAAGAAAACATAGTAAAAAAGCTATAAAAAAAAGAGAAAGCTTTAGGCCGTTGGATTTGGCAATGATTTTCTGACACCAAAAGCACAGTCAAGAAAAGAAAAATAGTTAAATTGGACTTCATCAAAATTAAGAACTTTTGTGGATCAAAAGGCACTATCAACAGAGTGAAAAGGAAACCCCCGGAATAGAGGAAAATATTCACAAATTGTATGTCTTATAAGGGATTGATATCCAGAATATATATTTTTAAACTACAACTCAACAACAACAAATCCAATTTTAAATGGGCAAAAGACTTCACATCTCCAAAGATATACAAGTGGCTACTAAGCACGTGAAAAGACACTCAGTATCTAATCATTAGGGAAATTCACATCAAAACCACAATGAGATATCACTTCACACCCATTAAGATAGCTATTATCAAAAAAACCAAACAAACAAAAAACAAACCCAGAAAGTTACAAGCGTGGACAAGGATGTGAAGAAAGTGGAACCCATTGCTGGTAGGAATGTAAAATGGTGCAGCCACTGTGAGAAATGGTATGGTGATTTTTCCAAAAAAAAAAAAAAAAATAGAATTACAGTACAATCCAGCAGTTCCACTTCTGGTTATATACCCAGAGAAGCAGGAACTCTTAACAGATATTTGTATGCCCATGTTCATAGTAGCATTATTCACAATAGCCAACAGGTGGCAGCAACTCAAGCGTCCATTGACAGATGAATGAATAAACAAAATGTGGTATTGGTGTGTGTGTATATATATATATGTATATATACATATATACAGACAGATATATACATACAATTGATCCTTGTACGTCTCAGGGGTTATGGGCGCTGACCCTCTGCACAGTCAAAAACCTGCATATAACTTTTCACCTGTCCTCATATCCACAGTTCAGGATCCAAGGAACAATCAACCATGGATTATGTAATATTGCAGTACATATTTAGTGAAAAAAATCTGAATATGGGTGGACCTGCACAGTTCAAACCCATGTTGTTCAAGGGTCCACTGTGTGTGTATATGTATGTGTGTGTGTATATATATATTTATATGTATTATACACAGCAGTATATATTTGAGCCTTTAAAAGCAATAAAATTCTAACACATGCTACAACATGGATGAACCTAGAGGACATTATGCTAAGTGAAATAAGCCAGACACAAAATGGCACATATTGTATGATTCCACTTATATGATATACCTGTGTCAAATTCATAGAGGCAGAAAGTAGAATGGTGGTTGCTAGGGGCTGGGGATGGGGGGAGTGGGAAGTTATTGTTTAATTAGTATAGAGTTTCATTTTGGGAAGATGGAGTAGTTCTGGACATGGATGGTGGTGATGGTTGCACAACAATATGAATGTACTTAAGGGCTCTGAACTATGCACTGAAAAATGGTTAAAAGGGTCAATTTTATGTTATGTGTATTTTACCACCGAAACAAACAAAAATCTCTGGGTCAGTGTGCCATGCTTGGAATTTAGAATGACAGATACCAAAAAGTCTTTTTGAGTGGCTTTTGCAGAGGTGTTAAGCATTTGATCAAGCCAAATGTCAGTAAGGAAGATGGAGTGAAAATGGCTGTAGGTTTCAACTGCAGTATCTTCCAACAAGTTAGAACAGCGTGGCTTGTGTGAGGTTCCTGTCTTGCTAGTTTTATTGGAAATGAATACTGTCCACATCAATGGAGAGTTTTATTAACTAGGGCTTATTGGGTTCACTAAAACAGTCCCATTATTTAACAACTCAAAAAGTTCTTCAGGCACAGACATCTTATGTCACTACAGCACCGAACAGAACTCCGTCTAAGATGCTCTGTAGATAACTTCTTAGCACAAGGAATGCATTTTCCTGGGAACACACTGGAGCCTCCACATGACCCTTAAGAAGACACTGACCTCTTTGAAACTAGGACTGCAAGATCCAGGGGACTGGGAGACGACTTCCAGTTGCACAGATTTTTCTGAACTCTGCTTCTCAAGAAAGACTAAATGAAGGAGTCATCGGAAGACTCAAAATAGAATCTGTCACATACCAATCCTATGAGGTAATGCATGATGTTGCAGAGGCATTAAGATGAAGGAAGACAGATAATCTGGGCCTCTTTTAACATGGTTTATTGGCTTCTAGAGAGACTCTAAGACTGTGGAAAAATTCTCCTCTTCTATAAAAATATATTAAAATATATAGACCTATCGGACTCTTTTAAACTGAAAATAACGTTTAAATCCTAGGATCAGGACTAACACCAGCAGAAGGAAGGCATTTCCGACTCCCCAGCCTCCTTCCAGCCAGCCCAGATACCATCAGTCTCCCTGCTAATGCAGAGAGAGAGTCTGTATTTCAGGATCTTCATCTTTGACCTCTTTCTGTCTGAAACATAAAATACCATTGTCAGAGGTTTTAGATAGCCTATAGCTTCATGTAAGCTTTTTCAGTTCACACCAGTGAGATTTCCCCATATGGACTGAGGTCAATTCTTGACCTCTGGAATCCTTCATGTGTTATCCTCAAGGTAGCTGCTTTTTTATAAATTAGCTGTGTATATTCTTGGATCAACCACATCCTTGGAAAACTTACTGCATCTCATCCAAGAAACTTAGCCTCCATTCTGTGCTCTCCAGAGATAGCTGTGTGAGTTTCAGGAGCAATAACTCAGGCAGAGGGTCCTCTGCAGTCAGGCAAGCCCCAAATTTGGATAAGGTTTCACTTGAATATTCATTGGTTTTAGTAATTTGGTGAAAGTAGGAGAAGACTCCTAATTCCAAGGGGTCAAATATCCTCCCTGAAACTAAAATGGAAAAGATGAACTGACTCATGGAAAGGATTTTGTGATAAATCTAATGTCCTGGGACCACTTTTGTAATAGTACCTCCTCTTCTCATCACTCATTTCCCTTGTGTATCACTTGAATAATATCATTTTTAAAGACTTAATAAAGAGCAGAAGCGAGAAGAACTACAATCCTGCAGCCTGTGGAAAAAAAACCACATTTGCAGAAAGATAGACAAGATGAAAAGGCAGAGGGCTATGTAGCAGATGAAGGAACAAAATAAAACCCCAGAAAAACAACTAAATGAAGTGGAGATAGGCAACCTTCCAGAAAAAGAATTCAGAATAATGATAGTAAAGATGATACAGGACATAGGAAAAAGAATGGAGGCAAAGATTGAGAAGATGCAAGAAATGTTTAACAAAGACCTAAAAGAATTAAAGAGCAAACACCTAGAAGAATTAAAGAACAAACAAACAGAGATGAACAATACAATAACTGAAATGAAAAATGCACTAGAATGAATCAATAGCAGAATAACTGAGGCAGAAGAACAGATAAGTGACCTGGAAGACAGAATGGTGGAATTCAGTGCTGTGGAACAGAATAAAGAAAAAAGAATGAAAAGAAATGAAGACAGCCTAAGAGACCTCTGGGACAACATTAAACACAATAACATTCGCATTATAGGGGTCCCAGAAGGAGAAGAGAGAGAGAAAGGACCCGAGAAAATATTTGAAGAGATTATAGTTGAAAACTTCCCTAACATGAGAAAGGAAATAGCCACCCAAGTCCAGGAATCACAGAGAGTCCCAGGCAGGATAAACCCAAGGAGAAACACACTGAGACACATAGTTAAAGACAAAAATTGAAGACAAAGAAAAATTATTGAAAGCAACAAGGGAAAAATGGCAAATAACATACAAGGGAACTCCCATAAGGTAAATAGCTGATTTCTCAGCAGAAACTCTACAAGCCAGAAGGGAGTGGCATGATATATTTAAAGTGATGAAAGGGAAGAACCTACAACCAAGATCACTCTACCTGGCAAAGATCTCATTCAGATTCAACAGAGAAATCAAAAGCTTTACAGATAAGCAAAAGCTAAGAGAATTCAGCACCACCAAACCAGCTCTACAACAAATGCTAAAGGAACTTCTCTAAGTGGGAAACACAAGAGAAGAAAAGGACTTACAAAAACAAACCCATAGCAATTAAGAAAATGGTAATAGGAACATACATATCGATAATTACCTTAAATGTGAATGGATTATGCTCCAAGCAAAAGACACAGACTTGCTGAATGGATACAAAAACAAGACCCTATATATGCTGTCTACAAGAGACCCACTTCAGACCTAGGGACACATACAGAAAGTGAGGGGACGGAAAAAGATATTCCATGCAAATGGAAATCAAAAGAAGGCTGGAGTAGCAATACTTATATCAGATAAAATAGACTTTAAAGAATGTTACAAGAGACAAAGAAGGACACTACATAATGATCAAGGGATCAATCCAAGAAGAAGATATAACAATTATAAATATATATGCACCCAACATAGGAGCACCTCAATACATAAGGCAACTGCTAACAGCTATAAAAGAGGAAATCGACAATAACACAATAATAGTGGGGGACTTTAACACCTCACTTACACCAATGGACAGATCATCCAGACAGAAAATTAATAAGGAAACACAAGCTTTAAATGACACAATAGACCAGATAGATTTAATTGATATTTATAGGACATTCCATCCAAAAACAGGAGAGTACACTTTCTTCTCAAGTGCACACAGAACATTCTCCAGGATAGATCACATCTTGGGTCACAAATCAAGCTTCAGTAAATTTAAGAAAATTGAAATCATATCAAGCATCTTTTCTGACCATAACGCTATGAGGTTAGAAATCAGTTACAGGGGAAAAAAACATAAAAAACACAAACACATGGAGGCTAAACAATATGTTACTAAATAACCAAGAGATCCCTGAGGAAATCAAAAAATACCTACAGACAAATTACAATGAAAACATGACCATCCAAAACCTATGGGATGCAGCAAAAGCAGTTCTAAGAGGGAAGTTTATAGCAATACAGGCCTACCTCAAGAAACAAGATAAATAAAATCTTAATTCCCAGTTGCATCCATCTTCTCTTATGAAGCAACCGAGATTTCACAGCCTGAACTAGACATATTTCTTGCAGGCATCTCTCCTCACTGCCTATTGAATAATCAGTGTTATCATCTATTCAAAATGACTGATGACTAATTATTGTTGAACAAATGTGAGTGGCAGCTTTATATTTATTTCTGTGAAAAATTTAGTATAGGAAAAATGCATTGCAAGAGTGTGCAAACATATGACAGTTATCCCCAATGCATCTTATTATGATCTCTATTTTTTTCCTGTAATCTGGAAGATGGTTGCCTGACATATGAGAATATGTGATCCATAAGCTTCTCCCTGACCTATATGATTTGCTTACCAATATTGAATCCTTATTGTAGCTTCTCACCCTTTGTATTAAATGAAATAAATCTCAACTTTTAAAAGTGAAAAAAAAAAGACTTAATAAAGATTTCTCTGTCAGCAACCCAAGTCAAAGCCTCTAGAGGAACTGGTATATTGTTTGAAAAATCCAGGGCCCTCAGTTTCAATGAAGTGTAGGAATAAAGAGGATGTAAGGAACAAGATGTCTATTGGGGATGGACAGCCTGAAGCTGACAACACCCTGGGATTAGAAAGAATTAAAAGACATCAGCCCAGTGGAGATATTTAAACAGACTGGGAGTCAGATGGTATCAGAAGTTACATATACAGATGACAAATATGCATATGAAAGGATGCTTAACATCATATGTCATTAGGGAACTGCAAATTAAAACAACGAGATGGCACTATGTACCTCTTAGAATGGCTAAAATCCAGGCATCGACAAAACCAAATGCTCACAGTGAAAAGATCAGTGGTTGCCAAGGGTCTGGAGAAGGGAAGGAAGGATGAATAGGTGGACCACACAAGATTTTTAGAGGATCTATGGGAATCCTATGTACTTTTTATTCAATTTTTCTGTAAATCTGAAACTTCTCTAAAAAAATAAATTGTATTAATTCAAAAACCAAAAAAACCCTGCTGACTAGAGGACTGGTAATGCCTATATGCATAAAAAAAGGGCCAGGCAGAGATCTGCGTCTTCTCAATCATGTGAAGTATTTGTGTGTTTGTTAAACGGAAACCAAAGTGGGGTTTCTCAAAATGAGGTTTAAGAACCCCTTCATAAGAATCAACTGGGTTGATTATTAAATGCAGACTCCTGGACCAAAACTATTGAATCAAAGTTTCTTGCGCGTGCCACAACTACTGAAGCCTGTGCACCTAGAGCCCATGCTCTGCAACAAGAGAAGCCACCACAATGAGAAGCCCACACACCACAATGAAGAGTAGTCCCTGCTTGCGGCAACTAGAGAAAGCCCGCATGAAGCAACAAAGACCCAATGCAGCCAAAAATAAATAAATTAATTAATTAAAAAAAAGTTTCTTGGAGTGGGATCTGGAAATCTGCATTTAGAACACTCCAGTGATTCCTATGCACTTTAAGGTTTGTGACCTGTTAGTGTACACTGTACCAGTCTATACCAATCTCTTGGTCTTCTATTTTATTTTATTTTTGTCCACTAAATTCTTATATATGTAATAAGCCTGTGAACACGGGGGATGGAGATAGAAAGCGTGGGATGGACACATAAAAGTTGAGGCCAATGAACGAGTTGTTTGGAGAAGCTTCTGAGCCTGCATCAATCGGAAATGACCAGCGAAATATAGCTCATGAGCTTCAAGTCCAGGAGTAATAAGTGGTTTGCAGGAAGAAATGTGAAAGCACACCAAAAAAGAAACAGAAACAGGGACTTCCCTGGTGGTACAGTGGTTAAGAATCTGCCCGCCAATTCAGGGGACATGGGTTCGAGCCCTGGTCTGGGATGATCCCACATATCACGGAGCAATGAATCCTGTGCGCTACGACTACTGAGCCTGTGCTCTAGAGCCCACGAGCCACAACTACTGAGCCTGTGCACCACAACTACTGAGCCTGCGCTCTAGAGCCCATGAGCCCCAACTACTGAGCCCACATGCCACAACTACTGAAGCCCACGTGACTAGAGCCCATGCTCCACAGCAAGAGAAGCCACCGGAATGAGAAGCCCATGCACCACAACGAAGAGTAGCCCCCGCTTGACACAACTAGAGAAAGCCCGTGCGCAGCAACAAAGACCCAACACAGACAAATAAATAAATTTATTTTTTAAAAAGATTATTATAAAAAAAAAAGGAAACACACAAACACACACAAAACCCCAAACCAAAACAAAGAAACAAGAATATGAAAGATGAGCATTTTTCATCATTGATGTTACATTCATATATTTGCCAGATTGTGCTTTTCTTTCTATTTGAATAAATTACTGTAATTGTAACCTGAGACTGAGGTAACAAAGTAAATGAAAGTGCAGTAGGAGGGATCATAAAATATCTTTCTCATTTGTCCCAAATCCACTTGTGTAACAAAATAAGGTCCTTTCATGTTTACATTTGCTTTATTATTGCTATTTTAGTACTTGTAGCCAGATGTGTACCAATCTGTCTCCTTCACTAGGCTGTGAACTGTTTAAAGGCTCTTATTTGCCTCTGGGGTCTTAGTGTCAAGCACATGGAATGTAGTCCGTAGGTATATATTTTGTTAATTAACTAATTAAAACAGCAGCTCAGGATAGAGTCACACTCTCCACTGGAAGTCATGTTGTATAAACGAGGGTAACTGAGCAAAACGTCATCTATTTAAAGCAAGTGGAGGGGAAGACCGGCAGTAAGGAAGGTTAGGGTCAACAACTGAAAAGCGTGAGGAGCAAGATGACAGTTGGTCATTAGATTTCCCAGAGCTTGAGCATTTTTGTCAGATCACAGAATAGACCCACAATTGAGCTTGGTCTGCTAGTAACCATAGCCATTGTTAAGTACAGGCTTTTCCCTTCCTCTCCTCTATCCAACATGGCTCTTATTCTCAAAAAGAAACTCTGGTAGAACTACTTAAAAGAGCCCATAAAGTCAAATGTAGTGAAGTCAGGTAGTGGATGTTAAAGAAATGAGATGAATTCTGTCCTAGTGTTTGGGTTACTAACTTTGCATAGGAAATTAGATTTACATTTTAAATGAGTATATTTGCTGTGTACTAAATTTTCCTAGCCTGTGGTATAGAGTTGAGCTCCTCCTTGTTTTCACAGATTGGAAGGAATTAGTCTCTTGCCTGTAGAACTGAAGGACATAATTAGCATTTCTGAGAGACACTCTAGCAAAATTAGGAAAATTTAATTCAGTTTGGTTATTGGGCTTGCTTTTTTTTTTTAACATCTTTATTGGAGTATAATTGCTTTACAGTGGTGTGTTAGTTTCTGCTTTATGACAAAGTGAATCCATTATATAAATACATATGTCTCCATATCTCTTCCCTCTTGCATCTCCCTCCCTCCCATCCTCCCTATCCCACCCCTCTAGGTGGTCACAAAGCACAGAGCTGATCTCCCTGTGCTATGTGGCTGCTTCCCACTAGCTATCTATTTTACATTTGTTAGTGTATATATGTCCATGCCACTCTCTCACTTTGTCACAGCTTACCCTTCCCCCTCCCCGTGTCCTCAAGTCCATTCTCTAGTAGGTCTGTGTCTTTATTCCCATCTTGCCCCTAGGTTCTTCATGACCATTGTTTTTTTTTTTAGATTCCATATATATGTGTTAGCATATGGTATTTGTTTTCCTCTTTCTGACTTACTTCACTCTGTATGACAGACTCTAGGTCCAGCCACCTCACTACAAATAACACAGTTTCGTTTCTTTTTATGGCTGAGTAATATTTCATTGTATATATGTGCCACATCTTTATCCATTCATCTGTTGATGGACACTTAGGTTGCTTCCATGTCCTGGCTACTGTAAATAGAGCTGCAATGAACATTGTGGTACATGACTCTTTTTGAATTATGGTTTTCTCAGGGTATATGCCCAGTAGTGGGATTGCTGGGTCGTATGGTAGTTTTATTTGTAGTTTTTTATGGGCTTGCTTTTATTTGGATTAACAAAGGCATAGCTTAATTAAGGCTGCCCCAGAGGGTAGTAACCGTCTGAAGAGAAGCTGTGAGTAGTGAAATGGCATACACAGTCTTACCTTCAACTCACCTTAAATTACTCTGGAACAAGACAAGCTAGTAAAATAAAATTAGGAAACGTCTTGCATTTGAAGGAGATTTATGGTTTATGAAATTATTTTATGTATATTAAAATCTCAACAGATAAAAATCCTAACTGTTGGCAAAGATGTGTAGCAAGCAGATGTCTCATACATTACCTGTGGGAGTGTTAACTGCATCAACTATTTTGAACAATTGTTTGGCAGTATCTACTAAAGCCTAATACATACAAGCTATGACCAAGAAATCCCAATTCTAGGTATATACCCAACAGAAATGAACATATTTGTTCTCCCATTCATAAAGCCAGAAGCAAACACTATTCAAATACCCATCAACAGAGAAATGTATAAATAAATCATGGTACTTTTATAAAACAGTACTATACAGCAGGGGAAAGGAATTATCCATAAACTGCACACAGTATGGGTGAACCTCGTCAACATAATGCTGAGTGAAACAAGTCAGGCGTAAAAGAATACATACCATGTGGGTCCTTTTATATAAAGTTCAAGCACAAGCAAAATCTATAGTATTAGAGATCAAGGTAGTGAACGCTCTTTTGAAGGGGTGTGAATGATATTTCTGGGGTATGGTGACATTCTGTTTCTTGTCTTAGCATGTTTATTATTACACGAGCATGCTCAGTTGGTAAAATTTTATCAAGCTATGCAATTCTAAAATGTGCACTTTTCTCTTTGGTATCCTCTAATAATATTTGTTTTTAATCTCAATAGATACACAAATCCTAGGAGGTTGTCAAGGAAACTATTATTATGTCTCTTTTATAACTGAAAAAAAATGAGGTAAAGAGAAGATAAATGAGCTTTTTAAAGTACTTAAGTTACTTTTCACATTGTGGATCAGGGCTAAAACAGTGCTTTATTGTATTGAAGGTGAAGAAATGTTGTGCCTTGTCTTAATTGTGTTTTTTTTCCTCTTTGTAGGAAGTAGTGCTTTAGAATCACATGTTACTAATTATATACCAACAATTTATACATCCCAATATGCAGGTAGAAAGAATGGAGTAAAGGTATATTTCACTTCTCTTAGTAAAAGTAAAAATAGAGTATACAGA
Organism: Delphinapterus leucas; assembly: GCF_059928025.1. Classification (NCBI taxonomy): domain Eukaryota; kingdom Metazoa; phylum Chordata; class Mammalia; order Artiodactyla; family Monodontidae; genus Delphinapterus; species Delphinapterus leucas. The sequence goes on from NC_143132.1 coordinate 47,857,577, forward strand.
AGTTTACTATTCTAAATTTACCAAAAGAAGTGACCATCTAAAATCATTCACTAGTAAATTTTTATTCTAAACCAAACCAAGTAAACCAAACCAAACAACCAATCACATCTTCAGGTAAAATCTATATTTTATATACAAAATGGTATACCTAAAGTTCTCGTTTTCCATATGAGGAAAACTGAGTAGGAGAGAGCAGAAATATCTTACATGGAATTAACTACCAAGGCTAATACTAATATAAAGCAAAAGAAACGATTTCCTTCACAACTAGTCTTGGTATAAATCAACTTGGACAAATTTTACAATCATACAATCGTTAAAAGGAGCTAGGGGAGAGAGTGGTAAGGCAATGGCAGGAAAACCAACAATCTAGCCCTGAATGTCCTCACAAGCACTATAATGTTAAAGTAAAACGTTAATTTGAAAATGGAATTATAATTTATAAGCAAGCTCCCAATAGATGAGATTACTCTTCTCCTTTGTTAGTTTTAATCGTTAAAGTTATCACATGACAGAGTTTATGCATTTTATTCTTTAAAATGTTTCTTTTCTTACTGAAAAGCCAATAAATAAGTAAAGTCATCTCAAGATGTTTTTGAAAAAATTTAAACAGCTAAAATCTCACTTTTTAGCGCAACAACTATTTTTATATTATCTTGCAGGTGATTAAGTATATTTACATCATGGTAATCTTAAGGTATGTACTTTTTTTCTTTCTAAATGACAAGAGCAATATTATACATGCTCACTGAAATATTTTCAAGTAGTAGATAAAGGAAAGGGAAACGTTCTATTCCTTTTCACTCTCACTCAGGAGTAAGCACTGTTAACACCTTTTTCCTTGTATACTCATACATACACACCTACTATTTTGTCTTTTGTTGCTACCACTTAACATTTTGTTGTAAACATTTTCCCATGTTTCTGCAAAATTGCTGTTTTAAAGGCTACATAGCATTCCTTTGTGTGGATGTAGTAATCAGGGCTCTTAATTGTAAGTGACAGAAACCCAACTTAAACTAGCTTAATGAAAATAGAGACTTAATGGCCTGTGTAACTGGAATAGACAAGAGTGGAAGAGATGTTAGGAAACAGGGCTCAAATTATGTTTTCAGGAACGTGCCAGCTAAGTCTCTGTCTCTCTTCACCTCTTGTGTCTGTTTGTGTATTGGCCTTACTTGATTTTGCTGCAGCCAGGCTTTCTTCATGTGGCTGGCAACATAGAGCTGTATTTTTCCAGTCCTTGACCATAGATGCAAGAGGATGTCTTCCTAACTAACTCTAAAGGAAAATTCCTAGGAAAGGACTTTTATTGGCTCATCCCTAAACCAATCACTGTGGGCTGTGGAGATGGGACAATTTAATTGGTCACTTCAGGTCATGTGCCTACCCTTATGTTTAAGGAAGTGATAGGGAAGAAACATGCTTAGCAGCCAGAAATCATACCCGTCATAGATACTGTATCCTGGGCTTTGAGACTGTTTTGGTATTTTGCCTATGATTGATAACCTTGAGAATACCTTCAAGGTTGTTACTCCTACCAGATTTTTTCTTTATGAAAAATTCTTTGGAGTAGAACTTCTGAATCAAAGAGTATCACACAGACATTCTATGGTTCTTGCTACATGTTGCTTTATTGTTTTCCAAAAGAATTGTGTCAAAGAAACAGCTAATAAAAAATGAGTGCCTATTAAAAGTTTTAAGCCATTTATTAACTCAACAAATATTTGTTCAGTTATATGCCAGGCAATAAATCCATCCAACGTGTCACAGAGTTAGGGAGTCAGCAGTGTCTAAATTCAAACCCATCTGAGTGATCTGTCTACATTGTAGCAGGAAGAATACACATGGGGAGACATTAAGTTCTGTTTAGAAGTCACTGTGGATCCTTGTGGGTGGGCAAATTGTCTTGAAATGGATCTATCAATTATCAACTTTCCTAAAATGGTTTCAGCCATTTTGAATTACCCAAATGATCGATTCCTTTTCATTCAAAAAAACGGATGCAATATAAATTGTAATCTGAGGCATCATCACCCACCAGCTAGCTTCTTCATTTCCCTGAGCTTTGGTTTGCTCATTTCTTTTTTTTTTTTTTAAAGAAGATGTTGGGGGTAGGAGTTTATTAATTTATTTATTTATGGCTGTATTGGGTCTTCATTTCTGTGCGAGGGCTTTCTCTAGTTGTGGCAAGCAGGGGCCACTCTTCATCGCGCTGCGCGGGCCTCTCACTATCGCGGCCTCTCTTGTTGTGGAGCACAGGCTCCAGACGTGCAGGCTCAGTAGTTGTGGCTCACAGGCCTAGTTGCTCCACGGCATGTGGGATCTTCCCAGACCAGGGCTCGAACCTGTGTCCCCTGCATTAGCAGGCAGACTCTCAACCACTGCGCCACCAGGGAAGCCCCAGGTTTGCTTATTTCTGACTGAATATCTTCCAAGCTCTCTCCTCAGGGCCACTAAGGGGATCAAAGGTGGAGAATGAGGGGTCAAGGAGACTAGGTGCTTAAGGTGTGATGTCACCAATGATGCGTGATGGAGCCAATGAGGTGAATGTGATAGGAAATTTAAAAACTGAAAAAATTAATTTGGGGAGTTCCCTGGTGGTCTAGTGGTTAGGATTCTGGTTCATTACCGAGGCCCGGGTTCAATCCCTGGTCAGGGAACTGAGATTCTGCCAGCCGTGCAGCGTGGCCAATAAATAAATAAATAAATAATTAAAAAATCAATTTGTTAAACTGTAAAGTGTGGTATGAATGTAAGATATTATGATCGGGAGAGGTGCTGCAATAGCAGCTCTTTTTTGTATGTACATATGGCACAAAATTATAACGGTGGAACATAAAGCTGGGTGTTGAAACTCTGTCATCACCTTTGCAGAAAAATAAGGAAAAAAAAATTTCTGAAATGCCTCTTCCTTTAATTAGAAGCTCTTGTTACGTTGTGAACATTTTATTAAACATGTAGATAGAGTGATGGGTTAATAAAAACAAATGGATGAATTCACATAGAATTGCTAATTTCCCTTCAGATTTGAATTAAATTAATGGGCAAGAATTTATCATGTAAGGCATGAATAACAGGGCATGTGAATTGTGTTCAGGTTTTAGCACTGACTAAACTTTTCAAGGTTACAGCCATAGATTTTTTTTTTCCCATGACTGAAAGCAAACTTAGAGATATTAGTTCAAATCCCTCATTTTATAGACTATTTTGGTTTCATTGCTTTAGCAGAAACTTTCAATGCACACTTCCATTTGGTTAATACCCATCTATTTCAAAAAGATACGTTGTGGCTATATTTGAAAGGTACTTAATAGGGAAACCATTAGAACTATATGGAGTGGTCCAAATTGTTTAGGAAAATATTTTCATCAGGGAATCATAAGATTTAAAAATAGCTGGCATTTACACTAAAAGTTTCATAAAATGCTTTATAAATGAAGGCCTCAGTAATCTCTGCAATGCATTCACAGTTGTTTGGTTCCATTATAAGTAGTGGTGGGAATGGAAATTCTAGAATCTCACCTCTATTGCTGTTCAATTTCCAACTATAGGTTCAAAGATTTGCATACTTTTAGTATCCATGAGCTGTCTAGAAGCTTCTTTCTGGTGCTTGCCACATTATGTACACTATTATCAAATGGTATCAGTTGACTAAAAGCCAAATTCTGGCAGAAAGAAAGATTAATTAAGAGCTTAATTATCACTTTCTGCTAAGTGACATTTTGTTTAACTCATTCTTTATAATTTTGTCACTAGTGTTAGCATATGCAAATATTGGCTAATCTTATTCTCATGGTAAGAAATAGAAGGCTTATGAATTCAGATGGGTCCCAAATAATACCCAAACATATACTGAGTCATGGATAACATCAGAACAAGGTAAAGAAACCATTACAGTCAGATGTTCGAAACAGAAAATTCATGAACTGGCCAATTATCCTTCGTATGATATTAGGTACATTCTTTAGAAGTAAATAAAGCAAGTGACAACTATAATTTCTGTCACCATTTTGATTGAAGTATGGCATGGAGGATCATTTTCTTCTAATTCAAATTTGGTCATTAAATTGTTGTGAAGCCTTGGGCAGTTAACAGCACAATACAGACAGAGCCACATGACATGGTACAAAGTGCACAGGCTTTGGTGTTGGACACAGTCTTAACTTGACCCTCCATTTGTGGTTCCCTCACTTATCTGATCCTTCATCTAACTTTCATTGAGTATCATCTATGTGTCAGGCATCACCTGGGAAGTGGAGCTACAAAGCTACAGAAACGAATCAGACATGATATTTGCCCTCAAGGAACTTATATTTAGTGGCAAGAGACAGGCAACAAATAAATGTATAAAATAGGAAGATTAAAACCTACAAAATGGGAGTCCTATGAAGATTTAGATGACATATAATATACTTGAAATTGTCTCTAGCCTGTAATAGGCATATAACAAAACAAATTTAGTTGTTCTTCTTCATTCAACTATTTATTCACTCAACAATTTTTTTCAGTGCCAGATAAGCTTACGGCACTGTTCTGGGTATTGAACAAGAGTCAGGATAGTGCAAGTCCTAGCTCCTATGGTAACCTAGAGATTTACCATATAAAAGTTGGAGGGAGGGGCTTCCCTGGTGGCACAGTGGTTGAGAATCCGCCTGTCAATGCAGGGGACACAGGTTCGAACCCTGGTCCGGGAAGACCCCGCATGCCGCGGAGCAACTAAGCCTGTGCACCACAACTACTGAGCCTGCACTCTAGAGCCTGTGAGCCACAACTACTGAAGCCCACGCACCTAGAGCCTGTGCTTTGCAACAAGAGAAGCCACTGCAATGAGAAGCCCGCACACTGCAACGAAGAGTAGCCCCCGCTCACTGTAACTAGAGAAAGCACGCGCGCGCAGCAACGAAGACCCAACACAGGCAAAAATAAATAAATAAATTTATTTAAAAAAATAAAGCTGGAGGGAGAATAGCGGAAGGGAGTATATCAAGTACATAGATACCTTCTGCATAAGGCAGAATTGGATAAATGTCAATCATCTCTTACAAGTTAGACACAATGTAAGTGGAACAGGAAGACAATATGAACTGGGTAAAAGGATTGCTGCAGTAAATGTGTTGATGAAATTGGCTGTCATTGAAGTGTAGTTTACCATTCAGTAGATGGTACTGAATGATTTTTTTTTTTTTTTTTTGGCCGCACTGTGCAGCTTGCAGGATCTTAGTTCCCCAACCAGGGATGGAACCTGGGGCCCCGGGAGTGGAAGCGCGGAGTCCTAACCACTGGACCGCCAGGGAAGTCCCCACATGAATTTTTCCAGTAAGGTTCATCACTCAAGTTTCAGAGGAAAGAAGACCATGGGGTGACTCAGAAATCAGTCCGACAAGCATGAGAAAAAATCAAAGGGTCGAGAGGAACAAGAGAAGGCAACATAAAATCCCAGACCCTTGACTCCAAGCTAGTGAACCTTGCTAGAGAGGCCAGGGAAATCAGAAGGAGGTGACTGTCAAGATAGGGAGAGAAGGATAGGGGTCACGGAGGGTGGGGAGAGCATGCTCAGTGCTCAGAGAGGGAGTGGACAATATCAAAGGACAGAAGTTTGTGGTCAGAGAAAGGGAACTCATAATCTTGAGATATACACCCATCTCAACTGGTGGCCCCAAGTTGAGTCATATTAGGGGCCAGTGTGGCAGACATGAGATATACCACTCATGTCCTCCTTTCCAGAAAGGACTTGCTATTCAGCTTCAAGAAGTGTGGTTAGCTGACAGCCTCCAGGTATTAGCTCCTTCAAGACCTGCTCTGTGTTGGAGCTGAGGTCACTCTGTTTATGGAGTGGCCCCCCAGCCGATGACTAAACAAGGCAGTGGTATAAGGAACTGGCCATGCCCATCCAACACGGACTTCTTGAACTGGCCATCGTAGCTCTGTGCTCCCTGTTGGGCTGGCAGAGAAAGCACTGCGCTCTGACCACTGCCCTGCTCAATCCTGTTTACTCCCCTTTTCTTTTACAGGTGTCACTCCCTCAGAAAACCTTTTTTACTCCATACTTTATCTCACCATCAGTTTCCAAAAGAACTCACCTATAGAATTTTGAGTCCTGTCACATACATTATCTTACTTTATCCTTAACATTATCTTATTTTATCCTTATAATAACTGAGGTGGGAGAGATAGTACGAACAGCCATGCTTTGCTTTACAAATGGAAAAACGGAAACCCAGGACACTTAAGTAACCTGACCATGTTTACACTGCTAGGTTGTACCAAAGCTGGATTAGAAACTTTCTCCAAACCTTTTCCAAGCTTCGTGCTCTTTACCTTGGGCAATGTTAAGAAGAATAATGAGTGGCAACAAAAAGTCCTAAAGGAAGTCACAACTGGGTATCTGCCAAGCTTTGTAGAATTCACGTGAGGTTGAAAAGTAAAAAACATCATAGTCGAAAAAGCAATCTCACACTTAAAGTAGTACATTTTGATTCAACAAGAGAATTATAAATTATAAAAAATTATTTGTATTCATTTTCAAGGTTCCTTTTGTGTATGTTGAGGACAATTGTAATGTTAATGTGAGTCTTTCAGGTGTTACTTCACCATCAGTGGATCAGACCAGAGTCAAGTAATTTCCACATCCAAGGGAAATAGTACAATCCCCTTCTGAAATCATACTCGCTTTTTTTCAAGTCATAAACAAGGTAATTTACAAACAACTGTTTCTTTGTTGAAACCTGCTGATCATTCTTTTCTCTTTCCTTCTTTTTTCTTTTGAAATAATAAAACACAAAAACAAATTCATGATCATTAAATAAAATTTAAGAAATACAGAAAAGTATACAGATGACAATAAATGTCACCCATAACGCCACTGCTGTTAGTATTTTGGCTTCAGGTCTTTGTAGTCTACCAGTGCATACACATATGTACCTTCAATCCCTTACCCTGACTCTAACACCACCCCTAGGTCTGGAAGTCATGACTATACTTCCACCCAGGAAGTTCACCCAAGTCCAGGGTCCCTTATATTGACAGGTGATGCAGTCACTGCGATCCACCTATTACTCCCAACATGAATTAACAGTATGAAACTTCTTAAATCTCTTCTTAGATCTCACAGATTTAGATGCCAAACTTAGTTCCTCCATCTTTTATTTTTGTTGCTAAATCCTTGGGTACTACTACTGTGGTCCTTGATTGAGGGAGAAGCATTTGAAAAGTGTCTTGGGTGACTTTTGCCGATGAAGAAAGTATCACCTTTGAGATAATATCCTGATCATGAAGGTCAAGTTCTGAAGCCAGGTTGATCCAGACTGCATTCTTGGAATGAACCTAGACCAGAAGGAACCTCTTGGAAACATCAGGACCAACCAGCTGTGGGGAGCAAGACTTTGAACAAAAGCCATGTCTGGGTCACCCTGTTCAGGGGCGGCTCATCTCAGGTAAGAATCCCATTTGCTTGAAGTTCAGTGCTGGGACAGTGGGTCTCTCTCCTAGAAGTTACTCGTATAGTGGCATGTGACTGGGAAAACTTGGTACTTGCTAAGGTAATACCACATGCTCTTATGTCACACAAGCCTGTGTGTCTGGACAAGATTACAAATGTAGCTAAGCCATAGGAAATAGCTTTCTCTGTAATATTTTAATATTTGAGGTGATAAAAAGGAGAGGAATATGAAATCAAAAGTACATTGTAAAAGTAGCTGGTAAAACATAACAGACATCCATAGATTCAAAAACTCTTCTTGGTGAAAGGAGGCCCAATCAGTCTTCCTAAAACTGCATTATTTCCCAAGTTGCATTTATCATGTCCTTGGGTCTTTTAAGGGACAGAAGGAGGCTGGCAGCCAACATGTTCCAACCGTTCCCCACTGGAGTTACATGAGTGCCACCTAGTGTCACTTGCTACTGCTGAAGGGGGTTTGGATAGACCATATAGTTCAATTACCTCATCTGAAGGAACCGAGGCCCTGAGAGCAGAGGTGACTTAAGCAGGCCACATCTGTGGTGATTAGTGGCTAAGCCAAGACTAGGAATCAGATGTCCTGCTTCAGACAGGACACCTGGTGATAACCTCTGGTGTTTGGGAGTCAGGAGTCCTGGGAGATGAACTGTGCTGAAGAATAAGGCATAAAACTTCCAGGGCCTCAGGTGCCCCATGCATTAAACTCCTAAAATAATACTTGCTTGTTCTGAAAGTCTTTGAGACACATGAGTAACAGAGAACAGAATCTGAAAGCTAATACGGGTCCCCACAGGCATTTAATCTGCTCTTCTCCTCCATGAACGCCTGCCACTAATCCAGCTGTACAAGTGATCCAACTATTTCCTACAAGCAAGTGCTCTGGTCCAAAGTCATCAGCCTTAATTCAGGGTGGTGCTTCAGCTGTCACCTTTTATGCTTTCGGCCTTCAGCCTCTACCTTTGTGAACAAAGCAAGTCTGACCCCATCTAAGAGACTGATGCCATTGGAATCACCCAGGCTTTGATTTCCATAAGTCAGGTGTTCTCCAGTTCTCCAAGTAGAGTTTCTGTTTCAGGATTAATCTCAGCCAGTGGTACTTAATGCTGCCCGCACATTAGCATCACCCAAGGAACTTTCAGAACACCCCTGTGCTTGGGTCTGACCCTAGACCAGCAGAGTCAGAATCCCTGAGGGTGAATTCCCACCTTTTTTTAAAAGCTCCTCAGGTTATTCCAATGCTCACGAGACTGAAAATCACAGTGACGGACTGAGCTTGCCCTGAATAAGAGAGTAGAAGAGGAAAAAGTAGGAAAGGTGGGCGGTAGATAAGGTTATTCCACCCAGGGTCTCGAACAGAACTTAGCGCTCAGTAAACGAGGGCAGAAAGGAATTTGTCCAAAGGGAAGTTGTACAATGATACTGCAGGAATTCACAGTCTATTAATGATTTCAGGCTTCTCTTACCGCCCTGCATAGGAAATATCTAAGAAGAACCACAGGTAAACTTAAAAGTAGGAAAAGCAGGTAGACTAGACAATATAGATCAAGAAGAAAGGTTTCAAAACATGAATACCATTAAAGCATTAGTCACTCTCTGCCATCCTTCTCCCTTCCCGTTTTAAATTTCTTGTTTTCCCATTCAAGTCACGTGTAGCGTATTTAGAAACACATGTACCAAAGGGGCCTGCGGTATTCTGAGAGGCTGCCCTCTCACTTCTCTGAGGAAGTGACAACTGAGCTGAGATGTGAAGTAAGGGCAAGGTGTGTACATGTCGGAGGCTGTGTGTTTGGGGTGGGGATTTTTTCAGGCAGAGACAGCATGCGCAGAGGCCATGTGTTGAAAGGCTTATTCAAGGAACAGAGAGGAGGCCGGTGTAAGGGGGAGAGGAAGGTGCTATGAAAGGGGACTAGAATGTTCAGGAGGTGCCAAACCAGGCAGGGCCCGTCCGCTCGTTTTCATATATCAATACATACACACCATGTACCACTTTCACATACTCAGTCCACCGCACGTTTTCCTGCCTTGCTTTGACCTACTGCTATCTCACCTTTAGTACCAGTGACTGAATGACCTCCTTAAGAAAGTCTGAAAGTGTTTTTTTAATAAAATTCCAAACTTTTATTCTTATTGCAAATAATACATGCTCAGTGGAAAAAACGTCTAACAATTTATAGCTGTAGAAGGTCAATGTCCCCTTAAGTCGTGCCCAACCTAAACTATCACAGTTAACAGTTCCACATATTCTTTTAGACCTTTCTGTGTGCATGTCCAAATATATATCTCACTTTTTTTGAAAAGTGGAATTATATTAGACACACCATTTTGCAACTTGCTTTTCTCCCCACCCTTCTGTTTTATTTAAAAATAAATAAAATGGTTAACACAATTCCTGGGGGATGGAGAAGTGACTTGCTGTTGGACCCAGCTTTTCAAGCCTAGGTAGAACCAGAACATGCACCAACTGAACTCTTCTGTTAGTGGTCATGGGGTGGGAGGAGAACTTTAAGAGTTTGTTTTTTTTTTTTTTTTAAATATTGGGAGTGTTGGGAGAAGGGATTATATTTATTTTTTTTAATTTTTTTTTTGCGGTACGTGGGCCTCTCACTGTTGTGGCCTCTCCCGTTGCGGAGCACAGGCTCCAGACGCGCAGGCTCAGCGGCCATGGCTCACGGGCCCAGCCGCTCCGCGGCATGTGGGATCCTCCCGGACCGGGGCACGAACCCGCGTCCCCTGCATCGGCAGGCGGACTCTCAACCACTGCGCCACCAGGGAAGCCCAAGAGGTTTTTTTAATTGAAAAATTTTCAGCTTTATTGAGGTATAATTGACAAAATGGAAAGATATTTAAAGTGTACATGAAAAAATAAAGTATACATGGTGATGACTTGATATACTTATTCATTGTGAAAAGATTCCTCCCGTCTAGTTAATTAACACATCTACAACTTGCTTTTTTTTGCTTAATACATGGTAGACACCTTTCTGTGTCATTATATATAGCTTTACCTCATTCTATTATATTTAACAGCAACATAGTATTTCATCATATAGAGGTACCATCCAATGATTGACAATTAAGTTGACTCCAATTTTTTTTGCCATTACAAGCCAAACAGTACATCAATTAGCATCCTTGTATATGCTCTTCCTCAATTGTGCAAATATCTCTGTAAGGTAAATTCTACAGAGAATATTTCAAAAGGCACGTATACTTTAGATGTTGATGAGTATTTCCAAATTCTAATCCAAAAACATTTGCACAAATTCACTTCCCATAGTGGCATATGAGAGTGCCCATTGCCAGTCTCTGTCTCCTGATTGGTTACCTCTCATCCTACAGAAAGAACCAGAATCAGAATTTTACAGGATTTGTATCCTTAGACCTAGTCCATTTTCTGGGCCACAGCCCTATTTCCAACTGCCTAATATATCCCATTTCCATCAAACCTCTATCTGCAACAGATCCCTCCTGAGGGCTCTGCTCTTGCTGAGGCTACTATCATCAGGACCACATACCCCTTCTTTTGTCTCATATCTGATCAGGAACTCGGTCTCTCATAATCTTTCTCTTCCCACAATCTTTCTCATTTTTATTGCTTTTTTCTAGCTCTATGGCTAATATCCCAGTTTAGGATCTTACTGGCCTCTGGCTGACCTCCCTGTCTCTTATCTCTTCTACCTTCAATCCAACTGTTCATCTTTGTAAAACTGTCCTTGGGTCATAGAGTCCTCTAATATTTGAGAACCTTCAGTTGCTCTCCATTCCCTGCCAGATCCTGGCTGAACTGTCTCTCCCATCACTGGCCTACTCTCTGAACCACCAACATGCCTGGTGCTTTTCTGCATTTGATCTTGTCAGTCCCTCCCTGAAGTTCTTTTCCTTATCTCTGCCTACCTGAAAACTACGTACCCACTGAGCCTAAATATATCTGGGCAAAGAGATTTCCAGATGGAGGGAACACTGGGGTTGCAGATTATGTAGAGCCTCTTAGGACATTGTAAAGACTGTGACTAGGGCTTCCCTGGTGGTGCAGTTGTTAAGAGTCCGCCTGCCGATGCAGGGGACACGGGTTTGTGCCCTGGTCCGGGAAGATGCCACATGCCGCGGAGCGGCTGAGCCCATGAGCCATGGCCGCTGAGCCTGCGCCTCTGGAGCCTGTGCTCTGCAACGGGAGAGGCCACAATGGTGAGAGGCCCGCGTACTGCAAAAAAAAAAAAAAAAAAGACTGTGACTAGACAGAATTGAAGCAGATATCATTATCTGTGGATATAGGCTTTGTCTCTGCTCACAGATTATCACCAAATGCTTTACACAAATCAAAGATTTAAAAAATAATAACGTTTTTATGGCAGGAAGAAATTAATTTGCTTCAGGTTAGAAAGGATGACACAAGATTTTGCCCCTCCCAGGAAGGATTTCATTAAGCAGAAGCAGAAACACTCAACTGAGCAATTGCACCTACTTGTGATGTATAAGGACCCTGAAGTAATGTCCTCCCTCTTCTTCTTTTGTGTGTCTTCATTAACTTATTTTTTTAATTTAATACAAACATGACAATCATTTCTACTTCTAAAGAAATGCTTCTTAAATCATAATAGAAAACTACTTGCCTATTTGATCTAACTTGATTTCAGATTTCATATTTATTCATTACTAATTTATAGGGTTGTTGGGAGGATTAAATGAGTTAACAGAAGTGCTTAGAACAATGCCTAGGATATGATAAATGGTCTATAAGTGTTTGCAGTAATAATGTTACACACGCACACATACACACACACACACACAGACGCATGCACACAGTCCATTCATCCATTTACTCATACAGCAGATTACAGCTATGTATCAAGTACTATGCTAGGCACTAGAAATGTAAAGACATATTAAGCTGGTCCCAAGGATATCAGGTCTAGCAGAGAAAACAAATATATAAGCATATAATTTTGAGGAATATTTAAGGGGAAGTGATAGCAAAAGACAGGAATGAATAATTCTGCTTGAGAGAGAGGGTTACAAAGAAAATGTTCCTCAAGCCATATGGCTAAGTGTAACCAGTTGAAGGAAGTTAGAATGTAACAAAGCAGAGGAAGCAAGTTTTAACAAAGACATAAAGTCATGGAGCAGCAGGGCATATCTGGGGCCTGTAAATATAGAATGGATGAGGGACCTCCCTGGTGGTCCAGCAGTTAAGACTCCACAATCCCAATGCAGGGGGCCTGGGTTCGATCCCTGGTGAGGGAACTAATACCGCATGCCGCAACTAAAAGAAGAAAGATTTCGCATGCCACAACTAGGGATCCCATGTGCTGCAACTAAGACCCAGCCCAGCCAAATAAATATTTTTAAAAAATCAAGCAACTGACTTAAAAAAATATAGAATGGCTGAAGCATATGTTAAAAGGGAAGATGGGAAAGTACTCAAGATTCTGAGAGTATTGTATCCATGATAAAGAATTTAGACATTCTTTATAGGGGATAATGGGCAATTGAAGGATTTTAGGTAAACTTCCATTTTAGAAATATGCAACAAGGGTCACAAATTCAAATACCTCTGAGGATCAAGCAAATAAAAAATGTGTAAATTGGGGGCTGGTCTAAAGTGGTGGGGAGTGGTGGAGGAGACAAACTGAAAAGTGTATAAAGATATTCAAGTGATTAAAAATGACAAGAGAATAAAAGTTGCTAAGTAAATCTAGCCTGAGGGCTGCCAGTTTGAACCCCTAGTGTAGAGCCTGGGTTGACTCTTTGGGGAAGAGAGTGGAAGGAGGTTGGAGACTAATTAAGGACTCCCTTCATGCAAAACAAAATAAGGAGCAAAAGCAAGATAAAAACTGCAGGGGTGGTGAGAACGACCTGACTTGAAAGATACCTAGGGAGGAAAATATGCATAGGTCCATGATGACCCATGGGAAATAAGAAGGAAAGAAAGCTAGAATAATTCCCAAGTTTCTGGCTTAGATGACTAGATACATAATAAAACCATTTACCTCTATAGAAATGGAATGGACTGGGGAGCAGGTAGACATAATGAGTTTGGTTTTAGAAATATTGAGTTTAGAGTGTTTGTGGGTCATCCAAGTGCAAGCTCCCAGCAGATGGCTAGATTCATAGATGCAAACTATAAAAGAGCAGGGTTGGAAATACAGATTTAGGAGTTACAGATGGAAATTAACAACACAGAAGTAGTTGATATTGTCTAGAAAAAAGTGTGAGCAAAATTATAGAGAAGAAATTCTTCATCTAAATGTTTTAAATGCTTTTGTTTCTGTGGTCATTTTCATATTCATTATATCCTATGAATTCTTCTTACTTAATTTTTTAATTCTTTTTTTTTTGCGGTACGCGGGCCTCTCACTGTTGCGGCCTCTCCCATTGTGGAGCACAGGCTCCGGATGCACAGGCTCAGCGGCCATGGCTCACGGGCACAGCCGCTCCACGGCATGTGGGATCTTCCCAGACCGGGGCACGAACCCATATCCCCTGCATCGGCACGCGGACTCTCAACCACTGCGCCACCAGGGAAGCCCTTTTAATTCTTCTTATGTGAATTTGGAATGCAGTAATGACAGTGATAAGCTGTACAATTTCTTTTTTTCTTTTTTTTTAATTGAAGTGTAGTTGACTTAACAATGTTGTGTCAATCTCTGCTGTACAACAAAGTGACTCAGTTATACACACATATGGACATTCTTTTTTTAAATATTGTTTTCCATTATGGTTTATCCCAGGAGATTGGATGTAGTTCCCTGTGCTGTACAGTAGGACCTTGTTGTTTATCCATTCTAAATGTAATAGTTTGCATCTACCAAGCCCAAACTCCCAGTCCATCTCTCTCCCTCCCTGCCTCCCCCTTGGCAACCACAAGTCTGATCTCTATGTCTGTGAGTCTCTCTGTTTTGTAGATAGGTTCATTTGTGCCATATTTTAGATTCCACATACAAGTGATATCATATGTATTTGTCTTTCTCTTTCTGACGTACTTTAGTATGATAATCTCTAGTTGCATCCATGTTGCTGCAAATGGCATTATTTCATTCTTTTTTATGGCTGTGTAGTATTCCATTGTATACATGTACCACATCTTCTTTATCCATTCACCTATTGATGGACATTTAGGTTGTTTCCATGTTTTAGCTATTGTGAATAGTGTTGCTATGAACATAGGGGTGCATGTATCTTTTCAAATTATAGTTTTGTCCAAGTATATGCCCAGGAGTGGGATAAGCTGTACAATTTAGCATGGGTATTACAGAAACCAGTCTGTAAATAACATATTCATAGAAATTGTAATACATACCTGTATTTTTTACACATATCATTAAAAGCATATATCATGCGATTTCATCCAATTACCTTAGATGGTTGCTTGCTAACTCTTTTATTTGGAAAGACATATGCCGAAAAGGAAGGGTGAGTATAAGTGTATGAGGTGAATGGAGACAGATTATACGTAAAGAATAGCACAGCCATTGTCTAAAGATATTGTTTACATATTGTGAGTGTGTGAACTCACAAAAAGCAAGAAGTTAAGTTTTTAAAATGAAGGCTAGTTCCAGCTAACATATTGTTTACAATCTCTGTTTCTAACCAGCAGTGACTCAACCCTAATAAGAGCCTTTTGTCTGGAACATTTGGGAGCAAATCTGGAATGAGGAAAGAGTGAAACAGGCTCCCATGTTAAAGCATAACTATCCCAAACCCAAGAATGGGTCAATCCCTGTCCAAATGTTTACTTTGGGTCCATCTATATAACCTATTAAGAGTCAACTTCAATTAGCAAAGACAACTACTAGAAGGATAAGGGAGAAATATTTTGTTATCACTGTTTGCTCAACACTTGCCCCCAATCCCAACCAGCTGTTTCTATATAGCTGAATGACTTCATCTATTCCAAAATACTTCAAAAAAAATCTTCAGTTCATTTAACAAATATTTATTGAGAATAGACTGTGTCATAATATGACTTAAGTACATATAATACAATATGAACTACATAATTACGTAGTTATATGGCACGCAACACCAAATAATAGATGAAAAATATTTTTTTTTACAGTTTCATTCAAAACCAAGAAACTTTAATTTTCCCTTTATAAAAATGCAGTTTGATTTTATCCAAGGATAATATAGAATAATACCATACTTTTCTATTTGGGCACGGGAGTACAAATAGCTGCAGAAGTGCAGGCCGATAACACACCCTATGTGGGGGATAGGATGTGCCTTTCATGAAGCTATATCTTGGAATGCCTGTATTGTGCACAGATCCAGATGGTCAGCACTATTAGCATCACCAGGCCTATGAAAAAAGAAATTCCAACTTCCTCTGTTCCAGAAAGATATAAAGATATATAAAAGCAGAGAGAGCTTCTAGTGTCATTGATGGAATCTTCTCATAATTAGGAGAAAAGAGTAAAGAAAGAAAATACAGGGAGATAATTTCATAATAAAATCTTCTCTAGCTCTTGAAATTTTTTTTTAAAGCAGAGATTTACTACTAGAAGTTAACAAATTCTACTTGTAATCCCATACTTATATTTTTTAAAGCTCATAACAATCCAGGTAAAAGGCAGGACTTTGAGATTTTTTTTTTAAAGCACAAAAATACTCAGAAAGTTACACCCATAAAAACTTGTAGCCATCTATAAAATGTTCTTTGGGCATAGTGATATCCTTGTCACCTCAGGAAGTGAGGCATGTTGGGGAAAATGTGGACAAACTGGATCCAAATGAAGAGGAAGGACTTATCAGAAAACTCATCAACCACGGAGTCTGTGCTAACTCAGGAGCCTGGATATCAAACACAAGCAAACACTTGATGTATTTTAAATGGAATAATACTTTTACCACATGGAGTATTAAGCAGTCACTGTTTTAATTACACTGAGAATGAATTACAATTGAGGGTTATGATCACCTTAATCAATGAACAACTGCTTGTCATGTCACTGAATTAACAGTTTTACAAAACATTTTAGAAAACTTCTGAAAATCCACTGACAGCAATTGAAGAGACCCAGCAGAGGTCCTGAATATCAGGATGGTAATTTGACCTAGATTCATGTCTTTTATTCTTTTTGATAGCTGTTATCTAAACTCTCACTCCATATTAAAAAAAATGTTTCCCCATAGAAGGACTGAACATCATGCAGAGATCCTTGGCTTAGAAGTAGGTGCAATAATGTGGCTCTGTATTATTTCCCCTTTGGGAAGAGAATGAACATGTTTTTGGTTGTAAATGAAAGAGCTGTACTATGCTTTGTGCATATTTAATCAAATCGTTTTTAAAATTATGAAACATTTTAGATACCAAAGTATAGACTCTATAAAGAATACTGAACACCTATGTAGCCATTTCTCAGCTCTTTAGAAACAAAATATTAAAAATATAATTGAAGCCATGTCCTCTCCTCCCACAAATGTAACTGTGAGAACTGCAGAACTTTTGGCACCTAACAGCTCTGTCCAGACCTTTGCACTAAGAGACTTGATCAAAGTCTAGCATGGTCTTTGGCAACTTAAGGCTGTGTCCCTAGGATGACCCTGGCCTCCAATGAACCCCATTAAAATGCCTGATTGAGAAAGTGCAATGGCTGCCAGCAGAGTTTACTGTTTGATCTAGCCAACACCTGATGATAGGTTACTGACGTCTCTTGGAGCATTTACTACAAAGGGCTTACATCTGTGAATATGTATCTATTACAACTTAGACGTGTCCTTCTCAAGGACCTGAGAGCCATTCCTTTGAAATGTAATCATCAAGAAGGGCAGGGTCTCTGTCTCTCAGGCTCTGTGCGAGGGAAGAATCCTAACCTCGAAAATTGCCAGCTAGCAGACACAGCTGGTCTAATCACAATTACACTGACCAATGCTTTGTAATTTTTCACTTGTCTGCCTCTGAGTCCCGCTCTCCCTGCTCCCTCTTTCTCCCTTTAAAACCCCTAATCACCTCTGCACAAATCAGAATGGAGCTCAGCCCACGCCCCTACTGTCCGTAGTTTCAGAATAACATCTGTTTTCACTACTTAACTAATGTCTGGTTTTGTTTATCTTTGAGAACTGCCATTCCAATTTTTCTATATATCATTCTTGTGCATTTTTTAAAAGCACATACATTCTATAAAAATGTATATTGTGCTGCCTATTTTTAAAGCCAAATATAAATGACACCATACTTTACCTACCCTTCCGCAATGTTTTGTTCATTTAACATCATATTTTCCAGATTAATCCATATTGTTACATGTGGCTCTACTTCATCAGCATTAGGTCCAGGGCTTACAAAAGCATTTCCCTAGGTCCATCTTCCTGAACCCTGTGCTCAGCCCTAGGCCCAGGGATGGTCAAGGGGAAACCAAAAGCCGGTGCTTTGCTGATGGTAGACACCGAGCTCGGATGTGGAGGCCGAGGAGTCCACCCACGTGGAGTGAAGGGGAAGTAGGGTGGGAAGAGAAGAAACTTGGCAGCTCTCCCTGCTTGGAAATCCAGAGTTCTAGAATTCTAAATTTGGACTTGCCCTTCTATGTTGTTAGAAAGATATGTTTATAAAGGTGGGAGGCTAGAACATATTTCCTTTACTGTTTAGCTTTAAAAAAAAAAAAAACTTTTAAAGTATTCAAACATAAAGTACGTGGCCTCCATTTGTACTTCTGACCGCGCCCCACAAACAGGGGTGAGCGTGCCTTTTCCTTACATCCCACTCTTCTCTCAAACACAGCTGTTGCACTAGGAAACGGCCCAAATGTGGCTACGCTCCTATCTCCACCCTCCCTGTAGAATTCCCCCCTCCCCTCGCCTCTCCACTATTTAAGACAGTCAAACTTGATTTTAAGTAGGACGCCAAGACGCAAAGAAGACGCTAACTGGACGCCAAGAAGCGACCCTCTCAAGGGCCTCCTACTGGGACGCACGCCCTCGCCAAGCCCCGCCCACTGCGCCCGGCCCGGTCCCCGCGGCATCCTGGGACATGTAGTCTTTGGATGGGGCAGCGGCTCTCCACGTCTCCTCCTCCAAGTTACCTTTCGCCCTCGGGACGTCGTGACGTTGCGTTCTTCGCGTTGTCGCCTCTTCCCTCTTCCTTTCCCTCTCCAGAAGCTCAGTCCCAGACTTCCGAGGACCTTTTACGACGTTGGGTCTGAGTCGGCCTCGGCGCCGGGTCCACTTTTCGGCAAAGTGACGTGGACGTCAACAGCAATGGCGGAAGGAGAAGAGGTCCTGCCGCTGCCAACGTCGGGGGGCGACGGCTGGTGAGTGAAAGCCCCGGGCTGCTTTGCACTGCCTTTCTATTCTGCCTTGTCACCACCTTGCGGGTCCCCGCGGCACCGGCAGGCGCCGGCATGGAACGGGAAGACCCGTCCTCGAAGTCCGACGCCCTGCCCCGCCCCCTCTGCCTACTGGCTCTCCTCTGCCAGCCCAGTCCTGCCCAAGGGGCTAAGCCCGGACTCGATGGGAGAGGGGTGTCGTCCAGCTCCTGGGTCTCAGTTCGGCCCTCCCGGTTCATCCGCCGGTTTCCAAACTGTGCTGGAGAAGGGTGGCTTCAGGGTTGGGTTTGGCCGGAATTCCTGGCCCGGGGAGTCAGAATAGGCTGGTGAGGAAGGAAGATTCGCGGATGCAGATCACAGGCACTGGAATACCATTTGAAGAAAAGACCCTTGAAATGACCACCGCGACCTCTGCCTGAGGGTTCAGAGGTTGAGAGGTTCACCCAGGGAGGATGCCTCCCACATAATTCAGACATTTTTTGTGCTAGGTTTTATTTCTCGTTTCGTGTTCCAATAGTTAACACCCTTCGTCTCTTGCACACAAGTCGTCTTTTCCCTTCCTACCACTTTCCTCACAGCTCGATTTCAGAGATTTGGTTGCGATATAAGACACTGTTCTTGCTTTACTCAAGCCTTTGTATGCTTACCTGGTCTATTCTCAGGGTTGTGGGAAGATCTCGGACAATTTTTGGTAGACTTTAGTCACCCAGTGTCGTTAACCTCTGGGAAAGTCTCCTACTTTTGAATTAATTGATCTTCACAATACACTTTTAGGGACAGCAATGTAAAAAAAAAAGTGGAACCTTTAGAGGCTTGTAGAATTTTTACAATTGATGTAAGTGTATTGACTGCTGGTATTAGTTTTAGATCTGCTTGTTCATCATATATGTACAGCTCACTGGCACTCTAATTATAATCCAGGACATTTGTAGACATGGAGTTTAATTCCTCAGGAAGAAATGGAAATCGGTGAAAGGGATAGATAATATAGTAATTGAGAAGTTCAAGTCTCAATTAGCAGACATCTCGCATCACCTTAGTACATGCACTCTCCAAGGTGTAGGATGAAAATTTATGTGACCTAGATGTAGTTTCTTTTCTCGATTTGCTTATCTTGGAGTTGGGGAGCTGTAATAGGAACACTCAGTAGGAAGGTAAAATTCCTCTGGTTCTTTGGGAAGAAAAGTGATATGAAAGTTCAGGGAGACAGAAACCATGTCCACTTGGAGTCATTGGGGAAAGCTTTACGGGGCTGGAGGTGTTTGAATTAGGCCTTGAAGAATGAGTAGGATCTAGACCAGCACTGTCCAATAGAAGTGTAACGTGTACCACACATGCAATTTAAATTTTCTAGTAGCCACATTAAAAAGAAACAGGTGAAATTAATTTTAATTATCTATTTTATTTAATTGAATATATCCAAAATATTATTTCAACATGTAATCATTGTTAAAAAAAGCAATACTGTTACATCTTTTTTGTACCAAGTCTTAAAATTCGATGTGTATTTTACATTTATCATACATCTCTGTCTGGTTTAGCCACATTTCAAATGTTAAATAGCCACACATGGCTGGTGGCTAACATGCAGGGTCAGATTAACAGAGCAGAAAGTTCTCTATGAAGTAATAGCATGAGCAAGGACATAGGCAAGAAAACTAATGATTTGTCTGGAGCGTAAGGACTAGAACATCATGAAATTTGCTGTTTTGGAAGAGTGAATTTGTTGTATTATAAACTGGCTGTAATAGCTGATTGAAGGCCACAAGGGGAAGTGTTTCTAGAGCTAAGGTGTCTTTAAGTTCTTAGGTTAGGAGGATTGTGAGCAGGTGTCTGGTTCACAGGGGCAAGGACCATGGAGTGAATGGTTGCTAGAGGTAGTATTTGTTCTCTCTGGCATTTCTGTATCTTTGGTGAGGCTTCCCATTTTTCTCTTTTTATTTTCACGAGTGGAGGAACCCTGAGTGTTCTCTGATTTTTATTCTCCCTCCATTCTCTTCTAATCTTTTTCTCTACTCACTCCACGCACTGGTCCCCTAGAAGTGAGTTTGAATAGAGTCAGAAAAGATTCGAATTTGGAGCCACAAGTTCAGTGAAGCCTCTGTTCTTAGAGTGCTTGTTAATTGGGTTGTTATAGAATGGAGAGGCTTTATTCTTTTTTTAAAAAAAATGCTGTGACATTTTTATTGTAATTTTTTTAGATAGAAATTTTTGTGAAATATATATCTCATTGCCTAACCAAACTCATCTTAATGATTTAAGGTCATTCAGTTTACAAATGTAAGTGTATAAAAATAAAACTAGGGCTTCCCTGGTGGCGCAGTGGTTGAGAGTCCTCCTGCCGATGCAGGGGACACGGGTTCGTGCCCTGGTCCGGGAAGATCCCACATGCCGCGGAGCGGCTGGGCCCGTGAGCCATGGCCGCTGGGCCTAAGAGTCTGGAGCCTGTGCTCCGAGGAGGGAGGGGCCACAGTGGCGAGAGGCCCGCGTGCCGCATAAATAAATAAATAAATAAATAAATAAAACTAGGTGCCTGTCCTCAAGGAATTTGTGGACTAGTTAGAGGAGACACATTTAAGAACATCAATAACTGTTATATTTCTGTAACACACTGACACCTTTTGGGCCTATTTAGGCAGAAAGGGTAGATTGTTGCTGTTTAAATGGTCCCCTATAGCCATCCCTTTTTGAGATTGCTTTTTATTAGTTTTTCCTGTTTTCTTTCTTTGTTGTCAGTGGTATCTCCCAGTTTGTTCCTGACCTGTGAAGGTAAGTAACTGAACTTGTTAAATTATCTATTCATTTGTAAAAAGGCTCAGGATGGGGCCTGAAGAGCTTAAAAGTACAAGATGTCACTTTTACTTATTTACAGTTTTTCAGTTATGTTCTAGCTCAGTGTTTCTCAAAACTTAAATGTGCATTGGGGTTACCTGGAGAGCGTGTTAAAATGCAGATTCTGATTCAGTAGATTTGCTTGGGACCCGAGATTCCATATTTCTGACTGACCAGCTACTGGGTGATGGCATTTCTGGTTCATGAACCATACTCTGGTTATCAAGGTTCTAGGTAATGTGTATCTCCGAATGAGTTGGTCAGAGGAATATCTGTATGTATGTTATCTCTCTGTATGTTATAGTGTATCACCTAATACATTATACTATATATATCACATAATTATAGTATAATTTATCTGACTACATGATTTATCATTGCTCTTTAGCTAGTGAACTTCTCATGGGCAGTGCTGATGGCAGGTGGCTCAGTAAATGTTTATTGTCTGAATGTGTGTATGAATGAATACAGACTTTTGTAAAATCATGTGCAGTAATATACCAAGCTGTCAATTCATATAAATTTTCTGACTGCATTGTTTTTGTGAGCTGTGTAATTGTCTGCTGGTGTAATGCTCATTTTTTATGGAAAACCAGGGTTATCAGAGACTGTGTCAGCTCTCAAACTTTCTGAAATTGCATCCATATAAGCTCAGAGGGCATGGAGAAATCCTTGTAAAAATGTTTGCAGTTTGAAATGATTTAAGTTTAATTAAAAAGTTAGTATAAGCTACAGGTTTGAAAATAAAAGAAATGTTAAATTATTACAGTCTAAAGATTGGTCATTATTCTTCTTGGTATTGAAGAAACCAGCTTTGAAATTGAGGCTTTCATTTTCTGAGGCTTTCTTTCTGAAATAACTCCTTAAGATCTAAAGTCACGATTAAAAAAAATTTTCTCTTTGGTGTACACATTGATTGTACAACAACTGTTGGTATTCTGATTTTGCTTAGTTAAAATTTTTTGTACTTTTCTTAAATTGTTGCTAAACTTCTATTAAAATTGTAGAAATATCAGTTCCATAAAGAAGCTTCTATTGTTGTAATTTGAAATGCGAATAGGAATTGTTTTGAGAATAATGGGGTCTTTTTCAAAGTTTTGTGCACTTTGTGAATAGTACTCTCAGTGCTTTCCATTTCATAAGCATTGAAATAGAGATTTAAAGGGTCACTTAGGGAGCGGGTGATTGCAATTTCAGACGTGATAAAATCAATAAAGAAATACATTTAATATGAAAGAGAATGTAACCCATTGCTTAAGAAGAATATTGGTAGCTTGTAGTTCTAGCAAGACTAGATATTACCTTACAAAAAATGAAGAGAAAATGAACCTTACTGGCTGGAATTAGGAGTTTTTAAGTGACAACTGTTTGATATTGTAAACTGTAAGTAGAGGGTAGACAAAAATTAGAAATTAAGACTTATTTTGTTTATAGTATTTACATTAATGTTATTATTATAATTCAGATTTTACTGTTTTTAGAGGTAATTCCTAAATAATAATTCACTTTTAGGATTTTGTTCCTGTGGATGTTTTAATATCCACAGGTAAGAGTTAGTAATTGGTTTTTGCACGCTAAAGAAATGTATTCAATTAATTTATTTCTATTTATTTGTCCTCACTGCTGAGAATACAGGTGCATTCCCTATCTGAGTATAGTGAGGCAGTTCAGGTGATTCTGGAGCACGAGTTAAGTGTACTGCGATACACAGCCAACTCATGAGTAGGTGTCTTCTGAACAGAATTGATAAAGTATGCTTGGCAAATCTTTTCTGCTGCTTATGGTGAAATGTGGATTCCACTTGGTATAAACCAAAGGCGGTGCCCCCCCGCCCCGCCCCATGTATCAAAAAGCAAAATAGAGGCAAAGCATTCCTAATTCATTCAGTAAACATTAACTAAATACTGGTTATATTCAGGCTGCTATGTAGTGTTGTAGAAAAAATTTGAAACATTTAAAACCAGAACTGTGCATTGTTCTGACATTCTTGGGCACTTCAGTTTTTCATCATTTTAGCCCTAGGAATAGATACATGAAGATATCTTCTGAAGATACTTAAGTACTTGTGTTGTGGGAAATTACATGCTTTAGCAGAGTAGAATAGGATTATACAGCTTGAAAAGGGACAATGCTTGAAATGACTTATTTAGATATTGAGAATTACACATGGAAAACAAATCAGTCCCATATGTTAGGTTCATAAGAGCAAATTGTTGTTTGTGGAAATGCAAGAGCAGTAAGAGCCAATTAAAAAAAAACACCTATTTCCTGAAATTTAATGTATATTTGTTTTTAAGAGTCTGTCTTACCTTTTGACCTGAGTCGAGAAAATGATGACTAATTAAATAATTTGTTTCACATCTTCCTTCTTCTCCAAGGTTAAAGGAGGTTTTTCTTATCCCTAAGCTGACATAGCATTTCGTAGTTGGGTGAGAATGCTGTAGCGTGTGCTTTCCTTACTTTAAAGCAGTTGTTACATAAAACTAGTTGCTGTGGTGGTATTTAATAATTTCACTAAGAAGATATAAGAAAATACTATGTTTACGTAGAGCTTTTATCTTTTGTATACTATCTTATTTTGGCTCTTAGAACAATTCTATGCAGAAGGGAAATTATGAATTATTGTCCTTTCCTTGTTAGAGATGAGAGAACAGGCATAGGGAGGTTAGACAATAGACCCAGTGAGTGGAAAATCTGGAACTTAAACTCATGGCTCTTTAAGCCCTGTGCTCTTTCTAAAGTTGATTGTGTGTACAGTGTATATAGTTCACAAATACTTTAACAGACAGCTAGAGAGAACCCAGTTAAAAATATGCTAATCCTATACCCAATCAACCATGTGTTTTGAAACATACAATATGCAAAGTGTGCTTTGTTGAACATATGGTGTGTATTTTCTGTGGCACTTTACAAGGCTCTAAGGATATGCATAAGCTGTGAAACACATTATTTTTCTTGCATCCACAGGAAGGGACAATTCATGAGTGATATGGTGGGATATGATACAGAGCATTATATACTATAACGTTATATCTCTATGGTTTTCATAATGTGTCCTCATATCTCTTGCCAAAAATCACTTAAATAGATTAGTTTTTTATCTTAAGATATTATGGTTACAGGGACTTCCCTGGTGGAGCAGTGGTTAAGAATCCGCCTGCCAATGCAGGGGACACGGGTTCGAGCCCTGGTCCGGGATGATCCCACATGCCGCAGGGCAGCTAAGCCCGTGCGCCACAACTACTGAGCCTGTGCTCTAGAGCCTGCGTGCCCTAGAGCCTGTGCTCTGCAACAAGAGGGGCCACTGCAAGGAGAAGCCCATGCACCACAATGAAGAGTAGCCCCCACTTGCTGCAACTAGAGAAAGCCCGCGTGCAGCAATGAAGACCCAACCCAGCCAAAAATAAATAAATTAATTAATTAAAAAAGATATTATGGTTACAAATATCATCTAGATTATATATATAATATGTTATATATTTAAATGTATTTAGGTAATAAGTTATATATTAAATATATGTAAATATATAAGTAATACAATTATATGTATCATTTATGGAAGTAAAATTATAATTTTTGATTTACTTATTTAGTTTGTGAGAGCACAGTAGTGGTATTTAATTAGAACATGTAAACAGTTACACAGTTTTAATAACTCTCACCTCAGTAATTTTTTCATTGTTTTTATTCAGTGATGTAGGAGAAATAAGAAACTTGCTTTTAAAATCGCTTCCTTGTGGTTATTGTCCCTCTAAAGAGTTTCTGGTCTCTGTTTTGAAGTATAAAAGTGACGCATAGAAGGATGTATTCATCTCATATGGGTGTGCAGTTGAATACCAAACATTCTTGAGCTTATTTAGTAGATTCCATTTAGATTTAACCACTGACATGAAAATAAATGAGAGCCTATTTTATTGAATAAGTTGTCACTAATGTTGGAATTCAGGTTTAAAAAATAAATCCGTTATGTATTTCTTTGCCGAACTATGATCTCCATTGGTAAAGTGCCTTTGGAAAGAATTGCCCAAATGTTGCAAATATTGTCACCTCATTTGCAATAATTGTTCCTTTATCTTCCAAAATGATGGTTTCAAGAAAAGGAATATTGGGGGTATTTCTTTTCTCATTACATTTTGAGTAAAGTGGAAATTTGTAATAGAAACAGGTAATTTGCTGTTTTGTGTTGACTTGTGCTGTTTTCATCCCATTCTTTCTTTGAGGCAAAAGGTATACACTATTTTCAGTTTCCAGATAAACTAGTGCTTTGGTTGGGGGGTGAGGGGAAAGACGCTGATGCATTTCTTTTTGCCTTAAAAGTGCTAGAAAGTCACCTTATATGTATAGAAAAGAACAGTGTGTTGGGGACTTTTTATTTTGAGGAAGCATGGAAGAGGAAAAGGATTTAGAACACTCTCTAAAGTTAACTACTCATTAGTAGAGAGATATTCTTCCATTTTGTAAGCCAAGTCTTACAGAAAATGCATTGCAACATTACACATATGGTAAAGTTATAAGCAGCTTTTTTTTTAAATGCTTACACAAAAATTCCTGAGTTTTTTTCTTAGCAGAAGAAGGTATACCATTGGTGCAATTTGATCTATGTGGATTATGGATCAGAAATAAGTTTATGAAAATTTAAAGCATCTGGTCCATTTGTACTGTAGTTAATTTTAGTAGTTTACAGAGCAGTCTGTGATCACTGTCTCCTTTGCCTATTGCACAGTGCTGAAATATTGTAGCTATCATGTTTGTTTGTCATCTCAAGCCAAGAGGACTAGATTTAGCACCTTCTTTACTTGGCCAAGATCCTAGTTAAACACAAATTCTGCAGAGGATTACAGTATTTGATAGGGGAATCTCCCAAAGCTTCTTTTGTGGATCTGATCCTGATACATAGTTTCACTATTTTTTTTTTTCAAGCTGGTGGATGGGGTGTTTTTCCCCTTGGCATTCAAATATACATTTTGTTAAAATACTGTAACAGTGTGTCTGACAAGAATCCAGATAACTTCAAGATTTTGCAGTTAACAAATTGTGCTCTCATGGACTGTAAGGTGTCATGGTCATTTCCAAATGTGCCATAATACTATTTGCTGTTAGAATGCTTTGATAATTTGAGATTGGTATTTTAAAATAAGTTGCATAATACATATTATGGTCAACTCCATCCATATCTACTGTACAAGCAAATCTGTAACGAAGTTCTGGTATTTCCATTTCGAACAAATGTCACACAAAATATTCAGGAACAAAGTAAGGAGTTTTGGTTTGGTAGTAATTTGTAACAAGTGTGCTAACAATAGTAGCAAAATAAGTTCAGACAAAGCTTTGGTGCTGATGTCTCATGACCTGGGCATTAAGAAATAACCAGAAGTCTGATGGCACAAATTAAGTCATGAAACCACAACTCAACATGTGCAGCTTGTCACTGTTACACAATTTGCTGGTGCTCAGGACTAGTTAGCTGGCTATTTTTGAGTTTTAAATAATTGATCAGAAGCTTGTGCCTGGGTATAATGTGTATGCATGAGCAAGCTGGCCTGTCATTGTTTACTCTGTGCTCATCAGCGGTTTACATTCTAAACAAATTGGAATGAACTACAGCTCAAAAAGAGCCGCTCCCATCTCTGTTCAATGGGATTGGATAATAGGACCTGGGCTAAAACCTTGGAGGAGCCAGCTAGACTGTAAGCTACATGAGAGCACCGGCTTTGTTTACTGCTAGATCTTCAGTGCCTCACACAGTGGCTAGCATGTAGTAGGTGCTTCAATACATATTTATTGAAGATTTGAAAAAAGAATACTTTTGTTAGGGAGGAAAGAATTCAGAGCATGGGTTAGAGAGAGTTACAGAAGTACTGCAAACTGAAGGCAGAGTGTTTTAATGAGAGAGTCTAACTTTGTAGAGTATGTGAAGAAGATGAGGACCAGGAACGATGACTAATGACTCCTTGGAGCAGTTTTATTAGAGCAATGGAGGGTTTGAGTGAATGAGAAGAGACGACGTGGAGGCAAGTGGAGACTACAGTTTGCAGGGCGTTGAACTGTAAAGGGAAAGAGAGAGATGACTTTTTGAAAGGGAGGTCACATGTAGGACCTTTTGAATAAGCAAATGTGGAAATATTGGGGGAGAGGAGAATAATCATAGGCTATATTGTTCTTTATATATTTGAATGCTAGGAATACTTTCAGTGAAGAGTTCTGAGTCCATTTTATCTCTTGGCTCTGTTTAATACAGTAACCCCTCTGTATCCTTGAGTTCCATATACAGGAGTGTAGAACCTGTAGTTTTGGAACCCGGGAATACAGAAGGCCGACTGTACTATGGCATTTTATATAAGGGATTTGAGCATCTTTGGGTTTTTGGTATCTGCAGCGGGTCCTGGAATCAATCTCCAACCGATACGGAGGGATGACTATACTACTGCTAGCAGTCAGAGGTTTGAACAATATCCTTTGCAGTAGAAATAACACATTTAAGATGTTTACACAGCAGGTGTTGGGCTTTTATTGATTTCCCCTGTAATGCAGTTTTTGTATTTTTCTTGTAATCACATAATAATGTATCTTAGATCCTGACCATTTTAAGACACAAAATTAATTTTTTAAAAAATTGGTAATTTGGGTTTTCTCTAGTTTCTCTGTACTCTGCATTTAAGGTTAGGTGATTATGTATATTCTAGGTCCTAAGTGGTCTTTTTTTTTTTTTTTTTTTTTGGTACTCGGGCCCCTCAGTGTTGTGGCCTCTCCCGTTGCGGAGCACAGGCTTCGGACGCGCAGGCTCAGCGGCCATGGCTCACGGGCCCAGCTGCTCCGCGTCATGTGGCATATTCCCGGACCGGGGCATGAACCCGCATTCCCTGCATCGGCAGGTGGACTCTCAACCACTGCGCCACCAGGGAAGCCCCTAAGTGGTCTTTTTGAACTACTATAATCTTTGATTTTTTAAATAATTACAGGAAAGGATTGGATTTTAAAGAATTTTGAAAACTAGTGAAGTTGACTTAGCTTACTTGGTAGACTGAGAAGCTTGATGAATTAAAACGATTCGTTTCCAACCCAGAAAACATTCTGTCCTAAGTGTTTTAGCAATTTATCTCAGTATGCTTGTGGGTGACAAGAGTCTATTTTGAAGTTGAATAGGCTATGGGAAGTCATACAGGCCATCTAATAAGTTGCTGGGAATGATTGCTAATTGCTTAATTCTAGGGCTACTTCATTATTTCATATGTATGCTTTCTATTAAAAAAAATTATTGAGTGTTTACTTTGCCTTTAAAGATTTAATCTTGACTAAATGAAGAGTTACTTAGTATTCCTACACGCATGTTTTCGCTTGTCTTCTAATTTTAGTTTTTTCCACATTTTACTGTTGTCTCATTTGTGCCTCAGGATTTGTGTCACATGTACCCAGCAGTGGTTCATGTGAACAGCAACTCACTGTCTGACACACTTCTTTTTGGGGAAACAGTGAATCTTCAATGCCTGTGGAGTCTTGTATGGAGACGGTCCTGAAAAAGAAAGTTGGAAAGGACAAATTCAGGCAAGGTGTAGTCATTAAGATGGAATGAAAGAGGAGTGGGAGTGATAGTCTAGTAGAACAGGAGATAATTCATGTGCTGTATAAATACTCTCCACCTCTTTTGATTGGATGGTATCTGATACTATCCCTGTTTTACAGGTGAAGAAACCGAGTTTGTATCTTAGATCACATGGCTGTTAAAATTGTATAGAATCTGATGTCATGTTTTCTGATTTTAAATTTTATATTATTTTCTCTGTAACACATTGTTTCTAAGCCTTTATATTCTTAATTTTTGATGCTTTTGCTGTTGAGCTGCCATGGCAACTGTTTAGGAGTCTGTTCCTTTCCCACACCGGTAGTTAGCAAGTAGTATCAATTTGAGAAGTTAAAGAGGCAAGGCAAGCTGTTATCCCCTTAACAATGCTAAGGTGTGGCTTGGACCCTTCATAGTGATACACTCCCTTCATTGAAGTAGTAAATGAGGGTTGACACAAAAGCTTCCTCTTAAAGCCCTAAATTAAAGAGTCTGTAAACTATTTCTAATGAAGTTACTTTTTTGAGATGTAATTTATGAATCATAAAAATACATCCATTTAAAGTGTACAGTTCACTGGTTTTAGTATATTCCCAGAGTTAAGCAGTCATCACCATGATCTAAGTTTAGAGTGTTTTCATTACCCCCAAAGAAACCCCATACCCATTAGCATCCGTCTTATTCCCCTGTCACCCCAGGTCATAATGATCTACTTTCTATCTCTATACATTTGCCTATTTTGGACATTTCATGTGAACAAAATCATACATATGTGGCCTTTGTGTCTGATTTCTTTCACTGAGCATAATTTTCAAGGCTCACACGTGTTGCATGTTATCAACACTTCATTCCTTTCTATTGCTTAGTATTCCAGTGTATGAATACACATTTTATTTATTCATCAGATGATGGACATTTGGATTGTTTCTACTTTTTTGGCTATTATGAATAATATAGTACTGTTATAAATACTCTTTAGAAGTTTTTTGTTGTTGCCTTTTTTAATGTGATAAGACACACATAACATAAAATTTGCCATTTTAACATGTACAATTAAGTGACATTAAATACATTTACAATGTTGTGCAACCATCACCACTGTCTATTTCCAGAATTTTTGATCATCCCAAACAGAAACTCTCTACCTAATAAATAATAGCTCCCCATTGCCCCCTACCTCCAGCCTCTATTCTACTTTTTGTCTTTATGAATTTACCTATTTTAGGTACCTCATATAAGTGGAATCATACACTGTTTGCCCTTTTGTGACTTTTTTTCCCCCACTTAGCATTTGTCTTCAGAGTTCATTCATGTTGTAGCATGTGTCAGAATTTCCTTCCTTTTTAAGGCTAACATTCCATTGTATATATATATGTACCACATTTTGTTTATCCATTCATACGTCAATGAATATTTGGGTTGTTTCTACTTTTATGGCTGTTGTGAATAATACTGCTGTGAACATGGATGTACAAATACCTGTTTGAATCCTTGCTTTCAGTTCTTTTGGGTATATACCCTGAAGTGGAATTGCTAAGTAATATGGTAAATCTGCGTTCAACTTTTTAAAGAACTGCCAAACTTTTCCACAGTTGGCTGTACCATTTTTCATTCCCACTAGCTAGCAATGCACAAGAATTCTAATTTCTCCATATTTTTCCCCCTCCCCCCCTTTTTTTTGATACTAGCCATCCTAATGGATGTGTTGTATAGTATCTCATTGTGGTTTATGTACACGTTTTTGTGTGGTGTATGTATTGTATTCTCTCCTGTGTATGTATACCTAGGAGTAGAATTGCTGTGTCATATTGCAACTTTAACATTTTGAGGATCTGTCAAACCAATTTCAAAAATAGCTGAACCATTTTACATTCCTACCAGCAATGTATGAAGGTTCCAGTTTCTATTATGACTTTTTGGTATTAGCCATCCTTGTGAGTGTGAAGTGGCATCTCCTTTGTGGGTTTTCCTTTTTCTCATTGTGGTTTTGATTTGAGTTTCCCTAATGGCTAATGATGATGTGTGTCTTTTTATGTACTTATTGGCTATTTGTGTATCTTTTTTTTTCTAAAGAAACATGAGTAGTTTTTATTTATTTATTAATTCATTCATTCACTTAGGCTGCGTTGGGTTTTTGTTGCTGTGCGCGGGCCTTCTCTAGTTGCAGCGAGCAGGGGCTACTCTTCGTTACGGTGCCCGGGCTTCTCATTGCAGTGGCTTCTCTTGTTGTGGAACACGGGCTCTAGGCACAAGAGCTTCAGTAGTTGTGGCACGCGGGCTCAGTAGTTGTGGCTCGTGGGCTCCAGAGCGCAGGCTTAGTAATTGTGGCGCATGGGCTTAGTTGTTCCGCGGCATGTGGGATCTTCCCGGACCAGGGATTGAACCCGTGTCCCCCGCATTGGCAGGCGGATTCTTAACCACTGCGCCACCAGGGAAGCCCCTGTGTATCTTTATTTTGGAGAAAGGAGAGTCGTCAGATGCTTTGGAAAGGTCAAATTAAGGTAAATATTTGATTATTAGGAAGGAGCATAGGGAGAGTGGTCCCTCTGGAGTTGTGGGTGTCAGAGAAGGAGGAGGAAAGATTGGGTGCGTAAGAGGAGGAGTTGAGTGGAAGATGAGGGAGAAGTGGTGACATATATTATCAAGAATACTTTCAGAAAGCTTTGCTGGGAAAGGAACAACCAAGAGTTTGGTTACCTACATGAAAGGAAAGTTTGGAGGAGTTTTTGTGGTTGTCATTATTGATGTTGTTTCTAATAGCAATACTTGAGTATATGGCTCAGAGGAAAGAGCCAGTGGAGAAAGAGAAGTGGAAGATAGGAGAGAGGGGGATAATGGTGGCACATGGCTCTAGAGGAGTTGGGGTGGGGCGGGGTGGGGGAGGGAGGGATGAGGGAGATAAGACCCAGGTGAAGTTATCAGTCTTGGACTAGAGAAAGGACACCTAGACATCTGTGCATATAGGGAAGAAGGAAATGATGTCTGGGATAATAAGTTACTTATGCTTGGTTTTGGAGAGCGGCTGAGATCAAAGGGAAGAGAAGCCTGCTGTCCTATATTTTCTCTTTGGAGTCAGAAGTAATGTCACTTGAGGTAAAGTGGGCTGGGTAGGGAGTCTGAAGAAAGTGGTAAATAGAAGATTTTTAGGTAACATTGATGCTAGAAGAAATAGATGGTGGTGAATATATGATAGCATCATGAAGTTGTCTTAATTTCTTTTCCCATGAAGGTCCTCAGTGAGCAGAGTATAGGAACAAAGAAAGTAGAACTGGTTAGATTATCCCATTGTTAGGAGTTTGCAGCTTTCTGAATGTGGCAGGAAGACAAAGGAGTGAAGTTCAGGGTGTTAAGAATGTGCTTGAAGTCTTAGGCCATGGAATTAATACTGAGGACATAAAGTGAAGCCACATGAAAGTTCTTATAGCAAATCTGTGCCACCCTTCCACCCTCTACTTTTAACTCCTTACACAGGAAGCATGGGGAGGATATCCCTTCTCCAAAATTAATTTTCTTCCATGCTCAAAAATAGAAAAATATATTTTTACATCTTTCAACTTCCTTCCAAGTTTATCATATATTTAAACTTTTAGAAATTTTGTTGTCAGTATGGGTTGCACTTATTTTTTTTTACACTTTCAGTATTCAGTATGAGAGAACTAAAATAAATTAATATATGTATGTTACATATGCCACATTGTTTTCTTCTTACTGATTATGTGAAATAGTCTTAAGTAGTAGATACTTAATACTTTAAGCAAGGACATATATGTTTGAGGTGAGAATTATTATCATCTTTTTTCTCCTTGCAAATATTTGTGCATTTTCGAGGATACAGATAATAATCCCCCCTAAAACAAAACAAAACAAAACAAAATAAATTAAAATTCCCCTGTAAGTAAACCACTAGAAATAAACTTTTTAAATATCCTTCCCCATGTGTATGGGAAAGACTGGGTGGGGAGTGGGAATAATGTACTTTTTCTTTTAAACATGTATGCTTGGATGTTAATTTTATTTTATTTTTTTAGTTATTTCTGAGATATACATTTTAAAGTAATAACTAGAATTATGATTTATAACATTATACCTTCCACTCCACCATCTTGGTTCCTCCCTGGATGTTAATTTTAAAATTTTTTCTTAAAAACTTAATACATGTCCTTAATATCATAAACAGTTTCCATTTTATTAATTGTTTTTTAGGATTTTAAACTGTTGCTTAGTATTCCGTCTGCTGATTTAAATCAATTCCTCATTTTAGGACAATTTACATTGTGTGTAGTTTTTCATAGTTAAAATAAGCACTGCTTTGAACATGCCTGTAGCTGACTCACTTTACTCATTCTTAATTATTGCTTGGTGAAAGGTATA
Source organism: Delphinapterus leucas (assembly GCF_059928025.1). NCBI lineage: Eukaryota > Metazoa > Chordata > Mammalia > Artiodactyla > Monodontidae > Delphinapterus > Delphinapterus leucas. The sequence goes on from NC_143132.1 coordinate 47,891,058, forward strand.
TATGTTAAAAAGGAATCCATAAATGTTATTTAAATTATTCAAAAAGTACATACAAATATAATATGTATTATAAGTATACTCAAGCTGTACTGACTGATGCTATGTGAGAAGTGAAAGTTTCCTTCCTATTTCATTTCTCTGAAGTACCCACCTTTCACGATTTTGTTTTTTGTTCAAATGGATACTATCACAATTCTAAATAATATTTGATGCCTGCATTACCTAACTTTTAACATTAAAGAATATTGCTTATTGAATAATTCTTGAGGGAATTTGTGCTAAGGATAAGTGGGAAAAGATTAGCACAAGGAAAATTTAGAAAGTACATAAATACCAAACAGTAGGGGGACAGCCAAATCAATTACTCAGCCATTAAAAATCTTATTTTTTAAGAGTATTGAATGACTCAGAGAAATGTGTATGATATTTTTATGAGTGAATCCTGCAGAGCATAAAATTATATATTCAATATAAGGACTTACCTGGTAGTCCAGCGGGTAAGATTCCAAACTCCCAATGCAGGGGGCTCGGGTTCGATCCCTGGTCGGGGAACTAGATCCCTCACACATGCTGCAACTAAGAATTCCACATGCCGCAACTAAAGATCCTGCATGCCACAACTAAGACCTGGTGCAGCCATAATAGATAAATAAATAAACAAATATTTTTAAAAATACGCTTATTAAAAATATACATATATTCAATATAACAGTTTTTATGTGTATATATGTTTCTGTACACACACACATACACTTACACACATACATATATATGAAGAACTGAAAAGTTATTTACGGAATGTTAATCTTATGGTAATAGAATTGTGGTTGTTTCTGGTTTTTTTTTTTTTTACTTTTAATTGGAGTACGGTTGATTTACAATGTTTTGTTAGTTTCAGGTGTACAGCAAAGTGAATCAGTTACGCACATAGATATATCCACTCATTTTTAGATTATTTTCCCATATAGGCCATTACAGAGTATTGAGTGGAGTTCCCTGTGCTTTACAGTAGGTCCTTTTTAGTTATCTATTTTATATATAGTAGTGTGTATATGTTAATCCCAACCTCCCAATTTATCCCTCCCCCCCCGACTTGTGGTTGGTTTTTAAATTTTTTATACATTGACCAAATTCTCTAAAATGACTTTTAAAAATGGGATAATATCATTAAAATAAAGTAATATAAAGATAGTGTATTGATTTTTGTTTGACTGTTTTACCGAAAAAGGCCACAATAGAAAATATAAGTGCCATATAGACCAGTTAGCTGTTCAGAATTAGAAAAAGCCATTTTAGAGCCACATACTTCCCTCCAAGCCTTACTCCTTCACTCATAAATACTGATCACAAGGAGTGCAGTTCCTTATGAAAATGACTGAACAAAAATCTCACCAAGATAGTAAAGAAAGCAGAAAATTTATCCTCAGAAGCATTTTCACATTTTAAAGAGAGGCAGTATTTTAATGCATTTATTTACTTGGTTTAACTTAAACTTAGAAATAAATTATTTGGGGCTTCCCTGGTGGCACAGTGGTTGAGAGTCCGCCTGCTGATGCAGGGGACACGGGTTCGTGCCCTGGTCCGGGAAGATCCCACATGCCGTGGAGCGGCTGGGCCCGTGAGCCATGGCCACTGAGCCTGCGCGTCCAGAGCCTGTGCTCCTCAACGGGAGAGGCCACAACAGTGAGAGGCCCGCATACTGCAAATAAATAAATAAATAAATAAATAATTTGACTGTGTGATCCCTAAATTATTTTGAAATTCCATGTAAAGAAATCCCATAGTAACATGCTATCCCAAGTTCTTTATTAATAATAACACCATTAACTTTATAATGGTGAAATATATTTGTAAGAATCTTAAGGTCCCTTACATGTTTTTAGTTATCTTTTTTTGTAATATAATTTAAATACAAGAAAATGCACCAATTTTAAGGGTACAGTTTGATGAGTTTTACCCAGCGTGTACAATCATGTAGCCAGCACTGCACTTCCATCACCCCAAAAAGTTCCCTGTACTGCTTCGTAGTCAGTCCCTTTTCCTACCCCCGGCCCTGGAAACCACTAATCTGTTTCTATCCCTACAGTTCAGCCTTTTGTAAAATTTCAGTTAAATGGAAACATTCAGTATATACTAGTCTTTTGTTCTAGCTTTTTTCACTAAAAACATAATGCTTTTGAGATTCATCCATGTTGTTACATATAGTTTCTGCCTTTGAAATTCAGAGTAGTATTCCATTTTATACTACAATTTGTTTTTCCAATGATGAGTGTGATGGGCATATGTATTTTTCCATTTGGGGGCTGTTATAAACAAAGTTGCTATGAATATTCATATATAAGTCCTTGTGTGAATATATGCTTTTGTTTTTCTTAGGTAAATATCTAGAAGTTGAATGGCTGGGTTGAATGGAAAAAATTATGTTTAACTTTATAAGAAACTGCTGAACTGGATACCAAGTTCAGTTCCATTTTTCATGCCCCCCAACTGTATATGAGAGTTGCAGTTTCGCCCTACAATAAATAACATTTGGTGCTGTTAGTCTTTCAGTTTTTCTGGTGGGAATATAGTGCTATCTCATTATGGGTTTGATTTTTATTTTACTTTCCTAATGACTAATGATGTTGAGCTGCTTTTCGTGTACTTATTTGCCGTTCATATGTCTTCTTTTGTGAAGTGTCTGTTCAAATTACTTGCCCATTTTTTGTTAATCAGGCTTTTGTCTTACTATTAATGTTACTCAAAGTGGGAGTGTGGCTGCTCCCTGCTCTGAAGCCAATAAAGAGGCGTGGTGGAAAGGAAGCTTTGTTTTATTTGGGGGGCCAGCAGAAGGGGGTGGGGGGTGGACTCCTGCCCATAGGCCAACTCCCACCCACTGACAGTCAGTGGGCAAGAGCTTTTATAGGTGAAAAGAGGGGACTACATGCAGAAACAGCATAGTCAGCTCTGACAGTCACCTTGAAATTGGACATGTGGTGGTCTGATCAGCGTCATTTTGTTTGTTTTAAGTACAATTAATCTTCAGTTCCAGGGTCGGTTTGTTCTCGTTTCTTTGAGGCCAGTTCTCAGAATTGTGGCAGCTTATGTCATGGCTGCAGTCTGGTCATCAAGTAGTTAACTTCTTCCACCTGGTGGGGGTTTTAGTATCTATAAGACAGCTCACAGGATATGGCTCAGAATACTATCTGTAGCCCTTAAAGAGGAACTAAAGGTCCTTGACTATGCTTAGTGACTAAACTATTATTATTTAGTTTGTTGGACTGTTTTCCTTTGTTTCTGCATTTTCTCACTTCTCTGATTAAACTTATTCTTTGGCTGAAGTTTTTCCACACACAAAAGGCTGGCTGAGGACATGGGGGCAAGGACCATAAGGTCCTGCTCCGTTTCATTAAGTTGTAAGCATTTGGTGTATTTTTTGGACACAGTCCTTTATCAGAAATTTTACGTTTTTTTCTCTCAATCTATGGCATGTCCTTTCCTTGTTTTTCTTTTCAAGAGAAGTTTCTAATTTTAATGAAATCTAATTCATCAGTTTTTCCTTTTATGGATCATCCTTTTGGTACATATCTAAGAACTCCTTTGTAACCAAGGTTACAAAGATTTTCTCCTATGTTTTTCTTTCTAAAAGTTTTATAGTGTTGTTCTTGCTTTCAGATCTGAGACCTGCACCATGCCTGCCTCTTGTCTGTGCTAATTTGAGATCCTTTCTCACTCTTCCCATTTGGTTCTTTACTTCCTTTTCTGCCTGTTTCTGGCTTTGCACACCTTCTGATCAGAATATATTCTGTTGCCTTTTCTGGGGACTCTGAGTTCCAGTCCTGTCCCATTTCTTCCTGGAGGTCAAAATACATTGGAAATCCCCTTTGATTTTGTTACGATAAGAAAAAGTCAATTTTTTTAAATGAATTATTTGTTTTCTAATGCTGATCCTGCCTTTTAAAAAAAATTTTATTTTTTAAAGTTTTTGGCTGCATTGGGTCTTCGTTGCTGCACACGGGCTTTCTCTAGTTGCAGTGTGCAGGCTTCTCATTGCAGTGGCTTCTCTCGTTGTGGAGCACAGGCTCTAAGCACGCGGGCTCAGTAGTTGTGACACGTGGGCTCCAGAGCACAGGCTCAGCAGTTGTGGCGCACGGGCTTAGTTTCTCCGCGGCATGTAGGATCTTCCTGGACCAGGGATTGAACCTGTGTACCCTGCATTGGCAGGCGGATTCTTAACCACCGCACCACCAGGGAAGTCCCAAAAAGTCAGTTTTAATTTAAAAGTCAGCTATTGGATTCTCTTTGGTTTTCTATATAAATGATTTTACTTAGAAATAATAATTATATATTTCATTTCATTTAGTCTACTTATATTTGTTTGTCTTACTGCATTGGTCAGGTATCTGGTAATAACGTTGGTAAGTAGAAGCAACACAGGCATTCTTGTCTTGTTCCCAGTCTTAACAGGAATGAGTTTCAAGTTTTGTTTTTTCCATTAAAAATGACATCTGCAATAGGTTTTTAGGAGAAAGCCTTTAAAAAGCTAAAAAAATTCCCTATTTCAAGTTTTCTAAGAGTTGATTCCATCTGGAGAAGAAAAAACTTAACTTTATTAAATGCTTTTCTTTATCATTGATCACCCAATCTCTCATTCTTTGCCATTAATGTGGTAAATTACAGTGAAAGATTTTTTTTAAACACTGAAACTTCCTTTCATTTTTATGATTAATTCAACTTAGTCACATGGTACTATTTTTTAATACGTTGCTAGATTTGAATTCTTTGCGTTTTTCAATGTTACAAGTCAAGTTGGCCAATATTTTTTACCTGTTTTTTGTTTTCAAAATTAAACTTAATGGCTTGGCTTTTTTCTTTGTTCTGTAAGAAGTTTTATGAACAAGGATTTTCTGTTCCTTGAGAATTAAATAGAACTTGCTTGTCAAAAAAAAAAGTCAGCTGTTGTTCAGTAATAATAACAACAGTAATAGTATTCGTGGCTTCTATTTATTGAAGAATTATTATGTGCCAAGTATTGCACTGAATGCTTTGTGTTCAGAAATTTGTTTAAGTGTTAACTGATCTAATATAGGCACTGCTTCTATATATGTTACTTGCTTATGATTACATGGCTATTGAGTTGGGCCAATATTGGATCTCAGATCTGACTCTAAAGCCTGGATTCATGAATTTTTTTTAAAGATTTATTTATTTTATTTTTGGCTGCATCGGGTCTTAGTTGCGCTGCGCGGGCTTTTTGTTGTGGTGCACAGGCTTCTCTGTAGTTGTGGCGTGCAGGTTTTCTCTCTCTAGTCGTGGCACGCAGGCTCCAGGGTGCGTGGGCTCTGTAGTTGTGGTGCGTGGGCTTAGTTGCCCTGCATCGTGTGAGATCTTAGTTCCCTGACCAGGGATTGAACCCGGGTCCCCTGTGTTGCAAGGCGGATTCTTTACCACTGGACCACCAGGGAAGTCCCATGAACTGTTTTGGTATACTGAATATAGTTGAATTTTTAAAATTATGGTAGAATAGATACATAAAACTTATCATTTTAACCTTTTAAGTTTACAGTTCAGTAGTGTTAACTATATTCCCATTGTTGTGCAGCTAATCTCCAGAACTCTTCTTCTCTTGTAAAACTGAAACTCTATACCCATTAAACACAAACTCCTCATTCCCCCACTGCCTCCAGTCCCCAGCAGCCGCCATTCTGCTTTCTGTCTCTATGAATTTGAGTATTCTAGGTGCTCATATAAGTGGAATTGTACATCATTTGTCTTTTTGTGACTGGCTTATTTCATTTTGCATAATGTCTTCAAGATTCATCCATGTTGAAGCACATGTCAGAATATCCTTTTCTAAGGCTGTATGATATTCCATTGTGTGTGTGTGTGTGTGTATATATATGTATACATGCATACATACATGTATATGTATACACACACACCCTATTTTATCTGTTTATCCATCAAAGGGTATTTAAGTTGCATCCACCTTTGGCTATTATGAATAATGCTGTTATGAACATGAGTGTACAGATAATCTGTTTAAGTTTCTGCTTTCACTTCTCTTGGGCATATATCCAGAAGTGGAATTGCTGGAGCATATGGTAGTTCTATTTTTAAATTTTTTTGAGGAATAGCCATACTATTTTCCAAAGTGGCTACACCATTTTACATTCCCACCAACAGTGCATGGAGTTGCAGTTTCTCCACATCCTCACCAACATTTATTTTGTTTTTTCATTCTTTTTTAAAATAATAGCCATCCTAATGGGTGTGAAGTTTTAATAGACTTGATTTTTAAATTCTTCCAGACTTTCTTGGGAAGAATGAATAATTAATAAGTATTATGTATGCATCATACACTTAACCAATTGAATTATTGATATTAATGTTCAAAATTATGAGACAGTCATGGATTTCCCTGGTGGTGCACTGGTTAAGAATCCGCCTGCTAATGCTAATGCAGGGGACACAGGTTCAATCCCTGGTCCTGGAAGATCCCACATGCCGCGGAGCAACTAAGCCTGTGTGCCACAGGTATTGAAGGCCGTGTGCTCTAGGGCCCATGCTCGGCAACAAAAGAAGCCACCGCAATGAGAAGCCTGCGCACCGCAACAAAGAGTAGCCCCCGCTCACCACAACTAGAGAAAGCCCACACACAGCAACGGAAACCCAACGCAGCCAAAAATAAAATTAAAAACAAAAAAGAGACAGTCATAATAGCCACAAAGTTGAAACAAATCAAATGTCCATTAAGTGATGAATAGATAAAATATAGTACATTCAATGAAATATTTTTTGGCAATAAATAGCATGTGCTGGTACATGCTACAACATTGAAAACATTATGCTAAGTGAGAGAAACCAGACATAAAGACCATGTATGTATGGTTTTATATATAAAATATCCAGAATAGATAAATGTATAGAGACAGAGAGTAAATCAGTGGTTGCTAGGCTCTGAGAGGTGGGTATAGGGGAATTCAGAATGGCTGATAATGAATATGGATTTTAAGTGCAGAAAGATATGTAAAAAAATTTTAGGCAATGGACTGTCTTGTTTTCATCTCCTATTTGGAGTGTGTACAATTAAACTTTGCAAACATTTTGAAATTATAGGGAAGAGAAGTGTTTAGAACATGATTAGGAAGAAAACAGAATTTAGAAAAAAGTGTAATATATAGTTAGTTTTTCCCAGTGGCAGATCTTCTGTAACTTTTTAAGTTTTAGGAACACAACGTATAGTATAATCTAGTTGCTTTTAAAAATTAAAACTTTAAATATGATTCAATGTACAGCTTATTTGGAAAATAATTACAAAACTTCAAATTGAATTTATTAATCCTAGAAGCATTTAGAAATGAATGCTTAATTTGGTAGTGTTTGAAAATTCATGTCCCCTCACCCCCTTAACTTGCATTGTGCAAATGCTTCAGTGTGCTAGAAGTTACTCACCATTTGGTTGAGGAAGAAAAATCTAATTCAGTTGCTAACTTAAATATAATCATTAAAATAATTCATATAAATTTAGTCACATTGTTTGCCTTGCTGTGATTAGCAGATCGGGTTACAGTGCTTAGATTAGGTGATTTTGCCACAGAACATCAGGTATGGAGAAATTCCATTAGGATTTATTTAAGTTTTGAAAATATGTCATTGATAGATCATTGACAGAAACCTATACTATTTTTTTAAATTAATTAATTTATTTGTTTTTATTTTTGGCTGTGTTGTGTCTTCGTTGCTGTGCATGGGCTTTCTCTAGTTGACGCAAGCGGGAGCTACTCCTCGTTGTGGTGGGCGGGCTTGTCATTGTCATGGCTTCTCTTGTTGCAGAGCATGAGCTCTAGAGCTCAGGCTCAGCAGCTGCGGTGCACGGGCCCGCCCAGCTGCTCTTCGGCATGTGGGATTCTCCCAGGCCAGGAATCGAACCCGTGTCCCCTGCATTGGTAGGTGGATTCTTAACCACTGCGCCACCAGGGAAGTGCTATACTGTTATACAAACAAATGTTACAGTTTCAAGGTACAGAGTCAGGAAGAGATGCCTTTCTGCTTCTTTCCAACCCTAAAACTTTGGATTTGTTTTGCCTTAAATCTTTGAGCAAAGAAGACAATTACTTAGTTTTCATATTTACTAGGATAAATGGACAAGGCCTGTACTTTTCTATTTTTAAGACCTGTCTGAATATCCAGTACATTTCTATCAACTTTATCTTGTAAGGATAGTAAGAAGCCACCATAATCAGAGAAGACTTAAAAAATTGCAACCCACCCAGTCATACTCCACCAGACATGCGTTTTTCTTTTGGATATTAGGTATTGCTTGTTCAAAAGTAAAAAGAAATTTGCTTTCCGGGAAGGAAAGTTCTGTCTGAGAGCTAAATGCCATAGAGTTCCTATCTCTTGATAGGAAATTGACTCTTTTATGAATTAACTTCACTGTTTTCAGCTCTTTTACTAATTTTACATGCACATTTGTAATGTTCAAGGTCTGATAACTAAACCTTTGAACACCTTGTTCAGAAGGTAACATTACTTCTAATTGTTTAGTTTGTGAGAAGTACCTTTGACTACTTAAGGTGGAGCATTTTCTGGTCTCTTGCTCATGGTTGTGTTCCTGGAAACCACATTTGTGGTTCCCTGGGGGCAGCATCAAATAATCCAATAGCAGCTGTATCAACAGAGATGTGCTTGTATATTATTATCATTATTATCAAGTACACTGAGGATTGGACATTTTGCCCCAAAGTACTGACTTTGTTGTCTGGAATAGTAAGGGATTTGGCAAAGTTCAAAAAGAAACCAAAGATTTTACACTGAAAAATGCAGAAATTCTAGGGACTTCCATGGTGGTCCAGTGGCTAAGACTCCGTGCTTCCAATGCAGGGGGCCCGGGTTCAGTCCCTGGTCAGGGAACTACCACATGCCACAACTAAAGATCCCGCCTGTCGCAACTAAAGATTCTGCATGCGGCAAGTGAAAGATCCCGCATGCTGCAACGAAGATCCCACGTGCCGCAACTAAGATCTGACGCAGCCAAATAAATAAACAAATATTTAAAAAAAAAGAAAAATGGAAAAATTCTAGTTCTTCATTAATTTGGTAAAAATAATTTTATCTCATTAAATGGGGTTTTCAGTTCATTTACACATTTAATCATTTAAAAGTATGGTATTTATTAAGAAAGATTCCATTGCATTTTCTTTGTGTAATGATTACAAACAATCCTTCGAATTCTAACAGGCTGTCGTGTACATTTTGGCCAAATAGAATAGATAAACCCCAGTCTTTATCAACTATAGACCTTAATTAACTGTCTCAACAGTAGACATGACGTTTCTTTCACTTTCTGGTCCAACACTTTGGTAACCATATAGCAAAAGAACGAAATGTTTCTTGTGTGGTTACTAGTTAGTTTCTTAAACATATGAGTTTGTAGTAGCTTGGTTAAGAAATCTTTCAAATTTGATCACTGCTTTTCTGTTGAATGTGAACCCAAGTGATTACATTGTCATTTAATTCCTTTCCCTTAAGGGGGCAACACTTTGGGAAATTTATACAGTTAAACTAATATTCTTGGAATCCTATGAGTAGAGGAAGGGATTTACATTATCTTATTGAGAGAATGTAATGAGAGTAATTTATTTTCTTCAAAAACCACAAAAATGACAAAATCCTGGTTTTCTGATCCTAGTGGGATGCTCTGCCTTTTAGCCTGCTCCAAAGAATTTTAGAAATTGTCTAAGATAGGGATTTTTATTTGTACAGATTTCTTATGTATTGTATGCTAAAATTGTAAACAATGACTGGAACCTTAGCTTTTGAGAATTCTGAGGGAATTAGCTATTTTTAGTAGTTATTTCCTGGCTAAAAAACAATTCATACCTTTGTGAAAGTTTTTTTTTTAAGTATTATTTTAACCATATACAAATGACAATAAAATTTATTTCATACTTACTTTTCTCCTTAAACATAGTAGACTAAACATAACTGCTTGATGATTTACTTGATAATTTATTTGATGATGTGGTATTATTTTGCTTTAATATATAATAAATACAGTGATGACGTTAGAGTTTTTTTCGTTCCTCTAACAGTTATTGAATATTCACTGTAAGACAGGTATTGTTCTAGGCATGAGATCTGTATAGTTTTGTAGTAGTATTCCCATACCTTGAATTCTTGGCCCAATTTTATGGTTTCTCCTTCTTGCCACCATCTGGCATAATGTTAAGAGCATAAGTTCTGGTACCAGACTGTTAAAATTGGAATCCTAGTTCTACTGCTTACTAGTTGTGTGACTATAAGCTATACAACCGCCCTTTGCCTCAGTTTTTACGTCTGTAAGCTAGGGCCAGTGATATAACCTGTTTCATAGGGTTATTGCAAGAATTTAAAGGCATGTGAAATGTTTGAACTGTGCTTGGCACAAAGTTAGTGCTAATTAGTCATTATCCCTACTATGAATATTACTATTACTATGACTTCTCAATGCTGTTTGCCCTGTTTCCTGTTTTTAAATTTCTTTAATCTTAGCAAACAGATAACTAAGCTTGCTAGAACTAAGCGTAAAATAAGAATAAATTGACTGTATGAAACCTGAGATTTCCTTTCAAGAAAACAAAATGTGTATGCCTTGGCATTATGTCTAAGAACCTTTCTTTCTTAGACATAACCTTTAATAGGTCATACTTATAAATGAGTACTGAGGAAGGAAAAACAAATGAAATTTATCTTAATAAATGGGACTTGTCTTTCAGGGAAAAAGATCTTGAAGAAGCTTTGGAAGCAGGAGGTTGTGATCTTGAAACTTTGAGAAATATAATTCAAGGGAGACCACTGCCTGCTGATCTGAGGGCTAAAGTTTGGAAGGTAACTAGAAACTGAAACAAATAAAATGTAATGACTTAAGAATAATATTTTAGAATTTTTATTTTCAGTTGTCTTAGTTGCAGAGGTACATGCCACACTTAGAAAATTTATCAAACAGAGCAGCATGCTAAAAATGTGTGTTTCTGTAGTGTTTGGTATATTTAATAATTCAGGTTTTGAAAGGCAGCGCTTTCTTTTGTAGCCATTAGAAATGATGTTTATGAAGATTGTTCACTGAAATGGGAAAATGCAACCAATGAGTAAAATAGGATATATAATTGCAGATATGGAATGATCTCAGCTATGTTTTAAAAAAAAAAGGTAGGGAGAAGAAACAGGTCTCTGGGTGTTAGAATTACAAGAGATTGTCCTTTGCTTTATTTTCTGCTTCAGCTGTTCTCTAGTACATGTGTATTATCATTTTTAAATTTTAAATTAAGATTTTTTTATGATGAAAAAAGAAGTAGTTCCCTTTGTTAAAACGTGTAAGCAAAGGATAAGATAAAAAACCATCTGTTGGGCTTCCCTGGTGGCGCAGTGGTTGAGAGTCCGCCTGCCGGTGCAGGGGACCACGGGTTCGTGCCCCGGTCCGGGAAGATCCCACATGCTCGGAGCGGCTGGGCCCGTGAGCCATGGCCGTTGAGCCTGCGCATCCAGAGCCTGTGCTCCGCAACGGGAGAGGCCACAACGGTGAGAGGCCCGCGTACCGCAAAAAAAAAACACAACCATCTGTTATCTACCACTTATAGGTAAAACACATAATAATGCCTTGGTGACACATCTTATTTTTTCCACTCTGCACATATATATGTAACAGAAATGGAATTACAACTGTATATAGCATTCTGAATGTTTTGTTATAGAAATTTAAAACACGTACAAAAGTAGAGAGACTTGTTAGTGAACCCCCATTTACCCATCACTTAGCTTTAACTGTTACCAACGTTTGGCCAGTCTTGTTTGATTAGTATTCTATCCTTTCCTCCTCACCCCGCCCACTGGATTATTTTAAAGCAGATCCTTGGTAGCACACTAAAATATTTTAGTATGAAAGTCTAAAAGATAAAGACTTTTAAAATAACCATAACACTATTAAATTGAAAAGAATAGTAATTCCTTAATGTGTCCTCACATGGCTGAAGGGACAAGGGAGCTAACTGGGGTTTCTTTTATAAGGGGGCTAATCCCATTCATGAGTGCTCCACCCTCATGTCCTAATCACCTCTCAAAGGCCCTGCCTGTAATTACCAAAACATCGGGGATTAGGTTTCAACATAAATGAATTTGGGTGAGGGGACACAAACATTCAGTCTGTAGCATTAATGATGTTTGCTTGAAATAAATTTACATATATAATTATGTAAATATTTTGTGTAATTCATTTTATTCACTGGATTAACATGAAGTAGTAAAATTTGATATAGATACATTACTTTGTAATCTTTGAAGTGTGCATTATTCCTAAATTCAGGCCTCCATTATTATAGCATATTTTCCAAGAATGAGAAATAACATATGAAGCTGTTTGCTTTTTTTTATCTTTCTTCCAGATTGCTCTAAATGTTGCAGGAAAAGGAGATAGTTTGGCATCCTGGGATGGTATTTTAGACCTGCCAGAACAGAACACTATTCACAAAGATTGTCTGGAGTTTATTGGTAAGTTTAATAATTGTTTTCAAACAGTGAAAAAATTTTCAAATAATAATTTTTGGATGGAGGAGTTGCTCTTTGGTAGAATTAACTTGTTATAATTTGGGATATGTTGAATTTGTAAAGGGCTAATAAATAGCTTTAGAACTTCTTTTTTGAAATTCTTACGAAATAATGTCTAATATTTTAAGAGAGTCTTATTTTTAGTGTTTCTTTTGCATTATGTTTGATTAAACATTAACATACTTATGTTTAATTCTTCAAGTACCTTTACAGTTTTGTGGCAGTTTTAAATTGTTTTTTGGATAATTGAAGATCTGTATGATTGTATACAGTCCTCAGATTTAAGGGGGCTGTGTTCCAAAAGTTTATCTGTAAGTCATAAGTCATGATCTGTTATAGAAAAAGTATTGTAAATCATGGGTGAATAGGTTTCCAATCACCCCACAAGGTCTTTTGAAGATTAAATTAATTTGGTTTGTATTTTTCTTTTTTAATTCATCTATAGTCCATTGGTCTTTTTGTTTCTTTCTCTGTCACATTTTAGTTAAATTATTGGCTAAATAAACTTTTATGTGCTAACCTCAACAGAAGCATTATTGCTGATGTGGGCAAAGGAAAGGGAATTTGGTGGTGGAGAATGAATCACTTTCCCTCCCCTTGACATAGCTATAGTGGCAGCTGCCCATTATGGGGCAGATGATAATCCATTATTTGGAAAACACTTTTTTGCTTTCCAGGAATGCGGGTTATGCCTACCTTTCCTGCTTCAGATTGTCCATTCTTGTATATATCTATATGTTATATAGATACATATATATCTGTATAACATAGATATAGGTCAAGTATTATTAACTTAGTAAATACTGAATAGCTAGTGAATATGAATAAGTATAAGGAAAAATATGCTTTTATGTAGTTCTATTTTGCCCTTGACATACTCTAAATAGAGTAAGGTAGTATTGTATGTTTGTAACCCAGTATTTTGTCCAATAACTGAGCATCTAACAGGCCCTTGGTAACTTTATTTTGACACTTATTTTCTAGACCAGCTTTCAGTGCCCGAAGAGAAGGCAGCAGAATTACTTTTGGATATTGAATCTGTAATTACCTTTTATTGTAAATCACGTAACATTAAATATAGCACGTCCCTTAGCTGGATACATCTACTCAAACCGTTGGTGCATCTTCAACTGCCACGCAGCGATTTATACAACTGCTTTTATGCTATCATGAATAAGTACATTCCCAGGTAAAATATTATTTAGTTATTACACTTTTAAAAATGAATAAAGGTCTAGTTTGTTTTGAACTAAAGTTGTTAGATTTATTTTGATGGTAAAGTAAATGGTTCAAATAATTTTTAAGGTTGTTTGAATCATAATTGTTACTTGACTTTATTTTTGTGGTTATAAACATTTTTTAAAGGATTCTTTAGTTAAGAATTTATGCAATGGAATATTACTCAGCCATAAAAAGGAAAGAAATTGGGTCATTTGTAGAGACGTGGATGGACCTAGAGTCTGTCATACAGAGTGAAGTAAGTCAGAAAGAGAAAAACAAATATCGTATATTAATGCATATATGTGGAATCTAGAAAAATGGTACAGATGAACCTATTTGTAGGGCAGGAATAGAGACGCAGATGTACAGAACCGGGGGGTAAGGGGGAGTGGGATGAATTGGGAGATTTAGATTGACATATATACACTAACATGTGTAAAATAGGTAGCTAGTGGGAACCTGCTATATAGCACAGGGAGCTCAGCTCAGTGCTTTTAGATTGACGTGTATACATTAATGTGTAAAATAGATAGCTAATGGGAACCTGCTGTATAGCACAGGGATCTCAGCTTGGTGCTCTGTGATGACCTAGGTGGGTGGGATGGGGGTGAGGTGGGATGGGGGTGGGGTGGGATGGGGGTGGGGTGGGAGGGAGGTCCAAGAGGGAGGGGGTATATGTATACATATAGCTGTTTCACTTCGTCATACAGCAGAAGCTAACACAACATTGTAAAGCAATTATACTCCAATTTTAAAAAAAGTAATTTATGCTTCTAGGGTTTATATATGCAGCATAACTCTTCATAGTTTTTTGATTTCTTTACTTATAAAACAGTAACATAGTGTCTAAGTAAAAAGTAAAATTTTTGGAGTGCTGCTACTTTTTTTTTTTTTTCGCGGTACGCGGCCTCTCACTGTTGTGGCCTCTCCTGTTGCGGAGCACAGGCTCTGGACACGCAGGCTCAGCGGTCATGGCTCACGGGCCCAGCCGCTCTGCGGCATGTGGGATCTTCCCGGACCGGGGCACAAACCTGTGTCCCCTGCATCGGCAGGCGGACTCTCAACCACTGCGCCACCAGGGAAGCCCTGGAGTGCTGCTACTTTAAATGAGGTGCTGGGGTTACAACTTGGAATGTAGTCCTAGAAATACAGGCATTGAACAAGTAATTAGAAGTGCACTGAGTGTCAGGAAGGTGAACTATAGAGTGCTATGGGAATGTATAATGGGAGTGACCTAACTTGCCCTGGAGGTCAGGGAGGTCGCCTCTGGGAACGTGACACTTAAGTTGAGTCTAGACAGATGTGTAGGTCGTTGTGGGGGGCAGGGGAAAGGGGGTGGGTAGTAGCAGGTGTGGCACTTATGAGGAAAGAAAGAATTCTTGTAGTTCTCAGTGCTGTGGATCAGGTAGTCAGGATTTTAGAGCCAAAAGGAACTTTTGACATAATCTAGACCAGTGGTTTGGCTGCACAGTGAACCTTTGATGCACATTGGAATCATTGGGGGGAGTTCTTAAAAATTCTGATGCCCATTTACATAGCTGACTAATTAAATCACATCCCTGAGGAGGACATTGGTGCACTGATGTTTGTTTAGGTTTAGAGCTTCTCGGTTGATTGCAGTGTGCAGCTGTTCTGGAGCTTGATAGTTAAGTGACTACCATTTTTTTCTGCTTTACTGTGTGGTAACACACTATATTAGGTGTAGGTCCTTTGCGTATTTTCTCATTTAAACAGTGACCACTGTAAGGTATGTATCTCTGATTTACAGCTGCAGAAACTGAGGCAAAGAAGGACATTAAATGACTTATTCAGGATTACACTTCTGCTGTATGACTGAGTCAGGATTTGAACCTAAGTTTGATTGGACACCTGTGCTTTAACTAATAAGGTTCTCCACCCTCGTTGCTTATTAGAATCAACTGAAGAACTTTTTTTTTCTTTTTCTTTTATAGCTTAAAGTATCATTCATGTATTACAACATTCATCCTTTTAGTATGTACAATTCAGTGGTTTTTAGTATGCTCACAGAGTTGTGCAACCATAGCCACAGTCATTTTTAGAATGTTTCTGTCACCCCCAAAAGAAACCCCAATACTCATTAGCAGTCAACTCTCCATTTTCCCCTAATACTCTTAGCCCTAGGCAACCACTTACCTTTCTCTATGGATTTGCCTATTCTGGAGAATTTATATAAATGGAATCGTATAATATGTGGTCTTTTATGACTACCTTCTTTCACTTAGTATAGTGTTTTAAGAATTCATCCATATTATGGCATATATCAGTACTTATTTCTTTTTATTGCCAAATAATATCTCATTGTATGCACAATATAAATAAAATACCACATTTTATTTACTCATGCAACAGTTGCTGGACATTTGGATTGTTTTCACTTTTTAGCTATTATGAATAGTGCATTTGTGAACATTAGTGTACAAGTTTTTATGTGGACATGTATTTCGTTTCTTTTGGGTATGTACCTAGGAGTGGAAATGTTGAATCATATGGTAAATCCGTGTTTAACCTTTTAAGGAATTGCCAGATTTTTCTACAATAACTGCAACATTTTATATTCCCACCAGCAGTGAATGAAGATCCCAGTTTCTTTGCATCCTTGTCAACATTTTTTTAAAAAATTATAGCCAGACTGAGTGTGAAGTGGTATCTCATTATGGTTTTGATTTGCATTTCCCTTACAGCTAATGATTTTCTGCTTTTTTTCATGTGCTAAGTGACAATTTGTATATCTTCTTTGGAGAAATGTCTGTTCAGCCAAAGAACTTTTAAAACATACTGGTTCTTGAAGTTTCAACTATAAATAGACTATGTAGAGCCATGTAGGGTTTTTTTGTTTTAATTCCCAGGTGACTCTAGTGCACTCCAGAGTGGAGAACCTCTGTGCTACCTGGAAGCGATAGTGCTTCATGTTAGGAAAACAGACCCAGAGATGCCAGAATACAGGGCTAAGGTCATGGTAAAGCTGAGACTGGAATTCATATTTGGGAGTCATTCTGTTATACTAAGTCTCTCAACTGCTTATATTTTACCACCTCTTAGTGTAACAGAGCTAGTAATAGCAAGGGACATGATATTCCAGCTTTCTCTCTACAGAATGTTGGCGGTGGTAGTTACTAATAGAGGGATTGGGGTTTACATTGAGCTGTGTAACATACCGTCTTGTCAGATTCTCCAGTTACTGTTTCCGTGAGTTCCACATGTAACACAGTACTCCAGGGTCAGTGTTAATACCCCTGCATAGGGCCCAGCCCCACAAAATGTTGCTAGAACAACTCCACTATAATATATCTTCTTATTACAGATTCAGATATAACATAGGTAGAATTCTATCAAGCACAGTGCTTTGCAGTGGAGAGTAACTTTGTAATACACAGCTATTAAATGAATAGATGCTGTTGCAATGGCTGACTCTCTGAGATGTTCCACTTTTTCTGAGGCAAACTAGGCAATTGTCCTTACAGTGTATGTCCCTACTCTGCTTACAACCTGTGTTTATGTGTTTTGTTTTAGCAATCTGTTGCCTTGCATATGTAGAGTGGGGAAAGTATTCAGACTAAGGAGGAGGTAATCTTGCCAATATGAATCCACTTCTGTCTTTGGGCATCTGAATTACCAATTTAGGGCTTTTTCTACAAAACTTCCCTGTTATCTGCAGTATTAGAAAATGGTAGATAGAGGGTCATACCAAATCCTGGCATTGACCTTAGAGCTTAGTTTTTTGTAGAATTTATTTTTCATTATTCCCATTGGAATAGCATTTTGAAACATTCCTTATCAATGCTTTTATGTTAAAACTGACATTCATTTCATTAACTTTTTTGCATGAAGCCTTTTACCTTGTTTCAGTGTTTTTTTTTCTTTGGCCATGCCCTGCAGCATGCAGGATCCTAGTTCCCCAACCAGGGATCAGACCCCCGCCCCCTGCAGTGGAAGTGTGGAGTTCCAACCACTAGACTGCCAGGGAAGTCCTTCAGTTTTTTTATAGTTTGCTTTTTTTAGACTGTACATCTACCAAAATACCACTTGTTGAAATATTAAATTACATATGTGGAAGGGTAGTATGCATAATGGTTTAATGCCCAGTTTCTGTGTACAAGTCTTAGTTCCATCACTTCTTAGCTACATGACCTTGGGTGGGCTGCTTGACCACAGCTAAGCCTCATTTTTCTCATCTGTAAAGTGAAGATGATAATAGTATCTTTCATAGTTGCCTGTAAAGATAAAATGAGGTAACTTTGTAAAGTGTCTATTATAGTGTCTGGCACATGGTATTTCCTCAATAAATACTGATTTTTATTATGATGGCCTGTGCTTTGAGCTGTTTAAATTTTTTTAAATTTTTAATGATTTATGAGACATAGGGGAACAAGGTAAGAAGTAGTACAGTTACTCAATAAGGTCAGTGTTTGGCACCTCCCAGGATTCACTCTGAGCACCTGATACCCAGGCCACTTCAACAGCTTCTAAGGCTCTGGGTCCACTATTTTGGAATGTTCATCTGTGGCCATTTCAGACTTGTACCTTTGCTGAAGGATTCCTAATTGAGTACATTAACTGTGGAGCTAACCTGAAGCCTTTCTAGGAGTTTCTTCTTATTTGGCAGGGAAGAAGGGAGCTGGACTTCCTCAGGACTCTCCAGATATCCTTTTGGGATCCAAAACTTATCAAAATAACCTAAGTGGTCCCACTGTTTTCATTGGTCCTTGTAGTCCTTTCTCCTGAGTGCTGCCTGGGTTCACCTGGAAAGACTCTGCCTAGAGTTGGCTGTAGACCTGATGTTTCTACAGACTTTCTTTCAGGTCAGGTATATCAGGTGTTAGCAAGAGAGGTCTGCCCGGTTGTATCAGGCAGGCTTGCTGTTGTCAGTGCTGTGGTGTTCAGATGTTCTGGGGTAGGGAGGGGAGGTGGGTATTGCAGGAGGATCGGTTACTGACATGATCATTTCTGACCTATTAATGCAAGAAACTTTGCTTCTTTTGTTTTTTAGGGATTGTTCTCTGAAGGGGAGACCATTTCACCTTTTCCGATTACTCATCCAGTACCATGAGCCAGAGCTTTGTTCTTTTCTTGATACAAAGAAAATTACTCCAGACTCCTATGCACTCAACTGGGTAATAAAGTGAAAGTAGGAACACTTAATGAAAAATAGCTTTCTATAAAACTATAGTTAGGTGTTTTTTTTCCCCCAAGGAAGAGAAAGAAAAGCACTAAATTATAGACTATTACTATTTAAACTAAAGGAGTAAAATTATTGGCACTTCAAAAATGAATTTTTTTTGCTCTTCACTTACATTAGTTTAAATTATTTAATATGAAGTTTAGCCTTTTGTTGTTTTACAAATATATGTAAATATATGTGATATATTTACTTATGTATAATATATATATGTAATATATATAAATATATGATCTGTATCAGTTCACTTTAAAACTGTGATTAAATTGTTGATAGTATGTGTAAGAATTGATATCCAATGACAAGGAAAATAACAAGATTATCAAATGATTAATATGAAAGAATATGAAGTACATCTCAGGGACTTTCCTTGTGGCGCAGTGGTTAAGAATCCCCCTGCCAATGCAGGGGACACGGGTTTGAGCCCTGGGCTGGGAAGGTCCCACATGCCGCAGAGCAACTAAGCCCGTGTGCCACAACTACTGAGCCTGCGCTCTACAGCCCGCGAGGCACAACTACTGATCCCACGCACCACAACTACTGAAGCCCACGTGCCCTAGAGCCTGTGCTCCGTGACAAAAGAATCCACCGCAATGAGAAGGTTGCGCACCGCAACAAAGAGTAGCCCCCGCTCGCTGCAACTAGGAAAAGTCCGCGTGCAGCAATGAAGACCCAACACAGCCAAAAAATAAATTAATTAATTAAAAAAATTTTAATAAAAGTACATCTCAGTACTCTGTCATTCTATATTTGTATTTTTATTTTTTTTAATTTTATTTATTTTTGGCTGCGTTGGGTCTTCATTGCTGCGCGTGGGCTTTCTCTAGTTGCGGTGAGCAGGGGCTACTCTTTGTTGCGGTGTGCGGGCTTCTCATTGCGCTGGCTTCTCTTATTGTAGAGCACTGGCTCTAGGCGCGCGGGCTTCAGTAGTTGCGGTGCGTGGGCTCAGTAGTTGTGGCGCACGGGCTTAGTTGTTCTGCAGCATGTGGGATCTTCCCGGACCATGGCTCAAACCCGTGTCCCCTGCATTGGCAGGTGGATTCTTAACCACTGTGCCACCAGGCAAGCCCTATATTTGTATTTTTAAATGGGAAGTTCTGTTATTTCTAGGTCAGTGGTTCTCAAACCTTTTGGTCTCAGGACCTCTTACACTCAACATTTATTGAGGAGCCACAATTTATGTAGATTATGTTGGTTAGAAATTAAGAAATTTTAACCATTTATTAATTCATTTAGAAGTAGTGATAAATCCAATACATGTTAACATAAATAGCCTATTTTTAAATGAAAATTAACTATTTTCCAAAAAGAAAATCAGAATAGTGACATTTTTAAATATTTTTGCAAATCTCAATATTTGGTTAGAGCACAGGCAGGTACGTTCTCATATCTGCTTCTCTATTGAATCTGTGATGATACCATATTTCGTGTAGCCTTTGGAAAATTCTGTTGTTCATTTGTGAGAGAATGAATATGAAAAAGGCAAAATCTAAGTATTATTATGAAAATAGCTTTGACATCACAAATACCCTGTAAATACTCTTGGGGACTTCCAGGGCTCCTCAGACCATACTTTGAGAACTGCTCTTCTAGGGTAACTTGAAGATCTTTCTAAAACAGTGATTGGGTTCTAGAAGAATATACGTATATTCAAAATTTTTAATGTATTCCTTGATCATGTCTTACCTAGCTTTTCTTCAGGAAGGATTCCATTTCTGCCACTTATTAACCATGTGATTTAATACACTTAGCCTCTGAGCTTCGATTTCTTCACCTGTAAAATGGAACTAATAATAGTACCTATCTCAGAAGGTGATGCTGAGATGAGTAATGAGGAAATGGTGACTAGAGAATCGCAACTGGTTTCAGCTCTGGCATACTAAATCTCATACTGCAGCAGCCTATTCTTTCATTCCTTCTCGGCTGCAGTCTTCTCACTTTGAGTAAAAATAATAAAATTGTAGTTTCTCTGAGATTCATATGTTGCTATTAAATCTACTTATTTGTGTTGAAGTAAGAAACTTTCTTTTAAGCATTCTGATATGTTAATAGAGATCTCTCTTGTCACATTATGCCTGGGAAATGCCATTTCTGTGACCAGAACTCTGAAGTAGTACTCAGTGCTGCTAGCAGATTTTAACTGAGTACTGAAACTACCAGTTTCACTTTGTCAATGCCCCAAGTAGTTCATTCTTGCTACTAGTATCATGTCTATGGGATGGAGTCTTTTTTTTTTTTTTTTTAAATCATGAGATGAAACAAAATGAATTCCTAAACTTTGAGAACTCATAACTGTGAATGATGCAATGGTAGCTTTAGTTTAGCTAACTGAATTTAATGATGACCATATCTTGCTATTCTGTTTGTATTTGCATCTTCTGTATTTGTAATAGTAATTTTTAAACAGTTACAGAAAACATTAGAAGCATTATGTACTTTAAAAGCTTTGTGGTCAGCTGTAATAGCAGTTACATCAGCTGTGGAGTGTTAGGCTTTTTCTAGCCCAAACATCACCATTTACTAGCTCTGTGATGTTAGGAAGGTTATTTAATAGACGTCTGTTTTCTTACCTATAATATGGGGAGGAAAATGTCTATTTTGAAGGACTGTTGTGAGAATATTTAGAATAAGAGAGATATAATAAAAGATATGTGGCAGTAATTTAGTACCTGGCACAAAATATTCACTAAATGTACGTGTTCTCATTAGCTCCCTTTAGCCATTAAGACTGTTTGAAATTTAACTTCTAGATGGAATTGTTTCTGTATCTAATAAAAATGGAATAATCTAAAAATATCACTGAATTTATGCAATTTAAAACACAGTTGGGCTCTAGAGGAACTTACACATTAACAATTCTTTTATTTGAAGTAGAAAACCATAGAGCTCCTGAAACGTTTTGAGGCACATGAATGTTGTCTCATCTGTTTCAAATGATGTACAAGTAAGATTGGGGAACAATTTGCCTTTAAATTGTCCTTACAATTTCATTTGGTGCTCTTAACTCAAATTACCATGCTTGATCCTCACAATTACCTTACAAGTTAAGTACTATAATAGTTACCCTTACAGAGCTCGTGGGGTTATTATGCTGTGGCAGATATGTGCTAGTTACTGTATATACCCTAGGTTAGAGGATGGGTAGTAGTATTCCTTTTTTTTTTTTTTTTTTTTTTTAAAACAGAAGTAGAAATGGAAGCTCTAGAGGTTAAGTGACGTACCCTAAGTTATACAGCTAGTAAGTGGCTTCATTGTGCCTTGAATCCACATGTTCTGCCTTTGGATTACATACAGTAAAGTTAAGGTACAAGTTAAATATCAGGTACAGACAGTTTGATATAATGTTATGCATTTGCCTGAATACTTTTAAAAGAACAAGCCGTTGCCAGTGGTTTATATCTCTCATTTCATTTCCTGATTACAGCTTGGAAGTCTTTTTTCCTGTTACTGTTCCATTGAAGTCACTCAGGCAATATGGGATGGATATCTACAACAAGCAGATCCATTTTTTATTTATTTCTTAATGTTAATAATCCTTGTTAATGCAAAGTAAGTATTAAGTTGACTAGATTTTTTCCTCTCTGTTCTCAGGGTGCTCTGTTGATATTTAACTCAAATTCATTTGATTCTCTTTTTACAGAGAAGTCATTTTAGCGCAGGAGTCTAACAGCAAAGAAGAAGTTATCCGTAAGTATTATTTAATGTGGAGAAAACATTTCAAGTCAGTTTTCTGAAACTCGGTTTCCTCACGTATAAATTTAGAATACTCTAGAAGAGCTCTGAGGTTCCATTCAACTCTTACACACTCTCCACGTACAGACCTTAAAGACTGTTGCCCCTGATTTGCCACCCTTGTTCATTCCTTCTATGTATTTTTCACTCTTTCAGTTCTTTTCCATATACTCTTTCTTTGGTTTCATTGTTCAGATAAACTGCCCTCCTCTCACTCTCCCCTTCCTTCTTCCTTAATTTGCCTTTGAATACTCAGCTCTTACAAGTGTATCCGTTGTTGAAGTCTTGGTTCTTCCTTTGGGTTCTCCCCCGCTCTAGCTCCCACACAGATTTAGTTACTTGCTCTCTATAGTGCCTGGCACTTTGTACTGTGTGTGTTACAGTGTTTATCTCACTATGTTATAATGATTTATCGTCACATTTCTCAAACCAGACAAAGTTCCTTAAGTCAGGAACCATTTCTTGGTCATTTTTTATTTCCAGGGACCCTGACATTTATTATGTGTTCATTGAATAAATCACACTATTCCAATCGAGGCTAATGAATTTGATTTGATTGCTAGATACCATCATTCACTAAGAGCAGAACTGTATTAACAGTTTCAGTTCCTTTGGGGAAAATCCACTTCTCAAGCAGTTTTCAGTGCATCACTGTTGAGATTCCATTTATATAGTTCAAATGTTGAAGATAAACCAACTTTGATATGTAAATAATGTTCATTACTGTATTTTTCACAAAAAAGCTTTTTAATATTATATTTGTAATCATATTTCAGAGTTCTTGGAAAATACTCCATCCAGTTTGAATCTAGAAGATATAGAAGACCTTTTCTCTCTGGCTCAGTATTATTGCAGTAAAACACCAGCTTCATTTAGGAAGGTATCAGACAAGAAATCACCTACTTCAGTATTTCACATTTTGTGCATTGTTTTATGTTTATGTTGTATCCACTTCAGTTAAAGTACTCTAGGTTGTCCTTTTCTTTTTATGTGTTACAGTTTTGTGTGATTTTTTTCACTGTAAATACTCTCCCTAATGGAGGAACAAACATTAAAAAAGATACTATACAAATATTCTAGGAACCATTTCACCTCTACTCTGATTATTATTTCTGATCATGAGACTATTGACTATAAGGTATTTCTTAAATTAATGTTTCCTTGATGTTAAAAAATACAAATATTACAAAAATCTGATGGAGGATATATAATTATGCCTTCTTTATCTGGAGTTTAGCTTTGTACAACTTTAATGCTGCTGAGCTGTCTTTTAAACAGAAAAGGGTCACTTAGCTCCATAGAGACCTAGAACCTTTCTCAGATCAGACAAGTGCTTTCCAGAGAAAGGATACCAGATTAGAAGCCCAAGTGCTGTGAGCTCCTAGAAAGTAAAACTCTAAGAAGCAAAAGCGAGTAACAGGGAGGCACAGGAGTACCATTTATGAACAATTTGTGACCTCAGGTGCTCATGAGAGCATTATTGTTTTTTTTGTTTTTTTTTTAAGGCATTCTAGCATCATAATTGCTAGTTGGAAGTTATCATGTCACTGAAACATTAAGATGAGATTAAATTATGTTCAATATAGTGTGTTCAGGAGGCAGATAAGGGAAACCTTGTAAGAACACTTCCCTCAAAACTAATTAATTACAAAAGAGATTTATTTCTAGGGACTAGTTTCAGCTATTTTAATAATTGCCTTATGTAGATCACCTCATTTCCCAACAGTGTTGACTAAGTTAGATGGTGGGGTAGTGGTTATGATACTGGATGAAAAAGAAGTCTTATCCTTTTCTTTCCAGTCTTTTAAGAGAATAGCTTTTATTCTTCAGACGTAAATAATCTGCACTAGCAGTTGCCAGTTAGAGCAGGTTTTAGCAGCATATTACACAATTTATGCCATGTTTTTGTTTTCATTTTATTAAAATATAAAAAGTTGTGAGTAACCATTTAAAAATTTACTATTTAAACATAGGTGATAATATAGAAAATAGCTGTGTAGAATGTGTTATTTTTTCTTAGTCTTTCATTTTGTGTGAAATCTAATGGGGACTTTGTATGCAGACTTTTTGTAGCTTTTAGCCTGTAAGATATGAAAGGATATGTTAAATCACATGACTCAAAGATGTTATGTAATTATTTCACCTTTTGTCTTGGTCTGTTGAGAATAGTTTTAGGAAGAAAGTTTGATTTTATTTTTTCTGCATAATGTTTCAAAAACTCCTCTTCACACAGGATAATCACCATCTCTTTGGTAGTACTTTGTTGGGAATTAAGGATGATGATGCAGATTTGAGTCAGGCACTTTGTCTGGCCATCTCCGTGTCAGAGATCCTTCAAGCAAATCAGCTTCAAGGGGTAAGTAAAAAAAAAAAACCCCACTGTTTATCAGAAGACTATCCCCTTTAAATGCAAGGAATCAACATTTCCTCCCTGTTTGTTGATTCTCACAAAATTAATTTACTATAACAGTGTAGTTGTTTTGCTTTTTTTGAATGATTAATGTGTTAAATCTTCTGTCCATATGCTCATTTTTAAACTGCCAGCTTGCGTGTTATTTTACTTGTCAACAACTAATTAATTTTGACACCAAATTTTTGTAAATTGCCAAATCTTTTTTCATATTTTAGCAAAGCAACTGAATGTTATATAAAGTACTTAAAAGGGTGGATTTAACAGTTAAATTCTGGATACTTATACAGCTAATTGAATTACATGGTTTAATGCCAAAAGGCATGTTACAAAGGAGAATTGAGGATATACCATGGTTTTCTGTCTGTTGCTGTCTTCATGAAAATCTTTTTGCTAACAGTGCAACAGTTAACCGTGTGTGGAAGGTTGGATGTATTTCGAAGATGGAGAGGAGGAACGGACATGGAAAGACAGGCCTTTTACAGTAGATCTTTTTAAAACAAGCATTTCACATATTTTTCTTATTAGAACTATTACTTAAAAACAAATCAGAGCATGTAATCTAGTTTAAAGAGACCCATGTGAACTTCTTCAGTTCAGACTGGCACTGGAGAACCTCCTCTCACCCCCAAAAGACATTTATTTAATCCTTATGTGAATTGCATTGTTGATAAGTGTGTGGGCTTATTTTCAGAAACAGGAATTGTATCTACATCTGTGTTTATTTTCAGAAACAGGAATTGTATCTACATCTGTGTTTATAACTACATAGTGTTTTTAAAAGTGTTTAACATGATAGATATTAAATTCCAGTATAATTAGTTTTATAGCTCAAACTAACATTCTTCTGCTACATATTTTAAGACTTTCTAGTCAAGAACAGTATATACAGAGTATTTTAACTATTTAAAATGAATAAAATTATTTAAGATCTTGAGGTTATTTTCTTGAGTCTGTATGGGTCCTCCTATGTGAGATCCATTTCTAATCTATCTGTTTCCCCTTCTTTGGTTAATTGTTAATATTATATTGTGTAAAATGTGACCCTCATGGCAGGTTTTATTTTGTCAAATGTTTCCCTTTTAGGAAGGAGTCCGGTTCTTCGTGGTGGATTGCCGTCCTGCAGAACAGTATAATGCTGGGCATTTATCAACTGCTTTCCACTTAGATTCAGATCTGGTTAGTATAAATGCTGATTAAAAATTTTTAAAAAGTAAGAGAAGAAATGGATTTCTTTTCTTTAGGCCATAAATAAATACACATGTACCAGATTGGGGATGTTTTTCTTTCTGCTTAAGGAAGGAGTCTCTGCCCTTATAAAAGTGTTGCCTCAGGTTTCCTTTTCACCTAGGACACCCTTTTGGCATCATAAAGGGTAGATGAAAGCACTGTTAACTATGGCTTACTGTTGCTTACCATTGTTATGTCAGTAAATTCTAAACTTCTTACTGTGAGCTACCTGATGTAGCACTCAGCATAGTGTCTTGCACTTAGTAAGTACTCTGTGAATATTAGCTCTTCTTATGATTGGGTAATTAGTCTATAAGCCTTTTTTTCCATCATGAGTACTTATGCATATAATAAAGTAATATTTAATAAGGGTGGTATCTGGTGTATAGGGGCTCAGTTGTTCAGATTGCTGTCCTAGGGTCACTTGAATTGAAGGACTAGCTGAAGTAGATAATTAAATATTGTCAGAGATGCTTAGAGCATTTGGTAGGACTGGGACTGACATCATTTAAGCCCTTCTGGGGTTATTAGAGCCTCAGGGATGGAGAAGACAGAAAGAGGAATAACTTCTTTTGCTGACTATTCTATCTGCCCTTCTTCCCAACTTGTCTGAAAAAGTTGATGCTGAAGCTAAAAGGGCATGTTGAAAGGTCTAGGTGGTATCAAGAGGAAACTCATGGAAAATGGAGGTGAAACAACCCGGAGAGTTTGGGGTGCTATAGGTGAAGAAGGCAGTCCTAACTTGTTTGCATCCTAAAAGTGAACTCCGTGCCTTTCTCTTCCTTGATTCATCTAGGAAGACCTAAATGGTCCTTCTTTTATGCTTATTTTTAAAATTTATTCATCATTAATAACTTGATTATTCTTAAAAAACTCAAAGGATGTCTCCAGAGTTGACAATTACTCTCAGTTTGTTTAATCATCCAGACCTTTAATATGTATTTACATATTTCTTATTCACTTTTTTTTTTTCCACTTGATTTTTCACTTAACAGTTCACTCGCATTTTCACTTAACAGTTTTTTGGAGATCTTTTCATTTTAGTACCTTGTTTTTAACGGCTGTATAGTGGTCCATGGTACAGATATACCATAATTTATTGCCTGATTGTTGTACATCTAGAATGTTTTCAGTTTTCTTGTAATAAAACAATGCTATAGTTAACATCCATATATATATTTTGTGGACTTGTGCAAATATTTCTGTAAAATAGACCCCTACAAGTAAAATTTTGGGGTTGAGAGTTGTGGGCATATACAACATTACTAGAATCTGCCGTATTGCCCTTTAGAAAGGCTGAATCAATTGATACTTTACAACTCTAAGTGAGAATGATTGTTTCATACCATCAGCATTATTGGACATTACCAATTTTTTATTTTACAAGAATGATGGTCATTCTTGTTATTACTAGTAATGTTGTGCATCTTTTTTCAAGTGTGCTGTTAATTTGTATTTTTTTATCAATGCAAATTGCTTTTCTATGGTTTGTCCATTTTTCTATTGGATTTTCACTGTGCTTTTTTTTTTTTTTTGCGGTACACGGGCCTCTCACTGTTGTGGCCTCTCGCGCTGCGGAGCACAGGCTCCGGACACGCAGGCTCAACAGCCATGGCTCACGGGCCCAGCTGCTCCGCGGCATGTGGGATCTTCCCAGACCGGGCCACAAACTCGTGTCCCCTGCATCGGCAGACGGACTCTCAACCACTGCGCCACCACTGTGGAAGCCCCACTGTGCTTTTTATGAACAGTTTTTTGAACAAATTTTTGTATTTATTGGCATACTTGTTTTCTTAAGGGTAGGAAATCAATTTTTTCATCCTCGTATCTCTAGTATCTAGAGTAGTGCTGATGAATAAATGGCTTCTACTATTTCTGACTGTCCTCTAAGAAATTCATGGTTTGCCATGTAAGTGGAAACTAAAAATTATAGCTTGTTTCAATGTATTGTTTTTGTCAGGGACCCTTCCACTCAGTGTTAAACTTTTCTTGTCATGATACCTAAAGACACTGAAGCTTAGAAAACAAACAGCAAAAACAATTTTTTTTGTCTAGTAAAGTATTTTCTTTGCATAATTTAATCTTTCTGTGAATTTTCAACTTTTGTTTTCTGATGTATTATAGGTACATTTATACACATTTCTTTTATCCCAGGGATTTTATTTATAAGAGCCTTTGTTTGGGGAATTCCCTGGTAGTCCAGTGGTTAAGACTCTGCACTTTCATTGCTGAGGGCCTGGGTTTGATCCCTGGCGGGGGAACTAAGATCCCACAAACTGCGTGGTGTGACCAAAACAAACAAAAAAAGGCTTTATTTTCATGGTGGCAATTTAAACATTGTTTTTTTTTTCCCGCCCTGGGAAAATATTTTGTTTTGCAAATGTATAAGAAACACAGGCTTGCCACATTAAAAAAATTTTTAATTGTCTAGATGCTCCAGAATCCGTCTGAGTTTGCACAGTCAGTAAAATCCCTGCTGGAAGCACAGAAGCAGTCCATTGAGTCTGGCTCCATCGCTGGTGGGGAGCACCTCTGTTTCATGGGCAGTGGCAGAGAGGAAGAAGACATGTATATGAACATGGTCCTGGCACACTTTTTACAGGTATGCCGACAGATTATTTCAGTTTTCCTTGGTTACTGCTATCACCTTTAAGAAATTCTCCTAGGTAATTTTGTGCTGTTGTCTACCTTGTCAAATTTATCTGTTGTTTTTTTTTTTTAACACTTTATTGGTTTTGTGTCTTGCCAACAAAGGTCTTCTCCCCCAGATTTTTCTTGCGTGCTTATGTGTTATACTTTTATGTTTAAATCTTGGCCCATCTGGAATTATTTTTGTGTAAGAAGTGAGGTAGGAATCAAAAAAAATTTTTTCCCCAAATAGCTAACCAGTTGTGCTGTCAATATGAAATACTACCTCTTTAATATACTGAATTCCTCAATGAATCAGGGTCTATTGCTGGATTATTCTTTTGCATTGTTCTCTGTGCCTGTTCATGCCTCAACTTTTTACAGTTGCTATATAATTCATTTTAATATCTTCACTTTGAAATTGAATAAATGTACATGTATATGTACTCATGACACTTAGCCACCTTTCCCTTTTGTGTTTAAATGTTGTCTTCAGCACAACTAATTTGTATCAGCGATTTTATGCAACCTGTCCCCTCTACCTTTTCTACAAAGCCTCACTCAGTGATGGCTCTTTCTTTATAAAAATGGTTGTTTATTAGGTATTCTTTGGTAGTTTATACATTAAAGTCCTCATTTTGTGTGGCCCTGAACTATGGAATCAGGAAGACAATAGGAATGCTATTACAGAAGCCACTCAATTTACATCCACTTTACTGGGAATCTGGTTTGAGAAAATTAGTCTAAAGCAGGGGTCCCCAACTCCTGGGCAATGGACGGGTACCAGTCGGTGGCCTGTTAGGAACTGCGTCGCAGAGTAGGAGGTGAGCAGTGGACGAGCCAGTGAAGCTTCATCTGTATTTACAGCCGCTCCCCATCGCTCCCATTACCGCCTGAGCTCCACCTCCTGTCAGATCAGCAGCAGCATTACATTCTCATAAGAGCACAAACCCTACTGTGAACTGCGCATGCGAGGGATCTAGGTTGCGTGCTCCTTATGAGAATCTAATGCCTGGTGATCTGAGGTGGAGCTGAGGTGGTCCCACCATCCCCAGATGGGTCCATCTAGTTGCAGGAAAAGAAGCTCAGGGCTCCCACTAATTCTGCATTATGGTGAGTTGTATCATTATTTCATTATATAGTACAAAGTAATAATAATAGAAATAAAGTGCACAATGAATATAATGTGCTTGAGTCATTCTGAAATCATCCCCCACCCCACCCCCCATCCATGGAAAAATTGTCTTCCACAAAACTGGTCCCAAGAAAGACTGGGGACCGCTGGTCTAAAGGACAATCCTTGAAAGACAAAATCAGAGAAGGAGCAAGGTATTTGGGAGAGGGATTATAAGGTAAAGTTATACTTTACTGGGGGAAAGATTTTAGAAGTTTATACAGAATAACAAAAATAGGTTCTCAAACTCATTTTACTTATAAATTTAATTGACCTATTCTAAAAATGGCCTGGTATAGGCTGTATATTGTGAAGGGTGTCAGATGGCAAGAATTTGGAATATTGTGGACTTCTATTAATAATTCGAGTTCTTAATGTGGTTTTAGAAATTCCTCCCCCCCCCCCAGTTTTTATTGTGGAAAATTTCAAACAAATCCACAAGTAGGGAGAATTGAACTCTATAAATTCTTTGTAAAGACATAACCACATTATCCCTATTATACTTTATTATAAAAAAAAGTAACGAGTGTTCAAGTTCCCTTGGTTTTCTCAGGATCTAAAACAAGACATTGCACTCTGGTTGGTATCTTTTAAGTCTCTTTTAATTTATAGGTTCCCTTTCCTAATTTTTTTCCTTGTATATATTTGTTTGGAAAAACTGGTTACTTTGTCTTATATTTTCCCACAATGTGGATTTTGCAGATTGCATTCACACGGTGTTGTTTATCAGGTTCTATCCCTGGTATTTCCTGTAAACTGGTAATTAGACCTAGGGACTTGTTAGATTACTTTTGGGGGTGGGAGAGATAGGAAGTCTTGGGTATTGTGTACTTCCTCAGGAGGTAAATACTGCCCAGATATCTTTCTTTTTTGTGTCTTTGTTTGTTTATCATTGCTTAGATTCATTAATTTTTAGTAGTTTGTAAAATGTTAACATTCTGTCATTTCTTCATAATTAGCTGTAGTATTTGCTTTTGTATTTCCTTTTTATAAAAGACCCAAAATATTTTGGCAAGCTTTTAAAAACCATTCTGGTAACATCCGAAAATACAGTGTAACTGATTTTGGTTTGACTCTGTATCGCACTATTGGGACTATAATACAAGTAAAATCACAGTCTCATTTGTAGCCATGAAGTTGTCCACTTCTTCCCACTCAAGCACCAGACCTTATAGTACACAAGATAAATGTATGTACTTCTCTGTGCCAAAGTCCAAAATGTCAAAGAAGAAATTCAGAAATTTAGTATATAACCTTATATTACATTTGTCAATGCTTATAGAGAACTATCAGAAGTTTTATAGAATTTTTAAAAATTTTATTTATTTAATTAATTTATTTTTGACTGCGTTGGGTCTTGGTTGCTGCACGCAGGTTTTCTCTAGTTGCAGTGGGTGGGGGCTATTCTTCGTTGCGGTTCGCGGGCTTCTCATTGTGGTGGCTTCTCTTGTTGCAGAGCACGGGCTCTAGAGCGCAGACTCAGTAGTTGTGGCACACGGACTTCGTTGCTCTGTGGCATGGACCAGGGCATGGAACCCATGTCCCCTGCATTGGCAGGTGGATTCTTAACCACTGAGCCGCCAGGGAAGCCCCCAGAAGTTTTAATTAAATTGCATTTGGGAATAATTTGAAATTTTATTTTCCATTTCAGAAAAACAAAGAATATGTGAGCATTGCCAGTGGAGGATTTATGGGTAAGGTTTTAATTTATTAATCCCTTTGTCCCTACTTTTCAGAGGAAATTATACTATCACTGGAGCTGATTTAGAATGACCAAATTAGTTAATGGGTACACTTTCTCTTCAGTCATTCACTATTTTCAGAAAAGGCAAAGACAACAGGACATATAGATAAAGACAAACACAATAGACAATTGCAATGAGTGAATATATAGTGGAAGACTGTTGAAGTGGATGTGTATTAATTAGCTTGTATTTGTAGAAAATGTTTTTGTAAAGATGGGTGAAAAACTGCCCCACATGATTTGTTTCTGTGGAGAAGGAAGGATAGATAGGACTGGGAAACAAGAGTAGGAGGAATAATTTTCACTGTATACTCTTTGTGCTATTTGCTTTTTTGTTTGTTCTGTTTTCACTTTAGTTTTGAACTACATGAGAGTATTAGCTGCTGAAAAAATGTTGACTGAATAGAATAAAACAAACAAATAAGTTGATACTTTCAAGTCTGCAGATAATATCTGGTAATTCAGGATAGTAAAATGACAGAATCCCTACCAGCAAATATTTGAGAATATATGAAGGAGTAGGTCAGGGTAGTAAGGTTAAAAAAAGACTATCTTTTTTTCTTTTCTTTTCTTTTCTTTTTTTTTTTTTTTTTTTTTACAAATTATGTTATTTAAGGGTACAGATTTACAACTAGTAGATAAATAAGTCCTGCAGTACTAAGGCACAGTATAGTGAATATAGACAATATTGTATTATAATCACCAAACTTGCAGAGACTAGATCTTAATTATTCCCACCACAAAAAAGAAATAGTAATTGTGTGACATGATAGAGGTGCAGCTGTTGCTACAGTGGAAGTCATATTACAGTATATAAATGTATCAAATCAACATTTTGTATACCTTAAACTTACACAGTGTTATATGTCAAATATATTTCAATTAAAAGATAAGGCGCCTTTCATTAGGAAAAGAGATATAAAAATATTGAACTATAATTACTAGGAAAATTAATGATAAAATCAAATTAATATTTGTTGGAGGCAATAGAATCCTGAGTTTGAATCATAAGAGTCTTATAAGGATTAAGTTCTGGCTTAATATGATTTTTTTTATGTTATGACTTAGACATTTTGATAGGTTAGGGTCTATTTCTTCTTGGTCTTTGTTGATATCAGCAAGAATTATTTCTCCTGTATATCATGGCCTGATAACTAACTACCCTTGAAGCTCATACCCAAAGTGATTTAACAAAAGGGCTTATTTAAATAAGTACTAGTGTTAAGCAAGTATTGGCCTAAGGCCCAGTGTTATTGGAAGTTCTGACAACATGATACAAAACGTCATGATACAAGACACTTTTGAGAGTCTGAAAAGTATTATTTTATAGCACAGATATCCTAGGTTTTAGGAACTTTTTTCTAAACTATGAATTATTTCTGTTCCAAGAATAATCTCTCTTTCCATAGCAGTTAATGCCTAAGACTGCTTCTTTATTATGGGAAGGATTAACTGATGTCTCCTTATAGTAAACAAAAGCCACCGTAGGTTTTCTATTAATCTTTTATGTCATAAAACCATTGCTAAGATTATCTATTAATACTTGAAGGATTACCTTCCAAAGAGGAAAACATCAAGCCTATATATATAGTTACTGTTACCCTTAGGATCAATTAAGAAAAGTTATATGTGTATAGAGAGAGGGCTTTAGAAGGAAGAGGAAAAGGAAGGCTTTCTGTAGCCTGGGGTCTTTTAGTACTTTACAGAGGTGCTGAAAGAAATACCTGTGATTATGCCTTTGGATCCTTTTCATTCAGCTATGACATGTTTATTGTACTTCTCTGGTATTGAATCTTTCCAAAGGGTTTGATACGTCAGGATTTTTTTTTCTTCTTCCTATTTATCTTTAAGCACTGCAGCAGCACCTAGCAGACATTAATGTGGATGGACCAGAAAATGGATATGGCCATTGGATTGCTAGTACCTCAGGCTCAAGGAGCAGTGTCAGTTCTTCTCTTGATGTAAGTGTATATGTAGAATATGTCACCAGAGTGGGGTAAATGCCCAGGTGATTAACAACTAAACAGCTACCATAACAGAAATGGAGTAAAAATAATTCAAACACATGCAGTGAGGGATCATATTATTGTGAGGTTAATGAAATGGTGGGAGCAGGCCTAAACAGCTAAACTAGCCAGGAGTTCTGGTGGTCTACCTGCTGAATTCAGATTTCTCCCTCTCCAGCTGCAGCTTGGTATCACCTAGTGACAATTTTCTACTCCAGCTTAAATGTCAGTGGAGATAATTCTGAGTCCCGTGACTAGCTAGGACTCTAAAGTGAGCTGGTTCTAGGAATCTCCCAATTAGTTTGGGTCTGGAGAATACTGAGGCTCATGTTTGCATCTCCAGCATACTGTCTCTGTAGCTCTCCTCCCCACCACATACCTACATGATTAAAACTTCAGTCCACCTGTATTTGAGAATGGGCCAGGCAGAGGAAGACAGGAACCAGTTGCCAATCCCATTTTATTTGAGTTTTAGTTATTGAGGTGTACATTACTGCAGGGTTTTGCAATAGTGGGTAAATCCATTCTGTTCTACTTTGGAAATATTTGGGCAATAAGTCTTGTGTGTTTTCAGTATTTCATGTCATTTGAACTAGGTGTCATTAAATCATTTTCTTAACAAGTAATGGTCTTCATCTACCTAAAGGTCATTCTTTAAAGAAATAGAGGGAAAACTCCAGTACAGGGTGATGGTTACAAGCTTGGGCTTACCAGTCTGACTCACCTGGGTATTCAGGTTTTGTCTTCACAGTTTACTTTCTTCATGATCTCTAGCAAGATCTTTTCCACTCTGGTTTCTCCATCTGTGCAAATAGGGATGATGATAATAACACAGCTTTCTTCACAATAATGACATGAGGATTAAATGTGCAAGTGAATGTAAAGTGTAGTACCTGTCACTTATATATCTTATAGTAGTTATTATAAAATTGTAACTCATTAGATGATTAATTGAGGCTTATCTTCAGCCATGTAAGTCAAAGCAAATTATTGCCAAATTATCAGCGGATAAGTCTTCTCTGAGAATTAGGTTTTCAGCTTGATCTAGGTATCTAGGAGCTCACCATTTATTTAATAAGTATTTGCTGTTTTCATTTTAAATATCTAAATAGTATAGATGTATTATAATGTGTTCAGTTAGTCCCCTTATTGTTGAATATTTACATTGTTTCTAGTCTTTTACTATTATATACACTACTACAATTAAGTTTTGTAGTAATATATTTGCATATGACATGATTATTTCATCCTAGAAGTGAAATAACATGATCAGAAGTTTACATGTCAAAATCCTTAGAATTCTGCATTATTGTCAAATTGCCCTCCAAAAAACATTATTCTAATTTATATTCCTGTCCACAGCTTTGGATGGTCTTTGTATTGAACTTTTTATCTTCAGATTTGAAAAACAATGATTGAGGCTAAAGATAACTGTCTTAAAGATGTGTTACATTCAGAAGTACCAAAGAATTTCCACAGTCAGTTTAATTTGGTTTTGAATTTGGATATTGCAATGGGAACATGATTTTTGTGTTATTTCGTTAATGACTTCTCTTAAAAATAAGAATAATACATGTTCATTGTAGCATCATATATAAATATGAAAAATATAAAGAAATCAAAATTATTTATAACCCAACCATGGATAACAGCTATTCTTAGTTTGAAATATTTTCTTTAAATCTTTTATAATGCATTTTTTTTAGTATTTTATTTTAAAAGTAGTGATCAGAGTGTACATACAGTTTTATTTTCTGCTTTCTCATTGAACATACGAGCATTTTCTAGTATTTTTAAATGCTTTTTTTTTTTTTTTTTTTTAGTATCAGTATAGTTTTCCACCAAATAGTTCCTAAATCCTAGGGCATTTTCTGATTATTTCCTCCCCATAAATTCTGAAGAAGAATTAATAAGCAGAAGATAGGCACATTTTAAAACTTTTGACATCTACTACCAGCTTCCCCTGTAGGGTATAAAGGAGCAACGCAAGAATTATACTCACATCTCTTACACTAGGTACGTAAGAGTGACTTTTCTTGAGAAATTAAAGGCCTAAGTAATAATGTTTTAAACAGCAAAAATTTACAAGGAATAAATGTTTAAAAATTTAGCTATATGAATGATATTCTGATTATAATTTTGCTTATCTTTATAGAGTAATCTGAGTTAAGAAAAGGTCAATAACTTTATTTCTTATTGAATAAATAAGGTAATTTCAGCCTCCACACATTTATGTGTGTAATACATATCCTCATTTTTCATTTCTACCTTCCATTCCTAAAATGGTTTCACCCAGTATATCAGCCTGCTGGGGCTGCCATAACAAAATACAACCAACTAGGTGGCTTAATGTATTTCCTCATAGTTCCAGAGGCTACAGGTCTGGGATCAAAGGGCTAGCAGGTTTAATTTCTCCTAAGGCCTCTGTCTTTGGCTTTCAGAGTACCACCTTCCTGTGATGTTGGTACATGGCCTTTTTTCTGTGCATGTGAATCCCTGATGTATCCCCTTCTTCCTGTAAGAGTATCAGTCATATTGGCTAGGGCCCACCTCATTTAACCTTAGTTTACTCTCTAAAGGCCCTATCTCCGCATTCAGTCACTTTCTGAGGTACCCTGGGGATTAGAACTTGTAACACATGAATTTATGGTCGGGGGGTGCACCCAGTTCAGGACATAGCATCTAGATAACCTTTAGCAGTAGTGTATCTTGCTAATCATTTGGAGAGCAGTTAATCCATCAGTAAGTTGTTGTTTGTTTTTCTTTTTTTCAGGGTGAATCTTCTAACGGCTCAAATGATAGAGGAATGAAATCACTAGTAAATAAAATGACTGTTGCTTTGAAGACAAAATCTGTTAATGTCAGGGAAAAAGTTATCAGTTTTATTGAGAATACATCAACTCCTGTGGACCGGTGAGTTGCTTATACAGTATGAATTTGTGATGAGTAATTAAAACTATAGAAAAGTATCTTAAAAGTAAATGTTAGTTGAATAGAATGTGCTCTAGAAAAGGATCGTAAATTACATTTTTTTTATTAGATTCCAGTTTTCGTTGTCATCACAGAGATGTTCTTTATTGCTATAAAATTTTACTGTAAAGATTACTCTCTCTTCTCCCACTGCTCAGAATAGGAGGCAAGTAATAATTCTGCCCCTTCACGCCATTCATTAGAAAAAAATTATTCCAATGCTATTATGTATATGACACTTCATATAGCAGCTGCTTCCCACATGTCAAATGGTTGGGAATCATCTGCTAAGTGCAGTAATCTCATAGCAGGAATCTCTTTCTCCACTTCAGGAATTTAAAACCTAGAAAATTTGGTCATACTAAATCAAGCAGAAACCCATTTTTGTAAAGTTTAAGAATTCAGATCTTCATAGAATTTTGTTCACAGCATGTGTGACCCCTATTTTCCCAATTACAAATGAAGTATCCAGCTAACAAATGATAAGTTTAAGAATGTCTGTTATATTGTTTCTTACTGGAACTGTGAGGGCACAGTATGTTTTTTGTCCTCCACATGTTGGTCTCATTGATCTTTCTTGTTCTTAGGGTTCAAAGCTAACCTAATAATCCCAGCGTGAAATTTGTTTCTAAGCAAGCCTGATCTTGGAAATGTGTTACAGTATTTAATTTCACTCTCATGTCTTACTTGCAGCACCCTAGGAGAGTTGAAGTATTTGATTTTAAGAACTGAATATAAGGCATTTACTAATTTTCACTTTATTAAATAAAGGACATATGCATACAAATATTTTTTTTCCCATTTAGTAAATAGCAAAGAAGATATAGATTATTTTCACTAATCCAAAAAAATTGTACCTTGTCTACAATGGACTAATGTTAAAGTGTTGTTATCAAGGCTGAAAGGTTTTTTTTGCTCATTAAAATTATGTCTGCTTTCAAAAGCCTTAATTTTAAAATTACTTTTAGTTAGTGCATTCTCAATTAGGGTACTATTTTTTTTTTTTTTTTTTTTCGGTACGCGGGCCTCTCACTGTTGTGGCCTCTCCCGCTGCGGAGCACAGGCTCCGGACGCGCAGGCTCAGCAGCCATGGCTCACGGGCCCATGGCTCACGGGCCCAGCCGCTCCACGGCATGTGGAATCTTCCCCGACCGGGGCACGAACCCGTGTCCCCTGCATCGGCAGGCGGACTCCCAACCACTGCGCCACCAGGGAAGCCCTAGGGTACTATTATTGGTACATTTTGTATCATGAACACTTAAAATTTATTTTAAAATGAACTAGTGATAATTCTAAATTGAAAAGACTATTTTCGTTAAAGAGTCACTTGAAACTGACTTTTCTTCATTTTTCTTTGTACTTGGGATGATCAAAATATTCTTTTTTAATATACACCGTGGGTTAGAAAAACTGATTATATTTTTGTTTTAAAGCTTTTGCATTTTTAATAATCATATTGTTCTGTCCTCTGCCTCAATTTGCTATAGAATGTCTTTCAATCTTCCTTGGCCAGACAGAACATGTACCGAGCGGTAAGCCAATGAGTAGAGCAGCTTTACTGGACCATCCTTTTCCTTTAGCATGCTTCATGCTGTCTATAAGCCTCATGTTGTCTTGGCTAAAATTTCATGCAGCTGTTTCAAGTGCTAAACTTTTCTCATTCTGCTTTTAGGAGTGTGTGATGCTGATATGTTTTCCTTTTGGTTTTTTGCTCGATCATTTTAATTTTTTTCCTTGCCTTCTTCTTTATATCTCCCATTCCTCATATGAAAATCAAGTACATTCAAACCCAACAACTTCATAAAATCTGCAGTTTTTATTCTGAGACAGAGGAAGGTGAAACAAAGAAAATATGTAGTCTCAGAGTTAGGAGGGTATTAGCTTTGGAGATCATTTACTTCTGTCTTGTGCTCTAACAGTAGGGAAAATTACAGCATCTGAGAAAAGGCACAGTTTGTGGTTCAAATTTTTTGTTATTTCATGTACACTATGTACACTATGTAGTTTTATAATATTGCTAGGTTTTTCTTAATAAGATGTATGTATTTAAGTTGGTGAGTTAACATTATATAAATTGGTGTGAACAAACTATAGTTCTAGGGTTCTACCTTTGCTTTTCCTTGAAAGAAATTAGGCCATGGTGGACATGTTAAAATATAATCCATCTCTTCTCTGACCCCAGTAAAACGGGGTACTTATCATTAGATTCCATAGGTTTAAAGTTTAGAAATCTACTGGACCTTCAATTAGGATAAACAAAAGAACATTATACTGTATGGCTTTACAGTTTTTATACTCATGATTTTTCTGCAATTTGAGTTTGAATATCAATTATAGCAATCCCTATGAACATTTAAAAAGAAATTCTAATCATACTTTGAATGTAAGTTAAGCTTCAGAATAATGGAGTTGACTTTTTTAGCAGGTCATTTCAATATTTTCAGTGAGTTAGAAGTAGCATTTTTAACAATAGTTTACTTTCAACTTACGGATAAGAGTTGGCCAGTGCCAGTTACAGAGCTTCTATTATAATTTTATAATTTTAAAGGAGGTTGCTTCTTTTAAAATTATAATCTATTTGTGAATCATCTTTCTGTTTTCTCTTGTTACAGGACCATTGAATTAGTCTAATTTTAACTCCCAAGTTTTATCGCAAATAATTTTTTAAACATTCAAATTATCTTCTCTAGTCCACAGGCAGATATATCCATTTTGAAAATAGAGTTTAGTGAGAAGTTAGAATAAATTGGGTTGGTTTTGAGGTCAGTAAATCAGGTTAAAATCTAGTCAAACTCTTGTAGATTTTGTTTCTGCTAAAAAAGCATAGATATACTGCTTTTTTTTTTTTTTTTTGCGGTACGCGGGCCTCTCACTGTTGTGGCCTCTCCCGTTGCAGAGCACAAGCTCCGGACGCGCAGGCTCGGTGGCCATGGCTCACGGGCCCAGCCATTCCACGGCATGTGGGATCTTCCCGGACCGGGGCACAAACCCATGTCCCCAACCCGTGTCCCCTGCTTTGGCAGGCGGACCCTCAACCACTGCGCCACTGGGGAAGCCCTATACTGCTTTTTAAAAAGAGTCCAGCTTTTTTTTTTGGATGTCATTTATATTCTGGTTCAAGCATTTACTGTAAACATTATCTTTGTTACTTTCTATGTTATAGCAGTTTATACTTCAATATCAGGAGAGCACCAATAACTTAATCTCGTACAACTTTATAATCTAGACCGCACTAAAGTATTGTTACACAAAGCTATATTATCTTTGCCTTTTGTAAGTAAGCTGAATCTGAGTTTCATAGGTATTTGAATTATTTCTTTCATTTTCTTTAATGAGCATAGTTTGATAATTTATTGGATAATTTTACATTAAATATGCTTTAACATAAAAAATGATTTTATAACTTAAACTGTAAGCAGTGTACTGATTAACTTATAATTCTGTTATATACTCAACTCTCATTGGTTTTCTGTTGAGGAATGTTGTTTTGGGAGAAATAAAGATTTAAGCATATTTTAACAAAATTAGGTCTTCATTTTTATTGATGATATGTATTAAGAAATCATTTAAAATACAGATTTGATCTCTGTCTTCTGGAAAAATTGAATTCTAAGATTAAAGACACATAACTTGATTTTTTTCCGCATTGAACTCTCGATACATGACAAGGAAAAAAAAGCCATAGTTTTCCTTCATCATAGATTATCTTAGCTGAACCTTATTCTACAAATAATACAATACTCTTTCCCCAGAAACATGTGGTATTTTGTCGAAATATTTTAAGTTTACTTACTGGTTTATTTGAGGTTACCTGAAAAGTAATGAGGTATTGATTTTTATATTAAAAAAGAGAGAGGTCATACTTCCTGCAGAACTTACTAAGTTTGAGTTTACATGTTTATGTTTCTGTCACTTGAAAGTGAAAGGCAAATTCATTTTCATGGTTTATTTATGTAAAAGAAGTAGCATCTTAGTTTCTGTTGAAACAAAAGTAACAGTAATGAAAAAAAAAATGAGAGGAAAAACCTTAAGACATTTGTACCCATATGAGAATTAGGCACTCCTACTGGAATTTGAATATTTGGTTTCATAAACTATTTTGTCTAACAAATGTGTATGTAGCACTTGCTGTATGCCAGGCATTGTTCTAAGAGCTTTACAAAATATTAACTGATTAAGTTTTTTTGTTTATTTTTGGCTGCGTTGGGTCTTCATCGCTGCGCGCGGGCTTTCTCTAGTTGCGTGGAGCGGGGGCTACTCTTCATTGCGGTGCGCGGGCTTCTCTTGTTGCGGAGCATGGTCTCTAGGCTCACAGGCTTCAGTAGTTGTGGCTCGCAGGCTCCAGAGCGCAGGCTTAGTAGTTGTGGCACACGGGCTTAGTTGCTCCGCAGCATGTGGGATCTTCCTGGACCAGGGCCCGAACCCGTGTCCCCTGCATTGGCAGGCAGATTCTTAACCACTGTGCCACCAGGGAAGTCCTAACTGATTTAATTTTCACAGTAACCAGGAAGGGTAGATATTGTTACCACCATTTTACAGATGAGGACACAGAAGCACAGAGAGGTTAAGGAACTTCACAATGCATTGGTTTTATGTGAACATTAAAATTGTTTAAAATTTAATTTTTACAGATTTGAAAACATTCTGCATACCCAAGACCTTATGCCACTTTTGCTAACAATTTCCTTATCTTGTTTCAATTTCCTTAACATAGCTCTCCTGAAACTGGGTGGTACATGGTGGGCGCACAGAACATTTGTATTTTGTTTTAATATTCAAATGATACTTGGTGAAAATCTTTGGTAACTTAAGTAATGATTTCCCTCCTAAAATTCTTTGAATATAGGCATGTGAGCAGCAGTGACAGAGTGGGAAAGCCTTACCGTGGTGTAAAGCCTGTTTTCAGCATTGGGGATGAAGAAGAATATGACACAGGTATGGCAATACACTGATTTATAGACTGCTTTCTTCAAGCACCAAGAGTGATTATAGAGATAATTCTGGGAGTAGCTGAACAACTGCTTAAAAAAAAAAAAAAAAGACACAGTGAAATTCTGTAGAGGAGATTGGAGAGTCTGTAATTTTTCTATTAAGAGTTTGGTTTTGGACATCTTAAATTATGCCATAGAAATGCTGAGTAGGCGGTTGATTATAGGAGTCTTTAGCTGAGGAGAGAAGTCTAAGCTGGTGATAATCTGGGAATTATCAGTGTATAAATAGTATTTAAATCCATGGGATTGGATTTAAATCCCCCTGATCCACCCAGGTAGGAGATTGAGGGAATTGAGACATCTGAAAAGAGCCTTTTGAAACTGGAGGCAGTAGCCTAAAGGGCCACAAGATGGGGATATTATGCCAGGGAAGCTTGTCATCCTCTGTGATTGTCTTTCTTTATATTTTAAAAAATAATTTATTACTTTGGTTCATAATCCCACTGCCCAGATTACCCTGCTTAAGTAATCATAATTAATATGAATGTGTATTGAATTAGAAAAAATATATTAAAATATGTATGGTATGTAAAGTATATGTTATATGTAAAAGTACAAAAAAATACTCCCAAATCTCATCTTGCTTTTTCCACTTAGTAATATATGTTTCATATTTTCCACCTCAGCCTGTATACCTTCACAGTTCTCTTTCTATTATACAAATGTACCATAATTAAATCATTCTGTTCTCTTTCTATTGTACAAACATACCAT
Source organism: Delphinapterus leucas (assembly GCF_059928025.1). Classification (NCBI taxonomy): domain Eukaryota; kingdom Metazoa; phylum Chordata; class Mammalia; order Artiodactyla; family Monodontidae; genus Delphinapterus; species Delphinapterus leucas. The sequence goes on from NC_143132.1 coordinate 47,933,639, forward strand.
AATTAAATCATTCTTCTCCCAATTGACACTGGTAGTTTTCCAGTTTTATTTCTGTTTCAAATAGCAGTGGCTATCTTTATGCATATATCTAGGTTAACTTTTGCAAGTATATCCAGAGGGTAAATTCTTAACAGTAAGATTGCCAGATTAGAGGGACTCACATTTGACATTTTAATGGATATTACAGAGTCAATTTCCTGAAAACTGCATTGAGGTAAATGTAATTTTCTATATGTTATTTCTTTTTTTTTTGAAGCAAATACATAGAATTTTTATTTTCTCCTACACAAAATTTTTATATTCCTGTATATAAAATCCAAAAATATACTTCTTCTTTTATTTTATATTATAGTAAAATAATCAGTACATTGTATTTTATTTCTATACAGATTTTTCCCCAACACCTTCTCTAGCTATTCTTTATCTTCTGTTTCATGCACTTCTGTGTGCTATTTGTAATTGTTTCCTTTTCTCCTTTTTCCTCCCCCTCTTTTGCCATTTTCCTGTTACCTGTCAGTCTCTATCTCTCTCTAAATATGTGTTATTCCATTTACAAAGGGAGGAGGGAAATGGATGAATAAATGATGGTATATTTCACATATCATACATGTATATATACACGTATATATTTACACTCTGGAAGATTGCCCAGTAATGAAAAATAAGAAAACTAGAGCTATGTGTGTCAACATGGATAAATTTTACAATGTTGGGAGTAGGATAGCAGTTGCAGAAGAATACAATTGAACAGTGTACTATTTATATAAATTTTACTTAAAATGCAAAACGCTACTGTATATCATTTAAGAATATTCATGTTGGGTTAAAAGTAAAGATGAGACACCAAATTCACATAGTCACTGTTTCTTATTGGGAAGAAAGGGGGATGTGACTGGGCAAAAATCCGTGAGTGCTTCACTTTTTTATTTAAGCTAGAGGTGAATAGATATGTGAGATTTCATTTTTTATTATGTCTTTTTATAATTTGATTTCTTAAAAAGCAAAGAGAAGAATATCTACAATTATTAACTCTAGGGAGTGTAATTCCCCTTTGTTAAATTAGAGAAACAAAATAACTAGAATGTCTTATATTTCTTTCACAAAAAATCCCACTAAATAGATTTTTACTTATCTATCCCAGCATGGATTTTTTTGTTGTTGTTATTTTCCTTAAAATCAGAAACCAGCAACTCTGCAGATGGAGTGCAATCTATAAAAATATTGAATCACTATGTTGTACACCTAAAACCAGTATAATTTTGTAAATCTACTATACTTCAATAATAAAAAAAAAAGAAACCAGCAAGAGAAAAAGAACTCTGCCATCTTTGCCCTCAAGATAGCTGCTAATATTATTATTGGACAATTCTGCCATCTCTCGACAGACTAGTCATAGATTAGAGTTATGTTATATAAATCAAAAAAGTTGAGGGCTTCCCTGGTGGCGCAGTGGTTGAGAGCCCGCCTGCCAATGCAGGGGACACGGGTTCGTGCCTCGGTCTGGGAAGATCCCACGTGCCGCGGAGCGGCTGGACCTGTGAGCCATGGCCGCTGAGCCTGCGCGTCCGGAGCCTGTACTCCGCAACGCGACAGGCCACAACAGTGAGAGGCCTGCGTACCGCAAAAAAAAAAAAAAAAAAAGTTGAAATTCCTCATAGTTTAATATTTTAAAAGTATATTCTCAATATTTTCACACCATCTAGAATGATGTTTCATAATCTTTCATAGTAGTACCAGTGGCATAAGGAAATATAGTAGCTGGGTTAGAATTTCTTTTTTCCAACATGTGTGTTTAAAATACTACTGAAATTTTTTTCAGGCTATTAAAAAATGTATCATTTTTAAAGTTGGTGATACCCACTTTTAACATCTTATAATTCTTTATAGATGAAATTGACAGTTCTTCAATGTCAGATGATGATAGAAAAGAGGTTGTAAACATTCAGACTTGGATAAACAAGCCAGACGTCAAGCATCATTTTCCTTGTAAAGAAGTGAAAGAAAGTGGACACATATTTCCTAGGTACTTTTTAAAATACCTTCTTCAGAAGTAAAATTGAATTTAGGGAAGAATGATATAAAAGGTAGCTGCAGAAGAAATTTTATGTATCCAAGTACAATAAGATACAATTTCCTGGGGATTTCCCTGGCGGTCCAGTGGTTAAGACTCTGAGCTCCCACTGCAGGGGGCACGGGTTCAATCCCTGGTCAGGGAACTAAGATCCCGCATGCCGTGCAGTGCAGAAAAAAATAATAAACAGACACACAATGAGATATAATTTTCCTCTGTCAACTTGTATTATATGTCTTGATTTTTAAAAAATATTTCTAATGTAATTTTTTTATTTTGAAAAATTTAAACAGAAAAGTTGAAGACATAGTACATTGAATATCTTTATAAGCCTCTCTCAGACTCACCAGCTTTTAACTTTTTTCACACTACCCCATCTCTCTCTTTATGTTTGTATATACATACACACATACACATACACTTTCTTTTTGTCATACCATTCAGAAGAAGCTTATAGATATGACACTTTACCCCTAAATGCTTCAGCATAAATCTCCAAGGAATATGAACAGTCTCCTCCACAACTCCAGTAGCACTATCACATCTTTAAAAACTTTAAAATTAATGAACATCATTCAACATACAGAACACACTCAAATTTTTCAGTGTCTCTAAAGTATCTTTTATTGTCTTTGTTTTTTTCTTCCTGGTCCAGGATCCAGTCCTGTTTCACACATTGCATTTGCCTGTTATCTCTCTTTAGTCTCACCCAGTGTAGAACAATACTGCTTCCCTCACCACACTTCCCCCTTTTCTTCATGTTGAATGAATCCTTTTTGAGTCTAGGCCAACTGTTCTGCAGAATGTCCCACATTCTGGATATCTGATGTTTGTCCTGTTGTATTTCATAAAAGTGTGTGAGTATTATCACTATACTAAAAGTGAGCTGAGACACAAAGCAGGGTGTGTGTATTAATAATTCTATCCCTATTTTGCCTGTAGGATCCAGTTAAAGAATATTATTAAATATGTAAGGCAGCCCACGTATTGCTTAGTGGTCTTTGACATAAAGTATATGTTATGGTATGTTGAATGAGGATAGTTTACTGTTAAAAGTCTGAAAAGTAGTATATTCCAAATACCATATAGAATAGATTCTAAAATTTTATTATTTTAATGATTTCTAATTGTATTGTAGTTTTTATTATATTAAATATAATTTTTGCTCTTAAACAGTTACAGGATTATCTGTTAATAAAACATTAATTTTGCATACAACTAAAGGAAAATTAAAAGCTGTTACTAGGTAGCTTATTTGTTTATAGACGATCCTTTGCCTTCACTTTTTAACTCAAAAGTAATTTCATCTGGAGTTGAACATTTTTTATAATTGGGGCTGTTGAAGTAATAGTTGTTTTAAATGACATTTCTTTAAATTCTTTTTGTTTTTTTAATGCTTTTGTCCCTCTCAAGTCATCTGTTGGTTACTGCAACACATATGTACTGTTTAAGGGAGATTCTTTCACGGAAAGGATTGGCTTATATCCAGTCTCGACAAGCACTAAATTCTGTGGTTAAAATAACATCCAAAAAAAAACATCCTGAGCTAATTACCTTCAAGTATGGAAACAGCAGCACTTCAGGAATAGAAATTTTGGCAATCGAAAGGTAAGATTTTCTTAGGATGATGTTATCTGAATTAGTGAATTAGTTCATTATTAAACACGGTTTGTTTCTCTGTTTTGGGGAATGGATGGTGGAATAGGATACTTGAACCATTTTTATTAGTATTCTCGCTATCTTTCTTCTTACAAATTTGTAGTAATATATGGTTTAGCCATTAGCACATGATTTCATTAAGTGCAGTAGCTAATTTCACAAACCTTTTGACAGAAGGGTCTTTAGGAATAATCTACACCAGTGCTACACTAAATGCTGGTTTGCAATTAAATACGAGCTTTTATTTTCCTTCATCAAATAATTCTTGTTTTAAAAACGTATCAACGAAGTAAGCAGTGTGCTGGATGATGTAGTTAATTTACAGTCTGGTACAGGTTCTTCCTTATCTCATTGTGTACCAGTGACAAACAGTTCATGGACTGGCACAAGGGCCGTAGACCACACTGCTCTCGAAGCTAAACCATCTTTAATCTTACAGGTAAAAATGTGAAGCCCAGAGGGGTTGAATGACTTCCAGATCTTCACACTTGTGTTAGAACCAAATATAGCCCTCCTGACTCCTGATCTCCAGTTCATTCCACCTTGCTCTATGTAATATGAAAAATCACCTTCCTTTTGCATTTAGATTTTCTTTCTTTAAAAATAACTCTTTTGAGTATATGTTGAAATAAGTGATGGGGAGTACATAGGAGGGCAACTGTGCTTGATTTGTAGGTTACTTCGACATTGGAATTGATATCTAAGTTGAATCCTGAACAGAAGGCTCTATATTAATATATATATTTTTCCCCCATAGGTATTTGATTCCAAATGCAGGAGATGCTACCAAAGCCATAAAACAACAGATCATGAAAGTTTTGGATGCTTTGGAAAGTTAATATAAAATAAAATTATTTCAAAAGAAATTAAGGCAACCAAGAGAAATATGGACATATTTTCCTGACTGAGTACTAACCGGAGACTTTCATTTGCTTATGGGGGTGCTTGAATAGCAAGTCTAAGAAGGTGTAAATTATTACAGTCAATCTCTGGAAAGTTAAATTGTTTTAAAATTTTCTTTTGCATTTTTGGTTTTGTAAAATGATTTCTTATAAAGGTCAGTTATTAAATGACTTTGAAGTAAATGACCGTGTGCCCTTATGAACTAAGGGTGCAGAATGCAGTTCTGTTTTGAAGAGCTGTTTTAAGGGAACACGCATCAGTTTAGATTTAAAAACAACCATACACATATATATTTGCAGTGTCTTCACTGAAAATTAGAGGTAGAATTCATTGAAGAGACCCCTTTAATTGCTACATTTAGGTTTACCCACTGAGCAGTATGAGAAACTAAAAAGTATTACGTAGATTAATAATTAGCTTGCTGTTTCTGTTCTTAAAAAGAGTGAAATCTTTTTTAATGCAATGGATGAAGATTCCAGCCAACTCAAATGCAGACCAACTAGTGAAATGTTGAAACATCAGTTTCTAAGTCATCTTTGCACCATTAGCTAATAGTTTGAACACTTAGTGCTTCAGATACTAAACTTCATCCTAATTGTCTCTAAGGAGCAGTTAAAAGCATTATAATAAGTAGGTAGGCATGTTAAGATTAAAATTAACACTTGGGGGACTGACTTGTATCTTTAAAAATGTCATTGGTCTTTATTACCAGAGGAATATTTGATTTAGAATGTTTCAAAACAGGTGTTGAGTACACATGGATTTACCCTCGGTGAGATTATGTCTGTGACCACACTATTATCCACCTAAAGAAAAGCCAGATAACCAGAGAGCTGTCTAAACTAGTTTTTATCATCACTTTCTGAAATTTCTTTTTCTTCTTTGGTTTTTGTTCTCTTACTAAAGTTCCAGTGGTTTGAAAAGATTTTTAGTCTCTTAATATGACAAAACTGAAAAGTGGTCTGCTTTATTTTGCAGCTTTCTCAGTTTAATTCATTGAGGTTCATATTAGACACATTTGGTGAAAGAAATCCAGGAACACGTTTGGGGCCATGGAATGACTGCTTATAAAATCTGTTTGGGAAGTAGCAAATCCTCACAACCTGCTATGTCCTAAAATGTAATGGATTGTCTCTAAGAGGTTGATAGGAGAAATATTTAGATGTATTCTGTTTACAGCCAGTTATTTTAATTTACTTAATGGAAATCAAGTGAAAAAAAGGCAACATAATTAAAGATATTTTATTCTAATATCTAAATAATAAAGTTTGAGTGGTTGAAGACATTTGCATGAAATTGCACCTGGTGCAATACTTGATATTTATAACTCTCCCCACAACTGTTGTATTGCATTTTTTCCCTTCTTTTGGTGCCCCTTTTAGAAATGTCTTGAAGTCTCATTTTTTGCCCATTTCAGCCATGGGACTTCTTTCATAATATTAGTGTAAAGATATTTGTGTTACTCTTTATAAATTACAGTTGTAAATAAATCAGTACAGTTTGCTCAAAACTTTGTTCTTAAGGACAGTGTGTCTCTCCCTCTCTTTTTCTCCCTTCCCCCCATTTGTAAATCTCTATGGATACAACAAAATTAGGAAATTGAGGTCTATCCTTTCAGTGGAATTTAAATGTTCAGATTTTAGGTTTGAAAGTATTAGATTCCTATTTCTGTTCTTCTAGATGGGGAGGAGGAAAGAGGTAGTTTAAAACTAATTACATTACATCTACATGTAGTAAATTCCTCCCTTGAACTACTCATCTGAACTTCAGTTTTCTCATCTGAAATAGCCCAGTTATTAGTCATGAATACCAAATGGAAAGATGTTTCATTGATTGTATTAGGCACTTATGTAGCTTATCCTCCCTTCACTGTCCCGATAACCAGAGAACTAGAATTCACTCTGGGATATCCACCTCCCGTGGACCCTTAAGGATTGCAGGGGTTGCAGCATTATGCGGTTGGTATTTTCTGTATTTTCAAGATGAGAAAAACAAGGCTCAAAGAAATTGAAAAGAAAAAGTACCCCTTATCTCTCCCCAATCCCTGGGAATTATTATTGCTTATTAAGGTGTAAAATTAATCCCCTATGTAATATTTGATGTCACTTGTCCACCATTAATAAAACATGTTTTCTAGTAGAGATGATAAATTTTTACTGATACATACTCAACCATTTTGCCACTGGTATGTTTCTTACAGGACCATTAAAACTCCTTAGCATGATATTCTAACATACTAAACTAACTGCCATAGGTTGACAGTTCTATTTAAAATGTGACAGTTTGGCTCAGGCTGCCATAACAAAATACCATAGACTGGGTGGCCTGAACAACAAATTTATTTTCTCACAGTTCTGGAAGCTGAAGTCCGAGATCAGGGTACCAGCATGGTTAGGTTCTAGAGAGTTCTCTTCCTGACTTGGAGATGGGCACCTTCTCACTGAGTCTTTGTATGTCTTTTCCTCTGTGCTCTCAAAGAGAGCTCTCTTGCTCTTTCTTCTTCCTACAGGAACACTAATCCCATGATGAGGGCCCCATCCTCATGATTTCATCTAACCCTAATTACCTCCCCAAGGCCCTGTCTCCAAATCACACTAGTGATTAGGGTTTCATCATATGAATTGTAGGGGTACACAAACATTGCCTGTGACAGTATTTTTTATCATGAACAGTGTTGGATTTTTGTCAAAATTTGTTTGCATCTGTGGAGATAGTCATGTGGCTTTTCTCCTTTATTAAAGGTTTATTCCATTAATTGGTTTTCATATGTTAAACCAAACTTCTATTCCTGGGGTAAATCCCAGTTGGTCATAGTGTGATCCTCACAACAGTCTTAGGCTATGTGTGATATTATCCCCATATTATGGATGAAGAAATAAAGGCACAAAGAGGATAACTATTTCTAAGATATATAGCAAATAACTGTTAGAGCCAGGATTTAAAACCAGACCATCCAATTCCAGAGTTCATGCTCATGACTGATAGGCTATGCCTGACTTCTTTGCTGGGGTCTGGAAATAGTAGGCCAGAGCTAGGGGCCTCTATCAGGTCACTGCTCACTTTTCTCTCTTCAGGTCACCAGCTTCACTCCATAGGTACCTTTCTAGTCCATGTAGGTATTTTAAGTTGCTATCCCTATGCTGCTAATAACTTGCCCAAAGTTACATGGCCTTTCGGTGATGAAGCAAAGTTTTTAACTCTGGTCTTCTGATTTGTAGACAATTGCATCAGAAATTTAGAAGCAGTTATACATACATTTACATACACACACCACCCCTCTCCTTCGACTCTCACCCTGTGCAAAGCTCTAAACCCAATACGATAATTCCCAAGTTTGAGTCTTTCGTTTTTTGTAGTATCAAACATTCTTCTAGGATCTCATCCACTCTTAAAGTTTCTTCTCTTTTTCTGGTGCAGATGATTCCAATTCTTCCTCCTGATTTTCAGTCCTTCATCTCTCTTAGTCATTTGTATACCTACCTCACCCCCAAAATTGAACTCATGTTCCCCCAGACTAACTTCCCTAATACTACGAAGGATTGACTGGAGGGCAAGATGCTGGTGGAAAGGAGACCAGTTACGAGTTGCCTGTAGTAGTCTCCCCAAAATGAGGAAGACCTTTCTGTGGATGGTGGTCATGGGGACAGAAAAAGGGGCAGCAATCAAGGGGGTGCTTCAGGAGAATAAGAAGCGCCCTGTCGCTAGCCAGAGGTTGGGGGTAAAAGACTTGAAAGACACAGAAGTGACTTAGATTTTTGGGAGGAGGGGATGGGGAGCAGAGGGAACTGGAAAACAGTATAAAGGGTGGTGCCTGTGAGTGAAAGAGGAAAGTACGGATGAGAAGCTCTTTTAGAGGGGATAAATTTAGTTTCAGACAGTTGAGTTTGAACTGGTATCAAGACATGTAAATAGAGATGGCTGGAGATAGAGGAATAGGTCCTCTGGAGTAAAAATGGAAATCCTGATCAGTACCAGCCTGGACATGGACATTAAAGCAGTGAGACATGGTTGGCAACAGCAGAATTTTAGCTAGGTTTTAGAGATCCATCTAGTGTAGTGATTTTACTCTTCGGCTGCTTTTCAAATGTCTGATGAAAGGGAATATGGAAACACGCAGGCAGAGCTGCTGCGGTTGAAGGGGCAGGGAGTGGAGTGGTGGAAGGGCTGCACAAACTCAGCTCACCTGCCTCTCTCCTTCTGCCTCTAAATCCTTTTGTATTACACATGATGACAAGGTCCTGAGAGTGAGGTGATTTGCCCTAGGTGTTAACATAAAATAAGTGGCAGAGCCAGAACTGGAACCCAGCATCTAGCTTTTCTGTTATGCCCAGAAAGTTCTAAGGGAAAGCGCAAAAACAGTTTTTATTACTTTCCTTTTCTCTAGAATCCGGGTTGGCAGTTTCCCTGCATGGGATGTAAGGAACACAGCACCCACCGGTTCTTGGGCTTGATGGTCTTCTCCTGCCTCTTGGATGGCTCTTTCCCAGGCTTCACAGGCCCCTCTTCTGCCTGTGCCTTTCACAGTCCACTTGAGTTGTTGTCATTTGCATTCAGAGCTCCATCTTGGTCTAAACTTCTGATAACTCCTAAATCAGTCTCCAGGCTGGGCATCTGAGCTTGAGGCTTATGTCCAACCGCCTACTGGGCGTCTCTACCTGGATGTTCCAATAACATGTCCAGCCATGTCTGGAACCATTGTTGGATACAACTTTATGCCAATAAACTTCCAAGTCTAAATGAAGGGTAACTTTTTTTTTTTTTTTTTTTTTTTTTTTTACAGATTGTAAGAGGCTAATATTGAATAAGGGACCTCAAAAAGCTATAAGTATAGCAAAATTTAAAAGGTTATTAAAGATCTTTCTGCTGCCAAGCCAGGTCCAGATAGTCTGTTAAAGCTTCAAAAACCCCATAATTGCTGTGCATTTCCCCTTGAGTTTACTATGAAAGTGTTAAAATTTAAACTTTTAAAAAGTCTTAAAATAGTACCATGAACAGCTATATATCCTCCTCCTAGATTTAATAATTAACATTTTGCCATATTTGGTTTATCTCTATATAAGCACATATTTTCAAGTCAGAAATTCTGACACTTCACCCCTAAATACTTCAGCATGCATCTCCTCAGAGTGAAGACAATGTCTGGCATAATCACAGTTATCACACAAAATTCATTAAAGCAGCAAATATCCAGTTCATATTTAAATGTCCCTAATTGTCCCCAGAATGTTTTTTATAGTATCCTTTTAAAAACTAAGATACATTTCAATATAGTTTATTCCAGAGTATTAAGAATAGCAAACTTTATTCGTCTTATGATCTTTGATCCCCACGCCTGACAAAAGCACAAACACACAAAAATCAGTCCTGACTAATAAATGCAAGTATCCTGAAACATTATTAGCAGATTTCAGCATATTAGAGGACTGAATTGTTGTTGAGGATATTCTGTCTGAACCCAGTTTCTCTTTTCCCCTCCCCAATCACGTAGCAGCCTTGTAGTCCAATCCCACTGTTGTCTTGAGTGCCTAAATTAACCTAGATAATTCTATCCTCGTCACGGCGACTTGTTCAAATAGCCCAAGGCAATCAGCCTCTGGTATTTCCCCTGGCCACAGAGGTGATGCAACTGGCAAGAGGCTCAGTTCTTTCGCTGAGAATCGAAGAGGCCGGTTGTTAAACATTGACTAGTGCACCACCCGGATTTTGGTCGTCCCTTGCCTTTCGAGGATCTGACTACAAGGATGTTACATAAACAGCGGGCGATTAATAGGTGTTTGAGGCTTGCTGGAAAGAAAACACCCTCTCCGCGGAGCCAGCGGGCCAGGAGGCGAGGCGTGGCGGGGCGTGGCGGGGGCGGATCCTCGGACGCTGCGGCACCGCCCCTCGCGGCGCCGGCGCGGTGGCCCACAGACCTCCGCTCAGGCTCCGGTGCCAGTGGTGCTTCCCGGCAGAGCCATGGCCAGTAAGTAGCGCCGCGGCCCGAGCTTGGACTGGAGGGAGGCTTCGGGCGCGGCGCCGGCGGACGGTCTCGCCGGCTCAGCCCCTCGCCTCCGCGTCGTGTCCCCGCCGCGCCCATGGCCTTCCTTGCTCCAGTGGCCGCGGGGCTGGGGGCCCGAGCGGCGAGGCCGGTGGGCGCGGGCGGGGCGGGGAAGGGAGGGGAGGCCGCAGAGCACAGCGCGGCGCACGTCGGGGATTCCGGGCTTCCGGGAGGGCCGGAGGGGCCGCGGGAGCGTTGGGCCTGCGTGCCGGAAGGGCCCGCGCCTTGCGTCCCACTGTGCTTGTGTGAAACGGAAGGCAGAGATTCCAGGTGCGTTCCGGGCGCCCCTACTCCAGATTCACCTGCGCGGGAAGGAGCGGGGGCAGGTGCTCTTTTAAAATGCCACTTCCGCACCCTCCCTGTGGTCTTCCCTGTTTCTCACCGCTACCCCCGCTCAGCGACCCGAAGACTGTGCACTTTCAGTAATTATGATACTTCTTCAAATGTGAAACTTTGTCCCGTGGCATTCTTGGAGACTGTTGCTAGGTTTTAGATTGAGGTTTTTTTTACATCTTCATTGGAGTAAAATTGCTTTACAATGGTGTGTTAGTTTCTGCTTTATAACAAAGTGAATCAGTTATACACATACATATGTTCCCATATCTCGTCCTTCTTGCGTCTCCCTCCCTCCCACCCTCCCTATCCCACCCCTCTAGGCGGTCACAAAGCACGGAGCTGATCTCCCTGTGCTATGCGGCTGCTTCCCACTAGCTATCTACCTTACGTTTGGTAGTGTATATATGTCCATGCCACTCTCTCGCTTTGTCACAGCTTACCCTACCCCCTCCCCATATCCTCAAGTCCATTCTATAGTAGGTCGGTGTCTTTTTTCCTGTCTTACCCCTAGGTTCTTCATGACATTTTTTTTTCTTAAATTCCCTATATATGTGTTAGCATACGGTATTTGTCTTTCTCTTTCTGACTTACTTCACTCTGTATGACAGACTCTAGGTCCATCCACCTCATTACAAATAGCTCAATTTCGTTTCTTTTTAAGGCTGAGTAATATTCCATTGTATATATGTGCCACATCTTTTTTTTTTTTACATTTATTGTGCACTTTATTTCTATTATTTTTTTTAACATTTTTATTGGGGTATAATTGCTTTACAGTGGTGTGTTAGTTTCTGCTTTATAACAAAGTGAATCAGTTATACATATACATATGTTCCCATATCTCTTCCCTCTTGCGTCTCCCTCCCTCCCACCCTCCCTATCCCACCCCTCCAGGCGGTCACAAAGCACCGAGCCGATATCCCTGTGCCATGCGGCTGCTTCCCACTAGCTATCTACCTTACGTTTGTTAGTGTATATATGTCCATGACTCTCTCTCGCCCTGTCACAGCTCACCCTTCCCCCTCCCCATATCCTCAAGTCCGTTCTCCAGTAGGTCTGTGTCTTTATTCCTGTCTTACCCCTAGGTTCTTCATGACATTTTTTTTTCTTAAATTCCATATATATGTGTTAGCATACGGTATTTGTCTTTTTCTTTCTGACTTACTTCACTCTGTATGACAGACTCTAGGTCTATCCACCTCATTACAAATAGCTCAATTTCGTTTCTTTTTAAGGCTGAGTAATATTCCATTGTATATATGTGCCACATCCTCTTTATCCATTCATCCGATGATGGACACTTAGGTTGTTTCCATCTCTGGGCTATTGTAAATAGAGCTGCAGTGAACATTTTGGTACATGACTCTTTTTGAATTATGGTTTTCTCAGGGTATATGCCCAGTAGTGGGATTGCTGGGTCATATGGTAATTCTATTTGTAGTTTTTTAAGGAACCTCCATACGGTTCTCCATAGTGGCTGTACCGATTCACGCTCCCACCAGCAGTGCAAGAGTGTTCCCTTTTCTCCACACCCTCTCCAGCATTTATTGTTTCTAGATTTTTTGATGGTGGCCATTCTGACTGGTGTGAGATGGTATCTCATTGTAGTTTTTTTTTTTTTTTTTTAAACATCTTTATTGGGGTATAATTGCTTTACAATGGTGTGTTAGTTTCTGCTTTATAACAAAGTGAATCAGTTATACATATACATATGTTCCCATATGTCTTCCCTCTTGCGTCTCCCTCCCTCCCACTCTCCCTATCCCACCCCTCCAGGCTGTCACAAAGCACCGAGCTAATATCCCTGTGCCTTGCGGCTGCTTCCCCCTAGCTATCTACCTTACTACATTTGTTAGTGTGTATATGTCCATGACTCTCTCGCGCCCTGTCAAAGCTCACCCTTCCCCCTCCCCATATCCTCAAGTCTGTTCTCCAGTAGGTCTGTGTCTTTATTCCTGTCTTACCCCTAGGTTCTTCATGACATTTTTTTCCCCTTAAATTCCATATATATGTGTTAGCATACGGTATTTGTCTTTTTCTTTCTGACTTACTTCACTCTGTATGACAGACTCTAGGTCTATCCATCTCATTACAAATAGCTCAATTTCATTTCTTTTTAAGGCTGAGTAATATTCCATTGTATATATGTGCCACATCTTCTTTATCCATTCATCCGATGATGGGCGCTTAGGTTGTTTCCATCTCCGGGCTATTGTAAATAGAGCTGCAATGAACATTTTGGTACATGACTCTTTTTGAATTTTGGTTTTCTCAGGGTATATGCCCAGTAGTGGGATTGCTGGGTCATATGGTAATTCTATTTGTAGTTTTTAAGGAACCTCCATACTGTTCTCCATAGTGGCTGAACCAATTCACATTCCCACCAGCAGTGCAAGAGTGTTCCCTTTTCTCCACACCCTCTCCAGCATTTATTGTTTCTAGATTTTTTGATGATGGCCATTCTGACTGGTGTGAGATGATATCTCATTGTAGTTTTGATTTGCATTTCTCTAATGATTAATGATGTTGAGCATTCTTTCATGTGTTTGTTGGCATTCTGTATATCTTCTTTGGAGAAATGTCTATTTAGTTCTTCTGTCCATTTTTGAATTGGGTTCTTTGTTTTGTTGTTATTGAGCTGCATGAGCTGCTTATAAATTTTGGAGATTAATCCTATGTCAGTTGCTTCATTTGCAAATATTTTCGCCCATTCTGAGGGTTGTCTTTTGGTCTTGTTTATGGTTTCCTTTGCTGTGCAAAACTTTGAAGTTTCATTAGGTCCCATTTGTTTATTTTTGTTTTTATTTCCGTTTCTCTAGGAGGTGGGTCAAAAAGGATCTTGCTGTGATTTATGTTATAGAGTGTTCTGCCTATGTTTTCCTCTTAAGAGTTTGATAGTTTCTGGACTTACATTTAAGTCTTTAATCCATTTTGAGCTTATTTTTGTGTATGGTGTTAGGGAGTGATCTAATCTCATACTTTTACATGTACCTGTCCAGTTTTCCCAGCACCACTTATTGAAGAGGCTGTCCTTTCTCCACTGTACATTCCTGCCTCCTTTATCAAAGATAAGGTGACCATATGTGCGTGGGTTTATCTCTGGGCTTTCTATCCTGTTCCATTGATCTATATTTCTGTTTTTGTGCCAGTACCATACTGTCTTGATTACTGTAGCTTTGTAGTATAGTCTGAAGTCAGGGAGCCTGATTCTTACAGCTCCGTTTTTCGTTCTCAAGATTGCTTTGGCTATTTGGGGTCTTTTGTGTTTCCATACAAATTGTGAAATTTTTTGTTCTAGTTCTGTGAAAAATGCCAGTGGTAGTTTGATTTAGTTTTGAACGTGAGTTTTGCAAAGGCACCAACCCTGATTATTTGTAATTTGAGCCCTGTCAGGTGAAAATGAAGCACCTGTTTTCTTTGATTTGTGCTTTTGTGGTAAGAGGACTGATTAATTTGCTCCACAGTGAGCCCCCCTCACACCCACTGCAGAATGCCCACTTCTCTTGGGAAAAAAAAAAAAAAACTGGGCAAGTTTTTTCTGCACCTGGACCTTGAGCTTTCAGGTTAGGTATTACATGTTACTTACACATCCCCATTCTGGATCAGCCCCAGGGATGAGTTTCTAGCTGTGTTTGTTCCCAGGTCTTTGCCTGATTCTTTTACATGAGGCAGTGGAGTGCTCTAGGCTCAAAGTCTGGAGACCGGGATTATTACAGCCTTGGCTCAGCCCATGTCAACAAGTCATTTGATCTCTCTGGACCTCAGTTTCCTGTCCTTTAAAATGGACATTTTTAAGAAATAAATGTTATTTTGAAACCCTTAAAAAAAAAAGAAATAAAATGGACATAAACTCTTCCTACCAAGGGCTAGTGAGGCTCCCTCAAGATGGTAAGGTTTGTGGAAGTGCTCTCTGTTTTTCATTTCAACCTCCTGGAGCGCAGTGCAAGTTGGTGGCTGAATGAACCTTCAGGATCAAGGTATAGAAGTCCTTTTAGGGACTTGCCTGGTGGCGCAGTGGTTAAGAATCCACCTGCCATTGCAGGGGACACAGATTCGATCCCTGGTCCAGGAAGATCCCACATGCCGCGGATCACCTAAGCCCGTGCGCCACAACTACTGAAGCCCCCTTGCCTAGAGCCCGTGTTCCGCAACGAGAGAAGACCCCGCTCACTGCAACTAGAGAAAACCTGTGCACAGCAAAGAAGACCCAACGCAGTCAAAAAAGAAAAAAAAAAAAGTCCTTTTACACACCTCCCTCTGAGTTGTGACTGTCTCTTTCAGAAGAGGCTGATGGACTTGAGAGCTGTGGTTCTTGGTGGGGTTGAGGGTGGTGTTGATCTGACTCCCTTGAGGAATGTTTTCAAGTTACATGACCTCAGCCCCACCCACCCAAAAACAAACAAGGTAGTCATTCTGTCTGCAGTCCAGATTTTGGCTTGCTTCTGGCTGTGCCACTTACTTTGTTGACTGGCTTCGTGCAGCTTTCCCTCTGCAAGCTTCTTGTTTCCTCATCTACAAGATACTGTTAATGATACCTCACAGATGCTTCCATGTGTAAAGGACCTGCCTGTTCCTTCTGCTGTTTCCATGTTGGTCCCTTCAGTTAAGATATTTTATCCTTTGTTCCCCTTGGTAAGTCCTTAATTTTTAGAATACAATGAATATTAGTATAGCCAGGGACCTGACAATGAAAAGTAGTTTCATTTTACTGCTGAGGAGATGAAGTGACTAGTATCTCGTCCTCAGCCTCAGGGAACTCCCCAGTGGTGGAATTGTCCGGCTTCAGCCCCCCTGTGGAGCGGGTGCTTTGCAGCATGTCGGGCAGTCCCAAGCCTGGTGCAGGACAGCTGCCTTTCTGGGTGTGATGGGCGAGAAAGGAAGCCATCAACAGAACCATGGTGGACTTCATCTTACCCTCCTTCAGAAGCAGAGACAAACCCAGCTTCTAAGTTATAGTGGAGACCTTTAGTTGGTCTGTGATGTTTTAGTGACAGCTCAGGCTGTTTGCCCCAAAGTAATTATCCCAGCTTTTGTTTCCTGTTTGGTTTTCATCCAGTCTTTGAAACTATTTGACGAACTGCATTCCGGGTTAAATTTAGTTCCTCTCAGTATATTTAGGAGAAACCAAGGAATGGAACATCTGAGTTTTCTTACTTTTGGGGTTAACCATGAGCCAAACAGGCCTTCATCAAAGGCTAGGGTCTGTCAATGTTGCCTCTCTGGGGATGTTTTTACAGCTACAGGAGAGACCCAGAGAGAGAAGTCACTAATGGTGGGATTTCAGACTCCACAGCAGAGGCCAGGTAGGGAAGCGAGGCCAGGCCATTACTGATAATTCCTGAAGTTTTGCAAAACTTTGTGGGTTACGACATGGTTTGGAACCTTTAATGTAGCCTTTCGTCAGACCATAAGCAAAAACTGTCAATCAGGGTCCAGGCAGGACTCGGAAACCACACCAGTCACTTGAACAGGAAAAGAATTCATATAAAGGACTCTTAACCAGTAAAAGGTGATTACTGTAAGAGCTAAAAGAGAACTCTATAGGAAAAGCAAATGTAGGGTGTGGCTACTACCTCAAGGAAGGAGTAAGCCTGGAGGAGCCACTGACCTGCTTGCCCCAAGCCTGACAGCAGGTCTGGTTGGCAGAGCTGGCCACATAATATGTGGGACTGAGTCTCCAGTGAAAATGTGGAGCCGTTTGTTCAGGGAGCAGGAAAAAACGCTGTTGGGTTTTCCTTGCACAGTGTTTCTCTCAACCTCTCATGGTATTTTCCATTTGCTACTTAATGTTGTGCTCCTTTGGGCACGGGAATATTCATGCGGTGAGTGCAGACCTGCCCAGGGGCCCTGCCCTGTGACTAGGCACATGTGCAGCCCACTGGTTGCCAGGCTCCCCCTCTACCTGCAGCTGGACCAGTGCACTGTGTCCCAGCTGGTGACGGGGACTTCGAGACAGGCATGTCCGCTTCCCATGGGCCTGCTGCCCCAACTCACGGTGGAGCAGAGACTTCCAAAGGGATTTCACCTGCTACGCTGGGAGGTGCTCAGCATCTGGACTGGGGATAGACTGGAGGCCGGAGGTCACATAAGGGATAGTCGCCTGCTCAGACCTAGCCTTCTTTCTTCAAGCCACGTTCTCACTTGTAAGGCAGAAGCTGGCCCTGCCTGCTTCACTTCAGACTCTTGTGCCTGGAATGGGCTTTGCCCACGGATGTAGCTCTGTCTCAGGGTTGCTCAACCTCAGCGTTATTGACATTTAGGACTGGATAATTCTTTGTTGTCAGGGACTGTCCTGTGCGTTATGGCATGTTTGGCAGTGTCCCTGACCTCTGCCCACTAGATGCCAGTAGTACTGCATTAGCTGTGACCATCAACAATGTCTCCAGACATTGCCAGATGCCTTGGGGGGCAAAATTAACCTTCCATTGAGAAATGCTGCTCTATGTGATTCAGCAGTCAGATCTTCTGACAGCTGTTTTCTTTTATCTTCATCCTCAGCTTTCCGCTTGGCCCTCATCCAGCTTCAAGTTTCTTCTGTCAAATCAGATAACCTCACTCGAGCCTGTGGCCTTATCTGGGAGGCAGCAAAGCAGGGAGCCAAAATAGTTTCTCTGCCAGTAAGTATGGAGGCAGCCACCCCTTTCTGGGGACTGTTGTCCCAGCAGAATAATGTCCGCTAGCTCTGGTTGTCCTTCTGTGTCCTGGGGTCCAGCAAGGTCCTTTGGGACCCCAGGATTGTTCCATGTTTGTCTGGAAGATGACCCTAGCAAGAGTCTTTGTGATAGGATGTGCCAGCATGCTTACAGGTTTTTAACTTTAGGTCACTTGCTCGGTTCAGAAGCCTAGCAGGCTGAGGGACTTAACCTAAAGCTAAAATACTCAGTGCCTCAGATATTTACCTTCTTTCCTTGTGTACTTAAGTCTTTACAGGACCAGGACGTATTGATTTTAGCGCTAAGCTTCCAGCATTTAAAAAAATTGTTGAAAACTGAAAATTGTTAGAGATATTTAGGAAGTCTGTGGTATCTTCCAAAGTGTGGTAAGCCAGTAGGACTCTGCATCTGTCTCCTACGTCATCTCTTTTAGAACAGAATCAGCTGAAGATTGCGCCACATTTGTTTGTCAGCAAATACAGGGTCAGCCCCAGAGAAGGTCCTGCACGTGTCAGGACATGCATCTACTGGCAGAGGCCTGCTGGGGTCAGTGGGAGAACTATTCCCGACCACCCACTACCCCACTGGGGTACCCTGGAGAATTTTCAGGGCTACCTTGTATTTTATTTTAGGCTCCAGGCCATTACAACGTGGCCAGTGAGTAGGAATCTTCAACAAGGGAGCTCGAGATCTTAATTTTGCACCATGGGACTCACCTGTACTTGCACCTGATAACGGGTTCTTGTTGGTTTAAGTTGCTAGGGGTAAAAGAGTCTAAAGGCCAGGAGTGAAAGCACTTGAATTCCCCTCTACCTAACACGTGTTTTGTACAAGTTGGTGATCCTCAGCCTTGAGTTTCCTAGCACAGTGCCTGGTGCACAGGCAATCTCAGTAAATGCGAAATGAATGAACTAGAGTCGAAATCTAGTAGTTTTGCTTTTCTTTTATCACAGAGCTGTTGAGACATATTCAGGGGAGTGAGAGATTTTGCAGGATCAGAATGATAGTGCTGGAAGGGAGCTTAGATCATTTTATACATGAGGAAACACCCTAACCTCTGTGGCTTTCAAAGCTTCTGTATTTTTAAAAAGCACAGGCTTTATTACTTTACATAGTTAATAATATAGTACTGAGACTATGGAGTCATCCTAACACCCAAAGTCCTATGAGTAAGCCCAGTGGTAGTGGGGCCTGCGTGCCCAAGGCTGGGAAGGCGTAGTTCTCCTGCGAACTCAGTGAGAGGCAAGTGTGGTCTTTTGCCAAGGTGACCAGGATCTGGGACAGCACGCTGACTTGTCTCCTCCAGCCCCACCTGAGTCAGGGGCCGAGTCCTGTCTGTGTCCACAGGCTCTTTAGCCCTGAGGTGTCCATGTTTTTCTTATCAGCTGTGTTTTACCCCTTTGAGAGCTATGTCTTTTTACAGCAGAACTTTAAAGTGAGTTGGGTGTTTTGGTGTTTTTTTCCCCTTTTTCTCTTCCAACATTATTCTAGGAATGCTTTAATTCTCCATATGGTACGAAATATTTTCCTGAATATGCAGAGAAAATTCCTGGTGACTCCACACAGAAGCTTTCTGAAGTAGCAAAGAAGTGCAGCATATATGTCATTGGAGGTAACTTCCTACCCTCAAGGTATAATGGCCTAAACATTAAAAACATCTGAGTAACTTTTGTTGTTACATTTAAATCATGGAATACAAATTAGCTATCAAAAAGAATGAGGTAGGGGCTTCCCTGGTGGCGCAGTGGTTGAGGGTCCGCCTGCCAATGCAGGGGACATGGGTTCGTGCCCCGGTCCGGGAAGATCCCACATGCCACGGAGCGGCTAGGCCCGTGAGCCATGGCCGCTGAGCCTGCGCGTCCAGAGCCTGTGCTTCGCAACGGGAGAGGCCACAACAGTGAGAGGCCCGCGTACCGCAAAAAAAAAAAAAAGAATGAGGTAGATCTGTATTTAGGAATGCGGAAGGATCTTTGAGACACACT
The DNA here is from genome assembly GCF_059928025.1 of Delphinapterus leucas. Taxonomy (NCBI): domain Eukaryota; kingdom Metazoa; phylum Chordata; class Mammalia; order Artiodactyla; family Monodontidae; genus Delphinapterus; species Delphinapterus leucas. The sequence goes on from NC_143132.1 coordinate 47,953,280, forward strand.
GTTCAGTGGAAAAAGAGCAAGTTTAATATGAAATGAACAGGTACTTCCATACAGATGAATGCCCCACACAAAAGAAGGTTGTATACTTTTATATGTATTTATGTATGTAAGACATAGTAAATACTGTAGAAGGACACGCACCAAACTGATGATGATTTTCTCTGGAGAAGGAGTTGGAAGTACAGGGGCAGGTGGAAAGAGAAACCATATCTGAATGTCTTTCATTAATATAGTGTTAAGATTATTTTTTTTCCCATAAAGAGGCCGCATACATCAAAGGTAGCTTAGAGTATTAGGCTTAGTGAATTAAGTCAGACAGAGAAAGACAAATACTGAATGCTATCATTTACATGTGGAATCTAAAAAAAGAAAACAAAGGAATGTATATAACAAAATGGAAACAGACTCACAGAGAGAACAAACTAGTGGTTACCAGTGGGGAGAGGGAAGGGGGGAGGGGGAATATAAGGATGGAGGATTATGAGATATAAGCTACTATGTATACAATAAATAAGCAACAAGGATATATTGTGCAGCACGGATACATAGAGCCATTATTTTGTAATAACTTTAAATGGAGTAAAATCTAAAAAAATACATTGAATCACAATGTTGTATACCTGAAACTAGTATAATATTGTAAATCAAGTATACTTCAATTTTAAAAAAGTAGCTTTATTTATGTGGTTTTGTTAAAATAAAGTGTTCTATTTGTTTAAATAAAAATACAATAAAACTCTGTTTAATATAGCAAACAAAATTATTTCTCTATTATCATATAGTAAGAATTAGAAATGAATAAGAGGAGGAGAAAAGAAGGCAAAGCAAGAAGAGATAGAATTGCAGGAACCATATTCAGTGATGGAAAGACTGGCTTACATTCCCACCTCAAGACCTTTTTGGATACAGTTATGTTGCAGGACCTGGTGAATTTAAGTTGAGCAACAGTGAATTCCCCGTGTTGCACCAATGCTTCAGATGAAGTGTTGCTCAAGATCAAAGCTGAATTCAGAAACAGTTTGGTTATTTTTGAAACCTTTCTTTGGCATCTAACCTAATTATATTTCACCTACACTCTGAAGTTGGTCTCTGAAAAATCATATTCAAGAAGAAAAAAACATGATTAAATAACCCTTAGAAGATAGTAAACTTTATTGTTGGACCCAAGAAGATAGTAAATTTTATCAAGCCTTTGTCCTGTTATCATAAAAGAATGCTTTATTCAGAGTGTTTTCTGTGTCTGTGTGTTTCTCCTCTCAATGAAAGGTTCCATTCCTGAAGAGGATGCTGGGAAATTATATAATACCTGTGCCGTGTTTGGGCCCGATGGAACTTTACTGGTAAAGCACAGAAAGGTAAGTAGAGAATGTGGCAAGTCTCATTGCCTCCTGAGAATTTGCTTTGAAGTTCCCAGTAACTCTCATCATATGGTACACACATCAGGCATTTGATTAGTTGGCACAGGTGGCTGTTCTTGGCTGTTGGCATTTTGATATAAATTGTAGGCTCAGCCTATCGATTTCAGCCAAGGAAAAACCTACAGGAATTTTGATTAGGATGGTATTGAACATACAGTGATCCAACTTTGGGGAGAGCTGACATCTTTGCAGTAGAAGTGCATGCATATACATTTAGGATTGTTAAGTCTTCTTGGTAAGTTGATTCTTTTATCATTATATGTCTTTTTTTTTTTTCATTGTAGTACTCTTTGTCTTGAGGTTTAGCTCTGATATTACTATAGCCACTCTAGCCTTCTTATACTTACTGCTTGTATGGTACATCTTTTACTAATCTTTTATTTTCAGTCTATATGTCTCTTTATATTTAAAATGTTTCTCTTGCAGACAGCATGTAGTTGGGTCTTGCTTTTTTTTCATTCTGACAATCTTTGCCTTTTAACTGGAGTGATTACTCTATTTATATTTAATGTAATTATTGATATGGTTGGATTTTAAGCAGATAGACATTTAATTATTTTTTCCCTTTGTTCCTCTTTCCTGCATTCTTTTGGGTTGAGTAGTAGTTTGCTTTTTTTCCCCTAAGTTGTTGCCCTGTGACAATATACATGCTTATATTGTCACAGTCTACTTAGTTAATAATATATTTCTTCATGTGAAATTTAAGAATCTTGCAATTGTATAGGTCATTTCTTTATGGTGTGGTTTTCATACATATTGCATCTATATACATTATGAATCCCACAAAACACTAATTTTTAATTTAAGTAGTCATGTGTATTTTAAAGAAATTAAGAGAGAAATATTTTGTGTTTACCCAAATACTTACCATTTCTAGTGTTTTTCTTTTCTTCCTGAAGATCTTAGTTCTGTCTGGTATGTTTATCTTCAAACAAAAAGACCTCCTTTAGCATTTTTGTAGTGAGGCTCGGCTAGCTATGAATTTTCTTAGTTTGTATTTATGAATATACCTTTACTTTGCCTTTATTCTTTTTCTTAAAATATTTATTTGGCTGCGTCGGGTCTTAGTTGCAGCATATGGGATCTTCATTGCGGCATCTTTCGTTGTGGCGCTCAGGCTCCTCTCTAGTTGTGGCGTGCAGGCTCTAGAGTGCACGGGGATTAGTTGCCCCACAGCATGTGGGATTTTATTTCCCCGACCCGGGGTCAAACCCGCGTCCCCTGCATTGGAAGGTGGATTCTTAACAACTGGACCACCAGGGAAGTCCCGCCTTTATTCTTAAAAAAGATTTTTGGTGGAATAGAATTCTGGGTTGACAGTTTTCTTTTTTTCCTCAGAAGTTTGAAAGATGTTATTATTCAGTTATCTTCTAGCCTCTTTTTTTACCCCCAATATGAAGTTAGTGATAATTAGTATTGTTCTTCTGCATGCAATTCATGTTTTTCTCTACCTGCCTTCAAGGTCTTTTCATAATCTTTAGTTCTCACTATTTTGACTATTATATTTCTAGGTATGGTTTTCTTTGTCCTGCTTTGTGTTTCTTGAATCTGTAAAATTTAAGTCTTTCACTGTATTTGGGAAACTTGGGGGCATTATTTTGTTAAATATTTTTCTGTCCCATTCTCTTCTTATGGGACTCCAGTTTTGATACTGTTCACCAAACCAGGTCACCAAGGCTCTGTTTTTTATTTTTGTTTTTCAATGCTTTATCTCTGTCTTCTTCAGATTGGGCATTTTCCATTGACCCATCTTCAGATTCACTGAGTCTTTCTTCTGTAATCTCCACTCTCCTGTAAATCAATCCAGTGGAATTTTTAAAAAATTCAGATGTTGAATTTTTCAGTTCTAAAATTTTCATTTCATTCTTTTTCATAGCTTTTATTCCCTACTGTATTTTCTGTTCGTTTATGCATTAAGAGCTCATTTTTCTTTACTCTCTTGAGCTTAGTTTCAATAGCTGCTTTAAAGTCTTTGATAATTATCACATCTGGGTCTTACTGGGGTCTGCTCCATTGCTGCTTTTTCTTTAAGACTTTGGGTAATATCTTTGTGTATCTAGTAATTAGGATTGTATATTGGATTATATGTTGTTGAGATTCTAACTTCTATTACATTCCCCTGAAAAGTGTTGAATTTTTTATTTTAGCAAGTAGTTAATTTGGGCATACTCAAACACCAAACTCTTTTTCCTTTGTGAGGAAGAAGCAGCAACTTCAGCTGCTCTGTTCTACTGTAAAGTTGTTTAGCTTTAGCTGGGCTGCTTGGAGTTTGCCCCACACATCTTTAGTTCATTGGTTAGTCAGAGATTTGGACAGATTTTATATGTAAAATTTAGGGCTGTTCTTTGGCTTTCTCCTTTTCAGCATTTCCCCCTCACTTTCCACCTGCCATGAAACTCTATTCTCTGGTTCCTCAGCTGGTATGATTGTGCGTAGTTATCACCACCACTCCTAGCAACAGCTGGGGCCTTGCCTCCAACTAAAAGCTGTAAACAAATGGGAAACTCACACAGCACTAGTCCCTTCTTCCAAGTGTTGACTTCTCTTCTGTTTCTGCCTGATTTTGATTATTCTCAAGTGCTTTTAAGTAGTTGTGTTTTTTATTTTGTCCAGAGTTCATAGTTATCTGTGAGAAAGCTGGTCTGATAGGAGCCACTCTGCCATTAGTGGAAGAGGACCCAGCATTGAGTTATGTTTCTTTTTTTTTTAAGTTAAGTATATTTCTTTTTAATTAATTAATTAATTAGTTTTTTGGCTGTGTTGGGTCTTCGTTGCCATGCAGTCTTTCTCTAGTTGGAGAGCGTGGGGTTTACTCTTTGTTGCGTTGTGCAGGCTTCTCATCGCAATGGCTCCTCTTGTTGCGGAGCACGGGCTCTAGGTGTGTGGGTTTCAGTAGTTGTGGCGATTGAACTTATATTGTCACAGTCTCAATATAAGGGGGTGCTCAGTAGTTGTGGTGCATGGGCTTAGTTGCTCTGCGGCACCTGGGATCTTCCTGGACCAGGGCTCAAACCCGTGTCCTCTGCATTGGCAGGTGGCTTCTTAACCACTGAGCCACCAGGGAAGTCCCAGCATTGAGCTATTAACCCAACTCTTTAAAGTGCTTGTTTTCAGAATTGAGTTTTCCAGGCCATGAATATGATATATATCTCTTTCCATTTACTTAGGCTTTCTTTAATTTCTCTCAAAGTTTTTTAATAGTTTTTTGGGTATAGTCTTGTATATCATTTACTAGATTTATTCCTAATTGGTATTTCTTGATGCCCTTTCATTTTCTGTTTCTTGCTAGTGTACAGAAGTAGAACTAATTTTTAAAATATTGACCTTGTATATAGTACCCTTGCGTAAACTTATTCATTCTAATAATTCATCTGTATATTTCCTTTGACATTTCTTAGGTATACAAATATATCATCTGAGAATAATGGCTTTTAATTTTTTCTTTCTAATCTTTATCCTTTTTATTCCTTTCCTTTGCCTTGTTGCTTTGGTTAGGACCTCTGGTACAGTGTTGAATAGCAGGTGTACTTACCTTGTTCTTGATCTCAATAGGAGAAGGGTTTTAATGTTTCACCATTAAATATGATGTTTCCTTAGATTTTTTTTTTTGCAGATATTCTTTATCAGATTAAGGAGGTTCCCTTCCTAGAAGAGTTTTTCTGTTCCGTTTTTTAAATAAGAATGGATGGAGAAGTTTACCAAATGCTCATTATGCACCTCTTAGGATGATCATATGACTTTTCCCCTTTATTTTGTTCATGTGGTAAATCACATTGATTGGTTTTTTAATGTTAAATCACATTGGCTTTCCTTGAATAAATCCAATTTGGAAGTGATGTGTTTCTTTTTAATATATTGCTGCATTGGGTTTGCAAATTTTACCTATTTGTGATTGCTCACCCACTCTCCACCTCTTCTGTCAATGTATCAGTTTGATTCTGATTCTGAGAAGTCTTCATTTAGCATTTATATTGAGTAAAAAAGCTGCACATTAATTGCTTTCCATAAGAAATCTAGATGTTGATTTGCACACCACTAAGGAAACAAGGGTCTAAGGCCTACAGCATCATTTTTCCAGTTCCCTGTGTTAGAAATTATTTTGATATGATGTCAGTCAGCTTGTGGGGTGGGTTGTGGGCAGATTGGGGGTGCTGTTTGTACAGTTGATCTTAGAACACCCCCATTGCTGGCCATGGAAAGATGTTTGTTATTATTGTCATGAACCCTGCAGAAAAGAGGTAACCGAATCCATTATTTGTGATGCAGCTCCACCTGTTTGACATTGATGTTCCTGGGAAAATCACATTTCAAGAATCTAAAACATTGAGTCCTGGTGATAGTTTCTCCACATTTGATACTCGTACGTACCAGATAAATTCACCTCTTTTAGCAGTCCCTGTAGAAAAGGATCAGGTAGTCCTATGTTTTTCACTTCTCTCCCTTCCCAACCTCTTTACAAAACCTGACTGAAAGGCCAGAAGTGAGAAGGGCAGAGAATGGTCAGAGATCTAGAAAGGGGGGGCTGGATGGAGAACTGAGGGTTTGACATGGTTTTGCTCTTCCATTTGGTCACAGCCTTTTATTAGTATGATAGCTTCCGGCCTGTACCCATTAGGCCACGATTGAACACCTCCCACTTATATAAGAAGCATTCAGTTAGAACGAGTTTCTCATCTCTGCTTTGCTGTTGTAAATGATGTCTTCACGAGGTGAGGTCCAGGCAGGAATAAGCTTATACATTTTCTCCATCCATGGGCCCTGCATGAATGTATTCCCGTCAGTGTTTTATGATCATTAGATCTTGGAGGCTTTCCCCTGCTGCACCATGAGGCAGGAGCTTAACTTTTTGTTTGTATATTTTCTGTTTGGAAAACAGCTTACTGCAGAGTGGGCCTGGGCATCTGCTACGACATCCGCTTTGCAGAGCTGGCACAAATCTATGCACAGAGAGGTAAGGCAGCACTACAGTTATGTTGTGTAAATGCTTGGAGGTTTAATTTGGGCTGGTCTTTGTGGGTAGAGGGAACCCTTGGTCAGAAAACCTGGAGGAGAGGTCTTAATTTCTCTACCTCCATATGAATTCTCAGACTTCTGCGTATGGACAGTATGGTTTTTTGGGGGTTGTAATTTAACACGCCACATAGCTGAGGGAGGAGCCATACTCCTAAACTAAACCTCTGCTCTACCCTTTGAGCCCTTCCTGCTACTGTGTTTGGAAAGAGTCACTCGGGGCCCAGTAGGAATGGTCTGCGTGCACATGGCTTTCACCACTTACTAGTCCTAGATGTTGGGTAGTTGAAATGTAGTCAGTGACATTTTGGTCCAGAGGAGCATGCTACCATCCTGGAGAAGCACCAAGTCAGATCAGAAGATTTGGGTTCTGGTTCCAACTCTTCCCCTTAATTGGCACAATACTTTGGGTAAATTACTTAATCTCTGGAAAAATATGCATCTCCACAGGAACAGTGTGAAGATTAAGGAGAGAGGACTTAGAGAATTCCTCATATGGTACTCAACAAATATTAGCATACCTACTAGACTGCCAAAGATACTCTGATTCCAATTTATCTGTCGGTGAAAGTGAAGTGGGTGCAAACAGTTTGACTCCCTGCTCAGCAGAAGGTGGAGGCACAAGGGCTCTGGGTTGGCAGTCTCAGCTGAGTCTTAGCAATAAGTAGTAGAGCCCTACTCTGCCCCTCGTTTCAATTGACAAGCATCACAAAACATGGTCCTTGGCCATGGGAGCTGACCACATGATGCTGAGAGGAATTCGAATGACAGGTTCTCCACCTTTTTAAAGCAAAGTCACATGTTGTGGTTTTGGTTGTCAATACCACTTTTCTTGTGTGTATGTGTTTTGTGTGTGTGTGTCTAGAGGAATTTAGAGCCATACTTAATGCTGCTGACCCTGTCTGACTTGGCTGAATCTTTTTATGCTTGGGGAAGTTTGAGTTTGGTCCCTGATGGGTAAGGAATAGAGGGAGGGCTAGTGTGGTTGGGTGTCTACCTGCATCTGCTCTTTGGCCTTTCTCTCCCCAAGGCTGCCAGCTGTTGGTATATCCTGCAGCTTTTAATTTGACCACCGGACCAGCCCACTGGGAGTTGCTTCAGCGAGGCCGGTAAGAAAGCATCTCAAGCACACCTTCAGGAGTCTCAGTGTTTCTTTGTGGGAACATTTCCAGTTTGGTGGAAGCACCAACCTTCCCCGTATGGAATGCTGCCTCTGACTCAGAATGCCCTGGCATCCAAATGCAGTTGAAAAAGGTGACTCTTTTCATCTTCCAGTCCAAAAGGAGGGCTTCTAGTGTAGGGCACCTTCTCCTCAGAAGCCACAGCACCAGTCTCATGGATTTGGGGGACTGTGATTTTTGCATTTTGAAGAGCATTCACTGCATCAGGTGGGCAGCAATTTCATTCTTCTGTGTTCAGGCATGGATTGGTGTCTCTGATACAGTTGCCAGCAACTTTTACAGAGAATTGGAGACCCACGGAATGTATGTGTCTGAAGCCAAGGAAAAGGCAGGGGTTATTTTAGCCTGACAGCCCTAGGGAGAGACTTGTGGTCTGCACTCCGTGGACCCTGTGCTGCTCAGATTGGGTGTTTATCCTACTCCATCCTCCATAGTGTCCTGCTAGTCTTGGCACTGTGCCAAGAAATTCGTCATAAGTTCTCGCTCTTCTAACCTCTGAGTCCTGAGCGTTGCACAGCTATGTTGTGCATGTCACAGTTGCTGTTTCCCTGGTCCCCTGAGGCTGAGGAGTGGTGAAGGGCAGATGGCAGAGGTGCGTGTAACATGGAAGGGGAAAGGAGTGTGACTGTGTAAAGTGCTCTGCAAAACAAATGCTGGTCAGAGATGACAGTTTTTTTCATTAAAAGATTTTTAAAGTGAGGTGTTATATACTTACAGAAAAGTGTGCTAGTTTTAAGTTTACGGGTCAGTAAGTTTTTACATATGTACTCACCTATGACCAAGACCAACATCTTGAACATTTCTAGTGCCCTGCAGTGCTCCCTTTTGCTCCTTCCCAGTCAGTACTCTCTTCTCTCCGCCCAGGGGTAGCCACTAGCTCATGTCTGGAGATGATGGTAATTTTTATTGAAAGGGGATGTAGAAGTGTTTGGCTGGTTGCGTGATGGAAGGCGGGGTAGGGGTACGTGATACCCATGAGTATTAATAAACGCCTTGTTGAAAGGAAGAAAAGCTTGGGAGAGACTGGGATGGTCTGGCATGAATCTGTTGATTGAGCCCAGAGGGCTCTGGGTCAGGTGGCTTTGGTGCACCCGGGCTGCCACCCGAAATTCTTGCCTAATTTGAGACAATGGGGCTGCCACATTGGCATGGAAGGGCCCTGCAGCCCTGCAAGGTGTGTTGTCCCAGAGCAAGGCCAGTCCGTTCTCTCTGGCCACCTTGACTGCATTAACCAGAGAAGCTCTGCTCTTTACACGTTACAGGTTGGCTCAGGCCAGGGTTTCTCGGCTTTGGCAGCACTGACATCTTGGGCTGGATGACTCTTTGGTGTAGGGGCTGCCCTGTGCATTGCAGGGTGTTTAGCAGCACCCCTGGCCTCTACCCACTAGATGCCAATAGCAGTCCCTTAGTCGTGACAGTCAAAAATGTCTCCAGACACTGGCACATGTCCCTTGGTGGGCAGAATTGCTCTAGTTGAGAACTGGCTTATGCAATAAGATCTTTTTTGAAGAGAGGGTCCTGTGGCTTTGGATGTTTCTTCCACATCTGAGCCAGCCTGTCCTATTCTAGTTGTTGAAAGAAGGATCTGTACACTTAGGATAAAAAGTCACAGATCTATGTAATCACTGTATAATTTACCTCTTTTCTGTCCATTAACTACAGCGCTGTTGATAATCAGGTGTACGTGGCCACGGCATCTCCTGCCCGGGATGACAAAGCCTCCTATGTTGCCTGGGGACACAGCACCGTTGTGAGTCCTTGGTGAGTTGGCTACACAGGGACAGGCTCACGAGGAGCTTGGGAGATGGCACTTGGGCAAGTGGGTTGTCTGATTCCTGCCTGGTCCCGCCCCTCCCTCCACCCCCATCTCCCCACATGCCTGCCAGGTCTCCAGGTCTCTCAGTGAGAGAAGCTTCCACTTGAAAACCATGTGAGAGAGAAACGGTCCTGCTCTCCTGACTGAGTGCTTGGCCTCAGCCCTCTTCTGAGTTTCTAAGTGACTTTTAATGTCAAGCAAACTTGGAAACAAGGCAGCAGTCACGGGTGGGTGGTTTAGTAAAAGAGGCTCCCAAACTCTTGGCTTTTGGTTAAAATTTAGACTGGGTCAATGGTCCTAGGGCAGGAATGAGTTGCAGGTTGAGGATTTGCTCCCTGCATAATGATTAGAGGAGAGTGGAGGATGGGATGAATTAAGGGGAGCTGTGAACTTGTCCTCTGTGAGAGGGAAAAGCATTTTATTACTTAGCGAAACCAGCATGGAAGTCTGCCCAGATACATATACATATGTTAATAGACATATCTTACTGGCATTTGTATAGTTTACATAGTACTTTCACACACATTATCTCACTGTGAACTCTCAGGGACTTATCTTTATTTAGCCCAGTTTATAGATGGTAGACTTGAAGTTTACAGGATAAAGTGGCTAGAACTGGTGTTTGGATCCAAGACTTTTGAATTCAGAACTGAGATTTATTCCATACTACTGCTCGTATGTCTGTATGATTACAGACACACAAGCACACACACAGATATGTATTTCTACAATTTCAGGATAAATATACCAGTAACAAGGCTGCAAAGGCTTAAACGTCACTGTGGGATTCCTAAAGTTTCTCTCTGCTGACTTTACAGGACCCACAGATTAAAGTGTGTGGTGGGGAAGTCCTTGGAAGATGTGACCAGCAAGAGTCCCAGTGAGCCTCTTGCACGATAGGATTTGGGAGGCATTGAAAGACTGGAAGGATTGAGTTGGCTTCAGAATTAAACTTGACTCAAGTTCCTCTGCAGATGTTAGTGATCAGCTTCCTGACCTTTTGGGCAGCTCTGCTCCCCAGCTGGTTCTCCTAATGAACTCTGTTACTGATCAAGCTGGCTGCTCTGACACAAAGTAGTTGTATAAGATTTACCTTTATTTCTTCCTTTTTAGAATCCCCCCCGTTCGGTTTGGGAGCCCTCTGGCTTATATCAGCGTTGGTATAGGCGCCTGGGGTTAACATAGAGATCTTTGAATGCCAGGGCAAATGGGGAAGAAATAGAAGAGACTAGAAAAGGATTCAGTTAAATGGCATTAATGATGGTGTTTGTAGCTCATTGTGCCAAAAATTTTTGGCCATCTGGTAGATGGAACCAATTATTATGTCAGATTGTTTGTTGTATCAGATTACTTTGTTTTGTGCTTTGGAGAAATTTCATTTCACAGATATGTTTCTGAAGCTCTGTTTTGGGCCAAGAGCCTCAGCACTGGAAAGAGGTTTCCAAATCAGCTTTTCCTCAGATTTATGGAGTGTTGCTGTTTCCAGTGTGGGGTTCCTGCCAGGGCATTTCTACCCAGGCTCCATAGGTTGAAACCTTTCCCTCAAACCCTGAAAGCCATTAACATAGGGATCCAGGGATCACAGGCATGAAAACAGATCCAGGCAGATCTGGGCCCTGCCCAGGCCTAGTCTCACCATCCGCATGGTTGGGTAGCAGCCTTGGGAGGTGTGAAGAAACAGAGCCAGACTACCCTTGTAAAGGGGTCTTGAACGTACTCACGAGGGGACAGATGGAGCTTCCTGTTGGTTATAGGTGTCTCTATTCCCAGATGTTTACATCCGTCGACAGAAATAATAAATAATCTATAATAGGAATAGAAAAGAGTTTTATTCAAGCCAAACTGAGGGCTGTAGCCTTTGAGACAGCCTCTCACATAGCTCTGAGGAACTATTCTGAAGAAGCATGGTTTGCGGCACAGTTTTATATCTTGTCAGAACAAGGAATGTCAAACACAACAGGTGTACATTCTTTCAAGATTTCAAAAAAAAAAAAGATCAGCATGTATACAGCAAGTGGTATGGCCTTGGTGCTTGGGAAGGGAGCCTTATATAGAAAGAGTATTAGCATTGATGTCTCAGGAAGGGAGGCATTTATTTCCATCTTCAGAACGAACATTCTTTCCTTCTGGGCAGTGCACCCTTTTCTTTAATAGTTAAAGCACATGTACAATGTATGTGTGATAGGCCACAAGGCAGGCTGTTCCAGTTAAAATAAAGTTTAAGTTAAATGATGTATAAGCCAGAATGACTTCCCCATACCTCATTATGTGAAAATTTCTTCCATCACATCTTAGAATAATTACCGTTCCCTAGCAGTTTGTGGGTTACAAAATACACTCCATAATTTTCTCACCAAGTCCTCACAGAGCTCATATTTCCACTTTATGGATTAGGAAATGGAGATTCCAGATGACTTGCCACAAGGCCACACAGCTACTTCAATGGTAGAACAGGAATTTATGCCCCTACCTTCTTGTTTTAAATCTCAGATTCCTTCCCCTTTGGCCTGTGAGATGGGGAGGAAAAACAGAAAGACCCTGAATATCAGCAAACATCAGAGAATCCACTCATTCTTCCCCTGAATCTTTTTCAGGGGGGAGGTCCTCGTCAAAGCTGGCACTGAAGAAATGATCGTGTATTCAGACATAGGTAAGATTAGCTCTGGCACAGTTCAGGTCTCTGGTGTCCCCATTCTCTGAGGCCAGATTCCATAGCTGTGCAACCCTGTCACCTGGAGGGGCTCCTTTATGCCCCACCCTCCTCATTTATCCTTGGTTCTCTGGCCAAGCCCCAGGGCTGTATCTCAGCCTGAGTTTTCTTGGTTTGGTTTGAAATGAATACAGGGGCATTGACAGGCTGTCTGTGCCTCCAGACAAGGCCTGTGAGCAAATTACTTGCTGAGGCTCTGGTTGTTTTTATAGTGTTTGGGGAAGAAATTCCCGTCGGTCGGTAAGGAATTACATCTTACTAATAGTGCACTTTTCTGTTTTTGCAGACCTGAAGAAGTTGGCTGAAATACGCCAGCAAATCCCCATTTTTAGCCAGAAGCGCTCAGACCTCTATGCAGTGGAGGCGAAAAAGCCCTAATGTTTATGTTTCCAACGTGTCATGAAACAGGAAGATATGTTTCTACAACATAATCAACTCCCTTCTGAATTCTTTAATGGAGATTCGTTTTTGTTTTTTTTTAATTTCAGCCTTTTCCCTTCCTGGATAGGGAAGCTCTCTGTTGAGATGGTGGAGCATCAACTGATGCTGGTATTCTCCACACCGTATTAAATAGTCAAAAAGGACTCAGGCTGGCATAGACGAGCAGAAGGCAAGGGGATGGCTGTAAGTCTTCCATATTCAAGTCATCTCAAAGCAATTAGTAAAAGTATCAGATCTTGGTATCCTTAATGGTTGATTGACCAGATATGAATATATCTGTGTCATGAACCTCTTATCTGATTGTTGGAGTTGGAATCCATTACGTAGAAAACTTGTTCTTTGAGCAGTACCTTAAAGTTACATTTTTGGTCTGTGAGTAGCTATGGAAAGCAAGGTGATGGATCCTTGGTGTTGGCTAGAGGAGATGGCAGCACCTTTCCTAGCAGCCTTTGGGCTCTTCAAATTCAGGAAGGAGCTAACTATTTAAGACCCCCTTAGTTTTAGGGGAAACATTGTTTCAATAATGAGCCCCTGGGAGAATGGCAGTAGCATAATTTGGTCAAGGTAACTAAAGTGTGAGTCTCTGCAAAAGATTTTCTTGATAGGGGTGAGTGTCTCTTTTTCTTTTTTCTTTTCTCCCTAGTAACACTTATAGCTTGATAAAGGTAAGTTTTTAGCCTAGTGGTTTTCAGAATCCTTTTACATAATTAAAAATTAAGAATTCCATTGAGGTTTATGTATGTTATAGCTAGTGGTAGGTTGGTAAATGTTTAATGACCAGCTGTCTGAGAAGAAGTCGATTTTGTAGTAGCATTTGCCAATTTCCATGGTGTACTTACTGCCAAATTCAATCTATCAGTGTAACACCTCTAAACACAGAGCTGGGAATAGATGTGCTCGATTGGCTCTTGTGAGCTGGTGCAATTCTACTCTAGCACACCACTGTTTACATATATATAGATATTTGCCATACTGGAAAATAAAATTTAAAACAAAAGAATACACGAACACGCATCCCATTATCTATAAGAATGATGACATGATCACGTGCAGTTTAACCAGCACTGTATACGCAGAAGTGTTGTACAGTGAAAAAGGCAAATGACTTTTTAAAAATAAGTGTGTAATTTGGCAAAATTTGACATGTATATACATGAAACCACTTCAATCAAGATAATGAATATACCCACCACCCCTAAAAGCTTCTTTGTGCTCTTTTATAATCTCTCTGGCTACTCCTCACATCCTCAGGCAAACACTGATCAGCTTTGTCACTACAGATTAGTCTGAATTTTCCAAAATTACCCAAAAGTGGAATCATACTATAGTTTTTTGTGTCTTCTTTCACTCACCATAATTATTTGGAGATTCATCCGTGTGTGTGCTTCAGTAATTCATTCCTTTTTTATTGAGTTAGTAGTCCATTGTATGGATGTACTGGAATTTATCCATTTACCTGTTGATAGACATTTGAATTGTTTCCAGTTTTGGGCTATTACAAATAAAGCTGCTAGCTACATTTTGTACATGTTGTTCATTTCTCTTGAATAATGTCTAGGAGTGGAATGGTGGAGTCTTACATGTATTTCACTGCCAGTACCATTTTACTTAGCAGTCTGTCAGAGTCCTAGGTGCTCCACATCCTCATCAGCACTTGGTATGATGAGCTTTTTAAATTTTAACGATTTTAATATGCGTGTAATGTTATTATAGCTTTTTCTTTTTTTTTTTGGCGGTACGTGGGCCTCTCACTGTCATGGCCTCTCCCGTTGCGGAGCACAGGCTCCGGACGCGCAGGCTCAGCGGCCATGGCTCATGGGCCCAGCCGCTCCGCGGCATGTAGGATCTTCCCAGACCGGGACACGAACCTGTGTCCCCTGCATCGGCAGGCGGACTCTCAACCACTGCGCCACCAGGGAAGCCCTCATTATAGCTTTAATTTGTATTTTCCTAATGACTAAGGATGCTGAAGCATCTTTTCATGTGCTCCTTTGCTGTCTGTATATCCTCTTTGGTGAAGTGTCTTTGCGTATCTTTTTCCCCTATTTTTATGGGGTTATTTATCCTCTTATTGATTAGTAAGCGGTCTTTATATATTCTAGATAAAAGTTCTTTGTTAGGTTTTAATTTTTACAATTATATTCTCTAAGTTTGAGGAAAAAAAGTCTTCATTTTCTATTTTTTTTTTTTTTTTTTTCCGGTACGCGGGCCTCTCACTGTTGTGGCCTCTCCCGTTGCGGAGCCCAGGCTCCGGACGCGCAGCCTCAGCGGCCATGGCTCACAGGCCCACCCGGTCCGCGACACGTGGGATCTTCCCGGACTGGGGCACGAACCTGTGTCCCCTGCATTGGCAGGCAGACTCTCAACCACTGCGCCACCAGGGAAGCCCAGTCTTCATTTTCTTAAACGTATTATTTAAAAAGTAAAAGTTTTAAATTTTCATGAAGGCCAATTAATTGCTTTTTTTAAATAAAGTTTGTCATGAATTTAGGTCTATGACCCATTTTATTTTATTTTTTAATTTTTATTTTATATTGGAGTATAGTTGATTTACAATGTTGTGTTAGTTTCAGGTGTACAGCAAAGTGATTCAGTTATACATATACATACATATAACTATTCTTTTTCAGATTCTTTTCCCACGTAGATTACAGAGTATTGAGTAGAGTTCCTTGTGCTAAATAGTAGGTCCTTGTTGATTGTCTTTTATACATGGCAGTGTGTATATGTTAATCCCAACTTCCTAATTTATCCCTCCCCCCCCCACCTTTCCCTTTTGGTAACCATAAGTTTGTTTTCTGTGAGTCTGTTTCTGTTTTGTAAGTTCATTTGTATCATGTTTTTTAGATTCCACATATAAGTGATATCATATGATATTTGTCTTTGGCTGACTTCACTTAGTATGATAATCTCTAGGTCCATCCACGTTGCTGCAAATGCCATTAATTACTTCATTCTTTTTTATGGCTAATGTTGCATTGTGTATATTTATTACATCTTTATTCATCTGTCCATAGACGTTTAGGTTGCTTCCATGTCTTGGCTGTTCTAGGTAGTGCTGCAGTGAACACTGGGGTACGTATCTTTTCAGAGTATGGTTTCTTCCAGATATATGCCTAAGGATTGTGATTGCTCGATCATATGATAGCTCTGTTTTTAGTTTTTTAAGGAACCTCCACACTGTTCTCATAGTGGCTGTACCAATTTACATTCCCACCAACAGTGTAGGAGGGTTCCCTTTTCTCCACACCATCTCCAGCATTTATTATTTGTAAACTTTTTAAAAACTATATTATTAATCTTTTTTAACATCTTTATTGGAATATAATTGATTTACAATGTTGTGTTAGTTTCTGCTGTATAACAAAGTGAATCAGCTATATGTATACATATATCCCCATATCCCCTCCCTCTTGAGCCTCCCTCCCACCCTCCCTATCCCACCCCTCTAGGTGGTCACAAAGCACCGAGCTGATCTCCCTGTGCTATACAGCCGTTTCCCACTAGCTATCGATTTTACATTTGGTAGTGTATATATGTCAGTGCTACTCTCTTACAAACTTTTTGATGATGGCCATTCCGACCCACGTGAGGTGACAACTCATTGTAGTTTTGATTTGCATTTCCCTAATAATTAGCAGTGTTGAGCATCTTTTCATGTGCTTTTTGGCCATCTGTATGTCTTCTTTGGAAAAATGTCTATTCAGGTCTTCTCATGTTTTAATTGAGTTGTTTGGTTTTTGTTTGTATGTTTTTTGTTTGTTTGTTTTTCCGGTACGCAGGCCTCTCACTGTTGTGGCCTCTCCCATTGTGGAGCACAGGCTCCGGACGTGCAGGCTCAGCGGCCATGGCTCACGGGCCTAGCCACTCCACGGCATGTGGGATCTTCCCAGACCGGGGCACGAACCCGTGTCCCCTGCATCAGCAGGCAGACTCTCAACCACTGCGCCACCAGGGAAGCCCCTGTATGTTTTTTGATATTGAGTTATATGAGGTCTTTATATACTTTGCAGATTAATCCCTTGTTGGTTGCATTGTTTGCAAATATTTTCTCCCATTCTTTGAGTTGTCTTTTTGTTTTATGGTTTCCTCTGCTGTGCAAAAGGTTAAGTTTAATTAGGTCCCATTTGTTTATTTTTGTTTTTATTTTCGTTACTCTAGGAGGTAGATTCGAAAAAATATTGCTGTGACTTATATCAGAGTGTTCTACCTACATTTTCCTCTAAGAGTTTTATAGTATCTGGTCTTACATTTAGGCCTTTAACCCATTTTGAGTTTATTTTTGTTTATAGTGTTGGAGAATGTTCTAATTTCATTCTTTTACATGTGGCTTTCCAGTTTTCCTAGCACCACTTATTGAAGACTGTCTTTTCTCCATTGTATATTCTTGCCTACTTTGTCATGGAATAATTGACCATAGGTGCATGGGTTTATTTCTGGGCTTTCTCTCCTGTTCCATTGATCTGTGTATTTCTGTTTGTGTGCCAGTAAATATACTGTTTTGATTACTGTAGCTTTGTAGATAGCCTGAGGTCAGAAAGCCTGAGTCCTCCAGCTCCATTTTTCTTTCTCAAGATTGCTTTGGCTATTCAGGGTATGACCCATTTTGAATTGGTAATTGTTTGTATATGGTGTGAGGTAAGAGTCAAGATTTTTTTTTTTTTTTTTTTGCGTATAGCTATCCAGTCGTTCCACTGAATTGCCTTGGCATCTTTATTAAAATGAATTGGCCATATGTATCTTGATCTATTTCTGGACTCGTCTCTTCTTTTTCATTAATCTATTTATCTTTACACCAGTAACTTACTATGTTGATTACTGTAACTTTATTTTTTCTTTTTCTTTTTTTAAATGGTTTGCCTCTTCTTTAAAAATTTATTTATTTTGGGCTGCGCTGGGTCTTCGCTGTTGCCTTTCTCTAGTTGTGGTGCATGGGCTTCTCACTGTGGTGGCCCCTCCTGCTGCAGAGCACTGGCTCCAGGCACATGGGCCCCAGTAGCTGTGGCTCGCAGGCCCAGTTGCTCCATGGTATGTGGGATCTTCCCGGACCAGGGCCCAAACCCGTGTACCCTGCACTGGCAGGGGGACTCCCAACCACTGTGCCACCAGGAAAGCCCTGTAAATTTATAGTAAGTCTTTAAGTCAGATAGTATTAGTCCTCCAACTTATTTTTCAAAATGGTTTAAACTAAGCCCTTTGTATTTCCATACAAACTTCAGAATCAGGTTGTAAATTTCCCCAGAAAAAAAGCCTGTCAGGGTTTTCACTGGGATTGCACTGAATCTATAGAACAGTTTGGTGGAAAGTTAAAGTCTTACCCATACTGAATCACTGACTCAGGAACATGAGATATCTCAATTATTTAGGCCTTCCTTAATTTCTCTCAGCAGCGTTTGTTAGTTCCAGTATAAAGGTAATGCAAATCTTTTGTCCATTTTATCCCTGAAGACTAGTGTTTTGATGCTGCAGTATTGTTTTGGAAACATTTCTAGTTTTTCATTGCTAGTGTATAAAATATAATTTATTTCTGTATATGGTCTTTTATCCTGAAACTTTGCTAAATTCACTCTAGCAGCTTTTTTTATGTGTGTATTCCATATGATTTTTCACATAGATGATCATGTCTGCAAATACAGTTTACAAAATAAGCTTCTTCCTTTCCAATCTGGTTCTTTTATTAACTTATTTATTTATTCTGGCCTATGGCATTGGCTAGAACCTCTAGTACAGTTCTGAATAGACTAGTGAGTGAACATATTTGTGTTGGTCCTGATCTTACAAGAAAGCACTTAGTCTTTCAAAGATGCCTTCAATGAGGTTGGGGAAATTCCCTTCTATTCCTAGTGTGTTGAGAGTTTTTATCTGGAAAGGATGTTGGATTTTTTTTCCAGATGTCTTTTCTGCCTTATTGAGACAAACTTATCTTTTTTCTTCTTTAGTCTGTGTTTATATATTGTGAATTATATTGATTTTGGAATGATAAACCAAACTTACATTCCTGGGATAAATTTTACTTGACCATAATATATTAAGTTTCTTTTAAAATATATTGCTTGGGTTTCCCTGGTGGCACAGTGGTTAAGAATCCGCCTGCCGATGCAGGGGACACGGGTTCAAGCCCTGATCTGGGAAGATCCCACATGCCACAGAGCAACTGGGCCTGTGCGCTACAGCTACTGAGCCTGCACTCTGAAGCCCACGTGCCACAACTACTGAAGCCCATGCGCCTAGAGCCCATGCTCTGCAACAGGGGAAGCCACCTGAATGAGAAACCTGTGCACTGCAACGAGGAGTGGCCCCTGCTCACTGCAACTAGAGCAGCAACGAAGACCCAATGCAGCCAAAAGTAAATAAATTAAAAAAAAAACCCCAAAGCCCTCTGCTTTATTTAAAAAAATAAATTGCTGGGTTTGATTTGCTTACATTTTAAAAATTTTCTTTCCTTGTAATACCTGTGTCTAGTTTAGGAATCAGGGTCTGCTGGCCTCAGAATGGCTTAGGATGTATTTCCTTCTCTTCAATGGACTGAGAATTATGTGGTAATTTGTATCTTGTCTCTTAATTTTGATTATTCTGGTCATTTATCAATTTTGTTGATCTTTCAATAGAACCAGCTTTTGGTCCCATTGACTTATCTGTTTTTCAGATTTGATTTTGCTTATTTCTGCTCTTATTTACTTTCTTCTGTTTACTTTGGGTTTTATTTGCTCTTATTTTTCTGTTTCTTAAACTGGGTGCTTAGGGTCATTGAAGACCTTTCCTCCTTTCTTATAGTTGTTTAATGCTATAAATTTCCCTCTAAGTATTGCTTTAGTTGCATCCCCAGTCTTTGATGTATTTTCATTTTCATGTAGTTTAAAATATTGTCTTACTTTTTCCTTTTAACATCGTCTTTATCCAAGGGTTATTATTTATGTTAATTTCAAAATATTTGCGGATTTTCCAAATCTTTCTGTTATTTATAATTTGATTCCATTGTGGCCAGATAACACACCTATATAATTTGAATACTTTTAAATTTGTTTAATGAGATGTTTTATGGCCCAGAATATGCTCTTAGTAAATGTTCTATGTGCAGTTGAAAAGAATGTGTATTCTGCTGTTATGGGTGGAGTGTTCTGTAAATGTCAATTAAGTCATATTGGGTGATAGTGTTTTTAAGTGTTCTATATCTGTAGTCATTTTCTAATTTTTCTATCAGTTATTAGAGGGGTGTTGATATCTGAGTATAATTATGGATTTGTCTGTTTCTCATTACAGTTCTCTCATTTTTTGCTTCAGGTATGTTGAAGCTCTCTTATTAGTGCACATTTAGGGCTGCTGTGTCATCTTGATGAATTGGCCCCTTCTTCATTATGAAATAACACTTTATCTATTATTTTTGCTCTAAAGGGACTCTGATAGTAATAATGCCAGTCCAACAACTTTCTTTTGATTAGTATTATCACGATACATCTTTTTCCATCAGTTCTTTTAACTTACTTGTGTCTTCATATTTAAAGTGGGTTTCTTTTAGGCACCATACAGGTGGATCATACCTTTTTTTATTGTTTGATAATCTCTGCTTTTTAATTGGGGTATTTTGACCATTTGTATTTAATGTGATTATTGATACGGTTGCATTTAAATCTACCATTTTAAAATTTTGTATTTATCTTATTCTTTGTTCCCTTTTTCCTTGTCTTCTCCTTCTTGGATTAACTGAATCTCATTCTTTGATTCACTTTATCGCCTCTGTTGGATTATAAATGATAATTCTTTGTGGTGTTATTTTGATTGTTCCTTTAGGGTTTGTAGTATGCATCCTTAACATGTCAGTCTACCTTCAAGTAGTATAACACTTGATAGGTATGGATCGTACAGCAGTATACTTAATTTCACCCCTTTTTTATTGTCATATTTTGTACTTCAACATATATATAAACCCCACAACACATTGCTGATTTTGTTTTAAACAGCCAGTAATCTTCTAAAGAGATTTTAAAAGTAGGTAGGTGTCTTTTATGTTTACCAACACATTATCATCTCTAGTACTCGTCATTAAGAGTAGATCCATTTTCCTTCTGCTTGAGGGACATCCTTTTACATTTCTGGTACTGTAGATCTGCTGGTGATTGATTAATTCTTTCAGCTTTTTTATGTCTGAAAAAAAGTTTTATTTTGCTTTCATTTTAAAAAATATATTTTTATTGATTATAAAATTCTAGGCTCACTTTTTTTTTTCCTTTGAATAATTATTTTGCTCTACTGTCTTCTGGCTTACTTTCTCAGAGGTGAAGTGTACTGTCATTTGTACCTGTTGTTCCTCTTGTAATGTCTTTCTTTTTTTCTCTTTCTGCTCTTAAGATTTTCTCATCACTGATTTTACAGAATTTGATTATAGGATGTGCTTCATGTGTCTTATGCTTGGGGTTCTGTGAGATTCTTGCATCCTTGGGTTTAAGTTCCCATCAAATTTAGAACATTATCAGCTACTGTTTCTCAAAAGTTTAGGTTTCTGGGCAAATGTTCTGCTCCACTGGCACTAGTTTTAAGTCTTTTATGCTGCTCCTTAAGCACTGCTGTATAGGTTTTGGTGGTGAATGGGTTTGATAAAGCCAGGTGATGGAAAGGGAAAAGATGTGTTCTGTAATGTCTGCACTCACCAAACATATTGCCAGGGTGGCAGGCTTAATATGGGCTTTTCTCCTTTATGCCTTATGAACACCTTTGTGTCATGAGTTTCTTGTCAAATTATTATCTTCATTCAGGTCTATTTCTTCTTGAGTGAAGACTGGAGGGTAATTAAAAATATAGCTGTTGAAGAGACTTCACTTTAGGAAAAAAAAAATGGTCTTGTTAAAATCAGGAAGTAAAAAATTAAGCCCCAGATCTACAAATTACTAAAAACACATACATACAAGGACATTACCTCTTGTTCAGTGATTACTTGGTAGCTGGTTCATAATTCACCAAATGAATAAGAATCTGGAAGAATGGAGCATGGTGGTCAAGGTGCAGTTTGTGATCCTAGCTTTTCTTGAAATATTTTAAACCCTATAGATGTATTTCTTTGTGTGCAACTATTCTAACTACTATTGTGTCTGTAGGATCATTCTGAAAGTTTCTCCCTCAAAACAAAACAAAAACCATGCCATCCTGTAAAAAACTTTTCTTTTCACCCAGTTTCTTAAAGGAGTCATTTCTACTCACCAGTTAATTCTTGTTTTTCAGTTACTTTACAGACCCTTTTAGACAGATTCTCCCCTCATCATTCTAATTACACTTCTCTGGCAAAGACTACTAATGATCTATTTGCAGACCTCTCCATTTGGCCTCTTGAAATGCAAGACCATCAACGTGACCTTGGTCTTAGGTCTTACTATCTCTCTGACCACTTTTTCATTGCCAACTTTGTCCCTTAGATGTTGTTTCCCAGTTTTTAGTCCTTTTTGTCCTGATGTAATCTCATCTACCTGCATGGTCTTAAGTATATGCTGATAATCCTCACACAGGTAGTTCCACTATTGATGTCTCCTAACCAGTTTAAAGAAAACAGCTTCATCTTGCTGGAATCTAACTTGGATGGCTTATTTTCAGCTCAGACTCATAATGTCCCTTAACTTAGTTTTTGTGTGTGTTGTTTTGTGATGTCCCCATCTTCTAGAAAGCTCCTTACCTAAATCCTAATTATTACTCAAGGCCTAGCAGAACTTATTACTGTCATGTATTTCCATACCACAGTATATATAACTTCATGGCACTGAAACTCATCCTAGTTTTGGAGCTCCTTGAGCCACCCAATGAATATGTGCTCAGTAAATGCTGAGTTGCAGTGAATTCATTCCTACAGTTCGTACTTGTACATGTGCCAGTTTTCTGGTTAAATAACTTCTGTATATTCTGGAATGATTCCCTTACCCTAAGGGATTCTAATCTGGGGAGATCTAGGACATGGTATAGCTTCGTATAATTTAGAGCTGGATGGGAACTTCATTTACTTAAGATCACACAGCCAGTGGAAAGCTGTGTTGGTTAGAACAAAGGCCAACTGATCCTCAGACCAATAAGACTTTTCTCTGCACTATGCTGTGGTCCAAAATAGACACTGTAATCTTCTAAACTCATGAAAGATTAAGCTCGAGATGAATTAGTAAGAGCTAAGAACATGTAGAGATGGGTAGTCCATTCTCCATAGGTCTCTCTAGTTTCTGCATGTCTTACAAATAGAGGCACTGATAGCTTTTATTCCAGACTGGTATTTCAAAGATGTTTGTATAAAGTGAACAGCTTTAGAAGACAGAGACGGTCTCTTTACTAACCAGTACAATAAAAATGTTTCCCTCTGATGCAAAAGTTAGGCAGGTTTGCATGTGGCTAGCTCATTAAGATTTGGGTTTCCTAAACTCAGAGTTCCTCAGCTGTGATACAAACCCACTCCATGTGCAGCCTCCACCGAGATTACTCTAGGTTACCTCCATGGGATGTGGGGTGCAAAGCAAACATGAAGCTCATGTTGCTTACCGTGCTCTAAGTAATTAAATCCATTGTCTCTGACCCAGGATCTCACATCTTCTGCTAGCCTTCATGAAACTGTTGTTTGGAAGAAGGGCAAAATCTTAGACCCTTCAGTGTTCCTGTAGATATTCTGAGAAATAAAATTGGGTAAAATTTGCTTAATATAGCAGTTCACTGAAATTTAGACTATGGGTCATCTGTGCAGAGAATCCCACCTGCTCTATCTGGTCCCCCCTTGCTTTAAACTTTCCAGCCCCCAAAATGGTGTCCAGGAGTCTGTTTCAGTCATGGTCTTCCTCCCCTCTATTTGCTCTAGAAGCCCTATCTGCCAAACCCTCTCATGGCCTCTAGGACAGCACTTGCAGAGTCATGGTATATTCCAGTGCTAGAAAAAATGCTGGAGAAATTGAACCACGTGTCTCTGGGCTCTAACGGTAGCTGTCATGTTAGCCCGCAGCCTCCTCCCACCTTGAACTTCCTCCCCTCCTTTGGTTAGCACCGTTCCTGTCCCAGTGATCAGCAGGCTCTTTAATCCCTTCTAGCATGTAGGCCATCTAGAAGAGTCTAATATTAGCTCTCAACCCCCAACAGAATTTATGCACCATCTGCTTGAAATAAACCAGACTGTAGTTTTCATACTGCCTAATTTTAAGAGTTTCAAAACACCTGGAAAGAGCATCTTACTTCTGATGTTTCTTCTAGGTATCAGCAGAGGCATCTCAACATTTTTACCTCATGAAGAGCAGGCTTTTGGCCTGGTGATTATACCATGCTCATATGTATTTTATATCACAAATGCTCCAGCTCTTGACTAAACCTCCACTCTGGGCCTAAAACACCTTTGGCCAAAACTTAAGTGCATGTGAAGTCATGCTGAACTCTGCGATACTCAAAATAATTCCTTTAAACTGTAAGCTGTGTTGTATACAATAACCGAAGGAGTATTGGTTTCCCGTGGCTGTTGTAACAAACCGCCACATATTTAGTGGCTAAAACAACAGGAACTCACTCTCATAGTTCTGAAGGCCAGAAGTCCGAAGTCAGTTTCACTGGGCCGAAATCAAGGTGTCAGCAGGGCCGAGCTCTGCTCTAGGGCAGAATCCATTTCTTGCCTTTCCAGCTTCTGGTGGCTGCCAGCATTCCTTGGCTTGTGGCCACATCACTCTGATCTCTGCCTGTTGTCGCACTGTCTTCTCTTCTCCTGAAATCTCCCTTTTACAAGGACATCTGTAATTATATTTGGGGTCTACCTAGATAACCCAGGATATTTTCCCCATCTCAAGATTCTTAACTGAATAACACTTGCAAAGTCCATTTTTGCCACATAAATAGGTAACATTCACAGGTTCCAGGGATCAAGATTTGGATATCTTTTGGAGGACCATTATTCATTCTTTTGCAGTGTGTTAAGGCTTATAAATAGATCAAGTTAAAATTCTCGTCACTTTGTTTGCAAATCAGTTTTGCAGAGAACTAAAGGTAGGCTTGATTAATTATTACCCCTCCCATCACCACTCCCATATTATTTCTTTATAAATACAAAGACCATACAACCCAACTTACCCAGGACAGTCTTGAGTAATTATTACTTTATGCTCAAAAATTTCTTGGGTAAATTATATAGTCTCCCTGTTTATATAAACAGCCTTAAGAAGATGACAATTAATTGAGCTCTCCTGGGAAAAAGGACTATTTAAACTACCATTTGAGTCTCCACAGGGCAGAAAGTTCTATCTGAATTGTGTTTTAAAGCCAAAGCTGCTTACTATTGCTTTGAGATCTATTCCCTATTCGTACCACAAATACTCAACAGTGGTAGATATTTTCAGGTATCCTCTCTTAAAGGCTCCAAGCGGTTGAAAACTGATCAAAACTCACTGGTGAAACCAGTTTGAGTATAAACTTAGTCACAGGCCTCAGGTCTGATTGGTAACCTTCCAGGCTGTTGTGCAAGTATGGGTAAGGTATAGGTAGGAATAAAGTAAGTGGCTCTACTAGCAGTTCTTAAAGCTTTGCTTCACCAGGAGGAAGGATGGGGAAACTCCATCTTTAATACCGAAAACTTATTGTGCTTCAGTAACGTGTCCAGTATGTCCCTTTTTTCAAAGTTAGTTTGAGCCCACAAAGAGAATGATTATGAATTTACCCAATACTATGGTAAATGAATAAACTACCTATCTTTCTATTTAAAGAATAGATTGAAAAGCTTGAATGTAATATTTATTTGGTGAATTTACACGTGAGGTCATTTACAATAGAAAAGACACAGACAGACGCAGCTTTCAGTGCAGTTTCAAATATTTTTCAGAACAGGCAATAGTCCATGAGGATGTGGAATGTTAGTATTGAATGGTACATGCTTCAGTTTCCTTTGTGTGTTTTCTACTGAACCCCAAGGGATAGGAAGCGAGAAGAGAGAAGAAAATATCAGTGTTAATGTAAATACAGCCATGCAAATAAAAACTTCTTTTTAAAGTCAGGTTATTCAGAGATATAGAACATTTCTGTATTCGGGGCTTATAGTAGGTGCATAATTTAAAAACTAAAATGCAGAGCTCTCAAACATTCCATTATCCAAACCATCTTAAATTATGTTAACTGCCCCCCACCAATTATTGCCCCTTCAATATTTTCCAGACTCTGACTTTGGAAGGGAGTCATTTCTAGTAGCTTCTAAAAAGACAGCATTTTGACAAAACCTTTTGGTTTCAATAGGATAAAGCACCCTTTTAAAGAGGGGTAAAACGCTCATTTACTCCCAACAATGTAAACTCTAATTAGATTCCATTCCCAGAAAAGTAAAACTGAAGGCTTGCTCTTTTTATTATACTCAGACTTAAGTAAACCTCTCCCCACCCTGAATATCTCAAAACAAGAGACTCTTTAAGAACACCTCTCCACCCCCACCAGAAAAATCCAGCATATAAGCAAAAGGATGATCTATAAAAGTAACAATTGGAAAAAACACAAAGTGATTTCTAAGTAAGAGGGTGAGGTAAAGGTAAAATGAACAAAACAAAACAAAAATCTGCTGTCAGAAACCTTAGTGTAGTGTGGACACGGTCAGTCAGCCAGGCCTTAGAGACCAAGGTTAGTTCAAAACTAAAATGCACTCCACGTGTCCTCAGCATCTTTGAAAATACTGGCTCAAAATCCCTTAAGTACATGTAGCCACAGTTAAGAAGCATTAAACTTGTCACTTCAGGAAATACTATGCTTCTGGATCTGAGACTTTCATCCTTTTTTTTTTTTTCCTTTTTCTTTTTTTTTTTTTTGTGGTACGCAGACCTCTCACTGTTGGGGCCTCTCCCGTTGTGGAGCACAGGCTCAGCGGCCATGGCTCACGGGCCCAGCCGCTCCACGGCATGTGGGATCTTCCCACACGGGGGCACGAACCCGCATCCCCTGCATCGGCAGGCAGACTCTCAACCACTGCGCCACCAGGGAAGCCCGACTTTCATCCTTTTTGAACTGTTAGGCCACATTTTCTTCACTAGAAATTTTAAGCTAATTAACTACTTATCACACTTACTTTGTCTTTACATACACAACCAACCTGCATTTTCTTTAAAAAGTACACTGTTAAATAGTAATACCTATTGTAGAAAATAGCCATGGGCAATTATAAATACATTTTCATTTCATCTTACCTCTTGCCTGGTCTGCTCTCCCATTAATTCTCAGTCTTCTAGCACATATATCAATTAGAATATCTTGCTTCTGCATAATTTACTCTATGAAAACCAGCTGCTGTAGACTTTAAGAACGATGTACATTATCCATTATAGTTGAAGGGGGTCAAAGGTTTAAGCGTCGCCACTGCATCTAACGTTCTGCAGAATCAGAGGCATTGTGCATGCTGACAGTGGTTAAAAGGGTCTCAATTTTGCTGTCGTAAAAACGAAATCCCCACTTAAGCTGTTTCCTTCAAAAAAAAATCAACTAAAAGGGATTAATCAAATCTAAAAGAATCTTATTTTACAGCACTTACTATGTTAATTTAAAAACCAACATGCTGTAAAACTGCAAAATACTCATATATTATACACACACACACGCACGCACACACAAAGACAAGATCATCCAGAACATAGTCACCCTCCCACCCCCCTCAAAAAAAAAAGTCAGATCAACAAATCAAAATTTTTATTTGCATGGCCAATTATCATTTGTACTCTTTGCAACTTCATTTTAATATCCCTTTAACAGGTTCTAAGCTTTTGTTGCACAGGGCATAAAAGCTGCAACACCGCAAACTTTCTTCAACAGGCACTCCCACAACACCTAAAAATGAAACAGATGTAACAAATGACAACAGCACAGACAGAAATACTAAGCTCCACCATTCAACGTAGTTCACGACAGTGTCTTTAGGGTTCAGTTGAAGAGGGGGTAAACTCCTAAAAAGAGGGTCATTTTCCTTCCCCCATATTTTATAATGTCGGTGGTTTTAATCCATATTTCTTTGCAACTTCTGTCTGGGCATGGGCAGCATCACAGAGTGAGTACAGATGAGCCATCTCCATTTCTGATTTGGCCAGGTTAATAGCTTTGTTGAACATGTCAATGGCTTTCTCCATGTTTCCTCTAAAACAACAACAATTTTAAATGTTTCAGATTCAACAAGCACTTTACAGAATGCAATGAAGTTTATAAGTGAAGCTACATGGAGCCTGACCTTTAAGTTTCAACTATGATTCTAATAAAATGCTTCTTTATAACAAAATAATGCCTAGCACATAGAAAACACTCAATGAATGTTAGCTACTATTACAAATACTATATGCTTATATTATGCTACTTGTGGTCTTTGTTTGTGGTCTTTGTTTACAGATAAGAACAGTGAGACTAGAGAAACTAAATGACTTATTTAAAATCATAATCATATGGTTCCTAAATTCTGCTTGTTTCTACTCCACCATGAGGCTCCTTTAGAAAGCAGTGACATAGCCTCAGAGAACATTACAGGTATTCTGGGGCCTTACCTTCACAGATCTGTGTGAGCCCTACCAGCATATCCCTTACCCAACACTCTACTCCATACACACAGGTCTCCCTGAGTTCACTCATGCTCATAATGCTCAGATTATTTACTGCTTCTCTGCCTGATTCTAGCCAAATCCTCACCTTTCTAAGGCCCAGTTCAAATACAATATCCTCATGAAAAATACTCTCCCCTTCCCACGCTAGAGGAATTGGCCACTCCCTCCCCACTGTTCCCATGATTCTATTGTCATTCTATGCACAGTCAGATGAATATATATTGATATTTGTTTACACCACAGTCTTACCAGATCCTTACGGGACACCTTTCAATTCCTAGAACTTAGTACAATGCTTGGTAGCTAGTATCCATTTCTTGAATAAATGGATGAATATGCTTGGTCAAAAAATATATAATTTATCTCTTACAGTCTAACTGTGATCAGGCTCTATATACTTGCCAAGAACCAAGAGCTATTTTAAAGTAACTAGTACTGGCTATGTATATATGCATACATGCATGTAATCTTACAATAAATACTGTATTAAGTCCCCACTATATATATGCCAGTTAGAATCTAAGAAGTACAATGTACCTCTGGGGAGACTGTACTCAATCTCCTACTACATATATTGATGCGGTACATAATAGACTTAATTAAAAAGAAAATAACTTTGAGAGTTCATGTTCAGGTATTAGGTAGACAGCAGATTTGCTAAATCCTAGGATAATCAGCAATTTCATTCATTCACATTCACTTATCTATTTGTAAAGCAGGATGCAGAATGGATTTCTTAAAGTACAATTAACACACAAACAAAATTCATCAAACCCCATATATCAGGGGTCCTTAACCCAGGCTCTGGGAACAACTTATCTGCAAAGTTTTTGTACGTGCATTATTTTAGGAAAAATCCACAGCTTTGCTCAAAAGATTAAGAACTATTACACCATCATATTCTAGTATGAGAATATTTTATACACATTAACAAACTGGCAATTAAGAAATAATTTAATATTTATATGCAACTGTCATTGTAGATGGATAAAAAGAATCACAAAAATTTTCATCAGCCTATATATATTCTACCTACTCTGGAGCAGAAAGACAGAGGACCCCAGAAGTGACTGCATGACAGGTTATTAAGACAACTCCTACTAACTCCTGACAAGCGATGGTGGCAAGATCTGTTACTTTTGGCATCAGTGAAATATGGGCTCATGTCCTCTTTCTACGTGCTTAACCATGTAACCTTGTTATTTAAACCAGTCTGGGCATCAGTTTCCACACTCTTCAATTAAATGGAAGATCATATAACCTCAACCTTTATAAAGACTGGGGTAAAAATCAATTGAAATAATATTTGGAAAGCTCCTAGAGTTCAGTACCTGGCCTAGAGTAGATACTCAAATGGATGGCAATGCCAGTATCAAGATGGTACATTACACTAAATTCTATGGCATAAAGAGTTATCACCTATTAATGGTGGATCTCAAGTGCAACTCTGGATAAACATTTACAGAAAACAAGAAGTTACATGAAAGAATTGCAAAAGTTCTTATCCAACTCCCTGATTTTAAAGAAAACTCGGGGGCTCAGAGGTGATGGTGCAATTTGCCTAGCCACTTGGCTGTAGCAGGATCTAAGTCTTCGGGCAACGTGGCTGCCAATCCTTATGCTACACTGCACTGCCTAAGTACACTGCAGATGTTTTTTTCCCTCCAAGAGAAATAATACAGGTGAAAGGAGGAAAAAAACACAACAGGTATTGGAGAAAGATCAAGTTTCCCTTTCTAATGTATATGCCTGACTTAAGCAACTTTTAAGTGTGACTTTTAAACAGGAAAAATAATTAAACAAGGAAAATCAAAGTTGTATAGTTTCAAGGGAATATTGCCTCAAAAGGCACAACATGTTAAGACTTAAAAATTTAATGATTATTCACAATAACCTGTCTATAATGAGAAGAATGAAAAGATAAATATGGAGATGCCCTAACTTTCCTAAGGACAGACTCTAGAAGTTACCTTTGTACTTCAATAGTTCCCATGGTTTCATATGCAAAATCACATTTATTGTCAATTTCAATAGCCTTGCTGATAAGCTCCAAACCTCTATCCAGATCTTGCTTCCACTGAAGCTGAAGTAAACTGCAAATGCAAAACAGCAGTCAGATGTGACCATGGCCCAGTATCAACTGGCTCTCAATGAATTTATAATTTAATTTACAAGGAAAAACAAACTAAAACAGTACAGAATCAGCATCAAATTGGTTTTCTGCCCTCAATTTATAATGGTTTTGTAGTCTATAAATTCCTTATTATGAAAAGAGTGTCCAATGGTCTAGGCTCTATTATTAACTTATTTTGCACAGCTTAATGTTTTACTCTGTATAAATTTAAGTGAAGTTTTAAAATGACAATTCAAGTATACTAGGACAGGAAAAACTTATCTTACGTGTTTCCTATTTTGATACAAGTTAACATCTGACAGGATGTTCAGAACTGAAATACTTAAGCTAGGGTGAAAATAGCATATTTACTAATTATTGTATAATAATGAAACATAAGTAAAAGAAAAAGTAACAGTGAAGCATCCACAGCATTAAGAAATTTTTCAGTTAACACTGACACTATCTACCACAGTCCCCTTTCTCAGCGACCAAAAGAAATCCATCTTACTACTATGCAAGAAATTTAGTTTCTTACTGGAACAAACAGACCCACAAAAATACATACCCTTTATGAACGTATGTTGTGGCATTGTCTGGTTCCAAATTAATACATTTATCATACATTTCATCAGCTTTACCAAACTGTTGTTGATCTGTTAATGCCTATGTGAAGAGATACTTCAGTTAAATTTAGGTAACTGTCACCCTAAGCAGTTAAAAGTATACTGCTTATTAATTATTAAAATTTACTTCATGTAACCATTCATTACCAAATTATTGTTTTGGGGATTAAACTTATTTAAAATGTTGCATCTTAATTATTGGGGTTTTTACATAGCAATATTATAAATATGAAATCTTAACTGTTCTCTCTCTTTATTAAATTTGT
Organism: Delphinapterus leucas; assembly: GCF_059928025.1. Classification (NCBI taxonomy): domain Eukaryota; kingdom Metazoa; phylum Chordata; class Mammalia; order Artiodactyla; family Monodontidae; genus Delphinapterus; species Delphinapterus leucas. Next base: position 47,984,400 of record NC_143132.1, read on the forward strand.
TAGTAATATGCAACAGAAGATCTAATAAACTCTAGAATACAGAAAATCCCACTCTTGGTGCAAGTTCTAATATCAGATTCTCACAGGTACATTCATGTCACTTATTCATAATTTATCATAATATATCCTAAGGGAATTACTTTAAAAACAATACTCATTTGGAAGGATAAGTTCAGATAGGTATGTTAACTGTTATCAGTCATTCCTTAAAAATGATTGGTCAGAGAAAGAAAGCAGCTACAATCAACTGTTTGAAGGCAAATCCCATGGCAGAAATGGAAGGCTTGGTTATATGGATACCAGATCATGCTGATCAAACTTTAACTCTGAGAGTTAGCCGGCATCTAAGCTCAAGCTTCAGGGTTCAAAGAAAAAAGTCATACTATGTAACTGTATGTAACTATATATAACTCTCTCTCTATGTATAAATAAAATTTGCTATATATAGTAAAGCAAACATCAGAAGAGGGACCAAAAGATAGACTCTTTAGTGCAAACAGACTTGTAATAATGCTAGTGCTGATAAGATGATGCTCAAGTAGGGCTTCCCTGGTGGCACAGGGGTTGAGAATCTCCTGCGAATGCAGGGGACACAGGTTCAAGCCCTGGTCCAGGAAGATCCCACATGCCGTGGAGCAACTAAGCCTGTGCACCACGAGTACTGAGCCCGCGTGCCACAACTACTGAAGCCCAAGTGCCTAGAGCTGGTGCTCTGCAACAAGAGAAGCCACCGCAATGAGAAGCCCTCGCACCGCAATGAAGAGTAGCCCCCGCTCGCCGCAACTAGAGAAAGCCCGCGAAGCAACAAAGACCCAACGCAGCCAAAATAAAACAAATAAATTTATTTAAAAAAAAAAAGATGATGCTCAAAGTAAGCCAAAACCTGTTTTGAAGGTAACATAATGAGGGAGAAATGTACAATCATGAAACCTCTGCAAAAGAGTTGTTCCTAGTATTTGGTTTCTTTAAAAGCTAGTCAGTGGCCTTTGCTCTTTTAGCTGCTTATAGAAATCTGCACCAAAAAAGCCCTTCTGAATTTCATTTCAGTGATGAAGATGCTCCTGTCACCTTCTGGCTTGTTCCTAATTAAATATAAGCCCTAAACCCAAGTGTACTATTCAATACAAACGTCATACAATTATAATGTGTGTTTGTCCTATTTTAACTTCTATACATTCTATAAAATTTTATATAGTACATGCTTTCACAATTAATTGAGCATGTAGTCAGCAACCAATGTATCATTTTGTTTTCTGTCTAGGAATTATAAGAACGAAGACTGAGCAGATAAGATTTCAAACTGAGGTTAATGAATTCCTGGGTTGCAGAAGTAAACCCACACACCTATGGTCAATTAATCTTCGACAAAGGAGGCAAGAATATAAAATGGGAAAAAGACAGTCTCTTCAGCAAGTTGTGCTGGGAAAGTTGGAGAGCTGCATGTAAATCAATGAAGTTAGAACACACCCTCATACCATGCACAAAAATAAAGTCAAAATGCCTTAAAGACTTAAAACATAAGACATGACACCATAAAACTCCTAGAGGAGAGCATAGGCAAAACATTCTCTGACATAAATTATACCAATGTTTTCTTAGATCAGTCTCCCAAGGCAATAGAAATAAAAACAAAACTAAACAAATGGGACTGAATCAAACTTACAAGCTTTTGCACAGCAAAGGAAACCATAACCAAAAAGAAAAGACAACCTACAGAATGGAAGAAAATATTTGTAAATGATGAGACAGACAAGGACTTAATCTCCAAAATATACAAACAGCTCATACAAATCAACAACAAAAAAACCCAAACAACCCAACTGAAAAATGGGCAGAAGACCTTAATAGACATTTCTCCAAAGAAGACATACAGATGGCCAGCAGGCACATGAAAAGATGCTCAACATCACTAATAGAGAAATGAAAATCAAACCTACAACGAGGTACCACCTCACACCAGTCAGAATGGCCATCATTAAAAAGTCTACAAATAACAAATGCTGCAGAGGGTGTGGAGAAAAGGAAACTCTCCTACACTGCTGGTAGGAATGTAAATTGATACAGCCACTATGGAAAACAGTATGGAGGTTCTCAGAAAACTAAAAATAGAATTACCATATGATCCAGCAATGCCACTCCTGGAAATATACCTGGACAAAATATGATTCAAAAACATACATGTGGGGGTGGAGTCAAGATGGCGTACTAGGAGGATGTGGAATTTGCATCTCCTTACACCTAGGGTACCTACCAGGCACCAGTGGGGAACCATGGTCAACTAAGGGGACAGGAGGAACCCCCAGCGATCGGGTAGGATGTGGGGTGTGGGGGGAGTGAAGGGGGACAAGTGGAGATGGGACGGGTCTGGCGCCCCTGAGGGGTGGCTGGGGGAGTGGAAGGGATCCCACATCCGAAGGGGAAATTGGGGAACCACTGGGAGGGCAGAGGATCAAAAGGGAGTGTAGCCAGGTTTCCCCTGCCCCCTTGGGCCCCTAGTAACCTGCTGAGATACCAGGCCTGATCCTCTGCCCACCTAGGACCCCTCCAGCCACACAGGTCCTGAGGGAATGGGAGGCAGGGAAGGGGGAGCAAAAGTCAAGGCCAGACCTATGGGACTGGCACCCCTGAGGGGTAGCTGGGGGAGGGGAGGAGTTCCTACACCCAGTGGGACCTACCCAAAGTTAGGAGTCCAGCAGCAATGGGGGAAGACCCTGGGGAGACAGTGGGAGAGGGGTGTGAAGGAACGGAAGGGAACACGGCCAGTGCTCTTCCTGTCCACTTAGGCACCAGGGAGCCTGTTGGGCTCCAAGGCCTAATACTCTGCCCTTAAAGCCTCCCTCCTGCTCCACAGAACCCAAGCCCCGCCCCTACACCCCCACCCAGGGCCCTACCTCTGCACTCGGAGACCCCTCCAATGCGCTGGGCCTAAACCCCACCCACACACCCTCACTCAGGGCCCGACCTCCAAACTCTGGAACTCCAAACTCCGGAAGCCCTCCTTTGGACATACTGCCTGCCTCTCCCCTTCCTTGATCATTCAGGTCCTAAGCAGAGGCCCCACCCCATGCTTGAAAGTCACCCCGCCTAGGCTCCACCCCACACTCAAACGACACCCCCCCACCCTAAACCCCACCACTGCCTAAGTCCCACCCCACCTAAACTCTGCCCCCACAGACAAGGCTTTTTTTTTTTTCCTTTTTCCTCTTTTAGATTGGGGTTCTGTTTTACCTTGCTGATTCACTGTTGTTGATTCTTTTATATTATTATGTTCCCTAATAAATCTTTTATTTTTCTAATTTTATTTTATTCTTTATACTTTGCTAGTGATCTCTCCTTTTGGCTTGTTCCCCCTACCCCTTTTCTGTTTTCTTTTTTCTGGTGTGGTTTTATTTTACATTGTTGCAGTTGGTTCAATTATAGTTTTATTTTTCCTAATACATTTTTTATCTTTCTAATTTTATTTTCTTTGATACTGTACAGCTTTTTTTTTTTTTTTTCTGTTTTCTTTTTTTTACTGCACCACAAAGCTTGCGGAATCTTGGTTCCCAGGCCGGAGGTTGGGCAACGAGCTCCTGTGGTGGGAACTCCAAGTCCAAACTGCTGGACTAACAGAGAACTTAGGACCCCAGGGAATATCATTCAGAGTGAGGCCTCCCAGAGGTCCTCATCTCAGCCCCAAGACCCAGCTCTATCCAACTGCCTGCAGACTCCAGTGCTGGATGTCTCAGGCTAAACAGCCAGTAAGACAGAAATAAAGCACCACCCATCAAAAAAAAAATGAAATTATAAAAAATACGTTACAAACAAAGGAGCAAGGTAAAAACCTACAAGACCAATTAAATGAAGACGAAATAGGCAACCTACCTGAAAAAGAATTCAGAGTAACGATAGTAAAGATGATCCAAAATTTTGGAAACACAATGGAGAAAATACAAGAAACATTTAACAAGGATCTAGAAGAACTAAAGAGCAAACAAACAGAGATGAACACCACAATTACTGAAATTAAAAATACTCTAGAAGGAATCAATAACAGAATAACTGAGGCAGAAGAACGGATAAGTGAGCTGGAAGATAAAATGTTGGAAATAACTGTCAAGGAGCAGAATAAAGATAAAAGAAAGAAAAGAATTGAGGACAGTCTTAGACGCCTCTGGGACAACATTAAATACACCAACATTCGAGTTATACAGGTCCCAGAAGAAGAAGGAAAAAGAAAGGGTCAGAGAAAATATTTGAAGAGATTATAGTCGAAAACTTCCCTAACATGGGAAAGGATATAGACAATCAAGTCCAGGAAGCACAGACAGTACCATAAAGGATAAACCCAAAGAGAAACACACCAAGACACATATTAATCAAACTATCAAAAATTAAATACAAAGAAAAAATATTAGAAGCAACAAGGAAAAAGCAATACATAACATACAAGGGAATCCCCATCAGGTTAACAGCTGATTTTTCAGCAGAAACTCTGCAAGCCACAAGGGAGTGGTAGGACATATTTAAAGTGATGAAAGGGAAGAACCTACAACCAAGATTACTCTACCCAGCAAGGATCTCATTCAGATTTGATGGAGAAATTAAAACCTTTACAGATAAGCAAAATTTAAGAGAATTCAGCACCACCAAACCAGCTCTACAACAAATGCTAATGGAACTTCTCTAGGCAGGAAACACAACAGAAGGAAAAGACCTACAATAACAAACCCAAAACAATTAAGAAAATGGTAATATGGTAATAGAAACATACGTATCAGTAATTACCTTAAATGTAAGTGGATTAAATGCTCTAACCAAAAGACACAGACTGGCTGAATGGATACAAAAACAAGACCTGTATATATGGTGTCTAAAAGAGCCCCACTTCAGACCTAGGGACACATACAGACTGAGAGTGATGGGATGGAAAAAGATATTCCATGCAAATGGAAATCAAAAGGAAGTTGGAGTAGCAATTCTTATATCAGACAGAATAGACTTTAAAATAAAGACTATTAAAAGAGACAAAGAAGGAGACTGCATAATGATCTAGGGATCAATCCAAGAAGAAAATATAACAATTGTAAAGATTTATGCACCCAACATAGGAGCACCTCAATACATAAGGCAAATGCTAACAGTCATAAAAGGGGAAATCGACAGTAACGCAATCACAGCAGCGGACTTTAACACCCCACTTTCACCAATGGACAGATCATCCAAAATGAAAATAAATAAGGAAACAAAAGCTTTAAATGACACATTCAACAAGATGGACTTAATTGATATTTATAGGACATTCCATCCAAAAACAACAGAATACACTTTCTCCTCAAGTGCTCATGGAATATCCTCCAGGATAGATCATATCCTGGGTCACAAATGAAGCCTTGGTAAATTTAAGAAAACTGAATTTGTACCAAGTATCTTTTCTGACCACAATGCTATGAGACTAGATATCAATTACAGGAAAAAAACTGTAAAAAATACAAACACATGGAGGCTAAACAATACGCTACTAAATAACCAAGAGATCACTGACAAAATCAAAGAGGAAATCAAAAAGTACCCAGAAACAAATGACAATGAAAACACGACGACCCAAAATCTACGGGATGCAGCAAAAGCAGTTCTAAGAGGGAAGTTTATAGCAATACAATCCTACCTCAAGAAATAAGCAGCATCTCAAAAAACAACCTAACCTTACACCTAAAAAATTAGAGGAATAAGAACAAAAATACCCCAAAGTTAGCAGAAGGAAAGAAAACATAAAGATCAGACCAGGAATCAATGAAAAAGAAATGAAGGAAAAGATAGCAAAGATCAATAAATCTAAAAGCTGGTTCTTTGAGAAGATAAACAAAATTGATAAACCATTACCCAGACTCATCAAGAAAAAAAGGGAGAAGACTCAAATCAATAGAATTAGAAATGAAAAAGGAGAAGTAACAACTGACACTGCAGAAATAAAAAAAATCATGAGAGATTACTACAAGCAACTCTATGCCAATAAAATGGACAATCTGGAAGAAATGGACAAATTCTTAGAAATGCACAACCTGCCAAGACTGAATCAGGAAGAAATAGAAAATATAAACAGACCAATCACAAGCATTGAGACTGTGATTAAAAATCTTCCAACAAACAAAAGCCCAGGACCAGATGGCTTCACAGGAGAATTCTATCAAACATTTAGAGAAGAGCTAACACCTATCCTTCTCAAACTCTTCCAAAACACTTCCAAACAAAGATGTCACAAAAAAAAGAAAACTAGAGATCAATATCTCTGATGAACATAGATGTAAAAATCCTCAACAAAATACTAGCAAACAAAATCCAACAGCACATTAAAAGGATCATACACCATGATCAAGTCGGGTTTATCCCAGGAATGCAAGTATTCTTCAATATATGTAAATCAATCAAAGTGATACACCATATTAACAAATTGAAGGATCACAACCATATGATCATCTCAATAGATGCAGAAAAAGCTTTTGACAAAATTCAATACCCATTTATGATAAAAACTCTCCAGAAAGTAGGCATAGAGGGAACCGACCTCAACATAATAAAGGCCATATATGACAAACCCACTGGCAACATCATCTCAGTGGTGAAAAACCGAAACCATTTCCTCTAAGATCAGGAACAAGACAAGGTTGTCCACTCTCACCACCATTATTCAACATAGGTTTGGAAGTTTTAGCCACAGCAATCAGAGAAGAAAAAGAAATAAAAGGAATCCAAATCGGAAAAGAAGAAGTAAAACTGTCACTGTTTGCAGGTGACATGACACTATACATAGAAAATCCTAAAGATGCTACCAGAAAACTACTAGAGCTAATCAATCAATATGGTAGAGTAGCAGGATACAAAATTAGTGCACAGAAATCTCTTGCATGTATACACTAAGGATGAAAAATCTGAAAGGGATATTAAGGAAACACTCCCATCTACCACTGCAACAAAAAGAATAAAATACCCAGGAATAAACCTACCTAAGGAGACAAAAGACCTGTATGCAGAAAACTATAAGACACTGATGAAAGAAATTAAAGACGATACAAACAGATGGAGAGATATACTATGTTCTTGGATTGGTAGAATCAACATTGTGAAAATGACTATACTACCCAAAAGCAATCTAAAGATTCAATGCAGTTCATATCAAACTACCAATGGCATTTTTCATAGAACTAGAACAAAAAATTTTACAATTTGTATGGAAACACAAAAGACCCCAAATAGCCAAAGCAAGAGCAAGAAAGAAAAACAGAGCTGGAGGAATCAGAATCAGGCTCCTGGACTTCAGACTATACTACAAAGCTACAGTAATCAAGACAGTACGGTACTGGCACAAAAACAGATATAGATCAATGGAACAGGATAGAAAGCCCAGAGATAAACCCATGCACATATGGTCACCTTATCTTTGGTAAAGGAGGCAAGAGTATACAATGGAGAAAAGACAGCCTCTTCAATACGTGGTGCTGGGAAAAATGGACAGCTACATGTAAGAGAATGAAAGTAGAACACTTCCTAACACCATACACAAAAATAAACTCAAAATGGATTAAAGACCTAAATGTAAGGTCAGATACTTTCAAACTCTTAGAGGAAAATATAGGCAGAAGACTCTATGACATAAATCATAGCAAGATCCTTTTTGACCCACCTCCTAGAGAGATGGGAATAATAACAAAAATAAGCAAATGGGACCTAATGAAACTTAAAAGCTTTTGCACAGCAAAGGAAACCATAAACAAGACGAAAAGACAACCCTCATAATGGGAGAAAATATTTGCAAACAAAGCAACTGACAAAGGATTAATATCCAAAATATACAAGCAGCACATGCAGCTCAATATCAAAAAAACAAACAACCCAATCCAAAAATGGGCAGAAGACCTAAATAGGCATTTCTCCAAACAAGATATACAGATTGCCAAAAAACACATGAAAAGATGCTCAACATCACTAGTCATCAGAGAAATGCAAATCAAAACTACAATGTGGTATCACCTCACACTGGTCAGAATGGCCATCATCTAAAAACGTACAAACAGTAAATTCTGGAAAGGGTGTGGAGAAAAGGGAACCTTCTTGCACTGTTGGTGGGAATGTAAATTGATACAGCCACTATAGAACAGTATGGAGGTTCCTTAAAAAACTAAAAACAGCACTACCATATGACTTAGCAATCTCACTACTGGGCATATACCCTTAGAAAACCATAGTTCAAAAAGAGTCATGTACCACAATGTTCACTGCAGCACTATTTACAATAGCCAGGACATGGAAGCCACCTAAGTGTCCATCAACAGATGAATGGATAAGAAGTTGTGGCACATATATACAATGGAATATTACTCAGCCATAAAAAGAAACGAAATTGAGTTATTTGTAGTGAGGTCAATGGACCTAGAGTCTGTCATACAGAGTGAAGTAAGTCAGAAAAACAAATACCATATGCTAACACACATATATGGAATCTAAAAAAAAAAAATGGTTCTAATGAACCTAGGGGCAGGACAGGAATAAAGATGCAGACATAGAGAATGGACTTCAGGACACGGGGAGGGGGAAGGGTAAGCGGGGATGAAGTGAGAAAGTAGCATGGACATATATACACTACCAAATGTAAAACAGATAGCTAGTGGGAAGCAGCCACATAGCACAGGGAGATCAGCTTGGTGCTTTGTGAGCACCTAGAGGGGTGGGATAAGGAGGGTGGGAGGGAGACACAAGAGGGAGGAGATATGGAGATATACATATGCATACAGCTGATTCACTTTGTTATACAGGAGAAACTAACACGACATTGTAAAGCAATTATACTACAGTAAAGATTTTTTAAAAAATGCATGTACCCCTATGTTCTTAACAGCACTCTTCACAATAGCCCAAACATGGAAACAACCTAGGTGTCCATCAACAGATTAATGTATAAAGAAGATGTGGTACATATATATACAATGGAACACTACTCAGCCATAAAAAAGAACGAAATAATGCTATTTGCAGCAACATGGATGCAACTGGAGAATATCATACTAAGTGAAGTAAGTCAGAAAGAGAAAGACAAATACCATATGATATCACTTATATGTGGAACCTAAAATATGGCACAAATGAACCTATCTATAAAAAGGAAACAGACTCACAGACATACCGAACAGGCTTGTGGTTGCCAAGCAGGAGCGGGAGAGAGAGGGACGGACTGGGAGTTTGGGGTTGGTAGATGCAAACTATTACATTTAGAATGGATAAAGAACAAGGTCCTACTGTATAGCACAGGGAACTATACTCAATATCCTGTGATAAACTATAATGGAAAAGAATATATTAAAAACAAAGAAACAAAAAAAGAATTCCTGGGTTGTACTTCATACTGCAGAATTTCAACCCTTAATAATGCAGTGATGGTAGGACTTTATATAATAGATCCGACACAATCAATCTTCTATAGTCCCTCTCAATAAACCCTCAAAAAGAAAGTTTTATCCTGTGGAAATTTTCTTATAACTGGACTAAAGATAACATGAAGGAAATTAAAAACAAAACAACCCTAAAAATGTCTGGAGGTAGGAGTCTAATACAGACGGTCATTTTTAAATGCTTCCTGCTTCTGTGATGTTTGGGGGGATAAGGAGGGAGGGGAACAACATTTCTTTGGAATAAGAAGAATAAGAGAAAATATATAGAGTTTTGAGATGGCTGGTTTTTGAGATACCAAAAGCAGCTTTCACCTTAAAGACTAAGAAAGAAACAGTCATTCAGCGATCATTTAATTAGAGGAAAAACTCTTTAACTGTGGCTATAAGAAGTTAATCATTTTCATTTAAATGAATAATTTAAAATTAATAAATAAGTTTTCAAAGACTTCAAACTATAATTTAAAAAGTGGGGCTTCCCTGGCGGCGCAGTGGTTAAGAATCTGCCTGCCAATGCAGGAGACACAGGTTCGAGCCCTAGTCTGGAAGATCCCACATGCCACAGAGCAACTAAGCCCGTGCGCCACAACTACTGAGCCCACACACCACAACTACTGAAGGCTTAGAGCCTGTGCTCCTCAACAAGAGAAGCCACTGCAATGAGAAGCCCACGCACCGCAACAAAGAGTAGCCCCTGCTCGCTGCAACTAGAGAAAGCCCACGTGCAGCAACAAAGACCCACTGCGGCCAAAAAAAATACCAAAAACTGAAAATAATCTGAATTTAAATCCTACTTTCCATAGCTTCAATCCTAAACCAAGGAAAGCTTCAAGAATTTTAAACAAACCAGAGAGATTAAAATGAGCTGTTACAGACTATCTAACCATTTAAAAGAACAGTGATCAAATAGAAAGAAAACCCTTTCCAAGGACATTTCCCTCACCAATTGCATACAGTAGATTTTCCTAAGATAATTAAATTTTGCAAATCCAATCCAAATGAAAACATGAGGGAAATGCTCTATTTAAGCTTCCCCATGTTACAAGTTTAGGGCCACGGTTTTCAAATTGTATAACATAGGAAGCCCTCTTAAGGTGATCCAGGACCATCCTGGGGACCAGGAGAAACAAAGCAGGAACAAAGCCATCTGCTTCCACAAAAGCTGCAACAAGAGAAGCACTATTTTCTGATTTCCAGGCTAGCATTCAAGATATGAATGCAGTTCTTTAAAAAGGAACTGGCAAGTAAAAAAAATATGAAAAATGACATTTACCTGGGCATATAATGCATAGCCTTCAGCACACCTTGGAAATTTCTTTATGACCTCTTCAAAACCTTTCATAGCTGCCTGGATTTGTGAAGAATTGTTTCCTGTATATGCTTGGCGATACTGTGTAAAAAAATCAAAACAGGCCTGTCAAATCAAGAACTCAAAAACTCAGGAAATGTTAACATATTATAAAAGTCACACAAAATTACATAAATATTTCCAGAGAAGCAGGCAATCTGCTACATAATTTGCTGCATCTAAAAGGGTTCCATGGGAATATCTCTAGAGCAGGGATCCAAAGGCTATGTACAATTAGGACTTCATTGCCACTAAACAATTTCAAGATGTTCAGTATTCTAGAAGAAGACAAACTAAGTTGTAACAGGTTAACTTTGTATATAAGTAGGGGAATTTTAAATTCAATATATTATCACTTTATTATTTATTATTACTTCATAATAAAAGTATTATAAAGCTTCTTCATCTGATAACATTTTTAATCTGTAATATAAATGTGTTTGTGACCCAATTTCTTTCTTTAAAAGGAAAATCCTTTTAGGACTCAGGGTATGGGGTTAACTGAAGTATCTGATTTCACTAGAAATGGCCTTATTTTACCTAATTTTCAACTTTGTGTTTCTGAATATTAATAGCTCTACAAAGGCGAAATGAGAGATGAGTTATATGGTGTCATGATTGCAGAGTATTTCCTCTAAACGCTTTTGTTCTTCATACTGGTTTATGGTAGAGAATTAGAGAGAAGAGTGCTGTTTAGGGGGCATAAAATCAGGGACAAACATCTATCAAGATGAACCAAATAAGGCATCCAGAGAAATATTGGAGCAGAACCTCAAGTAATACACACTTCTACTTTCCTAAACTGACATTTTTTTCTCCCTGTCAGTAGATGATTTTGTAGACAATGATACTCATTTTTGTTATCAATGGGAAATACTGATGTTTAGGAAAATACAAAAGAAAGTCGAACCTACCAATGCAAAACATTTCTGAGCCTGTGCCAGAGCAGACTCAGGTCTTAATCTAATACATTCATCAAAATCTGCTACTGCTTCTTCAACTTGATCAAGCAGTATTTTCAGCTAAGGAAAAAAAGTACATAGATAAACGCAGTTCAAAATAACAAGTACACCAGTTAAATATGTACCGTGCCTCTTAGTACAGCTCTGCATAATGCTACGCATGAAATTATTCACTATAGAATACTTTCTAGAAATAGTGAACTAGAAAATCTTATAATTTTAAAGGAAAGATTCTAAAACTTAAAACCAGTGTCCAATTTTTTTAAAAAGCACTATAAACCTACCATTTTTCATCACTCTTAAGTGATTTTTCTTCTAGAAAATGAAGTATCTGTACTTTCAAACGTCAAAGTAGATCAGACAGTAGATAATTACATTTCAAATTAATCTTAAAAGACACTACCAGTAAGGATCAAAATACCAAGAATTTTAAGGTTATCTCAACACTTCTTAAGACCCTTCAGACAGAAATATTAGATAAAATTCTCCATTAGAAAGAACCTGACTTTTCTGTTATTACATGGATTAGCCCATACTTTCTACTCTAATGCATTCCAAGAAGCCACGTCACACAAGCAGATTTATAAAGCCTGTTTTCTCCAGATGAGGCTGAAATTGGAAACTGTTTTCTTCACTATATATTTTTACTAAAAAATAAATATGCATGTTATAAAACTCCATTCAGAAGAGATTTTTTTTGATACTGTCTGGATAGTTCAGGCTAATATTTCCTTACAGCAAGAAGCCCACAAAAATCATTCTGTTGATTCTAGCATTAACTCAAAATGCTCACTACATTTTCTTTCTTTAATTTGTCACTACATGTTTTTAATGTTTTAATGTTGAAACATGTTTTACATGTTTTTAATGTTGAAAACCTATGAAGCAGAAACACCTGAAAAACAAACCTGATATGGCAAAAGCCAACATTTATAGCCTTCCTCTTCCTTTTTTTTTGCAAGTAAATATCAGGACAAATGTTCAAGATGGGACTAAATAAATGCCAACCCAAACTGTAAACCACTCTGATACTTTGTTCACAGCTATCACAAGTGATGTAAGAAAACTTTAAAGACATTCTCAAAATGGTATCAAATTCCTCAATTCAAAGATCAGAACTCTTTAAGAAAATTAATTTACCTGTCCTCGGTGGTGATAAACATCTGCATTCTGAGGATCGATGTCGGCAGCCATGTTAAAATCCTGAGTAGACAGCAAAGGCTGCTGCTGTTGCATATACATGCTGCCTCTTTTGATGAGAGCATTTGCTCGAAGCTATATACCCCAAATGAGGAAAGATTCATCATTACTACTTTTATTCTAATTTAGTTTTTTTAAAATAACAGCTGTATTGAGATGTAATTCACGTACCATAAAGCTCACCCTTTAAAAGTATATAAGCCAGTCATTTTTAGTATATTCAGAGTTGTGCAACTGTCACCACTAATTCTAGAACGTTTTCACCACTCCCGAAGGAAATCTCATACACATTAGCAGGCACTCCCTATTTCCTGCCTAATTCTCAGTCCCTAGAAACCATCAGTCTTTTTTTCTCTTTCTATGGATTTGTATATTCCAGACATTTCATACAAACTGGAATTGTACATAATGCAGTCTTTTTGTGACTGGCTTCTTTCACATAGCATGTTTTCAAGGTTTGTCTATGTTGTAACATGTATCAGTACTTCATTCTTTTCTTTTTTAAAATATCTTTATTGGAGTATAATTGCTTTACAATGGTGTGTTACTTTCTGCTGTAGAACAAAGTGAACCAGCTGTATGTATACATATACCCCCATATCCCCTCCCTCTTGAGCCTCCCTCCCACCCTCCCCACCCCACCCCACCCCTCTAGGTCATCACAAAGCATTGGAGCTGATCTCCCTGTGCAGCTTCCCACTAGCCATCCATTTTACATTTGCTGGTGTATATATGTCAGTGCTACTCTCTCACTTCATCCCAGCTCATTCTTTTTTAATGGTTAAATAATATTCCATTGTACAGATATATCACATTTTATTTATCTGTTCCCCAGCTGATGGACATTTGAGTTGCTTCCACTTTTTTTTTTTTTTTTTTTTGCGGTACGCGGGCCTCTCACTGTTGTGGCCTCTCCTGTTGCAGGGCACAGGCTCCAGACTCGCAGGCTCAGCGGCCATGGCTCACGGGCCCAGCCGCTCCGTGGTATGTGGGATCTTCCCGGACCGGGGCACGAACCCGTGTCCCCTGCATCGGCAGGCGGACTCTCAACCACTGCGCCACCAGGGAAGCCCAAGAAGGCTTCCACTTTTTGGCTCTTATGAATAATGCTGCTATGAACATTCATGTACAAGTTTTTGTGTTGACATATGAATTCAATTCTCGTGGGTATAGATACCTAGGAGAGGAACTACTGGGTCACATGGTAACTCTATGTTTAACATTTTGAGGAACTTCCCAACCCCAACTAATTTCCAAAGGGATTTTACCATTTTATATTCCTACCAGCAATGTATGAGAGTTCCAACTTCTCCATATCTATACTAATACTTTTAATTGTCCAAATTTCTGATTACAGCCATCCTAGTGGGTATAAAGTGATACCTCGTTGTGATTTTGATTTGCATTTCCCTAAGGGCTAATGATGCTAAGCAGCTTTTCTTGTCCTTATTGGCTATTTGTACATATTCTTTGGGAAAATGTCTATTCAGATCCTTTCCTGGTTTTAAATTAGGCTATCTTTTTATTGTTGAGTTGTAAGAAAACTTCTTTAATATATTCTGGATACAAGCCCCTTATCAGATATATGACTTGTGAATATTTTCTCCCATCCTGTGGAATGTGTTTTCCCTTTTTTTGGTCACTTGTGCTTTTGGTGTCATGCCTAAGGAACCACAGCTTAATCTAAAGTATTGAAGATTTCCTCCTATGTTTTCTTCTAAGAGTTTTATAGTTTTGGCTCTTAACATTCAGGTCTCTGATCCGTTCTGAGCTCATTTTTGTACATGGCATATGACAGGCATCATCACTTGCCATTAAAACAAAAAATCATGATCATGAAATAAGAAATAGGGTTCTCCTCTAAAATTTTTTTCAAGGCAAAAGTACATACAAATGTCTTCCTCAATGAAACAAATAAGAATGCCCTCACAACAATAACAAAAACATAACAGAACATATTTGTAATCATCAGGAAAATCAGCAGGAAATAAAACTAATTATTATTAGGGTATCTTCAACTTGAAAATCTATTCTGAGAAGGACTTTTAACAAATACTTTTCATTTGGAGATGAATAAAGCCAGAGTTCACTTAATTCAATGAGGAAAAAGAGATGTTAACCATCTAATAAGGAGTACAGTACTTCGGCAGCTAACCGCTGTTCTTGTTACACTGAGTAGAAGGCTCATATTCGACAGACCCCCCCACCGAATCTTAATTATAAAAATAACTACATACACACAAGAACGCTTAGAAAACGAAAAGCTGTTCCAACCACACAACTGCAAAAACTTTTGGTATATTTCAGTATATTTCTATATTATATTTTTAGATCTTGTTTTTTCCTCATGTAAATAAAATCTTTCAGAATATATTAAATGTGTTTATTTTTTATTAAATGCATTCTATAACCCTGTACTACATATTGCATGTTATTTACAATACTACCTATAGCACTGCTACATCACCTTTACCCCTACCCAAATATAGTCCAATACAGTAAGCAGAAGCTATATGGGGAAGCTGAAGCTACCACATATTATAGGGGAAAAAAAAAAGGTCCTTTCCTAGTTAAAGATATCTATCACTGACATTTATGATTCAGTTTCACTGCACCAACTCAATCATCATTAGGCGTAGTCCCTTCCAAAACAAAAAATAATCTTTTGGAGAATGGCAACTGAAATGCCAAAACTTCGGCAAAACATACCTAAAAGTCTTATTTTTATTTATTATTAATTTTTTCATATGCACACACACAGAGTTTTAAATGTACCTTCACATTAGCTTCTTTCAAGCTGATGACCTTATCTAAATCTGGTTTGGCCGCGTTGGCATTACCAATAAGCAAGTAGAAAGTAGCTCGCAGTAATAATGCTTCTGCCATGTATTTGCCTTGGGCATCTACTTCTTTTGAGCATTCACTTATGATTTTATCATAGTTTTCTTCTTCCATATACTGTTTGGCCTTTAAGTATCCAGAGCTGAAAATAAAATAAGCATAGGAAATTACTATTTATTACTAATAAAATGAACATAAAAAATTACTAAAAAAGCATCAAATGCTAAAACTTGCCACATTTAGTATACCTGAGTTAAACAACTGTCCTCCTCCCCTTAAACAAGTTAGCCAGTCAATATGAGACTGGAGTGTGGTGGTGGTATGCAGGGCAGTGTGTGTAACAGATTAGGGTTTTTGATGCAGACTGGGATTTTCTTGCTGCCTTGAAGAAAGAGTTTTAAAAAAGGAAACAACAGAGAAAATGGCAGAAACCTCGGGTTATTGCCCAGGCTTCAACATTTAGACACATGAAAAGATGAGCTAATGACAGACTGATCTGCAACATAGAAAATGATCCTGTCTTATTCACCTTCTTATCTGTGGCACATCGATGGCACGCAACAGTTATTTTATGACTAACAGAAAGAACAGAGAAATAGAAAGTTATCAAGTGAGTTTAGGGTCACAGAGCCCAAGGGAAGAGGTGTGACCTGAGTTGTACTTTGTAAAGATCACTCTGGCTGTGTTGTGGGAAATGGACTGAAAGGGAGCAAGAACTGGAAGCAGGGAAATATCTATTGATAAAAGGCTCTCATCCAGAAGTTGTGCTGTTTCACCTAAAAGAACAGACCTAGAATGAATAGGTGGAAATATCAAAGAAGCAGACTCTTCCATCAAATAGTACTTAAAGAAAACACCTTCCCCTACTTTTTAAAAAGCAGTGACCACAATATCATCACTCTTCTAAGATGATGACTTTTATTGAGAAGGCTTGTAGAAGGAATTTTTTGAACTGAAAAGGAATTTATACTATATGTCCTTTAAGGGGCACTGTAAATTACATTTTCTTATTTCATTTGCTACATATTCTGAATAGAGAAAACTGGCAAGTGACTTAAAAGTTATGTCAGTCAAAGTCTTACAAACTCTGTGCTAACCTTTCCTATAATTACATTCTAATATTCCCTGCACTCTAGTTTTATTCCTCAGGTCACCAGGGTAAGACAAAATAATTATTAAATCAGATTGGAAGTAGTAACGGTTCCTATTTATTGAGAACCTAAGTGCTAGATACTCACAAACATGACCTCTAAACCTCACAATAAGCCTCAAAGGTAATTATTACTTCCTCATTCAAAAAATGATGAAGCTAAGGCTCAGAGTAAAACAGAATTCAAAAACTTAGGACCAATTCCAATTAGTGTTCTGGTGAGAGATAGCTATGTCCTGCCACCTCTCAAGACAGTTTTTAGAATAATGGTATTAACTTCACTGTAGTTTTTCTGGGATAAGGACTATTTCCTAATCAGAAGAGGCAATTATTGGCATCACCTTAAACATTTACTTCCCATCTACAATCTTCTCAAGTCCTCACCAACTAACTCAAACTTGAACATCTTGGCACAATTATAAATAGTATCCTCCCTTAAAAGGTGGCCAATAATGGTAGAAAAATTGGGAGATACAAATTAAAAGCAATCTTTTTCCTTAAACCTTCCAATATGCTATAGATGCAAAATTATGCTTTGCTTTGGGAACAGTATTCCCTTTTCTTCCAAACTCATTAGAAAATGTCATGTTGTTAATAATGTTGTACCTTCTCTTAGAGAGGAGAGCTAGCCTCAACAGCAAGATAAAAGTATTGATAAATATAAATGGATAAGCAGGCTAGATAGCTTATATACTACATTATATCACTTGACCTCCAGTTGTAAACACAGTATCTTATACTTTGGTTTCAGCTCTCTACAGGAGCAAACACAAACCCAAAGAATGGCATTTTCCTAGGCATCCAGAAAAAACCTTGAAGAAAGTCACTCTTTTGGGCACTCCTAAAAATTAAATTATATATTATAAACTTTCTTGCACTAAAACATCTGGATATTGAGCTACACAATCATTTTTTAAGTTAGTGCCCCTGTTCAAATATAATCAACCACTTGATCTCCACTAGGATATCTCTTGAGAATATCATGTAGGACCTTAAAAGCAGGGCAGACTTCTGGCAGTAAAACCTTGAGTCACCAGAGAGGTAACTCTTAGGGTGCAATAGACATGTGTGAGAAGAGAAGTATTTTTATTATTATAATATTATTATATATTATAATTTTGTTATATTTATATCTATTTATAAACAGATCTTTTGGAGATGACTCAGAGTTCCACTTTGGCTCTATGGCAGCAAAAAACCCCACAACCACGCCCCCGACAAAAAAAACACAGAACATTAAGCAGATACTATACTCGAGACACTTACTTTTCTTTTACTTCTAAAGCCTCCCCTTCCTTGTCTTTATCTTCATCAGACTTCTCTCCTTTAAGCATTGGCTGAGAAATTATATCATCCGTGAAAGAACTGAAGTAAGATTTGATAAACTGCGGAGATGGCATCAGAGGTTCACGATTCTGAAATTTAATATTTATACACATCAAAATAGAAAACACTAACCAAAGAAGCAGATGCCTTTGTAGAATGCTGAGAACCACTGTCGTAAAAACTGGCGTCTCATTTTCAGATAACTGAAGAATATCAGGCTCCAAACCGTAGCGCAATAGACAGTGGAATTGGTAATGCTGCCAGTCCCAGCTGTTCAAAGTAGGTTTTAAATGAGAACCTTTCCCCTCTCCAAACATGTAAAATGTCAAGAACTCTTAGAACCACTCACTAAAAGAAGGTGAAATCTGGAACAAAGGAGGTAAATAACTGCTGAGTTAAAATTATCTCCTTCTGAGTTAAAATTATCTTCCTGTCCTAGAAGATTAATATCTCAATTTACTACTCAGGACCATGTCTTACACAGGTGCTAAAATGTTAAGTCCATCTACCATGGGCTTTCATTTGTCCCCTTATTCTGCATCTGAAGATCTCCATTGGAGTAAGTGCCACTGAAAGCCAGAATGAAATCTCATTTCCTCTTTTAATTATTACTTTTTCCCATGGCAACCTGATTCATAGTCATAGAAGTATTTTGTTTCTCCTTATTATACTTAAGATGATAAAGTTTTAAAGGAAGAAGTAAAAGGGACTAATGTCACCAAAGGGCTCTCATAACATATTTTGGATCCTTTGCAAAATTCAACCCAAAGACTTTAGAGTGGAAATATGGTATTCTAAATTGTATGTATAACAAATACCATTTCTAATATTTTGGTAGATCTAATGTCTTTGTATTTGAAGGAGGGGAAAAATGAATCTGGCTTTGTAAGTATATGATCTAATCTAGGATAGATGAGAGTGGGGTAAATAAGAAAACTGAATAGAAAAATCTAAGGAATTCACACTCTTTTTTTGGTGCTCTCTCTGGGGAGAGACTCAGTGTGTCTTTTTTTTTTTTAAATGGTACAGTTACTTTTAAAATTTTATTTATTTATTTACTTTTGACTGTGTTGGGTCTTCGTTTCTGTGCGAGGGCTTTCTCTAGCTGTGGCAAGCGGGGGCCACTCTTCATCACGGTGCGCGGGCCTCTCACTATCGCGGCCTCTCTTGTTGCGGAGCACAGGCTCCAGACACGCAGGCTCAGTAGTTGTGGCTCACGGGCCTAGTTGCTCTGCGGCATGTGGGATCTTCCCAGACCAGGGCTTGAACCCGTGTCCCCTGCATTAGCAGACAGATTCTCAACCACTGCGCCACCAGGGAAGCCCCAGTGTGTCTTAATTACCATTTTAAATCAAATGGTCACCACCAAGTGATAAATACACCTAACTTAAGTATTTCACTGAAGACCCTGTGTTGGAATATATAAGTGGCAATCATCTACCACTTCAGGGAAAAAGCTTAAATAGAAATTTAAACAGCCCTTACTGAAGTTGAATAAATCATTAATGTCTTGTAGTTTCCTATTTCAGCTTAGAAATGAAGCTACCACTTCCCTGTCTTTCAGAGTTACAAATTTAAAATAAGAACAATATTTTATAAGTAATGGCCTTAAGTATCAAAGGAACAAGATATAAATTCTAGCTCTGCTACTTAATAGCTATGTGACCTTACACATGTCATTCTCAGTTTTCTCATCTCTAAAATAGCAATAAAAATACTCTCCTTATTTATCTTATAGGGTTATTGTAAAAATAAAAATAATAAAATGAAAAGTATTTTGCAAAGTGGAATTTACAAAGTGGAATACAAACAGGTTAGAAAATATATGTGGAAACTAATTTGGAACCTATATAAATGTAGGTTATCATATTTTCTTACTACTCTGCAGTCCAACCAGTATAATTACTCAACAATAGCATTATACTCAAGGAAACGAGGTTCCTTCAAAGTTCAATTTGTGAGACTCTAACATGGTATTTTGCAAAATATTTTGAGGAGCACCAGTTCTAGTTCCTCAAAACAGCATGTTCTACCAGATGCTGAAGGGAAGGAAATAAGTTTCAGAGTTTAAAGAGACTGAGAACCAGTATAGCTGTATTTCGAGATTCACAACACATACTAGCACAAGAAAGTCCTGCAGTGAAGAAACCTGTTTTAACTGTTTTACTCAGCTAATATTCAGAGATGTAAAGTTAAAAATACAGAGAGATTATTAAATCAACTTAAGAGAAAAGCAAATTATTATTAAAGAAAAAAGAAACAACTGCCTCGATATTATGAAATTTAGCAGAAAACCTCTACCGATGTTTAGTAATACCTGTGGTACTCCGACAGCCCTCTACTTATATCCCTCCACGACACTTTACCAGTATCATGCCTTTTATACTTATTAATGGTCCCTCTCATTAAGGACTTTGTAAGGGCAAGGACCATGTCTTTGTACCTACCCTCCTAAAATGCCCATTATGGACCTCTGTTCAATAAATATTTCTTGAATTAAACCATCTACTAACTGTGTAAAACCAATGCCAACTTATACAGCATATCTTTAAAAACTTTAAAGAGTACAAGTTGGCAATTTTTTTCGTAGAAGGCCAGATAGTAAATATTTTAGGCTTTATGTGCCATACAGTCTCTGTCACAACCACTCAACTCTGCTGTTGTAGCTTAAAAGCATCTAAAACAATGTGTGAGTGGCTGAGTTCCAATAAAACACTATTGGCACATTATTTATAAAAACAGGTGGCAGGCTGGATTTGGCCTGTAGGCCATTGTTTGGCAACTTCTAATATACATGAATTCTTTCAATATCCTCCAGGTGCAATACTGGACATAGTTTACATTCTTATTTTAAAAAAGTAAGCCACAAAAGCCCAAGATTACAGGAAAAAGAAATATAATCCGGATCTAATTTCAGTTGTAACCATCAAGCCCAAGTTTAAGCAGTATAAATTAGAAATGACCCTTCACAATGTATACTCCCTCTATTAACCAATTCAGATTAACTTACCTTATATTTTTCTTTGGCTTTCTCTTTTCCAAGAAGTTTAAGAACTTTATCAGCTAACAGCATGCTTTGCTGATTTTGGAACCCTTCTAATATACACACAGCAGTGACATCTAGAAATGAAGCAGAAAACAAGAGTAAGTATGAAATTATCACAAAGATGATTAGCAGCATCAAATGGATTCAATGTTACCACAGAAAGCCAAACTACATGCATAGCTTTATGTGGCTATCATTTCCAATAAACTGATTCTTAACACTTTAGTTTTACATACTTTACGACCAAACTCAAAGCTCAGAAAGTCACTCTACTTCTCTAGAATTCACTTTCCTCACCTGTGAAATGAAAGGGACCATACTACACCATTTGTGATGTTTCTCATCACTCCAACATTGTACATAGCAAATAAAACAAGTAATCCAGGAATATTCTTTTCTGGCTGGTTAAGTATATGCCAAATCAACATAATGTGGCTCTCTTATGTCTGGTCTTTTTATAGGCCTCAGGGTTACTCCTCGTCTCCAAAGCCATCTTGCCACAGAGCTCTCAATTAAATCTGCTTCAAAATACCATTTTAACCTGGCTATGCTAGAGCTCAACACACAGTGGTCTGAAATTCAGAAGATCAATGTTTCCTTAACCTCTCAACTTTTCATTCAAAGTAGTGAACAATGGCTGTCTCTCTCTTTTTGAACTCAATTTCTCACAATTCCAAATCCTTGCTCCTCCAAACAAGTCAATCTGCTGTATGTTCCCCTGATAATCTGGCTAGTGTCAATGTCAATGTCTTTTCCCCACCCCATTTCTCCATCTAAAATCCATTTAAACTCCTCTCTACAATTATCGCTTAATAACTTCAAAGTCTGGTTCAAAACTCAGAAGTCTCTTTTCCAAAGTAACACTCCTTCTACCCACCATCAAAGTACATGATGCCACAAAACCTCAAGTTTTTCTAAAATGTTCTCTAAACCACTCTCAATTGGTAATCCTGATTTAAAAAAATAAATGAATAAAACAGCTTTTCCCTTTTAAATAATGTTATTTAAAAAAAAAGTATGGCTAAATTTCTGATTATTGATGCTTTTAAAGCAGATTTAAGTATGTAGTGGAAAGTACTTTTCGACTGCAGAAATTGCATTTTGGTTTAGCTCTACATCACCCAGAAGAATGTACTTTATAGGCCAGTGGCGGATACCCTAATTTGAAGTTTTGGCAACAGATATGGCCAATTAGAGGCCAAAAAATATTTATAATATTTACTGAGAATGGCAAATTCACTTGATGCTTTGTATCAATTACATAATTTCTAACTGAGTATAAGATAATGTCTGAAAATTGCAAGGGCAAAAAACAAATGTTTTCTTTAATGATTCATCTCAAAATTATTTCATATTTATACAGGATATTAACTGAAAAATACGTAGAATCTTAGAAACACTATCGCTCACTAAAACCTCTCTTCTGATTTCCTATTCATGAAATTACACTGATGCTCATTAATTGCCAAGTTTAAAATGTGTGGTATATAAACTCTAAATCATTTAATTTACCATAGTGGGGAACCGAGACAGTACTCAAGTATCTGCAATCTCAATTTAAACTAGAAAACAAAGTCTCAATTGGGGAAGAGTAAAACTTTTAAACACAATTAATTTCTCTACTCATAGGCAGAGTTTCATATAAATTTACCAATGACTATGAAGCCTTTAGTAATTTTCATACATAAACACAAAAATACCCTCACCTTCTAAACATTCCTTCTTATTGTCTAGCTTCTCGTGGGCTTTTGCACGTCTAAAGAGAGCTTTCACATATTTGGGATTAAGTTCAACAGCCTTTGTACAATCTTGTGCCACCTCTTTCCATTTTTGCTGTAATGAAAGTATTAAAAAAAAGTCACACTAAAGGAAGCACTGTTTGACAGAAATCAGTTTTCTAAACTCAGTAGGCCAAGTATTAAGAATCCCACAACAGAAAAAATATTCCCAATTCATACAAAGAGTTAATATCCACAGTACATTATAACAGCTCATATAAATAACTGTAATAAAGATTAGCAACCTAATTTTTAAAAATAGGTAAAAGACATATTTAAGCCATCTTTCTACCACCAAATCTACAACCTACCTGCATCTATGTGATCATACCATCTCCTCCTTCCCTCCTGTTAAAACTGAGGAAACACCCCTCTTCACCTAAGGCCAGCCTTCCACTTGTGGTATGGATCCACATTCTCCCCACTTCAAGGACTTCACTGTTAGCTATCCTGCCTCTGCATCAATCTGCTTCTCTACTGAATCATTCCTATTAGCATAAAAACACTTGATTTAGTATTTTCTACCTTTTAAAAACACTCCTTTGATTCTGTAATTCCCTGCAGTTATTACCCCATTTCTTAGCTCCTGTTTATTGCCAAACCTCCAAGGAGTCGCCACTCTCTCTACTTGATTTCCATTTACCTCACCGGCTGCTCCTTCCCAATTTCTGTAGCTGACTTCTCCTCCTCTATCTGATTTTTACATGCTGGAATGCTCAAGGACTCATCCCTTCTCTCTCTTAGGTGATCACATCTATTGTCCTCATAGTATATAACATCTAAAATTAGATGACTCCAAACTTTATCTCTTTAACCCAAACCACGCTCCTAAAACAGAGACATTTCTCAATTCAACTGTCAGCTGACTCACTCCTTCCTCACTCCACTATTATTAAAACTCCTGCTTCTCTTCACGCTTCACATCCAATACAACAGCAAATTCTGTTGGTCTTCAGCTTTCCTTCATGTCTCACTTAGGCAACTACAACAACATCCTTCCTTAGTCTCCCTGCCTCCACTCTTGCCTCCCTCCAATATATTCTTGACAGAACAGTGAGAACAATTTTAGATGATGTTCCTGCCCTATTTAAAACCCTTAAATATTTCCCATTACACTCAGAATCAAATCTAACCTTCTTACCATTGCAAGGCTTTGCCTGATCTGGCCTCTGCTACCTTTCCAGTTTCATCTCTCTATACCCCAGGATCCTTTATACATACTTCTTTAATCATGGCAAACTCCTGCCTACCTCAGAGCAATTACATACACTGTTCCTCCATTTGTAACACTCTATTCTGCACTGTTTTACGCACCAACCCCACTCATTCGTCTATTATAGAATCAAAGCATTTATCAAAATGTCATTTATGTTGTTTTGCGATCCTTGAGTTCTGTGCATAATTGTTTGCTTTTATAGACCCAGCTCCTACTACAGTAACCTTTCATATACAAAATAGTCAATAAAATTTCGTTGAACAAAAAATGCAGAGAATATAAATGCCGAATAAACATAGAAAAAGATTGTCCACTTCACCAACATCTCAAAAATTGCAAATTAAAACAATGAGAGAGAATTTTTCTCCTACCAGAGTGGCAAATATTATTAAGACTGATAATACACATAGTCAGTGAGATACTGGAAAACAAACATGTTCATATATTATTATAATAGGTATTGATACTATCTTATTTCCATTTCTAGAATTTTATTCCCCCAAAAGTATGCAAAAAAATACTTACAAAAATATTTACTGCAACACTGAATGCAATAGGGAAAATAGGAAGCGATTCAAATGTTCATCAACAGGAAGATGTTTTCCACTATATAACCATGTAACAGCTACTACATATAGCCTTTAAAAAGAATGAAATAGATCTGTGTGTGCTATGAGAAGCTGTACAAGATACAGTGGCAACTGAAAAAATATGTTGCAAACAATGTAACAGGAATTCATCTTTTGGTCTTTTTCCCCCCACATATGCTACTATTACATATATGGGGACAAAAGTTGAAGAAATAAACTCAAACTGTTGAGGAGGATGGGGTCACCAGAAACTTTAATTTTCTGTATTATCTAATTTCATAAAATCTGATATATACAACTTTGGATTGTGTGTGTGATGAGCAAAACTAAAATTTGTTCTTTTATTTATTTTTTTATGAGTCCCTAAAGGTAATTTACTGGTTTTAAAACTACTTTCATACAGAATAGACATTCAGAACTATTTTCTGAACTGTGCTTGGACAATTCCATATAATCCTTTGCATGAGAAGAGGGGTATCAAATCATCAAAATGGACTTTCAGGACAAAACCCAACCAACCATGGACCCAAGGCAGGCCCCCAATCAGTATTTTCTCCCGATACTGGTGTGAAAAAGACAGCTTAACCTTAATATTCCAAAGATTCTTTACTTTTTATTTTCCTTCTTGGGACTCTTGAAGCCTTGTGCCTCAGTGTCTCCAAGAGTCTTCCCTCTCTCTTGGCCAGCAGCCGCTGTCCTCCCCACTCTGCAAGGTGTCTATCTTTCTGCTTTCGACTTTTTTGCAAGTCTGCCATGAAGTCTATGCTCTGCTTCAGGCTCTGAATTCTCTCTTGGCTAAGAATTTTCATCCCTGAGTGCAATAGCTTCTTTGCAGCTTTATAATAAATGGTCTCTGGTTTGTTGTAAATCATAGCATTAGTACACATTAGTTTGAAGTTATCCTTTAGTTCTTCTATGGACTGGTAATCATTGTTCTTGATCTTTTCTTTCATGGTACTAAAATCCACTGGGTGTTCAATGATCATGGAGTAGCCGGAAGCAATAAAATCAGTCACAGGAAATGAAAAGAAAGCACTTGGGTCTTTCCTCTGCAGTCGTCTCATCAGTTGATTCAAAGCTTCTTGAAGGGGTGTCTGTTCTACTTCTTCTTGTTTGGCTAAAGGGCTTGCAAGAGGCTTCTCAGGAGGCAAGTCTAATCCTACAGGGGCCTGACACTGGAGGTCTTTTTCTGCCTCATTGTCCACGCGGTCCCGATCTCGCTTCTTTTTATCTTCCTTTATTCATCTCCGTTTTCTCCCCTTTTCCTCCCCTGGAACCTGCTTCTCTCCTTTCTTTCTCTTTTTCCGCTTTCGGTCCTTGTGTTTGTCATGATCGTTTTTGTCTTCTAAGAGGCTGGAGTCATGCCTGGAGCTGCCCGTGGAGAGCTCGGTGACTTCGTTCCCTCCCACTTTGAGGACAAGCTTCAAGGGCTTCTCTACATACTCCTCGTAGAGGTGTTTGTCCGACTTGTGCTTGTGCTTCTTGCCCATGTCCGACCGGGCCCCGGTGCCCGCCCCCCGCGCCAGGCCCAGGCCGTGCGCCGCCGCTTCCGGTCCGGGCCAGGCGAGCGGAGCGTGGGAGCGGGGCCCACGAGACCCCGTGCCTCGAGGCAGGGGTACGGTGCGCGCCGAGTGGCGCGAGGCCTCTCACGAAGAGCTAAAATTTGTTCTTAAAAATGTATGTAATTAAAGGATATAAAAACCAAACAAAAATCCTGTAATTTCAAAACAACTTCTAAAAGTTTATTAGATTTGAGTGGCATTAACTGAAACATTATGCAAATAAAGAGAAACAAAACAAACAGAAAAACCAACCTAGGATACATACCAACTGCTCAAAGGCAGCAGCTCTGTTTTGATAAAACGTGGAAAGGTCAACATTCTTCTCTGTAGGGCACAAACTGATGGCCTCGGTATAGCACTGAATAGCCTGTTCATATTTTCCTGCTTTAAAATATTTGTTGCCTTTGTTCTTGGCTGCTTGGGCTCTATCAAGAGAGTTCTGAAATATGAGGAAACAATCATGAAAAAGTTATCAATACTCAGTAATAGACTTGGATCACAGTGATTAAATGACAACACCGAAGAAAACATGGGAGGGCAGAATGGCTGTTCACAATGCAAGTCACTCATATAAATATCGTCATGGGATAGAGTCTTAGTAACAGGATTGCTTAGCCAAAAGGTTTACATATTTTTAACTTGAAAAACACTCAGACTTCTCCCAAGAAAAGGCTGCAGTGCTTGAAAGTACCACTTTTCTGCCATTCCCGCCAGCAAGAGATATGATAGCTGTGTTTAATTTTTGCCAGTCTAATGAGTATAAAAAAGTGGTTCTCAATCAGGGATGATTTTCCCTCTAGGGTACCTTTCACAACGTCTGGAGACATTCTGATTATCACAGCTAGGGGTCAGGAGGAGGCGCGACTGGTATCTAGTAGGTAGAAACCAGGAATGCTGCTAACATTCTACAATGCACAGGACAACACCCTCACACCACCACCTTGATCCAAAATGTCAACAGTGCCTAGGCTGAAAAACCCCAGTGTAACATAATTCTAGTTCACATATTATTGTAATTCACATTTTCCTCACTATCAGTGAATTTGAAAATCTGTTCATGTTTGTTTATTGGCCACTGGACTTTTTCATTCTGAAAACCACTTATTCACACGTATTGCTGTTTTTCTATTACGCTGTTTGTCAACAGTGTAGAAAAGATACTAGAAACACTTTGCCATCTTCATTACAATTGTTATACCAAATCTATTGTTTGCTAATCAAATACATTTGGGGGACTCCTATCTTTGTCTCAGAATCTGCTTCCTAGAGGAGCCATCTCACATACTTCATGATTTGGTAGTTAATACCCACTGAGGACAGTTGCAAAAGCTTCAGTTAACGTTTGGGAAGCATCTTTGTAGACAAATCCAGTTATCTAGGTCCAGCTACTAGGTCCAAGAGCTTCATGGCACATCTTCACCCCAAACTTTATTGTTTGTCAACATCATTCAATTTTAACAAATATGTGATTATGAAAGAACCCGTGTTATCTCCAACAGGTAAGCATTGACAAAGCAAAAGCAGAAGTAGCTACCCCCACAACTAACTTACAGGGAAGGCTATGTTGCTTGGGGCCCAGGGCATCTCAGTCACAAAGAGACGATGGGATAGCAACCATCTGTATCTGCTCTTTTCTCCCTTCCTCTTGCTTCATTCTTCTTTGCTACCTTTTCCCCTCCATTTACCTTTTGTTTCCCTTCTCCTTTAGTCTGAATGTAGCTATAATTTTTTGTTTTTCTTGTTTTTTGTTTTTTTTATAGTGTGCAAAGAAGGATGTGTAGGAAACTTCAGGTTCAGAATATAAAACAGCTAGTTTAAGCTAGCTAGTGTCAAGAAGAAACATGCTCATTTTAAAATAAGATGTGGGAGGATGAAAGGAGCCAACTAGAACACAGAGTAACAGATAAATATGAAATCTTCCACTTGTAAATAGCCTAATCACCTTCCAAAAACTTTGACAGTAAAAATCCTCAGCACAAAACATTCATACTAGAAGACAACTAGGACTCTCTTATGTAGTTGTGGATTCTAGTTGCTGGAAAACTGCACTTGAAGCAACCTCATCAGTCCTCCCACTCCACTAAGAGAAAGAGAAGTCAGACTGGAGTAGGGCTGTATCATTCAGAAGGAGTGAGGATCCCCTCCACCCAAGAGACAAGTGACAAGCATACTTTGCCTATCTTCCAAGAGACCATACTGTCAAGAATTGCTAACATAAAGGAAAATTAATATCATAAAAGAGAGGCACCTGATTCAAATAAAAAACTAGTATTTGAGAAAGCGGGATAAACAAAGCAAACAGAAAATTTAACATGAGAGGAATGAGAGGTTATCACAGACATTTTTAAAAAGGCTGCTTCTAAAGAACACCAATTAGACATCTTGAAAATTAAAAAGGATTATTACAATAAACTCAATGGATGGATTGTATATTAGAATGGGCATAACAGAGGAGCAAATTAACAAGTAGAAGGCAGAGCCAAGGAAATCTGCCAGAATGCAACAAGAACAGAGGACAGGGAGGTGAGAAATTTGGAGGAAAAGTTAGATGATATGGAGTATAAATACCAAAGTTCCAATATCTATCTATCTGAATTTTAGAAGGAAAGGCATAAAAAGGAGTGTTTTAAGAAAATATTAGAAAAATTTCTGGAGTTGAAAAACAAAGACACACATTTTTAGACATATCATGGTGAAATTTCACAGTAAAAATCCTTAAAGTTGTTAGGTGGAAAAAACCCAGATTACCTACAAAGAAAAAAAGAACCAAACTGGGGTCATAGTGTCACCAACGTTAGGTATTTAAAAACAATGAAGCAACAACTTTAAAGTCCTGAAGAAATATTATCTTGAACTTAAAATCTTATACCTAGCTAAATTAGCATTTAAGGTTGAACACAAGAACAGAAACAGGTGTACAACTTTCTTACCACTAAAAATAAACCCCAAAGCAGTGGAGATGATTAATAAAACAAAAAGCAGGAAGGAGAGGGTAAAGGAAGAAACAAAAATGCGGAGTACACATGGCAGGAATCATTAAACATGTCAATAATAACAATAAATGTGAATAGCTTAAATCTCCCTATTATAAATAAACTATCTATCTACCTACCTACCTATTTATTTATTATTTTTGGCTGCATTGGGTCTTTGTTGCTGCGCGCAGGCTTTTCTCTGGTTGCGGCGAGCAGGGGCTAGTCTTCGCTGCCGTGCGTGGGCCTCTCACTGCAGTGGCTTCTCTTGTTGCAGAGCATGGGCTCTAGGCACGCGGGCTCAGGAGTTGTGGCTCGCGGGCTTAGCTGCTCCGCGGCATATGGGATCTTCCCGGACCAGGGCTCGAACCCACGTCCCCTACATTGGCAGGCGGATTCTCAACCATTGAGCCACCAGGGAAGCCCAAATTATTTAAAATAAAAAATAACCACATGCTACCTATAAGGCATGACCTAAAACAAAACGACAGGTCAAAAAAGAATGTAAAAGTTACAGAATGCAAAAAAGAATGTAAAAACGTTACAGAATGCAAATACTTGCAAAAAAGAAGGCAGTATGAGACAAAATACCATTCACATGCCTCAGATGGAGCACTTCTGTGGGCAATTTTATTGATAAAAGATACAATCTGCCAAGAAAACATCATTACCACAAACCTTTGTATGCCTAATAAAACTGCAAAATAGGGAAACAATTACTTTTGATGTTAAATACAAAAACAAGAAAAACATTTCAATTTCTTGTAAAAAGTTTACAATGTTTCTAAGTCATTGAGAACATAGCTAATACACAATCTAATAAGCTAGGGACTGCTGATAGAGAAAATAATGTATCAAATGCCTGTGAGAAGTATGTTCGGCTACAAACATATTGAAAATCTATTTAGTAGATTTTCTAAAAAACTAAAGGTTTTCAGATTAAATAAAAAGAACGTTCTTTGGACAGAGTAATGACCTTGTTTCATTAACACAAACAGGCAATGAACTCTTTCCTGTCTACTGGAAGTTTAAGGCTACAGGATGTCACACAGAATACAAGGAGAAGCAGTCATGGTAAAGGCAGACAAGTTAAAAGAATAGAGAGAAAACTGGATAGGTATACAAGGCTTCCTCTCCTTAGAAAGATGGATACTTCCAATTTTTATTCAGCAAGGTCTAAATCAACCTAAAACCAACCAAGAGAATCTTTCAATTACCCATTTCCCTCCATTCAGTCAAGTTTTACAATAGATTCCCTTTAAAAAGTATTATAAATTCCTAGGGGCTTCCCTGGTGGCACAGTGGTTAAGAATCCACCTGCCAATGCAGGAGACACGGGTTCGAGCCCTGGTCCGGGAAGATCCCACACGCCGCGGAGCAACTAAGTCCATGCGCCACAACTACTGAGCCTGTGCTCTAGAGCCCGCGAGCCACAACTATTGAGCCCGCGTGCCACAACTACTGAGCCCACACACCTAGAGCCCATGCTCTGCAACAAGAGAAGCCACTGCAATGAGAAGCCCATGCACCACAACGAAGAATAGAGCCCACTCGCCGCAACTAGAGAAAGCCCGCGTGCAGCAACAAAGACCCAACGCAGCCAAAAATAAATAAATAAAATAAATAAAAATTTAAAAATTATTATAAATTCCTTATCACCTAAGGCCTAAATCAGAACCTGCTTAATTTCCTTTCCTTACTGTACTGGGAAAAAAAAAAAGATAAAAAAAAGATGCTATGACATTGAGTGAAAAAGGATCAAATTACATAGGCAAATCACCAAATGGCAAATTTCTCCCACTGTCACTGCAGAGCGCTACCAAACCATGTTTGGGGAGAACAATATCTCAGTTAACCTCCCTATCACCTTCTGCTCATTGCACCCCGCCCCCACCACCACATTACTTTCTGTCCAACTGCTTCCCTTCATTAACAAAAATGCAGAGAAAGAATGGCATTACAACAGGGACAGTACAGAAAAGCTGATTATTTTGGCCCACCGGTAAAATTTAGGACAAAAAGCTACTTAGCACAATGCCAGCTTATCAATCAACACCAGCATTCTGCTGTGTCAGGAATCAGACATTATTTTCACAAGCTTTGAGGCCAATACCAGGTAGAAATCAAAATAAATGCACTGGAGGAAAAAGTTTAAATTAGAAAATATACAACTACCAATTCTTTATAATATAAGGGTTTTTTTTTTTTTTTTTTTTTTTGCAGTACGCGGGCCTCTCACTGTTGTGGCCTCTCCCGTTGCGGAGCACAGGCTCCAGACGCGCAGGCTCAGTGGCCATGGCTCACGGGCCTAGCCGCTCCGCGGCATGTGGGATCTTCCCAGACCGGGGCACGAACCCATGTCCCCTGCATCGGCAGGCGGACTCTCAACTACTGCGCCACCAGGGAAGCCCAATATAAGGGATTTTATTTCCAACTCTCAGGAATCCTTTGCACTGCTTTTCAGTCACTTTCTCCCCCACTCAGTCTACCTTCTCAAGTTATAATAAGAACTTTTGGAATTAAAGGTTGAAGTTGGAAAATAAGCCCAAAGACAATTTTGAAAGCATATTTCATAAATGAGAAATGAAGACATACAGCTCTAGAATGTAATGGGAACACCCTGAAATGCTATTATCTCTTCATGTGGTCTATTTTCATATCTAAAAGCTACTAAGGAGATTTAAAAGACTATCAAGACATTATGTTACTGGAAATCACTCTTGGTTTTGGTAACCTTTTTAAGGTTCCGAACATTCCACAATATTTTACAGTAAAATTCTGTGAAAATGCATCTTTCTCTTACTTTTCTTACAACAAATTAGTTTCTGATTGATCTGAAAGATCTTCTTAAGTAAGCTGGACCATATCATTTCCTGCTTAAAACCTTCCAGTAACTTCCCACTGCTACTGCCTATACATAAGCCTCCAAACTCCCATTACTCCACTCCTGCCACTCCAGCTTCCCACATGTAACTTTGGTGGATTCAAAAAGTACTAATTTCTTCCTCAAAGAAAACAGTTTGAAAAGATTAGGTACTATGTACTCAATTTCCACAGGCATAAATTTAAACTTTGTGAATACTGGTAAGAATACAGACAAATTTTAAAAAAGAAAAGACATTCACTTCTGCCTAGTATGTCACACAATCAAAGTATTATTTAAAACAATCTATTAGATAACTTAGCTTTTTTTTCATCCAGGATTTGAATAAGTTTCATCTCTTCCTAATGAATAACTGTCCAGCAGAGTCAACTCCATGACTCCATGTGATTCTGCTAAGTGAATTCAAAAAATATGTGGAGCTGAAACTTGTATAGAATCCTGACATTAATGCATGAAGCAAAAATCAATTGTCAAAATTACTTTTGAAAATTCTTCAGAAGAGTAACACACTGGAAATTCAAGGTAGGTGCTATTATTATCCCCATTTTACACACAAAGCAACTGAAGCCCAGAGAGATCAAGAAGCTTGCCCAAGGCAAGATTCAAACAAGCAATCTGACTCCACATTGCCTAAACTTTACTTCTATACTGCATGGATTGTCATCCACACTTTATGAAAAATGAATATCATCAGAATCACATCTAGACTCACACTCTGGAACTGAAACAAAGGAAACAGTTCAGGTATTATATCTTGCTCACTACTGACCCCAGAGCAAAAGGACAAAGAGAATCATCAGCATAATTAGGTCTTTTTCTTTTTGCCAAGCAAGTGTAACTGATTTCATTTTAGTTAAAAGCACATTTGATGTGACTCCACTGTACAACGATCAACAGGATAGTCTTTATCCTGAAGGAACTCTAGAGACAGTGCAGGATACAAACAAGTGAACTGGCAGCCTCTCAAAAGAACTACCGCTGATCAAACACTGAAACCCCAATTCACATTAAGAAAATGTACATTAGGTGATTAGAAACTTGTGTAGCTAATAAGTAGAAAATTTTTAGTTCAAAGAGTAGCAACTGCATATATACACACACTTACATACAAACTATGTGGGTAAAACATAAGGATTAGGAACAAATAAGTAATAAATCTAAAAGGAAACAATGAGAAACATAGTAAATACTATGTCTTCTCTCTCTACTACAAACACTGCTGAAACTTGTCAAAGAGACAAAACCTAGGAACCTGCCCTCTACCTCCTGCAGAAGCAAATCTACTATGGAAAACAAGTTACATTTAAACACCAAAGCAACAAAGTATTGATACAATCCCCATAAATTTATTAGAATACAAAGTAAGAAAACAATCAGGGTTTGAATCATCAGTCAAGGCTACTTCAGTGAAGGTTACTTAGAACAATCTGCTCTGGAACGAAAATGACTAACAAAGGACAGTCAGGAAAATACTCCAAGGAGGAAAAACAACGCCAAAAGGGTCATTCAACACACAGACACAGAAGAAATTCAGGAGACCAGAAAGGGAGCTCTAAAACAAGTCCTGAGATGGTAACATGACTATGTTACAGACGGCTTTCAATGACATGAATTTGGTTATAAGGAATCACTGTAAATTCTTAGCGAGTATTTATAAAATATTACTCTGATAATCACACACATATAGTCACTAAAAGGAAATGAGCTAGAATCAGGTACATTAATCCATGTGTAAGGAAATAAAATAGGTACAGTAATCTCCCCTTTATCTATAGGGGATACATTCGAAGACCCCCAGTGAATGCCTGAAATTGTGAATAGTACTGAAACCTATATACACATTTTTTCCTATATATAAGTACCAAGGATAAAGTTTAATTTATACATTAGGCACTATAAGAGATTCATAACAGTAACTAATAATAAAATCGAACAATTATAACAATATACTATAATAAAATTATGTGAATGTGGTCTCTTTCTCAAAATATTGTACAAATTTAATGCCTTTTCCATCTTAACTAAACACACACTGTGGCTGTAACTTTTGCAGTTTGAGTGTGACAGCAAAACTAGCACAGATTTCTTTCCTTCTTCACAGTTCAGAAATAGATTTATTCTTACCATAGATCTTAGCAACCTCACCATATGATTATTTTTCCTTTCCCTTTAAGTCAAGCACATTCACCTTTTCACTGAAAAGAAGCAGTTTAATGGCTTCTCTCTAGCGTATCTGAATTGCCAGCATCACTACTTTTGTGCTTTGGGTATTAAGTAAAAAAAGGGTTACTAGTACAAGAGTTAATCTGATAGCTACAAAGTGACTAACGGGCAGGATATGCTGGACAAAGATATGATTCACATCCAGGGTAGGATGGAGTGGGACTGTGTATTGCTACTCAGAATGGCGCACAATTTAAAATTTATGAATTGTTTATTTCTGGAATTTTCCATTTAATATTTTCAGACCACAGTTTACTGTGGATAACTGAAACTACAGAAAGCTGAGACTGGGTAAGAGGGAACTACTATATTACTTATCACCATAATTACACATTTACATCCAGTTAAAATATACATGAGGTGGTTCCATGTTTCTCTTAAATGGTTTTATTCCCTTAAACTTACCAAATTCCAAAGGCATATTTTAAAATTTGGATCCCAACTTTACAGAAGTAGCAATCAACTCTGGAACACTTACCTCATGAGAAACAATCTTTCAGTATTTAATTGACCAATTGTTACTTTTATAAGAATCAAATCTAGGATAAAAGATACCTAAGATAATAAAAGTCCTTTCCCATATTATGTCCTGAAATTTAAAAATCTACAACAACCCCACCTACTAAATTGTAACACAGAGAACTCTTTACCTAAGAAGAATCTACTTGTAACAATGCTGCTTCCAGGGCTTCCCAGGTGGCGCAGTGGTTTAGAATCTGCCTGTCAATGCAGGGGACACAGGTTCAAGCTCTGGTCCGGGAAGATCTCACATGCCGCAGAGCAACTAAGCCCTTGAACCACAACTGTTGAGCCTGCGCTCTAGAGCCCGAGAGCCACAACTACTGAGCCCACGCGCTGCAACTACTGAAGCTTGCGTGCCTAGAGCCCGTGCTCCGCAACAAGAGAAGCCACCACAATGAGAAGCCCGTGCACCACAATGAAGACCCAACGAAGCCAAAAATAAATAAAATAAATTTATATTAAAAAAAAGAATGCTGCTTCTGAAGGATTATGGTTGTAGTTCATACAAAATCACGTGATTTATAAAAAGAATGCCTAAATGAGGTTTGCGACTGTTAAACCAATTTCTAGGATAAACTGGTAGAATACAAATGAAAAGCTGGAAATTTTGAAAAAATATTCAGTTTGTGGGAATTTTTAAAAAATGTCAAATGATGAAGCTTCATCAGTTCATTCACTCAACACCTGCTATGTGCCAGTTTCTGAAAAACGGTGAGAAAGATAGAGCCAGTCCCAGCCTTCACAGAGTCAAGAGTTTAGTAGGAAAGACATGAATAAATGACTCTAGTACCATGTGGTAAGTGCTGTGGAAGAGAAAAATTCAGTGTTATGTGATCACATAACGGTATGCTTAGGTAGAAGAGTTTCAGAAAAGGTGAAATTACCTACATGTTGTGACTTGAAGGATGAGAAGGTAGGGGTATTGGGCATTGTTACAGAACATCCAAAGGCAAGAAACAAGAAGTGGCAAGAGATGAAGAGGTAAGCAGGATCAAGATGACAGAGGGTCTTAAATCATGATGAATTTGAACTTTACCTCGGTGAGCAGTGAACAGACCACTTAACAGTTCTAAGCATGGGACTGTTAGGATTTACTCTAGCTCTGACAAAATGGATTGGAGGAAGACACTAATGAGAGTATCAGTTATTCAGTCAAGAAATAGCAGTGGGAATGGAGGAGTAGTCAGATATTTAAGAAGTAGAATTTTCTGGGCTTCCCTGGTGGCTCAGTGGTTGGGAGTCTGCCTGCCGATGCAGGGGACACGGGTTCATGCCCCGGTCTGGGAGGATCCCACATGCCATGGAGCGGCTGGGCCCGTGAGCCATGGCCGCTGAGCCTGCACGTCCGGAGCCCGTGCTCTGCAACAGGAGAGGCCACAAGAGTGAGAGGCCCACGTACTGCAAAAAAAAAAAAGAAGTAGAATTTTCTGGACGTGTTTCTAGATTGGATGTGGAGAACATGGAAAGAATAGAAAGTTAGGGATGATATCCAAGTTTCTGGCTTGGGAAACTAGTTAGATGACACACATTAAATGATAAGGAATAGTCTCAGGAGAAACAGGAGTCTGGTGTGAAACACTTGTAAGGTAATGAGGTGAAGATTTCCTTTAAATCCGGGCCTTTTGAGAGGTCTGGGCTATAAACAAGAAATTAGGGGGCCATCAGTATATAAGTGTTAAGTGAAGCTTCTGGAGGGCAAGCAAGCATCCAGTGAAGGTATGGAATATAAGAATGCCTATGACAGAACAATGAAGGTCACCAAAAGAGGCAGAGAAAA
This sequence comes from Delphinapterus leucas, assembly GCF_059928025.1. Classification (NCBI taxonomy): domain Eukaryota; kingdom Metazoa; phylum Chordata; class Mammalia; order Artiodactyla; family Monodontidae; genus Delphinapterus; species Delphinapterus leucas. Next base: position 48,021,216 of record NC_143132.1, read on the forward strand.
GAGCCTGGAAAGGAGACTGAGAGGAATCAGCAAAGAGAGGTATCAGGAAGTTTTAAAAAAAGCAAAGAAAATCAGGACAACATAGTGCCTCAGAAGCCAAAGGAAAAATTATGAAATTAAGAGAAGACAATGTGAAATATTGCAAAGCATCAAGTAAGATAAAGACTGAAAGGTGTTCTCTAGACTTAATTATATAAGAATGTCACTAGTGACCCTGATTTAAAAAAAAAAAAAGATTAGAAACAGATCATTGAGGGGGAAGAACTATTTCATTTCAACCATGACTGATAACAGCAGGTTACTCAGTTTTTGACCCCTTTATTAAAATGTTTAGGTACATCTCTCCCTTCCTATTCTAAAGGACTGATTTAGTGGTTCCTAAACATTTCCTGTTGGGATAACTCTTGTGTAACATTGAAAAAACTTGAACACTAGAATAACTGCTTTTTAAAATCATCAAATTAAAAACAATTGGATAAAACACTACTATAAAGTCAATAATAAATACATGCACATTAGAAAAAAAATCACAGGGACTTCCCTGGTGGCGCAGTGGTTAAGAATCTGCCTGCCAATGCAGGGGACATGGGTTCGAGCCCTAGTCTGGGAAGATCCCACATGTCGTGGAGCAACTAAGCCCGTATGCCACAACTACTGAGCTTGCACTCTAGAGCCCATGAGCCACAGCTACTGAGCCTGTGTGCCACAACTACTGAAGCCCAGGTGCCTAGAACCTGTGCTCCGCAACAAGAAAAGCCACAGCAGTGAGAAGCCCGCACACCGCAACGAAGAGTGGCTCCCGCTCGCCGCAAGTGAGAGAGCCCACGTGCAGCAACTAAGAACCAATGCAGCCAAAAATAAATAAATGTATTAGAATAAAAAAATCACAGGTTGCTTGAAAAAAGAAATACCTAAGACATTTGTGCAACCAGATACCATGCTTGGTGTATATGTGGGCATGATGCTCCCCCGTGATAACTCTGGCCCAAAGACTGAGAAGTCCTGTGGATTAGATGATTGGCAAAGAACCTTACCAACTTTGAAAAATCTGTAATTCTCAAGTTTTCAAAATAAATTACTAAAGCAAAATGGCACATCATGGTAGATTTTATAATGGCCCGAAGTGCAATATGATTTAATACTTTACCTCTATCTCACACACTATAACTGTGATTAGATGCCTCTCTGGTGAAATCCTAAAATCCCCATTAATTAAACAAAAATATGAATTTTTGCTTTTGCTTTACAAGTATATGCTATCCCAGAAAAAAAAATAATTTGATATAGCCTGCTTGCACGTGAATATCTCAAACCCAATAGACAGAAGCCCAGTTATTTTATAAGTTCATTTTTACATTAAGGCAAACATAAGCCAACAGACAATAACCACTGATTTTCCACTTTATTCACTGATACTGAACCCTGAACTGACAATATTTGTCCATTCCTTCATTGCCTTAAAAATTACAGCTATTGCTCAGGTGGAGAAAGAACAGTCAGAGCACCAGGATTCTGCCAGTTTTTCCATCAGTTCAAACAAATGCTTTCTTGTTTACAAAACCCACTGAGGTTGACAATTTGAAGGTGCTATTCAAATATAAAGCAATTTCTCCAACCACAGATAATAATAAATTACAATTTGTGGTTATATTTAGGTAGTCTAATAATAACTCTGAGAACTAGACTATAAAAAAGACAAAAAAGTCTTTCAGTATTTATTGGTCACCATCAACTAAAATACAAATTTCCATTAAAAAAGTGGCAAAGACATTCTTACTGTTGCTTTACTGAAGTATCATCTAGTAACCCAAAGCAAGACTACAGGTACCACCCCACAAATTCCACAAGAACAGTATATGCAAGTGTTCTGCTCAGTTTTATTTTGGGTCAAAAAGAATCATTTTAAAGCAGTTCAAGTTACAAAGAAGTCAATGTTAAAGTCTAATTTTTAGTGGCAGTCAGGTCAATTTAAAAAAATGTTCTGATAAAACTACAATACACCATGAAATTTAAAAATTATCAGTGTTGACCTAGACAATGCTGAAAAGCTGAAAATGGGATTTAAGGAAATCTAAAATCTGAAAGACAGTTTGCTGAATTCTATCAAATACCAAACAGGTGAGGTAGGGTAGTATTTGAAACTGCAATGAAATATCAAAACCTTGTTTCTTTTATAGAAATTATCTTTATTTTTGGTGATTATTATAGAACAGAGAACTTTTATGTATTTTTCATTCACCTACTATTCTCCTGTGATTAAAATAAGCAAATGAAATAGGAAATGACCAGAGAATTTCAGAAATATGAAAACAACAAGACAAATGATGACTAACTCAAAGAATCACCTTGATTACCACTCTCATTAATAGCACTCAGAATCACCAATTTTTAGGGCTGGAAGAAATATAAGAGATCCAATATTTTAATTCTCTTATTCTACAGGGATGACACTAACGTCGAAGAGATAAAATGACTTTCTCAAGGTAACCATGTTGGAGAGCCCAATATAAAGCACACTTCTCCTGGTTCTCACAATCCATGGGTTCTTCCAGCGTACTTGTACTGCATCTTTTCTGCATTTTCTTTTTAAAGCAGTATCTTACTCTCCCATTAGAAAGACTATTTGGCTCTCTCAGGGCCTAGCACAACGCCAGATATATAGGATGCACTAAACTAAGGTAGTTTGCTTCCACATCAGAACTTACTTTAAAATTAATTTGACTACTTAATAAAAACATGTCTTCAGTCTGAATAATATAATGTGGAAATAACTTGCAAACGTATATAATTGGGAGTTTTTTGACCAAAGGTTACTGTGAACTCTGATTTACCCCGTAACCACCATTGTACAATCTCAGACTCAGATAAAATCCTCCACCTCACGTTATCTCACCCCAGTATTGTTAAATGCAGCCAGGCCAATTCCCCCCACAGCTGTCAGATACCAGAAGGATTTAATAGTTCAACAAAGCCATACAAAGCAGTTAATTCACCAGACACTCCGACGCTTGGCTTAACCGTATGTCAGGCTTGGTCATGTAAATTTCCAGGTAAAATTTAAAAATGAATTTAAGATGCTTCTACCCCAAAAGTTTAAGAACTCATGCCCACAGATGAAATAAATGCCACTGAACACCATTTCACTCTTGTCAACCAACAGTCACTGTATTTACCTATCCCCAACCCTAAAATACTTCAAAAAAGGGGATTCGCTTGTTATTAAAAGATTATTACTAATTAAGTCCTAGGCCTTAGACATGACCAAGGCAATTCACATCACAACGTACCGATAGTTAAGGGAATTTGGCTTCCTTCATTAGTTAGTTAAATACAATCATCCCATTTGCAAATGTCCCCATACCCACAACGCTAAGGATAAATGCTGTGTCACTGAGAAGAAAAGCAAATATTTTTCTGAAACCAAAAGGAAGCTCTCAACGAATGTTGCTAACCTGTGCCCTCGGGCTACTCTATTCCCTATAAAGGCAGCCAGAACTGAGTTTCCCTAAACCCATGCGCTGCCTGTTGGCAGCTTCCGTCTCATGGGAAGCCCCCTGACGGGCACAACTCGTCAAGGAAAGGCTGCACCCGCCGGGTTCTACCTCCAGGGCTCGGGGCTGCTTCTCACCATTTCCAGGTGAGTACCGGGGCCCTCGGGGTGTCCGCTGCCCGGGGCCGGACTGGCCCTGCCCTCCGGGGTCTTCCGTTCACTGTTGCGCTTCAGGCCGCTGGCGTCGCCTCGGCCCCCGGTCTCCCGGCGCCGCCGCTGCCGGCTCCACAGGTACATGGCACCCGCGCCCAACAGCAGGGGCGCCCCGACCGCCAGCGCCAGCTGCCATCGCGGCAGGCCCCCGGTGCCCGGGCCCGCAGTCGCACTGCCGCCGCCCACCCCACTCCCGGAGCCGGGAATAGCCGCTGCGACCACCGCCGCCTCCACAGGCTTAGAGGCGGCCATGACGAGGGTCCTCCGCCACCGCCTCCTTGCTGTTCACGGGCGCCACAGTCACCAGGCAGCGTGCGAAGAAAAACGGGAGAAAGGCAAGGACGGAAAGCACTGAGCGAACAAGCGCGCTAGGCAGCAAGAGCGGACGACAGAAAAAGGCCAGAGGTCACCGGAAGCCCAACGCATGCCGGGCCAGACCCGGCCGTCGTCTTCCCTTCTCAACCAGGGAGGGAGGAGTGGGAAGGGAGGAGCAGTGGTGAATCATTTCCGGGTCAAGGTAAACTGGGCGTGCGGTGGAAGTCCCAGGCAGCCCTTTTTGTTTACTTTCGTTCTGCTGCTGTTTGTGAGACTAGCTTCTGGGATCTTGGGCCTCGGGTGGTAGCCGATGCCGTACCCTACGCCTTCAATAAAGAAGGGCAGAGGGCTCTCTGGTATAGCGAAGCAGAAGAGGGGCGCACATACGGCGGGTTTTTGGTGCTCGGGGGAACAGAGGAAAAGGCTCTGAAACTGCGCTAAGAATGGGCGGGAGTAGCAGAAGAGTTGTGAAGATTATTGGCTGGCAGGAGTGGTGGGCGGGGCGTAGGCCGAGCTGCCTCATTTATTGGTGGAATTTGGACCCCTCGTTTTCTCGTTACTGCCACGTTGACGCTACTTAGAGCCCGGCGGTGTTAGCTCCGTTGTCTGTACCCGTGTCCTCGGAAACCAACGGATTGGAAGGACTGTTAAAAATATGGGAGGAAAGAGCTAAAAGCTGAAGGTAGCTCGCTGTATCACCGATCTTCTTAGCTCTACCATGGCCAGATTTTAGTTTGGACGAATTTGAGGTTATTGGGGGCAACAGCAGGTGGCCCAAATCAGGCTCGGTGGAAACGGGTAGATACAGGTTGGCTCCAGTTGAAACGGCTTGAATGGCGTCCCTGCGACTCACCGTCTGCGCCAATTACGAAAGCGATGACGTCTGTGTGTTGTTATGAGGTTCTCGAACTGAGTGGGTAGAAATGCGAAGACCTAGAGTTCCCACTTTTCCTGTACGTATTTGTGTCATACCGGATTCCGCTTGACACCTCGCTCCCTGGAGCATCCGCGGCCTCGCCAGTGCTCTGTTCCGCCCACTGTCATGCCGTTTTGCACTAGATGTCTCAGCCTTCTTGCCACATCCCAAGTAGAAATGTCAATTCATAGCTTTTATGTATCTAATAGCTTTGTCAAATCCTTTCTTCATGTTCTGCACCAGACCTCTTAAAATACAAAAATTTCCCTTGCAAGAAATTGTTTAGAATTATTTTTTTTCTTTTTTTTTTTTTTTTGCGGTACGCGGGCCTCTCACTGTTGTGGCCTCTCCTGCTACGGAGCACAGGCTCCGGACGCGCAGGCTCAGCGGTCATGGCTCACGGGCCCAGCCGCTCCGCGGCACGTGGGATCTTCCGGACCGGGGCACGAACCCGTGTCCCCTGCATTGGCAGGCGGACTCGCAACCACTGCGCCACCAGGGAAGCCCCTGTTTAGAATTCTTGGTAGAAAATACTGAACAAGAAATTGTCTAGTATTTTCAAGAATAAAAGACAAGTATTAATAGAAAATCAGAATCCAGAACTATGGCTCCCCATTTCAGATATACTGATTTGCAAACCCTCATTAAAAATTTACAAATAATGATTTTGCTTTTGGGTACAACAGGATTTTCAACATCACTATAGCGGTGCATAAAAATCGAGAGGAAATAATTTATTAAACGGCACTAAAATAGACTTAATGGCTTAATTAGAAAGCTTCAGCGTCATTGCTTTTCTCTTGCTTCATGTGGGTTCCTATGAGTAAATTGCTTTCGGGTTGTAGGGTTCCTTAGCAACAGGCTAAAAAGATGAGCTAAAAATAATAGCAATAGAATTGGTTTGATCAAATAGTGATTGTTGCAGGCAATGACTTCTCTCCCTTCCTGATTCCCAACCCCCAAAGGCAAATCTGCTGTTCTTAATGTAATTTTTCCCTTGCCTTTTCAGAACACAGGATTTTTCTTTCTTGAAATTTCAATTTTTCTGCAGCCTTAGGGGATTGTAGAATGCTAGTAATTACAAACTACCGGTAGGAACTGAAACATATAAAGTTTTTAAAGAAACTTTATTTATTGGAAGAGGTAATAGATTGTTATTGTTAAAATTCAAAAGTTACTGTGAAAAGTCTCCTTAAAACCCTGTTCCCCAGCCACCCAGTTCCCTCCAAAGGCAATGTTAGAGTTCCTTGAAACATTTTGTTTAATTAGCAATTATTTATCTAAAGAGTTGGTTTTCTTTGGTTTTATTTTTAAGATTGGCATGTATATGAATTTGTCCTTGTTACTTTCATACTTTGTTAAACATCTAATTTCCATTCCCTAGCCTATTGATCTTTTTTCTCCCACTTTCTCCACCATTTTCTAATTGATTATAGTATAGAACTGAGTAAAAGTGTCACTACCTCTATGACCTCACTGACCTGATGCATAAATTTCTAAGCTGTGAATACTGAAAACAGGTTATAGTAAAGATTTAATTAGATGATATTTAAGGTCTTTTTAGTGTAATGTTTGTTACAAAATAGTAGACACTCAAGGCTTAGTTCTGTTTTTCTAAATTTTAAAGGAGAGAAGTAAAAAAATTGTCTCTTTTTCTTTAAATTGAAGTTTTATATATGTGAACATAGATATTTTCTTGCTAGATTAATGGAAGTCAATAGAATAAGCTTTCTTCACTTTTCTGGTCTGTGTCTTAAGAGGCATTTGAATGAGGCTGAACATCTAATGGCCTAGGATGCAGAACACCTGAGTTCTTATTCTAGCTTTTAATACTACTAAGCTATGGGTGTGAATGGGCACCTGCTTTCTATATAATGTGACCAGTAGATTAGATGATTCCTAAGGCTTCTCGTAGCTTTAAAATTGTATGATTCTATCCCCTCAATTGTCATCGCTACATCAAAGCCTTTTTTGATTGGCAGAGTTAGTGGATAGCTGGTTGGTTGATTGGTAGCCGAGCCTTCCAGTGAGTCCACAAACATGCTTATCTTAGGCACATACATACACAGCTTGATTCTCTTTCAGTTCTTCCTTAGGTTTACATTCTTTCTCTTTTTCTTCACTGAAAAGTTACTTGAAAGAATTGTTTATACTTGTTACCTCTACCTATTTATCACCAATTTCATCCAAAATCTCTTATAATCTAGTTTCTAACTTTTTTACTAGTCTGAAACTGCTTTAAGAGTCACAAGTTATTGTTTGTTTTTAGCTTTCATATGCTTTTATTGGAGCACTTAATACCATGGGTCATTCTGTACTTGAATGGCTTTCAGGAGACTAAATTCTCCCCTTTCTTCTACTCTGATGAATCTCTAGGTACATACTGTCCAATAGAACTTTCTGTGATGTTGGAAATGTTTTATAACTCTGATATTCAATATGGTAGACACTTGAAATATAGCTAGTACGACTAATTAAATTTTTCATTTTAATTTAAATTGATTTAAGTCCCTTCATGTGGCTAATGGCTACCATATTGGACAGCGCACCTCTAGATCTTCCTCAAGTAGGAGAATCCATAAAAATATATGCTCTTCTTTCTCTTCATTCTCTTCATTTGTAACCAAAGTACATCTCATTGTTTCAGGTACAATATCTCTGAAGATAATCTCTATCTTCACATCTCCTGGTATGACTTATCTTTTCACCTGTAGCCCTGTAATTTCCTACTGTTTATTGAGCAGCTTTGCCTGTATGCCTCATTTAAAAAATATATAACACATTGTCCTCCCTCCTCATTCTCTTCCTTTGTATAATCCTTTCTTCTCATAATACCACTATTACCTTGCTGGTTACCCATGCTTGAAACCTTAGACCTTTTTGAACCTTTCTTTTTTCCAACTGTATCTACCCAAGTACAAGTAAATGTACCAATATACACATACATAAACACAAAATCAGCTGTGAAGTCTTGATGATTCTTTGTAATATCTTTTTACTATTTTTCTTCCTTTTCATGCCCCCTGCCACTTCCCAGTTCAAATATGTGAAAACACTTAAAAGCATGTCTGACACATAGTAGGTGCTCAATAAATAGTTTCTTCCCTTCTTTTCTCTTTTTTCCATTTCATTCACCTTTCCTGAATGCTGTATTAGCTTCCCCACCTGTAGTGCCTCTCTTCTATGTGTCACTTTGCACCTTGATACTAGATTATTCTTCCCAAAGCATAACTCCAATTTCATTCTTTTCTTCTTTCTTTCTTTATTTGGTTGCGCCAGGTCTTAGTTGCGGCAGGCAGCCTCCTTAGTTGTGGCATGCGAACTCTTAGTTGAGGCATGCATGTGGGATCTAGTTTGCGGACCAGGGATCAAACCCAGGCCTTTCATTGGGAGCGCGGAGTTTTATCCACTGTGCCACCAGAGTCCCTCCAATTTCATTTTTGAGCTCAAAGACTTTTAGACTCACTCTACTTCCTATAAACATCTATGCGCACCCCCACATCCTTTCTTGCACTTTGTCTTTTTCCTTGGTCCACATTCTTAGCAGTTAGCAGTGTTTGAAATTGTTTATTTATGTGACCCTGCAATAGGACATAAGCTCCATGAGGATAGAAACTTTGTTCACTTTGTACTCCCAGAGCCCAGAAGATAGTCAGTGTAATGCTTGATTTTATGTGTCACTTGGCCACAAGGAACCCAGGTATTTGGTCAAACATTATTCTGGGTGTGTCTGTGAGGGTTGGTTGTTGTTTTTGTTTTGTTTTGTTGTTTGTATGTTTTTCTGATGATATTAACATTTGAATCAATCCTCCTGAGTGAAGCAGATTGCCTTCCCTAAAGTGAGTGGCCATAATCAGTTGAAGGCCTGAATAGAACAAAAAGATTGACCCTTCCTTTTGTAAGAGGGAACTTCAACTGTCTGACTACTTTGAGCTGGGACATTGATCTTTTCCTGCCTTTGGACTTGAATGGAAGCATTGGCTCTTTATGAGTCTTGAGCTTGCCAGCTTTCACACTGGTATTTACACCATCAGGTCTCTTGGGTCTCTGGTTGTAGACTGCAGATCTTGGGACTTCTCAGCCTCTATAATTGCATGAGTCTGTTCCTTTTATAAATTTCTATATAAATTTCTGGTTCTGTTTTTCTGGAGAACCCTAAGTAATACCAATACATTTTGGTACTAGGAATAGAGTACTGCTGTAACAAATACCAAAAAATGTGAATGTGGCTTTGGAATTGTGTGATGGGTAGAGGCTGGAAGAATTTTGAAGCCCATGCTACAAAAAGCCGAGATTGCTGTGAAGAAACTGTTGATAGGTATAAGGACATTAAAGATGATTCTGGTGAGGGCTCAGAAAGAAAAGAGGCAAGCAGGAGACAAAGCTTCCACCTTACAGAAATACATGAATAGTCATGAACAGAATGTTGGTAGAAATATGGATGATAAAGGCCATTCCAGTGACAACTCAAATGGAAATGAGGGAAAGGTTATTGGAAATTGAAGGAAAGAAATCCTCATAATAAAGCGTCAAAAAACTTGACTGAATTGTGTTGTACATGAATTTGGGGTGAGAAGGACATCAATTTAGGGGGGGCTGGGGGCCTCATTCCCTGTACCAAAACTTGTGTTAGTCTACTAGGACTACTATAATCAAATACCATAGACTGGTTGGCTTAACTAACAGAAATTTATTTCTTACAGTTCTGTAAGGTGGGAAGTCCAAGATCAAGGTTCTGGACAGTTAGCTTTCTGGTGAGGGCTCTATTCCTGGCTTGCAGATGGCTGCCTTCTCACTGTGTCCTCAGGTGATTTTATTTCTTTCTTTTTTCCTCACCAGAGGGGAGAGAGAGCTGCAAGCTCTTTAGGGTCTCCTCTTATAAGGGCACTAATCCCAGTGGACCAGGGTCCTACCCTCATGACCTCATCAAAAATATTCAGTGTATAGCAGGCACACAATATAGTAGGCACTCAATAAGGATTTTTTAAAGTAAACTATATTAAAGGGTATCAAAGAAGGAAAAAGTGGCATTCAAGATTGAATAGGTAGAATGCACCTTAAAACAATATTGAGTGTCTGCTATATGCAGGCTTTCCTTTAAAAACCTAAAATACTTTTTCTGGAACTTTCTAAAACATATCACTTTTCTACTTGTTTTATAGAATTACATTTGTCCTACCTCATCGACTGGACTATAAGCATCCCAGGTCAGGATCTATGTCTGATTTATCTTGTGTCTTCTACAGTGCCTAACACAGTGCCTGCTCTAATGCTGTATGTCAAAACAAGGGAATATGTTTTCTCTCTTTGCATTGGACTATACAGAAGTTTATATTTCTTTTTCACAGTTACCACATTGCCATAGTTATTTGTTCTCATGTGTGCTCCCCATACTCAATTTTGAGCATCTGAAGGGTAGGGACCATGTTCTAGTCATCTTTGTACTCCCACATCTGTTACGGGGCTGGGTATATAATGGGTATTTGTTAACATTTATTTATCTACCCAACATGATACCAGAAATGTGGTCAATGCTGAATAAAGAGTTGATGAAGTATTTAACAGTTTCCTGACTACTGCTTTATCTCCATTCCTGTTGCCAGCATTAATGGTCTGGTGTCACCACTGCCGTCCAATATCACTGGTATCAGCTGGGAAATCAACTCAGTTGCTGCTACTGCTGCCATCACCAGCAATAGTCTGCTTGCGTCACCACCATCATCACAGCTACTTGTTCCCGGTACTAAGCATGCTGTAGTCACTGCTACCATCTCCACCACTGCAGCTGCTTTCACCAGGACCGGCTTGGTTTGTCCTTCATATTCCACTCATATATAGAAGTATTTGTTTCTTCTGAGCCCTCATGCTGTTAATTTTTCTCCAGTCTTTCTCATAATGGCTTCTGCCTTATTCAGCTTCCATCAGAGCATCAGTTGAGTGGGTGGTACTACTTTGCTTCTCAGGGGGAATGGCACTTTAATGATTCAATCAAGTAGTTGCTCTTTTTGCTGTCAGAAGAAGCCTCTGTATTATCTTCAGGGAACAATCTACAATAACCCTAGATCCCTCTCCTTAGCTGTGACTGTTAGCTCATATGTATACTTTATGCACTCATTTGCCACCTTTCTGCCCACTCACACAGATTCATCAGATCTTTCCATCCTCATCAACTTAGTTCATTGCCACCCACAAGAATCTATGTCATTTGCAAATGTAGAAACATTGCTTTGCGCTTTAATTTATAAAGATATTGCATATAGGTTATACTAATTGTGCCCTGCACAAGGATGCTGGGAGAAGTGGGGGCTGAGATTCAGCCTGCACTTTGTTCATCACAGTCTAGTGTTAGGTTGTGCCTGCCAGGAGAAAGGTATTCCTTTTTCTGATTTGCATGAAGATGCTGGCCCATCACTAAGTGACCCTGGTCATGCAGACCTGATCTTTGCACTGGTCTAGCACTGAACCTGAGATCCTCTATGCTATGCTTGCCTATCTTTACCTTTTGTTGTTTTTCCTAACCAGTGGAAAATAGCCTCAACTCCAATAATGAGGAGGAGACTCAATTTTGTTAAATTTTGAAAAAATATAAAACCATAAAAAATAGTTTCTATACCTATCTTCCAGTTATCTATTGCTGCTTGGCAAACTGTCCCAAATGATAGTGGTTTAAAACAACTATTTTATTACATCTCACAATTTTGTTGCTGAGGAATTTGGGCAAGGCTTGATTGACTCTTTTCTTCTGCTGGTGTCAGCAGAGTTTACTCTCCTGGTGGATGGCTGGTCTGGTGGGTTCAGGCTTCACTCAGTGTCTGACACCTTGGTGAAGATAGCTTGGAGACTGGAATCATTTGAGACTATCAAGTGGAGCACCTTCTTGTGGCCTTCCCAGCATAGCAGTCAGGGTAGTCAGACTTATGTGACAGCTCAGGGTTCCCTGCTAGTGTGTCCTAGGAGTCCCAGGCAGAAGCTGCAAAGCTTTCCAAAACTTCACTTCTACCATGTTCTGTGGGTCAAACACGTTAGTAAGAACAGGACAGATTCATGGGGGAGTGAATTAGACTCCAACTCTCAATGGAAGAAGTAGCAAAGAGTTGCAATTAGTTTTAATCTACCATGATCTTCTACCAAGATGTAACCAAAGTTGTATTTTGCCATATTTACTTGTGATGCAATTAGAAAAACATTTTCATTATAGAACCTTGATAAAATAAACATCATATCTAAAAGTGAAATATTAGCAGTTTTCTTTTTGAAGTCAAGAACTAGTCAAGCTTTTCAGGTTTATTACATGTTACTGAAGTGTTAATAAGACAAAAAGGAAAATAAAAGGACAGTGGAAACAAAGAAGTAACTTTTTATTATTTATAGACAATATGTCTCCATAGAAAATCCAAGAAGATCTATAATCTAGTTCTAAAAAAATAGTTCAGCAACATTGTGGATAGAAGGATAACACGAATCTCAAATTGGTCCCTTGTGCTTTCTAAACTATTGGCTATTTTGTGATCCTCTTGTTCTTAGGTCTGATGGATGCCCTTTTATTTACTTCATTCTTCCTTCAGCATGGACAACTATATCAGGTCTTAGCTGTTGGTTGTGTGACCTCACACTTTCCACTTGAGGGTGGAGGACATCTTGTTGCCAATATTTGTTGCAGAGTTGTCCATGGGTGTTTTTTTAATTAATTAATTAATTAATTAATTTTTGGGTGTGTTGGGTCTTCGTTTCTGTGCGAGGGCTTTCTCCAGTTGGTGGCGAGCGGGGGCCACTCTTCATCACGGTGCGTGGGCCTCTCACTGTTGCGGCCTCTCTTGTTGCGGAGCACAGGCTCCAGAAGCGCAGGCTCAGTAGTTGTGGCTCATGGGCCTAGCTGCTCCGCGGCATGTGGGATCTTCCCAGACCAGGGCTCGAACCCGTTTCCCCTGCATTGGCAAGCAGATTCTCAACCACTGCGCCACCAGGGAAGCCCCATGGGTGTTTTCATGTACAGTTGTGCTATTGGTTTTTATGTGGGGATTCAGAGAGATAGAAAAGCTATGCTATCTTCATTATTATCTTCCCGGAGTACTTGTAGTTCAATAGCATTTTGATCTAGTCGCTACCCATTTGTGTAACTCCCACTGTTTTATATATATATGCTTCATTAACGTTTTTCTTTTTAGTACTTTGAAGATTTCCCATTGTTTATTGATTCAAAATTTAATTTTTCCGATTTATTTTTCTAAATGTCATAAGTATTTTGTCACAATTCCCTTTAAATGTTTGGTGATCTACTCCTTTATTGTACATTGCAAAATTTTGCCCCTATTAGAAGTGAGACTCACAAGAGTCTAATTCCCCCAGCCCAGTTCTTCTCTGGAGCACTTCTCATGGGGAGGCTTATGGACTCAAGTTAAAAGAAAGTGCTGAGATGCATCTATTTGACGGGCCTGGAGCAGTTCCTGTTTGCTAAGGTTTCCACTACAGATGCAAGAAAAAAGTGTCCTCACATTTTCCGTCTGTCTGATTGTGGCAGCCCAGATTGAATGGGGGAATACAGGAAAAAATTGCAATTCACAAATAAAAAAAAAGTACTGAGGCACTACCCTTAGACTCTGAAATTGCGCTGTGAAATTAATAACTGGGAGGAAGATTTTTCTGAAGTATAACACACTGATGAGCTGAACTGATAAAGTTTTTTACATAGTGGTAAATTTTAACAAACAGTGTGTTCAATCTGTTATAGAATAATAGGTGCTCAGGGATCAAAAAGACCTTGAGAGGTCGTACAATTAATAACACTCCTGGAGTCAGAGCTGCACATGGTCCATCTCTGGTCCAGTTTCTGGCAGATGAGAATCAATGCTGTGTTTAAAGGTCTCTTGTGAAAGAGATGAGGTATTGTTTTATAAAAACCTATTACAGTATCTAAAAACTTTGACTCTGATGAAGCCTACCATTAGCCAGAATTCTGCAGAACTCAATGATGCTTAACGCCAAAGTAACTGGATATTTATACAACAAATATTCTAGTAGGCAAATCTCAAAAAACATACCTTATTTCCCTCACATATTTTTTCATCAACAGTGGTATATTTTTAAAATAGTTTTCATAATATAAGTTACATAGCTTTTTAGAATAAAAAATGATAATTATGTACCTTCACATACATGCTTTAGGACACTTGGTTAAGCAACAAGCAATCTGTGTCTTGATAATCACCTCAAAAGGCTTGCAAACTTCACAATGTAACTGGACAACCATCATGGAAATGGATATGTTGCCTGCAAAAGAACATTCTGACAGTCAAGACATTAAATAGAACATAGCACACAGTTTCAAGCACTGCTTTCTGGCAAGTGAAAACTGTCTAAAAACCACTGATGTATTTTGACTACAAAAAAAAAAGAGAAAGAAAGGAAAAAAAGAGAGATGTAGCAGTGTAGTTCTTCTGTAAATAGCATTTCTTTTCCAAAGTGAGACTGACTTGGGCAAGCTTGAAAGCAGTGTGAGGAATAATTCTTCCCTTTAACTGTTAAGAAAAAATATGAACTAAAAAATACATTACTATAACATATAGGGGCTATGGAGGATGAAATAAAGGGAATGAAATGAAATAAAAGGAAATGAATGAAAGAGAGTGAAATAAAGGCAAAATCATCTATGCATTATTGCAGTCTTCTGAGGCAGCAAATGTGAAAGAGGGCACTGCAAAGCCACTTCATTTTTACACAGGCCAAGGATCATTGTCACTGATTACCTGGGCACCCTTGATGTCTGATCACTTTATGAGAACACACACCACAAGTTTCCTACCCTCTAAGAGAAGGTAATTCCTTTCATATTAAGTACCATAAGAAAATGGACAATCAAACTCTAGAAAACTGCAGCTATCTCAGCCACTTGACACTTTGCATAAACACTGTGGCTTGGCAAGGCAGAGCATTAGAGCAGGGTCAAAAGGGCAGCTCCCTTTGGTCCCATGCCCCTGGCAGCATTTCCTCAAGGCAGGTGTCCAAGCCCCTGCCAGGGAAAGCTGGCGGCTGGGCTCCCAGGGTGTGGCATGGCCTCCTTTCACACCCTGGCTTCCCAGACAGTTCTCCCCCAGCTGCCAAGACTCGACACCTGCTGCTGCTCCTTTGCTGTGCTAGGTTTGTTATAAGAACTTTAGGACATGCAAAGTGGAGAGCTATCTTTCTCTCACACTTTAAAAGAGATGGGCTTAACTAGGGAAAAAAATGGAGGTGGACTAATTTTATATAATGTAGACCAAATTCTTTTTCTTTTGGTGGTAAATTTATATCTTGTTACTTTGGGAAAATTTTTGGCCCAAGGTTTGAAGAGTTCCCTTTCCTTCCTGCATTGGGGTCCCAGAGACCACCCCCAGGTTTGGTGGCTCACTAAAAGAACTCACAGGGCTCAACATGTACTCATAGCTAAGATTTATAACAGTGAAAAGATACAAAGCAAAATCAGCAAACAGAAAAAGCCCTTAGGTGAAGTCCAGAGGAAACCTGTCTCAAGCTTCCAAGAGTCCTTTCCTAGTGGAGTCACACATGACGTGCTTAATTCCTCCAGCAATGTTTTGTGACAACACGTGCCAAGTGTTTACCAGGGAGCCTCAGAACCCTAAGCTTTTATTTGATGCTGGTCATGTAGGCATGCTCTGCCTGGGAGGTCCCAAAACTCCGGACTTTCAGAAGGAAAGCAGTTGTTCAGCATAAATCACCTTGGTTGTACAAGCAGTATAGGCCACTCTTATCAGTTAGGGAGTTTTTTTATCTTTCTTTTTTATTGAAGTACAGTTAATATTCAATGTTGTGTTAGTTTCTGGTGTACAGCAAAGTGATTCAGTTATATATATATATATTTATTGAGGTATAGTTGAATTACAATGTTGGGTTATTTACTGCTGTACATACAGCAAAGTGACTCAGTTATATATATATGTATATATATATATATATATTCTTTCCATTATGGTTTATTACAGGATACTGATTATAGTTTCCTGTGCTTACAATAGGACCTTGTTGTTTATCCATTCTATATATATGTAATAGTTTGCATCTGCTACTCCCAAACTCCCAGTCCAACTCTCCCCTGCCCTCTCTCCCCCTTGGCAACCACAAGTCTGATCTCTATATCTGTGAGTCTGTTTCTGTTTTGTAGATAAGTTCATTTGTGTCATATTTTAGATTCCACATATAAGTGATATCATATGGTATTTGTCTTTCTCTTTCTGACTTACTTCACTTAGTATGATAATCTCTAGGTCCATCTGTGTAGCTGCAAATGGCATAATTTTGTTCTTTTTTATGGCTGAGTAATATTCCATTGTATATATAAACCACATCTTTTTTAACCATTCAACTGTCAATGGACATTTAGGCCATTTCCATGTCTTGGCTATTGTAAATAGTGCTGCTGTGAACATAGGGGTGCATGTATCTTTTTAAATTATAGTTTTGTCTGGATATATGCCCAGAAGTGGGATTGCTGGATCATATGGCAACTCTGTTTTTAGGTTTTTGAGGAACTTCCATACTGTTTTGCATAGTGGCTGCACCAATTAACATTCCCACCAACAGTGTAGGAGGGTTCCAGTTAGGGAAAGTTTTATATCACTACAGGGGACTGGTTACCAGCCAAGTTCCCAGATACCAGTTAAGGGCCAACCTTGCAAGGAGGCCTTTCTAAGGATAGGCAGTCTCAGCCTTCTGTGTTACCTCTTTTCTGCAGAGTCCACCTTCTTGGCCAAGGCATTTTTAGAGCAAAATTATTTTCAGTAGGACCCCATGCAGCAGGGTGAAAGTATCCTGTAATATTGACTTTTGTTATGCCCTCTAGGGGTCCTGAATTTAGCCAATTTAAATAAATCCCATTAAAAATAAAGGTGATTCTTAGAAAGCTAGGTGGCTTTCTCCTTAAGTTTTTGTATTAACCTTTTTTTAACCTGGCCTGAGCCATCGATTCAAGCACAACACAATCCTGACTGGTAAGTTGAAGCTGACCTGCGTGCCTTCCAGGACTGAGATGGTCCATGATAGTCAAGGTACACACAGAGAGTACCCTTGGAAACAAAAAGTGTGCAACTGTTAAGCCACCCCAACAAGGACACACATTAGTCAGGCAATACAGTTTAACGAGGCTTCCAGTGTGGCTTCCCACTGTGGATCCTTCTGCCTTAGGGCTTTCTGTCCAGTCCAAATAATTCAGTTGAGTCCCTAGTTTTAGAAGGATTTCCAGAAGGCAGTCAGTTTCAATCAGTTTTGCTTGTCTTTGACATCAGTTCATTTGCCTCATGAGTGGGGACAACATCTACAGGTGTTCTTCGTGGAAATTTAGGAGCTGGGGACATTCCCTGTTGTGTCACAGTCAGTGTTGTTAGGTGTGCTCATAGGCTCAGCAGTCAGTTTGAATTCAAGGCTTACAGCATCTTGGGAAGGCAGCATTGGCATTCAGGAGTGGTTCTTTTTTTTTTTGGCCGTACTGCGCAACTTGCGGGATCTTAGCTTCCAGACCAGGGATTGAAACTGGGACCCCGGAAGTGAAAGCGCTGAGTCCTAACCACTGCACTGCCAGGGAATTCCCCCAGGAGCAGTTCTGAAAAACAGCAGTTATAAAAAACAGAAATCATTAATGCCTACCTTTCCCTGCATCTCCCAGGTGCTGGCTTTTTGTTTTTTCTGTGTTTTTACAAAATCAGTGTGTCTCATACAGTAATCTTAACTTTACATTTTTTTCCCAATCATTTTTTATTCTCATCTAGACCTTTCAGCAGGAAGTGTTTGGTATAAAGAGAGTGTTGAGAATTTAGCTAAGCTACTCCACGCTGTTGCTGCCTCAGCATCTATTTTGTTTGGCCAAGCAGCCAGCAGTGACCTTAAACTGACACTAGTCCCCTCAGGCAAACCCATGCCCCAGATGGCAGCTCACAGAGTCACAAGGAAATGTAAGTTCCTGATATGACCTCCCCAACAGCCCTTGTGATCAACAATCTCCACTGCCTTCCAGGGCCTTCCCCTATATGCTCCTTAGATAAGACCAATAAGACCTTTGTGGGATTTATCAGAACCCTGCTCTTCTGGTTTGAATTGACCAAATCAGGCCTAAGCCTGGGAACCACAAAGCACTCTACCCGTAGACTCTAATAAAAACGTGTTCCCCAGGTCCTGCTTCTCTCTGTCTGCACTCTGCCTTGACCTCCCCATGTGGTCCCTGAAAGCATGCCAGGTATTTCCTCCAGGACCTGTGAGTAATAAACTCCTCTATTTTATTTCCTCTTGTGATCTACTGTTGAACTGCAGCTCACCACCTGATACCCTGCACTCCACTTAATAAGTATTAATTTAACAAATCCAAACAGAGGAATAGAAAAATTTGCATAGAAAAACAATTTTAATAAACTTAGCCAGAAAGACACATCATGTTCAGGAACTGGTAGGACAAAATCCTGAATTTTCAAGAGTTTTCAGAATGTGTTTACATAACTCTGACACCTGTCATCCTGATCATTTATTCAGTAAATAGCCCAGAAAAGACCAATCTCTGTCTGGGGACAGCTATGTGAGTGAAGTAGAATCAGGTTATCAGTCCATTGTAAATTTCAAATAATCTTAAAATCCAAACACAAGTCAACAGCAGTGAGACATGCCTGGGAAGGGGATGAGAACCCTATCTGTTAGGAGTGGGTGCAGAGGTCCCACTCCCCGTAATGTGCTCTCTCCCAACTTGGAGCTTTCGACAGGAATCACAAGTTAGGTTTCTTGTGATTAATCATCTCAGATGCAATTAGTTCCTGCATTATACAGATAGAGCCACTAGAAGCTTGGTTTCATATGGTCCCGTCAGAGAACAAGCACTTTCCCCAAGCACTTTCCCATGGGCATCTGCAAGATACCTATGTGGTCCAGTCAGCATCCATAATGTTTTTATAGTTTATGGCCCCATAGGGGGGGAGGGTCTTAAATCTGCAATAGTCCCAAAGTCTGAGTTCTGTTCATTGAGCCTATGTCTGCTTCTAGAGGTCCATCACAATCCTTATGGACCAGCACAATCATTATGAGGTTTCATCCTACCGTTAGGTCCAGGCAAATAGGATTTCTGAATTCAGGATTCCAAAAAGGACTTTTCTTCTTAAGCAGCAGCAAAGCCAAGAGACTACTGGGCCAGACAGTGAGGTTTCAAGTCCTTCTAAGCCCCTTTTACGTTGTCAGACTTAAAGTCCAAATTGACCCACTCAAAAATATGCACATTAGGCTGGAAAATCATCAGCCTCTAAGGGTTAGACATTTGCTTTTTAAAAAATATCTTTGTTGGAGTATAATTGCTTTACATTGTTGTGTTAGTTTCTGCTGTACAACAAAGTGAATCAGCTATATGCATACATATATCCCCATATCCCCTCCCTCTTGAGCCTCCCTCCCACCCTCCCTATCCCACCCCTGCAGGTGGTCACAAAGCATCGAGCTGATCTCCCTGTGCTATGCAGCAGCTTCCCACTAGCTATCGATTTTACATTTGGTACTGTATATATGTCAGTGCTACTCTCTCACTTCCCAGCTTACCATTCCCCCACTGTGTCCTTAAGTCCATTCTCTACATCTGCATCTTTATTCCTGCCCTGCCACTAGGTTCATCAGTACCGTTTTTTTAGATTCCATATATGTGAGTTAGCATACAGTATTTGTTTTTCTCTTTCTGACTTACTTCACTCTGTATGACAAACTCTAGTAGACATCTGATTTTATAAGAACTTATTAGCAAACTAAAACCTGCCTTTTAAAATGCAAAAGTTGATTTTCCTGTGGAGATTTTCTCTCCTTTTATGTTGTCTACCTTTTCCCATAGACTCCAACAGGTAAAAATCTTAGCAAAAATAATCAGTTGTGAGATTTTGATAGCCAAAGAGTTTAAATTTTAACCCACCCAGCAAAAGAGTTTAAATTTTAACCCATTCCAGCAAAAAGCAAGGAATTTATGTTCTACTAACACCGTTTATTGGGCAGCTTTCCCTGACTGCAATAATCCCTCTAACATGTATGAAATTACAAGCATATAGTATTTTACATTTATTTTTATCATACATCCAGAAGCAATAGCCACAAAATAAAAAGCCATTTTTTTGAAAGTCTCTCTCTCTTTCTCTCTCTCTCTTTTTCATTGCAAGTTTACACAATCCCCTAGCAGTAAACTCAATGCTTTCAGGATTGACATTACAGCTGCTTAGAGATCCCATCTGGAATGCAAGGGGCTGCTGTACCAGTGGATAAAATGTTGTTTTCCCCTTCTCCTTTATTTCTGATTTATCTAAAGCTTGCCTTGGCACTGACAATCTTTTCCCCTCCCATCTGGAGGAGAGAACAAAACCCTAAGGCATCATCCAGGCTGCAATTGCAATTTTTAATCTCCTCACTTCAGCTACCATTGCCCAAAGCAGCCAGCACATTCAATGAGCCAATCCTCTGGAGTTGGATGTATCATTTAAAAATTTCATAGGTAATCTCTACCTTTCATAGCAGACATCATCTCTGCTGCCGTTTCATATCACAGATGACTAGGTAGCCACTTGGCATTGAAAGTTTATCATTATGTCCCATTCATCCTTTTTCTAAATACTGCTTTAGCCATATTTCAGTGAGTTGGGCTTGTTTTAGTGAATCCCATTTCTGATACCAACTGCCACCCCCAGTTTGGAGATTTGTTAGAAGAATCCACAGGACTCATCGTATAGTTGTATTTGTGGATAAGGTTTATTACACAGGATACAAAGGATACAAAGCAAAATCAAAAAGGGAAAGGCATATTGGGTGAAGTCTGAAGGATACCAGGAATAAATTTCCAAAATTCCTTTTTCCAGGTAAATCTCATAGGATGTGCTTAATTCCACCAGCAATGAGTTGTGGCAACACGTGGGAAATGTTTTCTACATGTTCATTAAAGACTTAGTGCTCAGGGTTTTTCTGGGTACTGGTCATGTAGGTACCCTACTGTGAACTGAATATCTGTGGGCCTCCAAAGTTCATATGTTAAAGCCTAATCCCCAATGTGGTGGTATTTGGAGATGGGACCTTTGGAAGGTAAATAGGTCATGAGGCTGGAGCTATCAGGAATGGGATTAGTGCCTGTGTGGTTAGTTTAAATGTCAATTTGACTAGCTATGCGGTGCCCAGATTAAACATTATTTCTGGGTGTATCTGTGAGGATGTATCTAGATAAGATTAACATTTGAATTGGTGGGCTCAATAAAGTAAATAGGCCAATGTGGGTGGGCATGATACAATCAGTTGAGGGCTGGAATAGAACAGAAGGCAAAAGAAGGAGAAATTCACCCTTTTTTCTTGCCTTACTGCTTGAGCTGGGCGATCTCATCTCATCTTTTCCTGCTCTTGGACTGGGACTTATCAATACATCACTGCTTTCCCTGGAGGCCTTAGGACTCAGACTGAATTACGCCACTGGCTATCTTGGGTCTCCAGCTAGCAGATGGCAGACGGTGGGGCTTCCCAGTCTCCATAATTGTATGAGCCAATTCCTCATAATAAATTCTCCATATATATATATACCTTCTTTTCCTGCACATTTTCCAATATCTAAATTGTTTCTTGTTTTTTTTTTTCGGTACGCGGGCCTCTCACTGTTGTGGCCTCTCCCGTTGCGGAGCACAGGCTCCGGACGCGCAGGCTCAGCGGCCATGGCTCACGGGCCCAGCCGCTCCGCGGCATGTGGGATCTTCCAGGACCGGGGCACGAATCTGTGTCCCCTGCATCGGCAGGCGGACTCTCAACCACTGCGCCATCTGAGAAGCCACCTAAATTGTTTCTGTGTATAAGGCATTAAGGGGAGGGCACAGAAGTCCAAGAAACCGATATTACTCAAAGAGGTTTTAAGATAAAGTCCTATTTCCTTTTCCCTGAAATACTTTGAAGTAATAATTAGATATTATCTGCTCTGGTTTCTCCATCCCCTGCCCACAGATTTATTTTTGTTTCAGAAATTGGAAGAAAACACACTTCTGTCTTAGGAGGAATAGAAAAGAAGAGGTCCATCCATAGTCAACTTTTGTGGACAGACCTGGTCCTGTTTCCCCAAGAAAAATTATTTGATTTCTTTCTTTAATAACAGAGACAACTAACAGCGATGACATAGAATTATGTATTTTCTTTTCTCATCTGGGTCATTGAGAAGTCAGGCTTCTTCCATTCTTTAATAAAAATATTACAAAGTAACAAGCATGCACCATGTTATTTAAAGCAAGAAATAAAAATGTTGCAAGCCATTTTGTGCTTTGGTTACTTTCCCTTAGTAACACAAGTTGTAGAATAGTGCTCTAGGTACATTGGTTACAGTTAAGCCAGTTTTTACAGCTCAAGGAAGAATTTTTTTATGGAAAATGTCCAAGAATGCCTCTATTTAAAAATGCAAGATTTAACTGCACAGCTACATGTAAAAGAATGAAATTAGAACACTACCTAACACCATACACAAAAATAAACTCCAAATGGATTAAAGACCTAAGTATAAGACCAGACACTATAAAACTCTTAGAGGAAAGCATAGGAAAAACACTCTTTGACATAAACCACAGCAAGATATTTTTTTTTTTTTTTTTTTGCGGTATGCGGGCCTCTCACTGTTGTGGCCTCTCCCGTTGTGGAGCACAGGCTCCGGACGCGCAGGCTCACGGGCCCAGCCGCTCCACGACATGTGGGATCTTCCCGGACCGGGACACGAACCCATGTCTCCTGCATCGGCAGGCGGACTCTCAACCACTGCGCCACCAGGGAAGCCCAAGATCTTTTTTGACCCACCTTCTAGAGTAATGGAAATAAAAACAAAAATAAATAAATGGGACCCAATTAAACTTAAAAGCTTTTGCACAGAAAAGGAAAGCATAAACAAGACAAAAAGACAACCCTCAGAATGGGAGAAAATATTTGCAAATGAAACAATGGACAAAGGATTAATCTCCAAAATATACAAACAGCTAATGGAGCTCAATATCAAAAAAACAAGCAATTAAAATAAAAAATGGGTGGAAGACCTAAATAGACATTTCACCAAGAAGACATACAGATGGCCAAGAGGCACATGAAAAGATGCTCAACATCACTAATTATTAGAGAAATGCAAATCAAATCTATAATGAGATATCACGTCGCACTGGTCAGAATGGCCATTATCAAAAAATCTAGACACAATAAATGCTGGAAAGGGTATGGTGAAAAGGGAACACTCCTGCGCTTTTGGTGGGAGTGTAAATTGATACAACCACTATGGAGAACAGTATGGAGGTTCCTTAAAAGAGTAAAAATAGAACTACCATATGACCCAGCAACCCCACTACTTGGCATATACCCTGAGAGAAAACCATAATTCAAAAAGAGACATTCACTACAATGTTCATTGCAGTACTATTTACAATAGCCAGGACATGGAACCAACCTAAATGTCCATCGACAGATGAATGGATAAAGAAGATGTGGCACATATATACAATGGCAAGTACTCAGCCATAAAAAGAAATGAAATTGAGTTATCTGTAGTGAGGTGGATGGAACTAGAGTCTATCATTCAGAGTGAAGTAAGTCAGAAAGAGAAAAACAAATACCGTATGCTAACACATATATATGGAATCTAAAAAAAAAAAAAGGTACTGATGAACCTAATTGCAGGGCAGGAATAAAGACACAGGCTTAGAGAGTGGACTTGACACGGTGGTCAGGGGGAAGCTGGGGCAAAGTGAGAGTAGCATGGACATATATACACTACCAAATTTAAAATAGTTAGCTAATGGGAAGCAACAGCATAGCACAGGGAGATCAGCTCGGTGCTTTGTGACCACCTAGAGGGGTGGGATAGGGAGGGTGGGAAGGAGGCTCAAGAGGGAGGGGATGTAGGGATATATGTATGCATATGGCTGATTCACTTTTTTGTACAACAGAAACTAATTGTACTGTGAAGCAATTATAATCCAGTAAATATCTATTAAAAAAAAAGAGAGAGTAGTATTCCAGAGTAGTGTTTCCCAAAATGTATTCCACCACATATTAGCTCTAAGAGTTGACCTTTGAAAAATGGATCCCATGGTCAAATAAATCTAGGTAATGTAGCAAAGCTATTCCTCCCTCATAGAGTTTAACCATTAGTGCATTAAAGGCTCTGATAAGTACAGCTATAAAGAACTTGTTTTTTGGACAATTCATGGAACTAGACAATTCAATTAACACACTTCAGGATACACTGCCTCTGGTAGAGGCTGTAATTGTCCCCTGTATCCATTCTCTTTTTCCTTTTAGTAAGAGAATCTCTGAATTTTAGTGAGGTACATAGCTTTCCAGGTAAACACTACATTTTCTAGCTTCTTTATAACCGGTTGCAGCTGTGTGAATGATTTTTTTGCCAGTAGAATGTGAGCAAAATTGATGTGAGCAAAACTGAGTGTTGCTCCTTTAAAAGGAAGTTGCTTGCCCTCTACTTTCTATCTTTCCCCATTCTTGCTGGCTGGAACGCTAAATTGCTGGTGACTCAGTTTTGACCATCTGGCCAGACAACACTGCAGGGGATGCCAAATGAAAAGATATGAGGAGTCTGTGTCCTGGATGTTTTTGAGGACTCGCCGTTTATATCTGAATTGTTTCATGGAAGATAAATAAAATTCATTTTGTTTGAAGCACTCAGAAAAAAAAAAAGCGAGATTTATCAAAAGTTTCTTGGAATACTGGCAGAATGGTGGAGAGAACCCGGACTTTGTTATACTCCTTGCTCAAATGTGGCTGTGAAGCTTAGTTGTAATTTCACCTTGGGGAAATGATCTATTTGAATCTCAAGTTCCTCATCAATAAAATATGATGAAAATATCCTAGACACAGGCTTGTTAATAATGAAAATAGCATACGTAAAATACTTGACTCCATATCTGGTGCAAAGTAAGGGGCTCAATAAATGTAATATTCTCCTTACCTTGGAAAAAAAAAAACACTAAAAGACAGGGACTCTAATGCTCATAGAAGCTTTATTTCTAATAGTCCCAACTGTAAACAACCCAAGTGATAGCCCGAAATGACCATCAATATTAGACTGAATTTTTAAAGGTTGGATAATCATACTATGCAATACTATACAGCATGAACTACTGTTACTATAAAAGCATGGATAAATCTCACTAACATAATGTTAAGTGACACAAAATAATACATACTATATAATTCCATTGAAAGAAAGTTCAAAAAGAGGCAAAATTAATCTACAGTGACAGAGGTCAGAAGTCTTAACCTTTTGGAGGGAGGTTAGGTTGGAAGGGGGAAAGAGGGAGACTGCTGGGGTACTGGAAAGAGTCTATGTCTTTACCTGCATAGTTGTGGTCATTAGAAGGGTATATGTATGTAAAACTTCATCAAACTATACACTTAAGATTTGTACATTGTACATGTACATTATTTACCTTTGTACATATAAAAATAATATATCACCCCACCAAAAAAAATTCCTCCTGTTTCTTTTGTCCCAGGAGCTAGATTTTATATCAATATCGAATTTATTCATTAGGAGAATATCTGGCTCTAGATATGACACACCATAGCTGTCTATCTTGCAGGCTGAGTCTGTCCCTTGTAAGTGGCCCCATTTCAGAGCTGGCCTGGAGGTGACAGGCGTGTTATGAAGGTCATGCTCCAACACCATTAACAGCTGGAGATGCCATCACATCACATGCCATCAGCAACAAAACACAGGGAAAACCAGGCAGTGGGCTGTGCTTCCCACCCTTAGGCTGCGAGGCACAAGCCCTAGCAATGGAAGGATTAAAAAGCATCTCAATTTAAGAAGACAGGGAGAGGGGAGGGGAATGTGGGCTGCACAATTTATAAATAGACATTACCAGAGGCTGCCTGATGGTGAAGTGGTTGTTTAGTAAATCTTTCTCCTTTAAGGATTCCATTATCAGAGACCATTTGAAAACATCGGTTTCGTTTTGTCTTTTGAGGGAGATCCTGGGTTTCATCAAGTCAGCCCTGTTGGGTAATATTTCTCTCTGCCAGATTTAGGAACAGGCCTTCGATATTTTGAATCACCTTTACATGGAGCACAAAGATGATGACGACGATGATGTGTCTTTTGCCAAATGGATGAGCAGCTTCTGGGGTCACAGCTGGATAGAGGAGGATGAGAGAGGACTCCGGGACCGCCATGGATCACAGAACTCCAGTTACAGGAAGACCTCCCTGCCCTGCCCAGTGAGTTATTATGACGGAACCGGGGGAGGGCTAGACTAGGGGAAGGGGATTTGTCTTAGATCTTTTTGAGAGTCCTTTGGTATAAAGTTTTCTTTGGTTGAAAATGAGTACTTCCAAACCTTTTTTTATACTCACAAAAATCCCTTTTATCATTTTGTCTTGTCCTCCAAGGGACCTGATTTTCATCTATTAAGTAATGATTCCTTCATTTTTAGCAACCTAAGATATATTTAACCGCTATTCAGAGCTCCTGATAAGCCTGGCATAATCCTATTGGGTGGTAATATATAATTCAAGCCAAAGGAAAGAAACCTGATGTTATAGTCTGTGTAGCATTGTTGTGGATCACTGTTTGACTTCCAATAGTCTTTTTGAAATACTGAAAATAGCTCCACTATTTGGTGACATCTAAGGAATTGGGGATTCCATATAATAAATCACTACCTCTGATAAATTTGATACACTCTTTCTGCTGGTTCTCATTTGGTTTCCTGATGGGAGACAAAGCCAACATTCTACCACCCTCAGCACTATTTTTCCATGGCTAGGCAGAGCACCCGGTGTCAGGGGAGCAGGAAAGCTCCCAAGAGGGGAGCGGGTGGGCCTGACCAGGTGTGAACTCAGCAGCGGGTACACATGTCACTTAGAATTCCAGCTACCAGAGAATACTTCTCCAACCCCCTGCTACTGCTAACTCCAGAACCAAATAAGTTTTGGGGAGATGTTATTTTATTTTTAGCTCCAGAGTTCCCAGAAGCATAATGCATGTGAAGTATATTAAAACTTGTAAGGCAATCTTTTACGCCCAATGATCATCAAGTTTGAGGAATAAGACCTCTCTGAGACACAAATATTTGAAAATAGATCTCTTACCAAACGCGTAATCAGGGACAAAGGGCGCATTTCAACACCTCATTGAACTTAAGGTTCTTTAAGTAAAAAAAGAGAGAGGTTGCACTGGTTGATCTCCAAGAACCCTTCTAGCTCTCGCTTTCCATGATTCTGTTATAAAATAAACACCTGCTTATCACACTCTCATCTCAATCTCTTATGCGCACATTGAGTGAGGTATACATAATGTGTGAACCAGGAGTATGACTAGTGTTCAGCCAGACAGTGAGAACCAGGGAGAAACAAAGAGAAAAAATGAGATTCGCTATTTATCACAACAGCCCTTTGGAGCCACAGAAACTATGAAATCAAAGAAAGAAACATGACTTATAAAATATAGTTTCTTGAATAAATTTTAATATCTGTTAGACTTTAAAAACTGGGATAATCTACCCTATTTCAAGAATCCACTTATAGGTTACAATATTGTTTGCCTTAAGCTCTTGGGGAATAGCAAAATTTATTTTGTATAACATTTCTAAATGGGGTCCATATATCTTTTCCTGCTCATACTGGCTTTGGACATTTGCCTGAATTAACCTGTTTAGATTCTCTGAGTTGACAATGAATTCCATAATTATCAGATTAACATGCAGAAAGCATGTGTTTATCTAAGGAGACAAAGCATGGGATAAACATAACAACCTGACTGAGTTGAGAAAACACAGATCAGGGGACCTTGGGTGATGTGGGCAGAGTCCTAGAAAATGGGGGGTCTGATTCTTCATCTCTATTCACACAATGCCATGTATTTGTGAAGTGAATCTGTAGTTGGATACTTAAGTTTTCCTAACTCTAAGATGTGCTCAAATTTTTCGTACTTTAGAGATATGAGAAAAATTAGGTTTTGAAGTTTTGTGTTTTGCTTTGAGCTCAATAAAAGACCTTAAAAAAAAAAAAAAAAGCTGGGCTTCCCTGGTGGCACAGTGGTTGGGAGTCCGCCTGCCGATGCAGGGGACGCAGGTTCGTGCCCCGGTCCGGGAGGATCCCGCATGCTGCGAAGCGGCTGGGCCCGTGAGCCATGGTCACTGAGCCTGCACTCCACAACGGGAGAGGCCGCAGCGGTGAGAGGCCTGCGTACCGCAACAAAAAAAAAAAAAAAAAAAGCTTACTCTTAGCCTTATCTTTTTCCTTCTCTCCCCACTGCTCCACTCTAAGGCTCTTCCCTCTTGGTAACCTATTAGTAACCTACATCCATCAGTATTGCATGCAAAGGAAGAGAAGAATTTTCCCCTTCTTTCCTATTTGAATGTGGTTTCTAATATGGCTCTTTGGCCTCATGATTCTTGCAAAACCATAGCGATGGAGCATTAAATCATTAAACATATTTATAGAACACCTACTGTGTGCCAGGCATTGTGCAAGGCACAATAGCATTACAGGGAAAAAGAAGACATATGGTGTTTGTTCTTGTGGCACTTCTAATCTGGTGGAAGACACAAATTTGGCAGGAAGAATGAGGTAGACAAGGGGTAAAACTTGGTCCTTCTCGGAGAACACTACTTTTTGACAAGACTCATTATAATCTGCGACTGCTGATTTAAAGCAAATTAAAAAATCTAACTTTACTCTCCTGAGGTGCTTGGTGAAAAAAAAATAAGGTAAGTAATATGAAGTCTCTCTGATTACTCTCTCATATGAAGGTAGAACTAATCTACCCTCTCCATCGTCACAGGAATACAAACTTGAAGTAGAACAATCTCCATATCCCTTATTTATTCTACTCATTGAAAGTGAATTTTAAATAGTCTATTTGACTTTTTAGTCATCTTCTCCTTCAGCTTAACATGGTTTTCTTAACACTGTTCTATACAGTTAGGGCCTGGTGGAAGGGAGGATTATGCTGAATGAAAGATCTCTTCAAGGAGGAACTGAGTTCCCTGACCTGGGGCTTTGCTAACTCAACATGGACTTTCTCAGTGCTTCTTTGATGCTCACATAAGCACATGTGCTGGTCTACATCATATCATTTGAGGGGTACAAAATAAACCTCTACCTATCTGCACACAAGGGATTTTTTTTTCTTTTTGAAACTATAAAAGAGATGCAAGAGGGAGGGGATATGGGGATATATGTATGCATATAGCTGATTCATTTTGTTATAGAGTAGAAACTAACACAACACTGTAAAGCAATTATACTCCAATAAAGATGTTAAAAAAATAATCACCTTTAACCAATTTTATATTCTGTCGTCATATTCTCAATTTAAAGCTGTAGAAAATATATCTAATTTTAATTTTTATTCCTGATTGACCCAAGGGTGGCTACACACTCTCGTCCTTGTAGTATCTCACTGCAGCGGTGGTTCTCCTGTAGTTGCTCACTACAGGGATGGGGTGGGGCATGGCCTCCTTAGAGGATTTCTCAAACCCGAAGAGAGAGGGGATACCCTAAAGTTTCGTGACAAACAGTGGTTCCTTGTTTTTCAGATTAAATTTGTATTTAATTTTAAGAGGAGACAATGCCTTAATCCAAAGAAATGAAACTACGAATAGAATTTCAGGCATCAGGGATGTTTCTACAGAGGAGCTTTTATCATAATGTTCCATGGACTTGTTTCTTCTACTAGATGCTGAGATAGAGGAGTTGCTGGGAAGGCAGCAGAGTGGAGTGGGTAAGAGTGAAGGCTCTGGCAGCATTACTCTGAGCAAGTTACCTAACCTCTCTCTGTCTGAGATTCCCTCTATGTAAATGGAATTGATGATAATAGTACATACGTCACATGGGTGTTGTTAAGATCCAGTGAGTAATGTATACAGCGTGCTTAGGGCAGTGCCTGATACCTAATAAGTACTTCTTCTCCTCCTCTCCTATCCTGCACCTTCCCCTCTCCATTCTCCTCCTCCTTCTTATGTGTCAGAGTTTAAAATGTCTTTTAGTTTCCCTAAAGGATGCCCAGTGGATAGTAACTGACCTACTGTGTTGTTTGTTTTTCTGTTTTTTTTATGGTACGCGGGCCTCTCACTGTTGTGGCCTCTCCCGTTGCAGAGCACAGGCTCCGGACGCGCAGGCTCAGCGGCCATGGCTCACGGGCCCAGCTGCTCCACGGCATGTGGGATCTTCCCGGACCGGGGCACGAACCCGTGTCCCCTGCTTCGGCAGGCGGACTCTCAACCACTGCGCCACCAGGGAAGCCCTGACCTACCGTTTTACCAGTTGAACACTTGAATCTTTTTTTTTCCTGATGCTGTTGCCATATATAGCTAGTTGACTATAACCCTCTTGGCTCTATTGATAGACAATTAGTCTACATTATAAAATATTCCTCACATAAAATTCTTTTAGACTAATTCCTAAAACCTACAAATTATTATTACTTTCGTAATCGAATTCTGTTACAACTGGTACATTATTAAAAGTCACGTTTACAGGAAGTTTCACATAGAAATAGAATGAAGTTGTTGCTGCTGTTGAAGACAGAAGTTTGGGATTATTCAGCCAAGGAAGATATGTCTTATGCTTAGGCATGGCACTTTACCTCTCCTGTAAAGTCACTAGTCACATGTCATAGGCAAGTCACTTAGCCAAACTAAGATTCATTTTCTTCATCTGTAAAAGGGGAAGAATAACTCCCTTGTAGGATTTGTTCTGAGGTTAGATATAAGGGCATGGTCCCCAGAGTCCCTGACACACACGGTGCACTAAGATTCAACATGGGTCTTACTGTCTCAACACCTGGATCTTTCTCCCTCTTGTTTCTCATCTTGCTGTTGATGGGTGGCTCAGGTGCTTTCATTTACTCAGAGGGCAGGAGGGGTACAATTGAAGGGTGATTGCAATTAAACCCAGAATAAAAAACATCAAGTAGTTAAGTTCTTGAAGTGAAGATGTTACATAACTTTTTTTTTTTTTTTTTAAGTGAGGACCTATGGCGTGGAGTTAGAGAGTGCATAGGATTTATTTTTTGACAGAAATGTTTTTCTGGGACCACAGTAGGAAACAGCATTGTTTTTCAGAGGACTGTTTTCTAGTGAGAATCAGGGCACTGGGTGGTTATTGCTCAGAAAATCCATGCCTGCTGCAGGCTTTGTAGCCTGGGAGCTGGGGAGTCCAGGTGTCGAGCTCGGAGCGTGGGGATCCCATTCCACGTTCTAGAGCCTACTTCACGGCATGGGAGATAGATCCATAAGGTTGGTCCATGACCATGGAGGTGACAAGTCCAGACCTTGAAAAAGTCAGGTATTTAGGGCGTTGATTCAAGTCTTTATGAGGGAACTTACATTAGAAGGGCATATAAAATTCCAAAAGTAGAGCTTACTTAGTAAGTAAACATTTTTAAAAGTGGTAGCTTTCTCCCTGTAACCAATTAGAGAGCTCTTTTAAGCTTGTTTCTCACAAGGTCCCACACCAAAAGACACTAACTGGAAATTTCATCTGCTATAAGGAGATATTGTTTATTTATATTGTGATGGAAACTCTTGCATTTTTTTTTCAGGTCTCTCAATGGAAGAGGACATTTGTACAAACATCTGCATTTCACTCCCAGTCTCACATTTTTAAGTTTTATTTTTAAAATCTTAGTGTGGTGAGAACATGCAACATGAGCTCTACTGTCCTTGGCGGATCTCTCAGTGTACAAGGCAATGTTGTCATCTTTAGGCACAAAGTTGTGTGGCAGATCTCTAGAACTTATTTTGCATAACTGGAATTTTGTACCCATTGATTAGCAACTCCCCATATCCCCCTCCTCCCAGCCCTTGGCAGCCACCATTCTATTCTTCTATCAGCTCGACCATTTCAGATACCTTATGTAATATTTGTCCTTCTGTGTCCCAGTCTCGAATTTTAAGTATTGTATTTTTCCTGATAATATAATACATGATCACTGTAGAAGACATGAAAAATACTAAAAAGGAGTAGGAAGAAAACAACCCCAGATTGCAGACAAAGGCTTTGATCACAGTTGGGTATGTTTTAAGATTGCCCATCTTATGATGTCCCCACAGCTTACCCATCCCAGCCCTCCCGCCTCCTCTCAGGCGCTCCCGGCCCTACCAGACTTCTCTTCCTTCTACGCCAGCGAGCTCCTTCTGTGGCAGGGCTTCTGTACGTATGGTCTCATCCTCAGGCGGACAAGTGTTCTCTGTTTCCTAATTAACCCTGCTCATCCTTCAGATTGTAGCTTGTCACACCTTCACAGAAGTCTCCCCTTATCCTCCCAGTCACCTCAACACCCACCCAAATATATGTGGTTTTACTCTGCTATACCCTGTTATTGCACCTTGAACATCCCCTTAATAGCATTTGGCCAAGGATGCAGGCATATGCCCCATTTATTTATCTCCATTGCAGACATAAGTTCTAAGAGGGGGCCACTCTGTTTTGCTCCCCAATTTATCCATAGCACCAAGTACCACGTGTGACCTGCTGTAAATGGACTAATTTATACAGACTTACCTCATGTATCTTAGCAACTTTACAAATCTTTTTTTAAAAATTTATTTTATTTAATTAATTTATTTTTGGCTGCATTGGGTCTTCGTTGCTGTGAGCAGGCTTTCTCTAGTTGCAGCGAGCGGGGGCTACTCTGTTGCGGTGTGCAGGCTTCTCATTGCGGTGGCTTCTCTTGTTGCGGAGCACGGGCTCTAGGCGCGCGGGCTTCAGTAGTTGTGGCATGCAGGCTCTAGAGCACAGCCTTAGTAGTTGTGGTGCACGGACTTAGTTGCTCTGCGTCATGTGGGAATCCTCCCGGACCAAGGCTCAAACCTGTGTCCCCTGCATTGGCAGGCGGATTCTTAACCACTGCACCACCAGGGAAGATCCAACTTTATAAATCTTTAACAGTATTTCTGATTATTGTTTGAGAGTATGTTTCTATATATGTGTATTAGTTTGCTCAGGCTGCCATAACAAAATACCACAGGCTGGGTGGCTTAAACAGCCATTTATTTCCTCATAGCTCTGGAGGCTGTAAGTCTAAGATCAAGGTGTCAGCAGGTTTGGTTTCTTCTGAGGCCTCTCTCCTTGGCTTGTATTGATAGATTGCACCTTCTTGCTGTGTCCTCACATAGTCTTTCCTCTGTGTGAGTATATCCCTAGTGTCTCTAATTTCCTTACTAATGTAAGAACATTAGTCAGATTGGATTAGGGCCACCCTAATGGCCTCATTTTAACTTAATCTTTAAAGACCCTATCCCAAATACTGTCATATTCTGAGCTACTCACGTAGGGCTTCAACATATGAATTTGGCGGGGCGGGAGTGGGGGGGAGGTACGACACAATTCAGCCCATAATAACGTGCAATGTATGGACCCAAGGAGGGAAATTATTTTAAGCCTTTTGACTCACTCATACTGCCAACAGCTTTCTAGGAAAGCTGTATCCATTTATAGTCCTACCAGCAAGGAATGACAGTGCCTATCCCCCAGCACTCTTACTAGTGTTAGTATTATTAAAATATTTTTTTTGTTAACCTGGAAGGCAAAATTGTATGTGATATAATTTAACATAATTTTTGACTATTAATAAGCATAAACAATTTTTATGTTTGGTATTTCTTTTTCTTTCATTCTTTATACATTTATTCATTCAATATATATTTAATGAACTCATGCAATGAAGAAGGCAAAGTGCTGCATACTGAGATTCTAGCAGAGAATGAAATGTAGCCCCTGACATGAAGGAGCATACAGTCTAATGGAGAAGAGAGATGTGTAACAAAATTAACCAAATTATTGATGACAGCTATGATAAGTGTCATGAAGAAGTGTGAGATCTCAGGAGAGTGTCTAATGGTGGTTCACGGGCCTGAATCAATTGGGGTGGTAGGAAAGGCTTTCTGGGGAAATGCAGTTTCCATGGTGACTGAAGGGTGATTAGCCAGCGATGAGGTGAAGCGATGGGGTTGTGTGCGGGGTCACAGCCAGAGAGGACCGCTTGTAAAAGTGCCTGTGCTGGGCAGGAGCAGGTGAGCTGGAGGAACTGACAGAAGACCAGTGAGGCTATGTCACTGAAGAGGTGAGGGTGGTGCAAGATGAGGTGTAAAATGAAATGTGATCAGGTATGAGTCTGACGTTGTTTTAACTATGCTGGCTGCTGTGGGAAAAGTGAAATAAAATGAGTAAGGATGAATGCAGGATATCCACTACTACGAGGCTGCTGCTGGAATCTGGGTGAAAGGTAATGATGACTTGGATTAGGGTAGTAACAGTGGTGCTGGAAAAAAGTAGATGGTTTTGAGAGACATTTAAGAGGTGGAATCTGCTGACTTGGCAACTGGATGTGGAGGGGGGCTTCTGAATTACTTGTCCGAGTAACCGGGCAAATGGTGGTGCCGGTTTCTGAGTTCTGGGACACCTGAGAAGCAGGCTTGGGAAGGAGAGATGATGAGTTCAAATTTGGACAAGTCAGGTGGGGTGCCTGTGGGATACCAAGAGGAGAAGTTGAGTGGGCAGAAGCTCAGAAGAGAGGTCTGGGCTAACAAATAAATCAGAAACTCGGTTATAGATGGAAATTGAAGCCTGGGGGTGAGACATTGAGGGAGACAGTGTGAAGTAAGAAAGCAAAGGAAGGGAAGGAGGACTAGTTTAGAGTATCGGGGGACTCCAACAGTTATGAGTAGTTAGAAGGGAGAAGTGAGCAAAAATGTCTAAAACACAGTGACAGAAAGATCAAAGGGAAACCAAGAGGGTGCAGTGGTAAAAAGCAAGGGAAAGACTGTTTCCAGAAGGGTTCAATAGGCAACTGGGTTGAATGCTATGGAGTGACTAAAGACCATTAAGTGCCCAGAATTTGGCAACATGCAGACCAATATCCTGACTAACATTAGTGTTAGATGAAAAAGTGTGAGATAGCCTCATCCACCAGAGGGCAGACAGCAGAAGCAAGAAGAACTACAATCCTGCAGCCTGTGGAACAAAAGCCACATTCACAGAAAGATAGACAAGATGAAAAGGCAGAGGGCTATTACCAGATGAAGGAACAAGATAAAACCCCAGAAAAACAACAAAATGAAGTGGAGATAGGCAACCTTCCAGAAAAAGAATTCAGAATAATGATAGCGAAGATGATCCAGGACCTCGGAAAAAGAATGGAGGCAAAGATTGAGAAGATGCAAGAAATGTTTAACAAAGACCTAGAAGAATTAAAGAACAAACAAACAGAGATGAACAGTACAATAACTGAAATGAAAAGTACACTAGAAGGAATCAATAGCAGAATAACTGAGGCAGAAGAACGGATAAGTGACCTGGAACACAGAAAGGCGGAATTCACTGCTGTGGAACAGAATAAAGAAAAAAGAATGAAAAGAAATGAAGACAGCCTAAGAGACCTCTGGGACAACATTAAATGCAACAACATTTGCATTATAGGGGTCCCAGAAAGAGAAGAGAGAGAGAAAGGACCAGAGAAAATATTTGAAGAGATTATAGTCGAAAACTTCCCAAACATGGGAAAGGAAATAGCCACCCAAGTCCAGGAAGCACAGAGAGTCCCATACAGGATAAACCCAAGGAGAAACACACCGAGACACATAGTAATAAAATTGGCAAAAATTAAAGACAAAGAAAAATTATTGAAAGCAACAAGGGAAAAACGACAAATAACATACAAGGGAACTCCCATAAGGTTAACAGCTGATTTCTCAGCAGAAACTCTACAAGCCAGAAGGGAGTGGCATGATATACTTAAAGTGATGAAAGGGAAGAACTTACAACCAAGATTACTCTACCTGGCAAGGATCTCATTCAGATTTGATGGAGAAATCAAAAGCTTTACAGACAAGCAAAAGCTAAGAGAATACAGCACCACCAAACCAGCTCTACAACAAATGCTAAAGGAACTTCTCTAAGTGGGAAACACAAAAGAAGAAAAGGACCTACAAAAACAAACCCATAACAATTGAGAAAATGGTCATAGGAACATACATATTGATAACTACCTTAAACATGAATGGATTAAATGCTCCAACCAAAAGACACAGGCTTGCTGAATGGATACAAAAGCAAGACCCATCTATATGCTGTCTACAAGAGACCCACTTCAGACCTAGGGACACATACAGACTGAAAGTGAGGGGATGGAAAAAGATATTCCATGCAAATGGAAATCAAAAGAAAGCTGGAGTAGCAATACTCATATCAGATAAAATAGACTTTAAAATAAAGAATGTTACAAGAGACAAGGAAGGACACTTCATAATGATCAAGGGATCAATCCAAGAAGAAAATATAACAATTATACATATATATACACCCAACATAGGAGCACCTCAATACAGAAGGGAACTGCTAACAGCTATTTTTTGCCATATTACAAGGTACTACAGAGTGAGGCCTGGAAGGACTTGAAGGTAACAACTCCAGCTTTTTGACAAATTCTTTGAGAAACCTGAGGACCTCCCCCACCCCTAAAGAGGCTATCATTTACCCAAGGTCACACAGCTAGTGAGTAGCAGATTGACATACCTGGGTTTTCTGATTTCAGATCTGCTGGCCTTGTTGCTCCAAGTTAGTAGTTAGTAATGCCAGCATGCAGAAAGAGCACAGAGTGTGGTTACAACTGACTTGGATTGCAATCCTAGCTCTTCCCTTTATCAGCCATGTAGCTTTAGAAAAGCCATTTAATCAGCTTTTCTCAGATAAATAATAGCACTGTGGAAAAGCAAGTTTCTGCTTGTTGTGAGGGGCAAGTGTGTCTGCACATAGGAGGTGCTCCATCAACGGGACCTCATCTCAAACTCCAAACCTAGGTGTCTTGTATCCCAGAGTATGGGCCCCTTTGCCCACACGCTTGTGAAATGGGTCTAATCCTCTGTAACACATGAGATGCCAAGAAATCCTAAAGTCTCCGTCAATTTTTATCATATGAAGTTTATACAGCATCATCCATTATAAGAAAAATACATATTAAAACAATAATACTATCTCACTCTTCCTATTTGTTGGCAGTTTGGGGAAACAGGCACACTCATGGTTTGGAATATTAATTTGTATCACCTCTTTGGAGAATAATTTGACAATACATATCACAATTTAAAATGCACTTATTCTTTATTAACCTACCTGTTTCACTTTTACAGATACATTCATACACATCCAAAATGTATATCATTGCAGCATTCTCTGCTACAGCAAAGTTTGCACAGGAACTAAATATACCTTTTAAAAAACAAAAACAAACAAACAAAAAAGAAAAAGTGTGAGTGAAAAAGCTGGAGTGGAGTGGGTTGGGGAGTGAGAGAAATTAACAGAGCAAGTGTCACAATTCTTTCCAGAAGTTTGGTTTATCTGAACTATCTTTTTTTTCATCATTTTCCAATTGTGATTTTAACACTGATGTCATTGTAGTAACATGACCTCTATGTTTGTGTGTATTATGTGAAATACCCTTATTTTCAGAATATTTATTAAACATGCAGCAAATATTTTTAAAGTTTTTTCGTCTACCATATTATATGTTGCTTTTTAGGCACATTAGCTTTATTTTTATATAGCTAAATTAATTTTTTTCCTTATGACTTCTTCCATTGCTCTTTTGCTTAGAAATTCCTTCTCCATACAGAAAGCACACAGATATTTGCCTTTGTATTATTTCTTAAATGTTTATGGCTTCATTGAAAATTTATTTTGATCATTTTGAAATTTATTTTTACATATCAATTTAAGGCTGGAGCACTTTATTATACCACCCTAATGATAGAGGAGCAACATAGCTAATCTTGGGATGTTCTACTTACTGTTTTGACCAACTGACCCCACTGCCTCATTGCAGGAGAAAGCTCCTACTGATCAAGAAGATAAAATTTCAGTCCAACATGAGATTTGTTTGGTTAGTAATTTATGGACATTCTGTCTCTGTGCTAATATTGTGCAGTCTCTTTATATTGTAAAATTTTTAATTCTGTTTTCCCAGTTTCCTGTGCTTCCCAGCATGATGTCATCTGACAGCCATCCTAGAAGTCATTCTTATGAGGACCAGGGATTTCAATGCCATACTCACGTGCGGGATTACAGAAAATACTCAGGGGATGGGTCATTCAAGGAGCCCCTGGAATCAAAAAGAAGATCCCATTCCAAAATTCAGGCATTTTCAGAGTCCTTTGAACAGCAACTCTGCTTTAGAACCAAACGCTCTGTCTCTTCGGTACGTAACAGAGTTATTGAATATTTAAACCATTTTAGAAAAGGAAACCCAAAGGATTCATCCTCCCCTAGTTTGAGGAGAACAAATCTAACTTCTTCATTTACAGGTTGGTTTTGTGATCTTTGAAAAATGGCACTCAGTTTTAGATAGCCCAGGTGTACATAAAATTGTAAAATCATTATTATTGAAGACATGTGGTGTAGGAAGAATTCCTAAAGGAGCACATGTGGAATGTTTTTGTTACCAAGGTCCTCTGTTTTCATCACCCTTATTATAAATAATTGTGATTCGTTCTCTTTTTACTATCTGAAGAAGAAAAAACTGCCCCTACTGCTCTTGTTCTCTCATATTTAATCTGGTAGGAAATAGTTTGTGATGGTGTTGTGTTCCCCCGTACTTTTAAAAAGCACACAGAAGGAACTCTCTGGACACTATGGTGTGAGTATCCAGGAGTAGAGGAGCAATCCAGGCATTCACAGTGGCCTCGTCAGAGTCTAATTGAAGCCCAAGGGAGACAAAGGCACGAAATGGGGGAAAGAATTGAAACACCACTGATGATGCCAAACTTGATACATAAAGCAATAAACTAGAGACCAATTAATTGGGGGGTAGTTTTTCAACTCTGCAATGTGCTCACTGAGTGGCCTTGAGCAAAATACTTTTTTTTTTTGGTGGGTCTTTGGTTTTGGTTTTATTTTGCGAAACAAGAATAATGATATGTTTCTGCCATGTAGTAGGCAGAGCAAATAAGTAAACCTAGGTGTATTGCCACCTGGGTCTTGAGCTATGCTCTGTGAATGGCCAGGGGAAGGCA
Source organism: Delphinapterus leucas (assembly GCF_059928025.1). NCBI lineage: Eukaryota > Metazoa > Chordata > Mammalia > Artiodactyla > Monodontidae > Delphinapterus > Delphinapterus leucas. The sequence continues at coordinate 48,060,163 of NC_143132.1, forward strand.
CTCAGGTGCTTGCTACCTCATTGTCCACCTGAGTGCGGTGCTTTCTGCCTAGCAGTGATGGCTGTTGGGATTGTCACTGTGCATCTTTGCCTCACAGGTGGCACCTCACTTTTGTCCCAGTGACCTTGTGTATCTACGATTCCCCTTCAGTAAGCTGCTCTCTCTACTGGATCATAAGAGGAATAAGGAAGGAGGAGTAGTGAACAGCTGTCACTTACTCTATCTAAACCTTATTAAGTTTCTGTTTTGTCTTTTCTTTATACTGTTTTTTTAAGATATGGTTTCAGACTTAGAGCAAGGTTGCAAGAATAGTACAAAACTACACCCTTCATCTAGATTTCCTCTAAACGTGAATATATTATCACATTTTCCTATACCCTCTCTCTCCTTCCCACCCCCAAACAAGGGCACAAGGACATAATACAGTACAATAATTAAACTCAGGAAATTAACACCAATACAAAACTTTTATATCTAATTTATTGACCTTATTCATATTTTGTCAGTTGTTCCAATAATATTTTTTAAAACAAGATTCCAGATCATGCAATGCAACCAATTTTCATGTCCCTTTAAGGTATTTTATTTCTGGAACAATGCCTCGGTCTTTTTCATGGAACTGGCATCTGAAGAGTACAGGTCAGTTATTTTTTAGAATGAAGCTCAGTTTTAGTTCATCTGATATTTCTTCATGATTAGATTCACATTATGAACTTTTGGCAGGAATAAAACAGGCGTGAAAAAATTCCTGTTTCAAAACTACGTGTTGAAATCATTAATTATATTAATTAGGGGACTGACTTGCTTTAAATTCTTTCTGGAACAAGGGAGGGTATAAATATATTCTGAAAAAAATTTTAATCTGAACAATTCTTTGTTGATTCTGATGGCTTCAGAAAAAACATTCATATCACATATTTACATAAGGGTGTAAATGTGAAATCAGTTTTTATTTAAAGAGATGTTCATTACATTATCCTTAAAATATAAAAATGTTTGTTTCATTCATTTCTCAAGTTCTTCCTTTTGAGTACCAAGATAACCAAGGCAGCATTTTCAACTTTTTTGACTCAAGAACTCTTTTCATAGTTATGTACAGTCGGTCTTTTTTGTCTTTGGGTTCTGTACCCATGAACTTGAGCATCCATGGATTTTGGTACCTGTGGGCGGTCCTGGAACCAACACCTTTGTGGATACCAAGGGACAACTGTATAATAGCTAGAAACCTGCTAGGAATTTACAAAATCATTAAAAATTTTTTCATATTATATGATAAATATACATGATAAATAATTTTAAATTCAGTATTTATTTTATATCAGTCTTTAAAGAGTATATTATAAAGTTTATCTTAATGCAAAATAAAAAATTTGGAACATTGCATACTTTAAAACTTTTCTATTTAACAATTGATACACTTTTCTAAAGCTAACTACATTAAAAAGTGTGATTTTTCAGCAATTTAAAAAATAATATATATTGCCTTTTTTTTGTTTTGTTTTGTTTGTTTTTTGTTTGTTTGTTTCTTGCGGTACGCGGGCCTCTCACTGTTGTGGCCTACTCCCGTTGCGGAGCACAGGCTCCGGACGCGCAGGCCCAGCGGCCATGGCTCACCAGCCCAGCCGCTCCGCGGCATGTGGGAACTTCCCGGACTGGGGCACGAACCCGTGTCCCCTGAATCGGCAGGCGGATTCTCAACCACTGCGCCACCAGGGAAGCCCTGTAATTTAAGGGAGTGAACATAAGGAGGTTAGAATCATTCCGGGTATGATTCCCTTGCCACGTTCCTTTTCAAAAAGCACCAGAAGTATATTAATTCTACCGTGCCGTGGAATCACATCCCTCTGTACATTAGAGGCAGAGTAGTGTGCAGGTTGAGTTTCCTCCATAGACCACCTGCTAATGCCCAAGGCCCCCTATTCCTTTATTTTATGACTAAACCTTTAGCAACACCCTTAGGCTTATGCTAATTTATTACTAGAAACTAAGATGTGAAAGTCTGCTAAATGATTAGGGTTTTCTTCATTTCTGATAATTAGGAAAAGTGTGGAATGTTGTCAGCTGTCGGCATATCTACCCTTTTCTGACCCTTCTTTTTCAGGGACCTGAGAGCAGAAAGGAGAGAGATGAGAGAGAATGCCGGGCACTGGAAATGAGGTCTTGCAAGAAAGGGAAGGAAGAGCGTGGAGAAGCGTACCTGCCCACCCTGTCTGAAAAGGGGCCCAAATAGTACTTTGTTTCCACACCATGACTACTGATGCTGCTGTGCTTTTCTGAGCCCCAGTTCGCCAGGCCCAGGAGCGGTAGCTGCAAAGAGCCCGCAGATGCTGAGTGACTCGAGTGGGTGGTTGATTCAGCTGCTCCCCAAGACAGCTTGCACCACACTCCAGCTGCTTCTCAGAGTGTGATCTGCTCTGTTGCCCTTTTATGGGAATAAAAAGGATAAAAGGTATTTTAATAGCCTAAAGTAATTGTTGAAAATGTGAAGAGAGATATTTAAAGAGCCACCCACACATCTTCACCAACCCTTCTTCCACATCACCCTGGCAAATAATCTTAAATAAAAGTCATTGGTGTGACTCGATGCTTACTTCCTTATTAGAAGTAATTATATAAGTATGTCTAAAGGCCATCATTTAATGAGAGCTGGTAATTAAGGTGCCAAGTACTGTGCTGAGAGTTTGAATGCATTACCTAATAGTCCTCACCACTCTGAGGTGGGACCTTGTCTTCTTTTCACTTGCTGGCTGAGGAAACTGGAGTTTAGGATAAAGTTCAGTCACTCACTGGGGAGGTGGCAGAGTTAGGGCCGGAGCCCAGTTCATGCTGACTCATGTTCCTAACTTGAGGCAGGACCTTCATTTCCCTTTTGCAGTGGGTCCTGACTTAGTAGGTGTGTGATTTGCTTGTGAACGGGCAGATGTGAATGAGAAAAGCAGGACTTGGGAGTGGGTTACAATTTTGATTACGTGGGTGGAGACTGAATCTCCGAGATCAGCTTTATGCTCTGAGTTTTAACTTTATGAGACTATTTATTTTTTATTGAGGTATAAGTGACATGTAACATTATATTAGTTTCAGGGGTCCAACGTAATGATTCAGTATTTGTATGTATTGTGAAATGATTGCCACAGTAAATCTAGTTAACATCTATCACCATACATAGTTACACATTTTTTTCTTGTGATGAGAACTTTTAAGATCTACTCTCTTAGCAACTTTCAAATATACAATACAATATTGTCAACTATAGTCACCATGCTGTACATTACATCGCATGATTTATTTAAAACGTATGGACCACCTCACAAATTTGCTTGTCATCTTTGCACAGGAGCTGTGCTAATCCTCTCTGTATCCAGAGAAGTTCCAGTTTGAGTGTATGTGCTGCCGAAGCAGGCACTTCTTTTTTTCCCCTGGCTTTATACTTTATATTGAAGTATAATTGACAAACAAAATTGTATATATTTTCATTGCACAGCATGATTGGTATGTGTATGAGTATTTGACATACTTTGTAAAATCATCACCACGATCAGGTTAATTAACATATTGAGGCCATATTCTGTTTTTTTCCCTAGAAGAAAAGATAGTAGAATTCTCCCTATTTATTCTTTGTCTCTGTCTTGGATCATCAAATGCCCAAGGGAAGCTAGAATCTCTGTTTTGTAAAGAAGAAGGTCTCTCAAAACTACTACTCATTACTAATGTCGGAACTTACTGCTTATGTAAGAACAAACTAACTTTGGCATAGACAATAAAAAGAAGGAAAAGGAGAGAGAAAAAGAGAAGAGGAAAACAGTGAAAGAAAAGTAAAATAGTGATGATCATTAATTTGCATTCTTTCAATTCATACAACTTATACCTTCACCATTTTGAACTGACAGTTTCATGCAGCTTTTTAATGATCATTTTTCACACAGGTAAAAGATGGCTTCAGCTATTACACGGTGTGTTTGCCTGTTATTTGCCACCGCCAAGGGGGAGGATGGGACCTGACCTTCATTTGAGGTCTGTGTTATACTACGTGTTGTTTTCACACCCTTGCTTTGGGTACTTTTCAGTCTTGCTAACCAAGTTTCAGATTTGGGGATGGTCTACTCACCTGCTGTGGCCCCAAAAGAAAGGTCTGGGGAGAGGTGGCCCACCCATGGAAAGGAGAGACGCCTGGAGTTCCCATGGCCCATTGGCTGGCTGGCAGAGACAGTAGCCACCTTCCATTCCAGCCAGGATGTCTGTGAAGTTTCTTCCCCTTCAAGGATAGCAGTACCTGGGAAAATTAGGATTAGGACTTTTATACTATATTTTATCAAATTGGAGGAAAGTCTGTTTTCAACACACTTTCAGGACCATAGTAAATGGAAGAGGGGGGACTCTCTGAATATGAAGGTGACAGCTTATTGCCTTTTTAAAATATCACAAAATGATAGTCGTCATAATAAAAATACAGATCAAGAAAAAGAATGAAAATTAAAAACTCTTATTGTACCTACTCGGAGATAAACATGGTTAATACTTTGTTGTCTGTCCTTCCAGAATATTATCTATGTGTATACAGAAACACACACACACACACACACATACACACACGCACACTTTTTTCCAAACATGAGTTCATTTCAGTTAATAGTGTATCATTTACATCTTTTAAAATAGTCAAGTGCATAATTTTAATGGTTCCTTGCTTAAAACATTCTCAAGTCTCTTCCATCTTTTTTTTTTTTTTTGCGGTACGCGGGTCTCTCACTGTTGTGGCCTCTCCCGTTGCTGAGCACAGGCTCCGGACGCGCAGGCTCAGCGGCCATGGCTCACGGGCCTAGCCGCTCCGCGGCATGTGGGATCTTCCCCGACCTGGGCACGAACCTGTGTCCCCTGCATCGGCAGGCGGACTCTCAACCACTGCGCCACCAGGGAAGCCCAAGTCTCTTCCATCTTAAAAACTTCCCTCATAATATACAGATAGGTACCACTTTTTTGGCCACGTGGCTTGTGAGCTCTTAGTTTCCCTACCAGGGATTGAACCTGGGCCCTCGGCAGTGTAAGCACCAAGTCCTAACCACTGGACTGCCAGGGGATTCCTGCAAACTCATTTTTTTAAAGTAAATAATTATTTCTTGCCCTGCCTGCCCCCAATCTGTTTTCCCTGTCTCAGTGAATGGTTAGCATAATTTACCAGTTGTCAACAAAGAACCTGGTTGGGTTTGAAACCATCACGTACTCTTCTTGTTCTCCATTCAAATAATTATCAACTTCTGCTTATTTTGCCTCTAAATATCACTTGCACCTACCAAATTCCATTCTCATTGCCAGCATCCCACATCAGGCCCTTTATATCTTGCCTTGATTCCAACAAAAATGATAATATTTTGGATATGTTTGGTTAAATAAAATATATTATTAAAATTAATTTCTCCTGTTTTTTCCCTATTTTAATGTCGCTACTATTAGAAAATTTAAAATTACCTCTATGTCTCATATTTCTATTGGGCAGCAATTATCTATACTCTAACTCTCAAGCCTCTTTTTATATTACTTGAATTTTATTTTTTAAATTCTAGGAGGCTTAAAAATAATTGGAATTTAATTAATCCATGGTATTATTTTGGGTTAACTGGCCTAATACTAGTTACAACATTTTAAAGTTTATTAACCTGATTCTTTTTTCCTCCCTTCCTTCCTTCCTTCCTTTCCCCCTTCCTTCCTTTCTTCCTTCCTTCCTCCCTATTCTCTCCAAATAAAAATATCTCTGTTTATTCATATTCTCTTCTGTACTATAGTATGACTCATGTCGGTTTTATCATGTAATGATTTACTTACATCTGTCTTCCCATCTAGACTGTGAACTCTTAGTAGTAGGAACCATATCTTAATCATCTTTGCATTCCCAGAACCCTTGCCTTTCACATAGTAGTGACGTAATAGATATAGTCTGAGAATGTGACTCTGAACAACCAGGGTTCTAGAACTTGAATTAATCCTGCCTATTTTAGGCAAGACACTGTCATATGATACTCTCTTGAAATAAAAAATTGTGTTGTAGATAGTATTCCCCCCCAATGGAAACATTTTTTACTTATAAAAATAACAGTATCGGACTTCCCTGGTGGCGCAGTGGTTAAGAATCCACCTGCCAATCCAGGAGATGCAGGTTCGAGCCCTGGTTCAGGAAGATGCCACATGCCGCGGAGCAACTAAGCCCGTGCGCCACAACTACTGAGCCTGTGCTCTAGAGCCTGGGAGCCACAACTACTGAAGCCCTCGAGCCACAACTATGGAAGCCCACGCGCCTAGAGCCCGTGCTCTGCGACAAGAGAAGCCACCGCAATGAGAAGCCTGCGCACCGCAATGAAGACTAGCCCTCGCTCGCCGCAACTAGAGAAAGCCCACGTGCAGCAACGAAGACCCAACGCAGCCAAAAATAAATAAATAAAATCTACGTTTTAAAAAAACCCAAAAAACAAAAAAAACAGTATCTGACATACTTTCAAATAATACAGACGCATGTAAAATAGAAAGTGACTGTCCTCTGGAAAAGACCAGTGTCAGAAATACGAAATTAATACAGTTGAGCACTACTGTCAAGGCACACTGATTACTCTAGGGGGCAGACTTGAGCCGACCTTTGGATGATAATGCTGGACACAGAGAAGTCTCCCTGTTGGGCCGATGACAAAATCACTAACATTACTTTCAGACAGAAAAGAGAACTGCAGCATTTCCTATCCAAACTCTTGGAGGTGGGTTTAAACTAATTATATGTTGAGTAATTTTTATGACTTATTAATGTATTTAAAGGTACACATGAGGGAGGATGACAAACTGGTTATCTCCATGGGGCATGAAAAAAGAAAGAGGCATAAAATATTTGTGCAGATGATTTACACTTGCACAATGGGAAATTTTAAACTGGCAAAGGGAGGGATTATAAATTCTAATGATCTCTGTCTTTGGAGTTTTTAACATCCTACTGTAACCTTGGATTATCTAATTCTGTTTTGGCTGAGTTCCTGCTACAACTTTGGAGCCAGTTATCATAGTAGTTGACTGAGAACAGTTCTGCCCCATCTGCTTGTATGGAGATGTGAGGAAAAAAACAACGGTGAATGGGAACCCTAGTGTACTGTTGATGGGAACGTAAATTGGTGCAGCCACTATGGACAAGGGTATGGAGGTTCCTCAAAAAATTAAAAATAGAACTACCATATAATCCAGCAATTCCACTTCTGAGTATTGATGTGAAGGAAACAAAACAGTAGCTCAAAAACATATCTGCACTCCCATGTTCATTGCAGCATTATTTACAACAGCCAAGACGTGGAAACAATCTAAGTCTCCATTGATGAGTGAATGGATAAAGAAGATGTGGTACATATATATGTATGTATGTGTATATATAATATATATATATATACAAATGGAATATTATTCAGCCATAAAAACAATGAAATCTTGCCATTCACGACAACTTGGATGGACCTAGAGGGCATTATGCTAAGTGAAATAAGTCAAACAGAGAAAGACAAACACTGTATGATGTCACTTATATGTGGAATCTTAAAAAAAAACAAACAAGAAACAGACTCATTGATAACAGAGAACAAACTGGTGATTGGCAGAGGTGGGGGGTGGAGGGATGGCGAGGATGGGGGGTGAGAAATGGGTGAAGATAGTCGAAAGGTACAAACTCCCAGCTATAAAAAAAAGTAAGTCATGGGGATATAATGTACAGTATGGTGACTATAGTTAACACTACTGTACTGCATGTTTGAAAGTTGCTAAGAGAGTAGATCTTAAAAGTTCTCATCACAAGAAAAACAAATTTTGTAACCATGTGTGGTGACGGATGTTAACTAGAGTTGTTGTGGTGATCATTTCACAATAAATACAAATATCAGATCATTATGTTGTACACCTAAAACTAATATAATGTTATATGTCAATTATACTTCAAAAAAAAGGGAGAAAACAAAAAACAAAGGAACAGAGAACACATTGGTGGTTGCCTGAGGTGGGGAGGGGGTGTAGATAGGCTGTGTGCAAAATGGGTGAAGGGGGTCAAAAGGTACAAACTTCCAGTTTCAAAATAAATAAGTCCTGGGGATGTAATGTACAGCATGGTGGCTATAGTTAACAATACTATATTGCATATTTGAAAGTTGCTAAGACAGTAGATCTTAAAAGTTCTCATCACAAGAAAAGAATTTTGGAACTATGTGTGGTAGTGGATATTGTAGACACTGTAGTCATCATTTTGCAATATATACAAATATGGAATCATTATATTGTACACCTGAAAAGAATATAATGTGTTTTTTAAAAATATTTATTTATTTATTTATTTGGTTGTGCTGGGTCTTCGTTGTGGCAGGTGGGATCCTTAGTTGTGGCATACGAACTCTTAGTTGCAGCATGCATGTGGGATCTACTCCCCTGACCAGGGCTGGAACCCTGGCTCCCTGCATTGGGAGTATGGAGTTTTATCCACTGGGCCACCAGGGAATTCCCCTGAAATGTATATAATGTTACAGGTCAATTATAGCTCCATTAAAAAAAAAAAGCAAGCAAACAAAAAACAATAATGAACTGTGAAACTCCTCGATTTAAGCCTGCTTCTTTTCCCCAACTTGTGCATGCATGTGTGCCTAGCCTCTTGAGTGACATACCCCAGAGCATAGCCCCCCTTGCCTTGGCTTATGATCTCTGAGTCTCTACCTTGTTCACTAATTGCCAGGATCTGCTTGTTCATTCAACAAAGATTTTTTGACTTCCTGTCCTGTGCTAGGGATACAAAAGTGAGCAAAAGAGATAAAAACCTGTTTTCCAGGAGCTCACATTCCAGTGAGGAAGATAAATAGTAAACAAAAATCTACTCATCACTTCCTCAGAGATAACTAATTAAAAAAAATATTGTGTGACTCTCTAGCTTGAAGACCTTGGCAATCTCCTCATTATTTATAGAATTAAATCAAAACCTTTCAGCATGGCATCAAACACTCCATGTAGCTGGTTTTCAAACTTTAATGACAAAGGTATTATTTCAAATTCTTCTTACCTCCTTCCCTCTCTTCTCCTTCCTCCAGTATTCTGTGTCATATACATCTTTCTTCACAGCAGATGTTTTCATTGCTATTGTGTAAATCACCTTCAAGTGTTTTGGTGGAGGGATAAATGCAAACAAATGAAATCTTCATAGTGACTATTGTGTCTCTTTGTTTAGATTTTCCATTTGGGATGGGCACTGGTTAGCTGTTCATTAAGGGGTAATAGTAATGTACTGGCCAGGAGCCATTTTAACATGAGCAAGGAGCCAACCAAGTACTTTCCTAGGACTCTCTTTTCTTATCTCTGAAATACATCTATCACCTGTGAGTAGCTAATGCGTGTTTAAAGGTTGTTCTTTATGTTCTTATAAACAAGTGGCTTTTTTTCCTCACCCCTGAATTTGCAAACATAGTATGATAATGATGTCACCATTTCCAAGGAAGTGTAGGAACAAGAGAAAAAAAATGTTAAGAAGGGGGAATGAGAAAAACAAGATATGAGGACTTTTAAAGATCGTCTGATAAATAAGTTCTAGGGATGCAATGAACAACATGATGATTATAGGAACGACTGAGGTATGCTATATATGACAGCTGTTAAGAGAGTAAATCCTAAGAGCTCTCATTACAAGGAGAACTTTTTATTCCTGTTTTTTTTTTCCCGTTTCTTTTTATTGTATCTATATGAGATGATGGATGTTAACGAAACTTATTGTGGTAATCATTTCACAATATACGTAAGTCAAACTTTATGCTGTATACCTGAAACTCAAACAATGATGTATGTCATTTATATCTCAATAAAACTGAAGGCGGGGAAAGGTCATCTGATTTAAGACTGTCTCATCCAAATTCCTAATTGATGTAAGAACTCCCTCTGCAGTGGGTCTGCCAGGTGCCTTCCAGGCTTCCTTCCCTCCCTCCTCCTGCCCCTCCCTTCCCTCCTTCCTTCCTTCCCTCCTTCTTCCCCCTCCTTCCTTTCCTTTTTCTTCTTTCCCTCCTCCCTTCCTGCCTCCCTCTCTTCCTCCCTTCCTTCTTTCTTTCCTTCCTTCCTTCCTTCTTTCTTTCTTTCTTTCATTTATAATTGATATATAATATTGTGTTCGTTTCAGTTACACATCACAGTGTTCAGAATTTTTTTCAGATTCTTTTCCATTACATGTTATTACAAGATATTGAATACAGGTCCTTGTGCTATACAGTAAATACTTGTTGCTTATCTATCTGATGTATAGTAGTTTATATCTGTTAATCCCATACCCCTAATTTGTCTCTCCACATCCCCTCCCTTGGTAACCATAAGTTTGCTTTCTGTGTCTGTGAGTCTGTTTCTGTTTTGTATATATTTTCATTTGTATTATTATTATTATTATTTTCTTTTGTGGATTCTTCTAAACGAGTAGAGGGTTTTGAAGTGGGACAAGGCATGATCCAAATAGTATCTGAATAAGATGACCTGGTACAGAGAACAGACTTGGGGGGATAAAGAAGAGAAACAGGGAGACTAGTTAGGTGACTATCATGGTGGTCCAAATAAGGAGATGTTTATGGCCGAGCTTAGGTTGGAAGTTTGGACCAAGTGAAAAGCAGTTTAATGAAGATTGTGTTTTGAAGGTGTAGCTAACAAGGCTTGCCAATAGATTAGATGTGGAGTATGAAGGAAATAGTAACAAGGAGACAAGTCGTTGATGATTATGTGTACAACTGGGTGGTATCACTTAGAAGAAGGGGGCTGATGGGAGGAGCAGCTTTTGAGGGAATATCAGGACTTCGGTTTGTTATCTTGGATGCCCTTTAGGTATCTAATTGTCTGGACGGTGCTAAGACTGTACTTACTATCTAAAGGTATCCAAAGCTGCTTTAGATGGAAAATGTTTAAAGTTGACCTTTGCTGCTGCCAAAATAGTAGCCACTGGAGGCAGTCTGCAAGATGGCATCTTAGGTTTCTGAGGAAGCAATTAGAATACACAAAGGGGGAAATAAGTGTATAATTACATAATGTAGATTTCATATTTAATTTTATGGGAAAAGCAATAATTACTTGGCTTTTGGTTTTAAATGGAAATAGCCACTCACTGGGAAATAATTACTCTAATTTCAGTTTATTTTACTCTAGATCATTCTGTGATGAAAGCAGTATTCAAAAAAGGTCTCCAGAATGGAAGGAGTGCCAAGTCAGAGGTATATAATATGTTTTAATTCTCTCGGAAGAATTTCTCTTTAATGGCTTGTTTTCCATTTTCTTTTTTTTTTTTAACATCTTTATTGGAGTATAATTGTTTTACAATGGTGTGTTAGTTTCTGCTTTACAACAAAATGAATCAGTTATATATATATATACATATGTTCCCATATCTCTTCCCTCTTGCGTCTCCCTCCCTCCCACCTCCCTATCCCACCCCTCCAGGCGATCACAAAGCACCGAGCTGATCTCCTTCTGCTATGCGGCTGCTTCCCACTAGCTATCTACCTTACGTTTGGTAGTGTATATATGTCCATGCCTCTCTCTCACTTTGTCACAGCTTACCCTTCCCCCTCCCCATATCCTCAAGCCCATTCTCTAATAGGTCTGTGTCTTTATTCCTGTCTTACCCCTAGGTTCTTCATGACATTTTTTAAATCTTAAATTCCATATATATGTGTTAGCATACGGTATTTGTCTTTCTCCTTCTGACTTACTTCACTCTGTATGACAGACTCTAGGTCTATCCACCTCATTACAAATAGCTCAATTTTGTTTCTTTTTATGGCTGAGTAATATTCCATTGTATATATGTGCCACATCTTCTTTATCCATTCATCCGATGATGGACACTTAGGTTGTTTCCATCTCCGGGCTATTGTAAATAGAGCTGCAACGAACATTTTGGTACATGACTCTTTTTGAATTATGGTTTTCTCAGGGTGTATGCCCAGCAGTGGGATTGCTGGGTCATATGGTAGTTCTATTTGTAGTCTTTTAAGGAACCTCCATACTGTTTTCCATAGTGGCTGTATCAATTTACATTCCCACCAACAGTGCAAGAGGGTTCCCTTTTCTCCACATCCCCTCCAGCATTTATTGTTTCTAGATGTTTTGATGATGGCCATTCTGACTGGTGTGAGATGATATCTCATTGTAGTTTTGATTTGCATTTCTCTAATGATTTTTGATGTTGAGCATTCTTTCATGTGTTTGTTGGCAGTCTGTATATCTTCTTTGGAGAAATGTCTATTCAGGTCTTCTGCCCATTTTTGGATTGGGTTGTTTGTTTTTTTGCTATTAAGCTGCATGAGCTGCTTATAAATTTTGGAGATTAATCCTTTGTCAGTTGCTTCATTTGCAAATATTTTCTCCCATTCTGAGGGTTCTCTTTTGGTCTTGCTTATGGTTTCCTTTGCTGTGCAAAAGCTTTGAAGTTTCATTAGGTCCCATTCGTTTATTTTTGTTTTTATTTCCATTTCTCTAGGAGGTGGGTCAAAAAGGATCTTGCTGTGATTTATGTCATAGAGTGTCCTGCCTATATTTTCCTCTAAGAGTTTCATAGTTTCTGGTCTTACATTTAGGTCTTTAATCCATTTTGAGCTTATTTTTGTGTATGGTGTTAGGGAGTGATCTAATCTCATACTTTTACATGTACCTGTCCAGTTTTCCCAGCACCACTTATTGAAGAGGCTGTCCTTTCTCCACTGTACATTCCTGCCTCCTTTATCAAAGATAAGGTGACCATATGTGCATGGGTTTATCTCTGGGCTTTCTATCCTGTTCCATTGATCTGTCTTTCTGTTTTTGTGCCAGTACCATACTGTCTTGATTACTGTAGCTTTGTAGTATAGTCTGAAGGCAGGGAGCCTGATTCCTTCAGCTCCGTTTTTCGTTCTCAAGATTGCTTTGGCTATTCGGGGTCTTTTGTGTTTCCATACAAATTGTGAAATTTTTTGTTCTAGTCCTGTGAAAAATGCCCGTGGTAGTTTGATAGGGATTGCATTGAATCTGTAGATTGCTTTGGGTAGTAGAGTCATTTTCACAATGTTGATTCTTGCAATCTAAGAACATGGTATATCTCTCCATCTATTCGTATCATCTTTAATTTCTTTCATCAGTGTCTTATAATTTTCTGCATAAAGGTCTTTTGTCTTCTTAGGTAGATTTATTCCTAGATATCTTATTCTTTTTGTTGCAATGGTAAATGGGAGTGTTTTCTTGATTTCACTTTCAGATTTTTCATCATTAGTGTATAGGAATGCCAGAGATTTCAGTGCACTAATTTTGTATCCTGCTACTCTACCATATTGATTGATGAGCTCTAGTAGTTTTCTGGTAGCATCTTTAGGATTCTCTATGTATAGTATCATGTCATCTGCAAACAGTGACAGCTTTACTTCTTCTTTCCCAATTTGGATTCCTTTTATTTCCTTTTCTTCTCTGATTGCTGTGGCTAAAACTTCCAAAACTATGTTGAATAAGAGTGGTGAGAGTGGGCAACCTTGTCTTGTTCCTGATCTTAGTGGAAATGCTTTCAGTTTTTCACCATTGAGGACGATGTTGGCTGTGGGTTTGTCATATATGGCCTTTATTATGTTGAGGAAAGTTCTCTCTATGCCTACTTTCTGCAGGGTTTTTAGCATAAATGGGTGTTGAATTTTGTCAAAAGCTTTCTCTGCATCTATTGAGATGATCATACGGTTTTTCTCCTTCAGTTTGTTAAAATGGTGTATGACGTTGATTGATTTGCGTATATTGAAGAATCCTTTCATTCCTGGAATAAACCCCACTTGATCATGGTGTATGATCCTTTTAATGTGCTGTTGGATTCTGTTTGCTAGTATTTTGTTGAGGATTTTTGCATCTATGTTCATTAATGATATTGGCCTGTAATTTTTTCTTGTGACATCCTTGTCTGGTTTTGGTATCAGGGTGATGGTGGCCTCGTAGAATGAGTTTGAGAGTGTTCCTCCCTCTGCTATATTTTGGAAGAGTTTTAGAAGGATAGGTGTTAGCTCTTCTCTAAATGTTTGATAGAATTTGCCTGTGAAGCCATCTGGTCCTGGGCTTCTGTTTGCTGGAAGATTTTAAATCACAGTTTCAATTTCAGTGCATGTGATTGGTCTGTTCATATTTTCTATTTCTTCCTGATTCAGTCTTGGCAGGTGGTGCATTTCTAAGAATTTGTCCATTTCTTCCAGGTTGTCCATTTTATTGGCATAGAGTTGCTTTTAGTAATCTCTCATGATCTTTTGTATTTCTGCAGTGTCAGTTGTTATTTCTCCTTTTTCATTTCTAATTCTATTGATTTGAGTCTTCTCCCTTTTTTTCTTGATGAGTCTAGCTAATGTTTGTCAATTTTGTTTATCTTCTCAAAGAACCAGCTTTCAGTTTTATTGATCTTTGCTATCGTTTGCTTCATTTCTTTTTCATGTATTTCTGATCTGATTTTTATGATTTCTTTACTTCTGCTAACTTTGGGGTTTTTTTGTTCTTCTTTCTCTAATTGCTTTAGGTGCAAGGTTAGGTTGTTTATTCGAGACGTTTCCTGTTTCTTAAGGTAGGATTGTATTGCTATATACTTCCCTCTTAGAACTGCTTTTGCTGCATCCCATAGATTTTGGGTCATCGTGTCTCCATTGTCATTTGTTTCTAGGTATTTTTTAATTTCCTCTTTGATTTCTTCAGTGATTACTTCGTTATTAAGTAGTGTATTGTTTAGCCTCCATGTGTTTGTATTTTTTACAGATCTTTTCCTGTAATTGATATCTAGTCTCATAGCATTGTGGTCGGAAAAGATACTCGATACAATTTCGATTTTCTTAAATTTACCAAGGCCTGCTTTGAGACCCAAGATATGATCTATCCTGGAGAATGTTCCATGAGCACTAGAGAAAAATGTGTATTCTGTTGTTTTTGGATGGAATGTCTTATAAATATCAATTAAGTCCATCTTGTTTAATGTATCATTTAAAGCTTGTGTTTCCTTATTTATTTTCATTTTGGATGATCTGTCCATTGGCGAAAGTGGGGTGTTAATGTCCCCTACTATGAATGTGTTACTGTCGATTTCCCCTTTTATGGCTGTTAGTATTTGCCGTATGTATTGAGGTGCTCCTATGTTGGGTGCATAAATATTTACAATTGTTATATCTTCTTCTTGGATCGATCCCTTGATCATTATGTAGTGTCCTTTTTTGTCTCTTCTAACAGTCTTTATTTTAAAGTCTATTTTGTCTGATATGAGAATTGCTACTCCAGCTTTCTTTTGCTTTCCATTTGCATGAAATATCTTTTTCCATCCCCTTACTTTCAGTCTGTATGTGTCTCTAGGTCTGAAGTGGGTCTCTTGTAGACAGCATGGGTCTTGTTTTTGTATCCATCCAGCCAAACTCTGTCTTTTGGTGGGAGCATTTAGTCCATTTACATTTAAGGTAATTATCGATATGTATATTCCTATTCCCATTTTATTAATTGTTTTCGGTTCGTTATTGTAGGTCTTTTCCTTCTCTTGTGTTTCTTGCCTAGAGAAGTTCCTTTAGCAGTTGTTATAGAGCTGGTTTGGTAGTGCTGAACTCTCTCAGCTTTTGCTTGTCTGTAAACGTTTTAATTTCTCCAAGAAATCTGAATGAGATCCTTGCTGGGTAGAGTAATGTTGGTTCCAGGTTTTTCTCCTTCATCACTTTAAATATGTCCTGCCAGTCCCTTCTGGCTGGCAGAGTTTTCTCTGAAAGATCAGCCATTAACCTTATGGGGATTCCCTTGTGTGTTATTTGTTGTTTTTCCCTTGCTGCTTTTAATATGTTTTCTTTGTATTTAATTTTTGACAGTTTGATTAATATGTGTCTTGGGGTATTTCTCCTTGGATTTATCCTGTATGGGACTCTTTGTGCTTCCTGGACTTGATCAACTATTTCCTTTTCCATATTAGGGAAGTTGTCAACTATAATCTCTTCAAATATTTTCTCAGTCCCTTTCTTTTTCTCTTCTTCTTCTGGAACCCCTACAATTTGAATGTTGGTGCGTTTAATATTGTCCCAGATGTCTCTGAGACTGTCCTCAGTTCTTTTCATTCTTTTTTCCTTATTCTGCTCTGCAGTAGTTATTTCCACTATTTTATCTTCCAGGTCACTTATCCGTCCTTCTGCCTCAGTTATTCTGCTATTGATCCCATCTAGAGTATTTTTAATGTCATTTATTGTGTTGTTCATCATTGTTTGTTTCATCTTTAGTTCTTCTAGGTCCTTGTTAAATGTTTCTTGCATTTTGTCTATTCTATTTCCAAGATTTTGGATCATCTTTACTATCATTATTCTGAATTCTTTTACAGGTAGACAGCCTATTTCCTCTTCATTGTTAGGTCTGGTGGGTTTTTATCTTGCTCCTTCATCCGCTGTGTATTTTTGTGTCTTCTCATTTTGATTATCTTACTGTGTTTGGGGCCTCCTTTTTGCAGGCTGCAGTTTCGTAGTTCCCATTGTTTTTGGTGTCTGTCCCCAGTGGCTAAGGTGGTTCAGTGGGTTGTGTAGGCTTCCTGGTGGAGGGGACTAGTGCCTGTGTTCTAGTGCATGAGGCTGGATCTTGTCTTTCTGGTGGGCAGGTCCACACCTGGTGGTGTGTTTTGGGGTGTCTGTGGACTTATTATGATTTTAGGCAGCCTTTCTGCTAATGGGTGGGGTTGTGTTCCTGTCTTGCTAGTTGTTTGGCGTAGGGTGTCCAGCACTGTAGCTTGCTGGTCGTTGAGTGAAGCTGGGTGCTGGTGTTGAGATGGAGATCTCTGGGAGATTTTCACCGTTTGATATTATGTGCAGCTGGGAGGTCTCTTGTGGACCAATGTCCTGAAGTTGGCTCTCCCACCTCAGAGGCACAGCACTAACTCCTGGCTGTAGCACCAAGAGCCTTTCATCCACACGGCTCAGAATAAAAGGGAGAAAAAGTAGAAAGAAAGAATTAGTAGAAGTATAAAGAAAGAAAGAAAGAAAGGAGGGAGGGAAGGAGGGAGGGAGGGAGGGAGGAGGGAAGGAAGGAAAAAAGAAAGAAGATCAAGTAAAATAAAATAAAGTAAGATAATATATAATAAAGTTATTAAAATAAAAAAATAATTATTAAGAGAAAAAAAATGGACGGATAGAGCCCTAGGACAAATGGTGGAAGCAAAGTTATACAGACAAAATCTCACATAGAAGCATACACATACACACTCAGAAAAAGAGGAAACGGGGAAAATATCATAAATCTTGCTCTCAAAGTCCACCTCCTCAATTTGTGATGATTCGTTGTCTAAAGGAGGGAAGGAAGGAAAGAACGAAGGTAAAGTAAAATAAAATAATTAAAATGAAAAGTAATTATTAAGAAAAAAATTTAAAAAAAAAACAAAAAACGGACAGAGAGAACCCTTGGACAAATGGTGGAAGCAAAGCTATACAGACACAATCTCACACAGAAGCATACACATATACACTCACAAAAAAAGGAAAAAGGGAAAAAATCATAAATCTTGCTCTCAAAGTCCACCTCCTTAATTTGGGATGATTCGTTGTCTATTCATGTATTCCACAGATGCAGGGTACATCAAATTGATTGTGGAGCTTTAATCCGCTGTTTCTGAGGCCGCTGGGAGAGATTTCCCTTTCTCTTCCTTGTTCTCACAGCTCCAAGGGGCACAGCTTTGGATTTGGCCCCGCCTCTGCGTGTAGGTCACCGGAGGGCGTCTGTTCTTCGCTCAGACAGGATGGGGTTAAAGGAGACGCTGATTCGGGGGCTCTGGCTCACTCAGGCTGGCAGGGAGGGAGGGGCACGGAGTGCGGGGCGAGCCTGCGGCGGAAGAGGCCGGCGTGACGTTGCACCTGCCTGAGGCGCGCCGTCCGTTTCCCGGGGGAGTTGTCCCTGGATCCCGGGACCCTTGCCGAGGCGGGCTGCACAGGCTCTCCGGAAGGGGGGTGTGGATAGCGACCTGTGCTTGCACACAGGCTTCTTGGTGGCGGCAGCAGAAGCCTTAGTGTCTCATGCCTGTCTCTGGGGTCCGCGCTTTTAGCCGCGGCTCCCGCCCATCTGTGGAGCTCCTTTAAGCAGCGCTCTTAATCCCCTCTCCTCACGCACCAGGAAACAAACAGGGAAGAAAACGTCTCTTGCCTCTTCGGCAGGTCCAGACTTTTCCCTGGACTCCCTCCCGGCCAGCCGTGGCGCACTAACCCCCTGCAGGCTGTGTTCATACCGCCAACCCCAGTCCTCTCCCTGCGCTCTGACCGAAGCCCAAGCCTCAGCTCCCAGCCCCGCCAGCCCCGGCGGGTGAGCAGACAAGCCTCTCGGCTGGTGAGTGCCGGTAGGCCCTGATCCTCTGTGCGGGAATCTCCCCGCTTTGCCCCTGCACCCCTGTTGCTGTGCTCTCCTCCGCGGCTCCGAAGCTTTCCCCCTCCGCCACCCGCAGTCTCCGCCCGCGAAGGGGCTTCCTAGTGTGTGGAAACCATTCCTCCTTCACAGCTCCCTCCCACTGGTGCAGGTCCCGTCCCTATCCTTTTGTCTCTGTTTATTCTTTTTTCTTTTGCCCTACCCAGGTACGTGGGGAGTTTCTTGTCTTTGGGGAGTTCTGAGGTCTTCTGCCAGCGTTCAGTAGGTGTTCTGTAGGAGTTGTTCCACTTGTATTTCTGGTGTATCTGTGGGGGGGAAGGTGATCTCCGCGTCTTACTCTTCCGCCATCTTCCCGGAAGCCCTCCATTTGTATTATTTTTTTATTCCACATATAAGTGATATCATGTAGTATTTATCTTTCCCTGTCTGACATTTCACTAAGCATAATATTCTCTAGGTCCATCCACATTGCTGCAAATGACAATATTTCATTTTTTTTATGGCTAATATTCCATTGTATATGTACATACCACGTCTTCTTAAGCCAGTCTTTTCTAGATGACTGCCAGGGCTGGGAAGGCAGCCGATTTCATTGTGTTAAAGCTCTCGTGACTGATGTTGTTAGCCTGCCTCCCCTCCCCTGCAAATAAGGTCCTTTCTCATACTGAGCTGCAATCTTCCTTTTGGAAGCTGCAATCTTCCACATGGAACTTGGTCTTTTTCTTTCGCTCTAGTCCCCTGCAGCATAGGTCTAGTCCCTCTCCTGAAGGGTGTCACTACAGTTCCTAGAGGAGAATGCTCATGACTTTCTCTGCCCCGTGGTCCATCCCGTGGGGTTCCTCAGGTGAACTTTCTGTGTCATCCATTATTCCTCACAGAACCTGAGTTCCACAGCCACATCACCCTAAATGCCTTCACTTGAACCTCGCTAGGTTGTAAATTTTGTTTAAATTATGGTATCCATAGTAATAAAAATGTAAGTGAAAATAAGAGGCCATTTAAAACCCAGACTTGCAAATGTTTAAAAAAATTAATTCTCAGAGCTTGGGGAGGGTGAGATACCATATTAAAAGTAAAAACTTGTTCGATTTTTCTTGAAATCATTTGTGTCACAAGAACAATGAAACTATTAGTAATGTAATCTCTTGGTCCATTCATGTAGCTTCAAATGGCATTATTTCATTCTTTTTAATGGCTGAGTAATATTCCACTGTATATATGTACCACATCTTCTTTATCCATTCATCTGTCAATGGACATTTAGGTTGTTTCCATGTCTTGGGTATTGTAAATAATGCTGCTCTGAACATAGGAGTGCATGTATCTTTTCAGATTACAGTTTAATTATAATTATATTATATAATTATCATTATGTAAGTATATAATTATATTATATATACTTATATAATTATATACTTATATAATATAATAATTTAATTATTATATTATATAATTACAAATATAATTATATTTAATTTAATTATAACCAGGAGTGGGGTTGCTGGATCATATGGCAACTCTATTTTTAGTTTTTTGAGGAATCTCCATACTGGTTTCTTTTTTGTTTGTTTGTTTTTGGTTTTTTAATTAAAAAAATTTTTTTGGCCATGCTGTGCAGCTTGTGGGATCCTGGTTCCCTGACCAAAGATTGAACCCAGACCCTGGCAGCGAAAATGCCGAGTCCTAACCACTGAACTACCAGGGAATTTCCCTGTTTTCCATAGTGGCTGCATGCACCAATTTACATTCCCACCAACAGTGTGAGAGAGTTCCCTTTTTCCACACCCTCTCCAGCATTTATTATTTGTAGACTTTTTAGTGATGGCCATTCTTACTGGTGTGAGGTGGTACCTCATTGTGGTTTTGATTTGCATTTCTCTAATAATTAGCGATGATGAGCATCTTTTCCTGTGCCTATTGGCCATCTTTATTCCTGACCACTGATTTAAAGCTGACTTGAATGCCTTTGAGGATCAAAGTGGAGTCACTGATCACTTCTTCTAAAGTAAGGGGTAAAATTTGCACCATCTTTTCTAATTGGATAACTCCTATTTTAGGGAAAAATATTAGTAATGTGTCATTTATACCTAGGGGAAGCTTCTCGAAGTAGGATAGGTAGTCTTGTTTTTGAGAGATGTACATGGTCTACAAGTAACACTATTGGCTTGGTGGTGTTTGGTTAAACACTTGTATGTCTCTTATGAGCATTCTTAAGATGCAAGTCACTGTGTTTTGGAGACAGAGGCAAGTTAATGCCTGGCTTCCTGTTCAAGAAGTACAGTCTTGGGGATGCACATAGTGTCCTTGGAAAGACCAGGGTTGTTGACAGCTGTTGGGAATGCTCAGGGGAGTCTGCATTTTTAATTAAAATTTTTATTTTGAGATAGTTATAGATTCATATACAGCTGTAAGAAATAATACAGAGAGACCTGGACTCTTTAACCAGTTTCCCCCAATGGTAACATTTTGCATTATTATTTGCAAATATATTATAGTACAATATCCCAACTTTATCCCATGGATACAGTCAAACTACAGAACTCTTCCAACACAAGGATCCTCTATTTTGCCCTTTTATAGTCACACTCATTTCCCTTCCACCCCACCATCTCCATAACCCCTGGCAATCACTAATCTGTTTTCCATTCCCATAATTTTGTCATTTCAAGGATGTTATATAAATAGAATCACAAAGTATGTACGAAAGGCATCTAGTTTTTCACATTAAGTATAATGCTAGCTGTGGGTTTTTTGTACCTGCTCTTGTGGAAGTTCTCTTCTCTTTTTCTATTTTTCCGAGCATTTTTATGACGCTGAATTTTGTTGAATGTGCTTATTCTATGTTGATTTATATGTTTGTGTTTTTTCTTTAGTTTGTTAATGTCATGGTTTATATTGATTGATTTTTGAATATTAAACAAGGACTGCATCCCTGGGGAAAAAAAAACATTTGCTCATGGTGTATAACGATTTTTACATATTGCTGAATTCTATTTGCTGATATTTTTGCACCTATATTCATAAGGGATATTTGTTTGTAGTTTCTTTTTTATTCTGTGTTTCTCTGGTTTTGCATCAGAGCAATACTGTCTTCACAAAGTCAATTGGAAAGTGTTCTCTCCTATTTTCTGGAAGAGATTATGTAGAATTGGTGTTAATTCTTCCTTAAACGTTTGGTAGAGCTCTCCAGTGAAACAATCTGGGCCTGGAGTTTTCTTTTTTAGGAGTATTTGAATTTGAATTAAATTTCCTTAATAGTTACAGGGCTATTCAAATTATTTATTTCCTATTGGGTGAGTTGTGGTAATTTGTGTTTTTCAAGGAACTTGTCCCTTTCATTTAAGGCAAATTTATGTGTGTAGAGTTGTTTGGAGTATTCCCTTACTTTCTCTTTGATGCCTGCAAGGTCTATAACGAGATCCCTTGTTTTGTACCTGACACTGGTAATTGGTGTCTTCTCTCTTTACTTTCTTTGTCAGTCATGCTAGCAGTTTGTCTATTATATTGATCTTTTCAAAGAACTAGCCCTTTGTTTTCACCTTATTATAGCAAGGGTGGAAGTCTAGGACCCCATTTGGCCTTTGCTGATGTGGATGTGGGGGAAGCCACAGTTTCTTCTGGGGTGTTTGGCTGGAGCATAGCCATTACTGTCTAAACTTATTTTGTCCTTCTAGGCTCCTGCTTCCTGGTTTTTTGGCTAACAACAAAAGACAACAGGCTTTTGCTGGGCTCCAAGTCTGGATCAGTGAGACAAAGAGAAAATCCAGGGAACTCACCATCATGGCATTCCTTGGGTCCCTAGATTCCTAGCCCATCTGCCTCTTCTTTCAACCTTTCAGAGTCTTCTTATGTTTGTTTATATGTAAAGTCAGGATTTTTGGTGGTATTATACTAGCAGGAGAAACAGGGAAAATTATATCTACTCCATATTCTTGAAAGCAGAAGTCTCCAGAAATCTTTTTTTAGTAGATTTTTGAGGAAGCAGTTCCAATGGTCAACAATATCAGATACTTGTCAATGGTAATGAATGTAGAAGCTTGATCATGTACCTTGACTATCAGCCCATTGTTGAGTAACTCTTGGGTTAAAAGTGTACCATTATCAGATTACGGATGTCCCAGAAAGCCAAACTCATGACTAATTTCAAGGGCCAATCTTCCTTTGTGGGTTTCCTTGACTGCCAGAGGGATTGAGTGTTGTGAATCCACTTACGTATTTTTTTACTTGGTGAGTGGGGCTCTGAATTTTTGGAGGGATTGTGGAGGTGAGATGACATGGATTCAAGGCTATAGAGACTGAGGTGTCTGACTAGCCCATTGTGGCAGACAGACTCTAAGGCGGACCCCCATGACCTCCACCTCCTGGTTTTCAGAAACTGCAGGAGAATGAGACTAGAATCTAGGAGGCAAGGGCAGCTGCTAGCTGATATCTAGAAAGAAACTGGGGACACAGACCTACAGCTGCAAAGAAATGAATCCTGCCAACAACCTGAGGGAGCTTGGAAGTAGATTCTTCCCCCTTCCAGCCTCCAGATGAGGATGCATCCTGACAGACACTGTGAGTGCAGCCTTGTGAGACCCTGAGCAGAGGATCCAGTTAAGCCATGCCTGGACTTCCGACCCTTAGAAACTGCAATAGTAAATGTGTGGTGTTTCAAGCTACTACATTTGTGGTAATCTGTTACATAGCAATAGATAACAAATAGACTGACCAAGAGGACATTATCTATGAAGTGAAAGCTTTGGACATCAGAAGGTAGAGGCACTCACAATAAACTCTGACTCACCTATTCCTGGCAAAGGGCAGGTACGTTTATGTACCCATGTTGCGAACAAATATTGGAAACCTCAGTGGCATGCTGGGAGAGGCTGCTCTGTGTCTTGGTAGCCTCATCTGAAAGTGGAGATAATTTTAATATGTACTTCGTAAGGTGGTTGTAAGTATAGGGGCTGGCCTAGTTCATGGTGTGTGGCTCAATGAAGGTAGCTGTTGCTGTCTTAATGTTTCAATGAGCTCACATTTCTGTCAACACCCTCAAATTATAATGGTGATTGATTTGCAGACACTCTCCCAAACTAATCAATCTTTCAAAGGTTTCCCCAGGATCAAAGCATCGTTTGGTCTACATTCTCACAGAACAAAGCAACATTTCTTGTTTTCCTACAGCCACCACCCAACAAAAATTCCAAACAAACCAAGTCTTCCAAGTCACTCCTCTAATCAGCCCTGGGCTTCTCTGCAGAAAGAACGACTTTTCTAGTTAATGAGGACTTCGGTGAAGGGTTCATTAAGTTTTTTCTTCCAACAAAAGAATACTGTCCCCATGAAACAGGCTCTTGAATTTCATTATTCGCTCCCTGGATAAAGAGGGGAGACTGAAGTTCTGAGACATGGCCTGAAGGCCCTTTGGGGGCGTGGGCATCCCTGAGCCCCAGTCCCTTTAACTCGGAAATGCTGGGGATTTAAGCCAGCGCGGGGCGCGCATTAATTTCAGCCCATGAACAGATTGAAATCATCCTGTTTAAACAAACCAGCCTAACTGCCGGAAAGGATCGGTATAACAGGGGCCAGGACAGGGGCAAGCCCTGGGTGAGGAGGACCTGTCTCCGGCCGGGCCCCTCCCACGCCCGCAGCGGCCGCCGAGTGCCACATCAGCGCCCTGGCTGCACTTCCAGGTTCCTCTTGAGGATGGAGCGAGCTGGCCCGGCGGGCGGGGGGCGGGCCCAAGGACCGAGGGAGTGGCGGGCCGGCCGGCCAATAGGCGGCAAGCGAGGAGCCCCGGAGACCAATGAGCTGGAGCTTCTGCTAGCCGTGGCCGCCGAGGCTCGTGCCCCGCCGGGGAACCAGATGAGGCACATCTGGACAGCTGCGCTGAGGAACTGTGCGGCCCCTTCGCGGGCCCGACGTCAGCTGAGCACGTCCCCCACGTCCTCTCCTTTGAGCCACTTATTTATTCACTTTTCCAAAGAAGCAACCAGGAATCCAAGTTTAAAACTTTTTTCGCCCTAATGCGAGACGGGGCCAGATCCCATCCAACACACAGTTTAACTTTCATGGGGCTCTGGGATCAAAAGGACAGAAACAGCAACAGCAAAAGCCCAGCCGCTGTCTGATTTAAAACTGGCAAAGTGGGAAAAATAGCGTTGAGTAAGACCGATTTGGGTAAGTTTTGGGTACGTGCTGGATATCTTATTTCTCCCGCTGTGATCTCTACCCTGCGTCTTTTTGCTGTTCTCACTAAGCCTTCTCATCAGGGAGAGAAAAATATCGCTTGCTGCCACAAACTGCACAGAACCTCGTTTCCTTTTCTTCTGCTTTGCTAACATTTTAATGTAATTTAATTAAATTTAATTTTGGGGTTATCCGTATGCTATTTAAAAATTTTCTGGGAACAGAAATAACTTATCCTGTAAAAAGCCTCTCCTAACTTCAAAGTTGAATCTATTGATACATTTATTTTTCTATTTTCTTTCTGTGAGAACAGGTATACATTTGTAAAGCTGGAATTTTTATCCATCCCCCCTCCCTGTTTTTTTTTAAAGTATTTATTTATTTATTTGGTTGCGCTGGGTCTTCGTTTCGGGAGTCTGGCTCCTTAGTTGCAGCATGTGAACTCTTAGTTATGGCATGCATGTGGGATCTAGTTCCCTGAGCAGGCATCGAACCCAGGCCCCCTGCATTGGGAGCATGGGGTCTTAACCACTGCACTACCACGGAAGTCCCCCCCACCCCGTTTCGTCAGAAGATTAAAAAGTTATCTGGCTTATTCAGAATTAACAAAACTTTTGCTTCCTTTAATGGGATATTTAATATTAAATTATTTAAATCCTGAATTATATAGGTAATTACTGTTTCACTTACATGTGAATGTAGCTCAGTGTCTTTTCTATATTCTCCTGTCCTTAGTGGTAGGCCCAAATTCCTTGATGATTGTTAAAAAACCACACTAAACGTGATAGACCACTGTGTGCATCAATAAGCTTATAATTATATTATTACCCCCATAATTCTATCAGAGTAATATTCAGAGTGCTGTTAGATGTTTGTGCTTGCACATAATTCTGGTATATATTTCAGGACTTTAAAATGGAAATGATGGCAAATACTGAGCTAGGTGAATGGCCAGAGGCCCATTCCATCCCAAACATCTATAATTGTCTCTGTTTAAGCAATGTTTTAGATTTGAGACTTTATCATATGTTATTTACTCTTGTGGCCAGAATTGATCTTTAATTTTTGACTTAGAAAGCAGTAGGTGCCACAATTGCAAGTTGCAAAGTGTGTTTTTGATTCAGAAAGGCACTGCACACTGTGAGTGGAAGAGGTGAAGTGGTTTTCAGGGATGTAGGGTTAGAAGGAACAGTGTTGCAGAGAATCAGTATAAAGAGCCAGCTGGCCTGGTTCAATTTAAAACCCTGCCGTTTGACCTTGGGTATGTAACTCAGCCCATCATACCTCAGTTCCCTCCTTTGTACGTGCCGATAATAGCACCTATCTCATGGGATTGTCTTGAAAACTAGGTGAGTTAACGCGCGTTAAACCCTTGGTTCTGGCACAGAGTTAGTCTTTGCTGTTGTGCACACTCTCCATTGCCGTCCTTTTTGGCTTCCCCTGCTGCACTTGTTTTCCCAGCCAGCATTTTGACTTCTACACTAGCAACTAGTGTTTACTGAGTGCAGACCCCTTGTTAATTGGGCATTGTATATGGCTGTAAAGGAGAGAGAGTTTGGAGAGGGGAATGAGGTAGAATTTATCAAGTGCCTTAGAAAGACCTAGAGGGCTCTGGGAAAGAGGATCTTTCCCTCTGGGAAAGAGGATGGTTTCAAGAAAGGGTTGGCATTTCTGGAAGAGGATTTTGCCAAATGGCTTTGGCTGAGGGGAAAGGGATCATAGAACAGAAGGTGGCAGGCACTCCAGGAGGAAGGGAAAGCATGGGCAAAAATGCACTGAGGCTGAAAAGTGTGAATTTCTCCTGGGGGGATGTTGGGTTGTGATGCGGGATAATCTGTGAGAGCTTAGTAGGTAGAAAGGTTGGAAAAGTGGGAGGGGTAGGAGAGGGCGGCATGGAGAGCCTCTCTGTGGGGAAGGAGAGGCTTGGGAAGTAAGATTGGTAGGGGGTCACAAGCTGAACTTGCAGCAGTTACATAGTTGGAGGTGTTTCTGGAATGATCCATCTCTCAGTTTCTCCCCCTTGCCCAGCATACCCTACCTGATCTGCTCCACTGCTTCAGTGACCCCCACCTCAGGGCCTTGCAGGACTGACCAGTGAGTCTCAGCTCCACTTTTCGGACTCACTCTGTGGTGGCTGTCTTGGAGCTCTGCTGAAGTGGTCTGGCATCCTGGACTATTACCGAGGCTACATTTCAGAAACAGGTCATGCCCTAAAGTCTTTGACATGGATGTGATTGCACCTGCACCCCTCCCCAACCCCTACACACACACAGTGTGTGCCAAAAAGCCCTTTTTCATGCTGCTCAGAGAATCGAGCATTCACATGCTAATACTTATAACTTTAGGATGCACAAGTATTAAAGTAGATGAGACCTGTAGTATGCACCTAAGTGACAAGTCAGTTTGGAGAGCTCTGCTTTCTCTTCCTCGAGAGCACTGTGCTGTGTCAGAGAGAACCTGAGTCTGGCCCTGATGCTGCCGTGGACCACCTGCATGTCCTTGGGCAAGACATTGAGCCATTATGGCCCTCTCTGTGCCATCATCTGTAAAATGTTCTCTAAGATCCCTCTTCTGTTGGATGATCTTTTATTTCTTTTCCCTGGGACAGTCTGTTGCTTCTAGAAGGTTATTTGATCCATCTGTGAGTAATGGATTTTCTGAACACTTAATATATGACAGACATTGTTCTGAGTGCTTTACCTGCCTTAACTCATATAGCCTCTCAGTAATCCTGTGAGGGTTGGTACCTATTAGTTGAGGTGACAGAGGCATGGGCGGATTAAGAAACTTGCCCAAGGTCACACTGTACAAATGACAGACACAGACCCAGACGGTGTAACTCCAGAGCCCAAGCCTTCACCACTAGCCTATGCTGCCTTGGGTGCAATACAGCAGGGCTGCTCTTCTTGTTTGTGGCGGTGGTAGTCAAGAAGTCCATGGAGGGAGAATCACTGGAGGGGGAGGGACCATTTGGAGGAGTGGGGTTGGTAAAAATTCCCTGCAGGGACCATAATACCAACTTGAGTCTTGTCTATGGGCTGCGTTGCACATGCAGACAGGAGATGTGTTACTTGTTTATTAGATGGAGCTCATTACAGATAATCATTCTGTCTTTTCATCTTGATTGAACAGAACCACCATAGACCCTGGACTTACGGTAGACATTCAGTAATGTCAGTTGAATGACTGAATCCTTTGAGAAACTGGAACAGAGTGTATGTGTCAAAAATAATGGTTTCCCCTTTATTTACCTGCCTTCTTTCCATTTTACTACTTTCTCCAGAGGTAATCTTTGCTAATAGTTTGGTCTGTATCCTTCCAGTCCTTCTCCAAGAATCTACTCACAGGTGTAGATCTAAACGTAAATATAATTTAAAAATATAAATGGAACTACAGTAGTTTTATTTAAAAATAATAGAGAAACTATGAAATGTTCCAAGGCTTGTGGAAGAATGGGGCAGATGCCAGGTACACTTTCTATTCCTATTTCTTGGGCAGCCTGGTTTCTTGTCTTATTTCTGGAGATGCTGTGGTTTGGGGATAAGAATGTCTCATGGTGAAGGTTAACGAAGGACTATTTTAGGTGTCTTATTATTAGTCATACCCAGTCTGGATTCGATATTTTGGGGGGAATTCATTCTTAAAAATTTTAATATGTTTAATCAACTTTAACATATTACTTGAAAAACAGTTTAATTTGCTTTCTGTCTCCTTACCTTAAGGTAGTCACTCTTTTCAGTATAGCACACTGACTGAGCACATGGATTTTTGAGTCAGATGAAGGGTTTCAACCCTAGATCTGCTTCTTACTAGTGTGCCTTGAGCAAGTCACTTTCTCTAGGCTTTATTATTTATAAAATGGGAATATCAAAGGCATTAAATGAGAAAATCAATATAAGGCATTTAGCATGGTGTCTGCGTCATAGTAAAGCCTATACATGTAAGCAATTCATTTTTTTTTACTGTGGTAAAATAAACATAACATAAAATTTGGCATTATAACCATTTCTAAGTGTATAGTTCAGTGACATCAAGTACATTCACATTATGGTGCAACCAGAACTTTAAAAAAAATTAATTATTTAATTAATTAGTTTGGCTGCCTTGGGTCTTCGTTGCTGCCCGGGGGCTTTCTCTAGTTGCGGCGAGCGGGGGCTACTCTTCGTTGCGGTGTGTGGGCTTCTCATTGTGGTGGCTTTTCTTGTTGCCGAGCATGGGCTATAGACGCGTGGGCTTCAGTAGTTGTGGCATGCGGGCTGTACAGCGCAGGCTCAGTAGCTGTGGTGTATGGGCTTAGTTGCTCCGCAGCATGTGGGGTCTTCCCGGACCAGGGCTCGAACCCATGTCCCCTGCATTGGCAGGCGGATTCTTAACCACTGTGCCACCAGGGAAGTCCCTCCAGAACTTTTTCATCAAACTGAAACTCTTTATTCATTAAACAATAACTCTCTGTTACCTTCCTCTCCCCTCCCCGCAGCCTCTGGGAACAACCGTTCTGTATTCTGTGTTTATGAATTTGACTACTCTAGTTACCTCTTATAAGTGGAATTATACAGTATTTGTCCTTTTATGACTGGCTTGTTTCACTTAGCATAATGTCTTCAAGGTTCATCCATATTGTAGTAAGTGTCATAATTTCATTGCTTTTTAGGCTGAATAATTTTCCATTGTATGTATATACCACATTTTGTTTATCCCAAACAAAATGTTGATGGGTATTTGGGTTATTTCCGTCTGTGAAGTTAACCTTTTGTGTCCATTTGTCTAGGCCACAGTATCCAGATATTTGGTCAAACATTATTCTAGATATTTTTGTAAAGGTATTTTTAGATGAAATTAACATTTAGATTAGTAGACTTTGAGTAAAGCAGATTAGCTTCCATAATGTAGGTGGGTCTCATCCAGTCATTTGAAGGCCTTCATAGAACAAGACTGGTCTCCCTTGAAGAGGGAATTCTGTCAGTAGACTGCCTTAAGACTTGAACTGCAGCATCAACTCTTCCCTGGGTTTCCAGTTTGTTAGCTTATCCTGAAGCTTTTGGATTTACCAGCCTCCACAGTCACGTGAGCCAATTCCTGAAATAAATCTCTCTCTCTCTTTCTTCATATATATTTACCTATATATCTATATCCTATTGGTTATATTTCTCTGGAGAACCCTGACTAATACTACATCTTTTGCCTGTTGTGAATAATGCTGCTATGAACATTGGTGTAGAAATATCTATTGGGGTTCCTGCTTTCAATTATTTTGGGTATAAACCCAGAAGTGGAATTACTTCTGGATCATAAAGTAATTCAATTTTTTATTTTTTGAGGACCTGCCATACTGTTTTCCACAGCAGCTGCACCGTTTTATTTTATTTTTAAAAATAAATTTTATTTATTTATTTATGGCTGCGTTGGGTCTTTGTTGCTGTGCGTGGGCTTTCTCTAGTTGCGGCTAGTGGGGGCTACTCTTCGTTGCGATGTGTGGGCTTCTCATTGTCGTGTCTTCTCTTGTTGCGGAGCACGGGCTCTAGGTACGGGGGCTTCAGTAGCTGTGGCTCACAGGCTCTATAGCGCAGGCTCAGTAGTTGTGGCGCACTGCTTAGTTGCATGTGCAACATGCACATCCCGCGGCATGTGGGATCTTCCTGGACCAGGGCTCGAATCCGTGTTCCCTGCATTGGCAGGCGGATTCTTAACCACTGCTCCACCAGGGAAGCCCTGCACCATTTTATATTCTTATCAGCAATGCACAAGGATTCCGATTTCTCTACATCCTTGCTAACACTTGTTGTTCTGGGTTTTTTTGTTTGTTTGTTTTTATTTTTAATAACAGCCATCCTCATGGATATGAAGTGATATCTTATTGTGTCTTTGATTTGTGTTTCTGATTAGTGATGTTGAGCACCCTTTCATGTGCTTATTGACCATTTGTATATCTTCTTTGGAGAAATGTCTGTTTAAGTTCTTTGCTCATTTTTAAGTCAGGTTTTGTTTTGTTATTGAGTTGTAGGTGTTCTTTATATATTCTTGATGTTATCTATTTATTGGGTATATGATTTACAGATATTTTCTCCCATTCCCTGGGATGCCTTTTCACTCTGTTGGTATTGTCCTTTGATGTAGTCCAATTAATGTATTTTTTCTTTTGTTGCCTGTGCTTTTGGTGTCATATCCAAGAATCATTGCCAAATCAAGTGTCATGAAGATTTTCTTCTATGTTTTCTTCTAAGAGATTTATAGTTTTAGTTCTGATGTTTGGGTCTTTGATACATTTTGAATTAATTTTTGTATATGATGGAGGTAAGGGTCCGACTTTATTGTTTTGTATGTGGCTATCTAAGCAGTTCACTTATTAATCATTATAATGTTCTCTATATAAACACCATTAGAATACATATAGACATAGTATTAAAATATTGATTCATCCTTGACTTATTTTTCAAACTATGTCTAAAGTGCTAATTTTTTCCTCATAGAATTACTCAAAATTTCTACTTCTTATAACTTTTACTCTCTCCAAGAAAGAAAGATTTTTGCTATGGTTAAAGGGCATTGATTGCTGATAGCTTTCCTTCCTCTCTTTCCACCTTCCTCCCTTTCTTCCTCCCTCCCTCCCTTTCTCTCTCTCTTCCCTTCTTTCTCTCTCTCTCTTCCTTCCTTCCTTCCTTTCTTCTTTCTTTCTTTCTTTCCTTCTTTCATTTTTTGTTTGTTTCTTTTTTCTTAACCCTTCTAATTTTTTTGGCTTTAGAATTAAAAAAGTAATCTATATGAGCTGAAATAATTGAAACAGTGTATAGAGTCAAAAGTAATGTTTTCCCCTTTTCTTACCTGCTTTCTTCCCATCTCGCTACTGTCCCCGAGGTACCTTTGTTAGTAGTTTGGCCTGTATCCTTCTAGACCTTCTCCAAGAATCCACTCACAGGTATAGATCTAAACATAAATATAATTTTAAAATATAAATGAGACCATATTATATTCATTGTTCTGCCTTTGTTTTTTTTTTTAGCTCCACACATACATAAGCATATACATGTATAATATACAATTCTCAACCTGTCACCTGAGATGTGTAGATTTTTGTGGCATATCTTGTCATGGAGAACAGTAGGTGAAGCTCAAATGGAAGAATGTTCTTTTTCTATAGAAGACCAAGCCACTTAAAGTAAGAGTGGCATTGGGCTAAGCTTCTCAAATCAGACTGCTTGCACTGTTCCTTGTGGCCTCATTCCCATAAAAACTCACTTCTTTAAGATGAAAGGTGAACTCTTTCTCACCAAATTATGTAGAGCTCCCATTAACTTCACTGTTTTCAGAGCCAAAATTCCCTCGTGGCTGTGTCATTTCCTGGTAGGAACTTAGGTGTTTAGGAGGCATTTGAATTCCCTCCTAATGACCTGAAATCCTACTTAGTCTGTTTTATGACTTGAGTCAACAACTAGGAGGCCAGATAGACCCAGTTTCTTGTGTAGAGACACTGTGTTTATCTCTGGCCCAGAGTCTACCACCAAATACATTTTCAGTAAAAAGTATTATATTTCATTTGTCATAAATTTAATAGAAGAAAAAGAAACCAAAGTGAAATTTAGGGGATTTTTGAACTTTGGGTAAGTATTTCTTCAGAAAAAGATATATTAGTTCCTAAAATATTCTTCTACAGACAAAATGATAGATTAAAATATCAAAATATTGGGATTAATAACTACTCTCATAAAATTCAAATGGCATCCTTCATATCCAAGTAGCCCTATATTAAATTACTATCCTTACACTTTAAATTAAAAAAGTATAAAGTTCTGAATTTCACTTTGATATGTCTAGGTATGGATCTTAAAAAAAAATATTTTTTAACATCCTGTTTTCTCTTGATGTGTCCTTTCCATTTGAAGACCCAAGTCTTTCTTTAGCTCAGAGAGCTTTTCTCCAATTATTTGATTCTTGCTTCCTCTCTCTGTAAGCCAGGAATAATTCAGACTAATGATTGTCAAAAACTCTTAAAGGAAGAGAGGAAAAGCCAAAATAGAGAGAGGTATGGTAGTAAGGAGCACATTTAGGACAGTTTTAGGGACACTGTATGTTTAATAAATAATGAAAATTCAATAACATTAAAAATGTTAGTGAAGAAGAAAAAAATCATGAAAAATACTCACACCAAAATCATGTCACAGCTGAACCTTGGGGATAAAGGTCCGAGGAAGAGAGAGTAATAAGGGGGAGAGAGAAAGTTGAGTTGAGGAAGAATGGGGGAACTGGGGTCAGAGACCTAGATGCTCCTTACCTTTAAGCTGGCAGGAAGGAGAACTGAACCCCAGGTTCTCCATCTCTGGTGTTGCTTTTCCTCCTCCTGCTCTGCCTTCGGTTTGTATGCACTAAGGGCATGAAGACAGACTGTGGAAGAGCACAGTGATCTGGTTTTTTTTCTTGCTGCTTGTGTGACTTTTCGGACAGGTTGTTTCCACTGTGGGGAGAAGAGGGATGAATCAATACCTCATCCTCCTGGGGCAAGTTGGGAACCTCTGTATGGACACTAAGCCTCATTTTTCTCATCAGAAAATCAGGCCTGTCTCTCCCTACTTCTAAGAGAGGAGTCATGAAGTACTGTATGTGATAGGGTTTTGTGAACTTTACTGTGCTCCACGGAGGATAGAGATTATGTAACCGTCATCATGCTTTAAAGCTCTTTCTTCCCAGAAGAATACACAAAAAACTAATGGCTGAGTGACCATTTATGAGATGTCAGCCTCTTCTCGGGGTTCTTCTCATCTTATCTTCATGGACACCTTATGGGGTAGAGGCTCTTATTATTCCCATTTTATAGATGAGGTAACTGAGGCCCAGAGAGGTTAAGTAACTCTTCCAAGATCACACAGTGATGAAGTCAGGACTTAAACATAGGATAACCTCATTTCAGTGTCTGAACGCTTAACATTTATGCCATGTGTAATACACTCAGGAGTGAAGCAGCTGCTGTTGATGGCAACTTTTCAGAGGGTTGGTGAGTAGTCGAGTCTAGTGCTGGTCAGCAGAGGTAGAGGTCTTTCTGTGTGCACCAGATTCCTTGTCCTGATCTGCCAGATTCCTCTTACCATCCTTTGTAATCCTGGGAGGGTGAACACTTTGTATCCTCTGTGCCTGATACACCCTAGTTCCGGCATCCATCACCCCTGGCCTGAATTACTGCCACAGTGTATTAGACTATCTGTGGTAAAGGATCAGTTTGGTTTTGGTTTTATTTTTTTTCCCTCGGTCCAGTGAAGCTTGACATTTTTGTAAAAATATGAAAACTCCTATTTGGATGTTGCAGCAATGTCGTATTACTCTAAAATGTTTTAAAGTTTCTAAACGTTTACTGTCAGTTTCTGTGATTATCTTGTTGCAGATGGTAAACAGTTTGCTTACTAGCGTTGGTCCACAGACTATGGCTTCACTAGCATTGTCCTAGGGTTCTCCTTGCTTTCACTCTTGCCCCCTGTAAAGCAACCAGGATGTGCCACAAAGCAACCAGGATGATTCTTTAAAAATACACATAAGGTCCCATCATTCCCCTGCTTAAACCCTGCAATGGCTTCCCACTGCATTTAACATAAAGTCCAGATATTTACCATGGGCTGAAAGGTAATCTGGCTCTGCCTACATTCTCCCATCTCCATCTCCGCCTTGCCCACTCTTCCCCCAATGCTAATGAAATGTAGTCAGACTTTGGATAAAAAAGTAGGTTCAGGTAGAGAACACATAATGATTTGAGATGTGAGATATGCTTTGTTTTGTTCTTTCGTCTACAAGCTCAAGCTTGCACTCGTGCTTCCCTCACTTCCTCCAGGAGCGAGAACTTTGCCACTAGCTTCAAAATGAGTGAGATGGCCAATACCAAGTCCCAGAGAAGATTTGTGAGGAACTCTGCTCGAGTAATGTAACCTACTGCTCCTCTGATAGACTCAGCCTCATGATATCCATATTCTGTTCACACCTTATATGAGCGTGTTAGGCTGTTTGTTTCCTTCCTCAGAAAATGGGACTGATATGGGTCAGGATGGTACAGGGGTCATTCCAATTGCTCTTGAGATTGGAGAATAAAAGATTGATAGTGTGATTGTTGTTACTGTTGATGAAAATTCATTGGTGGGGAGCATGACTTTATTCAGTGAGCTGAGGGGAAGCACACATCCTGGCAAAACAGTTTCTTGGTTGGTTTGACTTTGGCCCTGAACACTGGCCATCCAGAGGCCCTCTGTGTGGAGGCAGTCAAGATTCTCTCCCCATCTCACCATTGCTTTCCAGTCTCCAAATGGAGCACTACTGTTTCAATGAATGAGTAGGAAGCAGCTCCAAAATTGCTCATGTAGCCATGGAGAGTCATGGTTTATACAGAGCATGCTTTTGTAGCTGAAAGCTATAACAGCTGTTGTGAACATCATTTCAAGCTGAACTCCCAATATTCTCCTTGCCTTTTTAACCCATTGCCAATTCTAATGATTTCCCAACTTTCAGAAGAGGAATTTTATTGTCTTTTGTTAATGAATTGTCATGGTAATGAAAACAACTGTCAAATTTTAGCGGCAAGAAATTTATATTCAGTAGATCTGGGGATGTGAAGTAGGAATGTTCATTTTATCAAGCATCCTGGGAGATTCTCAGGCAGGTGGCTCAAGGACCTTATTTTGAAAAACACGGGTTAAAGTATTGATAGTATCTTTTCTGTGTAATACTGGTATTTAGTGCTAAGTTGACTGAATTTTAAAGAAGTTCTGTTTTTGCCCAAGATAGAGTAACAGGGCCAGATTTATTCTTTTGCCTGAAATAACCTGAAATAATATCAGATAAAATATATGAAACAATATACGGTTTTTGAAACGCTGGCCATCAGGCAGTGGGAAGGCAACGATCCCCAAGAAATCACAAACAAAAGAGGTGAGGGCTTGAGAATGAACCGATAGCTAGTGGAAAGCAGCCACATAGCACAGGGAGATCAGCTCAGTGCTTTGTGACCACTTAGAGGGGCGGGATAAGGGAGGGTGGGAGGGAGGGAGACACAAGAGGGAAGAGATATGGGGACATGTGTATATGTATAGCTGATTCACTTTGTTATACAGCAGAAACTAACACACCATTGTAAAGCAATTATACGCCAATAAAGATGTTTAAAAAAAAAAAAGTGGTGAGTGCTTGGACTGCTCCAGCTGGCTGCCAGATAGAGGTTCCAGGCTGAGCCGCAGGTGGAACTCCTACTTCCTGAGGTGAGGAGGTGATGCTAAGAGCCCAGGGAAACCAAGGTGGCTGGAGTTCTCATGACAGAGCTCTAGAACCAAGAGAGCTGCACAGAGAGAGGGCACTGGAGGTCTGCAGAAAGGCCCCTCAAGGATTCATCAGAGCAAGTGAGGCAACTACAGGAGGCTGGAGGGAAGGGGGAAGGGGGAAGGGGTGCAAAGATGGGGGAGGGGACGGGGAGGGGGTGGAGAGCAGTGCCCTGCACTCACAGAAGTCTGGGAATATTGCTTATTCCCTCCAACCAGACTGGAAAACTCATAGTTCACGAAGTATTGGGCAGAACATTCAGGAAGATCTGGCCTCAGTAATGGGGAATAATTAACCCTACACTGAGCACTGCTCCAGGCGTGCCTAACAAATCATAAAAAAGCAATACCCGGGGTTCCCTGGTGGCGCAGTGGTTGAGAGT
The DNA here is from genome assembly GCF_059928025.1 of Delphinapterus leucas. Classification (NCBI taxonomy): domain Eukaryota; kingdom Metazoa; phylum Chordata; class Mammalia; order Artiodactyla; family Monodontidae; genus Delphinapterus; species Delphinapterus leucas. The sequence goes on from NC_143132.1 coordinate 48,096,350, forward strand.
CCGCCTGCCGATGCAGGGGACGCAGTTTCGTGCCCCGGTTCGGGAAGATCCCACATGCCGCGGAGCGCCTCGGCCCGTGAGCCATGGCTGCTGGGCCTGTGTGTCCGGAGCCTGTGCTCCGCAACAGGAGAGACCACAACAGTGAGAGGCCCGCGTACCACAAAAAAAAAAAAAAAAAAAAGTAAAGCAGTTGTGTTTAAAATGGAAATACACTGTCCTTGACTGTCCTGGAGGTGTATTTCCATACACATTTTTGTACCATTAAAAAGTCAAATAGTTGAGGCCTTCAGAGTAACATTTTGTACATAACAAGCCAGAGTCTGCCAAACCATGGTCTGTGTTGATATTTACCTTGGCTTCTGAGATAGCAGTTCCTCTTTGATGTCTATTATTGTTTTTTTGAAATACTTTTCCTGTGTTTGATAACTCCAGCTTCTGCATTGGATTATGGTAAGGTAAACTCAGCCAAGTGCATCATGTATCCATCCCAAGGGTTGGAGCTGGGAGTAGGGGACAATGAATGGAGGGTGAGGTGGGGCTAATTCTCTGAGGCCAATGGATGACTCGGAATCAAATGCCTTAGAGAGCAGTAAGGGCCAAACCAGGGAGGCCAAGATCTGCTGACAGGTCTAAGGGGTGGGTTAAGCCAGGGTCTAGAACCAGAAGCCTTTGAAATTCAACAGGAGTGTACAGGGATTGAAGTCACCAATGTCATGTTAGGACTGTGAGCAAGGCTGAAGATTCAGACCTCTACTTCTCACCAGCAGTTTGAGGTTGGGTCAGAGAGGTTACTCTGGGGTCATGCATGAGCTTAATGCTCTGGGGGTCCATAACTGAGCTCCAAGCTTTGAGCCTGGGCTGTCTATTCTCCTCTGAGAATTAGATAGTTTTAAATTTGGTCACCAGGTGTGTTTCTCTGATTCATCACTGCCCTGAAGTTCAGCCTGACACCATATCTTCTGGATATCTCTTCTTAGATGCTTTGCTGCTTGAAAAAACAAGTTTTCTTCAGTTTGGCTGGTGCTAAGCACCTTGCAATCCTCTCCCATTCTGCTGGTGCTGATATATGGCTTTTCTTCATACAACTTATAAACCTCTTGGATGCTGGAAAAGTATATGTTTCTTAAAATGTTGTATCTCAGATCAATTTGTAGGAAAGCTCCTACTTGAAGATGACAACAAGATACCATTACTCTCATTTGATGGAAATGTTACTTTCTTTGAAGGATTGGGACTAAATGGTCAGTCTTTGAAAAAATTGGAAGTCAGTTTGTCTTTTTTAGATTTTTTTTGACATGGACCATTTTTAAAGTCTTTATTGAATTTGTTACCGTATTGCTTCTGTTTTTTGTTTGGGTTTTTTGGCCGCAAGGCATGTGGGACCTTAGCTCCCCGACCAAGGATTGAACCCACACCCCCTGCATTGGAAGGTGAAGTCCCAACCACTGGACCGCCGGGGAAGTCTCAAGTCAGTTTGTCTTTTAAAATTTTTATTTATTTATATATTTTTTACGCGGGCCTCTCACTGTCGCGGCCTCTCCCGTTGTGGAGCACAGGCTCCAGATGCACAGGCTCAGCAGTTGTGGCTCACGGGCCCAGCCACTCCGCGGCATGTGGGATCCTCCCAGACCAGGGCTCGAACCCGTGTCCCCCGCATTGGCAGGCAGATTCTCAACCACTGCGCCACCAGGGAAGCCCCACAGTTTGTCTTTTAAAGCAGGGGTCTTAAAAGTCACGTTTTCGCCTAGAAAAGAGGCTTTTGATCAGAGGTCTTCAAAAACTTTACATTTATTCCTAATGTCGACTGTACTATGGATTGGGTTACTGCAGCTGGGGTGCAGGGATGCATACTGGTCAGTATTCTCATAGTCACTATGATGGTTCTTGTGGCAGAAACGATTCACTTGCAGTATTCAATAATGAAAATAATAACAACAGCAGCAGCAGTGCTAGATGGAGTAAGTTTATCACTTTCATTTCCTTCAAATCAGCATTGATTGGAGGAGGTTCTGTTCCTCTCTGGTGTTTTCCAGTGAGAGAGATAGGTATGAAAGACATTAAGAGAGCATGGGTGATGGGACTTCCCTGGTGGTCCAGTGGTAAAGAATCCGCCTTACAATGCAGGGGATGCAGGTTCGATCTCTGGTCAGGGAACTAAGATCCCACATGCCCCGGGGCAGCTAAGCCTGTGCCCCACAACTGCTGAGCCTGCGTACTGCAGACTACAGAGCCCATGAGCTCTGGAACCCGAGTGCCACAACTACAGAGCCCACCCACCCTGGAGCCTGTGCACCACAGCTAGAGAGGACAAAACCTGCTACCACAACTAGAGAGAAGCCCGCGCGCCACAACGAAAGATCCTGCATGCCTCAATGAAGATCCCACATGCCGCAACTAAGACCTGATGCAGCCAAAAAAAAAGTAAAGTAAATAAATCTTAAAAAAAAAAAAAAAAAAGAGTATGGTTGAGGCTTTCTGCCTTTACCTGATGAGCTTAGGACCACATTCTGTATTCCTGCATGTATCTGGGACTTTCAGCCCACCAGGAAGATGCAATCAAGGACAAAGGTTATGGTTTCTGGTGAGAAATGCACAGAAAAGCTAGGTATAATTTAACGATTGTTAATTGTGGTAGGCGGTGCTGGTTTTGTTTTGGCATTATTTTTAATTATTTCTGCTTGTGTGCTAATGAGTAAGAGAGGGTGGAATGAGTGGATGAAACAACTGAGCCCTGAAAAGCAGTTACATTCTGATTGGTTCTCAGATGGAAGTTTATTTTTCCATGAGAAGAGAATCAGCTTGACAATGGGAAACCCTTGAAGGGGGCAGGAGCCTTTGACTTTGCTTCAGTCTCAGTCCTGCTTCCATCTCCCCACTTTTGTCTCTGCCCTCTACTCTCATTCCTCTTCCCCCCAAACCCACGATGGCCCTTCTGTCGGCAACTTTCTCCTGAACCTAATTTTCCCAGAAATTGCACAGGATTCAGAAGAGGCTATGGTGGGATATTTTCCCTCCTCTTTTCTGTGGATCTTATTTTTTGGATTGGAAATCTAATTTACATGCCACTCTAGAGGTCCTTCTTCAAGATTATTTTATGAAATGAAGACAACCCATTCTTTTCCTGTCTTGAAAGGAGTTTTTAAAAAGTTAGAAATGGAGAAAGGTCAACTGAGGGGATGTTTGGATTTTGAAGTATCCTGACACTGGCATGAAACCAGTTCTTGTGAAAACAAAAGGTTTGGGCTGTCCTGAAAACACACCCACACCTATACTCAGACAGTACAGTGGTCCTACGTTTTATGGTAAACAGTGTTGACTCTTAAACTGAGCACAGTGAAGCCTCTGGATTTTCCTTTTGGTGCAGTATCAGTCACTGATGGTGCTGAATCATGAAGCACATGGCCAGACTTGGGGATGGAGTATTGTTAATGAGGGAACTTAGGCCTGAGAAAGTAAAATTTCATGAAAAGCTGCGGGAGTATCATCTCTCCTTCTTTGTTTGGCACTTCATCACTTTACTTTTCCATGTTTTAGTTAACAAATGATATTGAGAAGTATCTTCTCCTTCACCATCTCCAAACCAAAGTCCATCTTTTTGTCTTTTTCCTGTGGGTATGATTTGAGAAGCAATCCATCAGGGACAATTCTGAGTCTATGTTGAATAAAAAAGCAATAATAAAGGTGAATGATTATTTTTTCCTGGTGTTCTAAGTCATTGGAGAAATGATAAGCAAGTTAGCTTACATCACTGAGCATCTTACTCTTATAGAAAGGACCATTAGACTAGTGATTGGAGAAAGCAGTGGCATCCTTGGCAGAAAGACTCTGGTTTAAATGAGCTTCTCCACTGGCCTTCCTTTGGGCTCACTTCCACCTCTAGTCCATCTCATCAGTAACCACATTTCTAAAATTAATTTATTAGAGGGGCCATTTGGTTCACAGGATGAGTGGATTTTGATTGGGTGTGGTGGTGGTGGTAGATGGAAAGGGAAGGACCTGATTATTATTCCACTGAGGGCCTGAACAACATGAAGAGGGAAGGCCAGTTAAGAAGCAGAAAGAGAAAAAAGAAGCAACTGAACCAATCTCCTAAAAACCTTTGTTGGAAATCTGCTTGAAGACTAATTTACTGCCCTTAGTCATATGGTTGAGTCATATTTTTTGTAACTAGTTCTTATAAAATCCAACCATTTCCAAGCTGATGACCAAAGAATTCTCTTCCAACTTGTTAGGGTAGAGAGATCTCTTCTTTAACCAAAATTACAGAAAATCTTCTGCCACCAAGCACTCAGATTTCTTACTGGGTCCACCCCTGCAAGATCAATTTTTCCAGATGAATCCAGTTGGTTAGGTTAACTGGGGCCCAGTCAATCTTAAATAAGTACCAATTACAGGGGCAGAAAGCTTTTTTTTTTTTAATTGAAGTAAAGTTGATTTACAATGTTGTGTTAGTTTCTGGTGTACAGCAAAGTGATTCAGTTATTTATATATATATATATATATATATATATATACACACACACACACCTATACAGGTATATCTCTATCTCTATATACCTATACAGTAGGACCTTGCTGTTTATCTATTTTATATATAGTAGTTTGTAGTTGGTATCTGCTAATCCCCAATTCCTAATTTATCCCTCCTCTCCCTTTCCCCTTTGGTAACCATAAGTTTGTTTTCTATGTCTGTGAGTCTGTTTCTGTTTTGTAAATAAGTTCGTTTGTGTCATATTTTAGATTCCACATATAAGTAATATCATATGGTACTTATCTTTCTTTTTCTGACATTTCTTTTAGTATGATAATTTCTAGGTCCACCCATGTTGTGGCAAATGGCATTATTTCATTCTTTTTTATGGCTGAGTTATAGTCCATTGTGTATATATACCACATCTTCTTTATCCATTCGTCTGTTGATGGACATTTAGGCTGTGACTTAGCTATTGTAAATAGTGCTGCTATGAACATTGGAGTACATGTATCCTGTTGAACTATAGGTTTTTCCAGATATATGCTCAGGATTGGATTGCAGGATCACGTGGTAACTCTGTTTTTAGTTTTTTACGGAAGCTTCATACCATTCTCCATAGTGGCTGCACCAATTTACATTCCCATCAACAATGTAGGAGGGTTCCCTTTTCTTCATATCCTCTCCAGCATTAGTTATTTGTAGACTTTTTAATGATGGCCATTCTGACCAGTATGAGGTGGTACTTCATTGTAGTTTTGATTTGCATTTCTCTAATAATTAGTGATGTTGAGCATCTTTTCTTGTGCCTATTGGCCATCTGAATGTCTTCTTTGGAGAAATGTCTATTTAGTCTCAGGGGCAGAAAGCTTTTTAATCTCCCAGGGGAACAGACACGTTTGTGGAAGTCCAGTTCAGGACTTTATCAGATGGCAGGAATTACTCTTCTCTCCAAGTGATACTAGAATAAAGTGACCCTTCATAGAGTCATAGAGCTTCCCAGGGCATTCTGCCCAGGATGAATGATGTCCAAGAGCATCTAATTCCACTGTAGCTTCCCTACAGGTCTCTCAACAACCAGAAGACAAATTCTTTATCTCAGGGTCAGCTTCATCGTTGTGCCTTGTATAATTGCACGGGGCCCAGTTTTACTTTTTTGAATTTTATTTAATTTAATTTTTTATACAGCAGGTTCTTATTAGTTATCCATTTTATACGTATTAGTGTATATATGTCAATCCCAATCTCCCAATTCATCCCACCACCACCCCTCCCCCTGCCACTTTCCCCCCTTGGTGTCCATACGTTTGTTCTCTACATCTGTGTCTCTATTTCTGCCCTGCAAACTGGTTCATCTGTACCATTTTTCTAGGTTCCACACATATGCGTTAATATTCGATATTTGTATTTCTCTTTCTGACTTACTTCACTCTGTATGACAGTCTCTAGATCCATCCACGTCTCTACAAATGACCCAATTTCGTTCCTCTTTACGGCTGAGTAATATTCCATCGTATATATGTACCACGTCTTCTTTATCCATTCGTCTGTCGATGGGCATTTAGGTTGCTTCCATGACCTGGCTGAAATGAACATTGGGGTGCATGCGTCTTTTTGAATTATGGTTTTCTCTGAGTATATGCCCAGTAGTGGAATTGCTGGGGCATATGGTAATTCTATTCTTAGTTTTTAAGGAACCTCCATACTGTTCTCCATAGTGGCTGTATCAATTTACATTCCCACAAACAGTGCAAGAGGGTTCCCTTTTCTCCACACCCTCTCCAGAATTTATTGTTTGTAGATTTTCTGATGATGCCCATTCTGACTCGTATGAGGTGATACCTCATTGTAGTTTTGATTTGCATTTCTCTAATAATTAGTGATGTTGAGCAGCTTTTCATGTGCTTCTTGTCCATCTGCATGTCTTCTTTGGAGAAATGTCTATTTAGGTCTTCTACCCATTTTTTGATTGGGTTGTTTGTTTTTTTATATTGAGCTGCATGAGCTGTTTATATATTTTGGAAATTAATCCTTTGTCTGTTGATTCATTTGCAAATATTTTCTCCCCCTGCCCCATTCTGAAGGTTGTCTTTTCGTCTTGTTTGTATTTTCCTTTGCTGTGCAAAACCTTTTAAGTTACATTAGATCCCATTTGTTTATTTTTGTTTTTCCGTTACTCTAGGAGGTGGATCAAAAAAGATCTTGCTGTGATTTATGTCAAAGAGTGTTCTTCCTATGTTTTCCTCTAAGAGTTTTATAGTGTCCAGTCTTACATTTAGGTCTCTAATCCATTTTGAGTTTATTTTTGTGTATGGTGTTAGGAAGTGTTCTAATTTCATTCTTCTACATGTAGCTGTCCAGTTTTCCCAGCACAACTTATTGAAGAGACTGTCTTTTCTCCATTATATATCTTTGCCTCCTTTGTCATAGATCAGTTGACCATAGGTGTGTGGGTTTATCTCTAGGCTTTCTATCCTGTTCCATTGATCTATATTTCTGTTTTTGTGCCAGTACCATATTGTCTTGATTACTGTAGTTTTGTAGTACAGTCTGAAGTCAGGGAGTCTGATTCCCCCAGCTCCGTTTCTTTCCCTCAAGACTGCTTTGGCTATTCAAGGTCTTTTGTGTCTCCATACAAATTTTAAGAGTTTTTGTTCTACTTCTGTAAAAAATGCCATTGGTGATTTGATGGGGATTGCATTGAATCTGTAGATTTCTTTGGGTAGTATAGTCATTTTCACAATATTGATTCTTCCAATCCAAGAACGTGGTATATCTCTCCATCTATTTGTATCATCTTTAATTTCTTTCATCAGTATGTTATAGTTTTCTGCATACATGTCTTTTGTCTCCCTAGTATTTTATTCTTTTTGTTGCAATGGTAAATGGGAGTGTTTCCTTAATTTCTTTCAGATTTTTCATCATTAGTGTATGATAATGCAAGAGAGTTCTGTGCATTAATTTTCTATCCTGCTACTTTACCAAATTCATTGATTAGCTCTTGTAGTTTTCTGGTGGCATCTTTAGGATTCTCTAAGTATAGTATCACGTCATCTGCAAACAGTGACAGTTTTACTTCTTTTCCAATTTGAATTCCTTTTATTTCTTTTTCTTCTCTGAGTGCCGTGGCTAGGACTTACAAAACTATGTTGAATAATAGTGGTGAGAGTTGACATCCTTTTCTTGTTCATGATCTTAGAGGAAATGGCTTCAGTTTCTCACCATTGAGAATGATATTTGCTGTGGGTTTGTCATATATGGCCTTTATTATGTTGAGATAGGTTCCCTCTATGCTCACTTTCTGGAGCGTTTTTGTCATAAATGGGTATTGAATTTTGTCAAAAGCTTTTTCTGCATCTATTGAGATGATCATATGGATTTTATTGTTCAATTTGTTAATATGGTATATCACATTGATTGATTTGTATATACTGAAGAATCCTTGCCTCCCTGGGATAACCCCAATTGATCATGATGTATGATCCTTTTAATGTGCTGTTGGATTCTGTTTGCTAGTATTTTGTTGAGGATTTTTGCATCTATATTCATCAGGGATATTGGTCTGTCATTTTCTTTTTGTGTAGTATCTTTGTCTGGTTTTGGTATCAGGGTGATGGTGACCTCATAGAATGAGTTTGGGAGTGTTCCTTCCTCTGCAATTTTTTGGAAGAGTTTGAGAAGGATAGGTGTTAGCTCTTCTCTAACTGTTTGAGAATTCACCCATGAAGCCATGTGGTCCTAGACTTTTGTTTGTTGGAAGATTTTTAATCACAGTTTCAATTTAATTACTTGTGATTGGTCTGTTCATATTTTCTATTTCTTTCTGGTTCATTCTTGGAAGGTTATACTTTTCTAAGAATTTGTCCATTTCTTCCAGGTTGTCCATTTTATTGGCATAGAGTTGCTTGTAGTAACCTCTTAGGATGCTTTGTATTTCAGCGGTGTCTGTTGTAACTTCTCATTTCATTTCTAATTTTATTGATTTGAGCCCTCTCCCTCTTTTTCTTTATGAGCCTGGCTAATGGTTTATCAATTTTGGTTATCTTCTCAAAGAACCAGCTTTTAGTTTTATTGATCTTTTCTATTGTTTTCTTTGTTTCTATTTCATTTATTTCTGCTCTGATCTTCATGATTTCTTTCCTTCTACTAACTTTGGGTTTTGTTTGTTCTTCTTTCTCTAGTTGCTTTAGGTGTAAGTTAGATTGTTTAATAGAGATTTTTCTTGTTTCTTGAGGTAGGCTTGTATTGATATAAACTTCCCTCTTAGAACTGCTTTTGCTGCATCCCGTAGGTTTTGGATCATCGTGTTTTCATTGTAATTTGTCTCTAGGTATTTTTTGATTTCTTCTTTGATTTCAGCAGTGATCTCTTGGTTATTTAGTAAAGTATTGTTTAGCCTCCATGTGTTTGTGTATTTTATGTTTTTCCCCCTGTAATTGATTTCTAATCTCATAGCGTTGTGGTCAGAAAAGATGCTTGATATGATTTCAATTATCTTAAATTTACTGAGGCTTGATTTGTGACCCAAGATGTGATGTATCCTGGAGAATGTTACATGTACACTTGAGAAGAATGTTCCATGTACACTTGAGAAGAAAACAGTAATATGCTGTTTTTGGATGGAATGTCCTATAAATATCAATTAAATCTATCTGGTCTACTGTGTTCTTTAAAGTTTGTGTTTCCTTATTAATTTTCTGTTTGGACGATTTGTCCATTGGTGTAAGTGCGGTGTTAAAGTCCCCCACTATTTTTGTGTTACTGTTGATTTCTTCTTTTATAGCTGTTAGCAGTTGCCTTATGTATTGAGGTGCTCCTATGTTGGGTGCACATATATTTATAATTCTTATATCTTTTTCTTGGATTGATCCCTTGATCATTATGTAGTGTCCTTCCTTGTCTCTTGTAACATTCTTTATTTTAAAGTCTATTTTATCTGATGTGAATATTGCTACTCCAGCCTTCTTTTGATTTCCATTTGCATGGAATATCTTTTTCCATCCCCTCATTCTCAGTCTGTAGTGTCCCTTGGTCGGAAGTGGGTCTCTTGTAGACAGCATATATATGGGTCCTGTTTTTTTATCCATTCAGCGGGCCTGTGTCTTTTGGTTGGAGAATTTAATCCATTCACGTTTAAGGTAATTATTGATATGTATGTTCCTATTACCATTTTCTTAGTTGTTTTGGGTTTGTTTTTGTAGGTCCTTTTCTTCTCTTGTGTTTCCCACTTAGAGAAGTTCCTTTAGCATTTGTTGTAGAGCTGGTTGGGTGGTGCTGTATTCTCTTAGTTTCTGCTGGTCTATAAAACTTTTGATTTCTCCATTGAATCTGAATGATATCCTTGCCAGGTAGAGTAATCTTTGTTGTTGGTTCTTCCCTTTCATCACTTTAATTATATCATGCCACTCGCTTTTGTCTTGTAGACTTTCTGCTGAGAAATCAGCTGTTAACCTTATAGGAGTTCCCTTGTATGTTATTTGTCATTTTTCCCTTGCTGCTTTCAATAATTTTTCTTTGTCTTTAATTTTTGCCACTTTTATTACTATGTGTCTCGGCATGTTTCTCCTTGGGTTTATCCTGCCTGGGACTCTCTGTGCTTCCTGGACTTGGGTGGCTATTTCCTTTCCCATATTAGGGAAGTTTTCGACTATAACCTCTTCAAATATTTTCTCAGGTCCTTTCTCTCTCTCTCTTCTTCTCTGGGCCCCTTATAATGCAAATGTTGTTGTGTTTAATGTTGTCCCAGAGGTCTCTTAGGCTGTCTTCATTTCTTTTCATTCTTTTTTCTTTATTCTGTTCCACAGCAGTGAATTCCACCTTTCTGTCTTCCAGGTCACTTATCTGTTCTTCTGCCTCAGTTATTCTGCTACTGATTTCTTGTAGTGTATTTTTCATTTCAGCTATTGTATTGTTCATTTCTGTTTGTTTGTTCTTTAATTCTTCTAGGTGTTTGTTCTTTAATTTTTTTTTTTTTTTTAAACATCTTTATTGGGGTATAATTGCTTTACAATGGTGTGTTAGTTTCTGCTTTATAACAAAGTGAATCAGTTATACATATACATATGTTCCCATATGTCTTCCCTCTTGCGTCTCCCTCCCTCCCACTCTCCCTATCCCACCCCTCCAGGCTGTCACAAAGCACCGAACTAATATCCCTGTGCCTTGCGGCTGCTTCCCCCTAGCTATCTACCTTACTACGTTTGTTAGTGTGTATATGTCCATGACTCTCTCTCGCCCTGTCAAAGCTCACCCTTCCCCCTCCCCATATCCTCAAGTCCGTTCTCCAGTAGGTCTGCGTCTTTATTCCTGTCTTACCCCTAGGTTCTTCATGACATTTTTTTTCCCCTTAAATTCCATATATATGTGTTAGCATACGGTATTTGTCTTTTTCTTTCTGACTTACTTCACTCTGTATGACAGACTCTAGGTCTATCCACCTCATTACAAATAGCTCAATTTCATTTCTTTTTAAGGCTGAGTAATATTCCATTGTATATATGTGCCACATCTTCTTTATCCATTCATCCGATGATGGGCGCTTAGGTTGTTTCCATCTCCGGGCTATTGTAAATAGAGCTGCAATGAACATTTTGGTACATGACTCTTTTTGAATTTTGGTTTTCTCAGGGTATATGCCCAGTAGTGGGATTGCTGGGTCATATGGTAATTCTATTTGTAGTTTTTTAAGGAACCTCCATACTGTTCTCCATAGTGGCTGAACCAATTCACATTCCCACCAGCAGTGCAAGAGTGTTCCCTTTTCTCCACACCCTCTCCAGCATTTATTGTTTCTAGATTTTTTGATGATGGCCATTCTGACTGGTGTGAGATGATATCTCATTGTAGTTTTGATTTGCATTTCTCTAATGATTAATGATGTTGAGCATTCTTTCATGTGTTTGTTGGCATTCTGTATATCTTCTTTGGAGAAATGTCTATTTAGGTCTTCTGCCCATTTTTGGATTGGGTTGTTTGTTTTTTTGTTATTGAGCTGCATGAGCTGCTTGTAAATTTTGGAGATTAATCCTTTGTCAGTTGCTTCATTTGCAAATATTTTCTTCCATTCTGAGGGTTGTCTTTTGGTCTTGATTATGGTTTCCTTTGCTGTGCAAAAGCTTTGAAGTTTCATTAGGTCCCATTTGTTTATTTTTGTTTTTATTTCCATTACTCTAGGAGGTGGGTCAGAAAGGATCTTGCTGTGATTTATGTCATAGAGTGTTCTGCCTATGGTTTCCTCTAAGAGTTTGATAGTTTCTGGCCTTACATTTAGGTCTTTAATCCATTTTGAGCTTATTTTTGTGTATGGTGTTAGGGAGTGATCTAATCTCATACTTTTACATGTACCTGTCCAGTTTTCCCAGCACCATTTATTGAAGAGGCTGTCCTTTCTCCACTGTACATTCCTGCCACCTTTATCAAAGATAAGGTGTCCATATGTGCGTGGGTTTATCGCTGGGCTTTCTATCCTGTTCCATTGATCTATATTTCTGTTTTTGTGCCAGTACCATACTGTCTTGATTACTGTAGCTTTGTAGTATAGTCTGAAGTCAGGGAGCCTGATTCCTCCAGCTCCTTTTTTCGTTCTCAAGATTGCTTTGGCTATTCGGGGTCTTTTGTGTTTCCATACAAATTGTGAAATTTTTTGTTCTAGTTCTGTGAAAAATGCCAGTGGTAGTTTGATAGGGATTGCATTGAATCTGTAGATTGCTTTGGGTAGTAGAGTCATTTTCACAATGTTGATTCTTCCAATCCAAGAACATGGTATATCTCTCCATCTATTTGTATCATCTTTAATTTCTTTCATCAGTGTCTTATAATTTTCTGCATACAGGTCTTTTGTCTCCTTAAGTAGGTTTATTCCTAGATATTTTATTCTTTTTGTTGCAATGGTAAATGGGAGTGTTTTCTTGATTTCACTTTCAGATTTTTCATCATTAGTATATAGGAATGCCAGAGATTTCTGTGCATTAACTTTGTATCCTGCTACTTTACCAAATTCATTGATTAGCTCTAGTAGTTTTCTGGTAGCATCTTTAGGATTCTCTATGTATAGTATCATGTCATCTGCAAACAGTGACAGCTTTACTTCTTCTTTTCCGATTTGGATTCCTTTTATTTCCTTTTCTTCTCTGATTGCTGTGGCTAAAACTTCCAAAACTATGTTGAATAAGAGTGGTGAGAGTGGGCAACCTTGTCTTGTTCCTGATCTTAGTGGAAATGCTTTCAGTTTTTCACCATTGAGGATGATGTTGGCTGTGGGCTTGTCATATATGGCCTTTATTATGTTGAGGAAAGTTCCCTCTATGCCTACTTTCTGCAGGGTTTTTATCATAAATGGGTGTTGAATTTTGTCGAAAGCTTTCTCTGCATCTATTGAGATTATCATATGGTTTTTCTCCTTCAATTTGTTAATATGGTTTATCACATTGATAGATTTGCGTATATTGAAGAATCCTTGCATTCCTGGAATAAACCCCACTTGATCATGGTGTATGATCCTTTGAATGTGCTGTTGGATTCTGTTTGCTAGTATTTTGTTGAGGATTTTTGCATCTATGTTCATCAGTGATATTGGCCTGTAGTTTTCTTTCTTTGTGACATCCTTGTCTGGTTTTGGTATCAAGGTGATGGTGGCCTCGTAGAAGGAATTTGGGAGTGTTCCTCCCTCTGCTATATTTTGGAAGAGTTTGAGAAGGATAGGTGTTAGCTCTTCTCTAAACGTTTGATAGAATTCACCTGTGAAGCCATCTGGTCCTGGGCTTTTGTTTGTTGGAAGATTTTTAATCACAGTTTCAATTTCAGTGCTTGTGATTGGTCTGTTCATATTTTCTATTTCTTCCTGATTCAGTCTTGGCAGGTTGTGCATTTCTAAGAATTTGTCCATTTCTTCCAGATTGTCCATTTTATTGGCATAGAGTTGCTTGTAGTAATCTCTCATGATTTTTTTTATTTCTGCAGTGTCAGTTGTTACTTCTCCTTTTTCATTTCTAATTCTATTGATTTGAGTCTTCTCCCTTTTTTTCTTGATGAGTCTGGCTAGTGGTTTATCTATTTTGTTTATCTTCTCAAAGAACCAGCTTTTAGTTTTATTGATCTTTGCTATCGTTTCCTTCATTTCTTTTTCATTTATTTCTGATCTGATTTTTATGATTTCTTTCCTTCTGCTAGCTTTGGGGTTTTTTTGTTCTTCTTTCTCTAATTGCTTGAGGTGCAAGGTTAGGTTGTTTATTCGAGATGTTTCCTGCTTCTTAAGGTGGGCTTGTATTGCTATAAACTTCCCCCTTAGAACTGCTTTTGCTGCATCCCATAGGTTTTGGGTCGTTGTGTCTCCATTGTCATTTGTTTCTAGGTATTTTTTTTATTTCCTCTTTGATTTCTTCAGTGATCACTTCATTATTAAGTAGTGTATTGTTTAGCCTCCATGTGTTTGTATTTTTTACAGATCTTTTCCTGTAATTGATATCTAGTCTCATGGCGTTGTGGTCAGAAAAGATACTTGATACAATTTCAATTTTCTTAAATTTACCAAGGCTTGATTTGTGACCCAAGATATGATCTATCCTGGAGAATGTTCCATGAGCACTTGAGAAAAATGTGTATTCTGTTGTTTTTGGATGGAGTGTCCTATAAATATCAATTAAGTCCATCTTGTTTAATGTATCATTTAAAGCTTGTGTTTCCTTATTTATTTTCATTTTGGATGATCTGTCCATGGGTGAAAGTGGGGTGTTAAAGTCCCCTACTATGAATGTGTTACTGTCAGTCTCTTCTTTTATGGCTGTTAGTATTTGCCTTATGTATTGAGGTGCTCCTATGTTGGGTGCATAAATATTTACAATTGTTATATCTTCTTCTTGGATCGATCCCTTGATCATTATGTAGTGTCCTTCTTTGTCTCTTGTAATAGTCCTTATTTTAAAGTCTATTTTGTCTGATATGAGAATTGCTACTCCAGCTTTCTTTTGGTTTCCATTTGCATGGAATATCTTTTTCCATCCCCTTATTTTCAGTCTGTATGTGTCTCTAGGTCTGAAGTGGGTCTCTTGTAGACAGCATATATAAGGGTCTTGTTTTTGTATCCATTCAGCCGATCTGAGTCTTTTGGTGGGAGCATTTAGTCCATTTACATTTAAGGTAATTATCGATATGTATGTTCCTATTCCCATTTTCTATATTGTTTTGGGTTCGTTATTATAGGTCTTTTCCTTCTCTTGTGTTCCTTGTCTAGAGAAGTTCCTTTAGCATTTGTTGTAAAGCTGGTTTGGTGGTGCTAAACTCTCTCAGCTTTTGCTTGTCTGTAAAGGTTTTAATTTCTCCATCAAATCTGAATGAGATCCTTGCTGGGTAGAGTAGTCTTGGTTGCAGGTTTTTCTCCTTCATCACTTTCAGTATGTCCTGCCACTCCCTTCTGGCTTGTAGGGTTTCTGCTGAGAGATCAGCTGTTAACCTTATGGGGATTCCCTTGTGTGTTATTTGCTGTTTTTCCCTTGCTGCTTTTAATATGCTTTCTTTGTATTTAATTTTTGACAGTTTGATTAATATGTGTCTTGGCGTATTTCTCCTTGTATTTATCCTGTATGGGACTCTCTGTGCTTCCTGGACTTGATTAACTATTTCCTTTCCCATATTAGGGAAGTTTTCAACTATAATCTCCTCAAATATTTTCTCAGTCCCTTTCTTTTTCTCTTCTTCTTCTGGAACCCCTATAATTCGAATGTTGGTGCGTTTAATGTTGTCCCAGAGGTCTCTGAGACTGTCCTCAGTTCTTTTCATTCTTTTTTCTTTATTCTGCTCTGCAGTAGTTATTTCCACTATTTTATCTTCCAGGTCACTTATCCGTTCTTCTGCCTCAGTTATTCTGTTATTGATCCCATCTAGAGTACTTTTAATTTCATTTATTGCGTTGTTCATCATTGCTTGTTTCATCTTTATTTCTTCTAGGTCCTTGTTAACTGTTTCTTGCATTTTGTCCATTCTACTTCCAAGATTTCGGATCATCCTTACTATCATTATTCTGAATTCTTTTTCAGGTAGACTGCCTATTTCCTCTTCATTTGTTAGGTCTGGTGCATTTTTATCTTGCTCCTTCATCTGCTGTGTGTTTTCCTGTCTTCTCATTTTGCTTATCTTACTGTGTTTGGGGTCTCCTTTTTGCAGGCTGCACGTTCGTAGTTCCCGTTGTTTTTGATGTCTGTCTCCAGTGGCTAAGGTTGTTTCAGTGGGTTGTGTAGGCTTCCTGGTGGAGGGGACTAGTGCCTGTGTTGTGGTGGATGAGGCTGGATCTTGTCTCTCTAGTGGGCAGGTTCACGTCTGGTGGTGTGTTTTGGGGTGTCTGTGGCCTTATTATGATTTTAGGCAGCCTCTCTGCTAATGGGTGGGGTTGTTTTCCTGTTTTGCTAGTTGCTTGGCATAGGTTGTCTAGCACTGTGGCTTGCTGGTCGTTGAGTGAAGCTGGGTGCTGGTGTTAAGATGGAGGTCACTGGGAGATTTCCACCATTTAATATTATGTGGAGCTGGGAGGTCTCTTGTTGACCAGTGTCCTGAAGTTGGCTCTCCTACCTCAGAGGCAGAGCCCTGACTCCTGGCTGTAGCACCAAGAGCCTTTCATCCACACGGCTCAGAATAAAAGGGAGAAAAAGTAGAGAGAATTAGTAGAAGTATGAGGAAAGAAAGAAGGAAAGGAGGAAAGGAAGGAAGGAAGAAAGAAGCAAAGAAGGAAAGAAAGGAGGGAGGGAGGGAGGAAGGAAGGAAGGAAGGAAGGAGGGAAAGAAGGAAAAAAGACAGAAAGAAAGAAGATACAGTAAAAATAAAATAAAGTATAATATAGTTATTGAATTAAAAAATATTTAGAAAAAAAAAAAAAAGAGGGACGGATAGAACCTTAGGACAAATGTTGGAAGCAAAGCTATACAGAGAAAATCTTATACAGAAGCATACACATACACCTTCACAAAAAGAGGTAAAGGGGGAAAAATCATAAATCTTGCTCTCAGAGACCACCTCCTCAATTTGGGGTGATTCGTTGTCTAAAGGAGGGAAGGACGGAAAGAAAGAAAGAAAGAAAGAAGGAACGAAGGTAAAGTATAATAAAGTTATTACAATTAATTATTGAGAAAAAAATTTTTTTAAAAAAACCATGGACGGATAGAGCCCTAGGACAAATGGTGGAAGCAAGAGTATACAGACAAGATCTCACACATAAGCATACACGTACACATTCACAAAAAGAGGAAAAGGGAAAAAAATCATAGATCTCGCTCCTAAATTCCACCTCTTCAATTTGGGATCATTCCTTGTCTATTCAGGTATTCCACAGATGCAGGGTATATCAAGTTGATTGTGGAGCTTTAATCCGCTGCTTCTGAGGCTGCTGGGAAAGATTTCCCTTTCTCTTCTTTGTTCTCACAGCTCACAGGAGCTCAGCTTTGGATTTGGCCCTGCCTCTGCGTGTGGGTCGCTGGAGGATGTCTGTTTTTTGCTCAGACAGGACAAGGTTAAAGGGGCCGCTGATTCGGGGGCTCTGGCTCACTCAGGCCGGGGGTGAGGGGGGGAAGGAGGGACACTGCGTGCGGGGCGGGCCTGCGGCGTCAGAGGCGGCGTGACGTTGCGGCAGAGGCCGGCGTGACGTTGCACCAGCCTGAGGCCCGCCGTGCGTTCTCCCGGGGAAGTTGTCCCTGGTTCCCGGGAACCTGGCAGTGGCGGGCTGCACAGTCTCCGCGGAAGAGGGGTGTGGAGAGTGACCTGTGCTCGCACACAGGCCCCTTGGTGGCGGCAGCAGCAGCCTTAGCGTCTCCCGCCCGTCTCTGGGGTCCGCGCTTTTAGCCGCGGCTCGCGCCCGTCTCTGGGGTTTGCGCTTTTAGCCGCGGCTCGCGCCCGTCTCTGGGGTTCCTTTAAGCAGCGCTCTTAAACCCCTCTCCTCGCGCACCAGGAAACAAAGAGGGAAGAAAAAGTCTCTTGCCTCTTCGGCAGGTGCAGGCTTTTCCCCGAACTCCCTCCCGGCTAGTCGTGGTGCACTAACCCCTTCAGGCTATGTTCAAGCCGCCAACCCCAGTCCTCTCCCTGCGCTCCGTCCAAAACCGAAACCCGAGCCTCAGCTCGCAGCCCCGCCCGCCCGGGCGGGTGAGCAGACAAGCCTCTCGGGCTGGTGAGTGCTGGTCGGCACCGATCCTCTGTGCGGGAATCTCCCCGCTTTGCCCTCCGCACCCGTCGCTGTGCACTACTCCGCGGTCCCGAAGCCCCCCCCTCCGCCTCCCGCAGTCTCCGCCCGCGGAGGGGCTTCCTAGTGTGTGGAAACTTTTCCTCCTTCACAGCTCCCTCCCACTGGCGCAGGTGCCGTCCTTATTCTTTTGTCTCTTTTTTCTTTTTTTCTTTTGCCCTACCCAGGTACGTGGGGAGTTTCTTGCCTTTTGGGAGGTCTGAGGTCTTCTGCCAGCCTTCAGTAGGTGTTCTGTAGGAGTTGTTCCACGTGTAGATGTATTTCTGGTGTATCCGTGGGGAGGAAGGCGATCTCCGCGTCTTACTCTTCCACCATCTTCAAGGTCCCCCCCCCCGTTCTTTAATTCTTCTAGGTCTTTGTTAAACATTTCTTGCATCTTTTCGATCTTTGCCTCCATTCTTTTTCCAAGGTCCTGGATCATCTTCACTATCATTATTCTGAATTCTTTTTCTGGAAGGTTGCCTATCACTACTTCATTTAGTTGTCTTTTGGGGGTTTTATTTTGTTCCTTCATTTGGTACATAGCCCTCTGCCTTTTCATCTTGTCTATCTTTCTCTGAATTTCGTTTTTGTTCCACAGGCTGCAGGATTGTAGTTTTTCTTGCTTCTGCTGTCTGCCCTCTGGTGCATGATGCTATCTAAGAGGTTTGTGCACGTTTCCTGATGGGAGGGACTGGTGGTGGGTAGAGCTGGATGTTACTATGAGAGCAGAGCTCAGTAAAACTTTAATCCGCTTCTCTGCTTATAGGTGGGGCTGGGTTCCCTCCCTGTTGTTTGTTTGGCCTGAGGCAACCCAACACTGGATCCTAGCTGGCTCTTTGGTGGAGCTAATGGTGGACTCTGGGAGAGCCCACACCAAGGAGTACTTCCCAGAACTTCTGCTGCCAGTGTCCTTGTCCCCACAGTGAGCCACAGCCACCCCCCACTTCTGTAGGAGACCCTCCAACACTAGCAGGTAGGTCTGGTTCAACCTCCTATGGGGTCAGTGCTCCTCCCCCTGGGTCCTGATGTGCACAGTAGTTTGTGTGTGCCCTCCAAGAGTGGAATCTCTGTTTCCCCCAGTCCTGTCGAAGTCCTGCAGTCAAATACCACTAGACATCAAAGTCTGATTCTCTAGGAATTCCTCCTCCCACTGCCAGACCCCAGGTTGGGAAGCCTGATGTGGGGCTCAGAACCTTCATTCCAGTGGGTTCTGTGTTATAAGTGTTCTCCAGTTTGTAAGTCACCCACCCAGCAGTTATGGGATTTGATTTTATTGTGATTGTGCCCCTCCTACCGTCTCATTGTGGCTTCTCCTTTGTCTTTGCATGTGGGGTATCTTTTTTGGTGAGTTCCAGTGTCTTCCTGTCGTTGATTGTGCAGCAGTTAGTTGTGATTCCGGTGCCCTCACAAGAGGGAGTGAGCACACGTCCTTCTACTCTGCCATCTTGAACCAATCTCCAGGGCCCAGTTTAGATGGGATGGCCTCATTCTTGGTTTAATGCTCTACTGTCACTGTTGTGGAAGTCCCAGCAATTTGTAAACAAGGGACCCCACATTTTCATTTTGCTCTTGGCCGTACAAATCGTGTAGCTGGTTCTGCCTGTATGCTCCAGGGTCACTCAAGTGTAACACAAGTGAGAAAATAAAATCAAGGACCCGTTTCACCACCTTTCTCCAAGCTTATGTATCCAGACGAGCACCTAATGAAACTGCTGCCCATTCTTTGATCTTAATTGATTGCATATTTAACCTCCTTTAAGAGGAGGTTCTCAGAGGTCTCTTTTCACCTTCTAGAACCATTTCCATACTGATTTAGAACCTCTCGTTAAAAGAATGATTCAGGTCTTTGCAACATGTGGTACTCTTGTCCTTTGAAAAGAAGCATTTTCTACATCTCCTTGGTTTACTTTGTTTTATGGCACTTAAATAGCACAACCTCAATTTCATGTGTGCTTTTTACATACAGTCCAGTATGTCTTATTTTTTTAGGTAAGAACTAAGAAACATTCTTATTCGCTGGTGGGCCCAAATACTGAACCCAGCAGCAATGGTTGTAAATATTCATTCCTAAGTTTTCTTAATCTTCATAGGTGCAGCTAAGCACAGGTAAGGGGTACACACACACTGCAGCATTTATCTACTCCCCTTGGGTGGGAATGGGTGTGAGTGGGTTGGCTTGGTAGGTTGACCCAGGAGAGAGAAGCAGCGTCATGGGTGGACCTAATCCCCAAGGAAGCCTTCGACTTTTACTGTGCTTCCACCCTGGCCACCTAAGCTATATGGTTGAACAGTTTCATAGAAATGATTAGTCAGGAGGCAGACTTGGTGAGAATGGGAATAAAAGGATGTGACTCGTCTCAGGTACTGGAGAAACACCTGCAGACAGTGCCTGGGGAGTGCCTCCATGATTGCAAAAGACAGTGTCTTCTGCTGAGCAGAGAGCATGCTTAGTGGGCTGACAGCCTTACATGTCTGATGACATTAATTACAGGGTATTATGGGCCAGGTTTCTGTAAGTTGGGTGGAGGTGGAGGCCACTGGCAATGTACACAATGCCCAGGGAGAAACATGTGAGTGGGAGGAATAAAAGGAATTTCTCTGGGGCTGTTGCAAGGCTGATGCTGGTGAAAGATGCTTATCTTTCTTGAGCATTAAAGCAGCATCTGCCAGTGTTGTCTGCTACTGAGCGGCACGTCTCTGATACTCATGAGCCATGCGGAATGCTGGTAAAGGTAAAAGTGTGGTAAATTTTAATATTGTGTTTTCCTACTAGTTGCTTTTGGTGTGCACATGGATGTGTGTATGTGTGTAAAACTGACTGAAAGGTGTCAGATTACAGATTACTGAAAGATTACAGATTACAGATTACTGAAAGGTGTCAAATTACTGTTGATTTTTTTATTCTGTTGGCAAATTTTCAGCATTAACTAAGACATGAAGGCTTCGTTTTAGCTTCTTATTTCTTAACCCTTCTGCCTCAAATCTAAGGTGCTCAATCTACTCAGATCAAAGATGATGAGTGACTAGGAAAGGAGAATTGGTTTGAAACAGTCAAAGGTTAGTTCACCATTTCTAGAGTAACTTTTAGTGTGAAAGAGCAAGAACTTTTCATTCATATTGACCTAGTTTGACTGTACTATGTATGTGTGATATTGTGCAAATAACTTAATCTTTCTGAACTTTGGTTTCCTTGTTTGTAAAATGGGGTTAATAATACCAGCTTCCTAGAGTGGTAAGGATTTAATGAAATAATGTTAGCAAAGAGCCTAGTGCAGTATCTGTCTCCCTGTAGAAACTCAATAATATTTAGTTGCCTTTAGTTTATCAACTCTTCCTCTAACCCTCCTTCCCTAGCATTGGAGTCATGGCCTGCCATTCTTAACTCCCGTAGTCATAGTGTTTCCACAGCCTGCTTATTGTAGGTTGTGGCTGATTGAGACAAAGCTAAGACTAGCCTAATTCTAATGATTCTATGGACATTTCATTTCATTTTATGTTAGGATCTAGCATTGTAGTTAGATAGGCAGAGTAGATGTGTGAAAGAATGTGTCTTAAATGCTGAATTCTACTTCACTTGATTTGTGACATTTTCCCCTTTTGGGCTCTATAGGAATCTGGCAGCTAAAGCATAGGTCCTGGTATCCACTCTTTCCATCCATCCATCCATCCATCCATCTAGCCATCCATCTAGCCATTCATCCATCCATCTGTTCATTCATTTATCTATCCAACACTTAGGTACCAAACCACTATATGCCAAGCACAGTTCTAAGAGCCAGAGATTAAACAGTAAAGAAAAACAAAAAAATCCTGCGTTCATGGAGCTTTTATTCTAGTGAGGGGCGATGCAATCAACAGAATAAGTCAGTAAAGTCTGTAGTATTTTAGATGGGGAATTATTATGGGGAAAGTAAAGCAAGAAAAGGGGATGGGGTGTTGAGGCACTTTGGGGTTTTCAATAGGGTGATCAGGGAAGGCCTCACTGAGAAAGTTTTTGAGCAAAGGCTTAGAGGAGATAAGGGGGAAGAGCATTTCAAACAGGAGAAGCAGCAATTGCAAAGGCTGGAAGGTGGAGGTAAGTCTGGTGTGCAAGGAGAAGCAGGGAGGCCAGTGTGGCTGGTGGAGGAGAGGATGAGGAGAGGAGGCTGGAGGAATGACAGGGTCTAAATCACGTAGGGCTACGAAGGCTCTTGTGAAGACTTGGGCCCAACCTACATTTCAACAGAATAACACTGGCTCCTATGTTGAGAACCATCTGAAAGGGCAAAGGTGGAAGCAGAGTCCAGTTAGACCACTGTAATAATCCAGACCTGTGCCAGAGTGGCCACAGGGGAGGGGCTGAGGAGTGGACAGGTCCTGGGCATATTTTGGAGGTAGAGCCAACAGGATTTTCAAATGGTTTAGTTGTGAGAAGTGAGAGAACAAGTGGAATCAAGGATGACTCTACATTTTGGAGGGTGAGTAACCAGAAAGATGAAGTGGTCACTGAGTGAGGAAAACTAGAGCAGATCTGTTCAGGGATGTTAAGAGATCTGTTTTGGAAGGTTTTGGATTTGAGGTGTATATTAGACATCTGAGTGAAGATGCTGAGTGGGAAGCTGGATATAGGAGTCTAGAGTGAAGGTGGGAAGGCTGGGCTAAAGATAAAAATCTTGGAGTGGTGGACACGTGACATAATATTTAACACCATGAAGCAGAATGTGAGCCCCCAGTACTGAGGGTATATAGAAAAGAAAAGAGTTCTAAAAACTGAGCCCTAGGACATTCTAATTTTATGGAGCTGTGAGATTAGGAGAAAGCAGAAAAGACGGAGGGACCAGTGAAGAGGAAAAACAAGGGAAGAATATTTTCCAGCAGGGAGGCACTGATAGCTCTGTGAATTTCTGCTAGTGGCTCAAGTAAGTTGAGGACAGAATAAACTATTGGGGGTCTTTTGTGACCTTGACAAAAGAGCTAGAATCAGGTAGGACCAGTAAAGAAGGGACAGATTGAAGCGGGGAAAGGTGAAGTTAGAGACTATAAAATTGCTGCCAATCTTCCTCACTCCCAATCCAGAAGAATCAAACCCCTCAACTTCCCATTTTTCTCATTCATCTTTATTTATTTTTTTTGTCACCTCTATTAATCTTCGTAAGTGACCTTAAATTCTTTTGGAATGAGCTGGAAAGTAAGCAAGATGGCGTGCTCCCCCAAATATGTTTATCTCCCGCCTCTGTTGGGGTACAGGGCTTGCTATTACTTCCCTTCACGTCTGATGGTAGAAGTGTGGCCACCTGCCTGGTCCTGAGAGAGGGGGT
Source organism: Delphinapterus leucas (assembly GCF_059928025.1). NCBI lineage: Eukaryota > Metazoa > Chordata > Mammalia > Artiodactyla > Monodontidae > Delphinapterus > Delphinapterus leucas. Next base: position 48,119,316 of record NC_143132.1, read on the forward strand.
GCCCCCAGGCACAGCTGTGCACACTGCCTTACACAGGCCCTTCTAGGAGGATGCATCCGGGGCATGATCGTGGGGGGTACGTTGGAGCTTGCTCTCATTGCCTGTTGGTGAGGCCCCAGGAGTAACTGTGTTTTTGCACCTGTCTTGTTACAGGCTCAGAGAAAGGCAAATAGAACTCTTGAATTTGGGATAAATTAGAGGGATTTCAGAGGAGAGCAACAGAGTGAGCAACATGATGGTGAAAGGAGGAAAGAAAATCGGTATACATGAGAAAGCTTCTCAGCTGTGGCTGTCGCCCTTTAGGGCTATGAAGATTCCTGTAGGCCTACATTTCAGAAGTGACTGTGGAATTTGGCAGGTGTTTCAGGGAGGCTCCTTTTCCGGGCCAGGGCCAGAGGATGACTCAGCTGGCTTGGACATAGTTGGCTTTTGTTGAGGTACCAGGAGAGTTCTCCTGCAGGGTACTGGACACAATTCCCAGTAAACAGGAGTGTCTGCTGACTCCTCCACTTCCCCCCTGTTGATTTGCTGAGGCTTCACCATTTTTGGCTTATGAAAACAAGAATGCTTTGGGAGCACAGAATATGATTTTGGGGTTTTCCTTTAGGACTGTGTTAGGATGCTAGTAGATGCCAGACATGGGACAAATTGGTGGGGGCCCCTCTTTGCTGCCCCTGCTGGGTTCTGGAAAGTGATACTGTCTGCTCTGCTGTTTATGTGACCTTATACATTGGGCACCTACTGGCAGTGCCTTTTTTAAAGATAGATTTATTTTTGTAGAGGAATTTTAGGTTCACAGCAAAATAGAGCAGAAAGTCCAGTGAGTTCCCATACACCCCCACCCTCCACACATGCACAGCTTTCCCGCTGCAGAGAGGTGCAGTTTGACACACCTACATTGACCCATTATTATTGCTCAGAGTTCCTAGTTTATGTTGCAGTTCACTCTTGGTGGTGTACATTCTATGGGTTTTGGCAAATGTATAATGACATGTATCTACCATTATAGTATCATGTGTAATAGTTTCACTGCCCTAAAAATCCTTGGTGTTCTGCCTGTTCAACCTGTCCACCTTTTTAATCCCCGGCAACCACTGATCCTGTTACTGTCTCCATGGTTTTGTCTTTTCTAGAATATCACATAATATATATATCACCATATAGTAAGTATCCTCTTCAGATTGGCTTCTTTCACTTAGTAATATGGATTTAAGTTTGTTCCATGTCTTTTTGTGGCCTGATAGCTCATTTCTTTTTATCACTGAATAATATTCCATTATATGGATGTGTTACACTTAATTATCCATTCATCTACTGAAGGACATCTTGGTTGTTTCCAAGTTTTGACAATTATGAGTAAAGCTATTCTAAACATTCATGTGCAGGTTTTTGTGTGAACATGTTTTCAACTCCTTTGGGTAAATACCAAGGAGCATGATTGCTGGATCATATGGTAAGAGTATAATTAATTTTTGTGGTTTTTTTTTCATTTTTGGCCGTGTTGTGTGGCATGCGGGATCTTAGTTCCCTGACTAGGGATCAAACCCGTGTCCCCTGCATTGGGAGCACGGAGTCTTAACCACTGGACAACCAGGGAAGTCCCAAGAGTATGATTCATTTTTAAAGAAGCTGCCAGATGGTCTTCCAAAGTATCTGTACCATAGTGCTTTCCCATCAGCAATGAATAGGAGTTCCTGTTGCTCCACATTGTCACCAGCATTTGCTATTGTCAGTGTTCCAGAGATTAACCATTCTAATAGGTGTGTAGTGGTACCTCACTGTTGTTTTAATTTACAATTCGCTAACGACATGATATTGAGCTTCTTTTCATATGCTTATTTGCCATCTGTATATCTTCTTTGATGAGGTGTCTGTTCAGGTCTTCCGTCCACCCACGTTTAAATTTGGTGTTTGTTTTGTTTTCCTTTCTTTTTTATTGAGATAAAATTGACATATAACATTGTATTAGTTTAAGTTGTACAAGAAAATGATTATGTATATATATCGATATATGTATATATTGAGAAATGATTACCACAATAAGTTTCGTTAACATGAATCATCACACTCTGTTACGATTTTTGTGTGTGTGTGTAATGAGAACTTTTAAGATCCACTCTCTTAGCAACTTTCTAATACATGCTATAGTATTATTAACTATAGTCACCATGCAGAATATTACATCTCCAGGTCTTATTTATCTTATAACTGGAAATTTGTACCTTTTGACCACCTTTACTTATTTTATCCCTCCTCTCCCACCAGCCTGTGGCAACCACCAATCTGTTCTCTGTATCTGTGAATGTGGGGTTTTTTAGATTGCACGTGTAATTGAAATCATATTTGTCTTTCTCTCTCTGACTTATGTCACTTAGTATAATGCCCTCAAGGTCCATCCATATTGTCGCAAATGGCAGGATTTCCTTCTTTTTTATGGTTGAATAATATTCCATTGTGTGTGTGTGTGTGTGTGTGTGTGTGTGTGTGTGTATCACATTTTCTTTACCCATTCATCTGTCAGTTGTCACTTAGGATGTTTCCACATCTTGGCTACAGTAAATAATACTGCAGTGAATGTGGGAGTGTATATATTATTTTGGGATAGTGATCTTGTTTCCTTTGGATAAATGCCCAGAAGTGGAATTGCTGTATCATATGGTAATTTTATTTCTAAATTTTTGAGGAACCTCCATACTGTTTTCCATAGTAGCTGTACCAATTTATATTCCCAAGAACAGTGCACAAGAATTCCTGTACTTCACATCCTTGCTAACGCTTCTTATTTCTTGCCTTTTTGATAATAGCCATTCTAACAGGTGTAAGGTGTTATCTCATTACAGTTTTGATTTGCATTTTCCAGTGACTAATGATGTTGAGTACCTTTTCATGTAACTGTTGGCCATTTGTACGTTTTCTTTGGAGAAATGCCTATTTCAGTTCCTCTGCCCATTTTTAAATTGGATTGCTATTTTTTTGTTATTGAATTGTACAAGTTCTTTATATATTTTTGATGTTAACTCCTTTTCAGATATATGATTTGCATATATTTTCTCCCATTCCATAGGTTGCCTTTTTATTCTGTTAATGTTTTCATTTGCTGTACAGAAGTTTTTTAGTTTAATATAGTTCCAGTTACTTTTGCATATTAACTTTGTATCTTAAAATCTTGCTATAAATGCTTATTACTTCCAGTTTTTGTTGATTCTTTTTGGATTTTCTACATAGATGATCATATCACCTGTGAACAAAGACAGTTTTGTTTCTTCCTTTGCAATGTATATTCTTTTATTTCCCTTTCTCATCTTACTGTATTAGTTAAGATTTCCAGTACAGTGTTGAAAAGTAGAGGGAGTACCTTTGCCTTTTCCTGATCTTAGCAAGAGAGCTTCTCGTTTCTCATCATCAAGTATGATGTTAGCTATAGATTTTGGTAAATAGTCTTTGTCTAGTTGAGGAAGTCACCTCTATTCGTAGTTTGCTGAGAGATTTTTTTGTTTTTTAACATGAATCGGTGTTGGATTTTGTCAAATGCTATTTCTGTATCCATTGATATGATCATGTGAATTTTCCTCTGTAGCCTATTGTTGTGATGGATCACATTAATTGATTTTCAAATATTGAAACAGCTTTTCACACCTGGGATAAATCCCACTTGCTTGTGATGTATAATTATTTTTTATACATTGTTGGATTTGATTTGCTAATATTTTTGCTGAGGAGTTTTGCATCTATGTTTATAAGATATATTGGTCTGTAATTTTTGTTTTCCTGCCGTGTCTTTGTCACATTTTGATGTTAGGATACTGCTGGCCTCATAAAATAAGTTAGGAGCACTCCCTTTGCTTCTATCTCCTGGCAGAGATTATAGAGAATTGGTATGATTTCTTCCTTATATATTTCATAGAATTCATCAGTGAACCCATGTGGGCTTTCTGTTTTGAAAGATGACTAATTTTCTATTCAATTTCTTTAATAGATTTTGGGCTATTCAGATTGTCTATATCTTCTTATATGAGTTTGGTAGATTGTGTCTTTCAAGGAATTGGTCCATTTCATATAGGTTATTCTAGAATTTGTGGGTATAGAGTTGTTCATAGTGTTCCTTTATTATCCTTTTAATGTTCATGGGATCTGTAATGATGTCCCCTCTTTCATATCTGATATTAGTTATTTGTGTCTTCTCTCTTTTCTCCTTAGTTAGCCTGGCTAGAGGCTTATCGATTTTATTGATCTTTTCAAAGAACAGGTTTTTGGTTTTGTTGATTTTCTGTATTGGTTTTGTTTTCAACTTTATTAATTTCTGTCCTAATTCTTATTATTTCTTTTCTTCTGCTTACTTTGGATTTAATTTGCTCTATTTTGTTTTTCTAGTTTTCTAAGGTGGAAGCTTGGGTTATTCATTTTAGATCTTTCTTCTTTTTAAATATAAGCATTTAATGTTTTAAATTTCCCACTAAGCACTACTTTTGCTACATCCTACAAATTTTCATAAGTTGTATTTTCACTTTCATTTCATTTTAATTTAATATTAAAAAATTCTTATGAGTTTTTTTCTTTGTCCCTTGTGTTATTTAGAAGAATGTTGTTTAGTCTTCATGTATTTGGGTGTTTTCCAGTTATCTTTATCTTACTGATTTCTAGTTAAATTTTATTGTAGTCTGAGAGGATATATTGCATGATTTCTGTTGTTTTAAATTTGTTAAGGTGTGTTTTATGGCCCAGAATGTGATCTATCTTGGTTATTGTTTCATTTGAGTTTGAGAAGAATGTTGTTCGAGGAAGTAGTTTATTGATGTCAATTATATTCAGTTGGTTGATGGTGCTGTTGAGTTCAACTATGTCCTTACTGATATTTTGCCTGCTGAATCTGTCCATTTCTGGTAGACGGTGTTAAAGTCTCCAGATGGATTCATCTATTTCTTTTTGCAGTTCTATCAGTTTTTGCTCGTGTAATTTGATGCTCTGTTGTTAGGCGCATATTCATTAAACATTTTTATGTCTTCTTGGAGAATTGACCCCTTTATCATTATGCAATGCCCCTCCCTATTCCTGATAATTTTCCTTGCTCTGAAGTCTGCTATGTCTGAAATTAATATAACTACTCCTTCTCTCTCTCTCTCTCTTTTTGGCCACACCATGTGGCTTGTGGGATCTTAGCTCCCTGAGCAAGGATCAAACTCTCCTGGTCTCTTTTGATTAGTGTTAACATAATATGACTTTCTCCATCCTTTTACTTTTACTCTGTATGTACCTTTATATTTAAAGTGAGTTTCTTGTAGACAACATATAGTTGCATCTTTTTAAAATTTCTGATCCACTCTGACAATTTTATCTTTTAATTGATACATTTTGATCATTGACATTTAAAGTGATTATTGATATAGTCAGATTAATATCCACTGTATTTGTTACTGTTTTCCATTCATTGCCCTTGTTCTCTGTTCCTACTTTTGTCTTTCTCTCCCTTTTGTGGTTTTACCTGTAATGGCTTTTTACATAACCACCTGTATTCCTCCCCCCACTTCGCCCCCATGGCACACACACTCCAAAGGAACCTCCAACTCTGTGCAGCTTGATGTGAGCTGTTGCGGGGCCTCTCGTTCTAGTTTTTTCCCTGCATCCATTGGAGAAGCGAGCAGACACAGGCTGCCAACCTGGCTTCATCCTTTTGGATAACTGCAGCTTCTGCCTTCATCATTCCCTGTCTCTAAGAGAGTGGGAGCAGAGTATATCATCACTAAGAAAAATCTCTCACTTTTCCTGTCTTATTCTAAGAGGTGAAGGGATAAGTGGAAGTAAAAAAATTAAGGTCTTCAGGGTGGCACTTCCAGGCTGGGACGTGAAGCAACTTTTGCAGTATCAGGGTGGGATTCACATCAAGGAGATTTCCTGATTCTTCTTTGGCCCATGGTGGATGATGAGTGGGTGAACATTTTATTAGCTTTCAGGATGGAAGATATTTGTTTTCCAGTCATTTCCAAATGTTGAAGAACACCTTTAGAAGCTGGGGGCAAAGTTTAGAGAGTGGAACTCTGTGAAGGGCTTGGATGTCTTTTAACTTGGGATTTAGAAGAGCTTAAATTTCTCTGGCATGTGCTTAGTGCTCTACTGGCAATATTATGCAGATGGAGTACAGGTGACATCTGCATCTCTGGCTGAGGTTGGGTGTGGGGGGGATTAGCTTTAGTTTCCTCTTTTTGGTATCAGCCCCACCCTGGCATGATTTATTTGGATCTCAGATGTTAGCTGCTTCTTCTTCTCAATGGCACGCTATTTTATTTATTTATTTATTTATCTTTTTGGCATTAGCTGCCTCTTGGCTAGAGCTGTTAGAATACCACACTCACTTCAGCACGTACACACAGACCCTTGGGGCTATTGACTCCATATCACTTTTTGCCAGCTGGGTCTGGCCTTCTCCTGCCCACTCAGGCCACAGCAAGGTGCTGCCAGCCAGAGCCACTCTGATAGGCGGGACTGGTGTGGCACCTGTTCGGAGTGACCAGAACCTCCTTGCCACAGTTAGCTCCTGCCTTGCCCCTGTACCCTGGCTCCAGGATACCCCTAAGCCCATTTACCATGACTATGAAGAGTATTTCTGACCAGCTTAGTAATGTGGGGAGAGGTGTTTGTTGTTGATTGTTTATTGTTTCTGGTTGAGTAGGAGTTCAATAGAAGCCATGCTTTCCTAACACCTCTAGTCCTCTCTCACGTAGCATTGTGGTTCTCTGGTTATATACCTGCCCAGCAATGTTCAACCTTGTGTTCAGATCTACCCTTGAAAAGACAAAGGCAGGGAGTTCCCTGGTGGCCTAGTGGTTAGGATTCCGGGCTTTCACTGCTGTGGCCCGGGTTCAACCCCTGGTGGGGGAACTGAGATCCTGCAGGCTGCGCGGTGCAGCCAAAAAAAAAAAGGCAAACAGTGGCAGGTGAGTACATGAGATATTGCACCCAGCTCCTTGACAATCATGCCCTCTCCCCCTCACATTCCAGCTTGTCCATGAGGCTATAATAATGGTATGCATGAGGAATTCCATGAGATTTTTGGTTCCTAAGAACTAATTTCTCCCTGGGCCATACCGTGCTAAGAGTGGAGGGGGTGGGTGCCAGGCAGTGGTTGTAGGGCTGACTCTGGCCCCTGACCTGCCTCTCAGGATTAGGAAATATGGGCTATTTGGGGGATAAAGGGTCACTTGCCTTGATTTGTTTGTTTTTCAGGAGTGTGCCTTTGCTGAGAACCTGGGCCTTACTCTTACGGGTTATTGTTATTTAGTTATTTTTAATGGTACAACACCCTAGTGTTCCGTCTTCCATCTGAACTCACAGAAACACTCACACAAATAGGATGATCTTGGTCTGTATGTTTGAGAGCTTGAAATTCTTGTCCTAGCTACTGTCGTGTCTTCAACCCTCTACCCACTTGGCCCTGTCACAATGAAATAGTTTTTAAACATCTTAAGTCTCCAGTGTTACTCATTCATCTCACACAGTCTAACTCAACGCTTCTCAACATTTATCATGGCACAGAACACCTAGAACATGACACCATGTAGGTGAAAGTGCTCATTCCTAGGCAACAGGCCAGAGGAGGTCTGGCTTCCATAGGCTTTGGCCCCTCTTACACTCACCTGGCTGCGCCTGGGCCTGAGTGCATTTATATTTTCCTCTGGCACAACTGTACCCACCAGGGGCACACCAGCATGCTGCATCAAAGGTTAGAGGCTCTGGCCCAAGACCTAGTGTAGACCACAGTCTCAGTGCAGTCAACATCTATAAACATCTTTCAAGGTATCCTCAGAGGGTGAACATTCTTGCCCAGGGTATTGTGAGTTAGGGAGAACTAAGTTCCTGTGGTCCTGCCCTTTGCTCAGTGCAGTTTGCCACCATCTGCCCTTCCGGGAGGTAGATGGATACCAACACTGCCTGTCCCCTGTCCCTTCCAGGTCAGTGAGCCTGGGCTCCTTGGCTCTGTGGCCACATTCTGATGCTTAGCATGCTTCTTCCTACACTACATTCTTAAGTATTTTACAATTTCCACGTATTCCTGCCCCCTGGGAGCTAACATGGAGGCTAGTCCCAGGTGTGCTACATCTTCTGCACAGCTTAGAACATTGTTTCTTATGAAATGGTTGAAGGCATCCCAGGGTGCTCTGCTGATGCTGTCTGCTCCTGTCACTGTGACCCATATCCTGACAACTGGTCTGATGGGATGCGGATATTGCAAGAGCACACTAGCTCTCTTTTAGTTCTTTGGACTATGTGGTACCAGGTATTTCTTCTTACACTCAAAGAGGGCTATAAGCGTGCTCATCGATCCATCCATTCATTTATTTACTTATTAAACAATCCATTCAACAAATGCTGGGCAATGAGGATGTAAAGGTAAGAGACATAGTTCTTGCTTTCCAGAAGCTCACAGTCCAGTGAGGCAGACCCTAGATGTGTAATGATGGTATACATGAAAAACTCCATGACAGTGCCTTGGGAACACAGAAAAGGGGACCCTCACACTTGGAAAGTGGGTCAGGGAGTTTCCTTGGTCAAGGTGAGATGATGGCTGAGTTGAGTTTTTTTCTATCTCTTTCTTCCTCCTTTTTTCTTGAATTGAGTCATGCAGGATATGTGTTATTGGTTGAAGGAAAAAAGGGTTCCAGGCAGCAGAAAAACTGTACAGAGCTAAGGAGGCATGTTAGAGAGCTTGACATATCTGCGGAACTTTAAATGCCACCATTTTGCTTGGTCATAGAGTTTAATGGAAGGCAACAATGGGATAAGAGTCCCTCTAAAGTATATCTGGAGGAGGAAGTGGACACTCCCATGTTAGCCTGCGATGGTCAGACTATACTTTAGAAATAAGAGTGTCTATGAGATTCAAAATAATATCTTATAGGAACCCTTGGATGTCGCACCTGGAGGAGAGAGAGGTTAGACAACCGTGTGGCATGACTAGACTTGTTAGGTATGGCTTCTGTGAGTGAGGCAGCACAGTTGGGTAAGGGAGATTGGTTCTGAATCTTGCTTCTTTCACTCAAAAGAGAAGATGATGTTGGGACAGTTATAAGACATCTCCAAACCAATGTCCTCATTTATGACTCTTCTCATAATATTTACCTCACCAGGGTTGATATGAGAATTAAATTATGTAATTTATTGATACATGAAAGAACTTAACGTAGTAAATACCCGAAAAGGTTCGTTTCTCTTCCCTTTCTTTTCCTCTCTCTTTTTTCTCCATCTTTCTGCCCTTCCCACACTCCCTTTTTCATGAATTGACTTTTTATTAAGTAAGGAGTACATGTCAAGCATCCTGCAAGGATCTATATTGTCCACTACAGCAGCCACTAGTCACACGTGGTTACAGAACACTTGGCATGTGGCTGGTCCCAACTGAGATGTGCTGTGAGTGTGAAATACAGAAGTTGAGGACTTAGTACAAAAAAGGAAATGTAAGCTATCTCATTAATAATTTTTTCTATAGATCATATGTTTAAATGATAGCATTTTGGATATATGTGGTTACATAAAAATATAATGAAAAATTAATTTCACCAGTTTCTTCTTACTTTGAAAAATGGGGCTACAGAAAACTTAAAATTACATATGTGGCTTACATTTTATTTCTATGGGACAGCACTGTGTGGGCTTTTGGGGACTCAATGGTGAAAAGAAAAACTGACTTTGCAGTACTTATAGTCTAGTGGGGGAAAGTAGAAAACCACCACCGACAACAAAAACAGTAAAAGGAAATAACTAAATGGAAAAACAACAAATAAAAAATTTCACATTGTAATAAATACGGTGAAGAAAAGTTTCTATGCAAGGAAAACTGAAGGACCCAATTTAGATTGACTGGTCACGGAGGCCTCTCTGAGGGAGAGATGTTTGTGCTGGGCCTCCAGGGAGGCCTTCCTACATGGCATTTCCAGGCAAAGGTGGGAACACGGCATTCCAGCCAGAGGAAACAGACTGCCAGTCAGTATTTACCGAGTCTACCAACCCCCCAGCATGTGGTCGGCAATGGGGAAAAACTGCGGGGCTACCAGACACAGGGTGACCCCATGACTCCTTTGAGCTTCTGGTCTGGAAAGGAGACAGAAGGGGCAGGTACATCAGTGTACAGGGCTGGGACAACTACCAGCTCTGGTAGTGTCTTTCCTCCTCTCTCTCCCAGCCTCAGACCATCGTGGACCACAGTCTTGGCTATGCAGGTCCGTAGGGCCGGTCAGTTCTTCCTTCTTGGTGGGGAACACTCACATTCGGCTCTTTTTCCCTGTTCCCACTGCCCTGTCCTGACTCAGACTCATCTCAGAAATGATGTCTGCAATAACCTCTTAACCAGTTTCCTTGCCTCCAGACTCTTTTTTTTTTAAGAAGATGTTGGGGGTAGGAGTTTATTTATTTATTTATTTTTGCTGTGTTGGGTCTTTGTTTCTGTGCGAGGGCTTTCTCTAGTTGTGGCAAGCAGGGGCCACTCTTCATTGTGGTGCGCGGGCCTCTCACTATCGCGGCCTCTCCTGTTGCAGAGCACAGGCTCCAGACGTGCAGGCTCAGTAGTTGTGGCTCACGGGCCTAGTTGCTCCGCAGCATGTGGGATCCTCCCAGACCAGGGCTTGAACCCGGGTCCCCTGCATTAGCAGGCAGATTCTCAACCACTGCGCCACCAGGGAAGCCCCCAGCCTCTTGATTTAATATCTTTAATATCTTCTGTGCATTGGTGCCAAATTAATCTTCCTGAAATACTATTTACTATGCAACTTCCTTGCTTCAAAGCTTTTACTAGCTTCCTGATACTGGCAGAGGAGCAGCGTGACCAGAGCTGCGGCACCTCTCTCTCACTTTTAACCCTTTATCTTTCCTTCCCCGGGTAATGACAGTTCCCAGAGAAGCAGGGCCCACAGCAGGAAGAGCAGCCTCTTCAGATGGTCTTGAGTAAATTTTGAAGCCTCACCTCTGGCCATCTTCCATAATTCCATAAGGGCAGGAGCATATTAGTAAGAGCATGGGTTCCAGAGTCAGCCAGACCAGTTCAAATCCCAGCTCTGCCATTTAACTTGCTGTGAGAACCCTTTCAATAAGTTATTAATCTTTTCTAAGCCTTACTTTCCTCCTATTAATACCAGGAACCTAATAGTAATTTGTACCCCATTTGAAGCCATGGATGTACTGATTAACAGTGATGTCTCCTTTCATCCTGTATCCCTAGCGCCAGTTAGCAGCCTCTTTTCACCTGGTAATGGACTGTGGTCCGACTTCTGTGCAGCTGTGATGTGGGCTGGAAACACTGGATGGAGACAGTGAATAGTGATGTCAAGAAGATGGATGGACCTCAAGAGACCATCCAGTGTGGGACCTCTGAGGTGCCCCAGTGTGTCCAAGTAGGTCCAGAGGAGTTAGTCAAAAAGCATATATATATATGCTTTTGGGGGTATTATCCACACAAGGAATCACTGAACAGAGACTTCACCTTCCTTTTCATTTATCTCTTTGGAAGATGTAGTATTTAGCGGGTAGCAGGTTGTCAACAAGAAAGGAATATAATATCTATTCCAGAATTAGTACACCATAAATATTTGTAAAGTGAGAATACATGAAAGCTAATAAAGAAGTAAGTTTTCAACAACGCCTTTATGGAGATCAAAATGTCTATAAATTACCCCATCTAAATTACTGTAGTATTTGACTACAGGAAAAGAAACAAAACACCAAGAGAAATTCAGAAAATATCTTGTATATTAGGCCCTTAATCTATATTTGCTAAATCTGTTGAAAGGAACAACAAGAATAATATAGTGCCCATCACATATGACCACTTTTATGACAGTTTTTACTTTGGGTTCCAAGACTTTCCTCTCTTATTCTACTTGCTCAGAACCAATTTGCAGAAGAAACAGTGATTCAGTGGCTCTGATGTCAGAATGCTGGGAATCATGAAGTGGTTGGACGAAGCATTGGAAATCCTCCTCGACCAATGGTTCCAAACTTGTCATATGAGACTGACCCATTTTTAACATCATGGATTTCTAGCATTCCTCCCAACCGCATCCCACAATTTGATTGTGGCTATACTTTTACAATCTATTGATTGAGGAAAAAAAGATAGCCATACCAATTCAGGTGGCCTCTTATAATGGAACCTTGGCCCAGGGATCCTCAGCTTACTTGATGGGACCACCAACATTTTAGACCAAATTTCTCATTGTATAAATGAGGCATAGGGCATTTTTGATTAAGAAATAGAAAAGGTGTAATTCGGAAAAGCATAGGATGTTTAAAAAGAGATCTGGAAATATTCAGAAGTCACAACCGAATCAACTTGGGATCTCTTACTTAGAGAAACATGCTAAAGGATTTCATTCTTGGGGAGACAAAAACCCAGAAATTTCATTCTTGGGTTTTTTCCTCTTATTTTCATGTGGTGCTTCACCATTTCTTCATTAGCTTCATGGGTATTCCTTGAGAAATCTCCACACTGAGCTGTTGCAATATTCTTGACTCCATGGAAATACCTTCATGTGTTGCCAGATAAAACACAGGATACCCACTGAAATTTGAATTCCAAATAAGGATGCAATAGATGGAACATACTTAGGCTATAAAAATTGTTCATCTGGAATTCAAATTTCACTGGTATCCTGTACTTTATTGTTGTTGATGACTGTGGTAAGTAGACCTACCTACCTAGGTGCTGAAGGGCAGGAACTGAAAACCCGGGTGACAGTCTTGCAAAGCTGTCAACACTGGTTATTGACATGTTTTCTGGGGATCTTTCAGGTTTCTGTCCAAAGAAGGCTCGTGTATGGTTTTCTCAGGGAGGCTTACTGTACTACACAGACACGCAACCCAACTCAGACACCGGCAGTCCAGGCAGCAGCTGCTCGTTCCTCTTTATTCCCTTTGTTCATTCTCGTTTACCTTGAGATTTTGACATGAACTTGCATATCTGACCTTTTGGGAGGTGGGGGCAGAAGCAAAGATGGAGATTTTTTTTTTTTTCCTGAAATAATGGCTTTAAGTGTAAGATCAGGGGACAGGGGAGGAGGCAGGAGGGTAGGCGACTTCAGCCACTCAGACCCTCCCATTTTCCTGTACAAGAGTCACAGCATTTCCCATGGAGCATAGCGAGCTACAAAACTCTGCTTTTTCTTGTCTGAACTTGAATTTACAGGAGGCTGGAGTTTAGATGCCTATTTCTGTCTCATTTTTCCCTCACACCATTTTTCTTTCCCTCTATAAAGTAGATGCAAAAGAAAAACTGGCATTGGACCATTTTTCTTTTCATTAATTTAATTTATAAAATGGGATATCCTATGGTTTTTCTTCACTCCAATTGTAAAATCAGTGAATTTATTCCAAAAACATGAAAAATACTATGATAAAGCCAAAGAAACAGTTCATTTGATGGTTATTCACATTGAAATCCTGTCACCTAAGGGCACACCTGTGAAAAGAATGACTTTTACAACAGACCCTAATGGTCAGAGAGGTTTTCTTTTCTAGGAGGTTGGAAAGAAAGCTCTGCAAATCAGGCCACTTGTTGGATGAGATTTTGTTTTCTGCCCAGAAATGGGCTTTTGAAGGTTAATTTTACAAAGTTCTATGATGGTGAATGCCAGTGTCTGCCCCACCCATAAAGTGAGACCTCAAATGTTTGGTTGGTAGGAGGTAAATATTTGGAATCAGAGGGTATGAAGAAATAAAAAAACAGAGAAGTTAGTGGTAGGCTCTAACAGTTGACAGAAGAAATCAAGCACTAGAAGACAGTAGCACATGAGTTGGCTTAAAGGTTGGGCATTGCTTTAATTCATGCATCAAACATTTCTGAGTGCAAGCTTGGTGCTTGGATGAGTACGGATCTCCTGGCTAGTGAGAAGAGATTGAGAGTAAAAGTATAAGAAAAGTGCTGTGGTAAAGGGATGTGCAGGTGCAGTGGGACCAGAAAGTGTGCAGTCTAAATCAGACTGGAAGTTCAAGGTCAAGGGAAGAGTCACCTCCAAGGCCAGCTCCTTCGAGCTTTAACTTCTCCCTTATGGATCACAGCCTCAGATTTCTCAGGATAGCCTTGATTTTCCATATGCTGTGCTGTCCTCAAGACCTGTGACAAAAAAAACGAAAACAAAAACAGGTCTCTTTCATTTCTTTTGGCTTGGCTCTTTCATTTCTTTTTATCTTTCCCAACTTTTAAGTAGAAAATGTCAAGACACAAAATAGTATGATATACCCATTAGCCAGTTTCAACAGTTACTAACTCATGGCCAATTTTGTTTTATCTGTTTCCTTACTCATTTCTCCTCTCTCCCAGATAATTTTGGTATTAGAATTCTCCAGAGAAAAAGAACAGAAAGCATGTGTGTGTGTGTGTGTATGAATATATGGAAAAAGAGAGAGACTGATTTAGTTTAAGGAGTTGATTCTTGAGATTATGGGGGCTGGCAAGTCTGAAATCTGTAGGGCAGGCCAGCAGGCTAAAGACTGAGGGAAGAGATGGTGTTGCAGTTTCTATTGGGAAGAAAATCTGGAAGCAGAATTACTTCTTCCTTGGAGAAACTCAGTCTTTCCTCTTGAGGCCCTCAGCTGACTGAGCACACCAGCTCCCTGTCCCGTGCTCCCCCCACTGCCCACCCCCCCACTGGCCTGTGGAGGGTAATCTGCTTTTCTCCATGTTGACTAATTTAAATGTTGATCACATCTAAAAAATACCTTCACAGCAACCTCTAGACTGGTGTTTGACCAAAAACTGAGTAGCATGAGCTTAGCCAATTTGACACACAAAATTGACCATCACAATTTGGAAGCTAATCCTCATCATCATATTATTTGGTCCATAATATTTTAGAATATATCTTTTAAAAATAAAGATTAAGAAAAAAGCCTTAAATACAATACGATTTTCACCCCTATAAAATTAAAAGTCTTGAACTATTTTTGTGTGAATTAGGATCTAAATAAAGCTCATACATTGCAATTATAAATAGGACTCAGGAGTCTTTGTTAATACACAAGTTCTCTCTCTGTTTGTTTTCCTTACAGTTTATTTGTTGAGGAAGTCAGTTTGTCCTGTAGAATTTTGCATCATTTGGTTTTACTGGTTGCATCCCTATGATGTCATTTAACATGCTCCACTGCCTCTACGTTTGCTGTAAATTAAGAATTACATAGAGAGGTTGGATCACACCTAGGTTCACCTTTTTTTTGCAAGAATACTTCAGGTGCATCTTGTCGCGTTGTCTTTCTTTGTTATCAGTCGTCTTTGTTCATCATTGCCTGCATTTATTAGTTCATCAGGGCTTGTAAAATTCTAAACTCTATCATTTCTTCTGTATTTATTAGCTAAAATATTTATATAAAGAGGAATTTCCCCTCATGAACTATTTGGGTACAGTTCTTCCTAATTCTTTTTCCCAGTGTTTTCCCAGGTGGAGTTAATATACTTCTAGGAGTCTGCTGACATGTTCTTGAGGGGTGGGGAAGAAGGTCTGCAAGCTTTCTACTATAGTCATCTAACTGCATTTTCATCTCAGCAATTACTGAGAAATATTATAAGCCTATTCTACATCACCTGGGTGAGCATCTTGCATCAGAATTCAGCCAAACATCTCAGTACTGAAGCTTACATTTTTGTACAATACTTAAGATCATGATGGGGCATGTAGCACTGATTTAATTATCAAGGGATGATGAATAAAGAAGACGGGCTTAATATGCTAGACAACGTTCTGGTGGATTTTAGTTTGAATAGAGAGCTGAGTCAGTTTGTGGGGGGGACACAGTAATATACATCTTCTGGACCAAAAAGTGTATGTGCTGTAGCTGTCAGTTTCAGAGTTATGTGTGAAAGGCCACTTATTTTAAAAGAAATAATTGTCTATTTGATTTGCATTAATTTATTTGATTTGTGTTGGTTTTGCTTCTATTTAATTTGTAAATTTTTTTTATTTTTGTAGCTGTCCAAGTACATATTTTTACTATTTAAGAAAGTTCACAAAAGCAATTTGTCAACATCCTGGCTCTAAAAGAATTTTTTTCCTTTTAAAATGTCTGTACCTTACAGACAGTTTGAGAAACAGTGCTTTATCCCATTCTGGCTTTCCTAGGGCTATTAGCTAATCCCACCTCTAGTGTAATTTGTCTTGTTAAGGAGTGAGTTCTTTTATGAGCTCTTCAGGGGTTCTCTCGTGCAGCCAGGAGTGAGAAGTAGACAACACTAAGCCCTTGAGTCTCCCTCAGTGACGGGACCTGAGAGTCTAAAGAGGCTTCTTTTGCTCCTGTTCCCTTCTCCCCCCACCATCTGTTGGTGATTTTTAAAGTTTTTATTTTTATGACTGTTAGAGGCCCTCCTTCCGACTGGCACTCCTAAGGGGGTATGGCAGGCTGAATAACGCCCCCCTCTCAAAGATGTCCAGGTTCTAATCTCCAGAAACTGAGAATGTGTTGCCCTACATGTGTAGGGAAGGCAAAACTAGACTTCTACACATTTTATGTTTTCAGCTGGGATTTTTAAACAAAAAGGCAGATTAACAGAAGGAAAAACTAACAGTCTTTTTTTTTTCTTTTTTTTTAAGCACATGCAACACCCATCATGTGGGAGAAACCTCAATGAAAAATAACTCAAAGCAGCAGCTTAGAATTCTGGCTTATAGAGCATCATCAACAAAGAACAATAAATTTATAGAGAAATGATAGGACAAAGGAAAGCAGTTTAGGTTTCCAAGGGCGGCACACTGTGGGAAGATAAACATCTGGGAACTAATGACAAAGATTTGTTTGACAGATTCCTCTTGCCACCTCTGGGCTGATAAGAATAAGTCTCCAGTGAAAGAAGAATGTATATCCTGCCTCTAGGAAGTAATGAGGAGGGCAGAGAGCTTTTCCTACATTTGCTGCTTCTTAATTGCCTTCAGCTCAAAATTATTTTTATGTCAAAGAGGCATATTTTGGGGTGACGTATTCTGGTTTCCTTTAGTTCCCAATTTGAAATTTTATTTTTAGAAAGTGTCACATATTAGAAGCTGAGTTTGGTTAGAAGTTGTGAGATAGACCAGCAAAGGGGGAGAAAAACATAGATAGGAACAAGCAGAAAAGGATGAAACACCGTTTTTCTCTCTACAATCATCACCCCCATTTTTACCAAAGATAGTCATAATAAGACTAATTGGTTTGCCAAATAAGTCTAATTTCATTAAACTTGGTCTGATTATTTACATAAATGCAGCAAGAATAGAGATTGATCATGTAAGCTTTCTTCAGTCTGTTTTGCTAGAATTTTTGATAAAGAATATGAGATTATTCTGGAAGCCAAGCCAAGGACTCACTTGCAATGCCTATAGATTTAGGTAAATTCCTCTCTTCCTGAGGTCTAAGATGTCATGAGGTTCTGGACCTGCTAGGAAATGACTTTCCATACTCGTTGGTTAGGCTGGGAACCCTATAAACAAGATTTACCAGGTAGTTTTCTGAAGGGAGGTTTTATTGGCTCCATAAAGTCAACCTTAGTTTCTTAAAACCGTCTGGTTATGTCCGAGTCTATGAACATCATTCTCAAATGTAACATTCCAGTCAAAGTCTTGGTAACATAACCAATGTTTCCCACTGTGTTCTGTTCTAAGGAAAACAGATTCTCACTGAGTCTATGCAAATAACTATATTGCCATGAAAATAAGAATACTCAATAAGAACTTCTGAATTCTTGAGAGATCCGGTAGTGAGAAAATTCTGTTTACAAAGATATAATTTACCAAGTTGCTGTTAAGTTATAAATAGTTTGATAGAAAAGAGAAAAAGTTTTTCTTAAATCTGGAAAAACAAAACATTAATGAACTGGCAATGTTTCAAAGAAAAAATTCAGAAAATTATAATTCTCATCAGTTCATTCAGTTCTATGTAATTGTTCTGCTTGACCTTGGGTTAGCAGTTTTATGAATCAATCAGTTTCTCCATAACAATTCTGGAAATTCTTAGTTCAATGGTATGATCTTAGAGTTATCAGAAACCTGTATTCTAGAGTACTTGTCAAGGTCTTTTCCATAAATCTCTTTAAAGACACAGCAATTTTGGATCATAGCTGCGTGTTAAAGCTTTCAGGAAAGCATCAGAATAATACAGTAATTTTCTGTGAATGCCAGAAGACTTAAACATGGCCACGGTTAAAGTTCTGATGAGAATTCATTATAATTTAATTGACAAGGAAATTCGGTTATTTGTGAGACATACAACATTTTAAGATGATAGCTGGAATTACGACTGATAACATACTAGGAATGTCAGATTTTATATGATTTCTGGACTACTTATAATAGTAACATACACCCATATAATATATTATAGGTATATATTGTATAATATATTATACAACATAATCTAAAGAAGGTTTCGTATCACTTCTTATTTCCATGTAATTTAACATATCAAAGAAGCCTAATTAGTTTAACACTTCTCTTTTGAGAGAACAAATCCTTCCAGATTTTACAGGGGGCCTCTGGAAAATCCCAAAGTTAGGTTCAAATCAAAAAGACTTCATTTAGAGTTTGGTTTTGAGAAGTTTGTAAAAAATGTCAAGATGTTTAGAACACTTGATTTAATAGGATCGGAGGTCACTGTAAAATAATAGTTACCCATTTAACCAGTGACAATAAAAATATTTCAAAGGCAAATACAGAAAGTTACATGTTATAAAAAAACCTTAGCTCTCTTAATATTGACTCAGTTTTTCTTCAGTAATCGAACATCTGATAAAGACAACATGAAGCACAGAAAATATATATTTTTTAACATCTTTATTGGAGTATAATTGCTTTACAATGGTGTGTTAGTTTCTGCTTTATAACAAAGTGAACCAGCTATACATATACATATGTCCCCATATCTCTTCCCTCTTGCATCTCCCTCACTCCCACCCTCCCTATCCCACCCCTCTAGGTGATCACAAAGCACTGAGCTGATCTCCCTGTGCTATGCGGCTGCTTCCCACTCGCTATCTATTTTACATTTGGTACTGTATATATATGTCCACGCCATTCTCTAACTTCATCCCAGCTTACCCTGCCCCCTCCCTGTGTCCTCAAGTCCATTCTCTATGTCTGCGTCTTTCTTCCTGTCTTGCCCCTAGGTTCTTCAGAACCTTTTTTTTTTTTTAGATTCCATATATATGTGTTAGCATATGGTATTTATTTTTCTTTCTGACTTACTTCACTCTGTATGACAGACTCTAGGTCCATCCACCTCACTACAGATATCGCAATTTTGTTTCTTTTTATGGCTGAGTAATATTCCATTATATATATGTGCCACATCTTCTTTATCCATTCATCTGTCGATGGACACTTAGATTGCTTCCATGTCCTGGCTATTGTAAATAGAGCTGCAATGAACATTGTGGTACATGACTCTTTCTGGATTACGGTTTTCTCAGGGTATATGCCCAGTAGTGGTGTTGCTGGGTCATATGGTAGTTCTACTTTTAGTTTTTTAAGGAACCTCCATACTGTTCTCTGTAGTGGCTATATCAACTTACATTCCCACCAACAGTGCAAGAGGGTTCCCTTTTCTCCACACCCTCTCCAGCATTTATTGTTTGTAGATTTTTTGATGATGGCCATTCTGACCTGTGTGAGGTGATACCTCATTGTAGTTTTGATTTGCATTTCTCTCATGATTAGTTATGTTGAGCATCCTTTCATGTGTTTGTTGGCAATCTGTATGCCTTCTTTGGAGAAATGTCTATTTAGATCTTCTGTCCATTTCTGGATTGGGTTGTTTGTTTTTTTGATATTGAGCTGCATAAGCTGCTTGTATATTTTGGAGATTAATCCTTTGTCAGCTGCTTTGTTTGCAAATATTTTCTCCCATTCTGAGGGTTATATTTTTGTCTTGTTTATGGTTTCCTTTCCTGCAAAAGCTTTTAAGTTTCATTAGATCCCATTTGTTTATTTTTGTTTTTATTTCCATTTCTCTAGGAGGTGGGTCAGAAAGGATCTTGTTGTGATTTATGTCATAGCGTGTTCTGCCTATGTTTTCCTCTAAGAGTTTATAGTGTCTGGCCTTGCATTTAGGTCTTTAATCCATTTTGAATAGGTGCACATCATCTGTTTGGACTTGTTTTGATACGGTAGTTAACAGCTAAACTTGTTACATTTCTCTTTTTCCCAAGAGAAAAGAAAAAAAAATCTTTTTATGTTAAGGGGTTTTGACCAAGGGTCTTGTAAACCAGTACTTCTTATTTGGAAAGGGGTTCTGATTTAGCCCCTCAGGGGATATTTATCAATATATGTAGATATCTTTGACTGTCACAACTGGTGGAAGAGTGCTGCCAGAATCTAGTATGTAGAGGCCAGGGATGTTGCTAAACATTTTGGAAAGCACAGTCCAGCCTCACACAACAAAGAATTATGGGCATGAAATGTTAATAGTGCCGCTGTAGAGAAATTTTGCCCTAGACTAGTGTTTCTAGTTTTTAATGTGCATATGAATCACATGGGGATCTGGCTAAAATGATTCTGATTTGACCTCATGTCCCCAAAGGACAGAACTGGGCTACAGAGTGTTCTCTGTAGACAGACATCCAGATATCATTATGGATAGAGCTCTTGATAACAGCAACTCCTTCTGTAGAAGGTGTGATGCAAATGAACGTGTCAACACTATTGATTCAGGTGTGGTCACTGCATTTTGGCTGTACATTGCTTAGTAAGTGAATCTAGGCCACGGGGTGCCTGTACCTCTGCCCTGAAGCAGAGTGACATAGCTTTCTCTTCTGGGCAGGGAGTGGGTAGTAGAATACCGAGTTTGGAAGTCACATTTTTGTGGAAGCAGTTTGTCAAGACAGATGAATGTTCTGGATCTTCCCTGGGACATCCAAGAGATTCAAGTTGGCTATGAGGCAAGGCTAACGGAGAGTGAGATTTGAATGTCACCAGAATGAGGTATTGAAGGAGCTGGAGGAGTCCCCTTTGCTGGACATCTTTAAATAGAAATTAGGTTCTTATATTGTGGAAGGGTTTAAGGGGTCTGATGCATATCTCTGTTATATCCTTTTTTTTTCCCTCAAACCATTCAGTTGCTTCTTATTGTCCATGGAATAAAGTTTAAACGTATTAACCTGGCATTTAAGGTTCTCTATTTTCTGGCTTTAAAGACCCTCTTAGTTTTTTTGTTTGTTTTGTGTAGTTTTTGGGGGTTTTTTTTGTGGTATGCGGGCCTCTCACTGTTGTGGCCTCTCCCGTTGCGGAGCACAGACTCCGGACGCGCAGGCTCAGCGGCCATAGCTCACGGGCCCAGCCGCTCCGCGGCATGTGGGAATCTTCCCGGACTGGGACACGAACCCTTGTCCCCTGCATTGGCAGGCAGACTCTCAACCACTGCGCCACCAGGGAAGCCCTGTTTTGTGTGTTTTTAAGAAAAGTTAAAAAAAAAAATCTCAAAAGTAACAACCTAGGAATAGAGGGGGAACTTCCTCAATTTGATTCAGAATATCTACACAAAACCTACAGTTAGCATCATACTTAATGATGAAAGACTGGATGCGATCTCATTAAGACTGGGAACAAGGCAAGGCTGTCCCCTTTCACCACTAGTATTCAACATTATACTGGAAGTTCTAACTAATGCAATAATATAAGAAAAAGAAATACAAAGTATACAGGTTGGGAAGGAAAAAAAAACTGTCATTGTTAGCAGATGATATGATTGTCTACGTAGAAAATCCCAAAGAATCAACAACAACAACAAACTCCTGGAACTAGTAAGTGATTATAGTTGCAAGATATAAGGTTAATATATAGAAGTCAACTGTTCTCCTATATGCCAGCAATAAACACCTGGAGTTTGAAATTAAAAGCATAACACTTTTTACCTTATTACCAAAGAAAAAAGAAATACAAGTTTAAGAAAATATGTTCAGGACGGAGCCTGCGTTTCCACAGAGCTGAAACTCCTGGCTCGGGGTCTGTTCCCTCCGCTGTCACGGAACTGCCCCGGAGCCCGAGGGGAGGGCAGCCTCACTGAGGCTGCCGGCTCTGGAGGGGCCCCAGTGGTGAAGCCGCGACAGTCGTGCGGACGGCGGGCCGGGTTATGGAAGTTTTCAGTTCTTATGTCTTCAGGATAGAGACGAGGGGAAGATGGCGGAAGAGTAAGATGCGGAGATCACCTTACTCCCCACAGATACACTAGAAATACATCTACACGTGGAACAACTCCTACAGAACACCTACTGAACGCTGGCCGAAGACCTCAGACCTCCCAAAAGGCAAGAAAGTCCCCACGGACCTGGGTAGGGCAAAAGAATAAACAGAGACAAAAGGATAGGGACGGACCCTGCACCAGTGGGAGGGAGCCGTGAAGGCGGAAAGGTTACCACACACTAGGAAGCCCCTTCACAGGCGGAGACTGCGGATGGCGGAGGAGGGGGAGCTCTGGAGCTGCGGAGGAGAGCACAGTAACAGGGGTGCGGAGGGCAAAGCGGGGAGATTCCCGCACAGAGGATCAGTGCTAACCAGTCTCACCAGCCCGAGAGGCTTGTCTGCTTACTCGCCAGGGCGGGCGGGGCTGGGAGCTGAGGCTTGGGCTTCGGTCGGAGCGCAGGGAGAGGGCTGGGGTTGGCCGTGGGAACACAGCCTGAAGGGGGTTAGTGCACCACGGCTGGCCAGGAGGGAGTCCGGGGAAAAGTCTGGACCTGCCGAAGAGGCAAGAGATTTTTTCTTTCCTCTTTGTTTCCTGGTGCACGAGGAGAGGGGATTAAGAGTGCTGCTTAAAGGAGCTCCAGAGAAGGGCGCGAGCCGCAGCTAAAAGCGCGGACCCCAGAGACGGGCAGGAGACGCTAAGGCTGCTGCTGCCGCCACCAAGAAGCCTGTGTGTGAGCACAGGTCACTATCCACACACCCCTTACGGGGAGCCTGTGCAGCCCTCCACTGCCAGGGTCCTGGGATCCAGGGACAACTTCCCCGGGAGAACGCACGGCGCCCCTCAGGCTGGTGCAACGTCATGCTGGCCTCTGCCACTGCAGGCTCGCCCCGCATCTGCACCCCTCCCTCCCCCTGGCCTGAGTGAGCCAGAGCCCCCGAATTAGCGGTTTCTTTAACCCTTTCCTGTCTGAGCGAAGAACAGACGCCCTCCGGCGACCTACACGCAGAGGTGGGGCCAAATCCAAAGCTGAGCGCCTGGGAGCTGTGAGAACAAAGAAGAGAAAGGGAAATCTCTCCCAGCAGCCTCAGAAGCAGCGGATTAAAGCTCCACAATCAACTTGATGTACCCTGCATCTGTGGAATACATGAATAGACAACGCATCATCCCAAATTGAGGAGGTGGACTTTGAGAGCAAGATTTATTAATTTTTCCCATTTTCCTCTTTTTGTAAGTGTGTATGTGTATGCTTCTGTGTGAGATTTTGTCTGTATAGCTTTGCTTCCACCATTTGTCCTAGGGTTCTATCTATCCGTTTATTTTTTCTTTCTTTGAAAAAAAATTTTTTTCTTAATATTTTTTATTTTAATAACTTTATTTTATTTTATCTTACTTTATTTTATCTTCTTTCTCTCTTTCTTTCTTTCCTTCGTTCCTCCCTCCCTCCCTCCTTTCTTTCTTTCTTTCTTTCTCTTTCTTTCTACTTTTTCTCCCTTTTATTCTGAGCTGTGTGGATGAAAGGCTCTTGGTGCTGCAGCCAGGAGTCAGTGCTGTGCCTCTGAGGTGGGAGAGCCAACTTCAGGACACTGGTCCACAAGAGACCTCCCAGCTCCACATAATATCAAATGGCGAAAATCTCCCAGAGATCTCCATTTCAACCAGCACCCAGCTTCACTCAACGACCAGCAAGCTACAGTGCTGGACACCCTATGCCAAACAACTAGCAAGACAGGAACACAACCCCACCCATTAGCAGAGAGGCTGCCTAAAATCATAATAAGTCCAGAGACACCCCAAAACACACCACCAGATGTGGAACTGCCCACCAGAAAAACAAGATCCAGCCTCATCCACCAGAACACAGGCACTAGTACCCTCCACCAGGAAGCCTACACAACCCACTGAAAAAGCTTTAGCCACTGGGGATAGACACCAAAAACAACGGGAACTACAAAACTGCAGCCTGCCAAAAGGAGACCCCAAACACAGTAAAATAAGCAAAATGAGAAGACGGAAAAACAACAGATGAAGGAGCAAGATAAAAACCCACCGGACCTAACAAATGAAGAGGAAATAGGCAGTCTACCTGAAAAAGAATTTAGAATAATGATAGTAAAGATGATCCAAAATCTTGGAAATAGAATAGACAAAATGCAAGAAACATTTAACAAGGACCTAGAAGACCTAAAGATGAAACAAGCAATGATGAACAACACAATAAATGACATTAAAAATACTCTAGATGGGATCAATAGCAGAATAACTGAGGCAGAAGGACGGATAAGTGACCTGGAAGATAAAATAGTGGAAATAACTACTGCAGAGCAGAATAAAGAAAAAAGAATGAAAAGAATTGAGGACAGTCTCAGAGACCTCTGGGACAACATTAAACGCACAATCATTTGAATTATAGGGGTTACAGAAGAAGAAGAGAGAAAGAAAGAGACTGAGAAAATATTTGAAGAGATTATAGTTGAAAACTTCCCTAATATGGGAAAGTAAATAGTTAATCAAGTTATGCCAAGACACATATTAATCAAACTCTCAAAAATTAAATACAAAGAAAACATATTAAAAGTGTATTAATATATTCCTTTGTATTATAATAAAGAAGAAAGAATAATATAATAATACAATATAATAATAATATAATATAATATAATAATATAAAATAATAAAAAATATAAAAATAAATATAATAAATATATATATAAATATATAAATATAAAAATAAATAAAATAAATAAAATAAATATAAAAATAAATATAAAAATATAATATATATATTTTATATATATAAAAAAGACTGTTGATAAAGTGTTACTTTTAAAAAATAAAAATATAAACATAAATAAATAAATAAAATAAATATAAAAATAAATAAAATATAATAATATAATAAAGAAATAATATATATTATTTCTTTGTATTAAAATACAAAGAAAACATATTAAAAGCAGCAAGGGAAAAACAGCAAATAACACACAAGGGAATCCCCATAAGGTTAATGGCTGATCTTTCAGAGGAAACTCTGCCAGCCAGAAGGGACTGGCAGGACATATTTAAAGTGATGAAGGAGAAAAACCTGCAACCAACATTACTCTACCCAGCAAGGATCACATTCAGATTTGATGGAGAAATTAAAACGTTTACAGACAAGCAAAAGCTGAGAGAGTTCAGCACCACCAAACCAGCTTTACAACAAATGCTAAAGGAACTTCTCTAGGCAAGAAACACAAGAGAAGGAAAAGACCTACAATAACGAACCCAAAACAATTAAGAAAATGGAAATAGGAACATACATATCGATAATTACCTTAAATGTAAATGGACTAAATGCTCCCACCAAAAGACACAGATTGGCTGAATGGATACAAAAACAAGACCCTTATATATGCTGTCTACAAGAGACCCACTTCAGACCTAGAGACACATACAGACTGAAAGTAAGGGGTTGGAAAAAGATATTCCATGCAAATGGAAGCCAAAAGAAAGCTGGAGTAGCAATTCTCATATCAGACAAAATAGACTTTAAAATAAAGACTATTAGAAGAGACAAAAAAGGACACTACATAATGATCAAGGGATCGATCCAAGAAGAAAATATAACAACTGTAAATATTTATGCACCCAACATAGGAGCACGTCAATACATAAGGCAAATACTAACAGCCATAAAAGGGGAAATCGACAGTAACACATTCATAGTAGAGGACTTTAACACCCCACTTTCACCAATGGACAGATCATCCAAAATGAAAATAAATAAGGAAACACAAGCTTTAAATGATGCATTACACAAGATGGACTTAATTGATATTTATAGGACATTCCATCCAAAAACAATAGAGTACACATTTTTCCCTAGTGCTCATGGAACATTCTCCAGGATAGATCATATCTTGGGTCACAAATCAAGCCTTGGTAAATTTAAGAAAATTGAAATTGTATCAAGTATCTTTTCCGACCACAACGCTATGAGACTAGATATCAATTACAGGAAAAGATCTGTAAAAAATGCAAACACATGGAGGCTAAACAATACACTACTTAATAACGAAGTGATCACTTAATATCAAAGAGGAAATAAAAAATACCTAGAAACAAGTGACAATGGAGACACAATGACCCAAAACCTATGGGATGCAGCAAAAGCAGTTCTAAGAGGAAAGTTTATAGCAATACAATCCTACCTTAAGAAACAGGAAACATCTCGAATAAACAACCTAACCTTGCACCTAAACCAATTAGAGAAAGAAGATCAAAAAATCCCCAAAGTCAGCAGAAGGAAAGAAATCATAAAGATCAGATCAGAAATAAATGAAAAAGAAATGATGGAAATGATAGCAAAGATCAATAAAACTAAAAGCTGGTTCTTTGAGAAGATAAACAAAATTGATAAACCATTAGCCAGACTCATCAAGAAAAAAAGGGAGAAGACTCAAATCAATAGAATTAGAAATGAAAAAGGAGAAGTAACAACTGACACTGCAGAAATACAAAAGATCACGAGAGATTACTACAAGCAACTCTATGCCAATAAAATGGACAACCTGGAAGAAATGGACAAATTCTTAGAAATGCACCACCTGCCAAGACTGAATCAGGAAGAAATAGAAAATATGAACGGACCAATCACATGCACTGAAATTGAAACTGTGATTAAAAATCTTCCAACAAACAAAAGCCCAGGACCAGATGGCTTCACAGGCGACTTCTATCAAACATTTAGAGAAGAGCTAACACCTATCCTTCTAAAACTCTTCCAAAATATAGCAGAGGGAGGAACACTCTCAAACTCATTCTACGAGGCCACCATCACCCTGATACCAAAACCAGACAAGGATGTCACAAAGAAAGAAAACTACAGGCCAATATCACTGATGAACATAGATGCAAAAATCCTCAACAAAATACTAGCAAACAGAATCCAACAGCACATTAAAAGGATCGTACACCATGATAAAGTGGGGTTTATTTCAGGAATGCAAGGATTCCTCAGTATATGCAAAGCAATCAATGTGATAAACCATATTAACAAACTGAAGGATAAAAACCATATGATCATCTCAGTAGATGCAGAGAAAGCTTTTGACAAAATTCAACACCCATTTATGATAAAAACCCTGCAGAAAGTAGGCATAGAGGGAACTTTCCTCAACATAATAAAGGCCATATATGACAAACCCACAGCCAGCATTGTCCTCAATGGTGAAAAACTGAAAGCATTTCCACTAAGGTCAGGAACAAGACAAGGTTGCCCACTGTCACCACTCTTCTTCAACATAGTTTTGGAAGTTTTAGCCACAGCAATCAGAGAAGAAAAAGAAATGAAAGGAATCCAAATCGGAAAAGAAGAAATAAAGCTGTCACTGTTTGCAGATGACATGATACTATACATAGAGAATCCTAAATATGCTACCAGAAAACTATGAGAGCTAATCAATGAATTTGATAAAGTAGCAGGATACAAAATTATTGCACAGAAATCTCTGGCATTCCTATACACTAATGATGAAAAATCTGAAAGTGAAATCAAGAAAACACTCCCATTTACCACTGCAACAAAACGAATAAATAATCTAGGAATAAACCTACCTAAGGAGACAAAAGACCTGTATGCAGAAAATTATAAGACACTGATGAAAGAAATTAAAGATGATACAAATAGATGGAGAGATATACCATGTTCTTGGATTGGAAGAATCAACATTGTGAAAATGACTCTACTACCCAAAGCAATCTACAGATTCAATGCAATCCTTATCAAACTACCGCTGGCATTTTTAACAGAACTAGAATAAAAAATTTCACAATTTGTATGGAAACACAAAAGACCCCGAAGAGCCAAAGCAATCTTGAGAACAAAAAATGGAGCTGGAGGTATCAGGCTCCCTGACTTCATACTATACTACAAAGCTACAGTAATCAAGACAGTATGGTACTGGCACAAAAACAGAAAGATAGATCAATGGAACAGGATAGAAAGCCCAGAGATAAACCCATGCACATATGGTCACCTTATCTTTGATAAAGGAGGCAGGAATGTACAGTGGAGAAAGGACAGCCTCTTCAATAAGTGGTGCTGGGAAAACTGGACAGGTACATGTAAAAGTATGAGATTAGATCACTCCCTAACACCATACACAAAAATAAGCTCAAAATGGATTAAAGACCTAAATGTAAGACCAGAAACTATGAAACTCTTAGAGGAAAACATAGGCAGGACACTCTATGACATAAATCACAGCAAGATCCTTTTTGACCCACCTCCTAGAGAAATGGAAATAAAAACAAAAATAAACAAATGGGACCTAATGAAACTTCAAAGCTTTTGCACAGCAAAGGAAACCATAATCAAGACCAAAAGACAACCCTCAGAATGGGAGAAAATATTTGCAAATGAAGCAACTGACAAAGGATTAATCTCCAAAATTTACAAGCAGCTCATGCAGCTCAATAACAAAAAAACAAACAACCCAATCCAAAAATGGGCAGAAGACCTAAATAGACATTTCTCCAAAGAAGATATACAGAATGCCAACAAACACATGAAAGAATGCTCAACATCATTAATCATTAGAGAAATGCAAATCAAAACTACAATGAGATATCATCTCACACCAGTCAGAATGGCCATCATCAAAAAATCTAGAAACAATAAATGCTGGAGAGGGTGTGGAGAAAAGGGAACACTCTTGCACTGCTGGTGGGAATGTGAATTGGTTCAGCCACTATGGAGAACAGTATGGAGGTTCCTTAAAAAACTACAAATAGAATTACCATATGACCCAGCAATCCCACTACTGGGCATATACCCTGAGAAAACCAAAATTCAAAAAGAGTCATGTACCAAAATGTTCATTGCAGCTCTATTTACAATAGCCCGGAGATGGAAACAACCTAAGCGCCCATCATTGGATGAATGGATAAAGAAGATGTGGCACATATATACAATAGAATATTACTCAGCCATAAAAAGAAATGAAATTGAGCTATTTTTAATGAGGTGGATAGACCTAGAGTCTGTCATACAGAGTGAAGTAAGTCAGAAAGAAAAAGACAAATACCGTATGCTAACACATATATATGGAATTTAAGAAGAAAAAAAAATGTCATGAAGAACCCAGGGGTAAGACGGGAATAAAGACACAGACCTACTAAAGAATGGACTTGAGGATATGGGGAGGGTGAAGGGTAAGCTGTGACAAAGCGAGAGAGAGGCATGGACATATATATACTACCAAACGTAAGGTAGATAGCTAGTGGGAAGGAGCTGCATAGCACAGGGAGATCAGCTCGGTGCTTTGTGACGGCCTGGAAGGGTGGGTTAGGGAGTGTGGGAGGGAGGGAGACGCAAGAGGGAAGAGATATGGGAACATATGTATGTGTATAACTGATTCACTTTGTTATGAAGCAGAAACTAACACACCATTGTAAAGCAATTATACTCCAATAAAGATGTAAAAAAAAAGTTACAAACTGCTTTACAATGGGGCTGTACCATTTTGTGTTCCCACCTGCTTTGTATGAGGTCCAGTTGTCCACATTCTTGCCAACATGTGATATTGTCTTTTAAACTTTGGCTGTTCTAGTGGATATGTATTGGTATTTGTTATTTTAATTAGCATTTCTCAAATGAATAATGATATTGAACATCTTTTCCTGTGCTTCTTTGCCAGTTGCATATAAAAGTTTTAATTTTTGACAGATGACTAGACCTTTGTCAGATGAAGTCATTGCAGGCTACTCAGGCCAGCTTTCTTCTTTATTGGCAGCCCTGTGCATTCTGACTTTGACTACAGTAGTAGTAAATAAATAGTCTTGCTATGGGCAAAGCTTCACCTCCTTTACATGTGCTAAGAACTCAATGATAGACAGTCACAGAAGGAGGAGCCCTTTCCCTGTAGTGTTTAACCTCCTCAAATGTACTTGATGAAGACTATTTGATGGGACTATTCAGAAACCTTTTCTAGTCTCTGCCCTTATCTATGAGGAGGCCACATTTAAACCTGAGCGTCTTAGTGCCCCTTTGCTTGTCTCCACATACTCTAAGCCTTTGGTTCTCAAAACTCAAGAATATATAAAAAATAACTTGTGAGTGCTTGTTAAAAATGCAGACTTCTGGGGCTTCCCTGGTGGCGCAGTGATTACGAATCTGCCTGCCAATGGAGGAGACACGGGTTCGAGCCCTGGTCCGGGAAGATCCCACATGCCGCGGAGCAAGTAAGCCTGTGCGCCACAACTACTGAGCCTGTGCTCTAGAGCCCGTGTGCCACCACTACTGAAACCCGTGCGCCTGGAGCCCGTGCTCCACAACAAGAGAAGCCACCGCAATGAGAAGCCCGCGCACCTCAGCGAAGAGTAGCCCCTGCTTGCCGAAACTAGAGAAAGCCTGCACGCAGCAACAAAGACCCAACACAGCCAAAAATAAAATAGTAAATAATAAAAATAAATACTGGGCCTCCCCCTGCCGATTGATTTAGTAGATATGAATGAGCCCAGGAATCTGCATTTAATTAGCCTCTCCAGCTATTTCTTTTCTTTCTTTTTTTTTAAAATGAAAGCTTCTTTCTTTATTTATTTTTGGCTGTGTTGGGTCTTCGTTTCTGTGTGAGGGCTTTCTCTAGTTGTGGCGAGCGGGGGCCACTCTTCATCGCAGTGCGCGGGCCTCTCACTGTCGCGGCCTCTCTTGTTGCGGAGCACAGGCTCCAGACGTGCAGGCTCAGTAGTTGTGGCTCACGGGCCTAATTGCTCTGCAGCATGTGGGATCTTCCCAGACCGGGGCTCGAACCCGTGTCGCCTGCATTGGCAGGCAGATTCTCAACCACTGCGCCACCAGGGAAGCCCTCTCCACCTATTTCTGATCCTGGTTGCCACCGAGGCCAGGGTTTCAGGGAGGTGGGGTCCCAGGCAGGAGCTCATCATTCATTAGCTATTTATTGAGTGCTTACTAGGTGTGAAATATTATAGGGGATATGGCCCTTGTTCACCAAGAGTTTACATTGAGGGGGGAAATAAGACTTGAATGCAGATAAGGTAACAGCTGCTTGCTCTCCAGGTTAGAGTTAGACTGTTGTTTCTTTCTTGCTCACATTTCACTTTGTGCAAGCCTCACGTTGGTTTAGAATAATTTTTTCTAACTTATTTATTCACTTTTCTCTCTATCAGATTGTGTATTCCTTGAGGGCAAGTGAGCTTTACTGTTGACCTAAAGCATTTTTTTCAATCATCTTTTCTTATTCCTATAACTTTGATTTTGGCAATGACTTCAACCTTAGTACCTTGCTTGAGGCACTGTATGTTACAAAATGGTTTATCTTATCAATGATGCTTTATTATGTTACTGCTGCCATAACCATTCCCTTTGTCGTCTATCCATCTTGATGGCCTGGAAGAGAGGTAGCAAAGATCAGACATGCTCCATTGGCTTTTGTTTTCACAGCAGGTGGGACATGACTGTGGTCATGTGGGTGAGATGTCAAGGTGAGTCTCGGGAAGTACTCTACGGCACAACGTTTGGACTGGAAGTTAGGATGTTCAAAAGGGGGTGGTCCTTAGATTCACATTTATGCAGGCATTGTGACATTCTGAAGACTTATTTGCTCAAGTTCAAGCTGGAAAGATATGAGCACATAGGTTAAGTCTCCAAGGAGGAAGAGTGGGCAGTTTTAGATTTAGACCAGTCGGTATCTACTTTTCCTTCTTGAGACTGGAACGATTGTAAATTCTCTTCTGGGAGAAGAGCATTGCATTTGACTTGACACTGAGGAAAGGGTGACGGTAAGGATAATTTAACTAAGAATAGTCTTTCAAAACAGTTGAAATTTTGGAGAGAAAGAACTGGTATGGAATGATGGAGAATCAAAAAAATTTAAAGCTATATATGCTTGTATACACTTTGCTTTGAGAATTAAGGCAAATGGTAAAGTGAGCTCAAGAAATAGCTCTAATTTGTTTAATGTATTGGAATATATAAATGTCTTGAAATATGAGTCACTAATTAAGATTTAGGGATACTTTATTTTGGTGCTGGCTCAAGACGAATTTTTAGTTTAAGTTTTTCTCCATGGTATTCATTTTATATTGAAGTTAGATATTTGGTTGAGATTCCAAGTAAATTGTAGGATTTCTTTCTCTGGGCTATTTTGAGTTCTCTCCTCTTTCTGTACACAGGTCTGGTTTTTGGTTTAAGTGGCTTTGGTTAATGGGAATTAACACCTAACACCTGATTTAGATCTTGAGATTTGCCCAATATTATCCCCAAGTGCTAGAGTTTAAAAATATTTTTGGGTGGTGAGTGAGTGTGTGTATATGGCAGTGGTCAGAAAAAAGGAGCCAATGAGGGTTTTAGGAGTTGCTTCTTGTCTTAGCCCAGAGGGTGATGGTTGGTGTCATTAGGAGCAGAGGGTTTTTTTAGATGGGGAGGAATAAACATTTTTAGGATGAATGGCAGCTGGAAGCCAGTGATTGAATCTTGAAGCCCACCATTTTAGGCCTGCCTGAACCTCTTTCCCCACGAGATTACAAATGGTGCGATTAAGCAGGGAGGATGTTGAGGAAGGACCTTTCGGTTTGCTATCCTGGTGATTTTCCCTGGGGTTTCTGCTAGCTGTCTGGCAGGTATGTTCTGCTTTGTGGAAGAGGAAAGCCCTGTGTTCTCCTTCCAAGGGCAATGTGTCTGCTTTTTTGATTGAGATCTAATTAAACTCTGTACTACTAGTTTTTCATAAGCAGTGAGTTGTACCCGTAGGCAATAGAAAAACAGGTAAAAAAAGACAAATATACAGAGAGTGGTGTTCTAGAAGTTGAGTGAAGTGATGTTTGAGGATTTGAGTGATTTTTTTTCTCTCCACAGTGGAAGTGAAATCAAGTGAATGCCATTTTGTTGCCAGGAGCAACTGGGTCTGCTTGGTCCCTTAGCCAGGCAAATACAATAAGCTGCTTTGACTTCATTTTGTTTGGGTCTTTTAAACAGAGAAAGATTGGAAGCATCAGAGTGTTTCAGATTAAAAGGCTAAAGATACAGAAGTTCTATAACTGATATAAGAACAAGGAGTCATTTCTTTTTTTTAAAAAAATTTATTTACTTTTATTTGTTGCAGTGCATGGGCCTCTCATTGCAGTGGCTTCTCTTGTTGCAGAGCACGGGCTCTAGAGCACAGGCTCAGCAGTTGTGGTGCATGGGCTTAGCTGCTCCATGGCATGTGGCATCCTCCCAGACCAGGGCTCAAACCCGTGTCCCCTGCACTGGCAGGCGGATTCTTAACCACTGCACCACCAGGGAAGCCCGAGGAGTCATTTCTTATCCCACTCTGCTCATCTCAGAATCTTTCAACTATTCCCCATTGCCTCCGTATCACATCCCAATGGGCTGTGCTGAGATATATTGGTCCATTCAGCCTTTGGGGCAGCAGGAACCTGTTAACTGGTCATAGAGGTGGATTTGGCCTAGAGCTGCACAATTCAGAAATTTTCATGTTATCTCCAAGATAGGTAATATGTTTCACGTGTGTGTTCAAAGTATTTATTAGGTAAAAGTAAACATTTAAAAGCAAGCACAGTTTTGGTAACTCTGTTTTGGAATTTTCTTCCTTTTTTTCATATACCAGAAGCCTTAAAAAACAAACAAACAAACAAACAAAAAACAGGACCAGGCTCCTAACCTCTGAGAAACCTCAAGTACCTGCTTCACAGGCTTTCACAATATAGTGAAATTTCACAGGCTAATGGAGAAGGCAGACTTCCAGTAACTAATCACACAAAGAATTCATTGAAGTAAGAACTGGGTGCTTTGAGAAGGTATGAGAGCGGTCCTCTCCTATCTGGGCCATCAGGGAGGATTTCCCCAAGCAGATAAAACTGAAGAGGCTAGGGGAAGTCAGCCAAGTTTGGGGCAGGAGAGGGTTGACATAAGGAAGCAGAGGCAGTAAGTATCGATAACCAATTAGTTTTCAGGGACATAGGTGGACTTTAGGATGACTTTAACATTTTGGGTTTGGGCAAGTGGGTGAATGGTGGTAACTGGAGGAAAAATTATTTTCTGGTAATGGATGGGTAGATGATTAGTTCAATGGAGGTGTTGTATAAATATCTGATCTTGTGTTATAAGAAGGGCTTAGTTACTCTTGTTAAGTTAGAACTTCACAGTGTATAAGGCACTATATAGGTTCAGTGGGGAATAGAAGAATAGATTTATGGTTTCTGCTTTCAAGGAGCTTTTTTTTTTTTTTTTTTTGCAGTACGCAGGCCTCTCACTGTTGTGGCCTCTCCCATTGTGGAGCACAGGCTCCGGACGTGCAGGCTCAGCGGCCATGGCTCACGGGCCCAGTCGCTCTGCGGCACGTGGGATCCTCCTGGACTGGGGCACGAACCCATGTCCCCTGCATCAGCAGGCGGAGTCTCAACCACTGCGCCACCAGGGAAGCCCAAGGAGCTTATTCTTTAATTGCAGTCAAGGAGTTAAATAACCCCTGAAGATTCTAGTAACACTCTAAGACAACAGCAGGAGAAATGTTATAGGCAGTACACAAATGATTGCTAAGTGAATTGTATAGGTGCTTCTTGCTTTTCTGCAATTGGTATCCAAGTAGAATTGCTCATCTGGTTTTACTCTTGTTTTACTTTCATAGTTTGAGATGGGTTGAGGATAGCATGAGCTTGTTTAATAATACTGTGGGTTATTTGCTTTGGAATAACTCATTTTAACTTTAAATTTGTCTCATTTTACAGAAGAGGAAACTAAGGCATGAGAGGTTAAATAACTTTCCCTAAGTCATGTAGCTGGTAAATGGTAAAGTTGGGATTCAGATCTAGTCAACCTGAATCCAACGTCCCCTCTCCTCAGTTTTTAAAAAATCCTATTCTTTTTATTTTTGATTTTTACTAAATATATCCCCTATCTCCTAATTTTAGACATATATATTGTTTCTAATTTGGTGCCTGTATTTCTGGTTAGACCTTTAGGATAAAGTCCTGGAAGTGGATTTCCTGTACCAAGGAATGTAAAATCTTTAAGGTTCCTTAGAACATATCAAATTCTTTTCCAGAAAAGTTCAAAAAATTTACAGTCGAGATGTACTTTTCAATCCCATGTAGAAGCATTTTTCAATTTCACGTGGTTGTCTAAGCCAAGACAAATAAGAGGACTCAGTAACACTATGATAAAGATGGTGGTTAGGATAATGAATCACAGAATCTGTTAGAGCAGGAAGGAACTCCAGGTGTCATCTAGGCCACCTCTTTCTTTATTAATTAAGAGCCAAGGCTCAGAGAGCTTAAGGGACATAGTCCAAACCATACGTCTAACAGAGTCAGAGTTAGGATAAGAAGCTGCTCTTAGCACTGTGTGATACATTGAGTCAGAGTCTCTTGATGGTATGGATGATTCAGGGGTGTGCTGAAATGTCCATTTGGAGTCTCAATTGGAGATTTAACAGACTTCTAGTGTTTGAGTCAGCTTCATAGTTCCCCCTTGAAACTTCACAGTTGTGTCAGAGGGATATGGAAGTAACTCAGAGGGATCTGCCCCGAACTGAGAGGTCCAGTACCCACCCAAGGAGATAAAGAACTCTTCTGGGCCAGGGGGAACCCTGAAATCCCCTTTCATGAGTTCTCCTGCATCTGGCCTACTCTGATCCACAGGGATGATTCTGAACTCTCTTTTCGTTATTCTGTAGATGGTACAATATGTTTGAAGAAAGGGCTGCTCACATAATTCAAAACTCATATAATTCAAAACTGGTTTTCTATAGCACTGACCAAAAAAGAAGGAGGATATTTCTGTTTTTTATTGCTCGATCATGTAGCAATAGTGTAAACAGAATTTACAAATTGATTTGGCTTGGTATCCCTCTGGATAGGCTGGGTTAAGCTGTTAAACCTCAACATTTTAATGACTTAACACAATAAAGGGTTGCTTCTTGCAAAAATCTGATGCAGGCTGGTTGACTGTCTTCTATGTTGCCGATATGCCATGCCAAGGTTGCCAAAGCATGGGAAAAGAGAGTTAAAGGAGCCATATAGTCTCTTAACTGACTCAGCCTGGAAGTGACAAATGCCACAGTCCATTGGCCAGAACTAGAAACGTGGTTCTGACTCAAATGGAGAAGGGGCTGGGAAAAGTGCATGGAAGAGTATACAGATACTTGATGAGCCCTAATGGTCTCTTCCACACACTTGATGCTTGATACTTTGAAATTACCTGCTTAAAATTTTTTGTAGGCAATTTCATATCATTTCAAGTTTTAAGCATAAAGGTAAAACTTTCCTGTTACTTTCTTTCAAATATGCTTAAAGTGTAAGTGTTCGTTGAGTACACACTATCATTTTTAATAGATCTTTTGAGCCCCCTGTTAAAAACAATGAAACTTTTCAAAAATAGTTGTGAGATTTAGGTAAGTCATTTCACTTCTCTAAACCTGAATCCCAATTGAAAATGTGACTTAGCCCCTCATTCATGGGTATGTTGTGAAAATTAGATTAGAGATCACATGTAAAACACTTGACACAGTGCCTAGAACAAGGTAAGTGTTCAACGAATGTGGATTTTTCCTCTTTTTGGTATTGTTGATATTGTAATGGATCTACCACTGTCGACAGTGATACTGGATCCTCTGACTCAGAGGTGTATCCATGATCATTAGAAGATAGTGTACTTTACAGGAATAAGCGATGTTTTGGCCAAATTCTGGAGATGAAATGTCTTCATCTTCTATATGTTCTTATTTTGGTAGTCATGGGGAATTTCAAAGGCCATGCTCTCCCTGGAACCTTCTTCTTTATCTTGGGGATTTGGTGGACAACAAAGTGCATTCTGAAATATGCCTTCAAAAAGCACAAGCGGACTTCCTACCTTGATTCCAAAGTATTATTCCATCGAGTAGAAATTTTGGAGGGAATCATAATAGCTGGAATGGCTTTAACTGGTGAGTGACCCTTTTCTGTGTTCTGTCTGCTTTTTGGGGTATTTTCACATGCAAAGAGAAGATTCAATATCCAAACAAGAAATTGCTAAAATAAAATTTTTATTCAAAAACACCCAAATACATATTATAATTGTAATTTCCATCTGATATAATTTACTAGAAGGTGATACTTCATGTTTATACAAAGGGCTATTCCCTAATGAGTTAGTCATAGCAATTAACTTGCCTGCCCATTCAAGGTGAATTTCCTTTATAGAATTAGTTGGAGCCTTTAAAATAATTTTATATCAGTTATTCTGATGCCTGAAAGAGTAAACTCTATCAGAAACCATTTTTCAAAATGACACCAAAATAATCAAATGATTATGGGAAGGCTTCAATAATAAATCATTGCCGATAGGCTGTCCACACGGTCAGGCTGAAGAAAACTTATCTCCTGTGCTCATCCTCTTTGTGTGATTACTAAATTAGAGAGGGAGGTTGGGCCAGATGATTGTAAGGCCTTTCCATTGGCTCTATGATTCTGTAAAAATGTTCTGTGTTTTTAAAGTTTTAAAGAGAGGAATTTCGTTGCCAAATTCTATAGATTAATAAATAAAGCAGCATCTTCAAGAAAGCTTAAATGTTTGTGTAACTGACTGGACTCTATGCTGTATCTGTCTGTGCTTTCTCGGTTATCCTTAATTGGGGAGAAGCTGAACTCTAGCATTTTAATCCTGAACCAAGCACAACTCCCTACCCAAAGACATAGTGTGTAAGAAGGAAGTAATCAGATGCCATAGAACTAATCTCACAAATCTAAATCCAAAATTACTCAGGATTTATCTAGTCATTAAATTAAAATAGGAACTAAGTCCGTCAGTGGAACTGATCAGGGAACTCAGTGGAAATAAGATCATTAGCTTTGAAGATCTGAAATAGCTGTTTGACTAAATTGGCTATCTTTGACTAACAGTGATTATCCAAACCAGTATTTGATGCTCTAAAACCAGCCTAAAGAACCAGTGCTCAGCTGTTAGGGAACAGCCCCGAAAGATGAATCAATGTCATAAAAGGACACTATATTGGAGTAAGCAGTAGGCTGATCCTTCTGCATCTTCCTGCTTTCTCAATAAAGTTACGGAAAGATTGCTTAAAGTGTGATATGTCCCTCCGTAGGCATGCTTGGAGAACAGTTTATTCCTGGAGGACCGCACCTGACCTTATATGACTACAAAGAGGGCCAGTGGGTCCAACTCCTGGGCTGGCATCATTTTACCATGTACTTCTTCTTTGGGCTGCTGGGTGTGACAAACATCTTATGTTCCACCATCAGGTCACTTCCTGCCTCCTTTACCAAGTTAATGTTAGCAAATGCCTTATTTGTGGAGGGTAAGTATGAGTATTTTCATATACCTTTCACTATTATTGGACATTTATCTAGCCCTTTACAATAATACTCCTTTAGTGTCCTGGTGCAG
The DNA here is from genome assembly GCF_059928025.1 of Delphinapterus leucas. Taxonomy (NCBI): domain Eukaryota; kingdom Metazoa; phylum Chordata; class Mammalia; order Artiodactyla; family Monodontidae; genus Delphinapterus; species Delphinapterus leucas. The sequence goes on from NC_143132.1 coordinate 48,157,813, forward strand.
CCTTGATCCACAGGGCCATCTGTTTGGGCCATGGTGAGCTGTTGAGATGTCCTAGACAGGATGCCCAAGATTTTCCTTCCCTACTGACTCATTTAGTATAGCTGGACAAGTGCAATCATTCAATGTGTTTTATTCACATTTCACATCTGTCTTAAAGAACCACCTACCATGGTTATTTATCTCTGGTTTATCCTGGAGATTATTATTATTTCCATCTTTAACATGTGAAACTGAGCTCAGAGTAGTGAAGCATATATATCCTCAAACGAAGAGACCACTCACAGCAGAGTAGCTTCCATACCTACAAACTAGCCTTTTTAATATTGATATAGTAAAACTCCATCATTATATGATAAGCAGGGTCCAAAAAATTCAGTCACAGAAAAATGAGGTCCTAACATTTTTTTGTTCAGTTGGCCTCCCTGTTACTCTATAAGGAAACACTGAAAACAAGTATTTAATGATTTGTTTTCATTTATTTCATATGTAAAGTATAGATTGATCATAGAACTGAAAAAGCCCCCATTTATCAGGAGGCAGTCATTTCCTAACGTCCACCTTGCCTCCCACGTCTAAAGGTAAGAGCTTTTGCCAAACGCTCTTTGAAAACAAGAGCTAGATAAAAGTTGGGCACCAACAACTAAGCATGATTCTCATTATCTCAGGATGTTACCATATTTTGAATGAACATCCTTTCCTCCTCATCCAAATGAAAAGAATGAAGCTGAAGCCGGAATCTGTCCATGGGATTAAAAAATGTAGCTAGCTACTACTTCCTGGAAGCTTCCAGAGAATCTTGTCATACCCATCAAAGTACACTTTTATGATTTTTGTGTATATCTGCTGCCTCCAGTGGACTGAATTCCTTAAGGCGAGGCTTTGTCTCATTCCTCTGCCTATTCACCCTAACTCCTGCTGCCCTACCCTCATCATGCTTATTATTCATCCTTTTGCATAAAGGTGCTTTGAAATATAGTTGGTTGAAAATGTCATAACATATTGGAGGAGAGAATAAAGGTTGGGGAAGGGAAAAGGAGATTTCAAAGATTCCATCCTAAAGAGGTAGTGGTGACTCCAAAAATGGTAGAGGTTTCCATTATTGTGGGAAGCAGTGGGCACCTGATATGGACAAAGAAATGTGTGTGTTTGTAAAGTTGTGTGTCGAGAGAGAGAGAGAGAGAGAGAGAGAGAGAGAGAGAGAGAAACAGTAGGTAGTTCCATTAAAAAAGACGAACTATTTTTTCTCCCTGTATCAGGTTTTGTCTTCTACAATCACACTCATGGTCGGGAGATGCTGGACATCTTTGTGCACAAGCTTCTGGTCTTGGTCATCTTTTTGACAGGCCTCATTGCCTTCTTGGAGCTGTTCATACTGACCAATATAACTGTGGAACTTCTGCGGATAAGCTTTTTCCTACTTCAGGGAAGCTGGTTCTGGCAGGTGAGTTGGGCCTCCAATTAATGTACCTGGTATCGCCACTGATAACCTTCTCTCTTTGATTGGTGGGTGTTTTGCTGTAGAACCCAGAGGCTTCCTTCTGATGTGTTGCTGGTAGTGAGAATGTGGACCTTTGAGAGGTGATGTTTCTTTGAGTGGCTCGGTGGCCCTGGTGGGAGCGGTGATAGAGCAGCAGGGAAGGAGGTTGGGTGTGTACATTTTCGTCACACACCTGAGTATCCATTTTGTAGGAACTCTGAGCCAGTGCTTTTAGCTGGAAGAAGTTCCTGATGCTAAAGCAGCTTAAAGCCTAATGGGTAATAAGCTCAAGAAACATATGGAAGGCAGGAAAGGGAGGAAATTGTTATGTATTGAGAAACAACTATGTGCCCGCCACTGTACGGGACTTTTACATGCACATTGTTTCATTTTGTCCTCATGATGACTTGGACGTTAGGTATTATCATCCCCAATTTACTGACAAAGAAGACTCAGAGAGACAAAGTTACTTTCCCAGGATCACGCAGTAATGGAGCTAGCACCTAAGTGTGGGTCTGTCTGGCTCCAAACCCCAGGCACTTTCCATTTTACTGTTGACTCCCTAACGTTGGAGTGTTGAAAACATGTATTCCAATCAGTGAACATATACTTTATAGAGACTGATAAATCATAATCCAACATACATATATAGATGTAAAGAAAGTCTGGGATGAAAGGTGAATGTGGTTTAATCAGGGAATATTTCTTAGAGATTTTTAGTCACTAAAGTGCAGGGATTTGGGATGAGGAGGTTGTTCCAAGGATGTGCATTTCAGCGAGGAGTGGTAAGAAAGCACTGGTAGGCAAGAGGAAGAGAAACATCATGGTCAAAGCATCATGGCTAGGAAAGATGTGATATTTAAGCTTGCGGGGGACTAGAAAGGCTGTTGGAACAGAGGCTAGTAAAGAGAGGACTAGATTCAGGGCTTATTTTTAATTTAATTTAATTTATTTATTTATTTTTGGCTGTGTTGGGTCTTCGTTTCTGTGCGAGGGCTTTTTCTAGTTGTGGCTAGCGGGGGCCACTCTTCATCGCAGTGCGCGGGCCTCTCACTGTCGCGGCCTCTCTTGTTGCGGAGCACAGGCTCCAGACGCGCAGGCTCAGTAGTTGTGGCTCACGGGCCTAATTGCTCTGCAGCATGTGGGATCTTCCCAGACCAGGGCTCGAACCCGTGGCCCCTGTATTGGCAGGCAGATTCTCAACCACTGTGCCACCAGGGAAGCCCAGGGCTTATTTTGAAGGAAAAATGGTATAGAAAAAATAACAAATACCTTATCATGTGATAAAATTGATAATCGGTGAATTTAACCAGTTGGTATACAGAAGTTGTTCTGTGAGATTATTTATCATCTGCTGGGAATGGCATGTAAAACATGATTATGTATTCCATATCTCTTGATTGGAATGTTTTGCTATGTACATGTATTGCCAATTCAAAACTAAAAATAAATTTAAAAAAATTTAAAAGTCATAACTTCTGGTCAAGATGACACAGTGAGTTTATGCTTCCGTGTATCTCCTCTGCTTCAAACATATAACAATGACACATAAACTATCAAAAATACCTATAAAATAAAAAAGAAATCAAAAGAAGAGAAAAGTAAATGAAAGTAGGAGACTAAAAAATACGTAGTTGCGATTAAACAACACAAGCAAAAATAGGGCAAGCCACCTGTGGTCCAGACACAGAATAGAAATGCAGAGCCAGAGTAGAGCTGGGCTGCAGGCCTGAGGGCTCCAGGTCTAGGGTAGACATGGCAGTTGGTTCTTTGGCTCCAGGGGAGCTAAAAGGAAATTGAAGGGTTCCTCTTGATGTGGGGATAAAACCAGGTTCTTGGAACTCTTTTTAGTTATATGTTTACATATTCTCTACTCCTAATTGCTTTCCATCCATTTGATCTTTCACTTTCTGATAAAGGTCTGTTAAAATTTTATCTTATAGTTATGGATTTGTTAATTTCTCCTTATTTTCAATTTTTTCTTTAATGTCATGAGGCTGTATTCTGCTTCTCCCCTTCTAGTTTTTTGAGTTGAATGTTCACTTATTTTCAGTTTTTCTTGTTTTTAAATAAATACACCTAAGGCTATAGAATTTCTTCTATATACTAATGTAGCTACCTCCCGTGAGATTTGGCGTGTGGTAGCTTTCACTCTTGGGCAACTTGTTTTTTTTTTAACATCTTTATTGGAGTATAATTGCTTTACAATGGTGTGTTAGTTTCTGCTTTATAACAAAGTGAATCAGTTATACATATACATATGTTCCCATATCTCTTCCCTATTGTGTCTCCCTCCCTCCCACCCTCCCTATCCCACCCCTCTAGGTGGTCACAAACCACAGAGCTGATCTCCCTGTGCTGTGCGGCTGCTTCCCACTAGCTATCTATTTTATGTTTGGTAGTGTATATATGTTCATGCCAGTCTCTCATTTGTCACAGCTTACCCTTCCCCCTCCCAATATCCTCAAGTCCATTCTCTAGTAGGTCTGTGTCTTTATTCTCTTGGGCAATTTTGAATTTTGCATTTTCTATGTGCTTTCCTTTTTAATTTATGAGTTATTTAGGAGTGCACTTTTCAGTTTCCAAAAATATTTTTTCTTTTTATTATTTATTTTCAATTCAATTGCTTTGTATGTGTTCTCTTTGAAATGTGTTGGGACTTCCTTTGGGACATAGCCCAATGTCAGTGGTAGTAAATGTTCCATGTATCTGAAAAGAAAGTATATTCTGTCTTTGCTGTGTTGAAGATTCTACATATATTTATGAAATCAAGTTTCTTAAAGAGCTAAATATTCAGATAAAGAAGTTAGAAAGTAAGAAAAAAGGGGAGGGCTTCCCTGGTGGTGCAGTGGTTAAGAAACTGCCTGCCAATATAGGGGACACGGATTTGAACCCTGATCCGGGAAGATCCCACATGCCGCGGAGCAACTAAGCCTGTGCGCCACAACTACTGAGCCTGCGCTCTAGAGCCCACGAGCCACAACTACTGAAGCCCACGCACCTAGAGCCCGAGCTCTGCAATAAGAGAAGCCACTGCAATGAGAAGACCGCGTGCCGCAACTAGAGAAAGCCGCGCGCAGCAACAAAGACCCAATGCAGCCAAGAATAACTAAAAAATAAACTTATATAAAAAAAAAGTAAAAAGGGGAAACCCAAAGAGAGTTGAAGAAAGGAATAATAAAGGTAAGAGCAGAATTAATGAAACTAATTTGAGTTCCATTAATAATTAATGATTAATTAAATATCTGAGGGAGGAAGCTGTGGGGTGTCACAACTGAGAATAGGTTGGCTTAATTTTGTCCCTTTTGGCAGATAAATAATCTTTTCACATTTCCCCAGGAGCTTTTCTAAGGAAGAGATATGAGGTTAAAGTCTTGGGGCATAAATCTGAGATTATTTAAAAAATTTTCCAGCCATCATTATGTCTAGACTAGTATCTTTCTTTACCTGGCAGCCAGACTAAGTAACGTTTGGGACTTAAAGGAAAATGAACATTTCGTACCAATGCAAACACACACACTGGCAGGAAATGAAGCTTTAGCCATAGTACATCTCCTCCCCCGCCCCCTCCCTGTTAGATTCCTCTGAAACAAAAATGTTTCAGGGACTTAGGTGAATTTATTATGCTTCCATGTTTTGTTGCTATGAATGTTTATGCCCCAAACTCTATCTCAAGCTAATACTATTACATTGTGATTTCCTTTTCACCATATTTTTTTCTCTCGCTACTTCTCCATACATGGTTAATATTAAGCACAATACTAGTGCTTAAACAATATATAGACAGATTAGAGAAAAGGTACACCTAGATTCTTGGAACCATAAGTATGGTGAACTGAATGAGGCAAATGCTCACAGTGGCCATTTTTAAAATAACTCATCTATAAATAATTAGGTAGTAGACAAACCTGGAGGGAATTCCCCTCCCAACCTATTAAAAATGGTCTCTTTCCTAAACCACATTACAGCCAAATATATTTTCTCAAAAACCTAACCATGATGCAATTTAAAAAAGAAAAAAAAATCCCTTGGGTTCATTTATTCCATGAATCGTGTTTTCTGAGTCTGTGTGTGGGACAATATTTCTAAAGCTCACTTTAGAAAGCTCGCTTTGTCATTCTCAAATTCCCACCCTTCGTGGTCAGAGCCATGGCTCAGAGAGAATCAGGAAATGAGGAAGACACACCTGCTGCCTTTGCTTCTCAAGATGTTGGACAATTGCTTCAGCTGTACCTCCCAGCTCCACTAATTGCACCAGCAACTCCCATGATCCCCAGATCTCTAAGCCCAAACTAAAACCCAGCCTTGTCTTACCTTTAAGAACGATAAAAGTTCATTTGAAAATGACAAAAAGACCCAACTAAGCAGCAGTGGTCTGAGGTCTGATATGGTAGATCAAACACTTGTTTGGGCTTATAGTGTTGAAATAAGTGACTGGAAAATAAGAAAGAAAACACTAGGAAAGTCGAACTAACATATAGGTAATGGGCCCTGGCTGGATGCCTATTAGAGAAGATAATTATTTACATTTTAAATGTGATACTAATGAAGCTTAAACTAGTCTAAAACAGATGTTCAGGAGTGACATACAAGATACAGCAAGAAAAAAATTCTTTTTCAGACCTTTTTTTTCTTGGAATTTTATATTAGGAAGGAAATTAGGACAGCAGATGAAAGAATAGTGACTAACTTTTACATTTAAAGGAAGATTTAATGGGTTGTGGCATTATCTGGCCTTAATTTTCAACTTTCCTAATTTACTTGGGTTTAGCCTGAAGTGACTTTCCAAACGTTTCTATGGCTTTCAGTATAATCACATCTGTTAACTCTGTTCACAGGCTTCACAGTGGCCTTCAGTCAAATATTTAGCGTTCAGTATATTAGGCTATGAGGATCCCAGTGAGATTAGCAGTAGAGGGTGCTCAAAGTTTCTCTTTTCCTGGTGTAAAACAGTAAATGCTTTGGTAAAATTGATGATGACTGAGAGATTTCATTTTGGAAGCTCCAAAAAAGGGTTGTGACTATGGCATGGAGGGAGAAGTCTGTGAGCCTCCAGGTCAAGCAGACCTGGGTCTGAATTCTGGATATACCATATTAATCACATGACCATAGACTAGCTATTCTGTGAGCTTAAGTTTCCTCAAATAAAAAATAGAAATGATGTCTCATGAGACTGTTGCTTGAATGAAATATTCCAACCTGAAAATACCTCATGCCTTGAGGAGATATTGTTAATTCCATAGGAAGAGGGTTGAGAAAACTTCCAGAAGAAGGCAAACTTGTGTTGGGGTTTGAAAGATGGTTGAGAGTCACCAGTGTGTCCAGGCTTGAGCTTTAGGACAGTTGATACTCTTCTGCTTATTTCAGCCTTAGCTCCTTCCTGTATTAGTGTCCTAGGGCTGCAGTCACAAATTCCCACAAGCAGGAAGACTTAAAACAATGGAAATTTATGCTTCACTGTTCTGGGAGATGGAACTAAGAATCAAGGTGGCAGCAGGTTGATTCTGTCTTGGGGGCCCAAAGGGAGAATTTGTCCCATGCTACCCTCCTAGTCAGTTGCCAGCAATCCTTGACTTGGCAGCATGACTCCAATCTCTGCCTCCATAGTCACACCTGTGTGTTTCTGTGCACCTGTGTCTTCATATGGACTTCTTATAAGGACACCCATCATTAGATTCAGGGCCAGTTCTGATCCAATATGACCTCATCTCATCTGGATGACATCTACAAATAACTTATTTCCAAATGAGGTCACATTCACAGGTATCTGGGGTTAGGGTTTCAACATGCCCTTTTACAGGGCACCATTTAGCCCACAACAACTGCTAAGTCTTCCCTCTGGGAGCTGGAGCAAATCACTCCCCAATCAGGGGTAGATGGGTGGTGTGGACGGCGTTGAAGGAACATAGGTGACACTGATAGGTGGGAACTGGAGAGCTAGTCCATTGTGCATTAAACTCAACCTTCCTAAAAGGCCCTTTCTTGACCCAGAATTTCTCTGTCATCCTCCCTGAATTGATGAGAGAGGAGGACATGAGAGGCAGATTCTCATGGTCCTGGCACCCTAACTAAAATGGCTGGGCCCCCTGAACTGAGAATTGACTACATGACTTCTTGTAGGAAACTTGTCAGTTTCCTTCTTGTCATTTCCAAACAGTGAGCACAGAGGAGCCAGCAAGTCTCGCTTTCTTACAGGGCCTTCAGAGACCTGGGTTCTGGTCACTGTGGTCTCCACAGTGAGCTTTCCTAACAGTATATAAAGGGGTATTGCAAAACACGGATATGTCCAAACAGCAGGCAAACTAGCTGGGTGGCATTTTCCTCCTGGAGTTTCTGGATACTGTAGGTTCAGATCTCTAATCTGATGACTGATCTATCTTTTGCCAGTGGTGTTAACTCCTCATTCCTTTAGAACGTTACCATGTCCTAATTCAGAATCCCCAGCCCTTGGTGGGTGAGACACAGCAGCAATGACGCAAATACTTTTGTAACTGTTTGGAGATGGAAGGGCAGGCTCGTGCGTTACTTAGTTTTCTTATCTCTAAAATAGAGACAACAAAGGGACTCTGTCTCCTGGGATGTAGAGGAGGGCAGGAAGGAGTTATTACACAGTACCTTGCTAATTTCCACTCATGATATTTTGGAAAACTTTATGAATGTGACATTGGTTAATAAATAAAATGCATAGCACCAGAGTAAAAATAAAGACCTCTGGATTGCTCCACTTGGTGAGGCAACTACCAACCTGAATGATGAATTGATGGAGAGCACGTGTTGTGGCTCATGCTTTGGAAAAAAAATAGAAATATTTCTATTTTTAGAAATAAGCTGAGACTGCAGACTTTTGTGTGAAGTTCCCTAATTTTTTAAATGTTGAAAACTAATTCAACTTATTTTAAAAAGTGTGCAGGCCAGGTAAAGCATGTCTGTGATGCAGTTGTGGCCCAGGGTCTGCCAGTCTCTAATCTGTGTTTTAAGGGTAAGACAGTAGTACCATGTCTTCATGGGACCAACTACCATCTCAGTACTGATTGTTCAAACCGTATCAGAACTGCTGAGATGACTCACATGGACCCTGTTGTCCAGGCCACTGTCCTTCATACTGCTCCACTGAGAAAGGCTAAATGATGAAAGAGAGTGTGGGGTAGAAGAAAGAACACACAGAGTTTTGCAGCCAGACGGTCATGATTTGGAACCCTGTCTTAGTCATTTGACCATTTTGCAATGTTGGGGAAGTTACTGAAGTCTCTGAGTTCCAGTTTTACCCTCTGTAATATGGGGATAATGATACCTTCTTCCTGGGGTTGTTGTGAGAATGAGAATTACTGTGAAGTTTATGTGTATGAGTGTGGTTAAAGTGCCTGACACATGGCAGTACATCTACCAAGTGGTACAAATGGCAGTTCTCCTTCCAACTAAAGGGAATCCTTTAAAATGGGAAACAGGGACAAGTGATTAAGGCACAAATCTTAGCTTTCCCCGATTTATTCACATTACTTGAAATTTCAAACAGAAACGGTTTCACTCAATATTATAAACTAAATCCTTTTTTTTTTCCCCTGTAAGATTTCATTTATTAGATGTATGATCAGGAGCAAATCACTAAACCAGCTAATTTTCTCATCTGGTTAAAGAGGATAACAATACATTAACTTGGGATAATAGCACATTATTGGGGACTTCCCTGGTGGCACAGTGGTTAAGAATCCACCTGCCAATGCAGGGGACATGGGTTGGAGCCCTGGTCCGGGATGATCCTACACGCCACGGAGCAACTAAGCCCGTGCGCCACAACTACTGAGCCTGCGCGCTAGAGCCCACGAGCCACAACTACTGAAACCTGCGCGCCTAGAGCCCGTGCTCCACAACGAGAGAAGGCACCGCAGTGAGAATCCGGCACACCTCAATGAAGAGTAGCCCCTACTCACCGCAACTAGAGAAAGCCTGCACGCAGCAATGAAGACCCAACGCAGCCTTAAAAAAAAAAAAAAAAGACCACATTATTGAAGGGCCATAGTAAGGAAACCTCCTAAGCACTGTAACTGACACATAGTTAGCTAATATGATAGACATTTGTACAATTATCCATGTAATTATCTTGGTTTTGTATTTCATTTGGATCTTGAAACCTGACATCTGTTCCTCTATCTACCTATCATCTATGTATCTTAATTTTTTATTGGAGTAAAATTCTTATAACATAGAATTAACCTTCCTTCCTTCCTTCCTTCCTTCCTTCCTTCCTCCCTCCCTCCCTTTTCCAGTTTTATTAAGGAATAATTGATGTACAGCCCTGTATAAATTTAGAGTGTACAGCATAATGATTTCACTTACCTAATGAAATGATTACCAAAATAAGTTTAGTGAACATCCATCATCTCATGTGCAAACAAAATTAAAGACAAAGAAAAAAATTCTTTTTCCTGTGATAAGAAATTTTAGAATTTACCCTAACTTTCATATATAACATACAGCAGTGATAATTCTATTGATCATATTGTACATTATATTACTTATTTATTGTATAACTGGAGGTTTGTACCTTTTGAGTGCCTTTTCCAATACCTCTTCCTTCCACCTTCCACTTCTGGTAACCACAAATCTGATCTCTTTTTCTAAGAGTTTGTTTGTTTTTGAAGTATAATTGAAAAATAAACATAAAAATTTTAATTGTTAGTCCCTCATGCACAACATAGTGATTTGATATTTCTATACATTTCAAAATGATCACCACAGTACTCTAGTTGCCATCTGTCACCATACAAAGCTATTACATAATTATTGATTATTCCCAACACTGTACATTTCATACCTGTGACTCATTTATTTTGTGACTGGAAGCTTGTACCTCTTAATCTCCCTCACTGATTTCTCTCATCCCCCCCCCACCTCTCTCCTCTCTGGGAACATTTTATGCATTTTAAAGTGTATACTTCAGCAGCGTTTAGTACATTCACAGTGTTGTGCAACTATCACCTCTATTTAGTTCTAAAACATTTTCATCACCCCAAAAGGAAACCACGGATCCATTAACCAGTCATTTCCTTTTCCTCTCCTCCCAGTCCCTGGTTACCACTCTGCTTTCTGTCGCTATGGATTTACCTATTCTGGATATTTCATATAAACAGAATCATGCAATATGTTACCTTTGGTGTCTAGTTTCTTTCTCTAACATAATGTTTTCAAGGTTCATCCATGTTGTATTATATATTAATATGTCACTTTTTATGGCTGAATAATATTCTGTTGTATGGAAATACCACATGGTGCTAATTCATCATCAGCTGACGGACATTTGAATTGTTCTTAACTTTTGGCTCTTGTGAATAATGCTGCTATGAACATTTGTGTAGAAGTTTTTGTTTGAATACCTGCTTTCAATTATTTTGGGTATGTTTAGTACCTAGAATGAAATGGCCAAGTCATGTGATAATTCTATATTTAACTTTTTGAGACACTGTCAAATTGTTTTCCACATAGCTGTACCATTTTACATTCTCACCAGCAATGTATAACGATTCCAATTTCACCATATCCTTACCAGCACTTGTTACTTATTATTATTATTACCATCCTAGGAGGTGTGAAGTGGTATCTCATAGTGGTTTTGATTTGCATTTCTCTAATAACTAATGATGTTCATAATTTTTTCTTGAGCTTATCGACCATTTATACACTTTCTTTTGGGAAATGAGTCTTCTATTCCTTTGCCCATTAAAATTTTTTTAGCTTTTTGTTGAGATTTAGGAGTTCTTTATATATTCTTGATATCAATTCCTTACCAGATATGTGATTTGCAAGGATTTTCTCCTATGCTGTGATTGTCTTTTCATTTTCCTGATCGTGTCGTTTGATGCAAAAAAGCTTTTTTTATTAATAGCTCAGCTTTTTTTAAATTATTTTTTTACATCTTTATTGGAGTATAATTGCTTTACAATGGTTTGTTAGTTTCTGCTTTATAACAAAGTGAATCAGTTATACATATACATATGTTCCCATATCTCTTCCCTCTTGCATCTCCCTCCCTCCTATACTCCCTATCCCACCCCTCCAGGCGGTCACAAAGCACCAAGCTGATCTCCCTGTGCTATGCGGCTGCTTCCCACTAGCTATCTACCTTATGTTTGGTAGTATATATATGTCCATGCCTCTTTCTCGATCTGTCACAGCTTACCCTACCCCCTCCCCATATCCTCAAGTCCATTCTCTACTAAGTCTGTGTCTTTATTCCTGTCTTACCCCTAGGTTCTTCATGACATTTTTTTTTAATTCCATATATATGTGTTAGCATATGGTATTTGTCTTTCTCTTTCTGACTTACTTCACTCTGTATGACAGACTCTAAGTCTATCCACCTCATTACAAATAGCTCAATTTCGCTTCCTTTTATGGCTGAGTAATATTCCATTGAATATATGTGCCACATCTTCTTTATCCATTCATCCGATGATTGACACTTAGGTTGTGTTTCCATCTCTGGGCTATTGTAAATAGAGCTGCAATGAATATTTTGGTACATGATTCTTTTTGAATTATAGTTTTCTCAGTGTATATGCCCAGTAGTGGGATTGCTGGGTCATATGGTAGTTCTATTTGTAGATTTTTAATGAACCTCCATACTGTTCTCCATAGTGGCTGAACCAATTCACATTCCCACCAGCAGTGCAAGAGTGTTCCCTTTTCTCCACACCCTCTCCAGCATTTATTGTTTCCAGATTTTTTGATGATGGCCATTCTGACTGGTGTGAGATGATATCTCATTGTAGTTTTGATTTGCATTTCTCTAATGATTAATGATGTTGAGCATTCTTTCATGTGTTTGTTGGCAATCTGTATATCTTCTTTGGAGAAATGTCTATTTACGTCTTCTGCCCATTTTTGGATTGGGTTGTTTGTTTTTTTGTTATTGAACTGCATGAACTGCTTATAAATTTTGGAGATTAATCCTTTGTCAGTTGCTTGGTTTGCAAATATTTTTTCCCATTCTGAGGGTTGTCTTTTGGTCTTGTTTATGGTTTCCTTTGCTGTGCAAAAGCTTTGAAGTTTCATTAGGTCCTATATTTTAATTTTTGTTTTTATTTCCATTTCTCTAGGAGGTGGGTCAAAAAGGATCTTGCTGTGATTTATGTCATAGAGTGTTCTGCCTATGTTTTCCTCGAAGAGTTTGATAGTTTCTGGCCTTACATTTAGGTCTTTAATCCATTTTGAGCTTATTTTTGTGTATGGTGTTAGGGAGTGATCTAATCTCATACTTTTACGTGTACCTGTCCAGTTTTCCCAGCACCACTTATTGAAGAGGCTCTCCTTTCTCCACTGTACATTCCTGCCTCCTTTATCAAAAATAAGGTGACCATATGTGCGTGGGTTTATCTCTGGGCTTTCTATCCTGTTCTATTTATCGATCTTTCTGTTTTTGTGCCAGTACCATACTGTCTTGATTACTGTAGCTTTGTAGTATAGTCTGAAGTCAGGGAGCCTGATTCCTCCAGCTCCATTTTTCGTTCTCAAGATTGCTTTGGCTATTCGGGGTCTTTTGTGTTTTCATACAAATTGTGAAATTTTTTGTTCTAGTTTTGTTAAAAATACCAGTGGTAGTTTGATAAGGATTGCATTGAAACTGTAGATTGCTTTGGGTAGTAGAGTCATTTCACAATGTTGATTCTTCCCATCCAAGAACATGGTATATCTCTCCATCTATTTGTATCATCGTTAATTTCTTTCATCAGTGTCTTATAATTTTCTGCATATAGGTCTTTTGTCTCCTTAGGTAGGTTTATTCCTAGATATTTTATTCTATTTGTTGCAATGGTAAATGGGAGTGTTTTCTTGATTTCACTTTCAGATTTTTCATCATTAGTATATAGGAATGCCAGAGATTTCTGTGCATTAACTTTGTATCCTGCTACTTTACCAAATTCATTGATTAGCTCTAGTAGTTTTCTGGTAGCATCTTTAGGATTCTCTATGTATAGTATCATGTCATCTGCAAACAGTGACAGCTTTACTTCTTCTTTTCCGATTTGGATTCCTTTTATTTCCTTTTCTTCTCTGATTGCTGTGGCTAAAACTTCCAAAACTATGTTGAATAAGAGTGGTGAGAGTGGGCAGCCTTGTCTTGTTCCTGATCTTAGTGGAAATGCTTTCAGTTTTTCACCATTGAGGACAATGTTGGCTGTTGGTTTGTCATATATGGTCTTTATTATGTTGAGGAAAGTTCCCTCTATGCCTACTTTCTGCAGGGTTTTTATCATAAATGGGTGTTGAATTTTGTCAAAAGCTTTCTGTGCATCTATTGAGATTATCATATGGTTTTTCTCCTTCAATTTGTTAATATGGTGTATCACATTGATTGATTTGCATATATTGAAGAATCTTTACATTCCTGGAATAAACCCTACTTGATCATGGTGTATGATCGTTTAAATGGGCTGTTGGATTCTGATTGCTAGCATTTTGTTGAGGATTTTTGCATCTATGTTCATCAGTGATATTGGCCTGTAGTTTTCTTTCCTTGTGACATCCTTGTCTGGTTTTGGTATCAGGGTGATGGTGGCCTCGTAGAATGAGTTTGGGAGTGTTCCTCCCTCTGCTATATTTTGGAAGAGTTTGAGAAGGATAGGTGTTAGCTCTTCTCTAAATGTTTGATAGAATTCACCTGTGAAGCCATCTGGTCCTGGGCTTTTGTTTGTTGGAAGATATTTAATCACAGTTTCAATTTCAGTGCTTGTGTTTGCTCTGTTCATGTTTTCTATTTCTTCCTGATTCAGTCTTGGCAGGTGGTGCATTTCTAAGAATGTGTCCATTTCTTCCAGGTTGTCCATTTTATTGGCATAGAGTTGCTTGCAGTAATCTCTCATGATCTTTTGTATTTCTGCAGTGTCAGTTGTTACTTCTCCTTTCTCATTTCTAATTCTATTGATTTGAGCCTTCTCCCTTTTTTTCTTAATGAGTCTGGCTAATGGCTGATCAATTTTGTTTATCTTCTCAAAGAACCAGCTTTTAGTTTTATTGATCTTTGCTATCATTTCTTTCATTTCTTTTTCACTTATTTCTGATCTGATTTTTATGATTTCTTTCCTAACTTTGGGGTTTTTTTGTTCTTCTTTCTCTAATTGCTTTAGGTGCAAGGTTAGGTTCTTTATTCGAGATGTTTCCTGTTTCTTAAGGTAGGATTGTATTGCTATAAACTTTCCTCTTAGAACTGCTTTTGCTGCATCCCATAGATTTTGGGTCGTCGTGTCTCCATTGTCATTTGTTTCTAGGTATTTTTTAATTTCCTTTTTGATTTCTTCAGTGATCACTTCATTATTCAGTAGTGTATTGTTTAGCCTCCATGTGTTTGTATTTTTTTACAGATCTTTTCCTGTAATTGATATCTAGTCTCATAGCGTTGTAGTCAGAAAATATACTTGATACAATTTCGATTTTCTTAAATTTACCAAGGCTTGATTTGTGACCCAAGATATGATCTATTCTGGAAATGTTCCATGAACACTTGAGAAAATGTGTATTCTGTTGTTTGTGGATGGAATGTCCTCTAAATATCAATTAAGTCCATCTTGTTTAATGTATCATTTAAAGCTTGTGTTTCCTTATTTATTTTCATTTTGGATGATCTGTCCATGGGTGAAAGTGTGGTGTTAACGTCCCCTACTATGAATGTGTTACTGTCGATTTCCCCTTTTATGGCTGTTAGTATTTGCCTTATGTATTGAGGTGCTCCTATGTTGGGTGCATAAATATTTACAATTGTTATATCTTCTTCTTGGATCGATCCCTTGATCATTATGTAGTGTCCTTCTTTGTCTCTTCTAATAGTCTTTATTTTAAAGTCTATTCTGTCTGATATGAGAATTGTTACTCCACCTTTCTTTTGGTTTACATTTGCATGAAATATCTTTTTCCATCCCCTTACTTTCAGTCTGTATGTGTCTCTGGTCTGAAGTGGGTCTCTTGTAGACAGTATATGTATAGGTCTTGTTTTTGTATCCATTCAGCCAATCTGTGTCTTTCGGTGGGAGCATTTAGTCCATTTACATTTAAGGTAATTATTGATATGTATGTTCTTATTCCCATTTTCTTAATTGTTTTGGGTTCGTTATTGTAGGTCTTTTCCTTCTCTTGTGTTTCTTGCCTAGAGAAGTTCCTTTAGCAGTTGTTGTAAAGCTGGTTTGGTGGTGCTGGACTCTCTCAGCTTATGCTTGTCTGTAAAGGTTTTAATTACTCCATCAAATCTGAATGAGATCCTTGCTGGGTAGAGTAATATTGGTTGCACGTTTTTCTCCTTCATCACTTTAAATATGTCCTCTAGTCCCTTCTGGCTTGCAGAGTTTCTGCTGAAAGCTCAGCTGTGAACCTTATGGGGATTCTCTTATGTGTTATTTGTTGTTTTTCCCTTGCTGCTTTTAATATGTTTTCTTTGTATTTAATTTTTGACAGTTTGATAAATATGTGTCTTGGTGTATTTCTCCTTGGATTTATCCTGTATGGGACTCTCTGTGCTTCCTGGACTTCATTAACTACTTCCTTTCCCATATTAGGGAAGTTTTCAACTATAATCTCTTCAAATATTTTCTCAGTCCCTTTCTTTTTCTCTTCTTCTTCTGGAACCCCTACAATTCGAATGTTGGTGCGTTTAATGTTGTCCCAGAGGTCTGTGAGACTGTCCTCAGTTCTTTTCATTCTTTTTTCCTTATTCTGCTCTGCAGTAGTTATTTCCACTATTTTATCTTCCAGGTCACTTATCCGTCCTTCTGCCTCAGTTATTCTGCTATTGATCCCATCTAGAGTATTTTTAATGTCATTTATTTTGTTGTTCATCATTGTTTGTTTCATCTTTAGTTCTTCTAGTTCCTTGTTAAATATTTCTTGCATTTTGTCTATTCTATTTCCAAGATTCTGGATCGTCTTTACTATTATTTTTCTGAATTCTCTTCCAGGTAGACTGCCTATTTCCTCTTAATTGTTAGGTCTGGTGGGTTTTTATCTTGCTCATTCATCTGCTGTGTGTTTTTCTGCCTCTCATTTTGCTTATCTTACTGTGTTTGGGGTCTCCTTTTTGTAGGCTGCAGTTTCATAGTTCCCATTGTTTTTGGTGTCTGTCCCCAGTGGCTAAGGTGGTTCAGTGGGTTGTGTAGGCTTCCTGGTGGAGGGTACTAGTGCCTGTGTTCTGGTGGATGAGGCTGGATCTTGTCTTTCTGGTGGGTAGGTCCACGTCTGGTAGTGTGTTTTGGGGTGTCTGTGGACTTATTATGATTTTAGGCAGCCTCTCTGCTAATGGGTGGGGTTGTGTTCCTGTCTTGCTAGTTGTTTGGCATAAGGTGTCCAGCACTGTAGCTTGCTGGTCGTTGAGTGAAGCTGGGTGCTGGTGTTAAGATGGAGGTCTCTGGGAGATTTTCGCCGTTTGATATTATGTGCAGCTGGGAGGTCTCCTGTGGACCAGTGTCCTGAAGTTGGCTCTCCCACCTCAGAGGCACAGCACTGACTCCTGGCTGCAGCACCAAGAGCGTTTCATCTGCACAGCTCAGAATAAATTGGAGAAAAATTAGAAAGAAAGAATTAGTAGAAGTAGAAATAAAGAAAGAAAGAAAAGGGAGGGAGGGAGGGAGGGAGGGAGGAAGAAGTGACGGAAAAAAGAAAGAAGATAAAGTAAAATAAAATAAAGTATGTTAAAATATAATAAAGTTATTAAAATAAAAAAAATTATTAAGAAAAAAGATTATAAAAAAAACAATGGTCTGATAGAACCGTAGGACAAATGGTGGAAGCAAAGCTATATAGTCAAAATCTCACACAGAAGCATACACATACACACTCACAAAAAGAGGAAAAGGGGAAAAAATAATAAATCTTGCTCTCAAAGTCCACCTCCTCAGTTTGGGATGATTCGTTATCTATTCATGTATTCCACAGATGCAGGATACATCAAGTTGATTGTGGAGCTTTAATCCGCTGCTTTTGAGGCTGCTGGGAGAGATTTCCGTTTCTCTTCTTTGTTCTCACAGCTCCCAGGCGCTCAGCTTTGGATTTGGCCCCCCCTCTGCGTGTAGGTCGCTGGGGGACGTCTGTTCTTTGCTCAGACAGGACGGGGTTAAAGGAGACGCTGCTTCCGGGACTCTGGCTTACTCAGGCCAGAGGGAGGGAGGGGCACGGAATGGAGTGCAAGCCTGTGGCGGCAGAGGCCGGCGTGACGTTGCACCAGGTGCGCTGTGCGTTCTCCCGGGGAAGTTGTCCCTGGATCCCGGGACCCTGGCAGTGGTGGGCTGCACAGGCTCCCCGGAAGGGGTGAGTGGATAGTGACCTGTGCTCGCACACAGGCTTTTAGGTGGCGGCAGCAGCAGCCTTAGCATCTCCTGCCCGTCTCTGGGGTCCGTGCTTTTAGCCACGGCTCGCGCCCGTCTCTGGAGCTCCTTTAAGCAGCGCTCTTAATCCCCTCTCCTCACGCACCAGGAAACAAAGAGGGAAGAAAAAATCTCTTGCCTCTTCGGCAGGTCCAGACTTTTCCCCGGACTCCCTCCCGGCCAGCCGTGGTGCACTAACCCCCTTCAGGCTGTGTTCCCACGGCCAACCCCAGCCCTCTCCCTGCGCTCCGACCGAAGCCCAAGCCTCAGCTCCCAGCCCCACCTGCTCCGGAAGGTGAGCAGACAAGCCTCTCGGGCTGGTGAGTGCCGGTCGGCCCTGATCCTCTGTGCGGGAATCTCTCCGCTTTGCCCTTCACACCCCTGTTGCTGTGCTCTCCCCCGTGGCCCCGATGCTTTCCCCCTCCGCCACCCGCAGTCTCCGCCCGCGAAGGGGCTTCCTAGTGTATGGAAACCTTTACTCCTTCACAGCTCCCTCCCTCTGGTGCAGGTCCTATCCCTATTCTTTTGTCTCTGTTTATTCTTTTTTCTTTTGCCCTACCCAGGTACGTGGAGGGTTTCTTGCCTTTTGGGAGGTCTGAGGTCTTCTGCCAGCGTTCAGTAGGTGTTCTGTAGGAGTTGTTCCACGTGTAGATGTATTTCTGGTGTATCTGTGGGGAGGAAGGTGATCTCCACGTCTGACTCTTCCGCCATCTTCCCGGAAACCTCTGAGCTTTGTTTTTATTTATTTATTCATTTTTGGCTGTGTCAGGTTTTCGTTGCTGCGCACGGGCTTTCTCTAGTTGCGGTGAGCAGGCGCTACTCTTCATTGTGGTGTGTGGACTTCTCATTTCGGTGGCTTCTCTTGTTGTGGAGCACAGGCTCTAGGCACAGGGGCTTCAGTAGTTATGGCATATGGGTTCAGTAGTTGTCACATGCAGGCTCTAGAGCGCAGGCTCAGCAGTTATGGCACACGGGCTTTGTTGCTTCGTGGCATGTGCGAGCTTCCTGGACCAGGGCTCGAACCCGTGTCCCCTGCATTGGCAGACGGATTCTTAACCACTGCGCCACCAGGGAAGCCCCCACCAAAACTTTTAATTTTGATGTGTTTTTGGTGTCATGTATAAGAAATCAGCACTAAATCCCAGGTCATGAAGGTGTTTCCTTAGTTTTCTTCTAAGAGTTAGGATTTTAGTTCTCATGTTTAGGTTTTTGATCCATTTCGTGTTAATTTTTGAATGGGGTGTAATGTAAGAGTCCAAATTCTTTTTTTTTTTTGCTTGTGGATATCTAGTTTCCCCAGCACCATTTGTTGAAGATACTTTAGTTTCCCCATTGAATGGCCTTGGCACTCTTTTCAAAAACCAGTTTACTACAGGTGTATGGGCTTATTTCTGGACTCTCAATTCTATTTCATTGATCTGTATGTCTACCATTATGTTAGTACCACAATGTTTTGATTACTGTAGTTTTTGTAGTAAGTTTTGAAATCAGGAAGTGTAAGTCTTACAACTTTGCTTTTCTTCTTCAAGGTTGTTTTGGCTATTCTGGGTCCCTTGTAATTCCATATAAATTTTAGGATCAGCTTTCTATTTCTGCAAAAAAGACTACTGGGATTTTGCTAGGGATCATACTGAATCTGTAGATTGCTTTGGGTGTTATTGCCATCTCTCTCTCTCTCTTTTTTTTTAACGTGCCTATGAAAAAGGAATTTTTTAAAACTTTTATTATGGTAAATCTTAAATATATACAAAAGTAGTGGTAGTTATCAATGTATCATCCAGTGTATTGGTCAGGGTTCTCCAGAGAAACAGAACCAAATATATATATATATATTTTTTATATATAATATATAATTGTATCTATATCTATAATATATCTATATCTATAGAGAGAGGAAAGAGACAGAGAGATTTATTTTAAGGAATTGGTTCCCATAATTGTGGAGGCTGAGAAGTCCCATGATCTGCCACCTGCAGTCTACAGACCCAGGAAAGCTGGTGCGGTAGGTCCAGTCCTGAAAGCAGAGAGCTGATGGTACAAGTTGTAGTTTGAGGCAGAAGACCAACGTTCCAGCTCAGTGGTGAGGCAGAGCCAATTCTCCTTCCCTCTGCTTTTTGCCCTCTTCAGCCCTCAATGGATTGTATGATGCCCACACGCACTGTGGAGGAGGATCTGCTTTACTTAGATTTTTACAGATTCAAGTGCTAATCTCATCTGGAAATACCCTCACAAACACACCCCAAAATCATGTTTACCCAAGTATCTGTATATCCTATGACCCAGTCAAGTTGACATGTGAAATTAACCATCACATTTAACACTTTTCAACATGCCCGATCTTGTTAGATCTAGAGGTCTGATCAGATTCATGTTCTGTTTTTTTATTGCCATCTTAACAATATTAAATGCTCCAGTTCATGAACATGAGGTATACTTCCATTTATTTAGATCTTCTTTGATCACTTTCAACAATGTTTTGTAGTTTGCAAGGTACAAGTCTTGAACCTCCTTAATTAAATTTATTCCTAAGTATCTCATTCTTTTCAATGCTATTGTAAGTGGAATTGTTTTCCTAACTTAATTTTTTGATTGTTCATTGCATGTTTTATGTGTTGATTTTGTATCCTGCAAGTGTGCTAAATTAATTTATTAGCTCTAATAGTTTTTTTGTGGATTCTTCAGAATTTTCTGTATATATAAGATCATGTCATTTGTGAATATAGTTTTACTTCTTCCTTTGCAATCTGGATGCTCTTTGTCTGTTTTTCTTGACTAATTGCTCTGGCTAGAATTTCTAGTACAATGTTGAATGGAATTTGTAAAATAAGACACCCTTGTCTTTTTCCTGATCTTAGGAGACAAGCTTTCAGTTTTTATCATTGAATATAATGTTACCCGTGGGCTTTATTTTAAAACCATTTTTTTTAAACTCTGATTTTGAAATAACTGAGTTAAACTGCACAGCTTAGAAACCTAACACATCATCTGAAAGTCCACCAATCCCCAGAGATGATTACTTATTCATATTTTGAAAATTGATCTGTAAATATCCTTAACATTTTTTCCAAAAATATGATCTAGTAGATACTGTCTATATTACTAAAACAGGCAGCAGATATCTTATCTGTAGCATCTCAGGGAATGGGAGTTATCTGTTATCATTAATCTTGAAATGAAACATTTTGAAATGTACCATCTTTGGGAATATGGCTGGTATTTTTTAATGTGTGTTCTTTGTTTTAAATTACAGATTGGGTTTGTCCTTTATCCCCCCAGTGGAGGTCCTGCATGGGATTCAGTGGATCATGACAACGTTATGTTTCTCACCATATGCTTTTGTTGGCATTATGCAATAGCCATTATCATCATTGGAGCAATTTATGCCTTTGTCACCTGGTAAGTTAGTGATTTTTGTTCATGGAAGTTCTATTTTTTGGTATATGATCATCAAGACTTGATATTACCAAAATTTAAGTTCAAAGAGGTATTTCATTCCTTAGCATTCCACAAAACAGGGCAATATAGCAGAAAATTATCTGCAAACACAAACATTTCCAATAAAAAGAATAAATGCTGGTTTTAGGGGCAGGACAGGAATAAAGACGCAGACATAGAGAATGGACTTGAGGACATGGGGAGGGGGAAGGGTAAGCTGGGGCAAAGTGAGGGAGTAACAATTGACATATACACACTACCAAATGTAAAGCAGATAGCTAGTGGGAAGCGGCTGCATAGCACAGGGAGATCAGCTCAGTGCTTTGTGACCACCTAGAGGGGTGGGGTAGGGAGGGTGGGAGGAAGATGCAAGAGGGAGGGGATATGGGGATATCTGTATACGTATAGCTGATTCACTTTGTTATACAGCAGAAACTAATACAACATTGTAAAGCAATTATACTCAAATAAAGATGTTTAAAAAAGAAAATAAAAAATAGAATGAATGAGAAAACTAAAAAAAAAAAAAGAATAAATGCTGGTTTAAAGTTGGAATAGCTAAAAAGTGTCTCTGCTGTGCTCCTAACCTATGCATTACCCTTCAGCACACTCTTCTGTGCCTCCATGTCTTTGCATATGCTGTTTTCTTATCCAAATGGTCCTCCCCACACCTGCAGTGAGCCCTCCATTTGCCCATGTTTACATCAGTTATAGCACTTCCCAAGCTTGGTGTCATTTTTGACCAACATGTATGTCTCCCATTAAATTTGAGTATCTGGTTAATTTGACATTTCCTGTAATATTTCTAACAGTAAGATTCAGTTGAACTGTACATGTTTTTACAAGGACTTTGATACAATGTTTTATGATGGGTGAGGAGCGATATAACAGATTGCTAAGAATCCATGTTCCTAGCTCTGCTGCTTGTCAGCTGTATGACTTTGGGTAAACTATTTAACCACATTAAATATCAGTTTTGTCATTTACAAAATGGAGATAATAATAGTACCTAAATGAGATCATGTATTTAAACTGCCTACAACATAATAGGAGCTCAAGGAAGATTCTTCTTGTGTTTGTTTGTTGTTGTTTTTTTCAGTTTCCTGTGATAGATTTCTTTTTAAATTGAAGTGCAATTGACATACAACATTATACTAGTTTTAGGTGTACAACATAATGATTCAACTTTTGTATAATTGCAAAATGACCACCACAATAAGTCTAGTTATACCATCTGTTACCATACAAAGTTACAAAAATTTTTTCTGTGATGAGAACTTTCAAGATTTACTTTATTAGCAACTTTCAAATCTGCAATACAATATTACTGATTATAGTCACCATGCTGTATATAATATCCCCATGACTTTTTAATTTTATTTATTTTTCTCATTCTTTAAAGAAACTTTTAATTTTATATTGGAGTACAGTTGATTAACAATGTTGTATTAGTTTCAGGTGTACAACAAAGTGATTCAGTTATACATTTACATGTGTCTATTCTTTTTCAAATTCTTTTTGCATGTAGTTTGTTACAGAATATTGAGCAGAGTTCCCTGTGCTATACAGTAGGTCCTTGTTGATTATCCATTTTAAATATAGTGGTCCCAAGCTCCCTAAATATCTCTCCCTCCTACCCTTCCCCCCTGGTAACCATAAGTTCATTCTCTAAGTCTGTGAGTCTGCTTCTGATTTGTATATAAGTTGGTTTGTATCATTTTTTAGATTCTGCAGAGAAGCAGTCATATGATGTTTCTCTTTCTCTATCTGACTTACTTCACTCAGTATGACAATCTGTAGGTCCATCCATGTTGCTGCAAATGGCATTATTTCATTCTTTTTAATGGCTGAGTAATATTCCATTGTATATATGTACCACATCTTCTTTATCCATTCTTTTGTCGATGGACATTTAGGTTGCTTCCATGTCTTGGCTATTGTAAACAGTGCTGCAATGAACATTGGGGTGCATGTATTCTTTCAAACCATGTTTTTCTCTGGGTATATGCCCAGGAGTGGGATTGCAGAATCATATGGTAGCTCTATTTTTAGTTTTTTAAGGAACCTCTATACTGTTCTCCATAGTGGCTGCACCAGTTTACATTCCCACCAACAGTGTAGGGGGGTTCCCTTCTCTCCACACACTCTCCAGCATTTATTGTTTGTGGATTTTTTGATGATAGCCATTCTGACTGGTGTGAGGTGATATGATCATCTCAGTATTTGCAGAAAAAGCTTTTGACAAAATTCAACACCCATTTATGATAAAAACTCTCCAGAAAGTGGGCATAGAGAGAACATACCTCAACATAATAAAGACCATATATGACAAACCTACAGCTAACATCATACTCAATGGTGAAAAGCTAAAAACATTTCCTCTAACATCAGGAACAAGACAAGGGTGTTCATTCTTGTCACTTTTATTCAACATAGTTTTGGAAGTCCTAGCTACAGCAATCAGAGAAGAAAAAGAAATAAAAGGAATCCAAATGGGAAAAGAAGTTAAACTGTCACTGTTGGCAGATGACATGATACTATACATAGAAAATCCTAAAGATGCTACCAGAAGACTACTAGAGCTCATCAACGAATTTGGTGAAGTTGCAGGTTACAAAATTAATACACAGAAATCTGTTGCATTTCTATACACTAACAACAAAACATCAGAAAGAGAAATTCAAGAAACAACTCCATTTACCATCACATCAAAAAGAATAAAATACCTAAGAATAACCATACCTAAGGAGACAAAAGACCTGTGCTCTGAAAACTATAAGACTTATTTATTTTATAACTGGAGGTTTGTACCTCTTGATCCCCTTCACCCATTTTTGCCCACCTCCCCCCATTCTGGCAACCATCAATCTGTTCCCTGTATCTATGTGTTTTGTTTTGTTTGTTCATTTGTTTGTTAGATCTCACAGGTAAGTGAAATCATATGGTATTTGTCTTTCTCTATCTGCCTTATTTCACTTAATGTAATACCCTCAATGTCCATTTCATTCTTTTTTATGGCTGAGTAGTATTCCATCATTTACATATAAATATAAAATATTTATATTATATATATTATATATATATATATAAACATATATGTATAAACATCTCCTTTATCCATTCTTCCATTGATAGACCCTTAAGTTGTTTCCATATTCTGGTTATTATAAATATGCTGCAGTGAACCTAGGGGTGCCTTTATCTTTTTGTATTAGTGTTTTCATTTTCTTCAGATAAATACCCAGAAGTGGAATTGCTGGCTTATATGGTAGTTCTATTTTTAATTTTTTCTTTTTTTTTTTTTTTTGCGGTATGTGGGCCTCTCACTGTTGTGGCCTCTCCCATTGCAGAGCACAGGCTCTGGACACGCAGGCTCAGCAGCCATGGCTCACGGGCCTAGCCGCTCTGCAGCATGTGGGATCTTCCTGGACCAGGGCACAAACCCGTGTCCCCTGCATTGGCAGGCAGACTCTCGACCACTGCGCCACCAGGGATGCCTTGTTTTTAATTTTTTGAGGAAGCTCCATGCTGTTTTCCACAGTGGCTGTACCAATTTACATTTCCACCAACAGTGCATGCGGGTTCTCTTTTCTTCATATCCTGGCCAACACTTGCTATTTCTTATCCTTTTGATAATAGCCATTCTGCAGGTATGAGGTGATACCTCACTGGTGTTTTGATTTGAACTTCCCTAATGATTAGTGATATTGAACATTGTTTCATGTGCCTTTTAGTTATCTGTATGTCTTCTTTGGAAAAATGTCTATTCAAATTCTCTGCCTATTTTATTTTGTTTTATTTATTTTTAACATCTTTATTGGAGTATAATTACTTTACAGTGGTGTGTTAGTGTCTGCTTTATAACAAAGTGAATCAGTTATATACATACATATGTTCCCATATCTCTTCCCTCTTGCGTCTCCCTCCCTCCCACCCTCCCTATCCCACCCCTCTAGGTGGTCACAAAGCACTGAGCTGATCTCCCTGTGCCATGCGGCTGCTTCCCACTAGCTATCTATTTTACATTTGGTAGTGTATATATGTCCATGCCACTCTCTCACTTTGTCACAGCTTATCCTTCCCCCTCCCCATATCCTCAAGTCCATTCTCTAGTAGGTCTGTGTCTTTATTCCCGTCTTACCCCTAGGTTCTTCATGACCTTTTTTTTTCCCTTAGATTCCATATATAAGTGTTAGCATACGGTATTTGTTTTTCTCTTTCTGACTTATTTCACTCTGTATGACAGACTCTAGGTCTATCCACCTCATTACAAATAGCTCAATTTCGTTTCTTTTTATGGCTGAGTAATATTCCATTGTATATATGTCCCACATCTTCTTTATCCATTCATCTGATGATGGGCACTTAGGTTGTTTCCATCTCCGGGCTATTGTAAATAGAGCTGCAATGAACATTTTGGTACATGACTCTTTCTGAATTTTGGTTTTCTCAGGGTATATGCCCAGTAGTGGGATTGCTGGGTCGTATGGTAGTTGTATTTGTAGTTTTTTAAGGAACCTCCATACTGTTCTCCATAGTGGCTGAACCAATTCACATTCCCACCAGCAGTGCAAGAGTGTTCCCTTTTCTCCACAGCCTCTCCAGCATTTATTGTTTCTAGATTTTTTGATGATGGCCATTCTGACTGGTGTGAGGTGATATCTCATTGTAGTTTTGATTTGCATTTCTCTAATGATTAATGATGTTGAGCATTCTTTCATGTGTTTGTTGGCAGTCTGTATATCTTCTTTGGAGAAATGTCTTTTTAGGTCTTCTGCCCATTTTTGGATTGGGTTGTTTGTTTTTTTGTTATTGAGCTGCATGAGCTGCTTGTAAATTTTGGAGATTAATCCTTTGTCAGTTGTTTCATTTGCAAATATTTTCTCCCATTCTGAGGGTTGTCTTTTGGTCCTGTTTATGGTGTCCTTTGCTGTGCAAAAGCTTTGAAGTTTCATTAGGTCCCATTTGTTTATTTTTGTTTTTATTTCCATTACTCTAGGAGGTGGGTCAGAAAGGATCTTGCTGTGATTTATGTCATAGAGTGTTCTGCCTATGTTTTCCTCTA
Source organism: Delphinapterus leucas (assembly GCF_059928025.1). Taxonomy (NCBI): domain Eukaryota; kingdom Metazoa; phylum Chordata; class Mammalia; order Artiodactyla; family Monodontidae; genus Delphinapterus; species Delphinapterus leucas. Next base: position 48,184,130 of record NC_143132.1, read on the forward strand.
AGAGTTTGATAGTTTCTGGCCTTACATTTAGGTCTTTAATCCATTTTGAGCTTATTTTTGTGTATGGTGTTAGGGAGTGATCTAATCTCATACTTTTACATGTATCTGTCCAGTTTTCCCAGCACCACTTATTGAAGAGGCTGTCCTTTCTCCACTGTACATTCCTGCCACCTTTATCAAAGATAAGGTGTCCATATGTGCGTGGGTTTATCTCTGGGCTTTCTGTCCTGTTCCATTGATCTATCTTTCTGTTTTTGTGCCAGTACCATAGTGTCTTGATTACTGTAGCCCCAGCACCATTTTTGAAGAGACTGGCCTTTCCCCATTTTGTGTTCTTGCTTCCTTTATCACAAATTAATGGACCATATATGTGTGTTATTTTTAGGCTCTTTACTCTGTGCCATTGATCTATGGGTCTGTTTTTATGCCAATATCTATACTACAGCTCTGTAGTATAGTCTGAAATCAGAGTGTATGATGCTTTCAGCTTTGTTCTTCTTTTTCAAGAGTGCTTTGGCTATTCAGGATCTTTTGTGATTCCTTACAAATTTTAGGATTGTTTGTTCTATTTCTGTGAGAAATGCCTTTGGAATTTGGTAGGGATTGCATTGAATCTGCAGATTGTTTTGGGTAATATGGACATTTTAACAGTATTAATTCTTCCAATTCATAAGCATGGAATATCTTTCCATTTATTTTTGTCTTCTTCAGTTACTTTCATCAGTGTCTTACAGTTTTCAGTGTATAGGTCTTTCATCTCCTTGGTTAAATTTGTTCATAGATATTTTATTGTTTTTGATGCAATTGTTAATGGGATTTTTTTCTTTCTCTTTCTGATAGTTCATTGTTAGTGTATAAAAGTGCAACATGTTTGCATATTGATTTTGTACCCTGCAACTTTACTAAATTTATTTATTAGTTCTAACAGTTTTTTGCTGGTGTCTTTAGGGTTTTCTATACATAGTATCATGTCATCTGCAAATAGTAACAGTTTTACTTCTTCCTTTTCAATTTGGATGCCTTTTTTTTTTCTTGCCTAAATGCTCTGGCTAGGACTTATAATATTGTTTTGACTAAAAGTGGTGAGAGTGAACATCATTGTTTTGGTCCTGATTTTAAGGAAAAAACTTTCATGATTTCATCACTGAGTATGATGTTACCTGTAAGCATGTAATATATGGCCTTTATTATGTTAAGGTACATTCTTTTTATATCCACTTGTTGAGAGTTTTTATCACAAATGATGTTGAATTTTGTCAAATGCTTTTTATGCATCTATTGAGATAATCATATGATTTTAATCCTTCTTTTTGTTAATGTGACATATCACATTGATTGATTTGTGGTTGTTGAACCATCCTTGCATCCCTGGAATAAATCCCACTTGATCAGGGTGTATGATCCTTTTAACGTATTCTTGAGTTCAGTTTGCTAATATTTTGTTGAAGATTTTTGTACCTATGTTCATCAGTGATATTGGTCTGTAATTTTCTTTTTTGTGTGTGATGTCTTTGTGTGATTTTGGTATCAGGGTAATGTTGGCCTTGTGAAGTGAGTTTGGGAGCATTCCCTCCTCTTCAGTTTTTTGGAAGAGTTTGAGAAGGATAGCTATTAAATCTTTTTTGAATATTTGGTACAATTTACCAGTGAAGCCATCTGGTCCTGGACTTTTCTTTGTTGGGAGTTTTTTGATTACTGTTTCAATCTCCTCACTAGTAATTAGTCTATTCAGATTTTCTATTTCTTGATGATTCAGTCTTAGAAGATTGTATGTTTCTAGGAGTTTATCCATTACTTCCAGGTTATTCAATTTGTTGGTGTATAATAGTTCATAGTAGTCTCTTTTGGTATAATTGTAATTTCTCCTCTTTTATTTCTGATTTTATTTATTTGAGCCTTTTCTCTCTTTCTCTTAGTGAGTCTAGCTAAAGTTTTGTCTATTTTGTTTATCTTTTCAAAGAACCAGCTCCTTGTTTCATCAATCTTTTCTACTTGTCTTTTAGTCTCTATTTCATTTATTTCTGCTCTGTTCTTTATTATTTCCTTCCTTTTAGTAACTTTGGGCTTTGTTTACTCTTCTTTTTTTAGTTCTCTTAGGTGTAAAAGTTAGGTTGTTTATTTGAGATTTTTCTTATTTCTTGAGGTAGGCCTGTATTGCTATAAACTTCCATCTTAGAACTGCTTTTGTTGCATTGCATAGATTTTGGTATGTTGTATTTCCATTTTCACTTGTCTCCAGGTATTTTTATGTATTTATTTATTTATTTATTTTTGCGGTACGCGGGCCTCTCACTGTTGCAGCCTCTCGCGTTGCAGAGCACAGGCTCCGGACGCGCAGGCTCAGCGGCCATGGCTCACGGGCCCAGCCGCTCCACGGCATGTGGGACCCTTCCGGACCAGGGCTCGAACCCATGTCCCCTGCAACGGCAGGCGGACTCTCAACCACTGTGCCACCAGGGAAGCCCTCTCCAGGTATTTTTAAATTTCTCCTTTAATTCCTAACACTGGTGCTAGCAGGTTAGAAAGCGACTGCAAAAATGGTGGCTGCTAGTGCCGGTGCTAACAAAATAGATGGGGCAGAAAGCAAAAATGGTACCTGCCAGTGCTTCCATTCCTGGAGAGAGTCCTAACAGATCTCTCCCTTGCTGGCAGATGCTTTAAAATTAACAAATGTATCACATTCACATATGGTCTAGGCACTTTTCAAACTGTGGCTTTTGTACTGGATTGCCAGGTGGGTGAGTCTGCATGCAGGTCCTTTAAGAGTGGAATCTCCATTCCTTACAGCCCTTTGGTTTTTCTGGATGTCAGCCCTGTTGGTTTTCAAAGCCAGATGTTTTGGGGGCTCATCTCACCAGTGCAAGTCCCAAGTGTTGGGGTGACTGATGTAGGGCACAAATTCTTGCTCCTCAGGGAAAAGCTCTGTATCTTTGAGATCCCTTCCGATTGTGGGTCTCCACACCAGGGGTGGGGTTTTCGGTGAGACTGTGTCTCTGCCTCTTTTACCCATCTCAGTGTGGACCTCTTGTCCTTTGCTGTGGAGGGGCTGTTTGGCTAGTTTTCAGGTATTTTTTTTTATAGGGAATTGTTCCTTAAATAGCTGTAGATTTGCTGTGTCCATGGAAGGAGGTGAATTCAGGACCTTCCTAGGCTGCTCTCTTGAACCACCTCCCCCACCCACCCTTGTTCTTTTTATTATTCTTCTCGTTCTTGTTATCCTCCTTCTTCTGTATCAAAAAATGTATAATGTGTAGACCCTATGGGGAGAGAGACACAATTTAAATACAGTACAATAAATGGAAACAGTGTAAGAACAAAGCACTATTGGAGCCCAGAGGAGGCCTCCTCACAATTGAGAATTAAGCTGCAGTTTGAAGGATGAGTAGGAGTAGAAAGGAGTGAACATGGTTCCTTATTATTTCCATTAGCATGATAGCTAATGCCAAACCAGAGTTGGCCTGGCTGATCCCAACTACTAATCATGCAGACTCCAATCCTTCAGACTTTAGCACTGATTGAAATGTTGTATATCTGCAGCCTTCATTATATAGCCATGAGCTATGTGTGGTTATTGAGCACTTGACATGGGCCTAGTGCCACACTAAGTTTAATTAATTTAAATATCCATATATGCATAGTGACTACCATATTGGATTGTACACATCTAGCAGGTGCTCTAGATCCCTAAATTACAGTAGCTGGTTCTAGGCCCAGTGGGGTCTCAGCGTCTGCCCCAGCTAGCTTTCTAGTCCTCTCTGTAGACATTTGCCCAGGTCACCTCTCCTGCTCTGTGCTTCTTTGAGCTTCACTGCTATAGGAGCTTTGGCGCTGTGTCTCTGCATAAGGAAACCATTTCCTTGTCTAGTTCCAAAATGTCTCTGGTAGGCTTTGGGTCAGCCCACTTTGATCTGTAGTTACTCCTTCTAGGGGTCTAAGTGCTATGGGTGCTGGGAAATTCTACTTTCTCATTGACTGATTTCTATTAGTCCTATTCATTTCCCTCAAAGCACGTGCATGGGCTGGTAGTTTAGGCTCGCTCAGCCATTGAGTGAAACTTGGCTTCTTCCTCCGCTGTTTTAGGCTGACTTCTGGGCCTCATCTCCTTAGGGGCTGGGCAGCTTCCAAGAATAATGGCGGCCTTCAAGGAGACTCTCTACCCCATGTCAGTTCCCTTCCAGAGCCAAAAGAAGGCTATTGTCTCTTCCTGTTTCAAAAACCTTCAGCTCCCTAATGAATCTCTTATCCACCTATAGTTTTCTAGAAACCGGAAACTCCATGTTTACTTTTTCAACTGCCTCTCCTTCCCCAGCACCTTTCACTTTTTGACCATGTAGTTGCCTCTACCTGGCATATCCAAATTAAATGCTCATCTCTTCTATGAAAACTTCTGTGATTGTTCTAGCCTTTGCTTATCTCCCTTCATGAGTGTTTACAGTACTTTAGTCTCTACCACACATCACAACAATTGTGATCTATCTTGTGATAGTCTTACCTGCTAACTTGATTGTGTCACCTGGAAGAAAAGACCTTTTTCATATTTCTCACAGCTCTTGGCATACTGTCAAACATGTAGTAGGTACTCAAGACACTTATTTGCTGTTTTAACAGATCTGTTTCAGAAATACTCTGAAATAGGGTTCAATTGTTTGGAAATCATGTTTTATATGCTTTTAAGTTTTGCTCTCATATTGCTTTTGAAATATAAAAACAAGAACTTGTGTTCTGATATATTTTGATATAAACTTAAGCAGTAGCTTAAAGAATATCACGAAGATTGAATACTGACTTTCAGTGAGGTCATATGCAAGATAATTCAAGTGGATTGTAGTGGATTGTAATTCAGGCACAGGTGATCGGTTTTGAGGACATTCTATCTGCATTTATTTGACAAAGCACAAAGATCACCAAGGAACCAAAACTGGGTTATGGAACTACTGCCCCCAAAATCTCTGAAAAATGAAGCTGTACTTCCCAGCTTTCCAGAATAACAGTTTAAAGATTGCTTCATCTGGTCCCATGCCTGAAGTTCTCATCATGACAGCTCATAGGAGAGACCTATCTGTTGGGAAATCTTATTATGTGTTTTACTGTATTTCATACTTAAACACCACTGTGGTACAGAACTATTTCAAAAGCCCCTGTGAATGGACAGAGAAATATTACCCATTTTCAGGTTGGTTTTCCAAGCAAATGATTCTTGTGAGCCATTTTGAAGAACAAAATAGAAATGACCAAATTCCACGCATATGGTAGTTTGCTTTCTGGATGTTTGATTTCCAGATTGACTCTGGAAGTATACCCAAAGTCTCAGCTCTGCTCTTGTATTAACTGAAGAGAACATATGGGAGCAAAAGCCCAGACACACCCTCACTTTAGTTCTCTGGACTTGCATCATTCCAGGAACTAGCAGTTATTTGCACTTCCTCTTTATTACTCCATCCCTCAATCTGTCCCCAGTAGCCATTTCTGCATGTGCCAATACCAAGGGCTTCAGGGTGCAGATAGAGCCTGAATTTGCCTTAGCTTGGTGGTTTGTAACAACAGCAGATAAAACCCAGAGAGGAGGAGTGAGGAAGTGCAGGAGTCACTAGGGTCTGTGTTAATAGTTAATTTGTAATCAGTAGCCAGTTCTTTGCTTTATTTTCCGCAAGAGTCATCAGGAATGAACCTAATGAATGAATTAACTAATTAATCCCTTTCAGTTAGCACATATTCAGGTTGTGCAATGTGGAGATAACTGTGTGGCTTTAAAAAATGACACATTGGGACTTCCCTGGTGGTCCAGTGGCTAAGACTCCATGCTCCCAATTCAGGGGGCCTGGGCTGGATCTCAGGTCAGGGAACTAGATCCTGCATGCTGCAACTAAAGATCCCACATGCTGCAACTAAAGATCCTGCATGCTGCAATGAAGACCCCACGTGCCGCAACTAAGACCCAGTGCAGCCAAATAAATAAACAAATAAGTAAATAAATATTTTTAAAAAATGACACACTGTCTCAGTCATCAACTTACTTAAAACTATTAGCCTTTCGTGAGAACAGTGCCTTGAAGAGTTGAGGACATTGGGAACAATGTCAATGGTCAACTAATTATCGAGGCAAATGATTTTGAGTACTTTTTCTTGACTCTTGCCGAGTCAATAGTTGTTACTGATACTGCTCAGTTGTTGTATGTTGGAGGACTTAATGCTGAGTTGGAAGTGACTGAAGAATTACCTCTGAGGAGGTGAGTGATATGAACTCCTGGCAGATTGCTCCACAGCCCAGTGAATCATCAAATATGTCATGAGCCACTATTGTGTACCAGACATTGTTCTAGACTCTGGCAGAGTTAGGGCAGTAAATAAGATGAAGTCTCTGCTCCTAGGAAGTTCATACTCTAGTGGGATCCAGAGCACAAGTAAAAGCACTGTATATTGAGAGGGGCGGGCCAGACCTTCATTGGAAGGAGAGAGGCAGAAAACAAGTGTAAAGATACAGATAGGCTGGTGACGTTTTTCATAAAACGGGAATGATTTTGATGATTTGGTTTATCAGTTTGTTTGCATATCCCTGCGTATTTCTGGAAGTTAACTATGTTTTATTGACATGGTCACAGCACAGTGTCTTCACAAATATCATGCACAGGAAAAGCTTTGCCTAGTTCTTATTTCATCAGAGAAAGTGGAGAGCCTGCTGAGTTCCTGCCACTAAGAAGCTTCACATCTTCCAATGTCAAAAATTGTAATTCCTTCTGACCTACAGATTCTCTTAATCTATGAAAACAGTTACAAGAATGGAGGTCACTTCTTTCAACTTCTTAATTCATCATGGACCATCACATGTGGTTGAGCAGCCTGTGGCCAGCACAAAAGCACCCCTCTGAAGACATGAATAGAGGCTGCAGTACAGCCCGGACTTGACGTGGGGCTCAACATGGGGCAGGAGATGCCTTCATGCACTTCCTTCCTAGGAGAGGGCTCCTTTTTGGACCACACAGCCGAGCTTGGTTTCATCTGGGATTACTACAGCCCAGAGATTCTCTTGCTTGTTTTAGAAATGATTAAAGTTATAAATTTTGAATATGATGCAGACAATCCTATTACACATTTAAGAGCTTTATTGTATCTGTTTGCTTATATGCTGCTTTAATCTACAAAATATTTGCAGGTAGCTCCAAAGCCAAATAAAAGTGATTTTCTTTCTGGGGGTGCCTCTTCCATCTGCACAGATAATTTGGAGTTTGCTGTATTATAGATACATATAGTTTTGGGTTTTAATTTTAAACAGCATAATACGAGATGACTTTCATTCTCCTCAGGTTGGTTAAATCTCGATTTAAGAGGTTCTGCCCCTCAGAAGTTGGACTCCTGAAAAATGCTGAACGAGAACAAGAATCAGAAGAAGAGATGTGACTTTGAGCGTCCAGTCTTTCTAGCTGAAATTTCTCTTTTTTTAAATTTTATTATTTTTAATCACAGTTTTGCCTTTTCACATTTTGTTTGGAGAACAACTGGTTGAGAATGATTCTTGGTGTCATGGTATTTGGGGCTTGGAGTGGCTCTCCCCAGGTCATCTAAAGTGTGATGCCCACACTGAAAAATATTGTTTTATTTGCCTTATAGATATATATGCTCAGGGTTCCTGGGCTTACTACCATTTGTAACTCATTATAGATGGAATTTCACTTGTTTATCTTGTTGCTGCAATGAGAAATAAATGAATGCATGGACCTTCATTCAAACACCTCAGATCTTTGTTTTTGTTATTCAACTGCACCCCACCTTTATGTCATGAAGAAGAAGCTGTGTGACACTGAAATTCCTTTTTGTGAGAAATCTCTTTCTGTAGCACCTGCGTTCTCCCCTGGGAAAAGCAAGCCGGAAGTCATCCTGTGATGTACTCTCTCAGAGAAGATAAAAGGGCTGATCCACAGTTACAGAAGGGCACATGGTTGGTAAAGCCATGAAAATTTGGGAAAGGAGAGTCATGATGTTATCCAAAGAGTAAAAAAAATCATCTCAGCATAGTATGGCCACCATGCCATCCGCTCTGCTAAAATAATTGAAGGGTTAAAACAAGGAAAATCCTTTAATGGAATACCTAGGTAAAAAGTCAGAGCCCTTCTCTCATCGGTGACCTAAGTAGCCTCCAATGGAGAGTCAGGAAATCTTTTCTCATTCTGGCTTTACTATTCACCAGCCTCTAGGGTTTTAACATTTACCATGTCCTTCTCTCTGACGTTAGGGAATTGAATTGGATGAATCAATTTCTGGCTGTCACATTTTATGAATCTAGGGTCTCTGAGACAAAATCGAAGTTAATTTAGTACCACATTAGTCAGAAAGGCCAGTCTCTGCTGTGACAGGAAAGAAAAGGAGTACTGCAGGAGTCTGTGATGGTTGACTTGAATATGAAGGAAAAGAGGCAGTGTAGTGGGTAGCTGGAGGTGTCACATGGGCAATTAAAACCTGAAGCTCCCTGGCTTTCCAGAAGCACTGACAAATCCAGGAAGCTGCCCCAGTCTGGTCTTATCACATGACACTGAAGAGGGAGGTGAGTGGATTCTTTAGGCCAATGAATTGGATACATTTCTTTTTTTTAATGTAAGGGTTGAAAAGAGCAGATGTGGGTGCCTACATGTTTATCTTGAACAATGCAATAGACCTTAATACATTTCTGGCATATGAAATGCCCACATGCTGTGGTCCCCAGGTGATCATGGCATTCTGCGCCATGTGTGTCCTGTATTTTAGGGTTCTTTTCCTTAGCCCAGCAAGTTTCTATGATTTTGACAAGTTTGTATTTCAGAAGAGTGAGCTGTCAACTGCAGGTTACGTGAAAACGGCATTGCTGGTATCTAGGCCTGAGCAGGAACTCTAGGAATAATTAGCATGAACCAGATTAAGACTGGAATTTTGAAAACTGTAAGTGTAAATATACTAGCAGTCTTTATGAGAGAGCAGAAATGTCCATTCCTGCAGTCTCTGCACACAGAGAACACAAGTGAGATGCAACCCAGTGAGTTCTCAGAGGAGGAACTTCTGGTTCAGGTCTAAGTCCATAGTTTGGGGGTATCTGCCTCTAGTCCCTGAAATGAGCAATAAATTGAGCACCATTATTATAATTTTATGGAAGCCTTCACCAAGGAAGGGATGGAGGAAGGGTGCCCTCCCTTACTTTTGCTTGTATTTTATCTCAACTCTTCCAAAAACCTGGGGTCTCAATTCCTGAGTTTTTGCCAAACCCCTTCATGGGTATCCCATGCTTGATTTGCCATAACCAAGGTAAAGAGACTCTTTTTTTTTTTTTTTTTTTTTTTGCGATACGCGGGCCTCTCACTGCTGTGGCCTCTCCCGCTGCGGAGCATAGGCTCCGGACGCGCAGGCTCAGCGGCCATGGCTCACGGGCCCAGCCGCTGCGCGGCATGTGGGATCTTCCTGGACCGGGGCACGAACCCGCGTCCCCTGCATCGGCAGGTGGACTCTCAACCACTGCGCCACCAGGGAAGCCCAAAGAGACTCTTTAAAAAGACTCAACGCAATATAACCATGGCTGTTAATGTGATAATACCTCTTCAGTGATTTCTGTGATCTCTAACTGCCTTTGCTTGGGAAACTGCAGCCTCTGATGGCACTACCAGCTCATTGTTGAAGTGGGAGATCAGGTTCAGGTTATGACCGTCTTGGTGTCCTCCTCATCATCTTGTCACTTTAGGGCTCATTAATCAAGGTTGTATTGATTGTATGTTGGATGTGGATTAATAATGTGGTTTAGGAGTCACCGGGGCTACAGGAACAGTGAAAATAAAAGCTGAGAAGTGACAAGTTCTTCCCAGTACATGGAGTCAATAGATTAAAAAGCATGAAAGAAAAGTCTGTATACATGGAGAATAGATCCAGAAATTCTATATTCTTTCTAATGTGAATTCCAGATGGGAAGATTGAGAGAATAGAGGACATGCATGAAAGAATAGAAAAGAATTTCCCCTAAATAAATGGCAGTGAAGGGAGATTTTTGCTTTAAGCTTGGAGAGGTGCTTCGAGAGATGTGCAGTGAATACAGTGATTGGGTTTCTGGACCAAACTGGTAAAAATGAAAAAATATAAGCCATTCTTATACCTTTAAGTTCATGTGATGGATATTATTATTCTATTTTTAAGTCTAGCAAATTTTAATACTCAATTTTAAGGAGACTTTAATGTTTGGGTCACAGCTTTAAACTTAGATAATTAGATTTCCCTTTAAACTTCTTCACTATATTTATGAATTAAATATTTTTTATATTCTTAAGTACTTCAATTAACCAACAAATCTTCTCAAGTTGTTATTATTACAAACCTAATTTCTTAAACTTATAAATGTGGTGAAACTTAAGTTTTCTTAAATATTCCAATACTGTATAGACTTAGTGAGATTTCAACTGAAACTCGCAAGTGTAAATTTGTTAGTCAATTGCACACTTATAAATTGAACTTACACGACTAATCTGCATAGATGAAATTATAATATTTGTAAAATTATAAATACCTAAAATGCTACACATGCATCATTCCTTAAGGCACAAATATCAACGTTATGATTTTGATGCTCTTAAACATTTCTGTACTTAGCTCGAGTCTTTTCATGTTAAAATAGGCTTACTGTTAAGGAAATGTTGTTTATGACAGACAATGTCAGGGAACACCTAGTCTGCTTGTTGAGATATTGGACCCAGATATTGAATGGGACAGGATTCTTGACAGTGACCCTGATGGCATGTGCTGAATGCAGTTACTTATAGTCACTACGTCAAACCCTCCACACAGGCTGTCTCCCAGTCTTGCACAGCACAGGGAAGGTGCCTTCCCCAGCTGGAGTCATACTTAAAATTGCTTGTCTTTTCTGCCTACTCATGAAAACCTGCAATCCCCACCCAGGCTGTCATGTCATTTGATGGGATTTCATTATTCTTTAGCTCTTAAGATATTAACTATATTTCCTTCTAAGAGTAAAAATTTCTGAACTTGAGGTAATATTGCCTATTTTTTCCCATATATTTCCTATCTGATGAGACTGCTCCCTTTTTACAGATGTTAAGACGATAGCCTAATGAATTCTAGGTCACTCTCTTTTAAAGATAATTCAACAGCTCTGAGCTGGGCTGTCAGTATTTCTGAGCCTTTAACTCTTTAAAGCAGGGACAGCACAGCTGTGTTCAGTGCTGGTGTGAGTTTTGGGAGGAATTGATAAGATTAATGCAAAAGGTTAGAATGGAGGCAAGAAAGTGCCTCTTACCTGCTTCCTCTCATGATCTTGAGCTGTTCTGCCTGTTTTCAAGTGTCCTAAAGGGAGGGTTAAAGATCTTTACTAAGAAGCTGGGGGTCCCCCACTTGGTAACTGGTATCTGAAGCCAAAATACATACAGGCTCTAAAATGCAGAAAGAAGCCCAGCCAAGTAATCAAGGGGCTTAGCAATTGAGGTTGGAACAACTCTCTCATCTGCTCAGAAACTGACTCAGGTTCCCTTGGCCTCTCAGATCAATTCTAAATTGACTAGCACTGCACCTGAATAAAATAAAATCACTTTGAATGTATTTCAATATAGAGTTATACTCTCATATTGTCTAACATAACCCCTGTACCAATCATGCTGACTGCTCTCTGTTCCCTAAAACTTGTTTATTTTAATTTCCATGTCTAAGTTGTATTAACCACACTCTCTTCCCTCCTCCTCTTTGCAGCCTAGGTTCTGGAGATTCTTTAAGGCCCAGTTCAAAGCTTTTCTTTTCTGCTGCTTCATACCACACCTTCCTGTTTAGAAATTCCTAAACAGGAGCCCAGAGAGCGGATCATATGCTATTCAGTCCTCTAATTATCTCTGCACATACATGCTTCCTTCTTACTATATTATAATCTCCTAAAGGCAACCACACTTTTTTCGTCTCTATTGTAGCGCCTAAGGAATCCTTCTCAACCTGTAGCATTGAAAGGTGAGCTAGAGGAGTGGAAAGGAGAGAGAAAATTCAAAGGAAGATATCATTTAGAGAAAATAGGTCCTCAGAGGTTGTCTATGGGTGAAGACTCAGACCAGAGTTTGTGACTTGTCTAAGATCATGCTGTCAATTAGTGGCCAAGCCCATGATGGGATAGATCAATAAATCTGACCCTGGGGCAGGGGTTGGGTGAGGGAGAGAGATGGCTCTTTCCACTTCAGAGGCTACATGACTGCACGGTGAATGGCTCAGTTCTTTCTTAAAGGGACCTGCCTTATTCTTAAGACCCTCTGTCCCCCAGCCCTGCTTTCCACACAAATGTCCCATTCAGAGGAAAAGACTTTGGCATCTATTTGAATATCTCTGGTGATTTGATTCTGTTCAGAAATTGTCTTAGTCAGTTTGGGCTGACATAATCGAACACCGTAAGCTGGGCAGCTTAAACGACAAGTGTTTATTTCTCACAATTCTGGAGTCTGGGAAGTCCAAGATCATGGTGCCAGCAGATCTGGTGTCTGGTAAAGGCCCACGTCCTGGTGGGAGAAACAGATGATCTCTCTCCAGTCTCTGTTTATAAAGGCGTTAAGCCCATCATGAAGGCTCCACCCTGATGACCTAATTGCCTCCCAAAGACCTCACCTCCGAATATACCATCACGCGGGAGATTAGAATTTCAACACATGAATTTTGGAGGTACACAAACATTTGGCCCATAGCAAAAATCCAGGAGAGGAATCGCCAGGACAGGGATGACCAGGACACTCTATTCTTCCCAGCTGATACCTTCGCCACTCCCCACACCCCTGAGAAATGTGTCTACATTTACTTCATATCTGATATGCCCACATTATGGCTGAATGGCGGAGTACTGAAGTTACTGTGTAATAGGCTTAACAGCAGAAAAAAAAACAACAGTAATGATGCTACCCTCTAGTGGTAAAGCATGGAAACACAATTCATAAGCCAAAGTACCAGGTTCATATCTCAAAAGAAGCTTCCTTAACCCAAAGTCAGACCATAAGCATTGTTACAGGAAGAGTTTGGGTTATTTAAAAATATCTTAGATTTTAATTTATTAGTACTCTAACCCATTATGATGGGTTGAATTGTGTCTCCTCAAGTTCATATATTGAAGTCCTAACCTCCAATACCTCAGAATGTGACCTTGTTTGGAAATAGGGCTGTTGTAGACATAATTAATTAAGATGAGGTCATACTGGAGTAGGGTGGCCCCCAATCCAGTAGGGCTTACGTCCTTAGTAAAAAGAGGAAATTTTGACAAAGATACACACATAGGGAGAATGCCATGTGAATAGGAAGGCACAGACCAGGGTGATATGTCTACAAGTCAAGAAATGCCAAAGATGCCAGCAAACCACCGGAAGCTAGGAGAGAGGGTTAGAACAGATTCTTCTCCAGCACCTTCAGAGGGAGGGAGCATGACCCCACCAATAACTTGATCTTGGACTTCAAAGCTTCCAGAACTGTGAGACAATACATTTCTCAGTTAAGCCACTCAGTTTATTGGTACTTTGTTACAGCAGCCATAGAAAACTAATACATTCATTACTCTAACAATAACTTTAAGTTTAATGTTTTAGACTTCAAAATAAGGCATGTATTTGAACTGTAAAATGGCATGCTGAAGGTTATATGGAAATGCCAGTGATGAAGATATTATCTCTAAGCTTTATTACCAACCATAAAACATGTTGTCCTTATTGAGAAGCTGCTGACAACCTGGTTTGGTTATACATTTATGCTCTTTCCACTTCAGAGGCTTTATGGCCCGCTCAGGTTGGCAAGTTTCCTTAACTGTTTTTTTGTCCAACATTTCTCAGGAAGGTAGAGTTTACACTTATAGAGTAAATCATTTATGAACTAGTAACTTCTGCATTGTTACTTTTGGTGTGCTCTAACTTTTTTTGTTTTGTTTTGTTTTTTGTTTTTTTTTTGCGTTACGCGGACCTCTCACTGTCGTGGCCTCTCCCGTTGCGGAGCACAGGCTCCGGACGCGCAGGCTCAGAGGCCACGGATCACGGGCCCAGCTGCTTCGCGGCATGTGGGATCTTCCCAGACCGGGTCACGAACCCACGTCCCCTGCATCAGCAGGCGGACTCTCAACCACTGCGCCACCAGGGAAGCCCGCTCTAACTTTTTATATGCTTGCTCTCTAGCTAGGTAACAAACTCCTTGAGTATCATATAATATTGTTAAGCTTTCTGGGGATTATGGTCCTTATCTGGAAAATGCATGGTGTTTATTACAAGATGCCCCCTGTATTAGCCAAGGTTCTCCAGAAACAAAACCAATAAGACATATATATATATAGACAGATAGATAAATAGATAGATAGGTAGATAGATAGATAGAGAGAGCTGATTTACAATGCTGTGTTAGTTTCAGGTGTACAACAAAGTGATTCAGTTATACATACTTCTTCAGATTCTTTTCCACTATAGGTTATTACAAGATACTGAGTATAGTTCCCTGTGCTATACGGTAGGTCCTTGTTGGTTATCTATTTTATATGTAGTAATGCATATATTTTAATCCCAAACTCCTAATTTATCCCATATATATATATGTAATTTATGCATTTTAAAGAACTGACTCATTGTGGAGGTTGTCAAGCCCAAAATCTGCAGGGTGTGCTCCAAAGCTTTTCAGAAGGCTGGCTGGGAAGGCAGGCTGGAAAGAGTTGATGCTGCAGTTTGAGTCCAAAGGCAGTCTGCTGGCAGAATTCCCTCTTCAGTGGAGTCAGTGTTTTTATATTAAGGCCTTCAACTGGTTGGATGAGGGTAATCCGCTTTACTCAAAGTCTACAGATGAAAACATTAATCTCATCTCAAAGATACCTTCACAGAAACATCTAGAATAATGTTTGACCAATAACAGGGTGCCAGGGTCTAGCTTAGTTGACACATAACATTAAACTTCACAGCCCCCAGTGAATTCTGCCTCCTTGAATTCGTGCCTTTTTGTAGCTCCCTCCAACATTGAATCTGGACAGGCCTTATGATTTTCTTTGACCAGTGGAATGTGCTAAGGGCATAATGTAGCAAATTATGGTCTTAGACTTTAAGAGGCCTTTCAGCTTGCACTGTTGCCATCTTAGAACCCAGCCTGAATGTGAAGGAGGCAAGGCTATTCTGTTGGGAAATCTTCAAGGAGGAAGAGGCCATTGAGAAGCACAGACCGTGAGGTAGAGAGAGGTCCAGTCAACTTGGCCTTTCTGGTCACCTCAGCTGAGATCCCAGACATGTGAGAAAGGCCATCTTGGATCCTTGAAGCTCCTGTCAAACTTCCAGATGACTTGGCTAAATGATCATGTGGAGAAAAGCCGTCGCTGCTGAGTCCTGCCCAAATTACCTGGTTATGAGCAAATAAACGGTGGTTGTGTTTTCAATCACGAAGCTTTGGAGTGACCTATTATACAAAAATAGATAACTGATGTCTGTGCCAATGATTTCTGTAAAATAATTATACTAAATGGAGAGATTTAGGATCTAGAATATTTTCTTGTTAAGGTATAAATCATAGTGCTTTTTGATGCAGGACATTGAAAATATCAACTCATCTTGCCTCAGCTAAGCTTAAGATTTCATATTACTATTTTCAGAAGGACTAGTGTTACATGGGACTAGTATTTCTTGGCTGAAGCTCTTGTCTAGTTGCTATAAATTCTGGATTTGCCTTTCACCTGAATCAGGGTTTCTAGAAGGAAAAGAATAAAATCAAACTATTTCCCACACTGTGTTTCTTAACCTAACCCACAATGGACCATTTCTCTCTTCTTTCAATCCTGACCACGTACCTGTGCCCATTAGCTCAGATATGGGAGGTGAAAAAGAGGAGAAAAGAGGAAAAGAAATTTAAAATGAACAAGTCAGAATAGATGAAGAGAGAAATCGAGGTTCTCTGGAGCAAGATACAGAAGTAAATTTAAAACTAAGAAAGAATTTGAGGGTTCCTTTTCTTTCATCTTCTGGGGCATGGCGAGATTAGCTCAGGGTTACATTAATCAGAGTCCAGCATCTTGCACACATACCTGAATTTCGTAGGCAACAAACTTCTACTAGTGTTAAGCAGTTACTTCCTTCTATGTATCCATCAGCCCTTGAGATCCCATCTGGAATATCTTGCTCTGGGCAGTGTAGGAGGCACCTGAAGAACAATGGCGTACAGAGCAGAGGAAAACCGGAAGGCACAAGGAAGAAAGGTGAGTGACTTGGTAACTTCCTCTTGCCCGGAAAAACTTGGATACCTTTCTTCCTGTCCTCCATTGACCGCCAGGTAGAAACAGAGGATGGTAGGGTTGTGTAGATATACAAACAGGTGAGTTCAAGGGTTTCTCTGTTAGCAGTGGCTCAGACTCTTCACTAATTAAGGGGTAGCTAATGCCCCTGGGAGGCTTTCCAATGGAGAAACTCAGAGGCTCATCTCTAAGGTATAACAGGTGGGGAAGTTGAGGCTGGACTTGGTCATCAATGCCATGGGAAGTAAGGTAAGCAGGTTTCTGTGTACTTAACTCTCCGATGGGGGTCACAGTCCAGATGGTAGGGAAATAAAAAGAATTTCAGAACTTCTTGACACTTCTGGGTATAAACTCATTAAAATCTGTTTAAATTGGGGCTTCCCTGGTGGCGCAGTGGTTGAGAGTCCGCCTGCTGATGCAGGGGACACGGGTTTGTGCCCCGGTCCGGGAAGATCCCACATGCCGCAGAGCAGCTGGGCCCGTGAGCCATGGCCACTGAGCCTGCGCATCCGGAGCCTGTGCTCCGCAACGGGAGAGGCCACAACAGTGAGAGGACCACGTACCGCAAAAAAAAAAAAAAAAAAAATCTGTTTAAATAAATGAATAAGATAAAACAGAATGGTAGTTTCATATGTGACAAAAATACAGGCTCCTTATGAATTTTAGCATACTTATTTGAATATCTGGCAATCTTTAAAGCCATGAGATTTCCCATAAGCATTAACAAAGGAATGTCCTATTACATGAAAAAGCCATTTAATCTCTTGCCATTTGCTAATTTGCTGCAAAGGATTCACTCCCTTTGGGAGAATTACCCTAAAGGGTAATTCTCACCAAATGTCTGTGGGCATCACGTTGGGGGACTAATTAAAACACAGATTGTGGGGCCCCAACCACAGAGTTTCAGATTCAGTACGTTTCCTCTTTTATTCAATGGATTATAGTATTTTATAAGCATCATTTATTTTGATGCTCAAATTGTCCCCCATTTGGTAGTGGGGGGTCACTTCATGCTGGAGTCTGTGTCCATTTAATATGTACCAGTCATTCCTCGAACACTTTTTTGCTTTCTGGTATAAGATACTCTAGGCTCATCTTTTAGTTTCCCTGCCCCAGTCTTGGAATTAGCCATTTTCCCAAGAAGGCATATTCCTTTTAGTGGAAAATTGTTTTTAGATCAGAATCTGAGCTTTAGGTGTGCTTATTGCTAATGGGGTATAAATACTTCCAGGCCGTATGAGTAGCTAGAGCTAGACAATATATGTATGTAAATATGTTATTTATATCATAAATATGCAACATATACATTTTTGTGTATTAACATACTTTGCACCTATGTTTATTTCTATACTATTTATATATAAAATATACTTATTGAATATATATTATTAAAAATATATTTAAAATCCATGAGTTTGTATTGACATATACATCCAATTCCAATTCAATGCTATAGTTTTTTTTAAGACACAATGGAAATTATTTAGGTCAAGTATTAGAAATAAAAAGTAATATTGGGCTTCCCTGGTGGCGCAGTGGTTGGGGGTCCGCCTGCTGATGCAGGGGACGTGGGTTTGTGTCCCGGTCCGGGAGGATCCCACATGCTGCGGAGGGGCTGGGCCTGTGGGCCATGGCCGCTGAGCCTGCGCGTCCGGAGCCTGTGCTCCGCAGTGGGAGAGGCCACAGCAGTAAGAGGCCTGCGTAGCGCAAAAAAAAAAAGTAATATCATACACCTTCTTTGAAACACTTGTCTTTGTTGTAGTCAAAAGTTTTCCTCTTTTGGATAAGAAGTTCAGGACTGCATTTACACATTTTTCTGACAGCCACTTTCCCTGCAGGATATTGCTTCTTTCAGAATTGATTGCATGTAACTTTGTTTCTTTCTCCACATTTCTGATTACTTGTTTTGAAATTCTTATGGAAGTCAAGTTTCTCCCTTTCCACAGTTGTAACTCCCTTTTAGAGTAAGGAACTTGGCTCTGATTATTCTTAAATGTTTAGCTGTTTGATCATCCAGTATGTAACCAATCTTTGATCTTTACCCCCACCTCCACCCACATGTAGACACCTTTCTCTTCCTGCCTGGGGTATGACTCCCTATTCCAGGCTGCTACCCCATGTGGATACCCTTCTCACTAACTATGGCTCTGACTTCCCACACCAACCAGTCCACCCATGAAGATGTCTTCCTGACCCCTCTCGGTCTCTGAAGGACTGCCCTCCTCTCTCTGCTGTAGCTTTAATTTCCCACATGGGGCTATCTCTCACCTGGACACCTTCCTCACCCCTTGCTTCTGAAGCCTCATGCCAGGCTGCCTCTCCCTATCACATGGATGCCTTATTCACCCTGCTTGGGGTCTGACATCTCATGCCAGGCTCTCCCCTGCCTTTTGCCCTCCCCCATTGTGGATCCCCTCCTTACCCTGCTGGATTCTAAATCTGCGCTGGGCTTCCTCAACTATGACTTTAGGACTGAAATTTTCAGGAACAAAAGGCCTCAGATAGGTTGTTTAAAATATGAAGAAACAGAGATTCAAAAGCTTATGTAGCTTGTCCTGGGTCACAGAGCAAATGAGACAAAGTCAGTACAAATCCAGGCCTCCCTGAGTGTAAGCTATGTGAGAGCAGGGACCTTGCCTCTCTTGTTCACCATTTTATCCCCAGCATGTAGCGTGACGTCTGCATGAGTAGAATGAATGAATAAATGAATTATTCCCTGTTTAGTTCTTTTCCTTTCCTTCTTTGTCATCTTAATATGTGTGTGTATATAAATTGATGACTTTATATATTTGTCTATAACCAATTGAAATCCATGCTGTTATATAAATGTCAACATCTAAATTTCTGTGCCTAGGGATTTCTTCTGTTTTATGAATTTCTAGAGTTCCTAGCTGGATAGTTGGCCTATAGATAAAGATATGAAAGCACTAAAAAGCTATGGCCACTGTAACATCCCAGAATTCCAGCACTTCTGTCAGGTGTGGAAGAAAAAATGTCTGAGCACCACCAAAGTCAGTTTTCAGTCACCAGTGTACAACCTCTTCAAAATATCTGGGGGCTTCCCTGGTGGCGCAGTGGTTGAGAGTCCGCCTGCCGATGCAGGGGACACAGGTTCGTGCCCCGGTCCGGGAAGATCCCACATGCCGTGGAGCAGCTGGGCCCGTGAGCCATGGCCGCTGAGCCTGTGCGTCCGGAGCCTGTGCTCCACAACGGGAGAGGCCCGTGTACCGCAAAAAAAAAAAAAAAAAAATCTGGAACCCTACACGAGATGAATACCATTACCACATGGCATACGTGAGCCCATGGTCAGTGCCTATAGTCATACAGTTCAATTACGACCATTCTGCAGATATTCGTGCAAGACAGTGTTTCCAAAGCATACTCCTAAGAATGCTATTTCTGAGAGATTCTTCTCGAGAAGAGGGTTCTGTGGTCAGATAATGCTGGCAACTTGGTAATTCACAAGGTGTTTGAACATTGAAAGGCTCTGAGAAATCCTAGAATTGAAGAAAGCTGTTACCTTTATGTCACCTAGTGTCACCCAGATTTCCTTAACCACAGAGCTCCTGTTGAGAGCAATACCACCCAAGTCTCTTTTCTTCATTCGTGCAGTGGGTATCAGTATCTGTTCCATGGGGTTATTGTACATATTTATACATGAGATACAGATATGTAAAGTGCATAGCATAGTGCTTGGTATTCTTTTTCTTACATTTGCTATTTATTGAAAATTATTCCCTTTATTATTGAAGAAATAATAGATATATTTATTACTGTAATAATTGAAAAAATAATAAAGGCATAAGGTGAAAACTTCAAATCATAAAAGGGGTGTAAGATGAAAACTACATTTCTCATCAGATCCCTCAGATTCCCAAGAGGAATTTTTTTATGTACACTTCCAGACATTTTCTGTGCATGTACATGTAGACATATCAGAAACAGATATTTTTTAAACTATTCACAGTAAATGAGATAATGGATTCACCTTCATCTGTTTTGTGTTTTGGCAGCATTGCCTCTAAGTTTTTCCATTTTGGGATACACTGGTATGTTTTTCTGAAACCCCTGGGTGAGGTAAAGTTTAGAGCCTATGTGTGTGTCCCCTGCAAGCTTTGTTTTGATGAAGTGAGTGTTGTAGAGAACAGGGAAAAATACATAGTTGTTTGGGGGTTGAAAAAATTCAGCTTAAATGTGTCCTCTTTTGTAAAACCTATCTGAATCTACCAGGAACAGAACTCTAACTGCGGAGGTGGATATGCATGCATTCATTCTTTCTTGCAGTTGAGAGTGGAGAAGGGGTAGGGAAGAAGGACATGGGCCTCTGGGCAGGAGAGGGTCAGAGCTGCAGCTGCAGAGACACCAGCTGACAGTGACTCAGATGGTGGATTGGTTTGCTACAGCTGCTGTAACAAAGTACTACAGCTGAGTGGCTTAAACAACAGAAATTTCTTGTTAAGCAGTTCTGGAGATTAGAAGGCCCAAATCAAGGCATTTGGCAGCATTGGTTCCTTCTGAGGCCTTGGAGGGAAGGATCTGTTCGCATCCTCTTTCCTTGGCTTGTAGACGGCTGTCTTCTCCCCATGTCTCTTCACATCCTCTTCTCTCTATGCATATCTGTGTCCAGATTTCCTCTTTGTATAAGGACATCGGTCATATTGGGTTAGGAACAGCTCTAATGACCTCACTTTGACTTGATTACCTCCTGTAATGACCCTATCTCCAAATAAGGTCATATTCTAGGTACTACTTCACCATATGAATTTTTAGGGGAGCACAGTTCAGCCCATAACAGATGGGCCGTAATGCTGGCTTCAGTGCTTTTCAAAATTCATGTGCCAGTAATGCCCACTCAACAACTGTAGCTGTCAAAGTATGGGCATCTTAAAGATGTGCAAGTACTGGAATCATGCGTGGGCATCACTGTTTGACCTCAGTGGACAGCCTGGAGTGCCTGCTGGTCTACCTCTGCTAGAGCCTCCTAACAAAGCACAGGAAGCTGAAACATAGGTGATCCCCAGGTCCACTGTCTTCCTGACTTCTCTCTTTTTTTTTTTCTTTTTTGTTTCCTTCCCCACTTCCTTGCTTCTCAGGACATTTACACTTTGACCCGGTTAGCTATTCCCTCCCTTTCTCCTTTATTGCCCTGAGTTATCTTCCTTCCACGTAACCCCAATCACTTTTTTCATGTTCTCATTCAGTGAAGCATGAGGAAATTGCAAGCAGACTGTGTACCTTTTATTAGGTGATTTGAACTGCTTCCTGCCTGATTAACCTCAAAAATCTTAAAAAATGAGGACATCTGACTGATAGAACCCTGAGAGAAGGAATTATTTTTTTAGAAGAGTTTTTGATTAAAGTTCTTGGCTCAAGAAGAAAAGAAGCACAGTGGATTTGTGGTTTGGATTCCCCATGGCTTCCTGCCATGCGTGTAACCTCAAGGTGCTGGTGGCCACTGTGGGTGGGCTGCTGACCGCCATCATTTGGGAATTGGGCATCTGGAAGAGTGTAATCAGGATCCAGAGAGGTAATGTCATCCTGCTGTGTTTAATTCAGAGCAAGAGAAGGTATTGAGCCTCGGTCCCTGCCACCTGATATACCAGTACTGGAAAGTGCCATGTCTAGGCTGAGACTGCCCGCCATTTATGAAATATGAAAGACAAGGGTCAATTGATGGCTAGCATATGGTTGTATATACATGAATACATGCGTGTAACATGTGTGTGTGTGTGTGTTAAGTGTGCAGGGTGACGAACAACAGTTGAATTGGCCTGTTCATGCTCTTTTAACACCTGACTGAATGAATAGCCAAGTAATAATTTAAATCATTAATAGCACATGTTTGGGCTTGTTTAGCTAAATCCAGGGAAGGAAAATAGTTATGGACACACACACACACACACACAAACACATTATTAAACATGCAGAATGAAATTTCATTTCAAGAAGAAAGTTTAGGAATGTTTTTATTAGGATTGTAAAAAAAATGATCTTATGTTTTGCACACAAAGTTCCCACTTTTCAGGTGTAGAAAACTAGTTAAAAATTAAGGTCATTTAGAAAACAATTTTCCTGGTTAGTCAACTATTTGTTAGTCACCTGCTATGTGGCAGAGCTGAGCCTGAGAAGGGGGGGGTGAAGGCGGGCAATGGTGTGCAAACAATGATGTTAAAGGAAAGCCCCAGAAACTCAGAACAGAGACTTTCCATAATACTAATGTTGGTTCCTTTGTGCCATGGGGTTTTCCATAAAGGGATCCAAAACTGCATGTGCTGAGCACTCCCTTTTGTAAAAAAAAAAAAAGAGACAGAGAGACAGTTTCTAATGAAACTGAGTAAGTAAGTGTAAATAATGACAGTCAGGAAAGGGCAGGAGAGATGGTCTGCCCCCAGAGAAGGTAACTGCAGAGGACAGAAGGTTGGGGGAGCACAAGCCATGCCTGCACAGATCCACTGTCAAGGACAAAAGGAGTCAAATATGTTGGCTGCAGATGGAGTGGTAGCTGAGAATAGATCTGGTTTTTCCCCAAAGAACATATTTAGAGAATACTGTATTAATAGGATTTAGAGAGCAAGCAAGAAAAAATTTATCAAAATAAAAGCAGTAAAATTTAAACTTGGAGAAAATGTGGTTTTGTTTATTTAAGGTTTGTAGAATAATTTGAGGTTTAGAAAAAATTATGAACTATAGGTTTCACCCTATTAAGGCTGCTAAATTTACAAGACCTTATTTAAAGGGTATACTTTTAAGAACCTTCCTTCCTTCCTTCCTTCCTTCCTTCCTTCCTTCCTTCCTTCCTTCCTTCCTTTCCTCCCTCCCTCCCTCCTTCCTTTCTCCCTTCTTCCCTCCTTTTCTTCCTTTACAAGACATCTACTTTTAAAGGGAAATTTGTGGTGAGTTATAAAGAACACAGGTACGATAGAACCATTAAAACAAGGACCAAAGTACAAAAACATTGTAAGGAAGAGGACAAGTTTGGGGATAGAAAGTAAATGAAAATCAAAGGCTAGAAGGAGTTGCTAAAAATAAATACAAAACATATCCCTGTGTTTCCTGAGGGCTAAGGCCCCAAACGCACGATAATAAATAATAAAGAACCCATGTTTAACAATAAAAGCATACCAGCTCCTCAGAAAGGATGAACGTTTCCTTGCTCTAGCTGATTTTTTTTGAAGTGGCTCTGAGGGACATCCCTCAGTTTTTGGGTAAACCCAGTGGAAAAGGAGGGGGTTATTGGTACCATCTAAAGAGAAAGATTGAAGGACCGGTATTGTTTGCTGTTACTGTTTTGCTTTGTGCACTGTATTCAGACTTTGTCTTAGTTGGTAAATTCTGGCTTCTCCACTTCACTCCCTTCTTCTCCAGTCATTCTCCTCCTCCCCTTTCCATCCCGTCTCGTCCCATCTCGTGGAAGTATTGAACGCTCTCACTTTAGTCCCTTTACCTGGGCATAGAGATGAATTGTTTTTAAACTTATTCTTTAAGGGGAGGGTCATGGATATCTCTGAGAAACCGATGAAAACTATGAATGTCTTGCTCAGGAAAAATATACATATACACATACAATTTGGGGTAAATTAATTTTACTGCCTTCAAAATTTATTTTCAATATAAACAGAATATATATATCTATGGTTTAGGTTTAACATATTTATATAAACAAGTTATATCTCTCTCACTTTTATTTTCTATGAAAAAGTAATGGCCTCTGTGTAGAAAAAGTACAAAAAAATTTAAATTCTGCCGTAAGTAAATTTCAATTAGAAGTCACTGTTGTTTGGCTATAGAGTGAACATCAATGTGGCTATATGTATACTATTTATATGTTTCATTTTTATAAAACTTACTGTTATTTTTTTTTTTTACTGTATTCTAGGTACTGTGCTAAAAAACTTCACATACCTTCCCTCATTTAATCCTGACAACTGTCTCTGAGGCAGTTATTACTATACCCATGTTACAGTTGCTTGGCTTTCATTTTATTCAATTACATACTCCCCCAAGAGGCAAACTTGAAAATAAATCAAACTCATGTGACTGTTCCTGGAGGGCAGGTTGCATTTTGGGGTTTAAAAAAAGTCCAGAGAAGTCTTTCCAAGATGGAGGAAGCTGGGTTTTAGGCAGCTGTACTTTTATTCAATTTTAATCCTGTTGTTGTAAATCTCTGTTCTGTAGCTTTACCAGTCTCCCTTCTTGCTTCCTCATATAATCACTCTTTAAATCAAGAAAATAATTCCTATGAAAGGGAAGGGATTTTTTTGAGGAAGAAATTTTGTTTTGTAATTGGCTGAGGGGCATGCATTATTTTAACATCAGAATCAGTGATGTTTAAGTTGATGATCCCGTTTTACAAGTCACTTTCTTAAAAGATTCTCTTTTAAAATTCATCAATTTTTGGTTGCGTTGTGTCTTCGTTGCTGTGCGGGCTTTCTCTAGTTGTGGCGAGCTGGGGCTACTCTTTTTTTTTTTTTTTATTTCAATGGTTTTACGAATCAGGAAAATAGCTGCTTTTTTTTTTCCTGGATTTTTTTTTAACATCTTTATTGGAGTATAATTGCTTTACAATGGTGTGTTAGTTTCTGCTTTATAACAAAGTGAATCAGTTATACGTATACATATATCCCCATATCTCTTCCCTCTTGCGTCTCCCTCCCTCCCACCCTCCCTATCCCACCCCCCCACCCTCCCTATCCCACCCCACTAGGTGGTCACAAAGCACCGAGCTGATCTCCATGTGCTATGCGGCTGCTTCCCGCTAGTTATCTATTTTACGTTTGGTAGTATATATATGTCCCTACCACTCTCTCACTTTGTCACAGCTTACCCTTGCCCCTCCCCGTGTCCTCAAGTCCATTCTCTAGTAGGTCTGTGTCTTTATTCCCATCTTGCCCCTAGGTCCTTCATGACGAATTTTTGTTGTTGTTGTTTTTGTTGTGGTGGTGCGTGGGCTTCTCATTGTGGTGGCTTCTCTTGTTGCGAAGCACAGGCTCTAGGTGTGTGGGCTTCAGTAGCTGTGGTGCACGGGCTTAGTTGCTCCGCGGCATGTGGGATCTTCCCGGACCAGGGATCGAACCCGTGGCGTCTGCGTTGGCAGGCGGATTCTTAAGCACTGCCACCAGGGAAGTCCTACAAGTCACTTTCTTAAATTAAGAGACTAGGACCTTGGTTTAGTGAATTTTTCCTTGATTTTCAGGTACTAGATATTTTTACTTGACATTCTGAATTCAACCCCACCCACAAGTTTATTTTTTATTTTTATTTTTTCAGTACGCGGGCCTCTCACTGTTGTGGCCTCTCCCGTTGCGGAGCACAGGCTCCGGACGCGCAGGCTCAGTGGCCATGGCTCACGGGCCTAGCCGCTCCATGGCATGTGGGATCCTCCTGGACCGGGGCACGAACCTGTGTCCCCTGCATCAGCGGGCGGACTTTCAACCACTGTGCCACCAGGGAAGCCCACCCACAGGGTTTTGATAACACATGTTACTGAAGAACATCTGGTGTAGAGTGTGTACATGAGAGTTGGGGAAAAATACATGAGTAGGGGGAAAAAAGCCGTGCAGCCAGATTGCCTGGTTCTTACTGTGTAAACTGGAGCAAGTTACTCAACATTTCTGTATTGTGGTTTTCCTATTATTAATAATAAATCCTATCTTATAAGGCTGTTGTGAGAATTAGTTAATATGTTTACAGGTTTCAGATGATACCTAGTACACTGTAAGCACTCAATAAATGTTAGCTACTATTTTTCATTTATGTATTTTTTGATAATTTAGTGCATAGTTTTCTCCACTCCCTGAAATATACCTTGAAAAGATGCCGTTGATCTAGTTTGGACCTTTGGATTGAAACTCAACCTATCAAACTGAAAGTCTACAGTAGGTTTAATCATAAATTTCAACTGATTAGCTCAAAATAGAAACAGGAACAGTTCTAAGAACTGCCATATCTCCCTGCATTTGTTTTTCAATATTTATAATTACTAGACCATTGGGGAAATTTTTATTAAAACATTTAAGCAGTTTATTGGAATATGTAACCAGGTTGTTAACATTGAACAACCTTTACCTTAAGTAAAGTCTATACTTTACGTATTTTATTTAATTTTTTAAGTCTTTTTCCCATCATGGAATAAACTTTCATAAACATTGTCGTCTCATTTAAGAATAAACTTTATCCTCACCCAGATATTTCAAATTCCTGGTCTGGGAAAAATGACAGATCCCTGGATCTTTAAACCCCTAAGGACTCCGAGCTAGACACTAGAGTTTCCTGATGGAATTTCTTTGACTAAGGAAAGATATTTTTTATTCCCCCACTTAAACTAGACTTTTCAAAACAGATTCTAATTTTATCTAGTTTAGGAGAAGAAATTTACTTCATGTTTTCTATTTGGAATTTCAAATATTTTCTGCTACTTTTTCAAGCAGCATGAAATGTGAGTGTCACATATGTTCTGCACTTAATTTTCCATGATGTGTAGTAAAGGTGTTAAAAAAGGGCTGGTATTCCTCGAAGTATTATTTATTACAATTTAGAAGAATATAAGGAATTATTATTATTATTATCACACTGGTGTTATAAAAGAAAAATACTACTATTAAGTATGTTCCAGTGTATGGACTCTCAAATAAAATGAAGCTGATGCTCACTCTTCCTGTTATCCCTGTGGTAAAGGCAGGCACTGTGAGGAGGGACCAGGAGCAGTTGATTACTAATCAAGAGATCAGAATTCTAGTCCCCACTCAGTTACCAACCAGCTATTGCTCTGGAAAGAGTTACTATTAATGGAGAATGTACTCTTTGCATAGAATGAGGAAGTTGGGCTAATGAAGAGCTACTGTCACTTTTATGAGACCATAACTCTAAAAACCTAGTTATAGGATATAAACAAGGCACATAATCTTTCTGGATCTGACTTTCTTTACTTAAAACAGAGAGGCTTAAAAATACTACTACTACTTTTGCTATATTTTGTGGGTAATTTAGTTATTTCAGATGATAGGGTCTTGAACTGGGGAGCACAAGGTGTGAAAATGTGATTATGATTCAAGAGTGGATAACTCAACCAAAACGTAAATGGAAAAGAAGCCAATGAGCAAAATTTGGAGGGTACCTTCTATGTATCTGGCATTGTGCTAGGACCTGGAGATATAAACCATAGCCCTTATCTAAAGGGAGTCAAAATACTCATTAAGTATAAGGACTGACTCTTGACTAGTGGCAAAAAGGCAGGCTGAATAGACATGGGTAGGTGCCCTTCCTACTTACAAACACATATAAATTATGAATAAAATATAAAAATAATTCAAATATATAGCAGGCTTTCTTTCTTGAAGGGAAATTCCAGGTGGCAGAAACAAAGAGAAAAGTCAATACCATAATGGTGAGGCAGTGGCATAAGCCACAGAGGCTGGGGGTTGTGGCTTCAATGCACACATGGACACAGGAAGCATGACTTCTATTCCTGTGTCAAGTGGGAAAGCTGGACCTGAGCCACAGGGATAACCCCTAAAGCCTCTAAAAGTTGCCTCAACCATGAAATGGTTAGAAAAGTTCTGCGCTAACCCAGAGAAGTATTAAATAACTCTATCATCTGTTCAGGGACATGAGTAGGAAAAGAAAAGTCACCACAAGTAATTGAAACCCCAGGCTACAGAATCTGAATTTGTCCTACCTTCAGTGCAGAAACCCCCAGTGAGACATTATCCTGAAACTAGCTTAAGACTACTACTGATGGTATCCCAAGATAATAACAGAAGTGCTGCAAAATTTCCCTGTAGAAATATTTTCACAAATAGGATCCATAAAAGTCTCATGGAAGAGCAGTAAGTAAGATAAAGGTGAGTTTACAGCCCAAAATTACAAATGAACCACAATGTTGGAGAGACATTAAATGCAGCCAATAGGATTAACTTTTCCTGAACTGGATATAACAGAACAACCTGAAAGAGAATATAAAGTATTTAAAAAATGATTTAAAAGTTAGAAATACAGGAGGAAAATCACAATAAAAGAAAAAGTTTGTACTTTTTTAAAAGGATAAAAGAATTTGGAAAAGAACCAAATAGTATTTCTTGAATGAAAAATATAGTAATAATAAAAAAAAAGAATGAGTAGACTTAAAAGGAGATTAGAAATCATTAGAGAAGTACAGAAATGGAAGACTTGAAGAAATTACCTATAATGTAATGTAACAATATAAAGAGATGTTAACTTTGAAATATGATTAGGAAACTTGAAATATATAAGGCTAAATTTCAACAGGGTCTACCAGAAATGCCAGAAGAAAAGAATAGAGAGAATACGGGAGAGGCAACATTGGAAGAAATAAAGACTAAGAATTTACTTGTATTGAAGAATGACTGAGTCTCAAGCAGGGAAAACAAAAATAAATCCACATCATGGTAAAATTGCAGAACATCAGATAAAGAAAACTTAAAAAGGAATAACAGTTAGATCAAGAAAAACTTCTCATTAACAGCAACAAATTCTAGAAGACAGTGGGGTAATATCCTCAAAGTGCTGTCAACCCAGAATTGCATACCTTATCAAACTGACAAGGGCAAGGGCAAAATAAAAGCCTTTTCAGGTCAACCTTGGAGAATCTGTCACTCATAGACCCTAACTGAAAGAAAGATTAAATCATATACTTCAGAAATCAATAAATTGAACCTAGAAGGAATAAATATAATCTATCAGGGCAAACAAACTGACAAACTTTTTGGTAGATTTAAATAGTTATAGATTGCTTTCTACATCTTAAAAGGCTAACGTTACAGGAGATTTAAAAAGAAGGTGGCACTAAAATACAGTTGGCCCTCTATATCCATGGGTTCACATCTGCAGATATGAAGGGCTGGCTGAATGTACTATGTCATTTTATAAAAGGAACTTTGAGTGTCCGTGGATTTTGGTGTCTGTGGAGGTCCTGGAACCAATTCCCTGCAGATGCTGAGGGGCAACTGTACTAGGAAACAATGAAAGAAAGAAAGAAAATAATACCATTGAAGGCATCAAAGTAGGGGGAAAACATGAAATAAGATATTAGAAATAATAAACACAACAAGTTGAAGTACTTTAAACTCATCTGTTTAAGGAAAGGTATTGTCATATTGGATATCATTGAAGCAAAACAAAATGTAACCCCTGCTGTTTACAAGAAACACAGAACATTGAATGACACAAAAAGATGAAAAGCAAATGATGATAAAACCAATTCCAGGCAAATACTATCCAAAGCAAAAGAAAGCTGAGTGAGCAACATTAATATCAGAAAACCAGAACTTAGGCAAAAAATACTATGAGAATGAGAGTTTTATTACTCAAAGATAGAAGTAATTCAACAAGGAAGAATCAATAATCCTGTGCCTGTATGCATCAAATAACACAGACTCAGAACATATAAAGCAAAATAGGGCAGAATTATACAGATAAATACACAACTTTACACTCGGGGTGGTTGAGTCTAATGCTTTCCTGTAAGAAACTGATAGGTCAAGCAGCGAAAATCAGTAAGGATTCAGAAATCTGAAAAACATAACTAACAAACAGGACTTAGTGGATTTATAAATTCAAATTGCCACAGAAAATAGAGAGTATATATTATTTTCAGAAGAAAGTCTTAGTGAGTACCAAAGAATGAATCCTATAGATTATGTTCTGTGAATACAATGCAATACAATTAGAAGGCAGTGCATAAAATAACCAAGAAAATTCTAATAAATGTATAAAAAATTGTTTTAAATAATTCAAAGAAGACATCAAATGAAAATTACAAAATATTTAAAAATTCAGGGGAAACACTCTATATCACAACTTGTGGCACAGCTAAAAATATAGTTAGAATGACATTTATAGCTTTATGTACATATTAAAAAACCAGAGTGAAAATTAGTGATTTAAGGATTCTAACTTTAGAAGTTAAAAAAATAAAGACTAAATTCTAAGGAAGTATGTCTGGCAGTCATAAAAATAAGGACAAATTAATGGAATGGAAATCAAAGAAAAAAGAGCGGAGATCAGCAAAACCAAAAGCTAGTTTTTTGAAAAGATGAATTTAAATAGATACATTTCCAGCGAGATTCATTAAGACAAAAAAAAAGGCATAATTAAGCAACATATACGAAAATAAAAGGGTCGTGACCCTTTAAGCAAAATACTACTTCTCTGTGAGGCCAAGGGGACACGCTCACGCAAAGCCAGCATCTCCTCCTACGCATGGGTCCTCAGAAGCCCTGCCCTGCCTCCCGGGACTGTGCCTGCCTTTCCCACTCATCGTCTGGAGGGTCAGCCACGCTGCCTGTGCTTCCCTGACCACGAGGGGTGGCTGTTCACAGTGTGTTGTGAAAAGAGCTTGAGGTATGGACTGGGGTGTCTGCGTGTGTGAGCGCAGGGCCCCTTGAGTGTGGGACAAGACGGAGATGGAGAGAGAAGGGGCAGCTGCGGGCCTCTCACCTTCTGACATAGGGCTTCGAGGAACCCATGATTTCTAAATTCAGACTTGGATTTTCAGGTCCTTATGAAGATATGTTTATCACAGCATTAGAGTTTTGCGTTTACTTTTATGTAAATGGTAGATAGGTCTTTATTGCACGTTGTCCCAGACCCTGCATATGGTTACGTTGCTGGTGAAAATATCGATACAAATTAGTACAACCCATGTGGGGCAAGATGGTAATAACTGTCAAGAAGACGAATGTGTATTCTTTGGCTCAGAAATTCCATTTCTGGAAATAAATTCTACAGATGAATTTGTACAATGAAATGTGTAGAATGCAATTTTGAAGCAACAATTGAAAACAATACAAGTGTCATCAATAAGTGGTTAGTTAAATTAGGGCACAATCACACAATGGAATATAATGCAGCTGTAAAAGAAGATGTGGATGTTCTCCTGTGAACTGCTGTGAAAAGATTTTTTGACATCCATTAAGTGCGAGAGCAAGCTACAGAAAAGAGAGGGAGAAAATAAGACTATAGATTCATATTTGCTTATTCTTGTGAAAAGAAAGATTGGAAAAAATGAATAGAAATTATTTGTGTATATTTGGGGATGGGAACAAATGTTATTTTCAACTTTGAATATATTACCTATTAAAATATATTAAAAAAATAAGACAGGGCTTCCCTGGTGGTGCAGTGGTTGGGAGTCCGCCTGCCGATGCAGGGGACGCGGGTTCGTGCCCCGGTCCGGGAGGATCCCGCGTGCCGCAGGGCGGCTGGGCCCGTGAGCCATGGCCGCTGAGCCTGCGCGTCCGGAGCCCGTGCTCCGCAACGGGAGAGGCCACAACAGTGAGGGGCCCGCGTACTGCAAAAAAAAGAAAAAAAAAAAAGACAGTGATTTCAAACAACAGTAACTAACGAGGAAAAACATAAGCAAATACCATGGAAAACCTTATCCTAGCTAGTATAAAACTTTGGTCAAGTGACAATTTTCTTAAAAAAATGTAAATGACCAAAATTTACTCCAAAAGGAGGGGAAAATACCTAGATAGAACAGTAACCATTAAAATAGTTATCAGTATTTTTTTAAAATGCTACATACTGATTATCTTAGACATACAGTAGTATAAAATGTGATGGGAAAGATAATTTCAAAATAGTGTTACTTCTAGGTAGGCGGGTAAAGGAATTCAAAGGATTTCAGCTCTTTCTAGTTTCATTGCTCATTAAGAAAATAAAATCTGAAGCAAATCTGAGAGAAAGCTGCTATCTATTAAAACTGGTGTGGGTAGTTGGGGATGTTTTATTATTTTCCATACCTTGTGTATTTGAAGTATTTTATAATTTAAGAAGATTTGCATATTTCATTGGTCACATAGAGAAGTTTGTCACACAACAGTTACAATTAAATCTCTCTTGCTAGAATGTAAGCACTTTGAGATCAGGATCCATATCTTATTTTTTTTAAAACTAATTATTTTTAGACCAGTTTTAGGTTTACAGAAAAATTAAGCAGAAAGTACGGAGAGTTCCTATTTACTCTCTGTCTCATCACTCCTCCCCCTGTATAGTTTCCCTTGTCATCAATATCTTACACTTGTATGTTGCTTTTGTTACAATGGACAAGCCAATATTGATACATTATTATTAATTAAAATACATAGTTTATATTATGGTTCACTGTGTTGTACAGTTCTATGGATTTTGACAAATACATAATGACGTATATTCACTGTTACAGGACCATACAGAATAGTTAATTGCCCTAAAAATCTACCACACTTCACCTGTTCATCCCTCCCTTCCCCAACCCCTGATCTTTTTACTCTCTCTATAGTTTTGCTTTTCCAGACTGACATATTTGGAATCATACAGTATGTAGCCTTTTCAGACTGGCTCCTTTCACTTAGCTAAGTATATTTAAGATTCCTCTATATCTTTTGGGGGCTTCATAGCTCATTTCTTTTTATGGCTGAATAATATCCCATTGTATAGATATATTGAATATACAGGTTTTTTTTTAATCCATTCACCTATTAAAGGTCATCTTGCTTCCAGTGTTTGGTGATTATATATGCAGCTGCTGTAAACGTACAGGTGCAGCTTTTAGTGTGGGCACAAGGTTTTACTTATTTGGGTGAATGCCTAGGAGCATCCTAGAGTTTGCAATATACATTTACGATTACTTTCTATTAACAATATATGGCCTCATGTGTGATGCCAGTACCTTATAGCAGAGTATTCCCAGTTCCTCCTTCTCTTTCCTTATAACATTTTTTTGGTCATTCATTTCATTTATCCATAAGCTATAATCACCTCATATATCATTATTATTATCATTTTGAACAAACTTCTCTGTTAGGTCAATTAAGAATAAAAAAGGAAAAGATTGTATTTTACCTTCATTTATTCCTTCTCTAATGCTCTTCTCATGTAGATCTAAGTTTCTGACCTATATCATTCCCTTCTTTCTGATTAACTTCCTTTAACATTTCGTGCAAGACAGAAATGGTGACAAACTACTGCTGACAAACTCCCTCAATTTTTCTTTGTCTGAGAATGTCTTTATTTCTCCTTTACTTTTAAAGGATAATTCCTTGGATACAGAATTCTTTGTTGTTTTTCATTCAACACTAAATATTTCACTCTATTCTCTTTTTCTTGCATGATTTCTGAGAATTCCAGTATAATTCTTATACTTGTTTCTCCATAGGTATTTTTCCCCCTTTTGGCTTCTTTTGAAATGATCCTTTTGTCTTTGATTTTCTGCAGTTTGAATAGGATATGCCTAAGTGTAGGGTTTTTTTGTTGTTATTGTTTGTTTGTTTTTAAATATTTATCCTGGTTAGTGTTCTCTGACTCTGAGATTCCTGAATCTGTGATTTGGTGTCTGTCATTTATTCTGGAATATTCTCAGGTACGAAAACTTCAAATGTTTTTTTCTGTTCCTTTTCCCTTTTCCTCTCCTTCCGGTATTCCCATAATGCAGGGGTCCCCAACCCCCAGGCCAAAGACTGGTACCAGTTTGCGGCCTGTTAGGAACCAGACCACACAGCAGGAGGTGAGTGGCGGGTGAGCGAGCGAAGCTTCATCTGCTGTCCCCCCATGCTCCGCATCGCTCTCATTACCGCCTGAACCGTCACCCCCCACCCCCTGTTCATGGAAAAATTGTCTTCCACGAAACTGGTTCCTGGTGCCAAAAGGGTTGGGGGGACTGCTGCCATAAAGTATATGTTATACCTTTGTTCCCACAGTTCTTGCATATTCTGTTACATTTTTATTTTTTCCTCTTTACTTTTTAGTTTGGGAAGTTTCTACTGACATTTCTTCAAGTTCACTGATTCTTTTCTTGGCCCTGTCCAGTCTACTGATGGACCCATCAAAGACATTCTTCATTTCTGTTACAGTGCTTTTAGATTCTAGCATTTTTTTAAAAACATCTTTATTGGAGTATAATTGCTTTACAATGGTGTGTTAGTTTCTGCTTTATAACAAAGTGAATCAGCTATACGTATACATATATCCCCATATCTCCTCCCTCTTGCATCTCCCTCCCACCCTCCCTATCCCACCCCTCTAGGTGGTCACAAAGCACAGAGCCGATCTCCCTGTGCTATGTGGCTGCTTCCCACTATCTAGCATTTCTTTTGATTCTTGCTTAGGGTTTCCATCTCTCTGCTTGTATTACCCCCTTGTACTTAAAGGCTGTCCACTTTTTTAAAGCTCTTAGCATATTAATCATAATTATCTTAAATTCCTGGTCTGATAATTCTAAAATCTCTGCCATCTATAAACATGGTTCTGATGGTTGGCTTATCTCTTCAGGCTGTTTTTTGCCTTTCAGCATGCCCTGTAATTTTTAATTGAAAATCAGATATGATGTATTAGGTAAAAGGAATTGAGGAGAAGACAGTGGTCTATGATGCAGGAAGCAGACCCTCACACAACACCAAATCAGCTGGAGCCTTCATCTTGGACTTCCCAGCCTCCAGAACTCTCAGGCATGATCCACTGCTACAGGCAGTAGTACCATCTCTGATTACCAATAATAATAAGAAGGAGGAGAACTACAATCCTGCAGCCTGTGGAACAAAAACCACATTCACAGAAAG
Organism: Delphinapterus leucas; assembly: GCF_059928025.1. Taxonomy (NCBI): domain Eukaryota; kingdom Metazoa; phylum Chordata; class Mammalia; order Artiodactyla; family Monodontidae; genus Delphinapterus; species Delphinapterus leucas. The sequence continues at coordinate 48,218,897 of NC_143132.1, forward strand.
ATAGACAAGATGAAAAGGCAGAGGGCTATGTACCAGATTAAGGAACAAGATAAAACCCCAGAAAAACAGCTAAATGAAGTGGAGATAGGCAACCTTCCAGAAAAAGAATTCAGAATAATGATAGTGAAGATGATCCAGGACCTCGGGAAAAGAATGGGGGCAAAGATCGAGAAGATGCAAGAAATGTTTAACAAAGACCTAGAAGAATTAAAGAACAAACAAACATATGAACAATACAATAACTGAAAGGAAAACTACACTAGAAGGAAACAATAGCAGAATAACTGAGGCAGAAGAATGGATAAGTGACCTGGAAGACAGAATGCTGGAATTCACTGCTGCAGGACAGAATAAAGAAAAAAGAATGAAAAGAAATGAACACAGCCTAAGAGACCTCTGGGACAACATTAAACACAACAACATTCACATTATAGGGGTCCCAGAAGGAGAAGAGAGAGAGAAAGGACCAGAGAAAATATTTGAAGAGATAATAGTCAAAAACTTCCCTAAAATGGGAAAGAAAATAGCCACCCAAGTCCAGAAAGTGCAGAGAGTCCCATACAGGATAAACCCAAGGAGAAACACACCGAGACACATAGTAATCAAATTGGCAAAAATTAAAGACAAAGAAAAATTATTGAAAGCAGCAAGGGAAAAATGACAAATAACATACAAGGGAACTCCCATAAGGTTAACAGCTGATTTCTCAGCAGAAACTCTACAAGCCAGAAGGAGTGGCATGATATACTTAAAGTGATGAAAGGGAAGAACCTACAACCAAGATTACTCTACCCAACAAGGATCTCATTCAGATTTGATGGAGAAATCATAAGCTTTACAGACAAGCAAAAGCTAAGAGAATACAGCACCCCCAAACCAGCTCTACAACAAATGCTAAAGGAACTTCTCTAAGTGGGAAATACAAGAGAAGAAAAGACCTACAAAAACAAACCCCAAACAATTAAGAAAATGGCAATAGGAACATACATATTGACAATTACCTTAAGCATGTATGGATTAACTACTCCAACCAAAAGACACAGGCTTGCTGAATGGATACAAAAACAAGACCCATATATATGCTGTGTACAAAAGACCCACTTCAGACCTAGGGACACATTCAGACCGAAAGTGAGGGGATGGAAAAATATATTCCATGCAAATGGAAATCAAAAGAAAGCTGGAGTAGCAATACTCATATCAGATAAAATTGACTTTAAAATAAAGAATATTACAAGAGACAAGGAAGGACACTACATAATGATCAGGGGATCAATCCAAGAAGAAGATATAACAATTATAAATATATATGCACCCAACATAGGAGCACCTCAATACATAAGGCAACTGCTAACAGCTATAAAAGAGGAAATTGACAGTAACAAAATAATAGTGGGGGAATTTAACACCTCACTTACACCAATGGACAAATCATCCAAGATGAATATAAATAAGGAAACAGAAGCTTTAAATGACACAATAGACCAGATAGATTTAATTGATATTTATAGAACATTCCATCCAAACACAGCAGATTACACTTTCTTCTCAAGTGTGCACAGAGCATTCTCCAGGATAGATCACATCTAGGGTCTCAAATCAAGCCTCAGTAAATTTAAGAAAATTGAAGTCATATCAAGCATCTTTTATGATAATGCTATGAGATTAGAAATCAGTTACAGGGAAAAAAACACAAACTCATGGAGGCTAAACAATACATTACTAAATAGTCAAGAGATCACTGAAGAAATCAAAGAGGAAATCAAAAAATACCTAGAGACAAATAACAATGAAAACACGACTACCCAAAATGTATGGTATGCAGCAAAAGCAGTTCTAAGAGGGAAGTTTATAGCTATACAAGCCTACCTCAAGAAACAAGAAAAATCTCAAATAAACAATCAAACCTTACACCTGAAGGAACTAGAGAAAGAACAAACAAAACCCAAAGTTAGCAGAAGGAAAGAAATCATAAAGATCAGAGCAGAAATAAATGAAATAGAAACAAAGAAAACAATAGCAAAGATCAATAACTCTAAAAGCTGGTTCTTGGAGAAGATAAACAAAACTGATAAACCATTAGCCAGACTCATCAAGAAAAAGAGGGAGAGGACTCAAATCAATAAAATTAGAAATGAAAAAGTACAACAGGCACCACAGAAATACGAAGAATCCTAAGAGACTACTACAAGCAACTCTATGCCAATAAAATGGACAACCTGGAAGAAATGGACAAATTCTTAGAAAGGTATAACCTTCCAAGACTGAACCAGGAAGAAATAAAAAATATGAACAGGCCAATCACAAGTAATGAAATGGAAACTGTGATTAAAAATCTTCCAGCAAACAAAAGTCCAGGACCAGATGGCTTCACAGGTGAATTCTATCAAACATTTAGAGAAAAGCTAACACCCATTCTTCTCAAACTCTTCCAAAAAATTGTGGAGGAAGGAATACTCCCAAACTCACTCTATGAGGCCACCATCACCCTGATCTGAAAACCAGGCTAAGATACTACAAAAAAAGAAAATTACAGACCAATATCACTGATGAATATACATGCAAAAATCCTCAACAAAATACTAGGAAACAGAATCCAACAGCACATTAAAAGGATCATACACCACGATCAAGGGGGATTTATCCCAGGGATGCAAGGATTCTTCAATATTCACAAGTCAATCAATGTGATACACCATATTAACAAATTGAAGAATAAAAACCATATGATTATCTCAATAGATGCAGAAAAAGCTTTTGAGAAAATTCAACACCCATTTATGATAAAAACTCTCCAGAAAGTGGGCATCGAGGGAACCTACCTCAACGTAATAAAGGCCATATATGACAAACCCACAGCAAACATCATTCTCAATGGTGAAAAACTGAAAGCATTTCCTCTAAGATCAGGAACAAGACAAGGATGTCCACTCTTGCCACTATATTATTCAACATAGTTTTGGAAGTCCTAGCCACGGCACTCAGAGAAGAAAAAGAAATAAAAAGAATACAAATTGGAAAAGAAGAAGTAAAACTCTCACTGTTTGCAGATGACATGATACTATACATAGAGCATCTGAAAGATGCTACCAGAAAACTACTAGAGCTAATCAATGAATTTGGTAAAGTTTCAGGATACAAAATTAATGCACAGAAATCTCTTGCATTCCTATACACGAATGATGAAAAATCAGAAAGAGAAATTAAGGGAACACTCCCGTTTACTACTGCAACAAAATGAATAAAATACCTAGGAATAAACCTACCTAGGGAGACAAAAGACCTGTATGCAGAAAACTATAAGACACTGATGAAAGAAATTAAAGATGATACCAACAGATGTAGAGATATACCATGTTCTTGGATTGGAAGAATCAGCATTGTGAAAATGACTATACTACACAAAACAATCTACAGATTCAATGCAATCCCTATCAAATTACCAATGGCATTTTTTACAGAACTAGAACAAAAAATCTTAAAAGTTGTATGGAGACACAAAAGACCCAGAATAGCCAAAGCAGTCTTGAGGGAAAAAAATGGAGCTGGAGGAATCAGACTCCTTGACTTCAGACTATACTACAAAGCTACAGTAATCAAGACAATATGGTACTGGCACAAAAACAGAAACATAGATCAATGGAACAAGATAGAAAGCCGAGAGATAAACCCACTCACCTATGGTCAACTAATCTATGACAAAGGAGGCAAGGATATACAATGGAGAAAAGACAGCCTGTTCAGTAAGTGGTGCTGGGAAAACTGGACAGCTACATGTAAAAGAATGAAATTAGAACACTCCCTAACACCATACACAAAAATAAACTCAAAATGGATTAGAGACCTAAATGTAAGACTGGACAGTATAAAACTCTTAGAGGAAAACATCGGAAGAACACTCTATGACATAAATCACAGCAAGATCTTTTTTGATCCACCTCCTAGAGTAATGGAAATAAAAACAAAAATAAACAAATGGGACCTAATGAAACTTCAAAGCTTTTGCACAGCAAAGGAAACCATAAACAAGCTGAAAAGACAACCCTCAGAATGGGAGAAAATATTTGCAAACGAATCAATGGACAAAGGATTAATCTCCGAAATATATAAACAACCCATGCAGCTCAATATTAAAAAAACGAACAACCCAATCCAAAAATGGGCAGAAGACCTAAATAGACATTTCTCCAAAGAAGACATACAGATGGCCAAGAAGCACATGAAAAGCTGCTCCATATCACTAATTATTAGAGAAATGCAAATCAAAACTACAATGAGGTATCACCTCACACCAGTTAGAATGGGCATCATCAGAAAATCTACAAACAACAAATGCTGGAGAGGGTGTGGAGAAAAGTGTACCCTCTTGCACTTGCATTGGTGGGAATGTAAATTGATACAGCCACTATGGAGAACAGTATGGAGGTTCCTTAAAAGATGAAAAATACAATTACCATATGATCCAGCAATCCCAGGCATATACTCAGAGAAAACCGTAATTCGAAAAGACACATGTACCCCAATGTTCATTGCAGCCCTATTTACAATAGCCAGGTCATGGAAACACCCTAAATGCCTATCGACAGACGAATGGATAAAGAAGATGTGGTACATATATACAATGGAACATTACTCAGCCATAAAAAGGAATGAAATTGGGACATTTGTAGAGACGTGGATGGATCTAGAGACTGTCATACAGAGTGAAGTAAGTCAGAAAGAGAAAAACAAATATCATATATTAACAAATATATGTGGAACCTAGAAAAATGGTACAGATGAACCAGTTTGCAGATCAGAAATTGAGACACTGATGTAGAGAACAAACGTATGGACAGCAAGCGGGGAAAGCGGCAGGGTGGTGGGGGTGGGGGTGGGATGAATTGGGTGATTGGGATTGACATGTATACACTGATGTGTATAAAATTGATGACTAATAAGAACCTGCTGTATAAAAAAGAAAATAAAATTAAAGAAATTTTTAAAAAAAGGAATTGAGGTGCAGGCCTTTATTGTGAGGTTTTATTTGTTTCTGGCTAGGAGTTAGGCCGTGTTCATTTTTTATGGTAGCTGTAGCTGTTCCTTGCCAGTCAATCTCCCCACCTCTACTCCCCACCCTTTGGGCAAACACTGTTCTGATTTTATCATCATAGGTTAGTTTTGCTATCCTTGAACTTCATGAAAAGAACCATATAGGATTTACTCTTTTATGTCTGAATACTTTTGTTAACATAATGTTTTTGAGATTCATCTATGTTGTATGTATTGCTTTTTATTACTAAACGATCAATATTCTATTGTATGAATATACCATACTTTGTTTATTCAGTCTCTTGTCGATGGACTATTCGGGTGGTTTCTTCTTCTTTTTCTTTTTTTTCTTTTGGCTACCATGAATAAAACTTCCGAGATTGCGTTCCCTGGAAAACAGATTCTGAATTGAAGATTTTTCTGCATAAAGGTTTCAACAGGTGTTCTTGGGATCAGCTCTCCTAGGGGAGTAACAGAGGCAGGATTGGGTGGAAGGAGAAATTGAACTGCAACACAGCTGAAGCTGGGATGCCCCTCAAGAGTTGCCCTCGGTATTAGTTATCTATTGCTGCAGAAGAAATCATCCCAAAATTTAATGGCTTAAAACTACCATGATCATTTATTATCTTTCTGAGTTCAGAATTTGGAAGCAGCATGCCTGGGTAGTTCTGGATTAGGATCTCTCATAAAGTTGCCCGCAGATGGTGGCTGGAGCTGGGGTCATCTTAAATGCTTCTTCACCCATGTATGGTGCCTGGGCTGGGAAGACTCAAAAAGCTGAAACAGCTGAAGCTCCTCAGCCTTCTCTATCTCTGTGTAGTTTCTCCCCTTGGTATCTCCAGCATGGAGGCTTCAGAGTAGCCAGGTTTCTTAAATGTCTCCTGTAGGCTCAAGTCTTCTAAAGCATCTGTTCTGAGTGAGAGAGAGCTAGGTGGAAGCCAAATCACCTTTTATGATCCAGCCTGGAAGTCACACAACACATTTCTTTCACACTATTAGTCAAGACAGATACAAAAATCCACATGATTCACGGAAAGAACATAAACCTACCTCTCAGTGGAGAAGTATCATCATTATAGGAAGAGTGAGTGAGATGGAATACATAGTACAGCTACCTTTGGAAAATATATTCTTTGAGGTATTGAGGCTGTGGGTTGAGCCTTTATTCCCTGGTATTGACTAGTCATAGTGTGTGTCATGAGGCTCTTGGGTAAGCTGACTCTCTTCAGTTGAGGGCAATTTCTAGAAAAGGATTCAGCTGTTTTCTTAGTTGCCAACATCCCCCAAGGCTGGAGGAATGAGTGCTTCAGTCCTAAAGAGGAGGATCCAGGTGGCATATGATAGCATCCACTGCAGGTAATAGAAACATTCAAGTATCTTTGTGGACATATATTTCCACTTATTTTGCATATCTATCTAGATGTGGAATTTCTGTCATAGGTAGGTGTATCTTTAGCCTTATGATACTACCAAACATCTTTCCAAAATGGTTGTACCATTTGAAATTCTCAGCAGCAATTTGCTAGAGTTCCAGCTGTTTCACATCCTTAACAACATTTGGCATCGTCTGTTTTTTAATTTTAGCTGTTCTAGTTGGGTGTGAAATGATATTTCATTGTGGTTTTAACTTGTGTTTCTCTGATGACTAATATGCTGATCATTTTCGTGTGCTTAGTGCCCTTCCATATATCTTTTTTTATGGACTGTGTATTCAAATCTTTTGTCCATTTAAAAAAGTGGGTTGTTTGTATTCTTATTAGTAATGTGCACTCTTTACAATTTACAAATTACAATCCTAATTTAAAGTTATAGAAACACTTCCTTTGTCAGAAAAGTACTGCAAATATTTTCTCCTGGTCTGTGGCTTCCATTTTAATTTTCTTAACAGTGTCTTTTGCTGAGAAGTTTTTAGTTTTAAGTACAATTTATCAATTTTTTTCTTTTTATGTTTCGTGCTTTTTGTGTCCTCTTTAAAAAAAATTTTGTCTTTCCGAAAGTTGCAAAGATATTCTCCTGTTTTCTCAGAGAAGCTTTGTAGTTTTAACTATTGCTTTTGGGTCTCTGGTCCATCTCAAATTGAGTTTTGAGTGTGGTATATAATCCAGTTAGTCCATTGTTGAAACATTTTTCCTTTTCCAATTGAATTGCCTTGTAATCTTTTTAAAGAATCAACTGACTATATATGTTTTATCTATATCTAAGCTCTTTATTCTATTTTATTGGTATATCTGGCTATCTTTATGATGATCTCATAATGTTTTGATTGCTATGGCTGTTTAGTAAGTCATAAAATTAGTAATGTCAGTCACCCAACTCTGTTTTTCTTTTACTTTTTAAAAAATTTTTTATTGGAGTATAGTTGATTTACAATATTGTATTAGTTTCAGGTGTACAGCAAAGTGAATCAGTTATACATATACATATATCCACTCCTTTTTTAGATTCTTTTCCCATATAGGCCATTACAGAGTATTGAGTAGAGTTCCCTGTTTATTTTGGCTTTTCCAGGTCTCTTACATTTCAATAACACTTTAAGATCAGTTTGTCAATTTCTACAAAAAAGTTCTTTAGTTTTTGGATTTTGGCCTTATCAATTTTGGGAAAATATACACCTTAACAGCTTTGAGTCTTTCATACATACATGGTATATATTTCCACTTGTTTAGATCTTTTAAAATTTCTTTCAGTAATGAGATCTTACACACATTTTGTTCCAAAAATTTTATGATTTTTAAACTAATTTAAATGGAAATTATTTAATAATCTTATTTCCCAATTATTTGATGCTAGCATATAGAAATAAATATAATTTTGTTTATTTTGTATCATGAAACCTTGCTAAATTTACTATTACTTCTAGCAGCTTTTTTTGAGACACCTTAGGATTTTCCATGTATTTGATGATGTCATCTGCAACAGAAGATAGCTTTATTTCTCCCTTTCTTTACGCTTTTTATTTCTTTTTCTTACCTGTAGCACTGGTCAGCATTTTCAGCACAATGTTGAATAAAAGTGGTTACAGCAGTTATATTAAACTCTTTTCTGTCAGTCTTAGGGGGGAAAGCATTCAATATTACACTATTAAGTATGATGCTAGTGGTAGGGTCTTCATAGATGATTTTTGTCAGTTTGAAGAAGTTCCCTTTTATTCCTTATTTGCTGAGAGTTTAAAAAAATGTTGGATGATTTTTGCCCCTTCATTGAAATGATTTTTGAATTTATGATTATTGAAATGATCATATGGTCTTCCCCCTTTAATTTGGCATATGGTGAATTAAATCCTTAATTTTCTATTGTTAAACCAACTTTGCACTCCTGGTATAAATCTCACTTTGTCATGATGGATTGTCAGTTTTATATATTGCTGGATTTGATTTGCTACTGTTTCAAAAAGATTTTTGCATCTGTGTAAATGAGGTTTATTGGTCTGTAATTTTCTTTTCTTATAATGTTTTTGTCAGATTTTGGTATGAGGGCTATCCTGGCATTATAAAATCATTTGGGAAGTTTCTCCCTTTCTCTATTTTCTAAAAGAGTTTATACAAGATTGGTATTATTTATTCCCTAATTCATCAGTAAAACTGTCTGGGCTGGTAGTTGGTTGCTTTCAGTATTTTCTCCTTATTTTTGAGTTTTAGCATTTCAACCATGATGTGTCTTACTGCGCTTCTTGTACCAAGTTTGAGAATTTTTGACCATTATTCCTTCAGATATTTTATCTGCCCTATTCCTTCTCTTCTCCCTTTCTGGGACTCCATTTGCTTATAGGTTAGACTCTTTGATATTGTCCCACATGTCCCAGAACCTCTGTTTATTTTTTTAAGTCTTTTTTTTCCCTTCAAATTTTAGGGGAACTTACACCCAGACTTTGAGTCTCCCTTCTATATGGCTCCCTCCTTTCCGGGATATCTCCCTTCAATTTCCAGTTGTGTGGTAGCCCCAGACTGTCTCCTTTCATACCTCGACCCATTAAGACTGTGGCTTTCTGCTGGTGTTTCAGCCACTCCTGCTATACAGACTGGGTAGTGCTCTTAGTGGAGAGACTGTATAAACTTGGAATAGCCTTCAGTTTCTCTCTGCTTTTTATTGCTGTCCAATGTCCTCAAGTAGTTAGTTTTAAATTTTTGTCCAGTGTTTAAAATTGTCATCTGGGGGAGGGTTAATATGGTACAATCTACTCCATCATTATTGGAACTGGAACTCTGCTTCCTGTATTCATAAGGTTAGTTAATTTGTTCACCATCTACCCTGTCTTTCAATTTAGAGTCCCCAGTGTCCCCAGTGTCCCCAACTCAAAATAACCAGTCACTAGATCCAAACAATCGAGTCTCAGGTATGCTCCTGAGTTGATTGACACCTGACTTCCTTAGAGCCACTGTTTTAGATCAGGTTCTCATTTAGCTAGCTGGTCTTCTTTGCCTCCCAGCCTCAGTCACTTCCCGTATTGCTTGAGATATCTTCCTAAAAGACATTCCTTACTGTTACTTCCTTGTTTTAAGACCCCTCTACGCTCCTGCAGGGTTAAATCTTTTTGGCTTGTTCTATAAAGCTGCTTACAATGCAGCTTATGTCCTGCTGTTGATCCACGTAGAACCAACGCTCCTGATATGTTAAGCTTTTCTCTGTTCTTGGACACATCAGAACTTTCCATGTTTTTGAATTTTTGCTGTTTGTATCCTGCCTACATTTTATCTGACTTCTTTATTTTTTTAATTTAATTTTTATTTTTTTCACACACACACACACACACACTGTATTTTATTTTTACAAGAGATAAATAAACTGACACCAAGCATTGTAAATGTATGACCACAACAAAAGCAACAATGATTGCAATTACCAAACATGAAAGACACTCATACTATGTCATAATATTGACATTCAGTCCAGTAATCCTCCACTGTAACAGCTCCTTTACTTTGCAGTGAAATTGTTTTGTATAGGGCTTCCCTGGTGGTGCAGTGGTTGAGAGTCCGCCTGCCAATGCTAGGGCACCCGGGTTCGTGCCCCGGTCCGGGAAGATCCCACATGCCGCGGAGTGGCTGGGCCCGTGAGCCATGGCCGCTGAGCCTGCGCGTCCGGAGCCTTTGCTCCGCAATGGGAGAGGCCACAGCAGTGAGAGGCCCGCGTACCGCAAAAAAAAAAAAAAAAAAAATTGATTTGTGTATTTTTTGCCTCTGAGTCCTTGTGGGATTGTTGTTTCTTTTTTATTCAAATAGAAAGTCACAAAAATTATAATCATTCTCATTATCTGACTTCTTTAGTCTTAAAATCCGATGCTAACACCACCTCTTCTGAAAAGTCTTCTCTGGATGGGTTACCTCTGTCCTCAATATCTCTCTTCTGTATTCTTATAGCACTTATAGATCTGCATATTGACATGGTTCATCTATATCTATCTATCTAGTCTATATATATATCATCTATATAATCTCCTGTTTCCTTCAGTAGATTCTAATCTCCTTGGTCAAAGTGTCGTATCTTTCAAATATGGTTTTTTCATATTCATAACATCTAGTAAGCGTTGTATACCCTGTGTAGATTCTCAGTGTATATATTTTTTGATGATCTTACAAAGAATATTTTTCAGCAATGGTATTCAAAATAATGGTTTTACATATAGAAATTAAAGGCCACAGACCCCAAAAGAGAAACTAATCAGCCAGTTCATATACTATTCTGTTATTTATTGTTTCTTTAGGAACATTTACCCCACATCTAGCACCCCTATAGAGTTCTGTAAGAATGGTGGAGCCTGGGAAAATGGCAGATGCATTTGTCCAGAAGAGTGGAAAGGACGGAGATGTACAATCAGTAAGTTACTTGGGATAATACTAGGGTGTGAGATTTAGGTGACTCTTGTGTTTATAAGGACAGCAGCAAAGCTTCTTGAAGCTTCTGTTAATGACTGTAGTAACAATGGGCATAATGATGATGGATTTAAGATGTGTTTATTAGCTCAATAGTAAAAGCTGAGTTTTCTTGTGCTATTTACCTGTATGTTCAGCACATCTCATTTCTTTCCCAACTGTTAAGTTTCTCTGTAAAACTCAGTTGCTTTTCTTTCTGACTGCAGTGTCTACTATAGAGCAATGGGTAATATGGTTTTCTCAGCTCCTTTCAATTGGTGATACGCCATATTACCCCATTTCAAATATCATAATTCTAACATACTTAACTTTTCTGAAATCAAGAGGCATCTTCTCATCCAAGTATATATTTAGATGAAGTGTTTGTTTTTTCTTCCTTTCTCTTGGAGAGATGTTATTAAATTAGTGGCTTGACTTCGGTCAATGGTATCTCAGAATCAAAGTTCAAAGCCACTTCTTGATCTGCAGTGTGCTTCCCAACACTCTACACACTTCATGCTGCCTGCTTAAGATTCAGAGCCCTAGAAGCTCACTCCTATAATTACCTACCCTCCAACCAGCCAGTGTATCCCACATACTCCATGACTTTAGCTTTTTGTTTAACCCACACCCTCATGATGCCCTTTGCTACTGTAGGCTCTATATCTTTGATTTTCAAGATTTCAACTAATCTGATGCACTGTCCTTTCTGATGTGTTAGTGATCACATCCCACCTCGACTGAGTTATATATTGTGCACATTTTAACTGGAACCTGTAATCGAACATACTAGTTATTGTAATGGTAGTAACTTAACTAGATAAGAAAGTATGTACTTCCTGGCTGGTCAGTGAGTCCTATAAGCCTTCTATTACCCTTCGAATTACACCAGAGAGGTTTTGAACTTTGACTTTTATCTGGTTTGAAATTTGAGAAAGAAAAGTGAAAATTTATAATGAAAATTTTTTGATTAATGATGAATTTATGATGAAGAATATTTTTTCTTTCCCTTATAGTTAATTTCTGTGAAAACAGTACCTATGAGAATTTTACTTTTCACAGAATTCCAGTGGGAAGATATGGCTCTTCCTTGCAAACATGTGACAAGAACACTCTGAATGGTTTGTGCTTTTCCAAGCATCTCCTCTGTTTAGGCATATGAATTGCTATGCTGGGTCATACCTATCATCTCTCCAACTAGTGTTAGGTCCCTAGAAAAGGCATCAAGGAAGATTTTGTGGAAGGGTTTGGCTCCATTTCGTGATGCCAGTGTTCAGAGTTTTGGGTGTTACCTCACATAATTCCAGTTTTCCTAAAAACTGAAATATAGATCAGTAATAAATTCCTTTTAATTCTTCAATAGATTTATTCTTGCAGCCTCCTCCATCTCCTGGAGTTTGATCAGGTTAAGATCTGCTGTTACATAATTTATCTCAATTTTAAAGACTGGGTAGACTGTAGGTTTACACCATATCTATTTTGAGACTTCATATTTCTAGGTAGAATTGCAGTTAAGTCTCTTCACAGTTAGGAGTCCTTCACCTCTTTGATCATTTTAGTTTTCCATCTTGGAGCATTTTGTAGCTTCATCACACCTTTCCTGAAGCGTGACAACCTTGCTTGCACAGAGGCTTTCCAAGAATAAAGGAGCAAATGATATTTTCTATTTCTAATATGCTCCCTGATGATATCTAGGATTTTGACGACATATACGATTTTAATGCCAGATTGGGTAATATCTTCTAAGAGTAGCCCTTTAAATTCATAGACCCCTTTCCCGACAGCTTAGAGCCCATTATCCCATATGATTTTCCCTAAACGTTTTAACAGTCCTTGGTTTGCATTGATTTTCATCTGACCAATCCTCCTGCCTCTCACACCTTTCTGCAGGTTATCATCCACTTCCTGCAGAACTGGATATCTCAGTAACTAATTCTAGATGTTTATGCAAGTGTTTGATAGTGAATAATGAACCTGGGAAAATTTTTCACATTTTATTTAGATATTTATTTCTATGTGTGTCAAGGGCTTTTTGAAACACTAAATAAATTGTATGCACTGCTCCTTCCTATGTCCTTCTTTGCCTTATTTATTCTAAGAAATTATTTAGACCAGCGTTCCATTTGTTGAATCTAAATTGCCTCTGCCCACATATATCAAGCTTACTCAAGTATTCATGATTCTACTCTTTACATAGTTCTTTCCAGCTACTTTTTTTTTTTTTTTTTTTTTTTTTTTTTTTGCGGTAGGCGGGCATCTCACTGTTGTGGCCTCTCCCGTTGCGGAGCACAGGCTCCGGACGCGCAGGCTCAGCGGCCATGGCTCACGGGGCCAGCCGCTCCGCGGCATGTGGGATCTTCCCGGACCGGGGAACGAACCCGTGTCCCCTGCATCGGCAGGCGGACTTTCAACCACTGTGCCACCAGGGAAGCCCTACATACTCTTTTAATTTATAACTTGTTTTTGTCACTTTAATACTTTGTAAACATCTTTTTAATATAAATACTTATGCATCTACATCATAAATTTTAGATAACTGCATTATATGAGTCAACTATTATTTAAGCAGTTCTCTTCTGCTGGACATTTAGATAGCTTCAAGTCTTTTGGTGTTTCATTCTTGTACATAATCTTTGTTCTCATGACCTATTATTTCCTTAGGAGAAATTCCTATTAGTTCTCAGTTCTCTAATATTATAACCAGTACCTATTTAGTGTTGAGTCCTCAAAGTAGAAAAAGTGCAAATGCCTGAAACAGAACATTGACAAGATTATAATTCTGAGAGATGATGGTAGAGGTGTTATAAACAATTGAACTGGTGTATTTTATGACTTCAGATTTCTCTAGGAGTCTCACTAGTGTGAACACTCCCATTTTTCTTGAAGTTGGTCCAGAGTCTATGTTCAGTGAACTCCCTTCAGAGCTGGAGGTTCTGTGTTTGCAGTCTTGCTGGAGGCCAAGGAGAGGAGTGGGTGTTTTGGGTGAGGAGGCTGAGGAAAGAGCCATTGTGGGATTTGGCTGAGAAAGTAACAGATCATGAGATAGATGAAAACACTGTCCCATTAATAAACAGTTATGAATTTTACTGGCTTAAGGCATGGAGAAAAAAGAAAACAATTCTGTGTGATTTATGTGTAAAGTCCAAATGGCATAGAAGAATGTGTTTAGAGGAGAAATAAAAAATTTCAATATAGGATGCGCTGAAATATGAAATGGTATAACCACACTCAATCCTTCCTTCCTCCCACTCTGAATTTCTAGTCTACTTATTTTTCTAATGATGGGCTATCAGTTTACCCTCTCCCAGGTGATCTTTTGCGTAAACCCTGTGGACTCAGGTCTTTATTCATGTAAATAAGGCTTTCGCCTCAATCTCGAGCCCTAAGATCATGTCAGCAAGCCCTTAGCTCTCCTCAGGAGAACACTCTTGGTGAGCTGCCGACAGAGGTAATCTCTCTCTCTCTCTTCTCTCCCCTGGAAGGAAATTAGTTGTTACTTGGGGCAACTCTTCCTTTCCAAACTCCACCCGCTGAACTGAGACCAACGTGCAAGGTCTCCTGATAGGCACCAGCCTAAATGGTGAATCTCACTCTGACTTTCCCTTTCTTTTATCTACAGTTTCCTTTTTGTGTCTCTAAGCTACTGAACTCCCCTTCTACATATATGGGGAGAAGTGGACAGGGTGAGGGTGAAACAGAGGAGAGTGACAGGGAGGAAAGAACTCACTCCAGCTTCAGTCATCGCACGTTGTCACGGCAGAGTTCTCCAGCATCCTTTCATGCATTCTCTTGTTCTAAACTGGGAGGAGGCAGGGTGTTGAAGTGGGCCCAGCCAGGGCAGAGTCTCTGCTGGTAAAGGCATCTGACTCAATCAGTGAATCTAAGACCTTATTTCTCCGTTTTGAACACTTGCTGTAAAGACTGATCCATAACCTTGAAACTTTGCTGTTACATTCAAGCTCCTAGTTGTCCTTGTTTACCTAACTCTGGGAACATAGAACTGCTAATACTGACTACCTTGTACATTTCCATTGCATATTTCTGTTTGCATTTCTGTTCTAGCCAACTTTCTTTGCTTACAAGACAGCTGATCAAGTTATCTTAACCAAAAGAGAGCGACTGTAAAGAGGCATATGGAATCTCCTGGGAACCTAGGAACAGGATCATAATACAGCTGGGCCCTATGGATGCTGGACCAGGGGGATGGCAGGACTTCTAAGGCAGCTTTGAAGCTCTCAGTAGAGCAGTTTTGGGTCTTCCCTGTGGGAGAATGTAATGGCAGTGGCTGTTGTAATCAGACGGTTCTGGATTCAAATCTTAGCATTGCTTTTTAGTAGCTACATGATTTAGGCCAAATTACTCCATATCTCTCCAAAGAGCCTCAGATTCTTCAGTGTAATATGGAAGTGATTTTGGGACTCGCTTCAGCAGGATTCTTGTGAGGCTCAAGTGAGATAATGTATGTAAATTGCTAGCATAATACCTGACTTATCCATATTAAATCTTGGAAAAATAGGTTAGCAGCTGTGTTTATCATTAACATGACTCAGTAAACATGTATGTCTCATCTTTATTTATAGTTTCTGCTCTCTCATAATTTAACCCTTTCATGATGTTGGGGAAGTAAAATTAAAAACAAAATCTTCTCCCAACCCAGAAATCCTCTCCACAAAGGTAGTAGAGAAAGAAAACACTTTAATTATTGCACAGGCATTAAACCAGAATGTGACGAACATCACAGACAAACCCCTAAGAGACTGGGAAGAAGAAGGGAATCTGACCTCTTTATGTAGGCAAGCAGATACAACCTGTTACATACATGTTTTCAGATAAATAGTAACTAGTCCTCAGTTAAGAGAACTCGACAGCACTATTTGTCACACACAGTTTATCCTAAGTTAGCTGGGTAATTGAGGTGACCTTTTGTGTTAGCTAGTTGACTTTATCCAGAGGAAGAACAAACCTTTCATATCTTTATGAAAGGAGGTAGTTTTGCAACTTGGAGCAAGGTGCCCACCCACCGAAGTTAGGCTACTACCCTCCCACAGAAACTGGGAGATAGGGGCACTAACTAGCTCCCTCGATGTTTCCATTTCAAAGAGATGGTTCCCAGGTCCCTGAGAAAGACATTCCTAGGTCTTTGACAAAATGCCAATCTAGTTTTCAAAAGGATTTATTTACATTTCAAAGAGAAGAGAAAGTGCCTGCAAGTTTTCTAAAGTAAATGCTCAAAGAAAAAGGAGGGGAGGGAAATTTCTTCCCTTATTTTCCACAGGAAGAATTAAGCCTCTCATTTTTAATTTGTATTTGTCCTTACAATGATATGCAATTCTCCCTCAGTATCCGTGGGGAATTGGTTCCAGGACCGTCCCCTCTCTTACCTCCCCGGCTCCGCACGGAAACCAAAATGTCCGGATGCTCAAGTCCCTTATATAAAATGGTGTAGTTGGCTATCCGTATCTGCGTGGGGTTCCACATTAGCAAATTCAACCAACCACGGAAACGAAACCCGGGGATACGGAGGACCGACTCTAATGACCTCTCTGGTCCCCTTGAAAGCCAGGCTTTTCTGATATAACTGCTGCACTAAATGGAAGATTCCTAGGGAGAAGAATCAGATTGCTTCTAGTCATTTGTACTAGGTTGATGGCCAGCCTCCTGATTGGGATCTCTGAGACATGCACCCACCTATCTTCCAATCAGTTATGACAAGAGGAAGAAAGAATAATATGGAAGGAATAAAGGCCTTACAAGTGGCTGTGGCTAGAGCAGCCCTTTAAAAGCAGCAAACACCCCCATGTACCTGGCCCATTTTTCCCTTTAGCCTTCAAATGCCTGAAGGAGCTCCCCTTAGTATCCCCAGTGTTTCACAGGTACTGACCTTTTAGTGGGTGCTCAACAGACACTGTTGGTTGAATGAATGTTTGAACTATGTTCTTAGCAGATTGTAGTTTTGTTAGGTACTCCTCCTGTCGAAAGCAGCTCTGGAGTATGATTGCTATTCATTAAGTGAGAAATGCATAGTGTGAATTGCTGAAAATTACAGAAAATGGTGTTATGAAAGGAAAACTTCTGAAATAGAGAAGTTGACTTGAATGTTTCCATATGAATGACTATCACATTCTTTTTATGAAGTTTTTAAAATTATTTAAAAATTTATTTATTTTTAAAATCTCACTTGGGGAAGAGAAAAGATATATTAGTGTCAGGAATAAAGATTTAGAATAAAGAACAATTACATATTAATGAAATTCTTTCATTTCTGGGAAAACTAGATTGAACCAGTTATCTTAGAGACATTTTGTTTTGTCAAGTACAGAAAGAGTGGAAATATTTTTTATAGGAAACAGGAAAAGAAACAGTCTTATGACTTACCTTTGGAGAGCACCAAATTAACAGATTCCCCCCACTCCCTCCCACCTTCCATCTAATCTATCTTTTAACTTATCCAAAGTAGAAAAGAACATTGTGAAAACCTGCAAAGTTTAGTTAATAGCCGAGGCAATGAGCTCAGAGATCTGCTCTTCCATAATTCCATATGAACTCTCACCTCAGGAGTCGACACTTATAAGAGATGCTTTGGAACCCGAGGGGTTTGTGTGAGAGGAGAGAGTTGAATAAGTGGAAATTGAGTCTCAGCACTGGAGAAACAAGAATCAAATACCTGGTCATTGGAGGGTGGTAGCGCCATCCTTTTATGAGAAGAGCAGAATAACAAAGACTGTTTCTACTGGGAAATCGGTCATTCTTGAATTCCAGCTTTCTGGCATCTGTGTCCAAGGTACCCGTCAGTGGGAAGAGTCCACCAGAACTTTAAAAGAAGGTATACGTAACAAAGTAAGACTCTCGTAAAGAAAGTCAGATATTTTTAGGGAATTGTGCCAATATTGTGATCACATGAATTCTGTGGTCATTCCTTTCTACTGGAATGTGGGACACACACAACTGATTTTATGACAAATCTCCACAATATTATGTTGTTACATTTTATTCTATGCAGGCTTATTGAGCAAATTGAAACTTATTCCTTGTCTTTGTCCAACACGTCAGTGGTAGAACCTAATATAGCAATACAGTCTGTTAATTTCTCCTCAGAAGGCACTGTGGGATCTACAGGTGTTCTCTTCACTGTGCTGAAAGGTGAGCTGTTTGTTTCAGGTTCTTGTAATAGCAGAGAGCATTCTGCTACCGATAATGCTCTATTCGTGAAAGTGTAGACTTTTATGAAATTCTGCCTTTTTTCCTTCTCATAGGAACTAGGGATTCTCTGGTTTCTGGTTCCACAGTTGTAAATGCAAGTGTGGACAAACTGAATCTGAATGAACAGGCTGAACTTCAGATCTTGCTCAACACCACGAAAAGCAGGTCTTAAGTTATGTTACATGAAAAAATGCACTCCAGTTCATGGAATTAATAACTTACATCCATTGAACGAGAAATAATGTTTACTGTTTCACACTGAATAATTTGTGTTTGAGTATGTTTGAGTTCTGACAAATTATGTTAATGTCAAGTCTACTATTCTAGGCCATAGAGACAATTTCTTTTTTTATTTTTTCCTCTCTTTCTTTGCAAAAACCCTTTGGAGGGTAGCAGAATTGAAATGCTCTGGCCATGGATGCAAATCTGTTTTCCAACAAAAATCTACCTAAAGTGGTTCAGTTTTACATTTTAAAATACATTTAAAAAATACTCAGTCATAAGCTTTGCCTGTGTTTACTAGTGGAATGGCACTCACAGGCTTAAATTCATCCTATAGACCTGACCTTGGGATATTTTATGTAATTGATGCAGTCATCATCTAGCAGTACCAATTTTCAGTTATCTCTACTAGTATGGTGCCCACCATGAGCTCCTTATCATCTTGCATGTGGCCCTTTAGAAATTCTTATGTCTATCTTGAAATGTTTGTACTTTTCTTTTTTTTTCTTAATTAATTTTTGTTGGAGTATAGTTGCTTTACAATGTTGCATTAGTTTCTGCTGTACAGCAAAATGAATCAGCTATACATATACATATATGCCCTCTTTTTTAGATTTCCTTCCCATTTAGGTCACCACAGTGAATTAAGTAGAGTTCCCTGTGCTATACAGTATATTCTCATTAGTTGTCTATTTTATACATAATACCACTAGTGTATATGTGTCAATCCCAATCTCCCAATTCCTCCCACCCCCACTCTTTCCCCCTTGGTATCCATACATTGTACTTTTCAGAGTCTAAAAAAAAACTGGTTAATTCAACTACGATAAGCAAACCAAACACACACATTTACTTTTATTCTCTCCCCAAATAAAAAAAATCCAGTGCCGGAAAGTACATATTTTAGAAAGACTAAGTTCATAATTCTCACTGGTTATATAATTCTAATTGGCTAATTCCTTATTGGTTGTAGAAGTTGCAAATATCTTCTCTCCAGTCTATAGCTATCTTTTACTTGGTTTTTCATGTCTTTTGTCATACTCAAATTTTAATTTATAATGCAGTCCAATCTTTTTTCTGTAATTGGTACTTAAAAAAATTCATTGCTCTACTAAAGTCATGCTAGTCTCCTATATTTTCTCCTGAATATTTTTAGTGTTTGTGTTTGTACTTAGGTATTCAGTACACCTTGAATTTATGTATTTAAAGGAAAATGTATATCCTTTAATAAATTCATTAGATAATAAAAGAAATTGTTAAAAAATAATCATTCAGCTAAAGAGGCATAAAAATTAAAATAAATGTAAAGAAATCTAGAAGGAAGGAATTAATAAAAAGGGCATAAATTAATAAAAATAGAAATTAACAAATGCTAGAGTTGATCAACAAAATAAAAATTTGATTCCATGAAAGACTAATGAAAAATATGCAAGCTTCTGACAAATTTGATCAAGAAAAGAGAGAATATAAATAAACATCAAGGAAGATTATGTCTAGAGATATGGAGATTCTTTTAAAATTATAAGATAATGGTAAATATAATTTATTCTAGTGAATCTAATTATCTAGATGAAAAGATGATTTTCTAATAAATAACCAGAATACTGTAGAAATGAGGAGAGGGTGAGTAGGGAATTTCATGTTTTAAATCTATATACTTGGATGGATTTGGATTTTACATCAAGCATGTCATTCTTTTATAAAAATAAGATTAAAAAGAAGCCATACTACATTTTTAGGGTTAACTTTGTCACCTAGTATCCAGGAGGAACAATTTGGTGGGCTTAACATGCCATGAAAACACCTCAGAAGCCAATGTCTTTATTTCCCAGATGAGGACAGAGCAAAGTGGCTGGCTGTGGAGGACATCTGGGGGGCTGTCAGGGCCTTGCCTGCCTATCTCTCAAAGCACAAGACTGATTAGGCTGGTCTCACCACCACCGCTTTAGTTTTCCTTGTATATATAATATACATATATATGTGTGTGTGTGTGTGTGTGTGTATATATATATACACACACACACATGTATATATATACACACACATGCAAATACACACACACAAGTTTTTCACTTGTGAAAGACAGCAGAGTTCACCCTCTGCTGTTTCCCTGATATGCACAACTTGAGCTCCAGTCTCTTAATACAGTGGTCCCTGCTCAGTCCCTCTGAATGGGAGACAGACCTCACAGAGCAATCCTCTAGGTACAGCTGTCCTGATGTTCACCCTCTGCTGTTTCTTGTTTGATGTCTTATCAGTGGGGGAAGCAACGTGGTCTTGAGCTACCTTCACATCGTGTTCACTCCGTCTCACTGCATAGAAAGCAAGAATGTTTACTTTATACATGATATCCTTCCTTTTTTTTTTTCCAGGCGGATTAGACAGGAATTATGGTTTCCATTTAGAACATAAGGAATCTTATCTCAGGAAAAGCCAACCACAGATCATATATGTTAATTACATACTGCAATTAAAGGCAGCTAGCAAACCATGTTTTCTGTACTTTACCCAAGTATTAAGCAGTCATGCAGTTCAGTGATGGCATGGGACTTTGTTTCTTGCTTACCCTAGGGTTCATTTTTTAATTTTAGTGTCCTTTTTCCCCCCTCACAGCTAATGCCAAGGCATGTGGCTTTGTAGTGTATCAAAACAACAAGCTTTTCCAATCAAAAACTTTTATAGCTAAATCACATTTTAGTCAAAAAATTATCTCAAGCAAAACTGATGAAAATGTGGAAGATCAGAGCACTTCTGTTGAAATGTTTTTTAGTCCAAGGGTAAGTTTTCCTATTAACAGAAATAATTCAGCCCACTCTTGATTACAAAACCAGGGACAGTTTGGGTAAAAGAAATTCACAGAACAACTCTTTGAAAGATTCTTTGACAGTATTCACTTTAACTTACCCCATCCATATTTTTGTAGACTAGCTAAACCCAAAATTAACTACTTTGAATTTTATATCCTTTTTCCTCTCCTCAATCTGTAATGAAGATGCTATGCTTTGTACATATCTAATTGGTTTCTCATATGCTTATCTTGGCCTGTTTGATTTTTTCTACCCAGTTAAGCATTTTGAAAAATCAGTTGCCATTGTCTTATCAATTCACAGTACAATGAAAAAGAATTCCAGCTTCATTCCTATGCCTGTGTCTATTGGAATTTTTCCCTGAAGGATTGGGACACACATGGCTGTCACAAAGAAGGAGTCATTGATGGATTCTTGCACTGCCGCTGCAACCATACTACTAACTTTGCGGTATTGATGGTAAGGGTGTACACGGTAATCTCCTTCCTGACAAGAATTTCCTTATATACGATTTTGGTATGTACTAACTGGAGATAATTTGGGGGGTTAGTTTACATAGACGCTCAACTCAGATTAAATGGAAAAACAGGGAATGGAGTTAGAGGACTAAAAAGGGAAGTGCTGGTAAAGGCAAGTAGAATAGAGTTTTTTGCAATATAGTTTCCGGATAGATGAGTTCAGTACTGTGTATTTAATAATGAGAAGGGAGCCCATGTACAAAAGAGGAGCTGACGGACTCCACTCAACTAACTCACATATCAGAAGCATGAAGTTGCTACAGCCAGAGGTAAGGCTGTATAGCTGTGTGCTGAAGACAGGTTCAGTACATACATAGCTGTGGGTGGGCAATTTGCATCAGTTACCCAAAGCTTTTTCCATTGTAATCATCTAAGTTACTAAGTTTATGCCAGAAGATATAAGAGGAAAAGCTCTTTAATTCAACTTGTCCCATAATACCTCCGTGTGTGCTGTTTCACTCCAGTGCTACCCCATACAAGTAACTGGCAACAGCTCTGGTGTGCAGCTGTTTATACACCTCTGAGATTTCTTGGGCTGACCTTTTTAGGAAGACGGGCTTCTGTTTGTTTCATTTCCAGAAACCTATTATTCTGGTGAAAACAAAAATGTTTGTTTATATACTGGATGGAATGTTTTTATATGCAGTGGAATGGGGAGGGATGTAGAGTGTCTTACCCTTACTAAGGGCCTAGTAACACTATGACTCTTCCAAAGAGAAGCAGATGTTTTAATTTTCTAGTAGCTAAGATGTACCCGTATTTGAGAAGCCAATGGAGATCCAGAACGTACTGGTACAACATAGAATATCAAATTATAGAGCCTTGCTTTTAAAATATTTTTGAGATAACTATCGTTTTCTTATTTTAATTACCAAATATTTAAAAATTGATTTTGACTATTTATTTTATAACTTGCATTATAGAGAGATCTGATTTCTCAATCAGAAATGTAAAGATAAAATTTTACCTTTTTTGATATCTTAAGATCATTAGTATTATTGAATAGCTGTGTAAAGCTCAGATTGCTTTGTATATTAAATGATACAGACTATACTGTCATAGTTATTTTTCTCCTTTCTTGAACTCAGACTTTCAGCTATTCTTACTAATATCTGAATCTGCCTCAATGCCCACCTTCTCATGTTTATAATTAGTTTGGGGTTGCAAAATTAAAAAAAAAAAGCTGATTAGAATTGTACGTAAAGTTTAAGAGCAGATAGGCTCTGAGTGTATAGATGATTTCTAAGATCTGAAGATATATGTATTCTATGATTCTTTGTCATCTACTTAGTATACTGCAGATAGGAAGTAATGTGAAATTTTTGTTTTGTTAGTATTACTTTTTTTTGCGGTACGCGGGCGTCTCACTCTTGTGGCCTCTCCCGTTGCGGAGCACAGGCTCCGGACGCACAGGCTCAGCGGCCATGGCTCATGGGCCCAGCCGCTCCGCGGCATGTGGGATCTTCCCGGACCGGGGCACGAACCCGTGTCCCCTGCATCGGCAGGTGGTCTCTCAACCACTGCGCCACCAGGGAAGCCCCGTTTTATTATTTTTTAAAACAAAGTTTATTTTATTTTTATTTTTTCCCTACTAAAGCAATACATACTCATTGCATACAGAGTGAGTCTACTTACTCAACAGAAATATACTGACATGGAAAAATGTGTATGATATCTTAAAATAGCAGTTTGAAAATAATTTGATTATGTTAACAAACCCCTGTTTATTTGTGCAAAGAGACATAGATAATATTTGTAAGCACCTATAAAAAGGTCACCTCTGGAGAAGAGTAGGATTTCAAGAGGTAGGGTATGATGTGGGGTAGAGGCAGTAAAGAGGAACGTGTGCTTTTTAAAATTATGTTTCTATACTATTTTCATGTTTTATAAATAAGCATTTTCAGCTTTTCTAATTTTAACAATTTGAAAAATTAGAAAGTACAGACAAGCAAAAATAATTATGTATATATATCCTATCCACCCAGTGACCGCCATTATTACCTCTCCAGATTTCTAAGAGTACGTACTCATGTGGAATATATTTTTCTATGACTACATACTAAAAAGCTGGGGTAGATATAGATATACTACATAAAAATTATACCCCATTTTCCGAAGAAAAATGAACAGGATCATTTGAATATCTTTCCATGTCCATAAAAATATTTCTGCAACTTTATTTTTAGTACATTAGCTTAGATATGCAGATTTTCCCTTGGATTATAGTTACACATAAAAATAATTTAATGGGTAAATAAAGCAACTCTAGCCAATTTAGATCTAACACAAACAACTTTGATTTTAGACATTGAGGAATAGTATATATGTCTTCCCTAACTGAATTAGTTAGGTAACTGTTCTTAAGCCTCTATTTCATGTAAACTGCTTAGAGATAAGGGGTTGATTTATTTCCTTTAAAAATATCACAGCTTTATATAAAAAAGACATATCTGGCTATTTTGATCAATATATCTGATTGCTTTAATCAGTGTATCTCTTTATGATGTTGACTTTCATAGATATTTCAGAATGGTTATTTAAAAATAATGAGTCAACTTACTTTCCAGAGTTTCAAAAAGGAATATAAATATCCTGAATCACTAGATGTATTTTCCACATTTGGATGTGCACTGTCCATTGCTGCTCTGGCTCTCATAATTATATTACTGGTCAGCACCAGGTAACCTGAAGGGAAGCAGGTTCTTCTCATGAGAGAAATTGCTATCCTGATATCATTTCCTTTCAGCATATTCCCATTAGAATACAGTCTCTTGGAACTGGAAAGAAAATCAGATTTAGTTCTACATACTCATTTTACAAGATTCTCAGTCCTGGAGAGACTAAGACATACACACAAATAAATGTATACTTACAAACTGTGGTAAGTGCCTTGAAGGAAAATTACATACCATGTAATTACAAGTTTGTCACATAAAATTAGTGTGGTCCCATAGTTCATCAATGCCACAGTTCCTTAGTGTTGAATAGAAGCATAACTGCCAATCTGCATTGGCAAAGAGAGAAATGTTGCTAATCAGGAAGTTTTTGAGGATAAAAGTAAATTTTAAACTGTATTAAGGTTTCAAATGGTAAAACTTCTAAAAAAGATTTTGAGAGAGGACCTTCAAGATGGTGGAGGAGTAAGAGGTGGAGATCACCTTCCTCCCCCCAAATACATCAAAAATACATCTCCATGTGGAACAACTCCTACAGAACACCTACTGAATGCTGGCAGAAGACCTCAGACTTCCCAAAGGCAAGAAACTCCCCCATGTATCTGTGTAGGGCAAAGAAAAAAAGAAAAAACAGAGACAAAAGAATAGAGATGGGACCTGCACCTCTGGGAGGGAACTGTGAAGGAGGAAAGGTTTCCACACACTAGGAAGCCCCTTGACTGGCAGAGACAGGGGGTGGGGGGGGGGAAGCTTTGGAGCCACAGGGGAGAGCGCAGCAACGGGGATGCAGAGGGCAAAGCAGAGAGATTCCCGCGCAGAGGATCGGTGCCAACCAGCACTCACCAGCCTGAGAGGCTTGTCTGGGGAAGATGGGGGCTGAGAGCTGAGGCTCCAGCTTCGGAAGTCAGATCCCAGGGAGAGGACTGGGGTTGGCTGGTGCACAGCCTGAAGGGGGCTAGTGCTCCACAGCTAGCCGGGAGGGAGTCCAGGAAAAAGTCTGGAACTGCTTAAGAGGCAAGAGACCATTGTTTCCGCGTGCGCGAGGAGAGGGGATTTAGAGCACCACCTAAATGAGCTCCAGAGACAGGTGTGTGCCATAGCTATCAGCGTGGGCACCAGCGACGGGCATGAAGCACCAAGACTGCTGCTGCAGCCACCAAGAAGCCTGTGTGCAAGCACAGATCACTATTCACACCTCCCCTCCCGGGAGCCTGTGCAGCCCGCCACTGCCAGGGTCCCGTGATCCAGGGACAACTTCCCCGGGAGAATACACAGTGTGCCTCAGGCTGTTGCAACATCATGCCGCCCTCTGTCGCTGCAGGCTTGCCCCACATTCTGTACCCCTCCCTCCTCCTGGCCTAAGTGAGCCACAGCCCCCTAATCAGCTGCTACTTTAACTCGGTCCTGTCTCAGCAAAGAACAGACACCCTCAGGTGACCTACATGCACAGGCAGGGCCAAATCCAAAGCTGAACCCCAGGAGCTGTACAAACAAAGAAGAGAAAAGGAAATCTCTCCCAGCAGCCTCAGGAACAGTGGATTAAATCTCCACAATCAACTTGATGTACCCTGCATCTGTGGAATACCTGAATAGACAACGAATCATCCCAAAATTGAGGCGGTGGACTTTGGGAGTAGCTGTAGACTTGGGGTTTGCTTTCTGCATCTAATTTGCTTCTGGTTTTATGTTTATCTTAGTTTAGTGTTTAGAGCTTATTATCTTTGTTTATTGATTTGGTTGCTCTCTTCCTTTATATATATATATATATATTTTTTCCCTTTTTCTCTTTTTGTGTGTGTGTATGTGTATGCTTTTTTGTGTGATTTTGTCTGTGTAGCTTTGCTTTTATCATTTGTCCTAGGGTTCTGTCTATCATTTTTTTAAATTATTATTATACTTTTTAGCACTTGTTATTATTGGTGGATTTGTTTATTGGTTTCATTGCCCTCTCTTTCTTTTTTAAATTACTTTTTTATTTTTAATATTTTTTTATTTTAATGACTTTATTTTATTTATTTATATTTTTTCTTTTTATTTCTCCCTTTTCTCTTTTTTTTAAATTTAGGATATAAAATTAACCATTTTATTTAATTAATTAATTAATTAATTTAGAAATTTATTTATTTTATTTATTTATTTTTGGCTGCTTTGGTTCTTCATTGCTGTGCATTTCTTTGGCTACTGTTCGGTGTGGTGAACGGGCTTCTCATTGTGGTGGCTTCTATTGTTGAGGAGCGTGGGCTCTAGGCACATGGGCTCAGTAGCTGTGGCACGCGGGCTCAGTAGTTGTGGCTCATGGACTCAGTAGTTGTGGCTCATGAGCTCCGTAGTTGTAGCTCATGGGCTCAGTAGTTGTGGCTTGCAGGCTCTAGAGCACAGGCTCAGTAGTTGTGGCACATGGGCTTAGTTGCTCTGCGGCATGTGGGATCTTCCAGGGCCAGTACTCGAACCTGTGTCTCCTGCATTGGCAGGTGGATTCTTAACCAGTGTGCCACCAGGGAAGCCCCTTATTTCTCCCTTCTCTTCTGAGCCATGTGGCTGACAGGGTCTTGGTGCTCCAGCCAGGTGTCAGGCCTGAGTATCTGAGGTGGGAGAGCTGGGTTCAGGACATTGGACCACCAGAGACCTCCAGGTCCCTCCTAATATCAAATGGCAAAAGTTCTCCCAGAGATCATCTCGTGCTAAGACCCAGTTGCACACAATGACCAGCAAGCTACAGTGCTTGACACCCCGTACCAAACAGCAAGACAGGAACACAACCCCATCCATCAGCAAAGAGGCTGCCTAAAATCATAATAAGGTCACAGACACCCCACACAACACCACTGGACGTGGTCCTGCCCAGCAGAAAGGCAAGATCTAGCCTCATCCACCAGAACACAGGCAGCGGTCCCCTCCACCAGGAAGCCTACAAAACCCACTGAACCAACCTCACCCACTGCGGGGGAAAAAGTGGGAACTATGAACATGCAGCCTGCGAAAAGGAGACCCCAAATGCAGTAAGTTAAGCAAAATGAGAAGGCAGAGAAATACACAACAGATGAAGGAGCAAGGTAAAAACCCACCACCCCTAACAAATGAAGAGGAAATAGGCAATCTACCTGAAAAAGAAGTCAGAGTAATGATAGTAAAGATGATCCAAAATCTTGGAAATAGAATGGAGGAAATACAAGAAACGTTTAACAAGGACCTAGAAGACCTAAGGAGCAAACAAACAATGATGAACAACACAATAAATGAAACTAAAAATTCTCTAGAAGGAATCAATAGCAGAATAACTGGGGCAGAAGAACGGATAAGTGGCGTGGAAGATAAAATAGTGGAAATTACTACCACAGAGCAGAATAAAGAAAAAAGAATGAAAAGACTTGAGGACAGTCTCAGAGACCTCTGGGACAACATTAAATGTACCATCATTTGAATTATAGGGGCCCCAGAAGAAGAGAAAAAGAAAGGGACTGAGAAAACATTTGAAGAGATTATAGTTGAAAACTTCCCTAATATGGGAAAGGAAATAGTCAAGTCCAGGAAGCACAGAGAGTCCCATACAGTATAAATCCAATGAGAAACATGCCAAGACACACATTAATCAAACTATCAAAAACTAAATACAAAGAAAAAATATTAAAAGCAGCAAGGGAAAAGCACCAAATAACATACAAGGGAATCCCCATAAGGTTAATAGCTGATTTCTCAGCAGAAACTCTGCAAGCCAGAAGGGAGTGGCAGGACATATTTAAAGTGATGAAAAGGAAAAACCTACAACCAAGATTCCTCTACCCAGCAAAGATCTCACTCAGATTCAAAGGAGAAATTAAAACCTTTAGAGACAAGCAAAAGTTAAGAGAATTCAGCACCACAAAACCAGCTTTACAACAAATGCTAAAGGAACTTCTCTAAGCAGGAAACACAAGAGAAGGAAAAGACCTACAATAACAAACCCAAAACAATCAAGAAAATGGGAATAGGAACATACATATCGATAATTACCTTAAATGTAAATGGATTAAATGCTCCAACCAAAAGACATAGACTGGCTGAATGGATACAAGAACAAGACCTGTATATATGCTGTCTACAAGAGACCCACTTCAGACCTAGGGACACATACACACTGAAAGTGAAGGGATAGAAAAAGAAATTCCATGCAAATGGAAATCAGAAGAAAGATGGAGTAGCAGTTCTCACATCAGGCAAAATAGACTTTAAAATAAAGACTATTACAAGAGAGAAAGAAGGACACTACAAAATGATCAAGGGATCAATCCAAGAAAAAGATGTAACAATTTTAAGTATATATGCACCCAACATAGGAGCACCTCAATACATAAGGCAAATGCTAAGAGCCATAAAAGGGGAAATTGAAAATAACACAGTTATATTCAGGGATTTTAACACCCCACTTTCACCAATGGACAGATCATCCAATATGAAAATAAATAAGGAAACACAACCTGTAAATAATACATTAAACAAGATGGACTTAATTGACATTTATAGGACATTCTATCCAAAAACAACAGAATACACATTTTTCTCAAGTGCTCATGGAACATTTTCCAGGATAGATCATATCTTGGGTCACAAATCAAGCCTTGGTAAATTTAAGAAAATTGAAACCATATGAAGTATGTTTTCTGACCACAATGCTATGAGACTAGATATCAATTACAGGAAAAGATCTGTAAAAAATACAAACACATGGAAGGTAAACAATACACTACTAAATAACCAAGAGATCACTGAAGAAATCAAAGAGGAAATTAAAAAATACCTAGAAACAAATGACAATGAAACACCACTCCCCAAAACCTATGGGATGCAGCAAAAGCAGTTCTAAGAGGGAAGTTTATAGCAATACAATCCTACCTCAAGAAACATCTTGGACTTCCCTACTGGCGCAGTGGTTAAGAATCTGCCTGCTGGTGCAGGGGACGTGGGTTAGAGCCCTGGTCTGGGAGGATCCCACATACCGTGGGGGCAGCTAAGCCTGTGTGCCACAACTACCGAGCCTGCTCTCTAGAGCCCGCGAGCCACAACTACTGAGCCCGAGTGCCACAGCTGCCAAAGCCTAACTGCCTAGAGCTGATGCTCCGCAACAAGAGAAGCCACCGCAATGAGAATCCTGTGCACCGCAACAAAGAATAGCCCCTGCTTGCTGCAACTAGAGATAGCCCGTGTGCAGCAATGAAGACCCAACATAGCCAAAAAAAAAGAAACATCTCAAAAAACACCTAACCTTACATCTAAAGCAAATAGAGAAATAAAAACAAAAAAACCCCAAAGTTAGCAGAAGGAAAGAAATCATAAAGATCAGATCAGAAATAAATGAAAAAGAAATGAAGGAAATGATAGCAAAGATCAATAAAACTAAAAGCTGGTTCTTTGAGAAGATAAACAAAATTGATAAACCATTAGCCAGACTCATTAAGAAAAAGAGGGAGAGCACTCAAATCAATAAAATTAGAAATGAAAAAGGAGAAGTTACAACAGACACTGCAGAAATACAAACCATCCTAAGAAACTACTACAAACAACTCTATGCCAATAAAATGGACCACCTGGAAGAAATGGACAAATTCTTAGAAAAGCACAACCTTCTGAGACTGAACCAGGAAGAAATAGAAAATATAAACAGACCAATCACAAGCCCTGAAATTGAAACTGTGATTAAACATGTTCCAACAAACAAAAGCCCAGGATCAGATGGCTTCACAGGTGAATTCTATCAAACGTTTAGAGAAGAGCTAACACCTATCCTTCTCAAACTCTTCCAAAACATAGCAGAGGGAGGAACACTCCCAAACTCATTCTATGAGGCCACCATCACCCTGATACCAAAACCAGACATAAGATGTCACAAAAGAAGAAAACTACTGGCCAACATCACTGATGAACATAGGTGAAAAAATCCTCAACAAAATACAGCAAACAGAATCCAGCAGCACATTAAAAGGATCATACACCATGATCAAGTGGGGTTTATCCCAGGAAGGCAAGGATTCTTCAATATACACAAATCAATCAATGTGATACACCATATCAACAAATTGAAGGAGAAAAACCAATTGATTGTCTCAATACATGCAGAAAAAGCTTTCAACAAAATTCAACACCCATTTACGATAAAAACCCTCCAGGTAGTAGGCAGAGAGGGAACTTTCCTCAACGTAATAAAGGCCATATATGACAAACCCACAGCCAACATCGTTCTCAATGGTGAAAAACTGAAACTATTTCCTCTAAGATGAGGAACAAGACAAAGTTGCCCACTCACCATTATTATTCAACATCATTTTGGAAGTTTTAGCCACAGCAATCAGAGAAGAAAAAGAAAAGCAATACAAATTGGAAAAGAAGTAAAACTGTCACTGTTTGCAGATGACATGATACTAAACATAGAGAATCCTAAAGATGCTACCAGAAAACTACTAAAGCTAATCAATGAATTTGGTAAAGTAGCAGGATACAAAATTAATGCACAGAAATCTCTTGCATTCCCCTACACTAATGATGAAAAATATGAAAGAGAAATTAAGGGAACACTCCCATTTACCATTGCAAGAAAAAGAGTAAAATACATAGGAATAAACCTACCTAAGGAGACAAAAGACCTGTATGCAGAAAACTTAAGACACTGATGAAAGAAATTAAAGATGATACGAACAGATGGAGAGATATACCATGTTCTTGGATTGGAAGAATCAACGCTGTGAAAATGACTATACTACCCAAAGCAATCTACAGATTCAACGCAATCTCTATCAAACTACCAATGGCATTTTTCACAGAATTAGAACAAAAAAATTCACAATTTGTATGGAAACACAAAAGATGCCAAATAGCCAAAGCAATCTTGAGAACGAAAAACGGAGCTGGAGGAATCAGTCTCACAGACTTCAGACTATACTACAAAGCTACAGTGGTCAAGACAGTATGGTACTGGCACAAAAACAGAAAGATAGATAAATGGAATAGGATAGAAAGCCCAGAGATAAACGAACGCACATATGGGCACCTTATTTTTGAAAAAGGAGGCAAGAATATACAATGGAGAAAAGACAGCCTCTTCAATAAGTGGTGCTGGGAAAACTGGACAGCTACATGTAAAAGAATGAATTTAGAACACTCCCTAACACCATACACAAAAATAAACTCAAAATGGATTAAAGACCTAGATGTAAGGCCAGACACTATAAAACTCTTAGATGAAAACATAGGCAGAACCTTCTATGACATAAATCACAGCAAGATCCTTTATGACCCACCTCTTAGAGAAATGGAAATAGAAACAAAAATAAACAAATGGGACCTAGTGAAACTTCAAAGCTTTTGCACAGCAAAGGAAACCATAAACAAGGCAAAAAGACAGCCATCAGAATGGGAGAAAATATTTGCAAATGAAACAACTGACAAAGGATTAATCTCCAAATTATACAAGCAGCTCATGCAGCTCAATATCAAAAAGACAAACAACCCAATCCAGAAATGGGCAGAAGACCTAAATAGACATTTCTCCAAAGAAGATATATAATTTGCCAATAAACACATGAAATGATGCTGTATATCACTAATCATTAGAGAAATGCAAATCAAAACTACAATGAGGTATCACCTCACACCGGTTAGAATGGGCATCATCAGAAAATCTACAAACAATTAATGCTGGAGAGGGTGTGGAGATAAGATAACCCTCTCACACTGTTGGTGGGAATGTAAATTGATATAGCCACTATGGAGAACTGTATGGAGGTTCCTTAAAAAACTAAAAATTGAACTATCATATGACCCAGCAATCCCACTACTGGGCATATACCCTGAGAAAACCATACTTCCAAAAGAGTCATGGGGCTTCCCTGGTGGTGCAGTGGTTGAGAGTCTGTCTGCCGATGCAGGGGACACGGGTTTGTGCCCCGGTCCGGGAAGATCCCACATGCCGCAGAGCAGCTGGGCCCGTGAGCCATGGCCACTGAGCCTGCGCATCCGGAGCCTGTGCTCCGCAACGGGAGAGGCCACAACAGTGAGAGGCCCACGTACCGCAAAAAAAAAAAAAAAAAAAAGAGTCATATACCACAATGTTCATTGCAGCTCTATTTACAATAGCCAGGACGTGGAAGCAACCTAAGTGTCCCTTGACAAATGAATGGATAAAGAAGATGTGGCACATATATACAATGGAATATTACTCAGCCATAAAAAGAAACGAAATTGATTTATTTATGGTGAGGTGGATGGACCTAGGGTCTGTCATACAGAGTGAAGTAAGTCAGAAAGAGAAAAACAAATACCGTATGCTAACACATGTATATGGAATCTAAAAGAAAATGTATTCTCATCTGGTTTTTCCTCCCAAACTCAAAATGTATCACAATGCTTCTTTCCTTCAGAATTATTTCTCTCTAATAAATTCCTTCACAACTGTTTTCTCAGATGTGTAGATTCTGGATTTTTTTGTTCTAAAGATATTGCCGTTTAAACATTTTTTCCTGAAGTTTATTTAAAAAAATTAAAGGTCTATAGAAGTGTTGAAAGAGACTAAGTGAACACCCAAATACCCTTCACCTTGATTCACCAGTTGTTAATATTTTGCCTTCTTTCTTTTTCTTTTTTTTCCTGAAATTTTGAAAGTAAGTTGTAAACATCATGACTGTCATCTCTAAATTCTTCAAGCATGTATGCATCTCCCAAAAACAAGGGCACTCCTAGATAGTATAATATTATTATCCTCACTCAGAATATTTTACTCAAGAATTTAACATTAATATAATGTTATCATGTTAATGTCCATATTCAAATTTCTCCAGCTGTTCCAATAATGTCCATTTTAGCTGTTCCCTCCCCAATTTATTTAGTAATTGTTTCTCTTTAGTTGTCTTTAGCCTAGAATAATTCCTCTGCTTTTTAAATTTGTTTGTTTTGGTCTTTCATGACATTAAAATATTTGAAGTGTTCAGGTTAGTTATTTTATAGAAGGTAGAATATTCTACAATATAAAATTTCTCGGAAATTTTCCAATGATTAGGTACAGGTTACGTATTTTTGATGAGAATTCTAATCATTAAGTCTTTTTCATTGTGGCACAGCAAGAAGTGCATGATGTCAGTTTGTCCCGTTATTGCTGTGTCATTTGCTTCCTTGTTTAAGTAGTGTCTTGTAGATTTCTATACTGTAAAGTCTCAATTTTTCCCTTTGTAAATAATAGGCAATCCATGCAGTGAAACTTTGGGACTGTGTGAATATTCTGTTCCCCAACTTTTACTCAGTGGTTTTGGTATTCACTGATGGTCCTAACTGGTATATATGATTACATTGGTGGGTGAATGATGATCTCTAATCTATCATTCTTTCTATATTTAGTCACTATATTACTTTGGAAAGAAGTGTACTCTCCAGTGTAGCTGGAGGGAGTCCTTTCATGTTGTTTTTTCATGTCCCTATCAGTCTATAAGCATTTCCTTATTTAAGGCACAGCAAGAGGGACCAGGTACATCTTTCACTTTTTCTCCCCCATACTTAGAATCAGCTATTTGTCCAAAGAGCCAGAATTATTTTTGATTCTTTTCTTTACCTTTCACACTTAATGAGTCTCTTGCCCTTCGTTTAAAATTTTTACATTGAGTGCTTACTATGTGCCAAGCAACATGTGAGGAGGTAAATACAAAACTATGAACAAGACATATTAACTCCCCTCTCCCTTGGAATTTACATTCTCAGGGGGAAGACAGACATTGTACAAATATATACAGAAATAAATATATAATTACAAATTGTGGTAAGTGCCTTGAAGGAAAATTACATGCCATGTAATTATGTCTGTCATGTAAAGTAAAATGGCTCTTATACCTGTCTTTTCATTTGTAAAGACACTTGA
Organism: Delphinapterus leucas; assembly: GCF_059928025.1. NCBI lineage: Eukaryota > Metazoa > Chordata > Mammalia > Artiodactyla > Monodontidae > Delphinapterus > Delphinapterus leucas. The sequence continues at coordinate 48,253,070 of NC_143132.1, forward strand.
ACAGACAGTTATTTGGTTCCATGTGAGTAAGTTGTGGTAGCTGCATAACTATTGGTTTGGCCAAAAAGTTCATCTGGGTTTTTCTATAAGATGGCATGGAAAAACCAGAATGAACTTTTTGGCCAACCCGATAGTTTCTTTGCCTAAAACCTCACTCCTTCCAATTGTCATCATATTTTTTTGTGTGTGTGTGTGTGTCCTCTATCAACTTGTTTATAGCAGTTTTGCTGTCATAGATAATATATATTATATATTTCTGTGCATATAATAAAAATGCACAGAATATAGTAATATACAGAAGACCTATTTGAAAATAGCCTATTTGAAAATAGCCTGTTCTCGCTGTAGATAATTTATGTTTGAAATTGGAGAAAAATTTAAAACTAACTTTACTTTTATATAAATGGATTCTTTTGAAAGCTTTTTGCATTTCTGCCCATTAAACTTTTCAGAAGGCTTAATAAAATTTTGAATTATCCAGAAAATCTCAACTAAAATATCATGAGGATGGACAGAGTTCTGTTTTAATGTAAGCTTTTTATTCAGTGTGGGAATTCAAAGACTAAGTAGGACCATGGTGGAATGTTATGGTAGGACCGTAAAGGATATATAATTAGCAAACAGATTTGTTCATCAAATTCTGAGACCTTAGAAATAGAGAAGTTCTTGAAGGTGTTAGAACTTTAAGCACATTAATAGTGAAATATTTATTTCAAGAGGCCTTATAATCTGAAAAATTCATAAGGATCTAGATGGTAGTGAATGAAATTTTATAACTTTGTTTAATACCGGAGAGACCTGTGATATGTCATGAGTTTCAAAGAGAACTTGGTTCTACACCCACAAATTATATCTTCAGATGAAGGGACAGTCCTTGGGCATGTTTTACATTAGAAGAACTTGTTGTAGACCATAGAAGTATAAACATATTGTGGACGCTAAGCACCACTGTTTTATGGATAAGTTGGCCCTGGCTGCCAGGCCTTCTGCTGCATTCTGTTAGTTATATCAAGTCACTGGACAGCCCTGGGAGGGGGCTACACTGGGCATAAACTCCAGGAAGTAGAGTTCACAGGAGGGCATCTCTGGAAAACAGCTATCACCTTGGATTAAAAGACAGGTTCAAGAAAGGAGGAATCAACCTGTTTTCTCAAACTCACTTTGTGAGAATCAGATAAAAAGAGAATGTTTCTCTGGTGTAGTTGGGAAGGTCCGTTTACCAGCTGGCCCACTGAGCTATGAGCTAGATTTACAGTGGGTAATAATATTCTTTTGTTCCCTCATGAGTTCACTGGAGTATTTTTTGTAGTTGTTTTGTTTATTAATTTTATTTATTTATTTATTTTCAGGAAAGTCAGAAAAACCTCAGTAACCTGGGTATTGGTCAATCTGTGCACATCAATGTTGATTTTCAACCTCCTGTTTGTGTTTGGAATCAAAAACTCCGATAAGAACTTAAAGACACTATAGTGACACTGATAATACTGACTTGAGCAATAATGAAATGTCCAGACAAGACACCGTTGTCATCTCGAATCCCACATGCACTGCGATTGCTATCTTGCTGCACTATTTTGTGTTAGTGACATTTACCTGGATGGGACTCAGTGCTGCCCAGCTCTATTTCCTTCTTATTAGGACCATGAAGCCTCTTCCTCAGCATTTCATTCTTTTCATCTCTTTAATTGGATGAGGTAAGTGTTTGCTTCTTCACTTACTCAGGAATTTAATTTTGTTGAAATCACTTAATTTAAACAAACACCTATTGAAGACCTAATAGTACAAGGCCCTGTGGTAGGGGAGATGGAAAATCCAGCAATCACTAAGAGTGCCTTCTGTCTAGTGAAGGAGTGTCTTCTCCTGTGAAGAAGGCAGATGTGATCAAGGCAGCTATACTAGATACATCATGAGCTAACTTCAAGATGTTCATTTCCTTTAACATCTCTATTTATTTGACTTGAGATTTAGACCACATATAAACTTCCTAGCTACTTTATTTTTTTTGTAAATTAACTTTATTTCTTTTTTTTGAATTTTATTTTATTTTTTAAAATACAGCAGCTTCTTATTAGTTATCTATTTTATGCATATTAGTGTATATATGTCAATCCCAATTTCCCAATTCATCCCACCACCACCCTGACCCTGCTTTTCCTATCTACTTTAAAAGAAATGTTTCAAGACAATCAGAGTGACTCTTTTAAGAAAAATAATTTGAAAAATTTAATGAGTTCCAGGAAAGGAGAGTTGTTTTCGTGTTATCTAAATTTAAGTTTATTCAAGTGAAAGAGGAATTAGACCATTTAAGAGTGGAAATTGTGGTAAGAGTTACAAAGAAATCAGAAATATTATAGGATTGATATGTATAGCCAACATTGATAGGGAAAGGAAAACAGAAAAACTATGTCTACTGTTGACCTACATCTGTAGGATCATTTAGTACACTGTCTATAGTGGAAAGAACAATACATCCTGAAAAAGGTCAGGTGTATAATTCATTCATGTTCTTTTATAATTAGTCCCAGTCTTGGGTAAATTATTAATTCTATGACTCTTTATCACATAGGAGTCCCGGCTATAGTGGTAGCTGTGACAGTGGGAATTATTTATTCTCAGAATGGGAATAATTCACAGTGGGAGTTAGACTACTGGCGAGAGGAAATGTAAGTTTATATTTTTTAAATGTCCATTTCTTTGATATGAGTGTAACTATTCAATGACATTGAGTCCAAGTGTCACTGTAATATGCATATCACTTTATAATTGTCATATTATAACTGTGTATTTCCAATTCTCAAAGAACACATTATATTTTAAATATGGTGGCATGAAAATTTCCTATGATAAATCCTTTCGTAAAGCAAGTAATTGTCTTCTAAATTTATAAATGTGAACTTTTTAATATTAAATTTGTCTTCTTTGATTAAGTCTGAAAATCACAGGACACAAGAAGTGTGATCATTAGTGACCGCTTATCTTAGTTTTCTCATCTAGAAAATGAGAATAACCATAATAGTAATACCTGCTCTGGGGTTACTATGAAGGGTCAAGCAAGTGTGAAAACATTTTCACACTTGAAAATGTTTGAAGAGCAGTATCCATGAAAGTGCTTGAAGAGCACTATCCATGCTTATGAACCAATTCTATGTTGATATGATTATAATGAGTATTTCATGATGATTTATCACACATAAATTCTCCCTGTGACTCCAGCATGAATAATTAACTGTCAATAATGGAAGTACCTGAGTGCATGGTATTTGCCTTCCATGTGGGGAGAGTAAGAAAGTGGGGCTGAACTCTATGTGTAGTTCTGCTACCAAATGGCAACTGCTCTTTAATTTATCTTCCCTTCTTATTTTATAAATTCAACCATTCTGATCCCTGGATTCCACCTTAAGTCCCAAACCAACTCTAATCAAAACAAAACTCTTGGAAATGTGCAAGTATACCCAAGGGAAGGCTGTGGTGTCAGAGTGCTTACCTATTTCCAGGGCTGACCATGACCAAGTGTAGAATAGGGAGCTAACTGCCTGGCTTGATTTTAGGAGCCATACACTCTAGGCACTATTTTCTCTGTTTAATTGGGATTAAATATCTTTTAATGAGTTAAAAAATTTTAATTCCACAATTAGATATCAGGAGTGAAATGCAAATATCTCATGGGAGAGGTAATTCACCTCAAATTGCATTATTATTAATTTCCTATCCTAACCCAGCCACAAGGCTAGACCTACTCCTACAGAAGTGTTCAGTAGAAAGAAGCCTGCTGTCTTAAATTTATTCACACCAAGATGTAAATAATTGAGAGCAGATTCTTTCCTGAGTACAGTATTAGATGTTAAGGAAGACACTAGGCAACTGATAATAAGAGTTGGGAAGAGGGGAAAGGATGTGTAACATGAATATCAGCTTCATCTTGGACCTTTATCTCCCACTTTCCACCCTATACACACACATCAAGGCTCACATTTCTTCAGGATATATTTAGAAAGAGGAGGGACTTTTTTGGGTTTTCTTGAGTTATCTTCCCAGAAGTTGCTCCTCAATATATCATACTCCCTGTCCCCCCACCATGGCTCCCAGTTCTGCCAGTCATACCCGAAACCCCTAACCCAGTTCCCTTGATGTACTGCTATTTCTGCCAGGACCCAATTAAGGGGCGACTGCAGGGCAGGCCACACTCCTATTTAATGCTCTATCCCCCAAATCTCTGTCCCACCATATAGGCTGTTTCAGACTTCCCTGAAGGGTTGAGGTAACCATTGGGAAATTATAATGCATGAGGAAGAATTTTCTGGAAGCATATGCTATATCTTCTACAGCTGTCTTTTCCCATGTTTCATGACAAAATCACCAAGGAGTTAAACGCTTCATCTGAGGTTCATCTGTGATGCTCTCCAGACCTCAGGTTCATAGATGTTTGTCAGATGCAACCTTGACCTTGTGACTCTCCAATCTCAATTCTAGATCCCACTCCTACAAGGGTTAGTCTGCCTGGAGGATCCATCTGTCTCCTCAGCAGTCTGTTTTTCAAAATCTGGGTGATTAGATTCAGAACAGCTAAGGGAGAGGCTCATGAGAACAAATCCAGTGTGACTATCTCTCCAAGTAGTACAAAGGATGGAGGAGGTGAGGAGGTATCCCTTCCTAGTGCACACCTCCTCATGGCCACAGGCATCCAAGCCTGTTTCCCATCCAGGTCTCCCCATCTGTGTGAGGTAACTGAGGAACCTTACAGACATTTGTATGCACACACACACAGATCTATAGTACAAATAGTAATACTTAGAAATTGTGTTGTCTAAAGTTTAAATAACTCATGACTCATACAGATAAAGATAGATATTTGTCTAAATTGTTTCATAATTTGCAAGTCTGTCTTTATCCGATAGAGTTGGATATTCATTTTCTTTCTCTATCCTGTCCTCCCCTTTTAAACTGTGTTTCTCTAGGCTGCCTGGGTCAGAACTATGTCCATCTTTTTAATTTAAAACTTTAATGACCACTTGCTTAGTCACCAAAGAAGTGTCTAGAGATGTGAAAGTACTTCTCAGCAGGATTTTATTAAATTCTTAGCCAAGTGCCCTCCTATTTCTTCTGTGTCAGGGGTTGTGAGATTGAAGATGGCAGGAAGGTTGTCCTTTGGTTACAGATGAAAGGACATGGAGGCCCAAAATCCTGAAGATAAATTTTATTCTTTCTCACCATTTTACTTAAGGCTGGACCTAATCTATCATTAATGGATTGGAGGCACTCTTTTCATTTTTTTTTAACATTTTATTTTATATTGGAATATAGCCGATTAACAATGTTGTGATAGTTTCAGGTGCACAACAAAGCAACTCAGCCATACATATACATGTATCCATTCTCCCCCAAACTCCCCTCCCATCCAGGCTGACACATAACATTGAGCAGAGTTCCCTGTGCTATACAGTAGGTCCTTGTTGTTTATCCTTTTTAAATATAGTAGTCTGTACATGTCAATCCCAAACTCCCTACTATCCCTTCCCTCCACCCTCCCCACCCTGGTAACCATAAGTTCCTTCTCTAAGTCTGTGAGTCCATTTCTGTTTTGTAAATACATTCATTTGTATTATTTCTTTTTAGATTCTGCATGTAAGCGATATCATACAATATTTCTCTTTCTCTGTCTGACTTACTTCACTCAGTATGACAATCTCTATGTCCATCCATGTTGCTGCAAATGGCATTATTCCATTCTTTTTTATGGCTGAGTAATATTCCATTGTATATATGTACCAAATCTTCTTTATCCATTCCTCTGTCCATGGACATTTAGGTTGCTTCTCTGTCTTGGCTATTATAAACAGTGCTACAATGAACATTGGGGTGCATGTATCATTTCAGACCATGTTTTTCTCTGGATATATGCCCAGGAGTAGGATAGCAGGGTCATATGATAACTCTATTTTTAGTTTTTTAAGGCCGCTGCATACTGCTCTCCATAGTGGCCATACCAATTTATAATCCCACTAACAGTTAGGAGGGTTCCTTTCTCTCCACACCCTCTCCAGGATTTACTGTTTGTGAATTTTTAAACGATAGCCATTTTGACTGGTGTGAGGTGATATCTCATTGTAGTTTTTACTTGCATTTCTCTAATCATTAGCAATGTTGAACATCTTTTCATGCGCCTCTTGGCCATCCATATGTCTTCCTTGGAAAAATGTCTATTTAGGTCTTCTGCCCATTTTTTGATTGGGTTGTTTGTTTTCATGATACTAAGCCACATGAGCTTTTTGTAAATTTTGGAGACTAATCCCTTGTCAGTCACATGATTTGCAAATATTTTCTCCCAATTTGTGGGCTGTCTTTTTGTTTTGTTTATGGTTTCCTTTGCTATGCAAAAGCTTTTGAGTTTAATTAGGTCCCATTTGTTTATTTTTGTTTTTATTTCCATTACTCTGGGAGATGGATCAGAAAAAATATTGCTGCAATTTATGTTAGGGAGTGTTCTGCCTACGCTTTCCTTTAGGAGTTTAATAGTGTCCGGTCTCACATTTAGGTCGTTAATCCATTTTGAGCTTATTTTTGTGTATGGTGTTAAAGAATGATCTAATTTCATTTTTTTACATGTAGCTATCCAGTTTTCCTAGCACCATTTGTTGAAGAGACTGTCTTTCCACCATTGTAAATTCTTGCCTCCTTTGTCGTATATTAATTGACCATAGGTGCATGGGCTTATTTCTGGGCTTTCTATCCTGTTCCATTGATCTATAGTTTTTGTGCCAGTACCATACTGTTTTGATGACTATAGCTTTGTAGTATAGTCTGAAGTCAGGGAGCCTGATTCCTCCAGCTCCATTTTTCATTCTCACGATTGCTTTGGCTATTCAGGGTCTTTTGTGTCTCCATAAAAATTTTAAGATTTTTTGTTCTATTTCTGTGATAAATGCCATTAGTAATTTGATAGGATTGCATTGAATCTGTAGTTTGCATTGGGTAGTATAGTGATTTTGACAATATTTATTCTTCCAATCCAAGAACATGGTTTATCCTTCCATCTGTTTGTGTCTTCAATTTCTTTCATCAGTGTCTTATAATTTTCAGAGTACAGCTCTTTTGTCTCCTTAGGTATGTTTATTCCCAGATATTTTATTCTTTTTGATGCAATGGTAAGTGGGGTTGTTTCTTGAATTTCTCTTTCTGATCTTTCATTGTTAGTGTATATAAATGTAACAGACTTCTGTGTATTAATTTTGTAGCCTGCAACTTTACCAGATTCACTGATGAGCTCTAGCAGTTTCCTGATAGTGTCTTTAGGATTTTCTATGTATAGCTTCATGTCATCTATAAATAGTGACATTTTAACTTCTTCTTTTCCAATTTGGATTCTTTTATTTCTATTTCTTTCCTGGTTGCCATAGCTAGGACTTGCAAAACTATGCTGAATAAAAGTGGTGAGAGTGGGCATCCTTGTCTTGCTCCTGATCTTAGAGGAAATGCTTCCAGCTTTTCATCATTGATATGATGCTAGCTGTAGGTTTGTCGTATATGGCCTTTATTATGTTGAAGTAGGTTCCCTGTATGCCCACTTTCTGGAGAGTTTTTATCATAAAGGGGTGTTGAATTTTGTCAAAAGATTTTTCTGCATCTATTGAGATCATCATTTGGATTTTATTCTTCAGTTTGTTGATGTGGTGTATCACACTGATTGATTTGTGGATATTGAAAAATCCTTGCATCCCTGGGATAAATCCCACTTGATCATGGTGTATGATTCTTTTAATGTATTGTTGGATTCGAATTTCTAGTAAAATACTAGCAACTGAGGATTTTTGTGTCTATGTTCATCAGTGATATTGGCCTGTAATTTTCTTTTTGAGTGGTATCTTTGTCTGTTTTTGTTATCAGGGTGATGGTAGCCACATAGAATGAGTTTGGGAAGTCTCCTTCCTCTGCAGTTCTTTGGAACAGTTTCAGAAAGACAGGTGTTAGCTCTTCTCTAAATGTTTGATAGAATTCTCCTGTGAAGCCATCAGGTCCTGGACTTTTGTTTGTTGGGAGTTTTTAAATTACAGTTTCAATTTCAGTGCTTGCGATTGGTCTGCTCATATTTTGTAATTCTTCCTGATTCCATCTTGGGAGACTGTACCTTTCTAAGAATTTGTCCATTTCTTCCAGGTTGTCCATTTCATTGGCATACTGTTGCATATAGTAGTCTCTTATGATCCTTTGTATTTCTCTGGTGTCAGTTGTAACTTCTCCTTTTTCATTTCTAATTTTATTGATGATTTGAGTCCTCTCCCTTTTTTCCTTGATGAGTCTGGCTAAAGGTTTATCAATTTTGTTTATCTTTTCAAGGAACCAGCTATTAGTTTCATTGATCTTTGCTATTGTTTTTTTCGTTTCTATTTCATTTATTTCTGCTCTGATCTTTATGATTTCTTTCCTTCTACTAACTTTTGGTTTTGTTCTTCATCTAGTTGCTTTAGGTGTATGGTTAGGTTGTTTATTTGAGATTTTTCTTGTTTCCTGAGGTAATATTGTATTGCTATAAACTTTCCTCTTAGAACTGCTTTTGCTGTATCACATAGGTTTTGGATCATTGTGCTTTCATTTTCATTTGTCTCTAGGTACTTTTTGATTTCCTCTTTGCTTTCTTCAGCGATCCATTTGTTGTTGAGTAACACATTACTTAGCCTCCAAGCGTTTGTGGTTTTTATAGTTTTTTTCTTGTAGTTTGTTTCTAATTTCATAGTGTTGTGGTCGTAGAAGATACTTGATATGATTTCAATTTTCTTAAATTTACCAAGGCTCCCTTGTGGCCCAGGATGTGGTCAATCCTGGAGCATGTTCCGTGTGCACTTGAGAAAAATGTGTATTCTTCTGCTTTTGGATGGAGTGCTCTATAAATATCAATTAAGTCCATCTGATCTAATGTGTCATTTAAGGCCTTTGTTTCCTTGTTGATTTTCTGTCTGGATGATCTGTCCATTGACAAAAGTGGAGTGTTAAAAGTCCCCCACTATTATTGTGTTACTGTCGATTTCTTCCTTTATGGCTGTTAACATTTGCCTTATGTATTGAGATGCTCTTATGTTGGGTGCATATATATTTACAATTGTTATATCTTCTTCTTGGATTGATCCCTTGATTGTTATATAGTGTCCTTCTTTGTCTCTTATAACAGTCTTTATTTTTAAGTCTATTTTGTCTGATATGAGTATTGCTACTCCAGCTTTATTTTGATTTTCATTTGCATGGAATACCTTCTTCCATCCCCTAACTTTCAGTCTGTATGTGTCCCTAGGTCTGAGGTGGGTCTCTTGTAGACAGCATATATACGGGTCTTGTTTTCATATCCAGTCAGTCTACGTCTTTTTGTTGGTGCATTTAATCCATTTACAGTTAAGCTAATTATCGATATGTGTGCTCCTATTGCCATTTTCTTAATTGTTTTGGGTTTGTTGTTGTATGTCTTTTTTCTTTCCTTCCTCTTTTGTTCTCTTGTGGTTTGATGACCATCTTTAGTGTTGTGTTTGGGTTGCTTTTTCTTTTCTGTATGGTTATCTATTGTAGTTTTGGGGTTTGCTGTTCCCATGAGGTTCTGATATAGCAGTCTATGTATGTACAAGGTTGTTTTAAGTTGCTAGTCTCTTTCCTGCCTAGAGGAGTTCCTTTAGCATTTGTTGCAAAGCTGGTCTGGTGGTGCTGAAATCACTTAGCTTTTGCTTGTCTGTAAAGCTTTTGATTTCTCCATCAGATCTGAATGAGAGCCTTGCTGGGTCGAGTATTCTTGGTTGTAGGTTCTTCCCTTTCAACACTTTAAATATATTGTGCCACTCCCTTCTGGCCTGCCGAGTTTCTGCTAAGAAATCAGCTGTTAACCTTATGGGAGTTCCCTTGTATGTTATTTGTCGTTTTTTCCTTGTTGCTTTTAATAATTTTTCTTTGTCTTTAATTTTTGTCAGTTTGATTACTATGTGTCTTGGTGTGTTTCTCCTTGGGTTTATCCTGCCTGGGAGTCTCTGTGCTTCCTGGACTTGGGTGACTATTTCCTTTCCCATTTTAGGGAAATTTTTTACTGTAATCTCTTCAAATATTTTCTCAGATTCTTTCTCTCTCTCTTCTCCATCTGTGTCCCCTATAACTTGAATGTTGGTGTGTTTGTTGTCCCAGAGGTCTCTTAGGCTGTCTTCATTTCTTTTCATTCTTTTTTCTTTATTCTGTTCTGTGGCAGTGATTTCCACCATTCTGTCTTCCAGGTCACTAATCCATTCTTCTGTCTCAGTTATTCTGCTATTGATTCCTTCTAGTGTATTTTTCAATTCAGTTATTGTATTGTTCATCTCTATTTGTTTGTTCTTCAGTTCTTCTAGGTCTTTGTTAAACATTTCTTGATGTTTAACAAACACTTGTTAAAACATTTGTTAAAAAACAAATGTTTAACAAACATTTCTTGATGTTTCTTGATGTTTAATCGAGGAGATCCTCGATTCTTTCCTCCATCCTTTTTCCGAGGTCCTGGATCATCTCCACTATCATTATTCTGAATTCTTTTTCTGGAAGGTTGCCTATCTCCACTTCATTTAGTTGCTCTTCTGGGGTTTTATCTTGTTCCTTCATCTAGGACATAACCCTCTGCCTTTTCATTTTGTCTATCTTTCTGTGATTGTGGTTTCTGTTTTGCAGACTGCAGGATTGTAGTTCTTCTTGCTTCTGCTGTCTGTCCTCTGGTGGATGAGGCTATCTAAGAGGCTTTTGCAAGCTTCGTGATGGGAGGGACTGGTGGTAGGTAGAGCTGGGTGTTGTTCTGGTGGGCAGAGCTCAGTAAAACTTTAATCCGTTTCTCTGCTGAAGGGTGGGGCTGTGTTCTCTCCCTGTTGGTCATTTGGCATGAGGTGACCCAGCACTGGAGCCTACAGGCTCTTTGGTGGGGCTAATAGTGGACTTTGGGAGGGCTCACACCAAGGAGTACTTCCCAGAACTTCTACTGCCGGTGTCCTTGTCCCCATGGGGAGCCACAGCCACCCCCTCTCTGCCTTTGCAGGAGACCCTCCAACACTAGCAAGTAGGTTGGTTCAGTCTCCTATGGAGTCACTGCTCCTTCCCCCTGGGTCCTGGTGTATACAAGGTTTTGTGTGTGCCCTCCAAGAGTGAAGTCTCTGTTTCCCCCAGTCCTGTTGAAGTCCTGCAGTCAAATCCTGCCTGACTTCAAAGTCCAATTCTCTGGGGATTCCTCCTCCCATTGCTGGACCCCCAGGTTGGGAAGCCTGATGTGGGGCTCAGGACCTTCACTCCAGTGGGTGGACTTCTGTGTTATAATTGTTCTCCAGTTTGTGAGTCACCCACGCAATGGTTATGGGATTTGATTTTATTGTGCTTGTGCCCCTCGTATCATCTTATTGTGGCTTCTCCTTTGTCTTTGGTTGTGGGGTATCTTTTTTGGTGAGTTCCAGTGTTTTCCTGTAGATGATTGTTCAGCAGTTAGTTGTGATTCTGCTGCTCTCTCAAGGAGTGATTGCACCTCCTTCTACTCCACCATCTTGAACCAATCTCCTCCTTTTCATTTTTAAAATTCATTACAGAGATCTGAAATCATTCCAGTTTCCTTCTAGATCATTCAGATTAGAAATATGATTTCTAATAATTTAAATTTTAACAACATTCCAATGCAAAACAGCTTAGAAAGACTTTGGCTTCTATAATAATGGTGTTTACCTACAAGGGAAAGAAAACAGACATTAATTGATTGCCACATAATACCAGGGCTTCTCACATTATTTTGTTAATACCCTACTGCCTACCTGACACCTTCACTTGGCTGGACAAGTGATGAAACATCTCCTGGTCTTCCCTCCCAAACCTGCTCTTCTCATCATCCTCGCCAACTCAGTTAACAGTAATTCCATCCTTCCAGGTACTCAAGCCAAAGATTTTGTAGTCACTCTTAACTCTCCTATATCTCCCATCTAACCTATCAATAAATCCTTTTGCTTTACTTTTAAAATATATATATATATATTTATTTATTTGGCTGCGCTGGGTCTTAGTTGCAGCACACAGGATCTTCATTGTGGCATGCGTGATCTTAGTTGAATCTTTTCCCATCTAACCTATCAATAAATCCTTTTGCTTTACTTTTAAAATATATATATATATTTATTTATTTGGCTGTGCTGGGTCTTAGTTGCAGCACACAGGATCTTCATTGTGGCATGCGTGATCTTAGTTGAATCTTTAGTTGCCACGTGCAGGCTTTTAGTCATGGCATGTGGGATCTAGTTTCCTGATGAGGGATCAAACCCAGGCCCCCTACATTGGGAGCATGGAGTCTTAACCACTGGACCACCAGGGAAGTCCCCTTTTGTTTTACTTTTAAACATATCTGGAATCAGGCTATTTCTCAACATCTCCTCTCCCTGGTTCCAAGCCACCTGATTGTTGCAGTAGACTCCTAGCTGATTTTCTCCTTTGGCATGTGCTCTTCTTTTATCCCTGCATCTAGCTAAAGTAATACTTTTAAAACTAAAGACCAAGCATGTCAAGTTTCTCCTTCTTGCCAAGAGTACATGCAGTCACCTATAAAGCCCTGACATAATTTGCATCTTTTTACTAATCCCATCTACTTACATACTCTGTTCTGACCACACTGGCCTCTTTGCTTAAGCTCTCAACTCAGAGCCTTTGCACTTGCTGTTCCCTCTGCCTAGAACACCCTTCCCCCTCATCTACTTCAGATATTTACTCAAATATTTTTTTTCCATAAGGGTTTTCCTGACCACTCTATTTAAAATGAAACATTTCCTCCCCTGGTCCCCCAGGCACACACACAGACACACAGACACACATATACATATACATAGTAATACCTACCCTCATTACCTACTTTATTTTTCTTCACAGCACTTGTTAACTTCTGTTATAGTATATATCTTATTAATTCATTAGTTTTATTTATTTTCTGCATTAGAATAAATTCACTAAAGAAAGGCATTTTGGTTTTTCATTCACTGCTAATATCTTGTTATCTAGAACAATGTCTGGCACATAGCATGTACTCTGTAAATACTTATTAAATGAATGAATTTATTCTTACAACAATGCCAGGACATGATTACTACACTTCACAGATGAGAAAAAAAATACCACCAAAACTACCACCAACAATAACAAAAAGACAAAAACAAAAACAGATGCAATGAGGTTAAAGAACTAATCAAATATTTTTTAAACATTAAACTTTAAAAAATGCTTATTAATAAGAGACAGTTTAAATAAGTTATGGTATAATTAAATAATGGAATAATATGCAGCCATAAAAAATCATGAGGATAAACTTTATATTCTGATATGGAATGATCTTCAAGATGTGTTTTTCAGTAAGGTATAGAAGTATCATGTTATCCTTTGCTTCAAAATCAGGAAAAAATATACATTTGCTGGTGTATGCATAGTCTAAATCTGGAAGTATACACAAGAAACATTGAATACCACCGGAGATAAAAACTAGGTGACTAGGGATAGTTGTAGGAGGGGTCTTGTCTCTCTATGATGATTTGTACCTTTAAATTTTTGAGCCATCTGAGTGTGCTACATAGTCAAAAAGAAAATTAAACAGTAACTTAACTAAAGTCAGAAACCTAGTAAGTGACAGACAGTGACGTTTATATTCAGGACTGCCTAAATCAAAAGCCCACTTTCTTTCCACTAGCGCATATTGTCTCACAGAGAAATTTGGCAGAATCAATGCATTTAATTTTTCTACTTGGTTGAATTCTTGAAAATCATCTCTAATATATAGAAGGCAAAGAGATATTGACTTTTAGCAGGTCTTTCAGTTGAGTGAATGTCAATGGTGTGAACAGCATAGAGAAGAGTTTGTATACGTTTCTTTCTGCTGAAATCATTTCTTTTCTCTGCTTTCTTAGTCTGCTGAAATAATTTCTTTTCTCTCCACAGCTGCTGGCTGGAAACTCAAGAAAGCAGTCGTTTGATACCAAGTCCATTGTTGTGGTCATTCATCCTACCTGTGACCATTATCCTCATCAGCAATGTTGTTATATTTATTGTCATTGTAGTCAAAGTGCTGTGGAAGAATAATCAGAATCTGAAGAGGTAAGATTCCCAATGAATCAGAAGCTGGAAGGCATGGCTTATGTACTAAATATAGCACAGGAATACATCCACAGCTCCTAGAAGAGTTTTCAGATTTGGGGGAAATGGCAAGGATATGTGGTTTGCAGGACAGATTTTCTCTTAAACTTTGTCTCAGAAGGTGGATCTTCTCATCTTCCAACATCAAGACTACAATGTGAGTCTTGCATTACCTAAGATACTTTTGCACTGTATGAGCCCAACTAAAAATCCAACCCAAAGACATCAAGAAAAAAAATGTATCCCCCAATCCCAAATATTCATGAAATCAGATTTGAATAATTAAAAATATGAGAGGATTGTGAGGAGATGCTGGTAACTGTATTTTCATTTTAGAAACTAGTAACTGTAGATTATATTTTACGTGTGTTGCCTGAATCATATAACAGCTTTAAATTTTTAAAAATTTGTTGCAAACATATAAAAATTGGAACATTGGGCAACATTGGGCCCACATTCCCTGCAGATGGGGTGTGTGCTCTCTGGTTTATCAGTTCCCATGTGGACTGCTTGTTTCCTCTCTGTAACTTTTCTGACCCCAATAAGCATTTTCATTGTCATTGCTAATATACAGAAAGAGCTTTCAGTTGGAGAGACAAATAACAGAAGCTATTAAACACATATACTCCCCTTACCTCCACATCCTACAGCATGAATTGGTTAGAACACAGTGCTAATGAGGCTGTGAATTCAGGCTTAATTCTACAAGACTCTTCTTAACCCAAGTAGACTTACTATAAGTACATCTGTGAACTTTCTTGGTCACCATATAGATCCATTTTGAATGAACAGATGGGTGAAAACAGCCATGATTAGTGGGAATGTAATCTTAAACATGTACTTTACCAATCAAGAGTATCATCTTTCCTATATGGATGATAACCCATATTGAGGGGAAATGTGGAGAAAAGACTATCACTGATAATCATTCAAACCTATGTTTTCTTAACAATGCAGAAAAACCTTGGTGAAGTCTTGTTAGCTTAATTGTAAGTTAAGTTATATTTCTTTTATACAAAGCAATATCATTTTGGCCACAGACATCAAACAAATTTGTAATGTTTCAAAATTTTGACTGGCAACTCATGGTTCTTAAATTAGCTTAGTTACAGTGAAGAGCAGGTTACAATTTAATTGTTTAACAAATTATCTTCTATGTATCAGTTAGCTTTTGCTGTATAACAAATTACCCCCAAATTCAATGGCTTAGAATGATAAATATTTATTACTTGTCATAAGTTTGAGTGTTGATCATGTAGTTGTTTTGGTTTTGGCTGGCTTGAATGCTGGTAGATTACTTAGGATGAATCACTTTCATGTCTGATGGTTGTTGGTTGGTTGGTATTGAGTGGGAACTGCTCATTTGGGAAAGCTCGCCTCTGCTGCATGTGGTCTCTCTCTTAACATAGTACTCTCAGGGTTCCAAAGAGCAATAAGAAAAAACACGCTCTGATGAGTGGAATGCTTTCAAGCCTTTGTTTGTGGAACAAATGCTAATGTCCCTCTGGTCAAAGTGAGTCATATGGCCAAGCTCAGGTTCCAGGGATATAGACTTAGCATAACAGGGAAGAAGGTCACTTTGTGCTTTAATAAATTTTCATTCTGATATCAACTTATGACATGGGATGGTCCCAGATGCCCAAAAAAGGAATTACTGATCCAGTAGTTATAATCGCTAACATCAAATTCAGTTCCAAAGAAAAAGTTAATTCTATGTGAAATTTGCCTGCAGTAGTATTTCAGGAACTGTTTATGCCTGAGCTTTTAAGCAGATATCACTGTCTTCCTCCCTTCCTTCCTTCCTCTCTTCCTCTCTTTCTCTCTTTAATTCAGAGTGACATAGGTTTTTCCACCTGAGGCATAATATTGTTTAATGAACAGTGTATATGTGCAGCTGAATACATATTTTCAGTAGAAGGGTAACAATGATATTAATAAGTAAAAACCTGAATGAACCATATTTCCTTTCTTGTTTTCTCTTACTTAGCACAAAGAAGTTTTCAGTCCTCAAGAAGTTTCTTAGCACATTATCTGTTGCAGTCGTTTTTGGAGTTACCTGGATTCTGGCATACTTAATGCTAATGGATGATGATGGCATCAGGGTCACCTTCAGCTACTTATTCTGCCTTTTCAACACTACTCAGGTATGGTGTGGATTAGTCTGAAAGTAGTAGACTATGGAGTGGCAGAGATGATATCACCTGGACCAAAGTTTTCTTATCTTAAAACTCCCTGAAAGTCATTGCTTAGTTAATTTTGGGTGACTCTATTTTTAATACACTTTGAGGAAAGGGGAAGAAAAACTTTTTTATGACTTACCTACTATATCCTTTCCTGGACTGGAGTTCATGGAACGTAATTGCAATGGGGTTGGCCAATGTTAGTCCCTCTTCTCTGAGCAGAAGAGATTTTGTTGAGCAGCTAGCTTGGGAGGCACCTCCTTTGCCTCTCCGCCATGCAGCAGGTTCACAGCACCTCACCGTGGTTATATGGTCAATGTTACAGTGATCCCTGGAGCTTGGACCCTGTGGGATTGGCTTAATTTCTTCTTTCTCTCTTTTTTGAAATTTTATGATTATCTTATTTTTAAAAAAACTTTATTGAGGAATAATTGGGAATAATTGCCAACTATTACTGTATATTTTAAAATGAGCAACTTGATGATTTGATACACATATACATATAGAATGATCAAAATAACACATTCATCACTTTACATAGTTAATTTTTTTTCTTTTTTTTAAATTAAAGTATAGTGGAAGTATAGTTGATTTACAATGCTGTGTTAGTTTCTGGTATACAGCAAAGTGATTCCGTTTTTTATATAAATATATATATACTTTTTCACATGCTTTTCGATTACAGGTTATTAAAAGATATTGAGCATAGTTCTCTGTGCTATACAGTAGGTCCTTGCTGGTTACCTTTTTTTTTTTTGGCTGCATTGCGTCTTTGTTGCTGCATGTGGGCTTCCTCTAGTTGTGGAGAGCAGGGGCTATTCTTCGTTGCAGTGCATGGGCTTCTCATTGTGGTGGCTTCTCTTGTTGCAGAGCATGGGCTCTAGGCACACGGGCTTCAGTAGTTGTGGCTCCTAGGCTTAGTTGCTCCATGGCATGTGTGGTCTTCCTGGACCAGGGATTGAACCCGTGTCCCCTGCATTGGCAGGAGGATTCTTAACCACTGCGCCAACCAGGGAAGTCCCTGGTTACCTATTTTTTATATGGTATTTTTACATGTTAATCCCAAACAATTAATTTATCTCCCCCCATCCTGTTATCCCCTTTGGTAACTATAGGTTTGTTTTCTATGTCTGTGGGTCTATTTATGTGTTGTAAATAAGTTCATTTGTATTATTTTTAAAGACATCGTTAAATACTTTGTGTGTGTATGGTGAGAATGCTTAACTACTCAGCAACTTTTAAGTACATGATACCATATTATCAACTATAGTCACCATGTTGTACATTGGGTTCTTATTCTTCTTATAGTTTAAAACTTTGTACTCTTTGACCTATACTACCCTATTTACCTCTCCCCCCAGCCCCTGGCAACCACCATTCTATTTTCTGTTTCTATGAAATTGGCTTTAAAAAAATTCCACATGTAACTGATACCACATGTGTTTGTCATTCTTGTCTGGCTTATAGCAATTAGCGTAATGCCCTCCAGGCTCATCTATGTTGTCACAAATGGCAGGATTTCCTTCTTTTTTATGGCTGAATAATATTCCATTGCATGTATCTACCATGAATTTTCTTTACACATTCATTCATCAAAGGACATTTAGGTTATTTCTATATCTTAGCTATTGTGAATAATGCTGCAGTGAACATGGGTGTGCAGTTTTCCCTTCAAGATAATGATTTCAATATTTAGGATAGTTTTTTCAAATTTTAGGATAGATGTTTCTGTGAAAAATACCATTGGAATTTTGGTAGGATTGCATTGACTCTTTAGATTACTTTGGGTAGTATGGAAATTTTCACAGTATTAATTTTTCCAGTCCAAGAACACAGATACCTTTCCATTGATTTATGTCTTCTTCAGGCTTTTTCTTCAGTGTCATAGCTTACAGTGTATAGATTTTTCCTTGGTTAAACTTATTTCTAAGTATTACATTGTTTTTTATACTATTGTAAGTGGGATTGATTTATTAATTTCTTTTTCAGGTAGTTTGTTGTTAGTGTATAGAAATGCAAATAATTTCTTTTTCTTTTTTTTAAAATCTTGGTTGGAGTATAATTGGTCTACAATGGTGTGTTAGTTTCTGCTTCAAAATAAAGTGCATCAGCCATACATATATATTCATATATCCCCATATCTCCTCCCTCTCATGGCTCCCTCCCACGCTCCCTATCCCACCCCTCTAGGTGGTCACAAAGTACCGGGCTGATCTCCCTGTGCTATGTAAAATGTATCTATTTTACATTTGGTAGTGTAAATATGTCCATGCCACTCTCTCACTTCGTCCCAGCTTACCCTTCCCCCTCCTCATGTCCTCAAGTCTATTCTCTACATCTGTGTCTTTATTCCTGTCCTGCCACTACGTTCTTCAGAAGCTTTTTTTTTTTTTTGAGATTCCATAGATATGTGTTAGCACATGGTATTTGTTTTTCTCTTTCTGACTTACCTCACTCTGTATGACAGACTCTAGGTCCATCCACCTCACTACAAATAATTTGATTTCATTTCTTTTTATGGCTGAGTAATATTCCATTGTATATATATGCCACATCTTCTTTATCCATTCATCTTTTGATGGACACTTAGGTTGCTTCCATGTCCTGGCTATTGTAAATAGAGCTGCAATGAACATTGAGGTAGATGACTCATTTTGAATTATGGTTTTCTCAGGGTATATGCCCAGTAGTGAGATTGCTAGGTCGTATGGTAGTCTATTTTTAGTTTTTTCAGGAACCTCCACACTGTTCTCCATAGTGGCTGTATCAATTTACATCCCCACCAACAGTGCAAGAGGGTTCCCTTTTCTCCACACCCTCTCCAGCATTTATTGTTTGTAGATATTTTTATGATGGCCATTCTGACTGGTGTGAGGTGATACCTCATTGTAGTTTTGATTTGCATTTATCTAATGAGTAGTGATGTTGAGCATCCTTTCATGTGTTTGTTGGAAATCTGTATATCTTCTTTGGAGAAATGTCTACTTAGATCTTCTGCCCATTTGTGGATTGAGTTGTTTGTTTTTTTGATATTAAGCTACATGAACTGCTTGTAAATTTTGGAGATTAATCCTTTGTCAGTTGCTTCGTTTGCAAATATTTTCTCCCATTCTGAGGGTTGTCTTTTGGTCTTGTTTATGGTTTCCTTTGCTGTGCAGAAGCTTTTAAGTTTCATTAGGTCCCATTTGTTTATTTTTGTTTTTATTTCCAACTCTCTAGGAGGTGGGTCAAAAAGGATCTTGCTGTGATTTATGTCATAGAGTGTTCTGCCTATGTTTTCCTCTAAGAGTTTTATAGTGTCTGGCCTTACATTTAGGTCTTTAATCCATTTTGAATTTATTTTTCTGTATGGTGTTAGGGAGTGTTCTAATTTCATTCTTTTGCATGTAGCTGTCCAGTTTTCTCTGCAGCATTTATTGAAGAGTCTCTCTTTTCTCCACTGTATATTCTTGCCTCCTTATTCTAAAATAAGGTGACCATATGTGCATGGGTTTATCTCTGGGCTTTCTATCCCGTTCCATTGATCTATATTTCTGTTTTTGTGCTAGTACCATACTGTCTTCATTACTGTAGCTTAGTCTGAAGTCTGGGAGCCTGATTCCTCCAGCTCCATTTTTCTTTCTCACGATTGCTTTGGCTATTCGGGGTCTCTTTTGTTTCCATACAAATTGTGAAATTTTTTGTTCTAATTCTGTGAAAAATGCCATTGGTCATTTGATAGGGATAGCATTGAATCTGTAGATTGCTTTGGGTAGTATAGTCATTTTCACAGTGTTGATTCTTCCAATGCAAGAGTCTGGTGTATCTCTCCATCCGTTCATAGCATCTTTAATTTCTTTCATCCGTGTCTTACAGTTTTCTGCATTCCGGTCTTTTGTCTCTTTAGGTAGGTTTATTCCTATGTATTCTATTCTTTTTTTGCAATGGTAAATGAGAGTGTTTCCTTAATTTCTCTTTCAGGTTTTTCATCATTAGTGTATAGGGATGCCAGAGATTTCTGTGCATTAATTTTGTATCCTGCTACTTTACCAAATTCATTGATCAGCTCTAGTTGTTTTCTGGTAGCATCCTTAGGATTCTCTATGTATAGTATCATGTCATCTGCAAACAGCGACAGCTTTACTTCTTCTTTTCCAATTTGGATTCCTTTTATTTATTTATTTTTTTTGTGATACACGGGCCTCTCACTGTTGTGGTCTCTCCTGTTGCAGAGCACAGGCTCCAGACGCGCAGGCTCAGTGGCCATGGCTCACGGGCCCAGCCGCTCCGCGGCATGTGGGATCTTCCCGGACCGGGGCACGAACCCGTGTCCTCTGCATCGGCAGGCGGACTCCCAACCACTGTGCCAACAGGGAAGCCTTTGGATTCCTTTTATTTCTTTTTCTTCTCTGATTGCTGTGGCTAAAACTTCCAAAATTATGTTGAATTATAGTGGTGAGAGTAGACAACCTTGTGTTGTTCCTGATCTTAGATGAAATGGTTTCAATTTTTCACCATTGAGAACGGTGTTGGCTGTGGGTTTGTCATATATGGCCTTTATTATGTGGAGGTAAGTTCCCTCTATGCCTACTGTCTGGAAGGTTTTTATCATAAATGGGTGTTGAATTTTGCTGAAAGATATTTCTGCATGTATTGAGATGATCATATGGTTTTTCTCCTTCAATTTGTTGTTATGGTGTATCACATTGATTGATTTGCATATATTGAAGAATCCTCACATCTCTGGGATAAATCCCACTTGATCATGGTGTATGATCCTTTTAGTGTGCTGTTGGATTCTGTTTGCTAGTATTTTGTTGTGGATTTTTGCACCCATGTTCATCAGTGATAATGGCCGGTAGTTTTCTACTTTTGTGGCATCTCTGTCTAGTTTTGGTATCAGGGTGATGGAGGCCTCATGGAAAGAGTTTGGGGGTGTTCCTACCTCTGCTATATTTTGATAGAGTTTGAGAAGTATAGGTGTTAGCTCTTCTCTAAATGTTTATAGAATTCGCCTGTGAAGCCATCTGGTCCTGGACTTTTGTTTGTTGGAAGATTTTTAATCACTGTCTCAATTTCAGTGCTTGTGATTGGTCTGTTTATATTTTCTATTTCTTCCTGGTTCAGTCTCGGAAGGTTTTGCTTTTCTAAGAATTTGTCTATTTTTTCCAGGTTGTCCATTTTATTAGCATATAGTTGCTTGTAGTAATCTCTCATGATCCTTTGTATTTCTGCAGTGTCAGTTTGTATTTCTCCTTTTTCATTTCTAATTCTGTGGATTTGAGTCTTCTCCCTTTTTTTCTTGATGAGTCTGGCTAATGGTTTATCAATTTTGTTTATCTTCTCAAAGAACCAGCTTTTAGTTTTATTGATCTTTGCTATTGTTTCCTTCATTTCTTTTTCATTTATTTCTGATCTGATCTTTACGATTTCTTTCCTTCTGCTAACTAAGGGTTTTTTTGTTCTTCTTTCTCTAATTGCTTTTGGTGTAAGGTTAGGTTTTTTATTTGAGATGTTTCTTGTCTCTTGAGGTAGCATGGTAGTGCTATAAACTTGCCTCTGAGGACTGCTTTTGCTGCATCCCATAGGCTTTGGGTCATCGTGTTTTCATTGTCATTTTTTTCTAGGTATTTTTTGATTTCCTCTTTGTTTTCTTCAGTGATCTCTTGGTTATTTAGTAGTGTATTGTTTAGCCTCCATGTGTTTGTAGTTTTTACAGATTTTTTACTGTAATTGATATCTAGTTTCATAGCGTTATGGTTGGAAACGATACTTGACACAATTTCAGTTTTCTTTAATTTACCTAGGCTTGATTTGTGACCCAAGATGTGATTTATCCTGGAGAATGTTCCATGAGCACTTGAGAAGGAAGTGTATTCTGTTGCTTTTGGATGGAATGTCCTATAATTATCAATTCAGTCCATATTGTTTAATGTATCATTTAAAGCTTGTGTTTCCTTATTTATTTTCATTTTGGATGATCTGTCCATTGGTGAAAGTGGACAGATTAAAGTCCCCTACTATGTTAAAGTCCCCTACTATGATTGTATTACTGTCGATTTCCCCTTTTATGGCTGTTAGCATTTGCCTTATGTATTGAGGTGCTCCTATGTTGGGTGCATAAATATTTACAAGTGTTATATTTTCTTCTTGGATTCATACCTTGATCCTTATGTAGTGTCATTCTTTGTTTCTTGTAATAGTCTTTATTTTAAAGTCTATTTTTTCTGAAATGAGAATTGCTACTCCAGCTTTCTTTTGATTTCCATTTGCATGGAATACTTTCTTCCATCCCCTCACTTTCAGTTTGTATGTGTCCCTTGGTCTGAAGTGTGTCTCTTGTAGACAGCATATATATCGGTCTTCTGTTTGTATCCATTTAGCCAGTCTTTTTCTTTTGGTTGGAGCATTTAACCATTTACATTTAAGGTAGTTATCGATATGTATGTTCCTCTTACCATTTTCTTAATTGTTTTGGGCTTTTTATTGTAGGGCTTTTCCTTCTCTTGTGTTTCCTACCTAGAGAAGTTCCTTTAGCATTCATTGTAAAGCTGGCTTGGTGGTGCTGAATTCTCTTAGCTTTTGCTCATCTGTAAAGGTTTTAATTTCTCCACCTTATCTGAATGAGATCCTTGCTGGGTAGAGTAATCTTGATTGTAAGTTTTTCCCTTTCATCACTTTAAATATGTCCTGCCACTCCCTTCTAGCTTGCAGAGTTTCTGCTGAAAGATAAGCTGTTAACCTTATGGGGATTCCCTTATATGTTATTTGTTGTTTTCCCCTTGCTGCCTTTAACATTTTACTTTGTCTTTAATTTTTGATAGTTTGATTAATATGTGTCTTGACATGTTTCTCCTTGGATTTATCCTGTATGGGACCCTCTGTGCTTCCTGGACTTGATTGACTATTTCCTTTCCCATATTAGGGAATTTTTCAACTATAATCTCTTCAAATATTTTATCAGTCCCTCTCTCTTTCTCTTCTTCTTCTAGGACCCCTGTAATTCGAATGTTGGTGCATTTAATATTGTCCCAGAGGTCTCTGAGACTGTCCTCTATTCTTTTCATTCTTTTGTCTTTATTCTGCTGTGCAGTAGTTATTTCCACTGTTTTATCTTCCAGGTCACTTATCTGTTCTTCTGCCTCAGTTAATCTGCTATTGATTCCTTCTAGAGAATTTTTAATTTCATTTATTGTGTTGTTCAGCATTGTTTGTTTGCTCTTTAGTTCTTCTAGGTCCTTTTTAAACGTTTCTTGTATTTTCTCCATTCTATTTCCAAGATTTTGGATCATCTTTACTATCATTACTCTGATACTTTTTCAGGTAGACTGCCTATTTCCTCTTCATTTGTTTGGTCTGGTGGATTTTTACCTTGCTCCTTTATTTGCTGTGTGTTTCTCTGTCTTCTCATTTTGCTTAACTTACTATGGGGTCTCCTTTTTGCAGCCTGCACGTTCATAGTTCCCGTTGTTTTTGGTGTCTTCCCCCAGTGATGAAGTTTGGTTCAGTCGGTTGTGTAGGCTTCCTGGCCGAGGGGACTAGTGCCTGTGTTCTGGTGTATGAGGCTGGATCTTGTCTTTCTGGTGGGCAGGACCATGTCCAGTGTTGAGTTTTGGGGTGTCTGTGACATTATTATGATTTTAGGCAGCTTCTCTGTTAATGGGTGGGGTTGTGTGTGTGTCCTGCTATTTGTTTGTCATAGGGTTTCCAGCACTGTATCTTGCTGGTCATTGAGTGGAGCTGAGTCTTAATGTTGAGATGGAGATGTCTGGGAGAGCTTTCACCATTTGATATTACCTGGAGCCAGGAGGTCTCTTGTAGGCCAATGTTCTGAACTCAGCTTTCCCACCTCAGAGGTACAGGCCTGACACCTGGCTAGAGCACCCAGACTCTACCAGTCACATGGCTCAGAAGAAAAGGGAGAAAAGAAGTAAAGAAATGAAAAATAAATATAATAAAAGTTTTTAAAATAAAGTATTATTAAAAATAAATCAAAAAGTAATAAAAAAAGAAAGAAGAGAGCAAACAAACATAAAACAAATCCACCAATGATAACAAGCACTAAAAACTATACTAAAAACAAAGAAACAAACAAAAAACCTGGACAGATAGAACGCTAGGACAAATGGTAAAAGTAAAACTATACAGACAAACTCACACAAAGAAGCATACACATACGCACTCACAAAAAGAGAAAAAGCAAAAAAATCTATATATAAAAGGAAAAAAGGAAGAGAGCAACGAAATCAATAAACAAATCTACCAATGATAATAAACTCTAAATACTTAACTAACATAAACTTAAAACCAGAAACAAATTAGATGCAGACAGCAAATCCCAAGTCTACAGTTGCCCGCAAGGTCCACTGCCTCAATTTTGGGGTGATTCAATGTCTATTCAGGCATTCCAGAGATGCAGGGTACATCAGGTTGATTGTGGAGATTTAATCCACAGCTCCTGAGACTGCATGGAGAGATTTCCCTTTCTCTTCTTTGTTCGCACAGCTCCTGGGATTCAGCTTTGTATTTGGCCTTGCCTGTGTGTGTAGTTCACCTGAGGGTGTCTGTTCTTTGCTGAGACAGGATGTGGTTAAAGTAGCAGCTGATTAGGTGGCTCTGGCTCATTCAGGCTGGGGGTAGGGAGGGGTGTGGAATGTGGGGCAAGCTTGTGGCGGCAGAGGCCGGCATGACATTGCAACAGCCTGAGGCGCACCATGTGTTCTCCCCGGGAAGTTGTCCCTGGATCACGGGACCCTGGCAGTTGTGGGCTGCACAGGCTCCTGGGAGGGCAGGTGTGGATAGTGACCTGTGGTTACACACAGGCTTCTTGGTGGCTGCAGCAGGAGCCTTAGGGTTTCATGCCTGTCTCTGGGGTCCGTGCTGTTAGCTGGGGCTCGCGCCCGTCTCTGGAGCTCATTTAAGCGGTGTTCTGAATCCCCTGTCCTTGCGCCCCCTAAAACAATGGTCTCTCTCCTCTTAGGGAGTTTCAGACTTTTTCCCGGACTCCCTCCTGGCTAGCTGTGGCTCACTAGCCCCCTTCAGGCTGTGTTCATGCAGCCAACCCCAGTCCTCTCCCTGGGATCTGGCCTCTGAAGCCCGAGCCTCAGCTCCCAGCCCCCACCCGCCCCAGGGTGTGATCAGACAAGCCTCTCAGGCTGGTGAGTGCTGGTCAGCATCAATCTTCTGTGCAGGAATCCGTCCACTTTGCCCTCTGCACCCCTGTTGCTGTGCTCTCCTCCGTGGCTCTGAAGCTTCACCCACTCCCACCCACTGTCTCTGCCCGCGAAGGGGCTTCCTAGTGTGTGGAAACTTTTCCTCCTTCACAGCTCTCTCCCAGAGGTGCAGGTCCCATCCCTATTCTTTTGTCTCGTTTTTTCTTTTTTCTTTTGCCCTACCCAGGTATGTGGAGAGTTTCTTGCTTTTGGGGGAAGTCTGAGGTCTTCTGCCAGCATTCAGTAGGTGTTCTGTAGGAGTTGTTCCACGTGTAGATGTATTTGTGGGGAGGAAGGTGATCTCCATGTCTTACTCCTCCGCCATCTTGAAGGTCTCCTGCAACTGATTTCTGTATGTTATTTTTTTATCCTGCAACTTTACTAAATTTATTTGTTAGTTCTGGTTTTCTGGTGGAGCCTTTTGGGTTTTCTGTATTTAAGGTAATTTCGTCTGCCAGCAGAGACAGTATTATTTTTTCCTTTCCAACTTGGATACCTATTATTTCTTTTTCCTGGCTATTGTTCTGACTAGGACTTCCAGTAGTATGTTGAATGGATGTGGCAAGAGTGGGCATCCTTGTCTTATTCCTGTCTTAGAGGAAAGGCTTTTAATTTTCACCATTGAGTGTGATGTTAGCTGTGGGCTTGTCAGATGTGGCCTTTATTATGTTGATGAACAATCTTTCTATACCTTATTTGTTGAGAGTTTTTCTCATGAAAGCATGTTGAATTTTGTTAAATACTTTTTCTGCACCTATTGAAATGATCCCGATTTTTGTCCTTTATTCTGTTCATGTGGTATATCACATTTACTGATTTGCATATGTTGAACCATTCTTGCTTCCAGGGTTGAGTCCCATTTGATCATGATGTATGATCCTTTTAATGTATTTTTGAATTCAGTTTGCTAATATTTTGTTGAGGATTTTGCATCTATGGTCATCAGGAATATGGCTTGTAATTTTCTTTTCTTGTAGTGTCCTTATCTGGCTTCAGTATTAGGGTGATGCTGGCCCTGTAAAGAGTTTGCAAATGTTCCTTCATCTTCACTTTTTTTTGGGAGAGTTTGAGAAGGTTTGGTATTCATTCTTTAAATGTTTGGTATAGCTCACCTGTGAAGCCATCTTGTCCTGGGCTTTTATGTGTTGTGAGATTTTAAATTCCTGATTCAATCTCCTTGTTCATTATTGCTCCATTTAGATTTTCTATTACATCTTGATTCAGCCTTGGTAAGTTGTGTCTGAATTTTTTTCTTTTAATTCTTTTAAATTTAATGAGACTGATTTTATGGACTAATAAGCATTTGGTCTATCTTGGTGAACAAAACATTTAACTTGGAAAAGAATGGTATTCTGTAGTTGTCAGGTATAGTGTACTAAAAATGTCAATAGATGATTGTTAGTACTGTACAGATTTTCTTACCAACATTTTTGGTTCTTTCAACTGCTGAAAAAGGAATGCTAAAATCTCCAACTGTGATTGTGAATTTGTTTATTCTCTCCTTAGTTCTGTCAATTTTTGCATCACATGTGTTGAGGTTCTGCTATTAGATGCATAGACATTTATGATTATTATGTTTTTTTTTAAGATGTTGGGGGTAGGAGTTTATTAATTTATTTATTTTTGGCTGTGTTAGGTCTTCGTTTCTGTGCAAGGGCTTTCTCTAGTTGTGGCAAGTGGGGGCCACTCTTCATCACAGTGCACGGGCCTCTCACTATCGTGGCCTCTTTTTTTGCGGAGCACAGGCTCCAGACGTGCAGGCTCAGTAGTTGTGGCTCATGGGCCTAGTTGCTCCATGGCATGTGGGATCCTCCCAGACTAGGGCTCGAACCCGTGTCCCCTGCATTAGCAGGCAGATTCTCAACCACTGCGCCACCAGGTAAGCCCTATGATTATTATGACTTTGAATGAACTGACCCTTTATCATTTGGAAATGTCCCTCCTTAACTCTGATAATGCTCTTTGTCATGAAGTCTACTTTATCTGATATACGGCCTTCTTATGCATATTGATTACATGATACATATTTTTTCATCCCTCCACTTTCAACCTATCTGTGCCTTTATATTTAAAGTATGTATCTTACAGACAGCAAGTAGATGGGTCTTTTATCAATTCTGGCAATCTCTGTCTTTTGAGTGTTTAGTCTGTTTGAGCTAATGTAATTATTAATGTGCGTGAATTTATGTCTAACATTTTACTATTTGCTTTCTGTTGCCACTCTATTTTTTATTCCTTTGTTCCTCTTTTCCTGCCTACTTTTGGGTAAATTTAGTAGTACTAGGATTCCATTATAATTTATATGTTGGTTATTAAGCAATATCCCAGCATATATTTTGTTGATTTAGGGATACATTATACATCCTTAACTTTCCATACTCAACAGAGTTAATATTTTACCACTTCCACTAAAATTTAAGACTCTTATAACAGTATAAACTTATGTGTTATTCTTCCTTCCTTTATGTTATAGTTATCTGATGTACTACATGTGCATACATTATAAACCCAACAATGAAGTGTTATTGGTTTTGCTTGTTCTTAATCCCTTCTTGAAGATCTGAATTTCCATGTGATTTTGTTTCCCTTCAGGCTGAAAACTTTCCTTTGGAATTTCTTAGTATATATCTTCTGGTGAAAAATTCTTTCAGTTTTCTTTTACCTAAAAATGTCTTTATTTAGCTTTCATTGTTGAGAGACATTTTCACTGGATATAGAATTATGACTTGACAGAGTTTTTTTTTCCTTTTAGCACTATGAAGAAGTAATTTCACAAACTGGCTCCAGTTTCTAATGAGACATCTTCAATGTTTTGCATTATTTTTCCTCCTGTTATATAATGTGTTACTTTCCTCTGGTTATTTTCAGGGTTTTCCCTTTATTTTTGACTTTTATCATTTTGACTATAATGTGCCCAGATATTATTTTATTTTACTTTTTGCACTTATTCTGCTTGGGATTGCTGAGCTTCTTGAATCTATTAATTTATGTGTTTCATCAAATTTGAGAAATTTTCAGTCATTATTTTTCAAATAGTTTTTGTGTCCCATTCTCTCTCTTCTCTCTTTCTGGGACTCTTAAGTACATGTTAGTTAATTTAATATTGTTCTGCAGGTTCCTGAGCTCTGATCATTCTTTCTCATTCTTTCTCCTTGCTATTCATCAGACTGGATCATCCTGCTGATCTGTCTCCAGGGACACTGATTTTTTTCTTTAGTCATCTTTAGTTTGCTATTGAGCCTATCCAGTGATTTTTATTTCAGATATTGTACTTTTTTGGTTTACAAATTTTTGTTTTGTTATATTTTATTGTAGTACATTTTGCTTACACTTCCTTATTTTTGGCTCATTATGAGTACATTTTCTTTTGTACTCTATGAATACATCTGTAAGCATGTTGTAATAGTACTTTAAATTTCTTGTTTGCTAAATTTAACATCTGGGTCATTTTGGACATTCTCCATTGATTGCTTTTTTTCTATAGTATGGGCCATGTTTTTCTGTTTTTTCATATGTTTGGTAATTTCAATTATTTCCAGAGCATTATAGATCCTACCCTGTAGCAACTCTGCATTCTGCTATATTCCTACCAAGAGTGGAGTTGCCATACGATTAATTTAGCTGGACTAAAATTGAAAACTATCTCTCCCTAGGGTGGGCAGCTGAAATCTCTGTTTAGTGTTTTTAGCCTTACCTGTGCTTCTTGGAGTCCATCCCAACCATTTGTAATTCAGAGGTTAATCAGCCATTTGGGCAGAGTTTATAAACAGACTCGGAGCTCCTCCTCTCTGTCTTCTCCTGGATGTTCATATCCATACTGTTACTTACTTTCCAGCTGCTGTGGTTGCCCTAAACCCTGTCTTCTGTTTTTTCAACCTAATAAGACTGCCTGTTTCAACTCCAGGTTTACTCATCCTGCATGGGCTGATTATGGTGACTTCAGGCTAAAAGATATTAAACACAAAACAAAATATGGAAACCTACCCAGTGGAACTCCCTTTTCCCTAAGTGTAGATTCCTCTTCCAGTTTCTGACTGCTTTTGCTTGCCCTCCAATGTCTTCATATAGGTTTTAAAAAATATTTTGTCCAGAGTTTATAGTTTTAATATGCAAGAGGGTTGATTTGATAGGAGCAGAACCATATAAAGTTGTTTTTGTGACATAAGTCATACATAGGACTGAAGATAATTTTATTCCTTGAGACTTATCTCAAGAATATATTTAATAATAAATCTTTAAAAAAATTCCATTCATACTTTGTTTAAAAAATCTGAATTGAAGATTTATATTCTTTTTTTCTTTGGAAACCATTCTGTTAACATCTTGGGAGTATCTACTGTGAGAGAAGCTCAACATTTAGACTAAGGATTATGGTCACCTTCTGATTTTCATCATGGCAAAAATAATCATATAGATGAACCAAAATGGTAGATGAAGATAAAAATTGTGTTTGACCTCACAAGATTTTTGTTTTTATTCTTTTGTATTTGTGTATTATACATGGGGAATGTCAAAAGTTGAAGATAAAACAAGGAGGCATTATTGAAAGACTTAACCTTGAAATCAGGAATTTCTCTCTGTGCTTCTTATTCTATCCCTCTACCCATAGTGAACATTGCCTTTTACGCTGATGAAAAATATTACAAGGACTTTTCCCTCTGTATACAGGGTTCCATTTTTTTCTGAGTTGGCAGAGTGAATTATACTTCAATATAATAAAAGTACCCTTCTTTTTAAATTTATTTTTTTTAATTCAGGTATAGTTGATTTACAGTATTGTGTAAGTTTCAGGTATATGATATAGTGATTCACAATTTTTAAAGATTATAGTTCTTATAAAATATTCCCTGTGTTGTACAATATATTCTTGTAGCTTATTTATTTTATACATAGTAGCTTGTACCTCTTAATCCCCTACCTTTATTTTGCCCCTCCCCTCTTCCCTCTCCTCACTGGTATCCACTAGTTTGTTCTCTGTATCTGTGAGTCTGTTTCTTTTTTGCTACATTCACTAGTTTGTTTTATTTTTTAGATTCTACACAAAAGTGATATCATACAGTGTTTGTCTTTCTCAGTCTGACTTATTTCATTAAGCATAATACCCTCCAAGTCTATCCATGTTGTTGCAAATGGCAAAATTTCATTCTTCTCATGGCTGAGTAGTATTCCATTGTACATACATACCACATCTTCATTTTTTTTTCTTTTAGAGTTTGGGAGATATCCTTTGATTTTTCATCCATTCATCTGTTGATGGACACTTAGGTTGCTTCCATATCTTAGCTATTGTAAATAATATTGTTATGAACATTGGGGTGCACGTATCTTTTTGAATTAATGTTTTTCTTTTCTTTGGTTGTATGCCCACAAGTGGAATTGCTAGATCATATGGTAGTTCTATATTTAATTTTTTTGAGGAAGCTCCATACTGTGTTCCACAGTGTCTGCACCAATTTACATTCCTAACGACAGTGGAAAGTACCCTTCTTCTAAACTACACACCCTGCACCAGGATCATTTGTGTGAACAAATGTGATCACTGGACCACCTACATGAGGCAAGAAAAGACACTCCTTAGTGAGAGCTTGCTTCTTAAGTTCCAGACCTCTAACCCTGAAAGCAAAGGGATAATTCTTAAAATTCTACATAGATTGTTATTAGTATAAAAATTTTCCAATTTAATATTTACTGAGATTATCTTCTGACAGTATTTTTATATGATGTCACATATGTACTTTTTCAAGGGGCTATAGCTTTCAAGTTATCTTTTGTAAAATCTTATTTACCTTTAACTTGTTCATCAAAGCCAGAGAAAGGCATGTAAAATTCCCTTTTACACTTTTCTACCAGTTTTTCTTCTATTTAACCGTTTGTCTTTATACAAATTAATGCTGTATTATCATGTTTCTAAAAATTCATGGATGCATGATAACTTTGCACATGATAACATGGTGCATGATAACTTTCATCAATATAACAAG
Source organism: Delphinapterus leucas (assembly GCF_059928025.1). Lineage (NCBI taxonomy): Eukaryota > Metazoa > Chordata > Mammalia > Artiodactyla > Monodontidae > Delphinapterus > Delphinapterus leucas. The sequence continues at coordinate 48,284,549 of NC_143132.1, forward strand.
TCACTCTCAGTCCTATTTTATCTTGAAATCTAATTTTCCATATATTAATGTAGCAACTTCTAATTTGTTTTTATGCGATCTTATCTATGTTAGTTCTTTTGTCATTAACCTTTCGATGTCACTTTGTTTTTGACTTACCTTTTTTTAGATCCATATATTTAGATTGTATTATTGTTTTATAGATTTTATTTATTTATTTGTCTCTGCGTTGGGCCTTTGTTGCTGCGCACGGGCTTTCTCTAGTTGTGGCGAGCGGGGATTACTCTTCATTGCGGTGTGTGGGCTTCTCATTGTGGTGGCTTCTCTTGTTGCAGAGCACGGGCTCTAGGTGCACAGGCTTCAGTAGCTGTGGCACATGGGCTCAGTAGTTGTGGCTCCTGGGCTCTAGAGCTCAGACTCAGTAGTTGTGGTGCACGGGCTTAGTTGCTTCACGGCACGTGGGATCTTCCCGGACCAGGGCTTGAACCTGTGTCCCCTGCATTGGCAGGTGGATTCTTAACCACTTAGCCACCAGGGGAGTCCCCAGATTGTGTTTTTAAAATCATTTTCTCATTGTTTTTCTATTTTATTTAAAAAGTTAAACTTTTATCTATATAGCTAAATATTGGTTATCAAAACTGGTATGTTTGATCTTATTCTGTTATCTTATTTTCTTTTTTTACATGTAACCATGATTTCTTCCTTTTTTTTATATGTTGTGCCATATAAATTATATTTTCTTTTATTTAACCTTCTCCAATTAGAACATTTTCATCCATTAATTATTATTTTTGTTTATTAAACATTAATACAATTTATAAGATACATTTTTCAACTTCCAAAGTAAAACAATATGTATTGATTCCTCCCCTTTTTTTAAAAATTGGAGTATAGTTGATTTACAACATTGTGTTAGTTTCAGGTGTACAGCAAAGTGAATCAGTTATACATATACAAATATTCATTCTTTTTTAGATTCTTTACATATAGGTTATTACAGAATATTGAGTAGAGTTCCCTGTGCTATACAGTAGGTCCTTATTAGTTATCTATTTTATATATAGGATTCCTCCCTTTTAAAGATAGTAAAATGAACACAGTTTATCTGCTTCTTGTCTCCTGGTTTTATTGGTAAAATTTAGAATTTATCATACAATTATTGTTGTTAAATTATACTGTCTACATTATTTTATTTCAAGAAATATTTATAATAGTTGGATTTTGTTTGATAATTGTACTAACTGCATTTTCTTATACTTAAATAGTTTCAATGCCTTTTGCCAGTCTTCTTTATTAGATTGTCATGTTATTTTGACTTCTTAATTTTAATGAATTTCTCATTAATGATAGCATATTTTGGAGTAATTATTTAAAAGATAGTTAGTAAATATTAATGAGGACTTTCCTAGCTGGTAATTTTTCTTTAGGTACCATGGCACATGAACCCCAGATTAGCTTGGCATTTAATTCTTGGCAATAATCTTTCTTCCATTGAAATTCTATAAACTTAATGAGATTTTATGTTGTGGAAAAAAGGCTGAGAAAGGTCAGAATGTTTTTTTTTTTGGTTCTTCCCACTCTTATATCACCCATAAGAATATTTTTTGAAATAATTTTGAACTCATAAGAAGTTATAAAAATAGTACAGAGAGTTCCTATGTAGACTTCACCCAGCTCTTCCAGTGATAACACCTTATATAACTATAATAGATCTATTAAAAAAATTATAACAGCAAAAAAAGTAAATAAATAAAAGAAAAACATTTTCCTACAAAAAATAATAAATAAATAAAACTTAGGAAAGTGACATTGGTACAATCCACATAGATTATTCACTTATAAGCTTTAATCCCTTAAAATGAAGGTATTTATTTATTTACTTACTACGTGGGCTTACTACGTGGAATGTGAGATCTTGTTCCCAGACCAGGGATCAAACCCTCACCCCCTGCACTGGAACCACAGTCTTAACCACTGAACTGCCAGGGAAGTCCCTAAAATGATGCTTTTTAATTCTAAATTTATTAATTTAACTATGAATTAAATTTGTTATCAAATACAATAGAATTATTGTAGTTTTGTAAGTTCATTTGTCCTCTTTTTCCTTGTACTCAAAAATTAACTTTTTATGGGTACAAGTCTCATCTCCTCAACTAGATTATCAGTTCTCTAGTGTAAGAAACATACTTGTGTGTATCTTTCACAGTAGATAACATCTAGTTTGATACTGGGATGGGCTATACTTCTCTAATATTTTGTGAAAAAACTATAGCGTTTGAGATTGTCTCAGTGTTGGTTGTTTCTGGCTCTGGTCAAGTATCATTGAGGAGGGAAGTCTGATACAAAACGGAAATCATTGGGGAGGGCATTAAGTCATTTTGGCTTGACCACAATGATGGAGAGCCTGTAGAGTGCAATGTGGGGAGCTGCTTGACTATCTGAATTGCTACCACCAGGTTTAATATGTGTAGGATCTCACCCTCTATCTCAGGCAGCCCTCTCCAGTGCTTTTAGAGAATAACTCCATTAAACAATAGATGTGTGCCTGCCACCAAATTTGAATGGATATAAGGCAGACCTTTACTGTTTGCAACACCCAATGGAAACTCCCCAGAAGGGCAATAAGTAGTGTAAGCTTAGTCTGGGATTGCCAGCTGAGTCATGGATTTGTCACCTAGAATGACCAGTAATTTAGAAAAGTATCTAAAAGAAGGTCTAGGCAAGGATATTCTCTCCTCCATGCACGGGAGAGGCATATGACAAAATAGAGGCTTGTTACAAAATTTTAATACTTTATGGCAAAATTGAAGGTGGCCATGTGGCAGGAGTGCTGGACTAAAAGGCAGGAGATTTAAGCTGTCTTCCAGCTCTACAATTAATTATTCATATGATTTTAGGAAAGTCACACATCCTTTCTGAGTGAGGCATGTAAAATATAAAATGAAGGGGGGCTGTTAACATTAACACAGTGCTTTACAAAGTGAGCTTGAATATTGCCTACATCAGAATTTACATAATGTGTTAAAATGCTGATTCCTGGGCCTCACCCCTTACCACCTCAGTCAGAACCTGTGGGCTAAGAGCTAGGAATCTTCAGGTGATTGTTATGTATACTAAAGAATAGGAACAACTAGCTTAGTTCACCTGGAAGGCTCCTTTGAGATTTAGAATAATCTATAATTCTAATAAATATTTACTAAGTGCTACAGATACTACTTAAAAGGTATAGTTTGATCTTTGTGCTAGTGAGAATTAGTTTGACCCATAGGTTTTGTCTTTTCAGATAACATCTTTGGGATTTTCGGGAGCACAGAAATATTGGGAATCCATTCAGACAGAGTCCCTCAGGATGGTAGCTTTATGGATTCTCCATGGTCTAGGTTTTTTCCTAATTATTGTACAACCAGAAATTCTATCCAGTCTTATCTTTACCTTAGAGTTTAAAGTTTGGAAAATCCAGGTGAAATAGTGTACTCCACAAAGAGAATGCTTCTCTAGGGACCAGATTTTTCATGTCTCCAAAACAAATTTCTCTCCCTTGAACAATCAGGATGGCCAGTAGCCACTTTTGTCCTCCTGAAACCCATGTCCCATTGAAAACTTCCTTATGTCGTCAAGGCCTTCTTCAGGGGAGTAGATACCCCAATCAAGTTAATCTTCCTGCTTTTGGCCAAAGAACTAGTCTATCCCTTGCCAATATGTATGGATTTTATTAGTCAAACTCGCAGAGTTATCGAACCATAGAACCAGAAGTCTGTAACGGTATTCATAGGATATGATTCTAGAAATAATCCCTTTAAGGCTTGGAGCTTAATAGATGCCAATCTGGGAGACATCCATGGATTTTTTTAAAATAACTTTTTCATTTTGAAATAGTCTTACACAAGAAGTTGCAAAGATAGTACAGAGTTCCCATGTACTCTTTGACCAGCTTTTCCCAATAAGATTTGTATAACAGTGTCAAAATCAAGAAATGAAGATTGGCACAATATTCTCAACTCAACAGCAGATATTATTTAATCTGTTTTTCCACAAAGGATATTAATGAGGAATTATCAGGGTTTTTTAGATGCTGTAATACACTTTACATGATCTCTCTATTACAGTTACAAGCAAGAGACAGAGCAGTGTATTGGATAGAGGAGTTTTGGAGCCAAACATACATTTTAATTCCAGACTCTGATTACTGGTTGGATAATTTTAGGCAACTTACTTAATTTGTCTGAGCTATAGTTTCCTTATCTGTAACATGGGGTAATGAAGCTTATTTTATAGGGTTGAAGTTAGGACTAAATGAGAAGGATTAAATGATGAATATTGAAGGAAAAGCAGGTGTCTGGCATTAATAGGACTGCAATAAGTGGTTCTATACATTTAAAAAATGTATAGAAAATAGTGTTCAGTCTTTTGTGGGTTAATTACTTGTGCATATCTGGTCTTCATATGTAACGTACAGAAAAGCAATGAGTAGAAGTGCTTAAAATTTTTTTTGTCCTTAAATATACCAAACTTCTAGTTATTTTACCAAAACTCCAAAAATGTAGAATCATAGAATGTTAGAACTGTAAGAAGAGTTAAGTAACCCATAGTCAATCTGCCCCATTAGGAAATCGAAGATCATAGACACCAGAAAAAGAGCAAAGTTACTGTGGTATACTAAAAAATTAATATTTGGTCTTTGTCCTCAGTTCCTGGCACACAGTTCCTTTAATCCTTGGACTCCCCGGAGTGATGAGTGTTTTTTGCATGCTAATAAGATGACCAGTCGCTGAGGCCCCCAGATTGCTTCAGTATGGAGGCTGGTCGGTCACCAGAAAGACCAAGGCTTGATTAGAAGCTTGGAACTTCTAGCCCACTCCACAGTCTCCAGGAATGGGAGAGGGGTTGGATATTGAGTCATTTACCAACAGCTAATGATTTAATCAATCACAACTATGTAATGAAACCTTTATAAAAACCCCTAAAAGAAGGGGTTTGGAGAGCTTGCATGTTGGTGAACAGATTAAAGTGCTGGGAGGGTAACACACTCAGAGAGTGAATTCTCTTGCACTGTAATCTCTTCTGTTTGGCTGTTCCTGAGTTGTACCCTTTATAATAAACAAGTAATAGTAAGTAAAACTCTTTCCTGAGTGAGTTCTGTGAGTCTTTTCAGCAAATTATCAAACCTGAAGTGGGGAGGCAATAGGCGCATTGGACAGAAGTGTGGATAGCCCGGGGACCTAATACTCCTAATACTTGTTACTGGCACCACTAGTGAGGGCAGTCTTGTGGGACTGAGCCCTTCACCTGTAGGGTCTGACACGAACTCTGAGTAGTTAGTGTCAGAATTGAATTAAATTGTAGGACACCCAGTTGGTGTCAGAATTGGTTGGTGTCAGGAGGAAAATAAGCCTCCCAGTTGCACAGCCAACATGTGGCAAATGGGGACCTGAATTCAGGTCTCTTAACTCTACTACTTACGTATAGCACTTCAGATATGAGAAGAATATTGCCCTAACCCTCTTAGACAAAAAAGTACACCGCAGCTGCTGACTGGTAAATTCAGGTTCCTGTACATGAAGAAGGGTGGGTGGCAGGGTGAAATACAATTTCTTCCCTTATTCTGTTATCTCAAGACTTATCTAATATTAAACTTTTACTCTGTCTGCCAGGGATTGCAAATTTTTATCCTCCACACTGTCAGAACAAAAATCTTCCAGAGTAAAGCTTCCGAAGTGTTGAAGTCATTGTCGTTAACTACTGGGAGTGCTGCCATCAGTGACCCCACTGAGGCTGTGTGTAAGGATGTATAACACGCTCAGGCCATTACCAGCCCTAAATGAACACTTTTGGCTGCTGAAGCCATCTATACTTACCAAGGAAATGGCATCGTCTGAAAGTGACCAAGAAAACCCAAGCATCTAGACAGGAAAACTGTTACCTTTTGTGGTCCTCTTTTTATTCAACTCATGTGTTTCACTTTTTCTATTTCCTTCCTTTATTACCCAGCCTTCTCAAAGTCTCCCTCAGTATATTTTGCTTAAGGTTAAGAATCAGGTAAAACCTGTTGTTTATTATCATCAGGGATAGTGAATTTGGTAGTTTTTCTGTTATTCAATAGATTCTTACTCCAATGAAGTGAAGAATGCCACTCAGCTTTCAAGATAATCATTGCTCCGTACGTCCTAAAGTCTATGTGACAAAGTTTGATAAAAATATAGAACCTAAAAAATTCTTTTACTGTTTACTAAAAAGGACATGAGGAGAAAAATTTACCCTCCAGAACAAAATGACTCTTGGTGAACACTGAAGGGAGTAGCTTGTATGTATCATACTTTTTTTTTTTTTTTGCAGTATGCGGGCCTCTCACTGCTGTGGCCTCTCCCGTTGCGGAGCACAGGCTCCGGACGCGCAGGCTCAGCGGCCATGGCTCACGGGCCCAGCCGCTCCGCGGCATGGGGGATCTTCCCAGACCGGGGCACAAACCCGTGTCCCCTGCATCGGCAGGCGGACTCTCAACCACTGCGCCACCAGGGAAGCCCCTGTATCATACTTTTGATCTGTGAATATTTTAAATTTGTATGTGCTTATACTCTTATTTCCAATTAAGAATTTTGCACCAATTTAACCTCTGGAAAGTGTATTTTTTTTTCTGTTAAAAAAGCATATTTTATGACCAGAGGAATTGACCCCATGAGAAATGGGAAGTGAGACATAGAAAAATAAGCTCGTTGCTAAAGCCTCTGAATATTTCCTTCCGGTTCTTGATATATTTACCCTTTTATTGATGAAATGACAGTGAGGCTCAAAAAATGAAAAGTTAGTCACAATCACCCCTTATGGCTTTTAAAAGATCAAGCCGCTCATGGAGTTTCAAACACTTAAATTATTAATGGCTTCCTAAATAAAAAATGACCTCCACTGGTTTGGGGAGCACTCCCACTGGACTTAGGAGATAGTCTTTGAATTGCTGTGTTCTGTTTTGTCATAAACTAGGCAGCTGCTGTGAGTGCACTGAACTAAGGGACTAACAAATGTCATGTGAGCTGTGGTATACTCTTCTTACCACGCTCTAAAGAACATGTGTTTTTTATATAGAAATTGTTGTAAATGACTGTTAGATTTCTAGGCGAGCCAAGAGCATATTTCATCTGTAGTATAATTGAGACCTTACAGTATAATGGAAAAAAGTAAAAGGAAGAGAATATAGAAGTAAAGCAATTCTCAGAGGTTAGTGTTTTTAGTGGTGTTATAGTGCCATCCCTAGATAGGGGCTTGACTTTGGGAAAATTACAAGATGTGGTTGACTTACTCTATGTCCTGGAATTTATATTCAGATTAAAATAAACCTTAAGTAAAGGCCACTTTAAATGTGAAAAAAAAATCACCAAAGAGACACATTTAGCCTGAGGGTGAAATATTTGTGTTCCCTTCGTGGTTTTAGTTTTCTTTGTACTTTTTTCAGCACTTTGGGGGGTATAGCAACCAAAATTTCACATAATGTTCCTGGAATGGCTCTACCATAAATGTACAAGCTCCACACACATACTGTGGAAGCTAAGTCAGGTGGACATTGCTATTACCCTGCCAACCCTGAAATCCTACCTCTTGGAAATAATTCTCTTGATTTAAGCCTTTACCTCATGCACTGGTCTGGAATCTTTTAGTTCAGTGATAGAGATCCAAGTCAGATTAGGTTAAGAGTCAAAGAGAGCTTAATGGTTCAATTCATTGTAAAGTGCAAGGGATGAGTTGGTTTTAGGTAGGGTGAACACGTTCTGGTTTGCCTGAGCCAGTCCCAATTTGTGCCTGTTGTCCTGATTCAAGTATTACCAACAGCCCCTTTTACTCTCGAGTGTCCTTGTTTGGGACACAAAATATATGATAACACTAACTTTAGGTCTAGAGTTCAAATGAAATGAGTTCAAAGAATGTGTCAGGATTCTCTTTTTCTCTCCCTGTTTCCTGGCTCTTTGTCCTTCTGTGTTTGGCTTCATCCTCATATTGGGTTTTCATGGTCGGACACTGGCCATTGGCATCCCCTTCCTCCTGCCCTGCAACTTCCCATCAGTGTCTCCCATGGGCCGCAGCCAGCCAGAAGCCAGTTGAGCCAGGAACCTGTGGGGCTCAGTCCCTTCTGATACAGAGCAAAGCAGGGGCAGCGAGAAGAAAGGACCAAAGAACTGGTACACCTTGATGAGTCATGTGCCCACAGGCACTGTGTCCAGGGAATATTGATCCAGCCTGAGTCACATACTCACTGTGAAGTGGAGGGATAGGGGATGACCTGTTTGATAGGATATCCTGGAGTGGAGAGTGGACAGTTACACCAAGGATGGGATGCTGGCAGCAAAACGTGGTGGCGTTTCCACTATATCTCCTGACAAAATACAAGTGCCTCATGGGACAACACTGCTTGCAGGCTTATCAATCAGTTCCCTGCCTCTGAATAAGCCTGTTATATCCTTGTCTGAGCAGGGTTTGAATGGGGTGGGTAAGGAAAGCAAGAAATTTTTTGGTGCCTTTGAAGTTGAGGAGCAAGGACAGGGACTCTAGGAGCTGAAGCGTGATTTTACTTAAAAAGAAAATTTCAGGAAAGGAAGACTCAGAGTACTGCAGAACTGGTTTTCATGATATTACATGGGGCCAACGTTCCCTGTTTCTGATATATTGTGTGTGATAACAGTACCCCTATATCCTTTTCGGTTGTGGTAGAACATGTCGTTTCTTCAGGGAACAACCATCCTAACCTTTGGGTTTCCTTTCCTGGGTCTTAAGAGTTCAGAGCTTAATTGTCAGAGTCTGGATTGCTTTTTCTCTTACCCTTTCCATTTTGAAGTTCATGTTGCCTCTTTTTTTATGTTACCAACAAAGGCCGATCATTCTCAAGCTCATTGCTATCAGTTTGTCATTGCCTCATTCAGAAGAGCTTGGCATTCTTTGCCAATGCTTGGGAAACCTGGGCTAAGAGTGCCGACTGGATCGTACCAGCCTGTCAACCACTGGAGCTCTCTAGCCCTGTGGAACCTCTTTAATGTTACCCTGGGATCTTCAGTACCTGGCTCCTTAGATGAGGTGCAAGACAGAGCCACCAGGATTGGTTCCATCCCGGGGGGTGGGGTGGGAAACATGGGGCTGTAGGGGGAGGGGCCCGTTACTAAGAGAGGAAAAGGCTTCCTGGTCACATTTTTAAAACATTGTACTAGCCATGTTATGGCAATTTTAGAAGATATTTATAAATTATCTTTTACAAAAAAGAAAAATCCGTAATTCCCTGACCTATCAATAATGTCTGTTTTTCCATGTTCCCTTATACTCTTTGTTTGAATACATAAGAATTTAAATAATTAATTATAGTAAATGAAATTTTATTCTGATTTTTAGTTACAATTTCCCAGTTCTTATAATAATTGATTGCAAAATATAAGTTACTAAGTTGTTCTGTTATTGGATGTCTAGATCATTTCAATTTTTAATATTGTAGTGACATATGATTAGTAAACTGGTACATACAGCTTTTTTCCTTTCTGTTAAATTATTTCCTGCAGATAAATTCTCAGGATGATGTTAAGCATGTCAAAAGTATGAACATTTGTTTAGGTTCCTTGTATATATTACTATATTGTCTTGACAACATTACATTAATTTATAGTGTCACCAACATTTGGAGTTACCATAAGCAGGTTTTTGTATAGTTTACTTTGGTATTTTATTTTTTTAATTATTTATATGCATTGTCCATTTATCAATTGAACTGTTTTTTTTCTCATAAATTTGTATGAATTCTTTTCTATTATGGTTATTAGCCCATTAACTATTACATTTAGTGACAATATTTTTCCTCAGTTTATTGTTTTCCTTTTTAAAAAAAATATTTATTTATTTATTTATTTAATTTTGGTTGCGTCGGGTCTTTGTTGCTGCGCGCCGGCTTTCTCTAGTTGCGGTGAGTGGGCTTCTCATTGTGGTGGCTTCTTTTGTTGCGGAACACTGGCTCTAGGTGTGTGGGCTTCAGTAGTTGTGGCACATGGGCTCAGTAGTTGCGGCACATGGGCTCTAGAGAGCAGGCTTAGTAGTTGTGGTGCACAGGCTTAGTTGCTCCGTGGCATGTGGGATCTTCCTGGACTAGGGATCAAACCTGTGTCCCCTGCATTGGCAGGCAGATTCTTAACCACTGTGCTACCAGGGAAGTCCCTGTTTTCCTTTCTTTTTAATATAATGAAATGTTCGCTCTGCATTTGATTCAAAATATCCAAAAGATTTATGGAGCATTTAGCATTTCTTGAGTTTAAATGTCTTCATACAGGCAGAGTATTTTTTGTTTTGTGTTAAGGAATATCTTAGGGATTATGTAAAATCTTCTAAAATGAAGAACAGGGGCATAAATATGCCAACCGAGGCCAACGGAATCACATATGACAGACACTTGCCATCTCTCACCCTATATTATATCGTACAGCAGTTGGGTGGGGTTCCATGACAAAGTTATTTTTTCCTCTTAAACATGCTTTCTGTCTCTTTGTGTCCATCCACCTTTTCTTAAAAATAAAACAGTAAATCTTGGAGAAGATTAGCAATTATTTGTTAACACACACAAAAACCTCAGAGAGATTCAAATGTTACATATGCATCATCTGTATTACTTCATTTACATATAGGTAACCTATTAAAATGTGTATTTGAAAAAAATGTAAAAGTTGCTGAAAAACTAAGTAAGGAAATCAGGAGGAAGAGAAAATAATCATAGGAGCAAAAAGTAAGAAGATTGGTATGTTATTAGTACCCAAGGAACATGTCATATGAGCTTGCATTTTTGCTAGGAGTGGGCCACAGATTAGACCATAAGCTTCCTAACACCCAACATAAATAGGGAAATATGATCACACAAGTCACATACCTCTTAACAATTAAACAACAAACAAACACACACTTCTTGGGAAAAACACAATTATTCCAACACTACTTGAAACTGGTATTGATAAGTTTTTGTGAAAATGTCCACCTGACTATATTACCAAATGAGAGAGCAAACTATTTTGAATGAACAGAAAAGCAATCACATTTGGAAACGCTTATGTTCACGACCATACCTGCTGGTCTGCTCAGTGTAAACAGTCATGTGTAATGCTCAATGTTACCTCAAAGTTATACAATGCTATGTATATACAAAGAGACTCAATGCAGCATAGGAATCTTCAGTCTCATAAGTGGGTCACTGAAGACTGTTTTGTTTTGTTTTTTAAATATTGGAGTGATTTTCCTTAATTTTGGTTATCGGAGTCAATTTTGTTTCGTTTCCTTCTTTTTTTTTACTTTTATAATTAACTTCATTGCCATATAATTTATATGCAACAAAATGCACCCATTTTAAGTGTATAATTAGATGAGTTTTAACAAATGTGTACACCTGTGAAAGCATCCTAAACAAGATTAAAACATATCCTTCACCCTGTAATGCACCCCGTCCCAGTTAAACCCTTCACCTGTCCCAGCTCCAGGCAACCACTGGTCTGCTTTCTACCACCATGTATTAGTTTTGCCTGTTCTAGATTGCCATATGAATGGGACCATATCCTCTTAAGAGTCTGGCTTCTTTCATTCAGCATAGTGTTTTTGGCATTCATCTATGTTGTTTGTATCAGTAGTTTGCTTTTCATTGCTGAGTAGAATTCAGTTGTTTGGATAGATCATGTTTTGTTTATGTATTCACTAGTTGAGGGACATTTGGTCATTTCCAGGTTTTGAAAACCATGAATAAAACTGATATAACCGGGGCTTGCCTGGTGGCGCAGTGGTTGGGAGTCCGCCTGCCGATGCAGGGGATGCGGGTTCGTGCCCCGGTCCGGGAGGATCCCGCATGCTGCGGAGCGGCTGGGCCTGTGGGCCTGTGGGCCTGTGGCGTGTCTGGGGCCTGTGCTCCGCAACGGGAGAGGCCACAGCCGTGAGAAGCCCGCATACTGCAAACCCCCCCCCCAAAAACCTGATGTAACCGTTCTTCTACAAGTCTTTGTGTGGATATGTTTTCTCTTGAAATGTCTAGTATAGTGTAATTGCTGAGTTGTAGAGTAAGTGTATATTTAACTATATAGGAAACTGCCAGTTTTCCAAAGTAGTTTTGCCATTTTATACTCTCAGTAGCAATACATGGGAGTTAGTATTTAAAGTCCTGATTTTTGAATTGTTTCAAAAAGTAGAAATAGGTCATAAATCCTTTTTTCAAGCTACTGACGATGTTTCTGAAAAATCCTGTTGCTTGATATGTTAACCCTCTATTTTAGCAAAGAAGAGGAAAAACAAAAAAATAAAAGCGAAGCAGAGTGGTATGATCTAATGCTGTTATCTCTTAAAAGTTATATTTTCCAGGGAACTATAGTCCAATTCTTATCTTCTTCCAATAGAGTTTTGTTACACGTGGAAGTATGACACTGATAATTTGCTGAACTTTGATATAAGGTATTATGAAATCATGATATAACAATTGAGACCTTCTGGACCTTTGCAATAACAAAAAAAGAAGATTGATTGTTCTGCCATAGTACTTACCAAGTAATAGCAGACTAGGGCAGCATTCTGGACTGGGAGTTGTGGTCCCAGCTACAAGTTATGTGACTTGAAGCAAGACATTTGCCTCTCTGGGCATAAGCCTAGGCTCTACCTTTGTAATGGGGAGGACTAAGTAAATTCTAAATTCTGTACCAGCTCTAAAATTTTGTGACTCTAAATGCAGGCTGAAATTACTTTTAAATCAACTTATTTTTTTCACCTACATATTACATGAGTATATTCCTTAAAAAAAAGGAAATAAATTAGAGCATGCCAGATAGAGTCAAAGTCCCAGCCCCTTCATCTCCTTTTCCTTCCCCTTCTTGCCAGAGTTAACCACTGTAATAAGTTTGCTGTGTATCCTTCCAAATTTTAAGAAATAGATATACAAAAAATTGTATACCCGTAGAAATTCATAGTCTTGTGTGTGTGCTTTTTTTTCCTCTTTTTTACATAACTGGTATAGGGAACAGATTTGGTGGTCCCCAGGAACACCCCCAGGTTCAATGATTCACTACGAGCACTCATAAAGTTCAGCATGAAGTCATATTCATGGCTATGATATATAGCAGGAAAACAATGTGAAGCAAAATTAGCAAAGGAAGAATTTGCATGGGTTGAAGCCTAGAGGAAACCAGGCACGAGCTTCCGAAAGTTCTCTTTCAGTGTGGTCACGCAGGATGTGCTTAATTCCTCCAACAATGAGATGCTGTCTACCAGGGAAATTCATTGGAGACTCAGTGCCCAGGTTTTACTCAGGACACGTCACAGAGGTGCGCTCTGCCTGGGATGTACGAAAATTCCAGACTCCCAGAAAGCAAGCAGGTGTCCAGCATAAACCACATTATTCGTACAGTTTAGGCACAATGCACCATTCTTGCCAAAGAATAGTGGGAATGCTCCAAATTACCACCTTGCAAGCAGGTCTTTCTGAGAATAGTGTTCTCAGGCTACTACGTTAACATTTTTCTGCATTGTAACATAACTTTCCGAAACTTGCTTTTATCACTTGATAAAATGTTTTTGATATTGAACTGTGTGTGTGCATGTGTGCACATTTCTTTTAACTGCTCTATAGTCTTTTACTTGAAAATAACACATTGATGGGTATCTGTGTTCTCACATGCAAGGATTTCACTGGTACCCTAAAAGTAGGACTGCTGTGTCATATAGGGTTGGGTATTTTAGTTGCTGATGACTATTACCATACCACCTTTTAAATAGTTTATTTCAATTTATGCCCCACAGCAAAGTATGAATGTCTCTTTTGCCATACCTTTTTCTATAAAGTCTTATAAAATTTTATCCAATATGTGAAACATCATCTCATTGTGATTTTATTTTGCATTTTTATTATGAGTAAGTTTTTCTTCATTGAAATCACTTTTTGAGAATGTCCTGTTTAATTATGTATTTATATGGAGGGACTAAAAGCAGGGTCATTGGCATAAATGTTAGATCAGAGATGTGAGAGGCTCCAAGTACCCAGAGTTCGATTTGACAGGCATGATTTCTAGAATCTGACATCTAGATCTCTTAAAAGAGCTAAAAAAAGCTACTCAATCAAAAGTTGTGAGATCTCCTTGTATATCTTGTGGCATTAGTCTTTCAATGTAAACTCTGACAGAGTGAACAGAGGTAACCCAGCACTGTCTTCAGGAGACATAAATGAAGAAAAGTGAACAATTTAAGACTACTCAGAGAAGAAATCCCGTACTTCTAGGGAGCTAGGAACTCACCACTGATGGCTGCTCTCTGTTTCTGGAAGCTTGCTCTATAAAATGGTGTGGAACTTAATTTTAATTCTTTCATTCAATAAATATATATTGAATACCTAGGAGGAGCCAGACTCTAGGGATATAAAATCTAGAAAGAACTGCCTTCAAGGAGCAATTTCTCTAAGGAGAGGTGGATGTAGAGCCCCATGGTAAGGCAAAGGCATTTTTGGTTCTCAGTGGATGTGCAGCTGGTAGGACAGACTAAACATTTTGCTTAGCTGGTGCTGAGAATGACTCACTCAGAGGTACACAGTAAGAATATCATTCTTTTCTCCTTTATTATTTCTGCATGGGGTAGCAGCTCCCTTTGTTTACACAAACAGATCTTTATGGCCAGTCATGGGGAGGCTCACCTGACCAACCGGCCCCTATGTGGTCCTCATGAATTTCCCCTTCTGTTTGGAGTTCTCTTATTTAGCAGACTGCTACCACAACAGAGCTGACTCTCAGGGAGGGACGTAACTTCTCATGAAATTCTCACCCTAAGAGGAACTTACATTATTTTTTTGGTTCCCCTGAGAGTAGCTGAGATGATTGAAACTTTCAAAATGATTTACACTACCTACTAAAGGAGAACATGATGAAACAGAGGTTTCATCCAATTTGTTTACAAGGCTCCTAATCTTTGTCCCACTTCCCATCAGTCGGAGAATCTCCCTTTTTCATTCTTAGGATTTTTCCACTTCTATTTGAAGAGTGCTAGCCACACAGACTTTCGGGGAGAAAGAGCAGGTGGTAGGTAAATGAGTTGACTGCATCTCTCAAAATACACACACAATACAACTGTAACCCTTCTTCAGATGTCTGTGAAACTTGGGCAGTAACCTTCAAATGTAGAGTTCTCATTTCTCCCCTTGCTACAGGCAAAGCCAAAGGTCTTTCCTTACACTGCTTCTCCTTTCTTCACATATTTCCACCTTTCACATTTCTGATTCTTGGTGTTCATTTCAAAACAAGTTCACCTGGACATAGGGCAGAGGGCGAGGTGATCGTGAAGTTCAATTTACTCTGGTTCAGTACTTTTCTAAACTCCACACACACAAGAAAGAGGGTAAGGTGTTTTTTGACCAGCAGCACTTTAAAGGTGTGCTTACTTACAGAATTCCTAGAACAATCTTCTCAGTGGTTTGATTGATGCTTATCCCAATAAATGTTACCAAAGTGGTTAGGAAGTGGCAGTTATGTAACTTAGACTTTCTGGTTTCTCTAACGAAAGGCAGCAGTAACTAACATCAATGTCTACACATACAGTGGGAGAAATGGTGTTCTTGGTAAGGGTGGTAAGTAGCTCAATTCAGGCTACTGCTCTCTGGCTGGTTATCACCTGCATTTATTGAGAGCCTAAGTACAGAGATCTGTATCATCAGCGACTGTGGCACATTACAGAAACAGCAGTAACTATTTCACTGACTCAACAGATATTCATTGAATGCCACATGAGAGAGCAGCACAAAGGGAGATATAATTTATGGGTAATGTTCTAATCTTTGGGTTGGGTGTTGAGTTTCAGCTGTTCATTATGCTCTGAAATTAATTTTTAAAATGTAATTGTTATATAGGATCAGGAACAGGAAAGGTCACTGAAGTTTCAGTGGACAATTTAGTATTTAGCTGAAACAAGAAAATGCATAGGATAAGGTTTTGGTTATAAACCTTAAAGGGGGCAATTTGACAAACTCAGATGCTAATGGCCTGCACTCATATGACATATTACTAAACTCAAATATCCTTGATTTCATGCCCAATCACAATATTGTAAGCCTACATTCAGCTGGACAGCAAGAGGCAAAATCTTTTCTTTTTAAATTAATGTTTTAATTTATTTTTTGGCTGCGTTGGGTCTTCGTTGCTTCTTGTGGGCTTTCTCTAGATGCGGTGAGTGGGGGCTACTCTTCTACTCTTCGTTGCGGTGCGCGGGCTTCTCATTGCTGTGGCTTCTTTTGTTGTGGAGCATGGGCTCTAAGCACGTGGGCTTCTGTAGTTGTGGCTCACAGGCTCTAGAACGCAGGGTCAGTAGTTGTGGTGTATGGGCTTAGTTGCTCCGTGGCATGTGGGATCTTCCTGGACCAGGGCTCGAACCCGTGTCCCCTGCACTGGCAGGTGGATTCTTAGCCACTGCGCCACCAGCGAAGTCCGAGGCAAAATCTTTTACGAAGTTCTTCATTGAAAATTTCAAAATTTATGTTTATTTAATGTTGCATCTTGTCCCGTGTCACTTGAGCCTCTGATCTGGCTTCCAAATGATGCTTTACTCTCTCATTTCTCACTTCTTGCCCCAGGCAGCTCCTGCTTCTGCTTTGACCTGAGGAATCATCACTACCCCATCTCTCAATTTTCCCAGTTGTAGCTAGGAACAGGTTTTAACATTAAACAAGACTTCACTAATTGCTTGAGGATGAAGCGTGAGTCAATTACAACAAAGAACCTTAAGCTGCTCTCAGAGTCCACAAGCCCTACTCCCTCTGGAAGACCACCCTGTGGGTGCCTTTCTTGCCAGCTTCTAGCTGGCCCTAGTGTAGCAGGGATCAGTTTATTTCTCCTCAATGGCAAGCCCCTTTCCTGGGAGCCTAGAGAGATGAAGTGTTTTCCCCTCATTCCAGGCTAAGGTTCATCCCCTTATCCCCTGCCCCAGGTTCTGACCTCTCTTTAGGCAGATTGATAGTAGTATTATTCACTTCTTTTAGGAATATTTTACCTCTGTCTATATTTGTGTGGTTTAATCCAATCTCAAACCATCTCAAAGACATCAGAATACTATTATTGGACAGCAGTTCATTTCCCCAAATCTGGATTAGTCCGTTCTAAAAAGCAAAGAAAAACTGTCTTTGGAGAAAATCTGGAACTTTTTTTTCATTCTTTCTACAGTCTTCAGTTCCCCAAACTCTGCAAGAAATTGCTCAAAAAATAATTTCAGAGGCAAAAGCACTCTAAACGCATATATTTCACTCTCAAACAGAATTTTTCAGAGACTTTTAACTGCAGAAAGGTCATACTCTTTACAGTACTGAAAGAATATAACTTCTCATCCCGAATTCACTTTACCTATCTGGTGAACAACTGGGGACCAAGTAAGTTCAAATTGCTTTTTGCCTAGTCTCCGTCTTAGAAGGCAAAGTTCCTTGCAACTTTTAAAACAGCCCTGCCCCCATGCCCAGATTTTATCACCTATTCCCACCTTCCCCCCAAATTTTAGGCTTCAGTCTAAAGCCAGCGCACTTCTTACATAAACAGGCATATTCAAAACAAATGCTTTAGATAAGAGAGAAGGGAACAGTATTTAGGGTACGCTCAAATATCTTATTTCCAAAAAGGCTTCTGGAATCCTTAATCAGCCTTAATTTCCCAGCCTTTATCTTTTACACAGTCATAAGTTTGTCCCTCTCGTAAACGCTATTCGGAACGCCTTGCTCACAAACTGATTCATTTCCATTCCCAGCACAGTTCTTGGCAAAGCGTAGGCGCCCAATAATGAATGAATGAGTTTGTGGAAGGAAGGCGGGAAAAGGATTAGTTTTCTGGAGATATGACTAGGAGAACTACAATGGCCACAAGACAAGAAACAGCCAAACTTGGACTAACGCCCACTTTAAACCTGCTCTCAAAGTCTAAAACAGCAAATTACGCCCCGCCTACGGGCGAGAGACAGGAAATACTAGCGTTCCGGAAAACCGGAAGTGCCTTGTCACGCCTCGCGCATGCGTGCATCCATCCAGCTCGCATTTCCTACCCTCAGTCTTCCAGTGAGAAAGCACAGATTCAGGCTCCTGTAGGCTGCGGCGTTGTCAGTCTCCCTCCCCTCGGCGCTGCGCATGCCTGCTGGGTTGATTTGCTCGTTGTAAGGCGGAGCGAAAGGACAGATTTTCTTCTTGTTCCCGCCCCTTTTCTTTCCCCACCTGCCACGTACTGGGCCCGAGCTCTCGCTGGGCTTGGTGGGTCCGTGCGATTGGCCGGGGCCCGCGCGAGCCTGCCAGCGAGGTGCAGCGGCCCCGGAGGGCAACCGAGTGGGCCGTGACAGCAGCCTTCCCCCAACGCCCCAGAGCCCGGCGGTGGCGGCCTCTCACCGGTCGGATCAGCTGAGACCCGCGGAGGGGCGGCAGCGGCAGCCTCGGGAAACCGGTATGGCCGCTGGAGACGGGGGCGCGGCTGATCTCTCGGGCGAGGCGGGCCAGGAGACGTGGAAAACGCTGGGAGGGCCTCGTTCGAACCGGCGGGCGCGGGACGGGTGGGGTCGGAGGGGTCGTGGGGAGGGCTGGACGTCGGGCGGACGGAGGCCGGACTGGGCCTCGCGTGGGGGAGGGGAGGCCACGTCCGGGGAGGGGAAGGGAGGGGAGGGGGACCCCGCTGGCCACAGTGGCAGCGAAGCGGGCCCTCTGAGGGGCTCTTAGGGGTGTTTGGGTCAGCAAGGGCACTTGCGCGGATTCCGCCTGACTTCTAGGGGTTGCACTGCCCGAGGGAGAGGAGAGGGACTTTGGGAGGCCTGGGGTGGTCCAGTGCCTAACCCTCAGAGGGGCTTGGAAGGGTGAGAAGGGTGGAGAATGGCGCCTATGGGAATAAGTTAATTGGGGTCACTTAGGAGAAACCTTGTTCCTTGGCTATGTCAGTCCTTAATCAAGCGCCGTCTGGAGGTCCAACCCAGTTTGATAGTGGTGATGACAACTAACTTTTAAGAGTTTACTTTGCTAGGCACTGTGCTAAGTATTTTAGATGCATGGTCTCATTTAATCATCACAAGGATTCTTCCAAATTTAGATATTCCCATTTTGAATGTGATGAAAGTGAGGCTTGGCGAAGTATTTGCCTAAGGTCACACAGCTAGTAGGGGATATCTTTACCATCTTGCTACACTGCCTCTGGTAAGGCAGGATTTGAGGCTCCTTGCATTCTTTAGACTACTCAAGGGTTTGGTTTTGCTTAGGATTTCTTAAAGGAAATTGCTACCCTCTGGAGGTGCCTAAGCAGGCCCCTCTGAATTTGAGCAGGGCCCTAACTACAGGGCTAGTGGAACTGGAGGTTTGGTCACTGAACCTACATCCTGGTTTAAGAGGCAGGCTTTTTATGTGTTTCCTTGGGCCTGTCACTTTATTCTCCAGTTCTGAGAACAGTGTTCTTGTTGGAAGATTTCATAAGTTAGTGGCTGTGTCATTTCTGGATTTCAGAGGGAGTGGGGCAAGGACAAGAAGAAAGAAGGAGAAATGGGGAGAAGAAAAAGCTGTAAGAATTTCACCAGCAGCCCTAGGAACTAGTAGTTCACAGCAGTCTCTACCTTGTGATTGAAGTTAGAGAAAAAGAGGACCTGGATTCTACAGTTACGTAAACAAATGTGGGGATGGGATTTTCCCTTCCAGGGTACTCTTATTTTTGTGATAACTTGTGTGCATGCCTTATGGAGATGACTGCACAAACTGGGGACAACCTTAGGAAAGAAGGCCTGGTTCCTGGCTACAGGTAGGTTACAGTCCTGGTTACAGTCCAGTGCAACCAGTAAGTGAATTTGCAGGCAAACGTGGCAGATGCAAAGTAAAAGAGACTCATAGTTTCAGATCCATTGTAACTGAGCAACAATTCCTTCATGATCAAAAGGATTATATCAATTATATTTAATGTTGGAAATTTCTCTTGATTAGGAATATGTCTGTTGAAGGGAGTCACTTCTAGCTACGTAAAGAAGGTACAGTGTGAAGGTTTGACTTAGTAACTGATCTGATCGTACAGCTTTCTTCTCTCAGTCCCTCTTTCAGAACTTTTTTATTTGTCATACATCTTTTGTTTAGGGAACGAAAACAAGTTTTTAAATACTATATGTCAGGCACTATTTTAGATGCTGCTGAGAATAGGTAGAACCATCTGCTGAAGCTAAGCCCTGGTCCTTAACTACATTATTGACGGTTTACACATCCTGTAGGTAAGAGAAGGTTACATAGATTGATTTGCTGAAGTTCTTTATTATTCTCAGGCTGCAAGGCAAACAAGGTGGAATCTTTACCATCTTGTTGAAGTAATGATACTTCAGAGCTTGGCATATAGTAGGTATTTAAGTATTTCCCAAATGAAGAGGGTTGGTTTGGCTAACAGGTGAAGGGGTTTTATGGAGGTTTCAATTAATCAGAGTCTTCATGAGAAGTCTTTTGTCAGAATTGGCAGATAAAAAGCTAGCTGTATTCGTATTTTATGTCAGGACAAGCATAGCATCCAGATCGTAGAACACAGTCCACTCTGTTCTGAACTGACCTTAGAGTGTTAGATTCAATATTTTTTGCCCCATTTTAAGATGGGGCATTAAAGATTCACTCATAAAATTAATTTGTTCGGAGGATGTCAAGGGGGTCTAGAGACATTCATTTAAGGAGTAGTTAATTGGAAGGACATGGGGCATTTATATGAAGAATATTAGGGCATTTATTTGTACTATTCATGAAATGAATTAAGATTCATGAAAACTTTCTTAAGTATTTGAAGCATTGATGTGTTGGGGGCCAGGTGGAGTGCTTTCACACACACACACAAAGGAGTAAATGTAGAGAATTATGAGCACTAAATGTGTTAATGAAAGAACACATTTAAGAAGAGAAAACAGAAAGCTGCTAGTAGAAAAGCATGGTGTTGAAACCAGAATGTGTCCAGTAGGAGATTATAAGGTACTTTAAATAGTCTGAGAGATCATTTGCTTGGGGCAGGAGGAGGAAGGAGTTGATGCTAGGGAAATGCTCCGTGGTTACAGATAATGTGTTCAAGGACATCTTGGTCTTGGAAAGAAGAGATAGGCCTTGAGAAGAAGAGATATTAATACATTAATTAAGCATAAGTGTATTTTCTGTTGTTATACGGTAATGGTATAAATTACTAGAGACCTCAGACATTATTTTGAATTTAGGATTACAGAGTCATTACAGGAGAAGTGCACTGAATAACCTGAAATAAGATTAAAATACAACCCAAGAAGGGAAAATTCAATAGCAAGTTAGTTCTCTGACACTGTCTTATTCTTCAAATGTGCTGTCTAATCACACACACTCAGGTTTGGGGAAGGGGTGTGTTATGGAAGATGTAGAAACAATAGTGGACAGTCTTGTTAGAAAGCTCAGGAGGGTATCACTGATTTGTTCTTTGTCCTCAAGTTTCCAAAATAGAAAAATTGGAGAAAATACTCGTGAGGTCTTTCTTATTTTAGTGAGAAAACTTTGAGACTATTTTAGTGTTCACACATGCTCTTCTCTTCAGGGCTAGCAGTTAGTATATACAGGCTAATAGAGTTTGGAAGCCAGTATTTATTTTCCCCTTCATTTAACGGCTGTTGAATGATTAACCGTGTGCTAGGCACTGTTCTAGGCTCGGGAAATACAGTGAACAAAACCATTTATTTCCCTACTTTCTAGTGGAAAAGACAGTAAAAAATGAATACATTTTTAATATTTGGTAGTGATAAGTGCTTTGCAGAAAAATGAAGCAGGATAAGAAAGTGACTGTGAAGCCACTTTAAGTTAGATGGCCAGGGAAAACCTCTGAGAAATTAACAATTGATCAGGGATCTGAATCATGTGAGGAGTGTGAAAAGGGCTCAAGATAAAGGAAGCAGCAAGTGCCAAGTCTTGAGAAGGAGAATGTGAATTATGAGTGTAGCAGGGTAGCCAGGGAGAGAGGTGGGAAATGAGGTTAAATACTTGGCCAGGGACCAGAGGTCAGGTCATGACCTTGTAGTTCTGGCTTTTACCAAGAGTGAGATGGGAATCTATTGGAAGATTTTGAAGTAGTGATACTAGATTTTATTTAACAGGATAACTCTGATGTGTTGAGAATAGATTAAAAGCAGACAAAGGTAAAGGGCAGGCAGACCAGTTAGGAGTCTTTTGCAATAATCCAGGCAATAGATGATGGTGGCTTGGATTAAGTTGATAGAGGTGAAGGTACTAAAGTGACTGCATTCTAGAGATATTTTAAAGGTTGTGGCAACTAGATTTGTTGGCAATTTGGTGTATGTAAGGTGTGAGGAAAAGAGAGAAACCGAGATTTTTTTTTTTATCTTGAACAACTTAGAAGGAGAATTGTTATTAACTGAGATGGAGAAGACTACAGGAGAAGCAGATTTTGAGGGGAAGATGAGGACTTTGTTCTAGACGTGTTAAGTAAGAAATCTAAATCAGATAAGCAGTTAAATATATGGGTAAAATAATAATGGATATAAAATAATAAAACTTATTTTCTTAGGCTCATAATAAAGCCACCTCCAGACCTTTTTTTTTGTGTGTGTGATGTGCGGGCTGTTGTAGCCTCTCCCGTTGCGGAGCATAGGCTCCATACGCGCAGGCTCAGTGGCCATGGCTCAAGGGCCCAGCCACTCCGCGGCATGTGGGATCCTCCCGGACCGGGGCACGAACCCACGTACCCTGCATCGGCAGGCGGACTCTCAACCACTGCGCCACCAGGGAAGCCCCAGAGCATTTTTTAAAAATAAATTTATTTATTTATTTTAGGCTGCATTGGGTCTTTGCTGCACGCGGGCTTCTCATTGCAGTGGCTTCTCGTTGCAGAGCATGGGCTCTGGGCACGCGGGCTCAGTAGTTGCGGCGCGCTGGCTCTAGAGCGCAGGCTCAGTAGTTGTGGTGCATGGGCTTAATTGCTCCGCGGCATGTGGGATCTTCCCAGGACCAGGGCTTGTACCCGTGTCCCCTGCATTAGCAGGCGGATTCTTGACCACTGTGCCAACAGGGAAGTCCCTCCAGACCATTTTAACGTGAATATGGTAACGCTGGAACAGTGGATCTCCTTTGAAGGCCAGAATTTCTTAGATTCTAATCGTAGCTTTGCTTTTCAACTTTTAAAATATGTTTTATAGCTGTTTAATCATCAAAACCATTTTGTCAGCCTTTCTCTAGAGTTGTATATATAGAACATCCTGGAGTCCACCATGAATGGGCAGTTGGATCTGAGTGGGAAGCTAATTATCAAAGCTCAACTTGGAGAGGATATTCGACGAATTCCCATTCATAATGAAGATATTACTTATGATGAATTAGTGCTAATGATGCAGAGAGTCTTCAGAGGAAAACTTCTGAGTAATGATGAAGTTATAATAAAATATAAAGATGAAGGTAAGAGTGTTTCTCAAGTTAGTTTTTAAAAGTCTAAATATTATATGTGTTCTTTTGCCCATTTTTCATTGAAATCAGAATAAAAATTGTTTCCTTCCATGGTAATTGAGTACCACTTTCTTTTATTTAATGGAATGTTCATGTAGTTATAATTCTTTTTTAAGTTAAAAATAGCTAAGTGATTTATTATTAGAAGGGGGTTTTAAGTGATAGGACACTTTTACACATTTTTACAAGCCATTTTTTTTTTTTCTCTTATGCCTGTGCAAATTCTGGCTTCCATTTTGCTTTAAAACGAAACTTTTACTTGTGTTTCCCAAAGTGAAAGGGATGTTAGTAGGTATTGAATGAGAAAGGATTTCATGGTCAACTAAGTCTGGGAAAGATGGTTTAAAACAAGACAAATGTATTTATTGCAGGAATTTTCAGAACATGTAATATACTGATGTACGATGTCAGTTTATGCAGTGTTCTCAGGCTCATTGGGCCACAAAACTTTTTATGGAGATGGGTTTTATATGGCAGATGTTTCATCAGACACATAGTAGAATTATAGTAGTAGACTGTCTTTATTTCTTTCTCTTTAAACCTGCCTTCTTTGTTAACATCTCTACTGATAATTGTGCTTTAGGTGGTTACCAGTATCTTTCTTATCGCTGAATTTATTTCCAGTCTATTTCACCTTGATCTCAATACTTGGCACTGCTATCCACACCATCCTTTTTTAAATACCCTTACCCCTTAATATCTCTGACACTGTGTTGTCTCAATTTTCTTCTTACCACTAATAGCTTCTTCTCTGTTTCTCTCTGTGTGTTGGCTTGAAGTAATGCCAGCTGTTACAGTGGAAATCTTAGAATCTCAATGGTTTAACACTCAAGAAATCATTCAGGGACCCAGGTTGACAGGGACCCAGCTCTGATATATTCAACACATGGCTAACAAGCTCACCTTGAGCACTGACATCCAGCAAGCAGCTGCATGAAGACAGAGTGTAGAGAATCACATGGGAGACTGTACTCTCTAGGCCTAGTTTCTGCTCACATCACATTGGTCACATGACTGTGTTGATGTCAGTAGGTTGGGAAATATCCCTGGTTGGACAGGCACTTTCCAACAACTTACACTGAGGAAGGGGAGTATAAATCATTGATGATCAGCTAAGCTGATTATTTCACTACAGGTGTAATTCTCCTTTCTTTTTTTGCAATGTATCATCTAATGGTACCCAGAACTAATTTTTGAGGGTCACCCATGTTAAGGAACAAAAAAGGAGAGCAGTTTTCTTCCTGTTCTCTTCCCTAGTAATCTCATCTACTTACAATACATCGACTTTCAACTTACAATACATTGACCTTCAACTGTTTGACTTCCAAATGTGTGCCTAAATTTGATAAGTTTGTCCTTTTTTTTTTTTGACTTTACAACTCGTTTTTAATGGTTTTACCTCAGATGATTTGCTCTTACCTCAAACTTGGCATATCTTAAACTGAGTTTACTGTTTTACTGGCTCTCTCTTATTTTTGTTTAGGGAAGGGTCAGCATACTTTTTCTTTAAAGGATCAGATAATAAATATTTTAGCATTGTGGGTCACATAAGGCCTCTGTCTCATCTTCTTTTTTCTAGAACCTCTACAAATATAAAAACCATTCTTAGTTTGAGGTCCTGTAAACAAGGATTTGTCCATTGGTTGCAGTTTGTAACCCCCTAGCTTTGGGTATCCTCATTGTTGAAACTTCCACATCTCGTTATCACATTGAATTTGTTTTTCATCATGGTTTTTTTTTTGTTTGTTTTGTTTTTGTTTTTTTTTTTTTGTGGTACATGGGCCTCTCACTGTTGTGGCCTCTCTCGTTGCGGAGCACAGGCTCCGGATGCGCAGGCTCAGTGGCCATGGCTCACGGGCCTAGCCGCTCCGCAGCATGTGGGATCTTCCCGGACCGGGGCACAAACCCGTGTCCCCTGCATTGGCAGGCGGACTCTCAACCACTGCGCCACCAGGGAAGCCCCATCGTGCTTTTGAGTGCTTTGAATTGTACAGATTTGTGTTCCATAGACTCTTAGGCATGAGGATAGAGGACTGACTTAGGTAAAGAGTTCCTGCCATCAGAGATATTGTTTCTGTTGTAGAAATCAGAAAAGAAAAAGGCAGTTATAGAAAGTTTCCTTCTTTTACATATATACTTTATTTTCTTAAAAATATGTTTATGAGTAGAATCCCTGAAGTTGAGCATTAGATGTTTTTGTTGTAAAATATGGATGTGGCTGTAAAGAGCAAAAAACAAGGATAAAATCCTCAGTTATGGCTTTTATTGCCATCTTTGTCCAAAATAAGTCTGCCTAATCAGTGTTAAAATTGGTGTAGCAGAGCATCGCTGGAGCAGCCTCCCCAGGCACCCTCCTTTCCCACAGCTGTGTCGAAGATACCTTGCAGAGGCCCCTGATCAGTTCCTTGCTGTGACTGCTTTTCTGTTCTTTCTCTAGCAATTTTTTTCCTAGCCCTTAGAAAGCTTTTGAACAGGCAGTTGATATGCTAATTATAGTATTCTTTATCCTTGGGATCTAGGGTATTTCAGAATCTTGTGTATATTTTTCCTGTGGAGAATTGATAGTTTCCGTCTCAGCATCGAGATGGTCAGGGACCTGAAAGACTCCACTGTCTATCCATTTATTAGGACAATTCTGCAAAAAGATATTTTTTTTAACAACCTTTTTAGTTACTGTTGTATGTGGCTTCCCCTCCATTTGTGTCAGTGGAGTTTTACTGTACTTAGAATTAAAATATGAACCTTGAGAATCATTATTACTTTAATTTCTTTTTTTTAAAATAAACTTATTTATTTATGGCTGTGTAGGGTCTTTGTCGCTGTGTGTGGGCTTTCTCTAGTTGGGGCGAGCGCGGGCTACTCTTCCTTGCTGTGTGCAGGCTTCTCATTGTGGTGGCTTCTCTTGTTGTGGAGTACAGGCTCTAGGTGCATGGGCTTCAGTAGTTGTGGCACATGGTCTCAGTAGATGTGGCGTGCAGGCTCAGTAGTTGTGGCGCACAGGTTTAGTTGCTCCGCAGCATGTGGGATATTCCCGGACCAGGGTTCAAACTCATGTCCCCTGCATTGGCAGGCGGATTCTTAACCACTGCGCCACCAGGTAAGTCCTTATTACTTTAATTTCTGATAAATACATTTAAATTTTTTAGAATGGAAAAGATTTCAGTCTAAACTGTAATCTCCTGGTGACTAGTAAAAGATTACTTAATGTATTAATCTTAGCTATGTGTTTGTTGGCTCTTCTTCTGAGGATATGATAAATATCTTGCCATAAAAGTAATAAGTGAAATTGATTTAGTATCATTTGAACAAATACATCTTTCCTAGATCCTTTATATTTAAGGTTTTTATGGGAGATGCTAATTATGCTCTGTGATCTACATTTTGCATTTAATTGAACATATATCCTAGTTTACTACTAATTCAAATCTGAAACTTTTTTTTGTTTGTTTCAGATGGAGATCTTATAACAATTTTTGATAGTTCTGACCTTTCCTTTGCAATTCAGTGTAGTAGGATACTGAAACTGACGTTATTTGGTAAGTGGTAAACTTTCTAATAAATTTACTATTCATTGTATTTTTATGAAAAACTGTTTAGCTTTTTTCGTAAAGACTCAGAATTAAGTGGTAACTTTCCAGCTATATCAGAATTTTTAAATTATTAAGGCTTAACTATATTTTTCTTTGAAGATAAGTAAAAAGTAGACATATTTTAAATAACCCATCTGCTCGGTTACCCTAAATAATAATGTGTGCCACTTGTATAAGTGTTTCTAGGACTGAAAATAATTGCAGTGTTAAAACTACCTTTATTAAGTTTAGTTCTCTAAGAATATATAATTATCTTTTCTAATGTAGTATGTTTTTACTTATTCTCAGGGTTTAACATATAGGCCTGATACTTTTTAGAAATTATTTTTCAAGGAGTACTTAAAGATTAGAGATAGTTCTGATAAAAAACAAATATAAGACTAATTTTAATCTATTAGATTTTGTTTTCTTATAGATCATGACAGATTTGCAAGGCAGAATGCTTAAGGGACAAGATAGAAGTGATTGCAGAGTTAAAGTGGTAGTATGATTATGTGAAAAATAAAATGTGGACTTTTTTTCTGGATGTTTTGGTTAGCATTTTAAAAAAATTTTGTGGCTCAAGTGGGGCAAAGGAAGTACCCTTTTAAAACTCAGGCAAACTGGGTGTTTGTCAGGAAACAAATTGTAATAAGCTTACCGGAAAAAAAAAATTATGTGGCACTGACCATTACAGTTCCATGAAATATGATCATGGCCAATTGATTTAATTTGTATTTATTTTCTCTCCATCTAGGAAGGGTGAACATGAATCATTTTAAAATGCTAACAAAAACTGTTAAAAATTTTTTTAAATAAAAGGTATCTTTTTACAATATTGAAAGAGATTTTAGATACTTAGCCACTATTGGCCATCTATCAAGCAGATTAGGTAAACTGAATCTTCATCCCAGAAACACTGAGGATGTGCTAAATAAACTATTTCAAATATATTTTTTGAATTACACACCTGAGCTTACTCAAGAACTTGAGGAAAATGTCAGGGACCAAAATATAGTTGGAGTTAAAAACCAGCACCTGAAGTACCAAAAGCTGAGACTTGGGATGCTTTTGGTGGTGATGGTGAAGGTTTTAGTGTGCATAATCTAAGGATTTGTCATTTGGTATCTACGTGGTATAGGCCTTGGGTCCTAGACCCTCAGTGGCTATACTCTCAAAAAGAATATTGTAGAAGAAAAATATCTCTTAGTTGGTAGAGTCAAGGAATTGACAGGGGAAATTCTCATATACCCTGGGATGCCAGGGGTTTGCAAAGGCTCCCTTGAGGATTCATAACCGGTGGTCCTTTGGGAACTCCCAAGCCCAGATACTACCACGAAAAATTGCAAGAAACAAAGGCAGAAATCTCTCTGGAGGGTGTATGTTCTCAGTTCAAATCACATAGGCTTCTCACAGATAAAATCCTGTTGATGAACTTAGAGGTCAAAACTGTAAGACACATGAAACATCCATGTAAGCAAGAAACAATGGATACAACTAATAGTAGGATTAGATTTCCAAGAACTTCAGTTAGTAGAAGTGATAATAAAATATATATTAAAAGTTATTGGACATAAAAGAAGAAATAAGAATATAAGAACTAGGCACTATGAAAAAAGGAACCGATTAAAAACTTAAGGTAGATAAATAACAAGGAACTACATTATAGCACAGGGGACTGTATTACAAGATTCAACCATCTTGTAATAACCTATAATGGAAAAGAATCTGGAAAAGATATATATATATATATATATAACTGAATCACTGTGATGTACACCTGTACACCTGAAACTAGCACAACATTGTAAATCAGCTATACATCAATACCCCCCCATAAAAAAGAACTTAAGATAACTTGTGGAAATGAAAAATATTAGTCAACTAAAATTGAAATTAAATACTAAGTGGTGAGTTAGAACAGCAGATTAGTCACAGCCAAAGAGGGAATTAGTAAAGTGGAAGGTGGTCTAAAGAAATGACAGAATAGAGCACAAAAACACAGAGATGGAGAATAATGAGAGGGAATTTGAGAAAGTCCAGCTTATTTCCATTAAGACTTTAAAGAAGGAGAGAATAGGGGAGTGGAAATATATGAGGAAGTAATGACTAAAGAATTTTTCAGAATTATATAAAAGATATAAACGCTCAGTTTCAGGAGGCACAGTGAGTCCTGAGCAGGGTAAGTAAAAATAAATCTCCATTGGATGTATTGTCATGAAGCTGGAGAATATATAAGACAAAGAGATAATCTTAAAAGTAGCCTGAGTGAATCAGCCTGTAGACTGATCACCTACAAAGCAATTAGACTGTTAGTAGACTTCTTCACAGTAACAATAACAGAAATTGGAAGACAATAGAATAACATCTTCCACTGTTCAGAAAAAGATGGGTAGAAAGGTAGCATTCTGTAGTCTGCTAAACTTAAGGAATAAGGGGAAATAACATTTTCAAACAAAGACTGAGAATTTAACAAGCATCACGGACACTTGTAAAAGAATTTTTAAAAATGGTTTGTCAGCAAAAAGGAAATTGAGTCCGAAGAATGGTAAAAGATGCAAGAAATTGTGAGCAAATAAACTGGTTAATGTGTGAATTTAAATGAGCATTGATTATTAAATAATAGTTTTAGGAATGTAGAAACAAGATGGAACAAAAATACTGAGCAATAATTATATGTAAGACAGGAGAGGATGATAGGAATTAAAATACTTTAAAGACTTGGATTCTTTGGGAGGAGGATAGTAATTAACTTAGGTTTTTTAAATTGAAGTATGCTTTTCTAAAATGTAAGAGGGATTATTGAAAGACTAGAAATAGCCAGTAGAGGGAAAAGAAGGAAACAAAGGGCACTTACTTGGTTAACTAGATGGTGAGGAAGGAGGAAAAGAAGCAGAGAAAGCTTGAAAAATAGAAAGTAGCACAAAATACTAACCACAGTACACATAAACAGACTAAACATACAAGTTAAAAGACACTTTTATTGGTTAAACAATTTTGTTACATGCTGATTATAAGAGACATACCAAAAGATTATTATGCAGAGTTGGAAAGTAAAGGGCTAGAAAAGTTTGTATACTAGACAAACTCAAGGCTAGTTTGTAGTATAACAGAGTAGACTCTTAAGTGAAAACTTTATTAGTAATAGTCACTTCATCATGATAAAAAATAATTCTCTGGGAAGATATAATAATTCTGAACACTTACACATCATAGCCTTAGATTTTTCCTCAAGGAAAAATTGACAGAAGAAGGAAAAATTCATAAGAGAGCTTTCAATATGCTTCTCTCTGAAACTGATAGGTTAAGCAGCCTCAAAATTTAAACAGAACAAATACAGACTTGATCTTATACATCTAGCAATCAGGGCAGGATTCAGCTTTTCTTTAGTGCATATGGATATTTATAAAAGCTGACCATGTACTAGGTTTTCTAATGAGTCTCAATAAATATCAGGGAAGGAATATCCTAGAGATCATATTCTCTGGTCTCATTAGGAACTATTTGACAAAAAAGAACCCAAACTCCCATACTTTTGAAGATAAAAATATGCTTTTAAGTAACATATCAAAGAAGAAATCATAATACGAATTAGAAATAATTAGTGATAACTTTTTTTTTTTTTTTTTTGCGGTACGCGGGCCTCACTGCTGTGGCCTCTCCCATTGCGGAGCACAGGCTTCGGACGCACAGGCTCAGTGGCCATGGCTCACGGGCCCAGCCGCTCCGCGGCATGCGGGATCTTCCCGGACCAGGGCATGGACCCGTGTCCCCTGCATCGGCAGGTGGACTCTCAACCACTGCGCCACCAGGGAAGCCCAGTGATGACTTTTATATGACATAGTTTTTAGAGCATGCTAAAGCTAAAAAGAAAAAGGACAAAATAAGTCCAGGTAACTTGGAAGAAAATAATAAAGAGCAGAAATGAACTAGAAGTTGGGGAATTGATAGGATCATCAATTTTGAAAATATACAACTAGCAAACCTCTATTGAGATTACTTAAGAAAAAAGAAGGCACAAGTAAGCGGTTTTAGGAATGAAACGGGGCTTAATTTCAAATACATTGCAATGAGGGAGAATGAACACCATGGAGAACAATAGGGTGTCAGTAAAAACGTGTTAGAAAGGAATTTTCATAGGGCTTGAGCTTGTGTTAGATGATTTTGGATAAGGTTCAAGGAATGGGGCTTTGGTGGGGGTAGTGAATTGAGGCTAAAGCTGTGATTGGTAAAACTGCGACAGTCACGCATAATTAGCCAGGGATGTTTGGTCATTTTTGTGGTTTGGTCAACATTCTTGTTTTTGACTAGTTCTCACATGATATGGACTGGTTTTCTTTTTTGTCTTGAGCTATCACAGTCCCACAGTGATCTTTTCTGATTGTTCATGTTCTTTGTTTTTTAAATTTTGGAAATTTTATTGAGATGTATTTGATGTACTGTCAGTGTTTTCTGAAATTGTTTATGTTCAACAAGAGAACACCACAACCTACCTGTCAGTGCCATGCCAGCTTCTAGCAACACTCAAGCCTGTCCTACAGTACTGGGTCAGTTCTTAGCTGTCAGGAGCTGCTTTTCTTCTTTTCAGCTATTAGAGAAAAACAGTAATACCCAGTAAAAGCCAGCCATTGATACAGGTAGATTATATTGAACTTCCTCATAACTGTATAGGGAGTATGTAAAATACTGGTGGATTGTCTTTTAAAAGCTTATATTGGTGGTTTGATGTTTGAAGCATATTTTACAAAGAATCTCACTGAACCTTTATTTTCAAATAGATTTCATTTTCTAATTTGGTGCCTTAGGAATTTGTATATGTGTATACTGACAATGCATAAAAAACATTTGAGTTTAGTTTAATTTTTCAACTCCTATCTTGAGGTTTGCATTCAGAGCCTTGTGAATTAATAAATTAAAAAATTTTAAATTAACAATCTCAGTGGTGACAGTCTTTGTTGCTGGATGAAGGATTATTTTTTAGTCAGCTGAAAGTCATTTGCACAAAATGGGTAATTAAATGAGGTAATATTGCCTTTGTTTAAAAAAAACAATCATTATTGAATAATCTGACTTTATGTGGCTAATGTGCTGCTTTGGAAGTAACTACTTTGAAGGACAGTGGTGATGTGAATTTATGAATTCTGCATTGTTTTTTTAATAGGTTACTTTTTAGGTCAGTTATTTTAGGTAGCTAATTTTTCTTGTTTTTAGGTCAGAAGTAGGCAAGAATGATAAAAAACCTGCAGTCATATTGTACCTTTAATAAGGTGTTTATTGAGTATTTTAAGGCTATAAAAGAATTGTGTGAAATAAAATGAGCTTTTGAAGGTACATAATTTCTATTAAAAATATATTAAAGCTTTCTGTATTTTTAATTTATTTCACTGTAGTTGAATTCTTTTAATTAACTTATTTTGTTTTGTTTTACCATTATGGGTTGTAAGCCATAGATCTGGCATCAGCAAAGACTAACGAATATTTATTTTTTCCAAAAATTAGTAAGTAGCAATGAAGAATCCTTTCCTTAAAAAGTTATTTGAATGATGTCAATAGGTATCTTGTTTGATTTTGTTTAACTTTTTAAAGAAGTTATTTTGATTTTTCCTTATTGCATATTATTCTACTGATATCTTTATTGAAGAATATTTCCTAATTTTAAGAAAATTAATGCTTTTATTCCAGTTAATGGCCAACCAAGACCCCTTGAATCAAGTCAGGTGAAATATCTTCGTCGAGAACTGATAGAACTTCGAAATAAAGTGAATCGCTTATTGGATAGCTTGGAACCACCTGGAGAACCGGGACCGTCCACCAACATTCCTGAAAATGGTAGACCGTGAAGTCATTTTATTCTGATTTATCCTTTTTATATCTTTTTGAAGATTTTTTTTTCTAACTCTTTCTCAGCAGTAGTAGGATGGCACCTCCATTGTTACCCTTTCTTATTCCTGCATCTGTGCTAATATTCATATCTGTGTTCCCAAACCTGGCCGTTCTTTAAGATTACTGGGAGGTTTTATTATACCAATTCCTGGATCTCATCCCAGACCTCTTGGAGGGCAGGGCC
Organism: Delphinapterus leucas; assembly: GCF_059928025.1. Classification (NCBI taxonomy): domain Eukaryota; kingdom Metazoa; phylum Chordata; class Mammalia; order Artiodactyla; family Monodontidae; genus Delphinapterus; species Delphinapterus leucas. The sequence continues at coordinate 48,317,598 of NC_143132.1, forward strand.
TGGGGATCCCATTGTTAAAGTGCCCTCTGGGTGATTGTTTTACAGCTAGTCTTAGACTCCTGGGTTTATGACATAGGTTGGTTTTCAAACCCCTTTGGCTCTTGAACCCTTTTCAATGTAATAGTTAACTAATGAACCTTAGTAATGGAAATCATTTCATGAATTTTATGTGATATATGAAGTATTAATAGCTTCAAGTAAAAAAGTAATCTTAGATTAGTAGACTCAAATGGTGTATAGTTTACCTTAAGCACAGTGTTCATAATATGCAAAGAAAAATGTATTTTTTTCCATTTTACAGATGACATGTACTATATATTTTTTTAATTGGAGTATAATTGCTTTACAATGGTGTGTTAGTTTCTGCTTTATAACAAAGTGAATCAGTTATACATATACATATGTTCCCATAACTCCTTCCTCTAGCGTCTCCCTCCCTCCCACCCTCCCTATCCCACCCATCCAGGTGGTCACTAAGCACCGAGCTGATCTCCCTGTGCTATGCAGCTGCTTCCCACTAGCTATCTATTTTATGTTTGGTAGTGTATATATGTCCATGCCACTCTCTCACTTTGTCATAGCTTACCCTTCCCCCTCCCCATATCCTCAAGTCCATTCTCTAGTAGGTCTGGGTCTTTATTCCCATCTTACCCCTAGGTTCTTCATGACATTTTTTTTTTTCTTAGATTCCATATATATGTGTTAGCATACGGTATTTGTCTTTCTCTTTCTGACTTACTTCACTCTGTATGACAGACTCTAAGTCCATCCACCTCACTACAAATAACTCGATTTCGTTTCTTTTTATGGCTGAGTAATATTCCATTGTATATATGTGCCACATCTTCTTTATCCATTCCTCCGATGGTGGACACTTAAGTTGTTTCCATCTCCTGGCTATTGTAAATAGAGCTGCAATGAACATTTTGGTAATGACTTTTTGAATTATGGTTTTTTCAGGGTATATGCCCAGTAGTGGGATTGCTGGGTCATATGGTAGTTCTATTTGTAGTTTTTTAAGGAACCTTCATACTGTTCTCCATAGTGGCTGTACCAATTCACATTCCCACCAGCAGTGCAAGAGTGTTCCCTTTTCTCCACACCCTCTCCAGCATTTATTGTTTTTAGATTTTTTGATGATGGCGATTCTGACCGGTGTGAGATGATATCTCATTGTAGTTTTGATTTGCATTTCTCTAATGCTTAATGATGTTGAGCATTCTTTCATGTGTTTGTTGGCAATATGTATATCTTCTTTGGAGAAATGTCTATTTAGGTCTTCTGCCATTTCTGGATTGGGTTGTTTGTTTTTTTGTTATTGAGCTGCATGAACTGCTTGTACATTTTGGAGTTTAATCCTTTGTCAGTTGCTTCATTTGCAAATATTTCTTCCCATTCTGAGGGTTGTCTTTTGGTCTTGTTTATGGTTTCCTTTGCTGTGCAAAAGCTTTGAAGTTTCATTAGGTCCTATATTTTAATTTTTGTTTTTATTTCCATTTCTCTAGGAGGTGGGTCAAAAAGGATCTTGCTGTGATTTATGTCATAGAGTGTTCTGCCTATGGTTTCCTCTAAGAGTTTGATAGTTTCTGGCCTTACATTTAGGTCTTTAATCCGTTTTGAGCTTATTTTTGTGTATGGTGTTAGGGAGTGATCTAATCTCATACTTTTACACGTACCTGTCCAGTTTTCCCAGCACCACTTATTGAAGAGGCTATCCTTTCTCCACTGTACATTCCTGCCTCCTTTATCAAAGATAAGGTGACCATATGTGCATGGGTTTATCTCTGGGCTTTCTGTCCTGTTCCATTGATCTGTCTTTCTGTTTTTGTGCCAGTACCATACTGTCTTGATTACTGTAGCTTTGTAGTATAGTCTGAAGTCAGGGAGCCTGATTCCTCCAGCTCCGTTTTTCGTTCTCAAGATTGCTTTGGCTGTTCAGGGTCTTTTGTGTTTCCATACAAATTGTGAAATTTTTTGTTCTAGTTCTGTGAAAAATGCCAGTGGTATTTTGACTGGGATTGCATTGAATCTGTAGATTGCTTTGGGTAGTAGAGTCATTTTCACAATGTTGATTCTTCCAATCCAAGAACATGGTATATCTCTCCATCTATTTGTATCATCTTTAATTTCTTTCATCAGTGTCCTATAATTTTCTGCATACAGGTCTTTTTTCTCCTTAAGTAGGTTTATTCCTAGATATTTTATTCTTTTTGTTGCAATGGTAAATGGGAGTGTTTTCTTGATTTCACTTTCAGATTTTTCATCATTAGTGTATAGGAATGCCAGAGATTTCTGTGCATTAATTTTGTATCCTGCTACTTTACCAAATTCGTTGATTAGTTCTCGTAGTTTTCTGGTAGCATCTTTAGGATTCTCTATGTATAGTATCATGTCATCTGCAAACAGGGACAGCTTTACTTCTTTTCCGATTTGGATTCCTTTCATTTCTTTTTCTTCTCTGATTGCTGTGGCTAAAACTTCCAAAACTATGTTGAATAAGAATGGTGAGAGTGGGCAACCTTGTCTTGTTCCTGATCTTAGTGGAAATGCTTTCAGTTTTTCACCATTGAGGATGATGTTGGCTGTGGGTTTGTCAAATATGGCCTTTATTATGTTGAGGAAAGTTCCCTCTGTGCCTACTTTCTGCAGGGTTTTTATCAAATAGGTGCTGAATTTGTCGAAAGCTTTCTCTGCATCTATTGAGATGATCATATGGTGTTTCTCCTTCGATTTGTTAATATGGTGTATCACATTAATTGATTTGCATATATTGAAGAATCCTTGCATTCCTGGAATAAAACCCACTTCATCATGGTGTATGATCCTTTTAATGTGCTGTTGGATTCTGTTTGCTAGTATTTTGTTGAGGATTTTTGCATCTATGTTCATCAGTGATATTGGCCTGTAGTTTTCTTTCTTTGTGACATCCTTGTCGGGTTTTGGTATCAGGGTGATGGTGGCCTCATAGAATGAGTTTGGGAGTGTTCCTCCCTCTGCTATGTTTTGGAAGAGTTTGAGAAGGATAGGTGTTAGCTCTTCTCTAAATGTTTGATAGAATTCGCCTGTGAAGCCATCTGGTCCTGGCCTTTTGTTTGTTGGAAGATTTTTAATCACAGTTTCAATTTCAGTGCTTGTAGTTGGTCTGTTCATATTTTCTATTTCTTCCTGATTGAGTTTTGGCAGGATGTGCCTTTGTAAGAATTTGTCCATTTCTTCCAGATTGTCCATTTTATTGGCATAGAGTTGCTTGTAGTAATCTCTCGTGATCTTTTGTATTTCTGCAGTGTCAGTTTTTACTTCTCCTTTTTCATTTCTAATTCTATTGATTTGAGTGTTCCACCCTTTTTTTCTTGATGAGACTGGCTAATGGTTTATCAATTTTGTTTATCTTCTCAAAGAACCAGCTTTTAGTTTTATTGATATTTGCTATCGTTTCCTTCATTTCTTTTTCATTTATTTCTGATCTGATCTTTATGATTTCTTTCCTTCTGCTAAGTTAGGGGTTTTTTTTTTCTTCTTTCTCTAATTGGTTTAGGTGCAAAGTTAGGTTGTTTATTCGAGATGTTTCCTGTTTCTTAAGGTAGGATTGTATTGCTATAAACTTCCCTCTTAGAGCTGCTTTTGCTGCATTCCATAGGTTTTGGGTCATCGTGTCTCCATTGTCATTTGTTTCTAGGTATTTTTTCATTTCCTCTTTGATTTCTTTAGTGATCACTTCGTTATTAAGTAGTGTATTGTTTAGCCTCCATGTGTTTGTAGTTTTTACGGATCTTTTCCTGTAATTGATATCTAGTCTCATAGCGTTGTGGTCGGAAAAGATACTTGATACAATTTCAATTTTCTTAAATTTACCAAGGCTTGATTTGTGACCCAAGATATGATCTGTCCTGGAGAATGTTCCATGAGCACTTGAGAAAAATGTGTATTCTGTTGTTTTTGGGTGGAATGTCTTATAAATATCAATTAAGTCCATCTTGTTTAATGTGTCATTTAAAGCTTGTGTTTCCGTATGTATTTTCATTTTGTATGATCTGTCCATTGGTCAAAGTGGGGTGTTAAAGTCCCCTACTATGATTGTGTTACTGTCGATTTCCCCTTTTATGGCTATTAGTATTTGCTGTATGTATTGAGGTGCTCCTATTTTGGGTGCATAGATATTTACAATTGTTATATCTTCTTGGATTGATCCCTTGATCATTATGTAGTGTCCTTCTTTGTCTCTTGTAATAGTCTTTATTTTAAAGTCTATTTTGTCTGATATGAGAATTGCTACTCCAGCTTTCTTTTGGTTTCCATTTGCATGGAATATCTTTTTCCATCCCCTTACTTTCAGTCTGTATGTGTCTTTAGGTCTGAAGTGGGTCTCTTGTAGACAGCATATATATGGGTCTTGTTTTTGTTTCCATTCAGCCAATCTGTGTCTTTTGGTGGGAGCATTTAATCCATTTACATTTAAGGTAATTATCGATATGTATGTTTCTATTCCCATTTTCTTAATTGTTTTGGGTTTGTTATTGTAGGTCTTTTCCTTCTCTTGTGTTTCTTGCCTAGAGAAGTTCCTTTAGCATTTGTTGTAAAACTGGTTTGGTGGTGCTGAACTCTCTCAGCTTATGCTTGTCTGTAAAGGTTTTAATTTCTCCATCAAATCTGAATGAGATCCTTGCTGGGTAGAGTAATCTTGGTTGTAGGTTTTTCTCCTTCATCACTTTAAGTATGTCCTGCCAGTCCATTCTGGCTTGCAGAGTTTCTGCTGAAAGATCAGCTGTTAACCTTATGGGAATTCCCTTGTGTGTTACTTGTTGTTTTTCCCTTGCTGCTTTTAATATGTTTTCTTTGTATTTAACTTTTGACAGTTTGATTCATATGTGTCTTGGCATGTTTCTCCTTGGATTTATCCTATATGGGACTCTCTGTGCTTCCTGGACTTGATTAAATATTTCCTTTCCCATATTAGGGACGTTTTCAACTATAATCTCTTCAGATATTTTCTCAGTTCCTTTATCTTTCTCTTCTTGTTCTGGAATCCCTATAATTCGAATGTTGGTGCGTTTAATGTTTTCCCAGAGTTCTCTGAGACTGTCCTCAGTTCTTTTGATTCTTTTTTCTTTATTCTGCTCTGCAGTAGTTATTTCCACTATTTTATCTTCCAGGTCACTTATCGATTCTTCTGCCTCAGTTTTTGTGCTACTGACCCCATCTAGAGTATTTTTAATTTCATTTATTGTGTTGTTCATCATTGCTTGTTTCATCTTTAGTTCTTCTTGGTCCGTGTTAAATGTTTCTTGCATTTTCTCTATTCTATTTCCAAGATTCTGGATCATCTTAACTATCATTATTCTGAATTCTTTTTCAGGTAGACTGCCTATTACCTCTTCATTTGTTAGGTCTGGTGGGTTTTTATCTTGTTCCTTCATCTGCTGTGTGTTTTTCTGTCTTCTCATTTTGCTTATCTTACTGTGTTTGGGGTCTGGTTTTTTTTTTTTTTTTTTTGCGGTACGGGGGCTTGTCACAGTTGTGGCCTCTCCAGCTGCGGAGCACAGGCTCCAGACGCACAGGCTCAGCGGCCATGGCTCACAGGCCCAGCCGCTCTGCGGCATGTGGGATCTTCCCGGACAGGGGCACGAACCTGTGTCCCCTGCATCGGCAGGCTGACTCTCAACCACTGCGCTACCAGGGAAGCCCTGGGGTCTCCTCTTTGCAGGCTGCAGGTTTGTAGTTCCCGTTGTCTTTGGTGTCTGTCCCCAGTGGCTAATGTTGGTTCAGTGGGTTGTGTAGGCTTCCTGGTGGAGGGGACTGGTGCCTGTGTTTTGGTGGATGAGGCTGGATCTTGTCTTTCTGGTGGGCAGGTCCACGTCTGGTGGTGTGTTTTGGGGTGTCTGTGGCCTTATTATGATTTTAGGCAGCCTCTCTGCTAATGGGTGGGGTTGTGTTCCTGTCTTGCTAGTTGTGTGGCATAGGTTGTCCAGCACTGTAGCTTGCTGGTCGTTGAGTGAAGATGGGTGCTGGTGTTGAGATGGATATCTCTGGGAGATTTTCACCATTTGATATTATGTGGAGCTGGGAGGTCTCTTGCAGACCAGTGTCCTGAAGTTGTCTCTCCCACCTCAGAGGCACAGCACTGACTCCTGGCTGCAGCACCAAGAGCCTTTCATCCACATGGCTCAGAATAAAAGGGAGAAAAAGTAGAAAGAAAGGAAGAAAGAAAGAGGATAAAATAAAATAAAGTAAGATAAAATAGTTATTAAAATAGAAAATAATTAGAAGAAAAAAATTTTTTAAAAAGAAGATAACAAAAATAACGGACAGATAGAACCCTAGGACATATGGTGAAAGCAAAGCTATACAGACAAAATCTCACACAGAAGCATACACATAGACACTCACAAAAAGAGGAAAAGGGGAAAGATAATAAATCTTGCTCCCAAAGTCCCCACCTCAATTTGGGATGATTTGTTGTCTATTCATGTATTCCAGAGATGCAGGGTACATCAAGTTGATTGTGGAGCTTTAATCCGCTGCTTCTGAGGCTGCTGGGAGAGATTTCCCTTTCTCTTCTTTGTTCTCACAGCTCCCAGGGGCTCAGCTTTGGATTTGGCCCCGCCTCTGAGTGTAGGTCACGGGAGGGCGTCTGTTGTTCACTCAGACAGGGCGGGGTTAAAGGAGCAGCTGACTCGGGGGCTCAGGCTCACTGAAGCAGCGGGTAGGGAGGGGTGCAGATGCGGGGCAAGCCTGCGGCGGCAGACGTTGGCGGGACATTGCACCAGCCTGAGGCTCGCCGTGCGTTCTCCCAGGGAAGTTGTCCCTGGATCCCGGGACCCTGGCAGTGGCGGGCTGCACAGGCTCTCCGGAAGGGAGGTGTGGTTAGTGACCTGTGCTCGCACACAGGCTTCTTGGTGGCGGCAGCAGCAGCCTTAGCGTCTCATGCTCGTCCCTGGGGTCCGCGCTGTTAGCCGCGGCTCGCTCGCGTCTCTGGAACTCCTTTAAGCAGCGCTTTTAATCCCCTCTCCTCGCGTACCAGGAAGCAAGAGGGAAGAAAAAGTCTCTTTCCTCTTCGGCAGGTCCAGACTTTTCCCGGTCTCCCTCCCGGCTAGCTGTGGTGCACTAACCCCCTGCAGGCTGTGGTCACACCGGCAACACCAGTCCTCTCCCTGCACTCCGACCGAAGCCCGAGCCTCAGCTCCCAGCCCCGCCCACCCCGGGCGGTGGGCAGACAAGCCTCTCAGGCTGGTGAGTGCCGGTCGGCACCGATCCTCTGTGCGGGAATCTCTCCACTTTGCCTTCCGCACCCCTGTTGCTGTGCTCTTCTCTGTGGCCCTGAAGCTTCTCCCCCCCCTCCGCCCCCCGCAGTCTCCGCCCGCGAAGGGGCTTCCTAGAGTGTGGAAACGTTTCCTCCTTCACAGCTCCCTCCCACTGGTGCAGGTCCGGTCCCTATTCTTTTGTCTCTGTTTTTTCTTTTTTTCTTTTGCCCTACCCAGGTACGTGGGGAGTTTCTTGCCTTTTGGGAGGTCTGAGGTCTTCTGCCCGCGTTCAGTAGGTGTTCTTATATGTACTATTTACATTAAGTTAAAGCAAGGTTTATTGACAAAGTTGGAACTGAATATAGTTTGGGGACCAAATATATTATATAATATAGACTGAAATACAAGTGTGGCTTGAAAGTAGATTGTAAAAGAGTTGCTTTCCTCGACTTTTAATATTAGATATTGCACTTTAAAAATAAACTTATTTTTTTAATAATTTTTGTGTTTGCATATAAGTTTCACATGCTTAAAACTGTCCATGTTGTGAAATAGTAGTATTTTATAGACTCTGGATGACTGGCTGTAAGGGGCTTAATAGAAGATAGTTTTGTGGAAAAGCGGTATTGTATAATCCCTTGCAGCCTTTAGATTCTGAGATACTCTCTTTTTGGCCCCATTTAAATTGTGGAGTTTTGTTTGATTTAGTTAAAGATGCATCATCCGTCATTTCCCTCTTCCTCCAGCCATGTGGAATTGTGTTAGTGGTAGATGGCTTGATAAATATTTGGTGATTGATTAGTAATTTCTAGTTTCACTTCCAGATTTCAGAACATACTAAAGAGATGTGCTGAAATACTACAGTGAGATCCTTCTGGCCTCTTTATGGTGAAACCTTTTACATTTCAGGTCAAAGCAAATGGCATTTTTGCATCCTATCTCTCCAAACAAATATCTTTAAACAAAAATCTCCAATTTTAGGTCAAGGATCTGAAGAAAACTTTTGACCATTTTCCCAGAAGAAATCATAGATGCTGATACAACTACATTTGCATATAACTTGAAGGAGTTAAAGCATCTGTAGAATATTATGAAACTTCGATCAGAATTCAACAAGTAGAGCCAGTACTGTGCAGAAACCTACAGTAGCCTATATTCTGCTCTAAGGAATAGATTTATAAGCTTTTTGGTTTTGGTGAAACAACCTTTCTCTTCACTTATTTCTCTCCACATACTGCTTTTCTTTATTAGTTTATTTCCAAGTGTTCATATGTTTTATTGTTAATATCTCACCTATGTTAATGTAAAAGATATTAAAAATTGGTTTCTTCTCTGCATCTTGGAAATCATATCATGTATTGTTTCTTTATATGGCCATCCTTCTAGTCATTGTGTCCTATCTGAGTTACTTAATGAACTGAATAGTACATTCTATGCTTTTTTCTTTAATTAAATTAATTAATCAATTTTCATACAGCAGGTTCTTATTAGTTATCTATTTTATACATATTAGTGTATATATGTCAATCCCAATCTCCCAATTCCTCCCACACCACCTCTTTCCCCCCTGGTATATGTACATTTGTTCTCTATGTCTGTGCTTCTATTTCTGCTTTGCAAATAAGGTCATGTATACCATTTCTCTAGGTTCCACATATATGCATTAATATACGATATTTGTTTTTCTGTTTCTGACTTACTTCACTCTGTATGACAGTCTCTAGGTCCAGGGACGTCTCTACAAATGACCCAGTTTCATTCCTTTTTATGGCTGAGTAATATTCCATTGTATATACATACCACATCTTCTTTATCCATTCGTCTGTTGATGGGCATTTAGGTTGCTTCCATGAGCTGGCTATTATAAATAGTGCTGCAGTGAACATTGGGGTGCATGTGTCTTTTTGAATTATGGTTTTCTCTGGGTATATGCCCAGTAGTGGGATTGCTGGGTCATACGGTAGTTTTATTTTTAGGTTTTTAAGGAACCTCCATACTGTTCTCAATAGTGGCTGTATCAAATTACATTCCCACCAACAGTGCAAGAGCGTTCCCTTTATTCCACACCCTCTCTAGCATTTGTTGTTTGTAGATTTTCTGATGATGCCATTTCTGACTGGTGTGAGGTGATACCTCATTGTAGTTTTTTTTTTTTTTTTTTTTTTTTAGCTGTGTTGGGTCTTTGTTTCTGCGTGAGGGCTTTCTCTAGTTGTGGCGAGCGGGGGCCACTTAATCGCGGTGTGTGGGCCTCTCACTGTCCTGGCCTCTCTTGTTGCGGAGCACAAGCTCCAGATGCGCAGGCTTAGTAGTTGTGGCTCACGGGCCTAGATGCTCCGCCGCATGTGGGATCTTCCCAAACCAGGGCTTGAACCCGTGTCCCCTGCATTGGCAGGCGCATTCTTAACCACTGCGCCACCAGGGAAGCCCCCTCATTGTAGTTTTGATTCGCATTTCTGTAATAATGAGTGATGTTGAGCAGCCTTTCATGCACCTCTTGGCCATCTGTATGTCTTCTTTGGAGAAATGTCTATTTAGGTCTTCTGCCCATTTTTGGATTGGGTTGTTTGTTGTTTTAATATTGATCTGCATATTCTGTTTATATATTTTGGAGATTAATCCTTTGTCCGTTGATTCATTTGCAAATATTTTCTCCCATTCTGAGGGTTGTCTTTTCACTTGTTTGTAGTTTCCTTTGCTGTGCAAAAGCTTTTAAGCTTCATTAGGTCCCATTTGTTTATTTTTGTTTTTATTTCCATTACTCTAGGAGGTGGGTCATAAAACATCTTGCTGTGATTTATGTCAAAGAGTGTTCTTCCTATGTTTTCCTCTAAGAGTTTTATAGCATCCAGTCTTACATTTAGGTCTTCAATCCATTTTAAGTTTATTTTTGTGTATGGCATTAGGGAATGTCCTAATTTCATTCTTTTACATGTAGCCATCCAGTTTTCCCAGCACCACTTATTGAAGAGACTCTCTTTTCTCCATTATATATCCTTGCTCCCTTTGTCATAGATAAGTTGACCATAGGTGTGTGGGTTTATCTTTGGGCTTTCTGTCCTGTTCCATTGATCTATATTTCTGTTTTGGTGCCAGTACCATATTGTCTTGAGTACTGTAGCTTTGTAGTATAGTCTGAAATTAGGGAGTCTGATTCTTCCACCTCCATTTTTTTCCCTCAAGATTGCTCTGGCTGTTTTGAGTCTGTTGTATCTCCATACAAATTTTAAGATTTTCTTGTTCTAGTTCTGTAAAAACTGCCATTGGTAATTTGATAGAGATTGCATTGAATCTGTAGATTGCTTTGGGTAGTAGAGTCATTTTCACAATATTTATTCTTCCAATCCAGGAACATGGTGTACCTCTCCATATGTTTGTGTCACCCTTGATTTCTTTCATCTGTGTCTTATAGTTTTCTGAGGACAGGTCTTTTACCTCCTTAGGTAGGTTTATTCCTAGGTATTTTATCCTTTTTGTTGCAGTGGTGAATGGGATTGTTTCCTTAATTTCTCTTTCTGATCTTTTGGTGTTAGTGTACAGGAATGCAGGAGATTTTTGTGCATTAATTTTGTTTTTTTTTTTATGGTACGCGGGCCTCTCACTGTTGTGGCCTCTCCCGTTGCGGAGCACAGGCTCCGGATGTGCAGCCTCAGCGGCCATGGCTCATGGGCCCAGCCGCTCCGCGGCATGTAGGATCTTCCTGGACCAGGGCACGAACCCATGTCCCCTGCATCGGCAGGTGGACTCTCAAACACTGTGCCACCAGGGAAGCCCTGTGCATTAATTTTGTATCCTGCAACTTTACCAAATTCATTGATTAGCTCTAGTAGTTTTCTGGTAGCATCTTTAGGATTATTTGTGTATAGTATCATGTCATCTGCAAACAGTGACAGTTTTACTTCTTCTTTTGCAATTTGTATTTCTTTTATTTCCTTTTCTTCTCTGATTGCTGTGGCTAGCAGTTACAAAACTATGTTGAATAATAGTGACGAGAGTGGACATCCTTGTCTTGTTCCTGATCTTAAATGAAATGCTTTCAGTTTTCCACCATTGAGAATGATGTTGGCTGTGGGTTTGTCATATATGGCCTTTATTACGTTGAGGTAGGTTCCCTCGATGCCCACTTTCTGGAGAGTTTTTATCATAAATGGGTGTTGAATTTTGTCAAAAGCTTCTGCATCTACTGAGATGATCATATGGTTTTTCTTCTTCAGTTTGTTAATATGGTGTATCACATTGATTTGCGTATATTGAAGAATCCTTGCATCCCTGGGATAAATCCCACTTGATCATGGTGTATGATCCTTTTAATGTGTTGTTGGATTCTGTTTGCTAGTATTTCGTTGAGGATGTTTGCATGTATATTCATCAGTGATATTGGTCTGTAATTTTCTTTTTTTGTAGTATCTTTGTCTGGTTTTGGTATCAGGGTGATGGTGGCTTTGTAGAATGAGTTTGGGAGTGTTCCTTCGTCTGCAATTTTTTGGAAGAGTTTGAGAAGGATAGGTGTTAGCTCTTCTCTAAATGTGTGGTAGAATTCACCTGTGAAGCCATCTGGTCCTGGACTTTTGATTTTTGGATGATTTTTAATCACAGTTTCAATTTCATTACTTGTGATTGGTCTGTTCATATTTTCTGTTTCTTCCTGGTTCAGCCTTGGAAGGTTATACCTTTCTAAGAATTTGTCCATTTCTTCTAGGTTGTCCGTTTTATTGGCATAGAGTAGCTTGCAATAGTCTTATAATGCTTTCTGTTTTTGCAGTGTCTGTTGTAACTTCTACTTTTTTATTTCTAAATTTATTCATTTGAGTCCTCTCCCTCTGTTTCTTGATGAGTCTGTGTAAAGGTTTATCAATTTTGTTTATCTTCTCAAAGAACCAGCTTTTAGTTTTATTGATCTTTGCTATTGTTTTCTATTTCATTTATTTCTACTCTGATCTTTATGATTTCTTTCCTTCTACTAACTTTGGGTTTTGTTTGTTCTTTTTTCTCTAGTTCCTTTAGGTGTAAGGTTAGATTGTTTATTTGAGATTTTTCTTGTTTCTTGAGGTAGGATTGTATTCCTATAAACTTCCCTCTTAGACCTGCTTTTGCTGCTTCCCATAGGTTTTGGATTGTCGTGTTTTCATTGTCATTTGTCTCTAGGTATTTTTTGATTTCCTCTTTGATTTCTTCAGTGATCTCTTGGTTATTTAGTAACGTATTGTTTAGCCTCCGTGTGTTTTGTGTTTTTTATGTTTTTTTTCCCTGTAATTTATTTCTAATCTCACAGCGTTGTGGTCAGAGAAGATGCTTAGTAGGATTTCAATTTTCTTAAATTTACCGAGGCTTGATTTGTGACCCAAGATGTGATCTGTACTGGTGGATGTTCCATGTGCACTTGAGAAGAAAGTGTAATCTGTTTTTGGATGGAATGTCCTATAAAATACATTCTATGCTTTATTTATTTATTTATTTATTTATTTTTCTGGTACACGGGCCTCTCACTGTTATGGCCTCCCCCGTTGCAGAGCACAGGCTCCGGATGCGCAGGCCTAGCGGCCATGGCTCACCGGCCCAGCCGCTCCGCAGCATGCGGGACCCTCCCAGTCCGGGGCACAAACCTGCGTCCCCTGCATCGGCAGGCGGACTCTCAACCACTGCGCCACCAAGGAAGCCCTATGCTTTATTTTTATAGATGGTTGTAACTTTTTTTTTCTCTCCTGTACTTAGATTGCTTACCTATTTTATGAAATTTCCTAAGCTTGTAAGCTCTTAGAACATATTCTGATTTAATAATCTCAAGAAAAAAAAAACATAAAATAGGCCAAAAAGCTACATCAGAAACTGAAAGTCTGGTTCACCAAACAGAACTACCACTCAGGGGCTTCCCTGGTGGTGCAGTGGTTGAGAGTCCGCCTGCCGATGCAGGGGACACGGGTTCGTGCCCCGGTCTGGGAAGATCCCACCTGCCGCGGAGCGGCTGGGCCCGTGAGCCATGGCTGCTGAGCCTGCGCGTCCGGAGCCTGTGCTCCGCAGCGGGAGAGGCCACAACAGTGAGAGGCCCGTGTACCACAAAAAAACAAAACAAAACAAAACTACAGCTCAGCTGTCAGTGCTCTTTAAAATGCTGTGCCTTGGGCTTCCCTGGTGGCGCAGTGGTTGAGAGTCCACCTGCTGATGCAGGGGACATGGGTTCGTGCCCCGGTCTGGGAAGATCCCACATGCCGCGGAGCGGCTGGGCCCGTGAGCCATGGCCGCTGAGCCTGCGTGTCCGGAGCCTGTGCTCTGCAACGGGAGAGGCCACAACAGTGAGAGGCCCGTGTACCGCAAAAAAAAAAAAAAAACCAAAAAACAAATAAAATGCTGTGCCTTGCCCTCACCAAGAAACATACAGCTACCTATGTTTTTCAGCACTCTACCTCTGTAATGGACTCCTTGGACACTTGCTTGGACGTTTGCTTTCCTCTACGAGGCAGATGATGTGTAGGCCACCTTAAATACTGGATTGACCTGTAGCAGTAGCTCTGAAGTAACTACTGGAGGAAGTAGTGAGCTAGTGGACATATATTATATATTGTGTTCCCTGGTGAATTTAGTTTGCCCTAAGTGGAAGTATGCATAGGTAGTGGAAGGTAGCACTGTGAGGGGAAATAATCATAAGATTGGTGTGATGTGCTCTTGGGATGTGTCCTTGGAATTAGAGGAGGGAAATTGGTGAGGAAGATGGATGACTGGCAGACTTATTTTAAAGCAGTAGTTATAGAAGCTTTCTTACAGAAATTTAGGAAATATTAATGTAACTAAAGGAATGATAGGAATAAATGAGAGCTGTAAGCCCATGTGTGCTTATATTCCACTTAGTCCGTACATTTTTTCACAAGATAATTTTGGTCTTGATCACAGAGATGATTTAATAACTGATGTTCATTTACTTGGTTGGTAACAGAAAGGAATTGATAATTGTTTGTTATTTGAGTAAGTGGTTAGCAGTATTCTTTTCGTTAACTTGTTCGTTTTGTTTTTAATTTTTTTTATTTGGCCTTAAGTTTCTATTTATAAAATGTAGGTTATTCTTGAACCCCTTTTCTTTGACAAGGTAGTGTAAATGCCTGTTTAGTACCGTAGTATCCTTAGAAGAAAAGCATGGTTTAAAATTTTTCCTGCTCATAGTGTTTAAAATTCTATTTTTCCAAATATTTTATTATGGAAAAACTGAAACATATACAAACGGAGGCATAATACTATAATGAATTCCATGAACCCACACAGCTTCAACAATTATCAATTCATAGTATCATGCCATCTATACTTGCACACATTTCTACCCCTCCCATGTTATTTTGAGCAAATCTCAGACACATATCGTTTTATCTGTAATAAGTATTTTAAAGGAAGACATAGTAAATTAAAAGTATGCATTGGCTTGAGGTTTCCATGTACTTTAATAATGAACCAGAAGACAAGTAAAAATAAAACATAAAAGTTGATATCATAACTTTAGTTAAGCTTTTTTATCCTTTTAGAAAATAAAACATTAGTGCACAGTATGAGTCTGATATTAGGATATAGGTCATAGGTCTTCAAAAAGAAGGATAAAAATGTTTCTGTAAAGGTGCTTGTATTTTTTTTTCTCATCTGATAATCTTAGGGAAGGACATACATAATAGCTTTCACAAAAAATTTTATCTATTTTGCATCCTTTTTGACCTTTTTTCCTGATTTTACAAACAAAAATATAAACAAGTACAAAGAAGAAGGTAAAATTATCTATAATCCTATTTTCAGAGATACCCTCAACATTCCAGAGTATATGCACATATATATTTTGCTGTCATATATTTTATAGGCCTTATTGAGTATAGATAAAATAGAAACAAGTTTTTGCTTATTCTTTTATAGATACTGTGGATAGTAGGGAAGAAAAGCCTGCTGCTTCTGATTCTTCTGGGAAACAGTCTACTCAGGTTATGGCAGCAAGTATGTCAGCTTTTGATCCTTTAAAAAACCAAGATGAAATCAATAAAAATGTCATGTCAGCATTTGGCTTAACAGATGATCAGGTTTCAGGTAAGTTAGTGCCTTCCTCCCATCCTTTATTCCCCCTCTCCTTCCTCCCCTTTCCTTCTTTAATGGAAGATAACTTGGATATGGTGAAGTGCTCAAATCTTAAGAGTTCAGTTCAATAAATGTTTACATATGTATATACCCTATGTAAAATACCAACAAGATCAAGATGTAGATGATTTCCAGCACCCTGGAAAGCTTTCTCATGCCCTCTCCCAGGCAATAGAACTGTCCTCTTTAAAGAATAACCTCTGTTGGTTCAGGTAAATTTTATCAGAAGTAGAATTCAGAGGGTTTATTTTTTTAAAAATCTGAATCATTTATAATCTTATTTCAGATGTGTTGCTGGATTTAAATTATATTTGATATTCTTTCTTTTGATCTTAAATTAAGGCAATTTAAATGAAGATTTCTGGTTTAATTTAGTGTAGAAACTGCTTTTATTTGAATGTTTTTAACCTTAAGACAGCATCTATACCGTGCTTTCTTTTTATATTTTGGGCATCATTTCTTCAACATTTTTTCTGCTTTCTCTCTTTTGGGATTCCAATTACATGTACACTGGAGAGCTTGATTGTCCCATGGCTCTCTGAGGTTCATTTTTCTTCACTCTTTTTTCTCTCTGTTCTTCGGATTGGATGATTCCTGTTGATCACTCTACACATTCACTGATTTTTTTCTACCATTTCCAATCTGCTGTTAAACCTTTCTAGTGAACTTTACCTCTCAGTTACTGTGCTTTCAGCTCTAGAATTTCCGTTTGGTTCTTTTTATAGTGTTAGTTTTTTCTGTTAAGATGCCTTACCTTTTCATTCATTAAGATTGTATTTCCCTTTAATTCATTGAAGGTATTTTTATTTAATTCTTTAAAATTACTTATAAAGCTGCTTCGAAATGTTCGCTACATCCAGCATCTGGGCCTGTTTGGAGTCAGTTTCTTCTGCTCTTTCCCTCAGGGGAAACTGAGTATGGGTCACATATTCCTATTTCTTTGCACATCTGACAGTTTTTGATTGAAAACTGGACATTGTGGTTAATATGTTCTAATAACTTGGTATTCTTCAGTCTAATGCTCTCCCAGCTAAGCTATTTCAGCAAAGACTTGGGATTCTTTTAGGTTCTTGTGAGGATTTTTTCTTACTGCTGCTATAGTATTTACTCAAATTACTCCTTCCTCCTGGGATTATAGCAACTGACCGCTCTGCTAAGTCCTTTCAGCTCTAGGTGTGCTGCTTTTTCTTCTGTGCCCTCTTGGTGTCACCCTCTCCCCTCCTACCCCCATGGTCAGCTGGGGGTTTGGGACTGAGCTTATACTCATATTTTAGGTCTCATTCCTTCAGTGACTCTCTTAACTCAAGGGCTTTTCCCCTCAAATTTCTGGCTGCTTGACCAACCATGAAGTTAACACCGGTTTTCTGTGGTTGGAGCTGCAGAGGTTGGGGTTTGCAATTCTCACCTGTTGTAATTCCAGGGGGGTAAACTCTTGGTGTCTGCTGACATTTGGCTGACCTCTAGTCATTTCAAATAGTTGTTTTCTTCTATTTTGTCCAGGTTTTTAAGTTATTTGTGGGAGGTTTTACCTGATCAGTTAACTTTGCCATTATCAGTAACTGGAAAGATAGAAAAAGAAAATTAGTAGAAAAAATCCTTTGAGACTTTTATGGGATTATTTATTAAAGAGAATTGTGTGACATTCTGAAAAAGAGAGGTGAATACTTATACATGATGTATGTTCTTGGCAAAAGAAGACATCACATAAGTGGTCCATCTGAAAAACACATTTTTAGAGCAACTGAAATATGAGTTAATATTACAACTTCATAATATTTAAGACTTCAAGATATGCCAGATAGAGGGAGTAAACAGTTATATGTGAGGTCAGGCTTAAAATTTTTGATTAGAATATAGTATAGACCAGACTAATATGATTACTGTGATTCATATTATATTTGAAGACCATTTTTCTGGTAGCTTTGTATGTTGAATTGAAGTAGGAAAAACTGTACACATAGAAAATGCCAGGATACTTTGTGAAGTTACTCAGGTTATGATGTGAAAAACTTGGCTACAGTAGTGAATGTGTACATGGAGGGATGAACTATTATGATAGGAAAAGCAACATTAATAGCTTATGTACAAGGAAGAAAAGAGGAGTGGAAGTAATATTTTTTTAGGATAATAACATAGTGTGTTTGTATTATCTGTGTTATCCTTCTTAGGAGGGACGTGTGTATTTATTTGTCTACATGTTGATAAATATCAGTGAAATGGTGGTACGCAGGAGCAACTGTCCATTTTACTCTGGCAGTCATCAGTTTCTCTTGCATTACCAGTACCATTATCCTAGTTTAGGTTCTCATCAATATCTGGACTGTCAGCTTCCACCTATGTGCCTCTATTACAGTGCTAAGTTCTGGGATATACCAGTGCAAAGGATAGAGGTTTGGCCCTCAGGGAAATTAGTCTGCTAGTAATAGCAAGTACTTATGTGGAGCTTTCTAAGTGGTATTCACTTTTATAAGCTCTTGCTATATAATCATTTTTTAATTTTCATTTTTAATATATTTTATATTAAATATATTAATATATTTAAATAATGTTTTAATATATTTCTTTTTTTAATATTTTTTTTGAGGTATAGTTGATGGTACAATGTTATATAAAGTTTCAGGTGTACAACATAGTGATTCACAATTTTTAAAGGTTATACTCCATTTATAGTTATAAAATATTGGCTATATTCTCTGTGTTGTATAATATATCCTTGTAGTTTACTTATTTTATATATAGTATTGATAGTTTGTACCTCTTAATCCCCTACACTTCTTGCCCCTCCCCCATAACCACTTTTATAAGTATTTGCTATAAGCTCTTATTAACTCACAATCCTTACAGTAACCTTATGAAGTAGGAATTAGTATTTCTTTTGTACAGATGAGGAAACTGAGGCACAGAAAGAGATCAAGTAACATGCCCAGAGTTACACAGCTACTAAGTGGCAGCATTGGGAATTGAACCTAGACAGTCCGGCTCCAAAACTTGTGCTTTTAACCATTCTTCTATATTGCCCAAACAAAAAGAACTTAAAGAAGTCAACATATCTATAATCTACAGTTATCTTCAGAATGTCTTTTTTGCCTGTTACAGTATTGGAGCTGTAGCAAATTCTCTCCATTTACTTCTTTGTTCATTATTTTAGAAGAACTTTGAATGGTTCCATGTGTAAGAGAGCTAGGCCTTGTGAGGCAGATGGAAGGAATCAGAAAGGGACCTGGCCAAAAGAGCTCCAAGTCTAAGAGGGAAGATGAGGCCTCTTCAGAAATACAAAGTAGAAGTTGGTAAGGGTCTTAATAAAAGTATACTCCATAGAAGTTCACAAGTGAGGAAAAGTGTTTATGGGTGAAGAAGCCTTACTAGAAGCGTGGAGTTATAACTGAGTTTTAAGGAATGTTTATTTAGATATGTGAAAATGGGACAGTGAAAGGAACAGTGATTAATGAAATGGAGGCAGAGAAAGTATTAGATCTATTGGGGGAATGGGGAATAGGTTAGTTTAACTGAAGGGCATGTGAGAAGAGGAATTGTGAGAAATGTTTGGACCCTTGAATACCAAGCTAGAGGCTTGAACTTGATTTATGGGCAGTGGAGGCCCATTGAAGAATGAAATGAGGGCTTCCCTGGTCAGTGGTTAAGAATTCACCTGCCAATGCAGGGGACACGGGTTCGAGCCCTGGTCTGGGAAGATCCCACATGCCGCGAAGCAACTAAGTCCACGCACCACCACTACTGAGCCTGCACTCTAGAGCCTGCGAGCCACAACTACTGAAGCCCACGCACCTAGAGCCCATACTCTGCAACAAGAGAAGCCACCACAATGAGAAGCCTGCACACTGCAACGAAAAGTAGTCCCCGCTCGCCGAAAAGACCCGACGCAGCCAAAAATAAATAGATAAATAAATTTATTTTTTAAAAAAAGAATGAAATGATACTTTGGTTGATCTAAGAATAGATTACATAAAGTGGTGGATACTTTTATCGCAGAGGTGAGTTTTGGTTTTTGCAGGGGGAGTTTAGGACTCAGGAATGTAGCACTCCACACTTTACAAGGAAGGATTTCCAGTTGTAGCTTTGGATTCTTGAGAGATTGGAGCAAAGGAAAAAAGTATATACATCAATATATAAGGCTGCATTTGGGTTGTGCTTATTCTATAGTACTTTTATTTTTAGTCTCTTAACCAAACTTATTATTGAGCTTGTTGGGGACAGGTCTTGTATTAGAAACTGAGCTGACTTTTCATGACCACCCAGGGCCACCCAGTGCTCCTGCCGAAGACCGTTCAGGAACTCCCGACAGCATTGCTTCCTCCTCCTCTGCAGCTCACCCACCAGGAGTTCAGCCACAGCAGCCACCATATACAGGAGCTCAGACTCAAGCAGGTCAGAGTGAAGGTAAAATAGAGCTTAGAGCACATGTGCGGAAAGGTACATGTGCAGAAACGTTTATTATGGCATTGTTGGTAACGGTGAAAAGCTTACGTGTGCATTCACGCTATGAACACGGTTGTAAAAATTTTTGATGTACTGACATAGTATACTTTTGGGTTAAAAATACCAAATAGAACAATGTCAGGTATGCTTCTGATTATTGAAAAGGAAAAAAAGCTAAAAATGTTTAAAGCATAATATTTAGGTGCTATTTTATTCCCTTCTCCCTTCCCCTCTTGCAACTGTGTATTATTTTTGTAATTTAAAAAATAGAGGTAAAGCATAACATTAGTTAAGTAGTTTTTTTGAAAGATAAATAGCCATTTATATTTTTGTGCATTTAGCAATATGTCTTTTGTGGAAAAAGCAATGTATTTTAAATCAAACTTTTCTTCTCTAAATGATGTGTTCTTGGATGAGCAGTTTAATCTGTCTGGGTTTTTATATTCTCCCACCGTAACTTGTGAAAATTGGACTAAATCAGTGGTTTTAAAAGAGGGTCTTTAGTCCTGAATGAAATAGAACTTAAAAGCTCAGTATTTAAAACAAGTAAGGGGTCACTGCCATTGTTGAAGGGGATTGAGGGGCCGCAAGCTCAGGACAGCAGACACTGAGGTGCCTCATTGAAACCCTTGGAGCGCTGCAGAACGTCGCCTCGGGGTTACTCATCTAGGGTTCCTTCTAGATGTTAAAATGTTATTTCTTTGAATTGCCCATGCTTGTTAGGCCCTTTAAAGCCCTATGTTTTACTTTAAAACAATCACCAGGTGGTGCTCTATTTGCGTAAAGGGGCCAGGTGGCATGACAGGATGTATTTTCAGCACGATAAGCAAGTGACTGAGTTTATTAATCACATTAAAACAAACAAACTCCCCAAAACAGTCTAAAATGAACCGAGCACTTTTGTAATAGATTTCTAATTATTCTGTGGTGGTACTTTTAGGTTTGTCCCATTGGATAAATGCTAGTGGTAGAGACTAGCAGGTGGCATTTTGCTGATAAATGAGTGGTTTGGGAAGAATTTCTTACTGCTAAAGCCTCTTCTCAACCAACTTTAGTCATAGTCTTTCCTTTGTACCAAGATGCAACTGCCAGAACTGGCATAAGCTAGAATTGAGGCAGATGGGTCTGAAACAGGGAGGAAGAAGCAGAGTTTGGATATGATGGGAGTTTAATGGCTATGTCAGATGAACTAACATCTGTTTTGAAAAAACAAAAAATCCCATTTTAAGCCGTGTATACTGTTGTAGGATGACAGCTGGAAGGGTAATTGTACCAAATAATGTTTGCTGTTCACTTATAAAGGAATGGGATTTAAGGTTCTGCTAACAGTATCTCAACTTATTCTATCAGGGGTTTGTTTTAATGGAAAATTTATTTTCAAATAGGTAAAACTTTAGTAATATAAAAGGATATACAGTGGAAATTAGAAAATGCTGTTTCCCACTTCTGACCCCCAGCAACCAAGTTCCCTTTTCTAGAGGCATCAGGTTGACACCATTTGGTGTGAATTGAATTTCTTTAGGGTGGCATTAATTGTATTCCTTCCTAAAGCCGTTACTTTTTAGTGTACGTTAAAACATTGTAATGTATATTGTAATGAAAAATTTGTACAGTTATTAATGTGACATCAGTCAGTAGATTAGCATTGTGGAGGTGAATCTCTAGATCAGTGTTGTCTAAAAGAAATACCATGGAAGCTACATGTAATTTAAAATTTTCTATTAGCCACATTAAAAAAGTTTTTTAATGGTAAAATTAATTTCCATTATACATTTTATTTAATCCGGTATATCCAGTGTATCAACATGTAATCATTATTAAAAAGTTATTAATGTTCTACATTCTGGTTTTCATACTGTATATTGGAAATCTGGGGTGTGACATCAATTTGAAACACTTCAAAACACGTACAGCATATCACAGTTAAGACTGGCCACATTTCAGGTGTTTTATTAGTGGTCATATGTGGCTAGTGCCTATTGGATAGCACAGCTCTAGATTAATGTATCAGTCATTTACAGATTCCCAAGATGAATTACAGGCTACTTTAATGAATGCTTTTTGACGTATGATATATAATGAGTCCCTGGCATCACCAGTTAGTTAGATCAACTGCTGGTTATAATTTCAGCAGAATAATCAACATAAAAATCTACTACTAATAATTAATAATAGCAATTTCTTAGAATAGAATATGAAATAATAATCTAAAATAAAGTAAATAATTCTCAGTTATTATTTAAATTCCATAAAAGGGACCTTGGATTTGTAAATTTTTTTCCCAAGGATTTTAGTCTTAATATGTTGTTCAGTTAAAAGGATCAACAAAATATTAAGCTTCATGAAAAGAAACAGAATGGACAGTATTATCCTTTTTCACCTAAGGCAGGTGCCTCTGTTACTGGAAAGCTATGTGCACTAGAGTAGTTGCCAAAAACATAATAAAAAAGTGGCAAGGATACAGAAAAGAGCACTAAAAGTCATCAAAGGCTAGGAAGTATTGCTGTTTGACAAGCTAAAAAGGTGACAAGGATATAATTGAAATCTGTAAATCATATGCCAATAAAATGGATAAGCTGAGTAGACTTTTAAAGTAGCTTTTATTATGTAAATTTTGAAACATGCAAAAGTAGAGATAGAATAATCAACTCTTCATGTTTCTGTCATGTGGCTTCAACACTTACTAATATTTTAGCATTCTTTTTTCATCTGTCTTGCCTCTTCCACTCCCCTCTTTTCACTCAGTTATTTTAGTATGCATGTCTAAATGATACTCTTTTCTTTTTAATGTAATCACCATATCATTATTATACATAACAATATTGTGATTCTTTTTTAAACTTTACTGAATATGGTTGATTTACAATGTTGTGTTAATTTCTGCTGTACAGCAGAGTGACTTAGTTATATGTATATGTATTCTTTTTCATATTCTTTTCCATGTGGTTTAAGTGATTCTTAATGTGAACACATTATATTTGAATTTCTGTAGTTGTCTCATAGTTACTTTATTACAGTTGGGGGCTTGTTCAAATTAGGAGTCTTACAACAAGGTTCACATTTTCCATTTGATTGTGTGTCTTTAAGTCTTTTTTTTTTTTTTAATAGCTGTCAACCCTACATGTTTCTAAAGTCAAAACTATGTATGTTAATTAACTATTGCTATGTTAACAATTTACGCCAAAACATAGATGCTTAAAACAACAAACAGTTATTATCTCACAGTTTCAGAATCAGGGATCTGGGAGACGCTTAGCTTGGTGGTTTTGGCTCAGGGTCTCATGAGCTTACAGCCTTCTGAAGCTTAACCTGCACTGAAGGATTCACTTCGAAGATGACTCCCTCACATGGTTGTTGGCAGGAGGCTTCATTTACTCACCGCATGGATCTCATAGGCTGCTTGGGTGACCTCATGACAGGCAGCTTCCACCAGAGTGAATGATCAAGACAGTAATAGGAGATGGCTGTCTTTCACGACGTGTCCTCAGAAATGTCATTGTCATTTCTGCAATATTCTAATGATATAGAGGTCAGCCCTATTCAGTGTGAGGGGACTACACAAGAGAGTGAATACTCATGTGTTTATTGCTTGGTCTTTGCTAATTTTTGTATTGTGGAGTTAATCTTTCTAATTTCTAAAAATATAAAGGATACCAGCCCCTTATCATATGCTATACATGTGCAGGAGTCATTGAGGGTCATCATAGAGGCTGGCTACCAATCTGTGTCACAAAGTTTAGTCCTAGAGGCCTCACCATTACTCTTTGCTTCATCCTATTCTCTTTCTCCCTAGGTAATATATTTTATTGCTTTTACTTTTTTCTACCATTGATTCTTTCTGAAAATATAATACACAAAACGTAGCTTATATATTTTTTTCCCTCAGATCATAGCTTACTCTAAACTCTGTTGGCACCTTGCTTTTTCACTTAATATATCCTGTAGCTCTCTCCTTCTTCAAGTATGTCAAGTTGTTCTTCATTGTTTACAACTGAACACAGACTTCTTAATTTTCAGAATACTGTGACAGAGAGTGAGAGTCCTGTTTTGGACTTGAATGAAGTGTATTTAAAATAAGTAAAAGAAATACTTTGTAGAGATAGTATTTAATCACAGGGTCGGCATTTTCACAATGAGTTCGAAGCAGATTAAGAAAAAAATAGAGCACGCACTTGCTTTAAGAATTGTTGTACCCTGTCATTTTTTTATTGAGGAAAATGATTAGGCTTTTTTGAGTGGGAGATCCTTAGGCTCGCTGGCAGCAGTCTACTACATGGAGCTTTAATCTCAGACTTTTCGATGATACTAAGTTAATGTTTATATTAAACAAGGTAACATGTACAAAACTCCTTTTAAGCTAACGCTCTAGAGTTATGCCCGGGTTCTGGTGATGGTTCTTACTAGCTGTGATGTATTGACCCCAGGTAAGTTGCTTAATCTTTCTGTACTGAAAAAAGGATTGCTAATGAGGTTGATTTTTTTTTTTCCCCCTATGTATTCATTGTGTGTTCTTTGCTCATTTTTGTATTGTAGAGTTAATCCTTCTGATTTCTAGGAATTAGAACCCACTGTCAAATGCTATGCATATTCCTCCCCTTTGATTATATTTCTGTACCAGATTCTGGCCACTTCTGTTCTAAAATTTAGTTATGAAATGCAATCTAGGATTAAGGCAGTACCTTCTAAAAGGTGGTTAACTTCTGTACTACCTTTTGTGCTATCGATAAATCTTGAACCATTAAGAAAGCATTTAAGAAACTTTTTGTCCGTTTTTGGTTGTATTTGGGAAGAGGATTAATAGCTTAAAAATAGTTAAGCAAATTTTATTTCTATCATAAAAAGCATACCACTGCTGGCTAGGAAATAATCTGGCTATCAATAAGGGCATAGCTCATTTAGTGCTGCAGTACGTAGAGCTGGGCACCCAGTCCAGTAGCGTGGGTTCTATCCTGGGATCGCAGCCTGTGAGCACTAGCTGCCTCCTGCATCTCAGTTTGAATGCCACTAGAAAATGCATTGACTTTTTTTTAGTCATTGTCTTTTTCCGCCAAAAGTATGCTATTTACCTGTTGTCTTTTGATTAACAGCAGGTAGTTTGAATATTTTTTAAAGACTCAGCAACATAAAGTTGTTTTAAAGATTTAAATACTAGCTAGAGTTTTTAAAAATTTAAATTCTAGCTAGATATTACAGTGCAAGTTTTATTGCTCTCTAGGCATTAGATCTAGCTAAATCCACCATTAGAACAACTGTAAAGTAATAGAGATGATAAGGACATGAACCAGTAAATTCTTACGTGTTTGGAAATCACAGGAGCTATTAATGGTATTTGCCCCTTTCCTCAAATTTTTATTTATTGATTTTTACTGAACATTAGTAGTACATATCTGTTGACAGTTGGGTTTGAAAACATTAGTTTTTCTGGAATTTCTGAAGTAACCACTCATGTTATTTGCTGCCGATTAAAGTTCTCTGTAGTTATTCCACAGCAGAGTGGCCACACTTGTTAAATTGTTCATTCTTCTCTTCTTCATAGACAGAGGGGAACAAACACATTCTTGTGTCTTGGTTCTCAGTGTGTTTATGTGTGTGAATGGGGGGAGAATTAAATGTGCTTTGAAAGCGTTTCTCTTCTGCTGCGTTAAACCTGCCTCTTTGCCTTGTCTTGTCTCTTTTAGGTCAGATGTACCAGCAGTACCCGCAGCAGGCTGGCTATGGCACTCAGCCACAGGTGCCCCCCCAGCCGACGCAGCAGTATGGTATTCAGTATGCAGGTGAGCGGGTGTCCAGAGGGAGCTGTCTCTGTACTCAAGAAACTTTAATTCTTTCCCCCTAATTCCTTGATTTGTTATAGTAGGTATTAAGTATTTACTTGGGGGGGGGGAATAACACTTGTTTTATTTATTTTTAAATATTTTGCATAAAAATTTTTACTGTAAATCACCATTTCAGTTTTCCAGTGGGCAGGTAAAACTTAAAATCATAGTAGATGATTCAGTAGTAACCTGTAGTATAAAAAAGTTTTTAATACGAAGTTACCTCCTACTGATGTGATGACTTACCTGCTGGGTGATGTAGAGCTACAAAAATGCAACATTTTTTCCTCCATTATATGTAACACATTATCCCAGTGTACTCTTAGTACCTGTAAAAGCATTAACAGTTCCCTCATGGAACTTTCCATGGAACATGGAAAGAGGTGGTCTTATTAAATAAGAACCAAATTAAGCTACACAGGTTTTTAAATCTCCCAAAAGTATGTAGGAATACCAAAAACAGGCCATAAAAGTAGAATTGTGTAAAACGTAATTCAGGCAACTAAGAACATAAAAATCTCTCAGTGTAGCTTTGAATACTGTGGTTATAATTCAGGTAGTTTTTACATTTGTTATATCTGAGAATTTTGTGTTCAACTCTTGTTTTACAGTCAAAGATTTAAATATCAAAATTTCAACTGTAATTTTAGAAAAGTAGTAAGATTAACTCTACAAAAATGAGCAAAGAACATGCAATAAACATGGGGGAAAACAGTCAACCTCATTAGCAATCCCTTGTGTACACATTATCTCATTTAATATAAACATTAACTTAGGTATCATCGAAAAGTCTGAGATTAAAGCTCCATATAGTAGACTGCTGCCAGTGAGCCTAAGGATCTCCCACTCAAAAAAGCCTAATCATTTTCCTCAGTAAAAATGACAGGGTACAACAATTCTTAAAGTAGGTGTGTGCTCTTTTTTTTCCCTTAAATCTGCTTGGAACTTATGGTGAAAACACCATCCCTGCAGTTATAAGTTTCAGAAACCATGTGGCCCCCAAAGCCTAGAATAGTTACTATCTGGTCCTTTACAGAAAAACGTTTGCTGACCCCCTGAATTAGACCATAAAATTCTACCATTGGAGTCTGACATATTTTAACACAAAGAACAATTTTTATTTGGATTGGATTTGCTGTGGAGTGATTTAACCTGTAACGGCTAGTTTTTAATTATATAAAATAGGTGGAATGAATTTGAACTTGGACTATAATATTGGGGGAAGGTTATTTTTAGGATGCAGTCCTTTAAAGCAAATCTGTGTTACAAATTATATAATTTGTAGAAATAATAGATATTAGAGTGGGAAAGACCTAGTTATCTAATCCAGGGGATTTCAGTCTTCACCATACTTCAGAATCACCTGGAGAGGTGTTTTTTGAAAGTTACAGGTGCCTGGGCTCTACTCCCAGCGATCTTGTTTTATTTGGTCGAGCATGGGACTCAGGCTTTTTTATTTTAAATGCTTTGCACGTCATTCTAAAGTGCAACCAGGGTTGGGGACCTCTGATCTTGTCCCACCCACTCATTTTATAAATGAGACAACTAGGGTTCAGAGAGTTGTGATGCATCAAAGGACATGCAGCCATTTAGTGGGGGAACCAGACCAGAACCCAGTATCCTTGACTTTGTAGTTAATGACTTCCCTATATCATTCTACATTCTCCAACCATGACCAGGGGTTGGCAGACTTTTCTGCCATAAAAAGCTAGATAGTAAATATTTTAGGCTTTGTGGACCATATGACTCCTTGTTCTTTAAAATTCATTTATTCAAAGAACCACAGAATTTCCATTTCTTGCCATTTCTGGCAATTTGCACCAAAGTTACTCATTTATTTTGTTTTTCAAGGGAGGGGGGATGGTGGTGGGAGGAGGAGAGTATATACATATAGAGGTATTGCTATATTATGGTCAAAGACTAGTAGGTTGCTAATGAAACAGCATCTTAGGCCCTTAGGGGTTATTCCCTCTCTTGAAAAATAGATATGGTTGTCCCCAGATGCTGTTAAGCCAGTTTAGATTTCACCTGCCAGGATGAGAAGACAGCTTTTTTTTTTTTGCTCACAATCTTAAGTTGAATAGATATTTTCAGTATAAAAACTGAGTCCTTCTGTTTCTCCAAAAACTTACAGTAAAAAAATTTTATGTAGAGGATAGGAGAAATTGTATGACATCAAGATTTCATCATGAATTGACTTTAGTTCAGTATTTAGATACTGCCATGAGTAAAATGCATTAGATATTTGATTTACTTATTAAAAATTAAGCTTGCTCTTAATGATTTTAGTCAGGGTCTTCACTGAGTAAAGTTTAGTTCTTTTCAAATTATTATCTCTGTATTTCTGATCCTGCTAGTCCTATTAACTTGAATTTGGGAGATATGGAAATAGTCAAGTAAATACTCTGCTTGGAGACTAAGTGGTGGTGGTAACATTGGACCATCTTTGACACTCTTGACACTTTGGCAGTTTCCCTCTGTGACCTTTTCCAGTTTTATTCATGGACTGTGTCAGAAAGGTTTCTTTCATGAGTAAATTTTGAACCCAGGTTCAAGGTGAGTTCAGAATATACTCAAATTCATTCAATCCTTTTTATTTTTATTTTTTTAAATGCAGGGTTGTACATATTTTAATAATTTTCTTATGTATCTGGTATTTAATGCTGACAGGATTCCAGTCATTGGAGAGGTTTCATTGCAAGTAGCTGCAGGTGTGTTTCATGGTAGAGATAAAAGTTTTTAGTGAAGCAGACCTTTTATTTTAAAAGACTTTACATCCTAGTAACTAATGAATATAGATGTTGATTTTTGTGGGGCAATATGATATGCTTTCTGTGTGTTACATTGTTACTGCTAAGCCAGAATTTTGAATTGTAAAGGCAAAAACCTTTACATCAGATACCAAATCTAAAAGAAAGATTTTAAGGATTGTGAAAATTGGCACTTAATGTTTATTCTTAAATGGCTTAGTTTTTATAGAGTGAATAAACCTTAAAGCATCTCATTAGCACAATAAGATGTATTTGTAGCACCATTGTTTCATTTAAAAATATTCATTCTCTACAAATAAAATGTGTTTTTATTTGGTACTGTTATTAAACAGGCCCCTCAGAACCAGGTTAATGACTAGCTTTTGCATTAATTCCTGCATTTATCATTTGAACATCTACTCTATACTGGGAGTTATGCTAGAACAGGAATTTGCTCTCAGGGATTATACAGTGTAGGAGGAGTTGAAGTAGAAGAAGTATACATAGTGGTTTTAATTTTAGAGGGTTTACAAAATTGTCTAGAAAGTGCTTCTTGGATACTATGTGGTCTTGAAATATAGACTCTGCTACTCTACTTGGTGCATAAATACTTAGGATTAAGTTTGTTAAATTTCTCATTTTTTTTGTCCATAACAGTAAGACTAATTCTCTGGAAATTGGTCACCAAAAGGAAAAATAAGATATGTACGTTTTGCCTTTTCAGCAGGCTACAGTCAGCAGACTGGACCCCAGCAACCTCAGCAGTTCCAGGGATATGGCCAGCAGCCAGCTTCCCAGGCACCGGCTCCTGCCTTCTCTGGTCAGCCTCAGCAACTTGCTGCTCAGCCGCCACAGCAGTACCAGGCGAGCAGTTACCCTCCACAGACCTACACTACCCAAACTTCTCAGCCCACTAATTACACTGTGGCCCCTGCCTCACAACCTGGAATGGCTCCAAGCCAACCCGGGGCCTATCAACCAAGACCAGGTTTCACTCCACCTCCTGGGAGTACCATGACCCCTCTTCCAAGTGGGTCTAACCCTTATGCACGTAGCCGTCCTCCCTTTGGTCAGGGCTATACCCAACCTGGACCAGGTTATCGATAAGGAGGCTCAGTTACACTGATGAATGTAGCTGCTAGCTGTTTGCCTCCCAAAAGACTCCAATACTACTCTTTTAATTTGTATTGAAGTTCACAAGTTTAAAAAGCAGAGCATTTTTTTATGATATCATTGTTGCTGTTAATTGAAAGTTAATTTGCTGGAAGAAAAAAGACCAAAATGAAAGTTTTTTTCCTCCCCTGCTTAAAATTGTAGCAGCTCCCTAGTTATTTTGGAACACTACTCTTACATGTGTGCAAAGTGATTGACTTTCTAGCTTGCCTTGTCCAGAGGATATTAAAATGCTAGGTTGAAGTTCAGCCATCTTACTTGGCTTTTTACTATTAACATGATGTACTAAAGTAGATCCCTTTGCGAAGACTAGATATTATGTATAAATGTAACAAACGTTGATAGGTTAATAAAGAAAGATGATTGAATCCATTAGTGGTCTTGTAATTTAATTTAGTCATTGACACTATATGTGTGTGTGTGTATATATATATATATATATATATATATATATATGAGAAAAAACACAAATCCTTATTGATGTTTTGGTCTTAAAATGAAGTATAGACCTTTTATCTTTTATGCCTTTCTTGTGAACTAGATTTCACAGGAAGATAGATTATATAATATTATTATATATAAATAAACACAATAGATTCAGTATTAAAAGATACAAGGGGGGGTTTGGTAGATCCTAAATAACTTGTGATTTTCCTTATAGAAATGAACCATTCAGAAATGAAGAACTCGGTCTTAAAAAAACTACATCTCTTTATTGCAGAGTTTATACTTGTTTGAAAAATATAAAATGAAGTATTGATAAAACTGAAGCATGGTGAAAGGTGGTAAGCACAGAAAGGTCCTTTAAGGATGAGGGCAACAATGCAGCATTCCCATCTCCCTCCCCAAATGAAGGAGAAAAATACTTTTTTTTTTTTTTTTTTTTTACATAAAAACGAGTCAGATTTTCATTACAGGTTGGGTTAGACAGAATTACGAAAACAGCCTCTGATACATTCATTCCCTAGAGATCTTCTGTGTAAAAATATAGTAAATATCCTATAAAATGGCAGGGATCTCATCATGCATTATCCTTTTGTGCTTAGACTTTACAGTCAGTCTCTGTATACAGCTTGATTAGAATTATATTAAAAACAGTAGGAACACAACTGCTTAAAGGGATAGTTTGACAAATAACATTCAGACATTGTAACATGTTTATGGGTAGAGAAAGAAAAAAATATGTATTTTGAAACGCTATATATAATTCTCAATTCTATTTATAACTGAAATGAAATTTACTGATTCAAACAAAATCTTTTCAATAGTTCGCAGATATTTGAGGAAATGTATACTGTCATGAATGGTTAACTATTTAAACGCTTCAGAAAAGATATTCAGCTGTTGCTAAAAAGTTGAAGTTTAAATAAACATGTGAATATTAGCACCTTTTTCCCCCAGATATATATGCTGAAGATAATTTGATCTAATAAGTTAAACCAAGTAGAGGTTTATGGAATTAACTCACCAGTAGGAAGAATACAGAATAATAGTAAGTATTTTTTAAAAAGTATATTAGTTTTTTGATGTTAATTTTGTTATAAAAGTATCTCAAAACATCATTACAACAGTGTGATAAATAATATACAAATGATCTCTTAAAATACCATGAATAGGGAGCCAGCTTCCCCAAAAATGTTATTCTGTTAATGTCAATATTTTGCTTTCTTTAAATGACTTTGTAAAACCTGATAAATATTCTTAGCAATCTTCCTAGTAAACATCTAATATTGCTATTAATTAGATTTTAAACTTTTATACATAGTAAACATAAGAGCTTTAAATGCATGTGACAAACACCATACTGTTTCCAATTATTTTTTGCCATGATGAAACAGAAGGCACTTCTGAACGTGATTGCAGCATCTACCATTTTCCAGGAATTGTGGTCCCACATTCATACCACTGGACATAATTGATTTGGGTGTGACCACCAATTTCTCCAAATTGGACGGGTTCCTGGCGAACTGCTCTGAAATAGCCTGAGAGAAAATAATTAATTTTAATAGCTGCTATGATATATTTTTGTCCTCAGTGCTCATAGGTTGAAGGGTGTCGTTGAATGCCTGAAGCTTACTCTAGGTGAAGCAGAGTATTTTAGAAAAAGGATAGTAAGAGAGGCCCTGGTGTCTTTCCTGAGGTGGTAATGGCTAGCTGAACATCAGGGACACTTGAAACTCCTTGACATCTGCCTTAATCTAGGATGGGATGGTTGGTAGTATTTGAGAGAGAAAGCTGAAAGGGGGCAGGAGTTGGAGGGGTTTCATGTTTTGTTTGAGTATAACTGACCAAGTTCAGTACACACTTTGACCTACGTAAAAGTGTACTTTCTGTACTTTACAGCCTAGTGATGGTCTATGAAGTTACCTGGTTAAAGGAGTGTTGTACTAAAATGTTAGGAAACAAAAGAAGGGTTGGTCTAAGATTGCTAGATTTCTCAGAACTAAAGTTTGATGAAATCTTCCTTCAAGGACCCTACACTAAGTGATTAAAGATTTTGCTGTGAATGTAAAATGTTACAGAAATAGACACAATTTACAGTACATTGTATATCCGGTTCCTGTGAGGCAGCAGTTTCAATTTTCTGATAATGAGTTCACAGATCTTATTAAGTCACCTTTTAGTGTGGTTGGTATTTTTAGTGCCAGTGACCAAAATGTGATGCTGAAAAGACTAGTCAAATAATTTTAAGTATTTAACAAGCCCCTCTTGGTAACTCCTGAGTAACATGGATGTGTAATTTACCCTTTCTTACCCTACCTGGACAGGGATTAAATTAATTTTCAGTCTTTTCAATTCTTACTAAACAGCTTGGTGCTAATGTGTCCGTAGCAAGTTACAGTGGTTAGTCATTTCTCAGCAGAATTTTTCTATTTTAATTGTATTTATAGAATTATTTATAAGGCAAGTAACATTCTTTTTTCCTTCTACAGTAGTAGTAAAGCTTTGAATTTCTTTAAAATTTTTTAAAAAGGAATAAAAAAAAAATGCCTGTGTGCTCGGTATGACAAAAACCGTAAAAGTAGTGCATGAATGATTTAAGCTGGGGAAATTAAGCTTCTTTTTTATAGCTGTTTTTAAGCTGCTCTTTTATAGCTGCTTTTGAAAATTCAGGTTTTCTTAAAGTAGAATGGATTTACATAAGATGTTCTGTAATTCCCCTCAGCTCTAAGGAAAAGAGTCTTAAGGAATGGGAGGAAAGTGAAGAAACTTCTATTAAAGTCTTCCTGTTAAGGTCTTATGTGGGAAGTCCTTTTTCCTAGGCAGATGGAGTAGTAGTACTACAGAATTATTTTTAAAGTGATTGATTTTCTCAGCTTGAATGTTTTTTGGGTTAATTTGTAAAAGCCTCTTACTTACGAGGAGGCTCAGAAAACATACCTTCTTTGGTGGGTAACTGGTCAGAAGAGAATTGCTGTCCTGTGCGTCCATCTAAAAATGAGTCTACGAACTGGCAGTGATCTTCTCCATGGCCTCTCTGATCACCTATGTTATAAAATTTTCCTGAAAAAACAAATTAAAAGGATCATGAAGTATTGCTGCCTTTGATATGGGAGGACTCTGAAATAATCAAATTGTTTCAAATAATCTGTCTTCCTTGTTCTTGTACTTCTCCCCCCTTCCTTTCCAGTTCGAGCCACCAGTGTTCCTTGATTGAACTATGGAATCGTCTCCCAGCTGGCGTCCCTGCTTTCACTCTTGCTTTTCCCTATTTTTCCTCCCCTCCTCCTTTCACAGATTAGTCTAGTCATCTTTTAAAAACGCAACTCAGATAGTGTTACGCCCCTCCATCAATCTCTCCAGCAGTCTTCTGTTATACTCAGAATAAAACCCGGGAGTCCTTACCTGGTTTCCTAGCTCCGCACGATTTCATGCTGCCTGATCTCCCCCTTACTAAGCCTCAGCCACACTAGTGGAACCGGCGAGGCATTTTCTGCTGCAGGTCTTTGTGCTTCTCTTCCCTCTACCTCTGGTTCTTTATCCCTCGATCTTTGCGTGGTTGGTTCCTTCTTATAGTTTTCTTCTCGGCACAAGTGCTACCTTTTGAGGGGGGTGCTTTTCCTAACCATTCTAACTAAAAGAGTTTTCATTCAGCCATTTTTTTCCTCCATTTTCATTCCATTCAGCCATTTTCTTTCACCCTTTTTTTTTCCTTCAGAGCACTATATGAAATTCTTATTTACATGTTCGCTTTCTGTCTCTCCCCGCTAGATTGTAAGCTACAAAGAGCAGGAACGTGTCTTATTTCCTGCTTTGTCCCCAGCACCTGGAACAATGTCTGAACAAAGCAGATAGTTCTGTTGAATGATTGAGCAAATGTCTACCTTTCTATGTTGGGCCAATCTTATTTAAAATTTTTACTGTATGAATATGAACCCACTGAGTCTGGAGCAAGGGGTTATAGCCCTTCTGGCTCAGTGTTTTAATCTTGCTCTTGTCTCTGACAGACTTAAAATCTTAAATACGTCATACTCCTTCCATGATTATTGTTAGATACACTCTTTTTACTACCAGTAGGCTTTTTATCCTGGGCTGGCTGTAACAAAATTGAGCTTGGATGTGACTAGTTTTTCTACATTCAGGTTTGCCACGATGGCACCGTTTCAGATTGCATTTTCATTATTTACCTTCTTACAGCATGTCTCAAATCCTAAGATTCCAATAACATCTTGCTCAAAAAGGAAACTTGTATTTACATCACACCTTCGTGTCTGGGACTGTCCATAGAAAAGGCTAAGTTACAGAATGCTGCAAAGCATTTCCTGAAGGATAATCCTCAAAACAGAACTGATGGCCGTGCTTACCTGTGAGGGAGTCACTCAGATAAATCTTGTATCTGAGAGAGTTGCACAGCTGCACCCCTACAAACTTTTTATACCACGTCCTTTTGACATACTGTTTGCCCTTACATTCTGAGTAAGAGTCTGAATTAAAGGGTCTTTCAGTCCAGATGGCATCTCTTCCTGCTGCATAAGGAAAGCACATGGTTTGAGTTTAGTATTTGACTTTCGGTCCTGAAGAGCTGTCTTAAAAGCTTTTAAAAAAGCAGTTTGCCAAGTTCATTGTCAACCTGCTGATAGCTGGTTTTCTCCAGTGCTAAATATTGGAGCCAAAAATATAGGAGTAAACCCCCAATTAAATTTCCATCAATGATGAGGTAAATCTTGGAGCAGTATGTGTCAGAGTTGACTAGCCTCTGCAGTGCTCAATGTAGAACAGCATCCCTTTAGGAGCAAATTTAGGTTTCTTTTTTTGCAGCATATTATACAATTTAAACAGTTGCTTTAATGTGACTTGTTATTAAAAGTGGAAGTGAGGGTCCTGTATCTTGACTTAATTATTAAACAGAAAAGTTGAGCTAGTCTGTTACAAGAATGGAAAGCAAGTTTTAAAATATTCAACTTGTTCCTGAAACAACATAGGCTGTCAATGTTACTGAATGTTTTAGGTAAGCATTCATACCTGATTGATATTCTAAGAAGACTAAATGGACTAAAGTGAAATCATGACTAAAATTCTACCATGCCCGTTTAGTTGAATCACTGTAGGAAAGCGTGTAGTTGTGTTCTCATCCAGGTAGGTACTTACCAGAAACTGGCTCACTCACTCTTGGGTCAGCTAAGGAGAAACAGCAAAGACAGAGTCAGAGGTTATTAGGTAAGTCCCAGTGTTCCAGTGACATAGTGAAGAAGATGGGTGCTTACAGTTGTTAAGGAATCTTGCAAAACGGTACACTCTTACTACAGTCCAAATTTGAAAATTGTATATTTTGTTTGGGGAATTGTTCTGCAGTGGAGAATCTCCTCCGCCACGTACTCAGCTGTATCTTTTATATGTGATTTGTGTAGTTACTAGTCTTCATTGCTGTTCTAGATTTTACTTCCATTTTAAAATCTTCCTCTTTTAGTTTCATAAAAAAAACTATTGATGATAAAATCACCAAGATGCCATGAACTGCATTTGGTGTAAAAAATTATACACTAATGCTGTGAGTACAGATGTATCTCATTAAGGAATTGAAACTTAGGCCAAATTAGAAAATTTCACGGCTGTTCATCATAAAAAACTCACATGAATTCCCTTTCTGGATGCTGTGGCTGAGCGTCTGATATTTTGATTATAGGCACAGATTCTAGGCATGGAGAGGAGCATTCATGCACTATTGAGTATAGACTGACTATATGCTTTTTTTCTTTTAAACTGATATGCCTAATGTTTTTCTGACATCAAGATAAATGAGGAAAAACCCAAGGGGTGTTTCCTTAAGGGTACCTTCATCAGTTTGCTTTTTCAAATGGATTTTTTTTTTAAATCAAATGCTTTACCCAGTGTTTAGCTAGGTTTCAAACAAGCTATGCAAAACATGGTGACCCTTTATATCCTTGTTAGGAATTACTGCTGATGTGATTACCTGATTCAGTACTGAATGCCACCGTGTTGCTGGGTGGGCCTTCACCAAGTGGGTTTTTGGGTTTCACCTGGAACTCATAGCTGTGTAGGGGGGAAAAGAAACAAACAGAAAACAGAAATAATGTTCTTAAGTGGTAGGAAACAAACAATTTTCTTGTCATACCGACATCCTTCCTGATTCTGTTTTGAAATCATCATGACAGTGAATGGACATATGTTCTAGAAGAAGCTTCAGGAAAGAAAAATTCCTTTAATTCTACTGTTCAAACAGCTTGTCTAATTGTTTTCTAGAAGAAAAGGGTTAAGTTAATAAAAAAGATTGTTGTCTTTTAAAAACTCCAAATTAATAGAAATAGCTGGGCAGGTTGCTAATGGACATACAGGAAAAGAGGTATGTGGTGGACCCAGGCTAATTCCAGTAACAAGAGCCTCAGTTTCCTTCAAATGTTTAGCTACTTCCTGGGAGCGCAGAATAAATTCCTTTTTATTCCTTATTATCCCAACCCTGGGTATAGCCATAGACTTAGGCAGTGTTCTTCATTGTGGGGTTTGAGCTACCCATGTCAGAATCACATGATAGAGCTACACTGGGGAAAGTTGGTTTAAAGTGCAGACTTCTTGTTCCATTCTAGCTACTGAATCCCTTTTTGAGGGGTTCCAGAGAGGTATTTATAATAAGTTCCTGAGGTGAATCCTGTGCCCACTGACATTTGAGAACTACTAGATAAGCTATGGGAACAGATGTACATGAAAATATTTTGTTGCAAGAAGTTCCTGGTTATATCTCCTGGAACTTGGGTCTTCTGTGGATCATAGGAAGCCACGATATATTCTGAGTAGGGGCATGGTAGTGTCCTTCTATAAACTAGATTTATATGGGCCAGGCCCTTAACCCTTTATGTTAAAAAAACAAAAGACAAAATAAGCCCATATCCCTTGCAGTTATGTTTGATTCTGTCCTTAAGAATTATGCACTAAATTACTATGCAATATTTGACAAATTTCATCCATAGAATACTCAAGCAGTGCAAACCCTTTTAAGTTCAAACAGTAAAGCTATTTGCTGTTTGTCTGAAACGAAGAGTTCCTTTCAGTAGCAGACTTAGCAGGAAAGTAATTTTGAATGTAAAACCAGCTTGAGTCAGCTGTAGAATTGATTGAGTTTCAAAATTGTGAAAGACTTTTGGGAGATAATTCCTGTTTTTAAAAAGTTTGTAATTGACTAAGAGTGCAAAACACAAAAAATACTTTAGAAAAAAGTGAAAAACAGAAGGATGACAGCTCTTAATTTGGTACAGAGGATACCAAGTGAGCAATAACAGAACTTTCTGGGGCTCAAGGAGTCAGATTTTTGACCATTGAGGTACTGCTGGAATCTATAAGGAAGACAGATTCTAGCATTACAATGTGAACATTTTTTGAGTTCCTACTATGTACCAGATACTACATAGGAAAAGTAATACACACAAACCCCAAGAGATAATTATTTTCCTATTTTTCAGTTAAGAGCAATGACGCTTTTAACCATTGTACTCTTATTGTCTTTGCTTTTCCAAACTTTGTGATATGCGGATTAAAACATGCAGGGTTTTCATTTATTTATTTTAAAAACTTTTTAACATCTTTATTGGAGTACAATGTTGTGTTAGTTTCTGCTTTATAACAAAGTGAATCAGCTATACGTATACATAGGTCCCCATATCTCCTCTGCATCTTTATTCCTGTCCTGCCCCTAAGTTCTTCAGAACCTTTTTGTTTTAGATTCCATATATATGTGTTAGCATATGGTATTTGTTTTTCTGTTTGAGTTACTTCACTCTGTATGACAGGCTAGGTCTGCGTCTTTATTCCTGTCCTGCCCCTAAGTTCTTCAGAACCTTTTTTTTTTTTTTAGATTCCATATATATGTGTCAGCATATGGTATTTGTTCTTCTTTTTCTGAGTTACTTCACTCTGTATGACAGACTAGGCCCATCCACCTCACTACAAATAACTCAATTTCGTTTCTTTTTAGGGCTCAGTAATATTCCATTGTATATATGTGCCACATCTTCTTTATCCATTCATATGTCGATGGACACTTAGGTTGCTTCCATGTCCTGGCTATTGTAAATAGTGCTGCAGTGAATATTGTGGTACATGACTTTTTGAATTATGGTTTTCTCAGGGTATATGCCCATTAGTGGGACTGTTGGGTTGTATGGTAGTTCTATTTTTAGTTTTTTAAGGAACCTCCATACTGTTCTCCATAGTGGCGGTATCACTTTACATTCCCACCAACAGTGCAAGAGGGTTTCTTTTTCTCCATACCCTCTCCAGCATTTATTGCTCATAGATTTTTTTTTAATTAATTTATTTTTGGCTGTGTTGGGTCTTCGTTTCTGTGCGAGGGCTTTCTCTAGTTGCGGCAAGCGGGGGCCACTCTTCATCGCGGTGCGCGGGCCTCTCACTGTCGTGGCCTCTCTTGTTGCAGAGCACAGGCTCCAGACGCGCAGGCTCAGTAGTTGTGGCTCATGGGCCTAGTTGCTCTGCGGCATGTGGGATCTTCCCAGACCAGGGCTTGAACCCGTCTCCCCTGCATTGGCAGGCAGATTCTCAACCACTGCGCCATCAGGGAAGCCCTGTTTGTAGGTTTTTTGATGATGGCCATTCTGACCAGTGTGTGGTGATACCTCATTGTGGTTTTGATTTGCATTTCCCTAGTGATGTTGAGCATCCTTTCATGTTTATTGGCAGTCTGTATATCTTCTTTGGAGAAATGTCTATTTAGGTCTTCTGCCCATTTTTGGATTGGGTTTTTTTTTTGATATTGAGCTGCATGAGCTGCTTGTAAATTTTAGAGATTAATCCTTTGTCAGTTGCTTCGTTTGCAAATATTTTCTCCCATTCTGAGGGTTGTCTTTTGGTCTTGTTTATGGTTTCCTTTGCTGTGCAAAAGCTTTTAAGTTTCACTGGGTCCCATTTGTGTATTTTTGTTTTTGTTTCCATTTCTCTAGGAGGTAGGTCAAAAAGGACCTTGCTGTGATTTATGTCATAGAATTAAAACATTCAGGGTTTTTAGAGTGAAAAACTGCACATGAAAGCATTTTGTAAACTAATCAACTGGTAGAAAGTGCCATTATCCTTTGCAGTAAGACTGCT
The DNA here is from genome assembly GCF_059928025.1 of Delphinapterus leucas. Classification (NCBI taxonomy): domain Eukaryota; kingdom Metazoa; phylum Chordata; class Mammalia; order Artiodactyla; family Monodontidae; genus Delphinapterus; species Delphinapterus leucas. Next base: position 48,356,658 of record NC_143132.1, read on the forward strand.
GATATAAAGCCACCCATCTCACTCATTTAAATAAATTGCACATACATGGGGTGCTCTGGCATAGAATATTTTCCACAGATTAAATTCTAGCTCAGAGGCCTGATGAACTTATTAAAAAAAAAAATGGTGAACTGAAAGTGGAAAAAGAAATCACAGGCACCTGGACTTGGATTCAAGCAGGCAATGCATTCCACACTCCAGGCCATTGCCAAAAAGCTCTGTGCTTTGGCCAAGTCTGATTGCTGAAATTATTTCCATGTCTTTTTATTTCACAGTTATTTACACTTCAGCTATATTTGTAGAATGGCCACAAATATTGATAAGCTACTTTGGGGGATTGTTTTTTGGTTTTTTCCCCAGTGTTTTATGATACTTGACAAGTTTTGAAGAAATCATTTTAAATTAATTAACTGCATGAGAACTAAAAGGCACATATTTTTGGCTGATTAAACAGAAAATATATAACAGAATATATTTTAAAAGGCAAAATCTTTCCCAAGAAGCACATTTTATCACAAGATTTACGACACTGTAGGTAGAAGAGAGTAATGTCTCAGAGAAAATATTGATTATACATAGGGAATAAGCATAGGATTTTAGCTGTGCAAAAATCCCATAGAGGAGAAGAAAGTTATTTAAAATAAAAAGTGCAGAATAAATAAAACTTCAAATAAAATGTTTGGAAAATAAAGTTAAGGAAATTTTACAAATACTAGAAAAAAAGTTGAAAAATGAGAGAAAATATGGAAATGAGCAGATTTTTTCAGGGAATATAAAACTAGTAGGTTCTAGAAGAGAGAGGAGTGGAAAAGGAGGGTAGAAGATTATCTTAGAAAGTTTTTAAGTGATTTCCCAGAATTGAAAAACATGGGTTTCTAGATTTAAAAGGCCTAATATTTGCCCAGCAAGGTGAAAAAAGACTAAAGCAAACAAATTGCAAAATTTCAGGGTACTGGGATAAAGACAAGATCTTAAACGTTTCTGAGAAGAAAATAGGTCCTATTCAAAGGATGCAGAACCAGAATGACGTGACATCTCAGCAGCTCTAGAAGTTAGAAAATAATGGAACAATGCTTTCAAGCGTTCATTTTATCCTACAATCTATGTTTGGCTAAACAACAGTATCAGAATAAAACATAGATATTTTCAGACACGTAAGAACTCAAAAATATTATCTTCCATAACCTTTCTTCAAGATGTGTTTCTCAAGAAATTCCAGAAAGCGAGTAAACAAGGAAGACATGGGATATAGGAATTAGGGGGATTCAACAGAGGAGAGAGGCAAAAGATGATGGTGAGGGCTTCCAGGAGATGTTGCCATAAACAAACACAGGTAACAAATAGATGACTTGAGCACTTGACCGTTTGGAGAAATAGTCAGTCTAGACATATGGATTTAATTAACAGAAGAAATAGCTAAAATAATTGGGAATGAGAGAGGCAGGACTAAGGTGGTAACATAGGAAGCTCCTGAGCTCTCCTCCCCTCACAGACACATTGAATGCACAGCTGCACATAGAGCAGTTCCCTCTGAAAGAGGTCCAGAAACTAGCTGAGCAACTCCTGTGCATTGGGGAAATGAGAGAATACCCCCATCAAAATGGGTAGCAAAGGCTGAGACACACTTGACATAAATCCCATCCCTGACACAGCACCATATAATCAGGAGGGAATCCCCAACTCCCAACTTCTTCCTGAGGAGCAAAGGGTTTGTAATCCACATCTGCATCCCAGCTTTTAAGACTCTTACCTGAGGGATGGGTCCCCTAAACATCCAGCTCTGAAAGCCAGTTGGGCTTGTGTTTATGAGACCCATAAGGATATAGCAAATCCACTTCTTCACAAGTGCATGAGCACTCACTATGGCAGAGCAAAAGGGCACAATCACCTACCTCAATATTTCTCTGAAAGGTGTGTGTTTATCTGCCAGTGTTTAAAGCTGCAACCTGAGGGTCAGGATTTTAATTTAGCAAGCTCTGGGGGCTGTGAGCCTCCCTGGAGACCAGGGGAGCCATTGGATGCTCTCCCACCTTCTCTCTCCAGCCTGCTCAAAGTTGCTAGTATCTGCCTGGAAGGAGGTTGTAAACATGTCTGTGCCCTAGTTTTTACAGCTTCCATCCAAAGGGATGCGTCCTTGGATCACCTGGCTCTGATAGCCAATGTGTTACTTAGCCATTCATGAGTCCCACAGGACTGTGGCAAAGAAGCAGTTTTTAACTAGCTGCCCCCCAGGGCTCAGCACAGAGGAAGCAGGCAAAAATGCCCATCTTCCTATCTTTCCCTGAAAGGGTTATATGCATCTTTTAAAAGCTGACACCTGAGGGTGAAGCTTTTAGTTTTAGCACATGTTTAGGGGTTGTCTGTGATCCTCCCCAGCAACAGGGAAGTTGGCATACACCTTCCCTGCCCTCTTCCTTCAGCCTGCTACAACAATAAAACCAAGCCACTAGTATTTCCCTGGAAGGGGCTTTTACAAATGGCTGACACCCCAGCTTTTGCAGCTGCTGCCCAAGGAATAGGTCTCCATATTGCCTGTCTCTGAGAGCCAGTGGACTTGTGTTCACAAATTCCACAGGACTAGCAAACAAAAAGCAGTTTTTAATAGATGCAGGAACACACTTCCCTACCCTATCTCCCTGCCCTAACTATATCCTGGGCCCAGCAGGCAAAAACAGCCATCTCCTAGTGTTTCCCTTGAGAAATGTAATATTTCCTGCCATGTCAGTAAACAAAGGATGTCACAGTCATCAGCAATTGCAGCCCTCCAATGTGAGCCCTGAGGGAACTCAGGAAGGAAAGAATACCTGCCATCTAGCAGCCATCAGACTGCAGCCACTCCCTACAGTGAGCCCTGAGGAAACTCAGGATGTAAAAACACTGGCCCCAGATAGCTGAGGTGCATATCAAAGGAATGATTTCAGTAAGCCTAGACTCTTGCATCTTCCCATACAAAGAAAAGTGCTAAATTCCTTAACTTGGGATATCTGGTTTTCTTTAACAGTAATCTTTTGATGTTCTGACTACCTGCTCTTTGTTGCAAAACTATCCTGGTTCCCCCCCTTGCCTCTGCAGAGCAGTTCTCCCAGGGTTACTTGAGATGCTGCCTCCCAGGCTTGAAGTCCTAAAAACACCCACCAAATAAAATATAACTCTCAACTTTTAGGTTGTGAATATTTTTTAAGTCAACACCCTGGAAGCGGCTTAACTACATAATTTCCCACCTGCTGCCTAGGGCCCAGCTTATAATCAGCCTGCATGTAGATGCTGACCGTGTTCCTCGCCTTTGGGACACTCATGAGTTTTGGCATACCCCCAGCTACCAGGAGCCACTAAGAACAAAGAAAGTTGCTTGGACAATCTTAGAGGTTTGAGAAACAACTACGAGCTCAGGTTGGGCTGATTCAAGAGGTTCATTTCCTACCTGAGACCATTCTATTGAGACTGGGAGAGGCAGCTGTTTTATCTAATGTGCAGAAACCAAACAGAGAATCAAGGAAAATGAAGAAACAAGAATATGTTCCAAGCAAAAGGAAAAGAAAAATCTCCAGAAACAGATCTTAATGAAATGGACAAGTGATTTACCCGATAAAGAGTTCAACATAAGTCATTAAGATGCTTACCAAGGTCAGGAGAACAATGCGTAAACAACGTACAAAGGGATAGAAAATATAAAAAAGTGCCAAACCAGAAAACACAGAGTTAAGAATATAATAATTGACCTGAAAACTTCATTAGAGGAGTTCAACAGCAGACTAGATGAGTGGAAGAAATGGTCAGTGGATGCACAGATGGGGCAGTGAAATTCATCCAATCAGAGGAGCAATGAAAAAGCTTAAGAGATGTGTGGGACACCATCAAGTGGATCAAGATATGCATTATATGAGTCCCAGAACGAGGAGAGGGAAAGAAAGGGGGTAGAAAGCTTATTCAAAGAAATAACAGCTGAAAACTTTCCTAACCAGGGTAAAGAAACAGACATCCAGATACAGGAAGGCCAGAGAGTTCCAAATGGAATCCAAAGAGGTCCACACCATGAGAACCACATTAATTTTAAGAGATCCACATTAATGATAATAAAATTGTCAATAGTTAAAGACAAGGAAAGAATCTTAAAAGCAGCAGGGGAAAAACAACTTGTTATGTACAAGGGAGCTCCCATAGCAATATCAGCAGATTTTTCAGCAGAAACTTTCAGGCCAGAAGGGACCAGCAGATATATTCAAAGTGCTGAAACTAAAAAAAAAAAGAAAAAATTCTCAGCAAAGTTGCTCTTCAGAATTGAAGGCAAGATAAAGTTTCCCAGACAAACAAAAGCTGAAAGAGTTCATCACCACTACATCAGCCTTATAAGAAATGTTAAAGAGAGTTCTTCAAACAGAAACAAAAGGATGCTAATTAGTAACAGGAAAACGAGAAAGTATAAAACTCAATGGTAAAAGTAAATACACAGTTACATTCGGAATACTCTAATGTTGAAATTGTCATGGGTAAATCACTTCTAACTCTAATATGAGAGTTAAAAGACAAAAATATTACAATAACTAACTATAATAATTTGTTAATGGGTATACAGTGTAAAAGTGTAAATTGTGGGGCTTCCCTGGTGGCACAGTGGTTGAGAGTCCGCCTGCTGATGCAGGGGATACAGGTTCGTTCCCTGGTCCAGGAGGATCCCCATGCCGCAGAGCGGCTGGGCCCGTGAGCCATGGCTGCTGAGCCTGCGCATCCGGAGCCTGTGCTCTGCAACGGGAGAGGCCACAACAGTGAGAGGCCCGCGTACCGCAAAAAAAAAAAAAAGTAAATTGTGGCATAAAAACAAAACGTGGAGAGAAGAGTGTAAAAAAGTAGAGCTTTTGTGTGTTTGAAGTTGTCATCAACTTAAAATAGACATATGACGTTTTATGTAAACCTCATGGTAACTACAAAGTAATAACCAATGATCGATATACACACAAAAAAAAGAGAACGGAATCACAGCATAACACTACAGAAATTCATCAAATCACAAAGGAAGAGAGGAAGAGAGGAGCAAAGGAATTATAAAACAACCAGAAAATAATGAAAAAAATAGCAATAGTAAGTCCATATCTATCAGTAATTATTTTAAATGTAAATGGACCAAACTCTAATTAAAAGACAGAGTGGCTGAATGGATTAAAAAACCAAGACCCATCTAATTCTCCTAAAAGAGACTGACTTCACCTTTAAGGACACACATAGACTGAAAAAGAAGGGATGGAAAAGATATTCCATGCAAATGGAAACCAAAAGACAGCAGGGATACCTATATTTATAAAAGACAAAATAGACTTTAAGCCAAAGATTGTGATAGGACACAAAGAAGGTCATTATATAATGATAAAGGGGTCAGTTCATCAAGAGGATATAACATCTGTAAACATGTACACAACATAGGAGGGCCTTAGTATATAAAGCAAATATTAACAGATCGGTGGAAGAAATAGCACTACAGTAATAACAGGGAACTTCAATGCCATGCTTTCAACAATGTATATATAGAACACCCATACAGAAAATTAATAAGGAGACACTGGACTTAACATAATGTTAAAGCAGATGGACCTAAAGGACATATAAAGAACATTCCATCCAACAGCAACAGAATACACTTTCTTCTGAAGAGCACATGAAACTTTCTTCAGGATAAGTCATCTGTTAGGCTGCAAAACAAGCCTCAATAAATTTAAGAAAATGGAAATCATATAAAGTGTATTTTCTAACCACAATGGTAAGAAAATAGAAATCAGTTAAAAGAAGAAATTGGAAATTTCACAAATATGTGGAGATTAAACAACAAACTGAACAACGAATGGGTCAAAGAAAAAAAATCAAGAGTAATCAAAATATATCTTGAGCCAAAGGAAAATGAAAAGACAACATACCAAAATTTTGGAATGCCTCAAAAGCAATTCCAAGAGGGAAATTTATAGAAATAAATGCCTACATTAAGAAAAAGTAAGATATCAAATAAGCACCCTAATTTTACACCTCAAGGAATAAGAAAAAGAAGAAAAAACTAAGCCCAAAGTTAGTAGAAGGAAGGAAATAACAAAGATCAGAGCAGAAGTAAAAGAAATAGGGACCAAAAAACAATACAAAGATCAACAAAACTAAGAGCTGTTTTTTCATAAAGATAAATAAAACTGACAAACCTTTAGCTACAGTAACTAAGAAAAAGAGCTCAAATAAAATTAGAAAATCAGAAATAAAAGGAGACATAACAACTGGTGCTACAGAAATACAAGGGATCATAAGAGACTACTATGAACAATTATACACCAACAGATTGGATAACCTAGAAAAATGTATAAATTCTTAGAAACATACAACCTACCAAGACTAAATCATGAAGAAATAGATAATTTGAATAGACTTAATTACTAGGAAGGAGATTGAGTCAGTAATCAAAAACTTCCCAACAAACAAAAGCCCAGGACCAGATGGGTTTACCAGTGAATTCTAGCAAACATTTAAAGAAGAATTAACACCAATCCTTCTCAAAGTCTTCCTATAAATTGAAGGGGAGGGGGGAACTCCCAAACTCATTTTCTGAGGCCAGCATTACGCTGATACCAAAGCAGACAAGGACACTACAAGAAAAGAAAATTATAATCCAATATTCCTGATGAAACATAGATGCAAAAATCCTCAACAAAATATTAGCAAACTGAGTTCAACAATACATTAGAAGGATCATAAACCATGATCAAGTGGGATTCATTCCAAGAATGCAAAGATGGTTCAACAGCCACAAATCAATCAATGTGATATACCATATTAACAAAATGAGGAATAAAAATCTATATAACCTATATGAACTCAATAGATTCAGAAAAAGCATTTGACAAAATTCAGCATTCTTTCTTGATAAAAACTCAACAAACTTGGTACAGAGGAAATGTACCTCAACATAATAAAGGCTTATATGACAAGCCCATTGAGCAAACATCATACTCAATGATGAAATGCTGGAAGCTTTTCCTCTAAGATCAGGAACAAGACAAGAATGCGCACTCTCACCACTTTTATTCAACATAGCACTGGAAGCTATTAGTCAAGAGAAGGAAATTAAAAGATGCCCAGATTGGAAAGGAAGAAGTAAACCTTCTATTTGCAGATGATGACATGACATTATATATAGAAAACCCTAAACGCTCCACCAAAAAGCTGCTAGAACTAATACATTTGGTAAAGTTGCAGGATACAATATTAATATATAGAAATCTGTTGGTTTTCTATATACCGAAAACAAACTATCAGAGAAATTAAGCAAACAATTTACATTTACAATAGCCTCAAAATTTACAATAGCCTCGAAAATAATAAAATACTTAGGAATAATTTTAAGGAGATGAAAGATCTGTACACTAAAACCTTTAAGACATTGATGAAAGAAATTGAAGAAACAACAAATAAAATGAAAGATATTCCACATTCATGGATTGAAAGGATTAATATTGTTAAACTGTCAGTACTACCCCAAGTGATCTACAGTTTCAATGCAATCCATATCAAAATTCCAATGGCAATTTTCACAGAAATAGACAAAACATTTCTAAGACTCATATGGAATCACAAAAAGACCCTAAGTAGGCAAAGCTGGAGGCCTCACATGTCCTGATTTCAAACTATATTACAAAGCAATAATAATCAAAACAGTATGGTATGGGCATAAAAAAAGACACATAGATCAATGGAACAGAATAGAGAGCCCATACATAAACCTACATGTATATGGTCAATTAATTTATGACAAAGGAGCCAAGGATTCACAACGGGGAAAGGCTATTCCCTTGAATAAATGGTGTTGGGAAAACTGGATAGCCACATGCAAAAGAATGAAGCTGGACTCCTATTGTATACCATACCTAAAAATCAACTCAAAATGGTTCAAAGACTTGAACACGAAACCTGAAATCGTAAAACTCCTCAAAGAAAAAATAGGTGATAAGCTCCTTGATATCAGTCTTGGCAATAATTTTTGGATCTGACTCCAAAAGCAAAGGCAACAAAAGCAAAAATAAATAAGTGGGACTACATCAAACTGAAAATCTTCTGCACAGCAAAAGGAAACATCAACAAAATGAAAAGGCAACCTATAGAACGGGAGAAAATATTTGCAAATCATATATCTGATGAGTGGTTAATATCCAAAATATATAAAGAACTCACAGAACTCAATAGCAAAAAAGCAAATAACCCAATTAAGAAATGGGCAAAGGACCTGAAAAGACACTTTTCAAAAGAAGACATACAAATAGCCAATAGGTACATGAAAGAATGCTCAACATCATTAATCATCAGAGAAATGGAAATCAAAACCCCAATGAGATATTACCTCACACCTGTTAGGATGTCTATTATCCAAAAGACAAGAGATAGCAAATGCTGGTGTGAGGATGTGGAGTAAAGGGAACCCTTGTGCACTGCTGGTAGGAATGTAAGCTGGCACAGTCACTCTGGGGAACAATATGGAGGTTCCTCAAGAAATTAAAAATAGAACTACCATATGACCCAGTAATCCCACCTCTGGGTGTATATCCAAGGAAATGAAATCATTATCTTGAAAAGGTATCTGTACTCCCATGTTCATAGCAGCATTATTCACTCTAGGCAAGGTATGGAAACAACTTAAGTGTCCATTGATAGAAGAATCGATAAAGAAATTATGATGTGTATACACACACACACACACACACACATACATACAGTTGACCCTTGAACAATGTGGAGGGTTACAGGTGCCAACCCCCCAAGCAGGTGAAAATCTGAGTATTGCTATCTCTGCCTCAAAAATGGAGGAATTAATAAATGACTCACCCAAGGGCAAGAAGCTGAAATAGTTTGGATAGAATCAGGACTCAAACCCTAATTCTTTTGATTCTGCATATTATGATCTCTAATCAAACACAAACTTTAGTCAAAGATCTGTAAAATGAAAATATAGGTACTGTATTTATTGAAAAAAATCCACATGTAAGTGGACCCATGCAGTTCAAACCTATGTTGTGCAAGGGTCAACTGTATGTATGTATGTGTATACACACACACACAATGGAGTGTTATTCAGCCTTAAAAATGAAGTAAATCCTGTCATTTGCGATAACATGAATGAAACTGGAGGGCATTATGCTAAGTGAAATAAGCCAGGCAGAGAAAGACAAAGAGTTCATGGTATCACTTATATGTGGATCTTTAAAAAAAAACGTCAAACTCATAGAAACGGAGAGAGTAGAAAAGTGACTGCAAGGGCTGGGGTAAATAGACGCTGGTAAAAGGGTACCAACTTCAGTTGTAAGATGAATAGGATCTGAGGAGCTAATGAATAACATGGTGACTATAGTTGAAACACTGTACTGTATAATTGAAATTTGCCAAGAGATTATAATTTAAATGTTCTCACCAATTAAAAAATAGTAAATATATGATGTAATAGATATATTAATTCAGGGGGAATCCTTTCATAATGTATATGTATATCAAGTCACGTTGTACGCTTTAAGTATCTTATAATTTTTTTCATCAATTATACCTTAATAAAGCTGAAAAAAGAAGAAAATTATTGAAAATTGTTGCTTCTGGCAAATGGAATTTAGGAATAGGAACGAACTGCTTTGTAGTATTTGAGCTTTAAAACCATGTACATGTTCTTCTGATAAAAATGAAAATTAAATTTAAAAAGCTATTTCTAAGACCTACTTCATCAAAATGAATATCTAGGTGGAGTACAGCCCAGGTGACAGCTGCAGTCAAGCCTTTGGGTCTTGTAGAGGACAAGCCAAATGAATAACACCCCTGGCAGAAGCCATGCCTGGTTTTGCCCAGATAGGTATGGATCCAAACAAAAACAATTTTCCCGACTGCCCTATCAGAAAGCAGCATGGCTCTGTGGTTAAGGCCATGGGTTTTGGAGCCAGAAAGAGTTGGGTTCACAGCTGCACTAATGTGTAACTTTAAGGTAAGTAACTTAATCTCTCTGAGCCTCAATTTCCTCAAGTATAAAGATGAGGATAATAATGGTATTTGTGAGGATACTATCAATTATAGTAATTATAACCTCATAAGGGTATAAAAGTATCTGTGAGTTTCTTATGAGGATTAAATGAGATGATACATGTAAAAGCAAGGTACCAGGCACATAGTAAGTCATTATAAATATTCTCTAGTATTATATCTCTAAAAAATTATTTTAAAGGTGCTTCTATTCTTGGGGAATTTGACACACACTGCCATAGAACTCTCAAGGCAGAACTGTTCTATGTCCACATACTTGCTTTTGTGTTTGTAAAGGTTATAAGAAGGGCATCTGTGGTTCATGGGCAAAACTGACAGAGATAGGGAAGCTCCAACCTGTGGGATCTAGCCTGAGGTAAACCTCCAGGTCTGGCTAGGGCAGACACTTCTCCCCGCCTCCCCTTCCTTTGCTCCTCCCTATAACGATTTTCCTCTATTTTTACCCATAACATACAGCTGAAGTATAGTTTTCATTACTTGATAAACTTAACAAAAGCTCATAAACCTCAGGCAACCACTTTTTATATAGAAAGGCCCCCCCGTAGCTCTTTGTTGGTTTGAATTGTTTTGTTAGCTGATTGGCCCCTAGTGTCATCTTGAAATATTTGGGCCCCATTCAGGTTGGTTTTCAGTCAGAGGGAAAGAAAGGGAAGAGGGGAAAAAGAAAAAATAAAAAAAGAGTAAAGAGCAGTGGGATAGGGAAATCAAATCAGTCAGTTCTCCAAGGACACTGCAGGGTTATGGAAAGCATTTCTGGATACCTGCCATGTGCAGGCATTGTGCTGGCCTGGGAATACAGATGAGAAGCAAAGGGCAGAGCTGCGGAGATACTTCGAGGACAAAATAAGCCTAAATCGGACAGAAGAGAGAGGAGCCGGGCATCAGCAGGCATCAGGGATAATTAATTAGCTGCCCAGTAGGTCCTTAGGGACATTTCTTTTCTCTCCCATTTCTGTGGGGGGACACACAAATTCCAGATCTGGGCTGCACTCTAATTCTGTAGTGTTGCTATGAGTATCTCGCACCCCCTCCCTAGATACTGAGGAGCTCAAAGTGAAAAGGAATAAAAAGCAGCAGCATAGCACAGGGAGATCAGCTCGATGCTATGACCACCTAGAGGGGTGGGATACGGAGGGTGGGAGGGAGACGCAAGAGGGAGGGGTTATGGGGACATAGGTATACATAGAGCTGATTCACTTTGTTATACAGCAGAAGCTAACACAACAATGTAAGGCAATTATACTCCAATAAAGATGTTAAAAGAAAAGAATATGGCGATATGAAAAGAAGAATTGCTCTTTTTAGAGACTAGTGGAGTTCCGTGCTCTTAGCTGTTCTTCTGCCTGATGAAAAGTTGCAAACCTGAGCAATCAACTCAATTTCTTCCTTCTTTAATGAGGAAGCAATTATTCTGCTGCTGCTCAGACCTACAATAAAACTAAATAAAATGCCCAATGCTCTGGCAGCTTATTTTATTCCTTTCTACAAAGCCGATGAGAAGAGATATTGTAAGTTAATACAGACTGCAGAGACCAGAATTTCACAAAAACCATATGAATAAGGGCATAATGGCCATTCCACATACCTGGTTTGTTCAATCAGATTTACAGTATACAAGAAGTTGCTGCCTCTATTCCAGTTTATTTTTAGTGCCAAGGTTTTATTAAGTCAAACAACATAAACCAACGGTCCCAAACTATCTTTGCTGTCAGCTACAGGAAACTTTGGTAGGTTTTAGTCTTAGAGGAAGAACTGTTCTCCAGAATCCTCCTAAACCACAGACAACAGTTGAAGTACTTGAGCAGGTTAAGTAAACTTGATTTATCTTAATTCTCAGACAGAGTGCCTTTTCCATAGGAAATCGCTAGACCACATGTATGTCTAGCACACAAAGTGGATTCTTCAGTTTTTTAGCCAAGCAAGGAGACACATGGTCTCAAAAAATTTGTCTGAAAACAAATCACAGACCACAGACATCGATTCAAAGCAAAAATGGTTTAACAGGACAATTCTACTTGCTGTAAGATGGACCTAGGTTTTGGTTTTATTTTCAGTTCCAGTTTTCCCACTGATTCTGTGCATGGCTTCAGATAGCATAAGATTACATCATTTTAGAGCTGGGAGAGATTTCAAGATCAATTAGTCCACACTTTGTGTCCTTTTAAGCAGTGGTGCAACACAATTTTTTAAGCCATATACTTTATCATTTCTTCCATTCACAGAACTAAATATAATCATAGTGGCCTTTGCAAACAAAGTAGTTGGCTCCGGACAGGAGAGGCTCTTCTTAATATTTTTCTTTTAGTTCAACAAGAGCCACACAATGAGGTTTCATGGGGAAAAAAATTAAGTGGAAAATAAATATTGGAGAGTGGCCTAGATGGGTACTGATTCAGTGGACACTAACATCTCTACATTTTCTTTGTATTTTAGGGGCGGGGGTGAGAGAGGGATCCTCCAAAGAATGTGATAGAGTTGTGCCACAGCCTCTTGCCTCTGTTAACAGATCTCCTGCTTCACCTGACTAAAACAGCTCTGGCTGCCCACAAACAGCCCCTCTTCCCTGCGTACATCTATCACCCCAGCTGCAAGAAGCCGTCAGCAAGGCCGGGCCTGTCCCTGCTGTGCCGCCCTGGGAGCTGCACCCAGGTTCCTCAGGGCAGCCAAGCGGCTCCATTTTCTAGAGACAGAAACATCTCACACCAGGTGTGCAGCTGAACTCTCCCAGCAGCAAGACACCTGCTGGATGGTCCCATACTGTGGGTTATTTTTTGAGCTTCTGCAGAGTAAATAAAACTTGGCTAAGTCGTTAAAAATGGGCAAGGAGATGGTAGCATCATTGACTGTCTTTTTGATTCTAGAATAGTGTGTGAACACTTAGAATTTTTATCCCCAAAAGCCCTGTAGATCTATTTTCTCTGCCTTGATTCTCCTGGATGTTCTAACACCAAGCTCTACTCCACCTATGTCACTGTGTAACGATTAGCCAGTAATTATCACCTGTTTTTAGAGCTCCTGTTTTTTAGTCAGGACAAATGATGGAAAATGCGACTAAAATAAATTTTTTATATGTGTCTCCTAGAATTGGAAAAAAGCTAGATATTCTTTCAGAAGTTATTATCTTCCAGCTTTTCAAACAGGGAATTCCAGAACCTCATGGGGGAATTTTAACAGCTATAATTCAAAGTTTGCTTATTTAGGGAGTTTACTATGTATTTTGACTCAAAATTTTCCTCAGGTAATGAAATGTGACTGAAGTCATTCTTTATAGCTAATAAAAACCACCTGCTAACTGCATCCTGTACATACTTCCTTTTTATTTTACAGGGAGTCTTTTATTAACATTAATCTTGGATCATGGTTGGGGTAGAGAAGATACAACAGAAAGGAACGTTGCCTTAACAACGTAAGACAGTATGAAAAAAGCTTGCATCAAAAGAGCCAACAAACCTACATTGGGGAACTCGTAGTTTTATTATACTTGCTGTAGGCTTGCTGTCAGTAGTAACTTTGAAGACTACTTATATTTCACCTAAGTTGTGCACGTGGATTTCACATGGAATACTACCGTTCTTTCTTTTCTTGCCGGCCTGCTTCATGCTATCCTATCCTTTACTGTCAAGTTCTTGTCTCAAGTATTCCACGAGGCTTTCTCTCCTCTTCTAAATTGCAGAACCTGGGTGTAAGTCCTACATCGGCATGTTCTTTTATTCTATGTTATGATGTTTCATGGGTGTTAGTTTTGTTTCCTCAGGTAACTTTAGGCTCAGAAATCTCAAAGTAAATGAAATGATTTGACTTCACTTTATTCTTCCTTGGTTATTTGACCAATAGGGGTTTCAACACATAATTTTAATATTTCAGCTCAAAACGTTTTTGCCCATTAGATAGACAGATTAATCTCCATCATACCTCTGACAGTGCAGAATATATTTACAAGCTCAGTGGGGGCTGGGATCTACTGAACTACTAGACCACCACAAAGTTTCCCATGGCATAGACTAAATAATTTTCATTAGAAAATTTACATCCATGTATGTTATATTTGTCCCCAGTGTGAGAATGTTCTTTACTTCAAACTACTGATATACAACTTTTAAATCATGACCCATTAGGGACGATCAATATAATCCTGGTCAAATCACATTTATGAACATTAACAGTCTTTATATCTAAATGGATTTCATTTAATTGTGCCAAACTAAAAATAACATTAAATAAGCCACATACAGACATGCATAGTGGCCCCAAATTTATGCCAAGTTGTAAAACTTGGCATGGAGTTCTGATTACAGGGATTCCTAATCTTAGTTTAATACTGCTTTTTCTAAAGACAAATCCAGAAAGGGCTTCCTTTGGGCTTTGCTCGTCTTGGGATAAGAATAGGTTGCAGGGGTCCTCCTTAGAAGGTACACTGATGACAGACAGCAGAGACAAGCAAGACACATAGGAGGAGGGTGGGATAAAGAGGACAAGGTTGTAGCTGAGTCCAAAACAATTACAACCAGAAGCTAGATGTGAACCCCATGACCTGATCGGTCGTGTGATTCCAGAATGAAATCCAGCTCAGCCCAAAGGCACGTTTCTCTTATGTACCTATTTGACAAATTAGGTCAGATGCCAGAATGGTACTCATGAAAGAAATTAACAAAAAGTTCTTTTAGTTAGATTTGTTCTACCAACTGCTATTCGTTATAAGTAGCTCTAGTATCAAAAGTGATTATTCCAACTAAATGAAAGTCAGAATGAAAATGAAAGTCAGAGCAAGGCACTCCCCAGTTACCATCCTTTAGGGTCTCCCCATCACTTGACCATGTTTCTTGATCTGGCACAGAAGGCCCTCCCTAACTTGGCTTCTGCTTCTCTCGGCTTCTACGGCTTCTGTCCACTTTTCGCCCCTCACACTGGTGAAAACAGCCCGTTATTCACCACACACAACCGTGTCATTTCGGGCCACTGCTCTGACATGTGCTATCCTCCCTGACATTCCTTTCTCTTAACAGTCACTTAGCTGGGTCCAGCCTACTCCTCCTTCACGCCTCAGCCTAGGGGTCACCTCCCCCAGGAAGTTTTTCCTAATTTCCCCACACTTTGCGATGTGCCGCCCACTCTGGGCTTCTGTCGCCCCTGGTGCAGACTTCTACCAGAACTCTCACCACTTTGTGTAGAATAATCGGTCATTAGCGACCTACCCCACTAGCCTCGAGCTCCTCAAGGGCAGGTACCATGCTTACTCCTGTTTGTAGGCACAACACCAAGCACAGGGCTGAGCACATTGTTGGCACTCAGTAAATGTTAGCTGAATGCAGACCCCAACCTTTTACCAACAAATCAGGTTTAAAATGTCACTGGCATTATTCTACCTCTGATTATGAGCTAATAGGTGCACTGTGAAATCCGAGAACAGCCTGATTCAGAAAAGGAATACAATGAACATTTAGAAATTGGATGCCCTTCAATGTACGTTCTGCGTACTACACAGCTCACTTTTTCTTAAGTGGAATAAAAAGCAAGAAACTGCAGAGAAAAGCCAAGTTTTGTAAGCCCAAATCCACCTATTAAAAAGTCCAAATTAAATGACCTTTTCTCTTTTACTCTTTCCTTAAAATAAATTATAGGCTCTCTCCCTGTTAATCTTGCTAAGGAAACAGATCCAAGATCATCAAATGGGCTTTTACTGAAATATATGCTTATTTTGGCTAACTTAATACCTTCAAGAAAATTAGCAGTTGCAAAATTCTCCATATTACAATTCAGAGAACTTAAAAGAAGAAAACATGCACTGCTGGAATAGTGTTGTTTTTGCTGTATAGGACTACAGTTTACCATCTATAATGAATTAGATACTTCCTTTTCTCCTGAAAAGATTAGAAAAGTCTCCCTGCTGTCAGAGCCCAAAGAGGCTCTTCTGGGTGTCACAATCAATACCCAATTCAATTCAGTCACATGACAATGAAAGATACAAGAAATAAAACATGAAAAAAAAAAATCTCTGATGCTGAAGTTCCAGTCTTCACCTCCACTGATCTTTTTCAACACTGAGGAACTTTATCAAGTTATGAAATACTCAATCTGGAAAAACTCCTGATTGTGTGAAAATTGATCTATGTTGCTTGGGATACTATAACTTAAGATGTCAGGGGTGTTTTTGTTTTGTTTTATACTGAAAGTATAGACAGTTTATCAGACAATGTTTTGGAGCTTGAAGGAAGAAATCGATTTTTCACAGAGAGTGAAATTTAGTCCAGAAATGAATTTAGCACATTGGCTTTATCATGGAAATGCTTGGCTGTATCCATTTGAGAATCTCCTTGAGCAATACATTTGATAATTTAGCCATGTAGAACAAAACAAAAACAAAAAACCCCTTCCCAACTACATTTCTAGAAATGCCTAAGGCCCTTATTTTTCTTGAAATAATAAAATGAACTGATAAAATATTAGGTATTTTAGATTTAAAAAGGAATCACAAAACTATACAGCAAGATAAACAACCTCGTATCAGTGTGTAGTAAGGAATGCCAAGAAAAGTTGTTTATTATTGAACAGCTGTTAATATTCTATATGTCCATTTTCAAAAATCTATTCTCATTGGTCTATATTAAAAAGACCCAAAAGCAAAGGGTTACTGTGTCTGGGACTAGTCTGTAGCTATACTAAGCATTAACTATTACAAACTTTCACCTACATTTGTCACATGGCTTTTGTTTCCTTGCCCTCTCCTTCCAGCATGCCAGGCAACTTCTTCTGTGCTTCAAATCTAGTTTACACCATCCACACTCCAGTTGTCTCTGGTCTATAGACTTTTCCTCCTCTAAATTTTGGTATTTAATATCAATGTTTGATATTAATGGCCTTCTATCTTTCAATGTTCCCAGCTATACTGTTAACTTACAAGACCATCTTGTCAGCTCTTGTATCCCTACCAATAACTTGCATATTTGTAAACCATGACTCTAGGGGTATCTAGTGCTGTGTATGGAAAGCCAAAGAATGAAATGCAAACTAGACCTTCCCTTAAGATAGAGAAGGATGATGTCATTTTACTCCTTTGTTATGATTTTTGCACTCTCAGAATTCACCTGTAATAGCACTGGTGGCTCACCTTGTGTCTGGTTTTAGATTTTCTACTGTGGAGAAGGTTTGATTTGTAGTTTGAATGGACTTGTTCTTCCCACTGAATGACCCATTTTCTCTGGATATAACTTCATATTCTGAAAAGCAAAAAAAGCCAACAGATACTTGTCTTTATGCTCTGGTGAACTGAATGTTCTCGAAGCTAACTGCATAACAGATTCAACTCTCATAAAAGTGAGCAACAAGATTGCAGGTCTAGAGACGTATTGATCATACACATTAGCAACTTCCAAATGGGGACTGTCAGAGGATGATGAAGGTCCCAAAGCATTTGGGAAGTTGCTCATTGACCATTTCTGTTTTCTCTTTACCAGAGCAGCAAAGGTCTGGTAACTGTGAAGACTGTTGATGCTCCTATGGTAGCATTGGTTATGGATAACCTATGATTTTGTTAGGTAAGTCGGATCGTCTGCCATTGCTGGAAAGCCCAGTGTGGCTTTGTAAAAAACATTGTATGAGGAGCAGTGTTTCAGTAGAAGCACATTTCCTGCTCATGGGGCTTCACAATATAGCTGGGAAAAATGTCACTGACTACATGGTACTGCTCCAAAAAACTGAGTTGAAAACCACAGCAGCAATAACAGTTAATCAAATAATGAACAATGAACTATACTTTTCTATAGTTCATTATTTTGAACTACAGAATTATGGGATTTTGATACCTACTGCTTAAGTAAGTTACATAAATTTTGTACATACTGCTAACATATACCCCCTTGATAATTATCCTTGAATTAAAAATATTATGCCCTCAAAGTCTGCATAGAGATCTGCATAAATTTAACTTAAGGGCAGGTTTCTACGAATTTGTAGGGCTAATCAAACGAAAGAGACTTTCAGACTAAGAGAATATAATTTACTAATTTACTTTCCCTGCTCTCAGTTGGGGTTCAGTTTAATGCATGTGACAAGATCACACAGAGGGTTAAAAAAATCAAACAAAAAACAACCAACCAACCAACAAAACCCTACTCAAAAACAGCTTCATCAGTATGAAGAAATACACAAGTGGTGGGCATCAGGGAAGGTGGGAAGGTTGCAAAGGAGCTGGCAAGTTACTGGGGATGTCTGCTGTTAGCACTGAGACCAAAGGTAGGAGATGGATATCGGAAATAAAACTGAAATTATAGAGTAACTCATGGAGACTTATAATCACCAATTTTAATTTGGGAAGGATCTTTACTGGTGAATTTTAAAAAGCCAAAAAGGAGGATCACTTTTTCTGAGTTATTTCCTATGACCATCCTTTTGAAAATTTGAAATTAAACTGGAAGGCAATGGTCATTGTATCTGGACACATTAGTGCAGCTATTAAAGGACTAATGGCCCATATTTAAGACTCCTTCCTCAGACTCTCTGCTCCCAACCTATGTCTCAGTTGGCTTTCTATTCTAAAGGAGTGTGGAAAGAGAGGGAGAGGTAGGAGCCCAAATTCAATTATGTTCGTTTTATATCTTTTCCTCAGCTGTGAAGGGACATTTACTAGAAAAAGATCAGAGTAATTAGAAAGGAAGTAAAATTGATTTTTAAAAAATGGAAACTGCATGACTTAATGGGAAGAGACAGACCAAGCCACTTGCCTGGATCTCAGTCTCAGTTTTACCATCTGTAAAATGTCCATAGTGTCTCTTCATAGTGTTGCTTGTAGGGATTAAAGAAGGAACATATGGAAAGTGCTTAATAGTATTTTGCATGTATTTTGCTCAACAGGTGGTACCTATTATTATTATATCTTTTATTATTCCTTATTATCCCCGAGTTGTGTTTTGAAACTAGGATCACAAAAATTTGAGAGATTCCAATTGGAAAGATTCAAGTGCTGCTTAGTCACCAAAAGAGCAATTTATATGACACTCCAGCTGGTTATCCATGAAAGCAATCACCTTCAAAAAACATCTTTGTTTGGGTCATTCCTCATCGACTGTGTGATATTCTTTGTAATATCACCTTAGCCCTTTAGTATATACTTCAACACTTATAGCACATCTTTTCTAATTTTCTTTTGACTCAAGTTTTAAATGTTAATTTAATACTATTTTTGTCCTGAAAGACTGTAGTTTTCAAAATGGATCTAGAAGTTACCTTCATGATTAAAAAGATATTTAGAATTTTTCTCAGAATTCTTGTCTTAGAATGTATATGTCTTTCCTTTTTAATGCTTCAAAGTGATAATAGCTTTTCATAAATCCACGAACATTATAAAAATCTACCACCACCAACAAAAAAGTATGTGTCAATATTTCTTATTTTAAATAGGGGATTTAAAAAATAATTTCATTAACAGTAAAGATATAAGAAAATCTACAGAGAACTGACACAATAATTGGTCTGTTTTTTCCCCCTCAGAGGGTTTTATTGCCCTATTATGAGATAATTCACTTAGAACATAATTATTATAAATATTGGGAACATCACTATCTGGTCAATACAGCATGAAAATAACAAATGGTAATACTACTCTCTGTTAAGTCTTATACTCACAATAAATTGATAGCAATAAGAATTATTATTATTATAAGTTAAAAAACCCTGAAGTTCAAAGAGGCTAATTATAGATCCAAGTTGCATTATCTAGAACACAGTTGGTCTGGGATTTAAATCTATGTCAGCATGCTCTTGATGTATCAGAAAATGACACCTTATAAGTAATTTGAGTTGTCCAAGGACCCAGGCTGTGGCCAATCTCTATGGTGTACCTATTTCTACTTTAGTGTAGAAGGGATATGGAGAAGCATCTGAATTTGGATGCATTTACTAGAGGTGAATACATGCCTATCAATTAAAAGAAAGATTACTGACAGAAGTCAACCTGGGGAATGAAGAATATGTTTCACTCTCTTTTTGTTATCTTTCTTAATTCTTTCTTGAAAAACCATTTCCAGTGACATGAGAATTAATCTCTGTATTATCTGAGCTGCTGGTTTATAAAAGATTACATTTGAAATCAAGTGGTATTTAATGGAACACGAAAAATAAACAAAAATGGAAAAAAATAGAACAGATCATTAGGGCATATGGTCCAACATTGAAATATAGACTAAGTGAGTAATGGTTAAATATGGACTTATTTCTATTTATAAAATATAATAGTTATAGATGTGGTCCTTATCCATGAAAATGGTTATCATAAGTCCAGTATCTAGTGAAAGATCTCAAGCAGCCCGTTAACATTTAATAATAATAATAATGTTATAAAACTAGTTGGTTAGATAAAGTATATCCTATTCATGATTCTTTGAAATTACAGGTTTATATAATTTAAAAAAGTTACATGATGAAAGGAAAATCCTACTTTAAATAGCTAAATCAGATACTATTGACATTCCCAAGTGAATATATATTAGATTATTAAACAGATTAACCAATTCCAACTTGATGTCCTATATTTTTAAGGCAAGTGAAATTTTATAGTTCATTTGGTCTTGTGAGAATGAAGCCTCAGACTATCACAGGAACTCTTTATTAGCACTGCATATGGATTGAGAGTTTTCAACTTTTTAATACATGTAGATAATCAATACTTAGAGATTGATTTTTAGATATTGGGATGATAATACCTACTGGTGTAGTTCCAAGTAAAGAAGCAAGACTAGTCAAATCCCCAGGAACCATGGGCAGTGGCTGGTTCTTTCTCAAAACAAAGGCAAGCTTTGCATAAGAAAGGAAATTCACAAAATATGGTTAAAAATTTTAAAAGCCAGCTAAGCAAAGATAAGCTGCTTACACTGGAAGTTGCCCAGACCAAACGGTTTTGTCTGAGGAGAAATAGCTACTGTTTTCTCCTTTATTCATAGAAAACTTTTTTGGCAGATCCTGAATCTCCCCACTCCTCACCTTGCCCTGTGTACCGCTCTCTACTTTTCCTGACAGCCTCTTAGTGGGCAACTCTATTCTGCCTACCCACCCCAGGCACACGGTGGCGGGGACATGGGCAGCAGGAACCTTGTGTCCTCACGCTGTTTGCTACATCCTCTAGCTGATTTGGGTTATTAGTCTTTCCACCCCTCCCCTCTACCTTGACTATCCTGTTCACTACAGAGAATTTAAATCCCATATAACAAATTCAAAGAATGACTCAGGGTTTCTCATTTTTCATAGTCATTTTTAGAGAAATTGGATGAGTGACAGCAGAATCAAAATTTCCTGAGATAAGCAGAAAATTGACCAAATTAAAACAATTTTCCTAAAATGATTGAAATAACTTTTAGCCTGCTTGAAAATTCTAGGTCAATCTAGAAATTGGGATGGTGAAAGGAAAACAGGTTTAAATCTTATCAGCAGTGGCAACTTCCCATATGTGATCTGTGATTTTCAGGTAATGAAAAGACTAGATATACCTTCACGTTGTGAAAAACAGTTCTGAGAGGAGAAGGAAGGTATGCAACTTAAAGAGATCTGCTAAATTAACAGGGAGACCATAACCAGGACAAAGATGACCTTTTCGCATCTTATGACACTTTTAACAATCATGTACCACAGGGACAGCAGAACTCTGCGGGGACTTGCTGTTCCTAAGATATGCCTCGCAGGCCACAGTTTGAATCAAGGTACCACATTCCCAGTGCATCGCACTATCAATGCTTCCCACCGTAGTGACAGTCCATGTGTCATGATCTTACCAGTGACAGTGTCATTGAGTGGCTTATCCCAGTCCAAGATGACAAAGGAGGGACACCCTTCCACAGTGACAACAGTGAGGTTGGTAGGTGGGTTCTGCGGTGGGCTGGTGGCATTCCCTTCTGTGGCCTCTTCTTTGGGGAATCGCTTGACAGAGTCAGTGATGGAGCAGGGCCTGTTGTCAGGCTTTTGGATATACCTCACGTGAGGACCTAAGACAGAGAGGACATTGAGCATTATTTTTTTTTTTTGAGCTTGGAAAAAAGGTGGAGGTGAACTCATAAATAAAATTATCTGTTTGAGGACATTTGATCTCATACTATAAGCAGATGGATGAAAGCAATGATGTGGATGGTTTGAATTTGTGAAAATCCAGAACCCTATCTTTGGGATACATGATATGGATGTTATTGTTGATTTACTTTTCTAAATATGTTTAGTTTATGCTAATATCCAAAAGTAATTTGGTCCCCCTGAGTGTGGTTTAAACTGCATAATTTATGGAGCGTTGGAAACAGTGCTCAAAAGGGTCTTGTCTCAGTACTGGGGAATGATTAACTTTACACTAAACACAGTTCTGGTCCCACCTAATAAATCTTAAAAGCCTGACTCAAAAGGATCAAGTGGTTTCAAGTTATTTAAACTGCATCCCAGAATAAAATACAAGAATATTTTAGGAATAAAAATATTCCCAACTGGATAAAATAAACAGGAAGATATTACCCATAATGAGGAGAAAAATAAATCATTTGAAGCCAACCTGAAACTTGGATAGCTGTAACAATCATCAGACAAGGACAGTAAAACAGTTATCATCACTAATCCACATGGTCGAGAGTTAAGAAATG
Source organism: Delphinapterus leucas (assembly GCF_059928025.1). NCBI lineage: Eukaryota > Metazoa > Chordata > Mammalia > Artiodactyla > Monodontidae > Delphinapterus > Delphinapterus leucas. The sequence continues at coordinate 48,379,295 of NC_143132.1, forward strand.
GGAGCTATAAAAAAGACCCAAAGTAATTTCTAGAGATCTTTAAAGGAGGCAGCCAAGAAAAGACATGTTATACATAGAACAACAAAGAAGGATTATGGCAGATTTCTCATCGGAAAGAATGCAAGTGAGAAGGCAGTAGAGCAATGTATTTCTCTACTAAAAACCAAAAAGCAAAACAAAAAACCTTATCATCTAGAATGCTATAACTGGTGAAAATATCTTTAAAAAAAACAAAAGCAAAAGGACAAAAAAAAAAAACAAGATACTTTTTAGACATACAAAATCTGAAAGAATTCATGACCAGCAGACCCACTCTACAAGAAAGATTCAAGAAAGTCCTTCAGGTGGAAGGAAAATGATGCTGGATGGATATATAGCACTTGAAACAGTAACTACATAGGTAAATATACACAGTATTTTTCTTATTAAATTCTCTATGAAAGACAATTTGTTGTTTAAACAAAAATATTAACAATTTAATGTGATGTATATAACATGTGAAAGTAAACTATAACGACAATAGCCCAAAGGCCAGGAGGAGAGAAAAGCTGCTATACTAACGTAAAGTTCTTACACTATTTGTGAAGTTGTAGGATATCACTGGAAGATACTGTGGTAAGTTAGAGACACATTCTATAAACCTCAAAGCAATCACTAAAATAACAAAACAAAAAAGTTATAGGAGTAGGACAACAAAAAAAGATAAAATGGAATCATAAAAATACTCAGTCCAAAAGAAGGCTAAAGAAAAAGGAATGAGGGAACAAAGAATAGACGGGACAAATAAAACATAAATAGCAAGATGATGATAGACTTAAACCTAACCGTATCATTCGTCATGTTAAATGTAAGGTTCTAAACACCCAAAATAAAATGCAGAGATTGTCAGACTGGGTGAAAAAGCAAGATCCAACTATATGATACCTATAGGGACAACATTTTAAACAAACAGACTAACAGGTTAAGAGTAAAAGGATGAAAAGAAGAGATACCATGATAACACTTATCAAAAGAAAGCTTGAGTGGATATATAAATATCAACAAATTAGATTTTAGAGCAAAGAAAATTACCATAAACAAAAAAAGGTCACTTCATAATAATAAAGGACCAATTCCTCAGGAGTTTATTACAATCCTAAGTAATTTAGGTCTATATCTAAATACAGACCTTTAATATACATGTAGCAAAAAATGGTAGAACTGTTAAATAGAAATAAATCCACAATTAGAGCTAGAGATTTCAGTACCCTTCTCTCATTAATTGACAGAACAGTAGACAGAAAATCGCTAAGGATATAAAAGAATTGCACAATACAACCAAGTAAACTGACCTAATTGACATTTTTATAGAACACTTGTTATGGACTGAATTGTGTTTCCCTAAAACTCCTATGGTGATGCCCTAATTTCCAATGTGAGAAACCAAAGATACCTTGATCTCAGACTTCTGTCTCCAGAACTGTGAGAAAATAAATTTCTGTTGTTTAAGCCACCAAGTCTGTAGTATTTTGTTATGGCAGCCCTAGCAAACCAATACAACATTTCACTTAAGAACAGCAGAATACACATTCTTTTCAAGTACACAGAGAACATATACCAAGATAGACTATATTCTGGGCCTTAAAAAATGTCTCAATAAATGTAAAAGGGTTCAAGTAATACAGAGTAACTGACAACAATGGAGTTAAATTAGAAATCAGTAACAAAACGATTTCTAGAAAATCTTGAAATATTTGGAAATTAAATAACATACTTCTAATAAGTCAAAGAAGAAACCAAAAGGGAAATTAAAAAGTATTTTGAACAGAGTACAAATGGAAACACAACATATCAAAAATTTTTGGATGCTGCTTAAATAATATCTAGGGGAAATTTTGTAGCACTAAATTCCATATCTGAAAAGAAGAGAGGGCTCAAAATCAATGAGCTCATCTTCTACCTTAAGAAATTAGAATGGAAGAGCAAATGAAACTCAGATTAAGCAGAAAAAGGAAACAATAAAGATCAGAGTAAAAAATAAATGAAATAGAAAACAGAAAAATAACAGACAAAATCAATGAAAAAAAGTTGATCTTTTCAGAAGATCAAAAGAATTGATAAACCTACAGCCTGACTGGTTAGGCAAAAGAGAAAAAAAAGACACACATTGTCAATAAAAGGAATGAGAGAGGTGACATCACTACAAATTATACAGATATCAAAGTAAGAAGAGAATATGAATAACATTATGCTAATAAACTTGACAATTTAGAGGATATGGACCAATAACTTGAAAGACAAAAATTACCAAAGTTCACTATGGAAAAAAATATTCTAAATAGTCCTATACCTATTAAAGAAAGTGAGTAACATGTAAAACCCTTCTCACAAGGAGAATATCAGGCTCAGATGGCTTTACTGGTAAATACTAACAAATATTTAGGGAAGAAGCAACACCAGTTCTAAACTCTTTCAGAAAATTGAAGAAAAATTCAGCATCATTTTGATACTAAAACTTGACTTAGACATTACAGGAAAACTACAGACCAATGTCCCTCACTGAACATAATTCTAAACAAAATTTTAGCAAATTAAATCCAACAATATATTAAAATGAGAATGCACTATAACCAAGTGGAATTTGCCACTGGAATGCAAAGGTAGCCTACAACTCAAGAACAATTACTTTATCACATTAACACACTAAAAAAGGAAAACCACATAAACATCTCAATAAAGTCAGAAAAATTATTAGACATAATCTAGCATTCATTTCTGATAATGACTCTCACCAAAGCAGGAATAGAAGAAAACTTTTTCAACACAGTGAAGGGCATCTATGAAAAACCTACAGGAAGCACCATACTTAATGGTGAAAGGCTGAATGCTTTTCCCATAATATAAGGAACAAGAAAAAGATACCTATCCTCACTATTTCTATTCAGTATTTCACTAGAGGTTCTAGCCAGTACAGAAAGGCAAGAAAAAAAGATACTTAAGTTGGAAAGGAGGAAGTAAAACTTGCCCCTCAGATGATGTGATTCTGTAGGTAGAAAATCCAGTGTATCTACAAAAAGACTACAGAGGTTTGCAAGGTTGCAGAATACAAGCTCATTGAACGAAAAACAATTGTTTTCCTATATACTAGCAATGAACAATTAGAAACTGAAATAAAAAATGCTACTTTTATGGTTTTCTTTACATGGAAAACTACAAAACATTGGTGAGAGAAATGAAGAACACCTAAATAAATGGTGAGATATACCATGTTCATAGGTAATAAGGCTTAATACTGTACAGCTGTCAATGTTTCCCAGTTGACCTACAGATTCAATGCAATTCTAATAAAAATATAAACAGGCTATTTTTTTTAGACATTGAGAAACTCATTCTAAAATTCAGATGGAAATATAAAAGGACCTAGAGTCACCAAAACAACTTTTAAAAAATAAGAACAATGTTGGAAGACTAACATAACCTGATCACAGTGCTTATTATAAAACCAGTGATCAAGACACTGTGGTACTGATGGAAAGGTAGATAAATAGATCACTGGAACAGACTAGAAAACCCCAAAATAGTTCCACATATATATGGACAATTGATTTTTGACAAAGGTGCAAATTAAATTCAGTGGAGAAACAACAGTTTTTTCAAAAAATAATGCTGGAACGATTTGGATATCCATAAGTGAGAAAATAAATGCATTCATACTTTGGGTCATATAGAAAATTTGACTCAATACAGATCATAGACCTAAATGTAAAAGTAGAAGACTTCTAGAAGGAAACAGAGGAGGTCTTTGTGACCTTTGATTAGTCAAAGACTTCTTAAATATAACATAAAAGATACAATCTATATATAAAAAACCAAATTGATAAACTGAGCTTCATTAAAATTAAAAAAGAGAAGCCAAACACTGGGAGAAAATACACACTGCAAAGTGTGTATCTGAAAAAGGTCTTCAATCCAGAAAATATGAACACTCTTAAAACTCAATAATAAAAAAATAAGCAACTCCATAAAAAATAGACAAAAAAAATTGAACAGACACATCAAAAAAGATATACAGATGGCAAATAAGGACATGAAAGGATGTTCAGCATCCTTAGTCATTAGGGATATGCAAAATAAAATCACAATCAGATACTACTACACCTTTACTAAAATGGCTGAAATTAAAAAGACTGACCATAGCAAGTGTTGGCAAAGATGTGGAGGAGCTGGAACTCTCATATACTGTTGGCACAAAGGTAAAACAGTACAACTGCTGTGGAAAACAGTTTGGCAGTTCCTTAAAATGTTAAATGTCCATTTATATACAATCTAGCCATTCTCCTTGTTGGAATTTGTCCAAAAGGAATGACAGCATATGTCTACACAAAGACTTGTACATGAATGGTCATAGCAGCTTTATTAGAACAACCCAAATGTCGTGAACAGTTTTAATAAATTAGTATATATCCATATAATAGAATACTAGTCAGTAATAAAAAGGAATAAACTACTGATACATTTAGCAACATGGATGAATCTCCAAATAATTATGTTGAGTGAAAGAAATCACACACAAAAAGTTCATACTGTATTTTTTTCATTTATGTAAAATTTCCGAAAATGCATACTAATCTATAATATAGTTACCTAGGGACTAGAGGTTGGGTGGGAGGAGAGAGGAGGAGGGATTATAAAGGTACATGATGAAACTTTTGGAGGTGGTGCATGTATTCATTACCTTGATTGTGATGATATTTCATGGGTATATACATATGTTGAAATTTATCAAATTTTATACTTCAGAAAAACATATCACAAAAGGAAATACTGGGTTCTACATCATATAATCTCTCTTTTACTGTGGTAGATTAGATTACTGTTCAAAAACATTCTCTAACATTCTCTAACAAACTCCGCACTCCCCATGCAGGGGGCCTGGGTTTGATCCTTGGTCAGGGAACTAGATCCCACATGCTGCAACTAAGAGATTACATGCTGCAACTAAAAAGATCCTGCATGCTGCAATGAAGATCCTGCAAGCGGCAACGAAGATTCAACGTGCTGCAACTAAGACCCGGTGCAGCCAAACAAATAAATAAATATTTCAAAAACATTCTCTATATCCATGGAAGGAGTATACTTCCCCAATCTTTGTTATGAGCTTGGCTATGTGACTTTCTTTAGCCATTGAATATTGGCAGGTATAACACAAGAAGGAGCTTGAAATGTGGTCACGTTTTTGGACTCCCCCTCTCTTCACTTTGTACTGTCATGAGAATAGCTTCTCTTGGGTCACTGTTAGTCCTTCATCCTGGGCACCAAAATAAACAGATGTGGAGCAGACCTGAGCCCAACCTATAAGAGGCCCAGCTGTACCTGTTGCTAGAAGTAGAACCACCCAGCCAAACACATGGTAGATCAGCTGACCTCCAGGCAATTTGTAGACACATGAGAAATAAATCCTTTTTAGAGTATGCTACTAAGATTTTGTGGTTGTTTATTACACAGCAACAGCTGACTGATACACCCACCAAAGATAGCTTTGTTAAAATGGAGATTTGGAGCCAGTCATACATACCTTTGAATCTGGGCTTCCCAAGAGGATCAGTTTCTCTTGTTGGACTTGAGCTAAAGTCAGTCATATTACCTGAGAATGGAAGATACAATGAAAAAGTAATAAAACTATAAATATTTAATACATATGCCTCCTAGTCAATTCCTTGCAATTTGATTTCAATTATTATTAGTATTACTATACATATTATCCACACTAAAAGGCCTTTAATTGTGTCCTGCTGGTGCCCTTCAGTGTAATAAATAATGATTCAAAGATTACAACCAAGTAGCTAATACTCATTAATAAATTAAGATATGCGTAATTAGTAATGACATGCGATTTAGTAAGAAGCACTGGGTAATCTAGATCTTTTTAGGAAGACTTTCCTAAAGATCTTGGGAACTTCATTCTATGTCTGCAAAGGGAAGGAGCACATTCTATAATAAAACATTAGAAATAAGTATAATTTTTAAATTAAAAAATTCATAGCAATCATAAAATTGAGTAAAATAGATGATCCAGAACTGGGACTCTTTTCTCCCTAGTTTGAAATCCTTTAGTACTTCATAGCTAAGCATCCAGTGGGCAGTGACTGATATACTAACCAAGATCTTCTCCTGAGGCAGGAGCTGTTGGTTGCTTTTTATCTGTCTCTGTTCTCTCCAAGGGGGCTTCAGTAGGTCTGAGTGTTGCCCTCAAGGGTGGGGAAGTTACTCGGCCTGATGAAATGATTCCTGTAATATAGAGCCAAAGGATTCAGGCTTTATAGAGAGCCCTGCTGAGTTCCCCATTTATTTACTCAATAAATAGTTATTAGCGCTTACCATGTGGCTTGGCACTATATGCCAGGATTAGAGGGAAAATAAGACCTGGTGTCCTTGATCGGGAGAGATGTGTGAGCCAAATTATACTGAAGCATTATAGATATTGTGAAAGCATGGGATAAGGTCTCAGAGAGGACAAGTCTACAGGGAAAGATGATGAGTGTTGGGTGGGAGGAGGGCAGGAATGCCTTCCCAGAGGATGTACCAATAAAGAGGAGGAGTGATCAGTAGGTAAGCCTGAGAGCTGTATTCTAGTCAGAGGCTGCAGGAAGAACCAGGTCAGGGAAGCATGAAATCACGTGGCGTGTTGAATTTGAAGGGGTGAGAGCCAAGAGTGCCAGGAGCAGTGAGAGCAGAGTACGGAGGGGGCGGGAAGGCAGTTCATGAAGGGCCTTGCATACCATGGATTTAGATATTATTTTTAGGTGATAAGGACCCATTAAAAGATTTTCACTAGGGAAGTAACATGATCAGATGAGGAGAGGGTGAACAGTTAAGTTGCAAGGCTGGTGGCAGAGAGAGAAATCAAGAGACTAAAGCAGTTGCGTAGGCAAGGGCAGAGAAGGTGAACAATGTAAGAAGCAGTGAGACTGGATGGAAGGGGTTTTACATGAGAAATGTCAAGGGGATGGAGTGGCCTCACTGCAGATTAACTGGCAGGCATGGGAGATGGCTGGGGGGGAAGAAGAAGAAGTTTCTAAGGTAATGTCTGTGACTCTGGCCTGTAGCTAGAACAGTGTCACTCTGAGATGCTATATTCAACAATGTCTCCTCCACTCTAAAAACACCTATAGGTCTCCCAAACAGGATGCATCCCAAGGTCTAGGCAAGTATGGGTAGAATAGAGTGGAGGCTAGGTTAGGTTTTATATTCCTCCTGGGAAAAGGAATCATTCTCAGACAATAGAGAGTCAAGGGGTACAAGACTGACCCAAGGACTGTGGCCCAGCACAGAATCACGGATGAGCCATTCAGATGGGCTGCTGGTCCAGCCCCTGCAGACTTATGCTCCTGGTCCTGGTGGGAGTAGGCCCCAATGAGAGGGTGAGTGAAAACCATGAGACACTGCACTGCAGCCCAAAGGAGCTTTTTAGAGGGTGCAGAGCAGCACTCATCCTGGCAAGGAGAGCGGGACTGAGAGGCCTCGGTAGATCTGGAGATAGGGGACAGGTGGAGATGCCTCGTAGTAGCCTAAGACTGTTCTCAGAGGCACATGTGCAAGAAGGCTTGTGTTCAGAGGACTCCCAGAACATTGAGTTGATTTCCTGAATTCCGTATGCACTTTCTGTGATGGTCATCAGGCCAAATCTGTATAACTGACCTCATTTGTGTTTGGCTCTTCAGTGTAGTCATTTCTTTTGAGTTAGAGGTGGAAAGCACGGGGCAGGGAGGGCACCAGAGTTAATCTCAGAAGTGGGATGTGTTTATACCATCCCACAGGCTGGGTGAGTTATACCAAAGCTACACTTATTGATGGCAGTGAGCAAGGTTTCATATGGCAGGAGCCAAGGCCGTGGAGGTGCAACTGAAGACACACAGCCAGCCTTGTAGGGGAGCTCTGTGGTGGGTGGTTCCCCTGACTCTTCCATGGGGGAAACTGAGGCATCACTTTCAGTCTGAACTAAAAGCTACAGAAGCTCAAGTCACAGCTGCCCCAGGTTACAATTAATGAGGAAAACCTGGTCTCCTCACTGGGGCCATGTCCCTAGGCCTGGACCCAGGAAGGCACCATCAGCATGGATGAGAGGCTGATTCCTCTTTCAGCTGATGGGAAAAACAATCTAGAGGCCACTGTCCCCTTGCTACATCATGAAAGCTTCTCCATCACCACACCCTCCTTCATCCTGTGAAAAGAGTGACAGCCATTCTCTTTCTCAGAAATCCTTATCAGTTTCATCTTTCACAGCTGTCCTTAACACTGTTATCCTGATTATGACTACAGAATATTTAGGAAGTAGAGATGAAGGAAGTGGGAGGAAGAATGGGAACATGATCTGATCTGCTGGCAGGTCCGCTGGAAGAAACTTTAAGAAAAGTGAGATGAATCTTTGCTCTGAACTAGGTTCACTGATTCTTAATTTCACTCACATATTCACTCAATGATTACTGGATTCACTCAATGAGCACTGGATTTGGTTCTGGGAATTCAGAGAAAATGTCATCTGTCATCAAAGAGCTCATTATATAGTAGGGGAAGACAAGTACACAAACAAATAGGTATAAAACAGTGGTTTGCTCTAACAGAGGTATGTTTCAAGGAAAAGTAGAACAGAGAAGCAATGCTAGTCTACTTTGGGGAGCTAGAGAAGGCTTCTTCAAGACAAGGATGAAGTACAAGTATCCCAGGTGACTCGGAGTGGTCATTCTATGGGAAGAAGACAACACATGCCCTAGGATAGAGGCATGTGAGCAAGCTGAGAGGCAGCTTGACTTCTAAAATATATTCCCGCCTTGTTGCACAGGCTAGACCTGCTCAGTCACCCTGAGTATTCCAGTTCCCAATCCTTCCCCTTGCACCGTAATACTGGGGCCAGCATGAAGGCTGGTGGACAGGGGAGCTATCAATGAGATGTAAAAGATTCTATCTCAAGAGACAGGATGATGAGTGGATGACATTTTCCATTACACCTGGTGGGTTGGCAGCACAAAACATCTCATCCAAAATAATCCACTTTTTGAAGAACCTGTGATAGCTTCTGTCTCAGCACCAAGCACACAGCATCTAAGAAGCAAACTGGCCTAGATGGACATGGGTGGTTCCTTTCACCCCACCCACCCAGAATCAGGATATGAGTCCTCAAAACTATAATTTACAGTCTGGTCTTTGGGGCCAAAACAGGCACATGTCACACACACCAAGGGCTCATCCATTACTTGAGCTATCACACCAAGAAAGGCTTGCGTTTGGCCAGTGAAATCAAGGAGGGAGAAGGAAGGTATGTGATTGACGTACCTGCGCTTCCTGGCTTTCCGGTGACATTATTTGGTGGTAAAGGCTTTCGTCGTGGGGGCATGGGTCTAGGTGGCAAGGGTGGGCGACGAGTGCCTGGGATTGTGGCTAGGAGATTATATTACAGATAAAGTGGTCATAAGGATTCACTCTATAAAAATCATGGGTTTTAAAAAAATATAATGTTTGACAAGTAGCAGTTAGATGAGAGAGAATAGATTCTACAGAAAAGTGCCTGCAATACTTTCTGATATTCTTCTAAATTAGTGCTTGTAACGTACCCAGGGATAATGAAGCACACTTGGGTATGGGGAAAATATTCTCTAATTATAGATGAAAATATATCAGTACATCTGCCCTTTGAAAGGAAAAGTAGAAAATAGATGTATAGAATTTATCATCTTTAGTTTCCTATATAGACTCAACAGTAGCATTTCTGTGTCTCATTATCTCCAATTGCCTTTGATTTGCAGGCTACAATTCCTACACCATTTTAGCTTTGAGTTGGTAAAGCATATAATTTCTCCTTTAGTAGGTGTTCCACTCCATCCTCCAACTCTATTATGTAATTATAATTAAACAGACACTTTCAGAACTTCTCAAACGATTACAACAAAATAGCCCTGATGGCAGAAGCAATAAGCCTGTGGCCATGGAGAGCAGAGTCACCACACAAGGGCACCTGGCCAGGGAGCTGTAAGTGGGAGGCAAAGTTTCACATCCACTCTGCTCTCTCACACACCCATGAGCCCTGGTGCAAGGCTGCCAGCCCAGAGGAAAGGAACGTTTTTCTAAATGGTTTGCCCGAAGGGCAAAGGGAAGAGACACCTTTTTATAATCTGCACAAAGGTGGACAAGGCTAGAGGTACCTGGAGCAGACCACCTTAACCCAAATTTTCTTTTAAGTCTTGCGTTATAGCTTAAAAATTCATCTCTTTCTTTGCAGAATATGTTGGTTTAAAAATCTTCAAGTAAAATTGACAATCCAGGAAAATACCCTGAGGCTTTAAGTACTTCCTGGGATATTAGGAATTGTGCACGTGCGTGCATGAACTGCAGGGCGGGAGGGAGAGTGAGTGGTGAGGATACAATACAGATCTCTAACCCAGACATTAATACATCAGAGTACGTTTCACAGCATCCTTTGAAAAGCACAGAGTTCTTATTCAATGCAAAGATATTATCGCTTCATAATTTTGGCCTATTATATAGAGCACAGCCTCAAATTAGAAACATAAATCATTTCAGGCAAAAGGATATTATAATAAATTACATAAGAACAAAACTTGTATATGACGAAATCTAGAATCCACCATTACGCTTCAGCATTTGTCCACTGTGGCCCCTCAGAACATTATATAAAGTAATTATTAAATCAGTGCCTCGTTAGAGGTTCTTATTAATATTCAATTTGTGCATAAAGTGCTTTTTATTTTCCTGTAGATAATATTTTGGTATGTTTATCTAGCAATACCCCTGTACTGTTAGCATGGTTCTGATGCTTTGGGGACGGTGAGGATGCTACTTTTTTTTGCCGCAGCACATGTAACTTGCAGTTACAAGTTTCGGAGCAGAGCTGAGTGAGGGAGTCAGCATTTTATTCCTTACCTGGTTTTTTTGTGGAGTAAGAAGAGTCCACTGACACATTTCTATCAGCACCGGATGGCAGTGGTGCTTGCTTGACCCCTGTGAGCAGAGAGGATGACAGAATAAATAGATAGCAAAAATGTGGTAAGTAGTCTTCACAGAAACTTTTTGTGCTCAGACAGTTTGATTGGCTTCTCCCATCTGTGTATAGGAAAAAAAACTTAAAGCCCTACTGCATTCATTAGTTGTGATTTTTTCTCTGCAGAGTTAGTGTTTGATTGCAGAACGTGGTTTTGCCTTAATTTTCTATGATGCCCACCCCGCACTGCCTGCCTGGGTGATATTGTTTTGCTAGGAGTAGTTCATCTACAGTGATTGGCTATTTTTTTTTTTTGCCAATATTCATGGGCAAATTTTGTGGTTTTTAAAAAACTTTTCTCCAACTCCTCTACCCCAATGAAAACCCTTAAAATTCCAGTGTGTTTGGGTTTGTACTTAATGAATTGACTTTAAAAATATTTTTTGAGAGTTCTTGGCTAGAAGGCTGGTTAGGCCACAGACTGGATCTGTGCTTTTGAGATTTGTAAATTAGGCCTGGGCACGCCTAGAATTCCAAATTGCTGTTTGGAAGAAACTGACCTGAAAATTACTTTGCACGCTATTTTATCTCCTAAGTCCCTCAAGCACAATCTGGTGCCAGGGTTTTGGGTAGCAATCCTAAGGGTAGAGGGAACCAATTTAGCTTTTGTCCTGCTTTTTAAAAATTATTATTCTTTTACATTATAAAATAATCTTCCCTGATGTGGCCGGCAGTCTTCATTAAGAAATAATAGGAACAGACGTTTTTTAGAATCTCAAAAGTAAATATTATCTTAGATATAATGGCTCATCCTAAAAAGAGAATCCATACTCTGAGGACCTGACTATAATTCACCAATTAAAAAATAAGAAAAAATATTGAATTAATATGCTAGTTAGTATATTAACAAGGACAAGCACAACAACAACCCTGTTTTGAGTTCCAGGACTCTGTAGGGACATTATACACCCAGTCTCATTTAACGTGTAGGCAGATATATTAAGTATACAACAGAAGCTGGTATTTTCACATTAATTTATGAAATTATTATAACTATAATGGGCATTAATCAGCATTATACTATTAACTTATTAGTATTATTAACAGTTATAATAATAATTATGATTAACATTAATTTATGAAACCCAATATTACAATCCCACACCCTCTATTTGAATAAGAGATAACATATAAAATCAAGGTGAATGTATGTAGCCATGAATCAACTGCTGTTTATTTGTGGTAGGAATAAAATGTTTCTGTGGTCACTGACTATTTTGTGGCTCATCCCACAGGCATTGTGAGAACAAATAGCTCATTAGTTTTCTTCCTGTGCCCTCCTCTTAGTGGTAATGGAGGTGGGAAATGACTCATTTGGGTGGTTACTCTGTCCATGGCTTAAGGGAAGGCAAAGTGCTTTCATTTGTGTCACCAGGATAACGTGGCTTGCTGAGATCTGATTTACCACTATTTTTCGAGGGTAAAACTGTATTATATCCTCTAGAAGCTTAGTAGGCTATGTGTGCCTTCAGTAGATCCTTCTTCATAGCCTTTCTCCAAATCTTTCCACCCTTAAGAAAACAAAGTATTTTGATCTAGTACTGCGCAAGCACCTTACATATTCATGACGTGATTTGAGCCATACAACTCTTCTGGGTGGGAGATACCACCCGGGTCTCACAGATGAGGAAACTCAAGGCAAGGGGAGAGTAAGCACTTGCCCAAGGACTCACAGCTGAAGTGGAGGCATTCACACCCATGTGTGCCCAGCTCCAAAGCCCATCTCTTAAGCACTAATTGGGATAGTAAGAGTGCTTTTTCCTGTCATCTTCTTCCCTCTGTTAAAGAGAAAACCACAGGCCCAAAATGGCATCACTTGTGCTAAAGCCCATGATACCAAGCCTAGACTTAAAAGCTGACTTAACTGCAGTTTTGACCTTCCCCAGAAATGTAATCTCAATCAACCAGTCTGGAATATTCTGGTCAGCACCGCACCCTTCAACCCCCAGAGGAAGAAGAGGCAATCTACTTAAAACCCATGCAACTCCCTTCTACCCAAAAAGAAGTTGTCCTGGCCTAAAAATAGTATTTTCTTTTCTTTTTCTAATAGTTCCCTTGCCCACCCTTCTTCCTATTAAAAAAACCTTCCATTTTGTACAACCCTTCAGAGTGCCCTTCTGGTTGCTAAATGGGAAGCTGCCTGATTCATAAATTGTTGAATAAAGCCAATTAAATCTTCAAATTTACTTGGTTGAATTTTGTTTTTAACGCTTCTCTTACTCTTCACAATGACTCTGACTTTAGCCCTCAAGTCCTATACTTTTTCTTTTGGGTGGTTTGAAGTGCCACCACTGGGTAAGGGCTAAACAGCCATGGCTGGCAAGCACGTGTCATTCATCCATGCCACTGGTGTGTGGGACTCAGAAATACAAGGATGACATGGTTTCCCAACCAGGCACATGCAAATCCAACAAGTCACAGGCTGGTGAAATGGAGATGTAGGAGAGAATACAAAAGTCTGCAGGATTACTTTATGAATAAGATCAAACATGTAAACATCCCTGGACTCTTTTCCAGTTATGGGAGAAATCAGCAGAAACGAGCCATTTTCTGTCACTTTCTGTATAGGCAGAGATGGAAGCATCATACTGTTATGATTCTTATAGGTTAAGTACCCAAATCAATAGAATGTCAGCTGCTAAACTGGACTTTGTCCAGCCTTTAGAAACAGAGAAAAGCCAGTAGTGGATGAGAATGTTGGTAAGAACCCAGCAGAAGGCAGCTGCGGGACGCAGGGAAAGAGCATTGAACAGGGGACAGGAGACTGAACTCTAGTTCTGGCCTTGGTTCCACCTAGCTGTGGTTTGCATGTCAGCCAGGAGCAGTGTGAGCACAGAACCTGGAGACCAGCGAACTTCTGTGGCCCTGAAATGAGGAGAGCAAATAAATGCCAAAGGTAGCAGAGAGGCAATGGGAGGGCAAAGGAGAAGCCAATAAGAGCTATTGCAGAGAAAGAATCCTCAGGAATTGGCAATCAGCCAGTCTGGCCCAGGCTGTGACCTGAATTCTTTTTCCCTCAGGCAGGATTAATCCACTGTTTTCTAAAGGGCAGAGTTGGCTCTGGAAGAACCAAGACTTCAGCTTCAGTGTGAACCCCCACTGCCATATGGGACTTCTCCAAAAATATCTGGATTTACATAGTTCACCCTTTAGCAATTTATCGTCAAAAATGAAGTAAGGATTTGGGTATTTTTAACCATGGTAACAGAAACTTTGCAAACAAACACAGTAAACTGGGAATCAATTTCCAAATGTAACAGAGACTATTCCCTGTGACCAAAAGGAGTGGTATTTATGGATGATTGGTTTCCTCACCCTTGTCTCCAAATCTTAGCACCTGGCTAAAAAGTCAGGGGTGATGAGCCAGCAGACTGGAAGATTTAGCCACAGCTCAGACAAACACATTCCTCACCTTGGAGGAGTCTGGGTTCTTGTTGTCAGGCACACTCCGTGTGGGGTCAGTGAAGTGTGGATTCCTCATCAGGAGAAGAGGGAGTAGAGAAAGGAGTTTGGGGTTCAGGTATCTAATATATCTGCCAAACCGCATGTGCCAAGTGGTTTCCAAACTACATTTTGCCTGGCACATAATGGGCTTTCAATAAATGTCAGTTGAATGAAAGAATAGCTGCACAACTCAGCAGCTTCCTTCCATAGGGAGAAAGTTGGAGAGACTGTCTAGCACAGAATGGGCAAATTTTTTCTGTCAGAGGTTAGACAGTAGATATTTTCAGCTCCGTGGGCCATACTGTCTCTGTCACAACTATTCAATTCTGCCACTATATTGTGAAAGCAAGCCATGTTTCTATAGAACTTTATTTACGAAAAAAAGGCAGTGAGCTGGGTTTGGTCTGTGGGATTGTACTCTGTGCAATCCCCTTGGTCTAGGGCATGCTGTTGCATCTCTGGAGTCAGATCTCAAGTTGGTTATAACATGTAGAACATATCAATTAAGCTGAAACACATCTCTGGAAATCCTGAAAAAGCAGACTGCTGGGAAAATGACCTACCTAAAACTTCATTCTCTGAAGGCTACTTTCTAACTTTAAGGTGGAGAAATATTTATATATATACATGTGAAATAAACATAAAGCAGGGTAAATATCTATAATGATGTTATAAATCAAGAAACTTTGCTCAAGATAATTTAAAGATTCCTGGGGCTTATGGAATCATTGAAGGAATTGTATAGAGGCCCAAAGAATCAAGGACCATAGTTTTGAGGCCTCAGAATCTTTCTTTTTTAGTTTTCCAAAGGCACAACATTAAGTGAGCTAAAATCATGAAGAATATGTCCTATAAATCCTAAACACATCCTTTTATCAACTGATTTTTTTATATGTAAAATATCTGTGCTGAAAACTTCAGCAAGAAAAGCTATAGGAAAATATATGTGAGATGGATAACAAACATACATATTATGGGTGAAATGTCAAACTTGGATAAGGAATCAGTTAACACAAAAATGGTATCTCATTAAGACTCAAAAGAGGTTAGAAGTGAGTATGAATGAGATAGTAGGACTGGGTCAGAGAAGAAAGAAAAGAAACTTGATGTGAATACCTGCATTTCTATAAACAAGTTAGATCAAAACTATGCACAGTCTAAGTAATGTGGACACATGTAAGTCTACAACCTGAAGAGAACAGATTTAAAAACATTCTTTTTCTCACCAATTTCTCAAGACACTATTCCCCAGGCAAATACTTCAAGAGCTGTTAAATTTTCCTTTCATAATATGCTACACAATGGCATCTGTAATTTGCAATTTTTATACCATTACTTCTTTTCTTGCCTTATTGCACTGGCTTAACACTCTGCTTCTATTTTCAACGGAAGGGGTAAAAGTAGGAATCCTTGCTTATGTTCTTGATGTTAGAAGAAAAACATTTAAACTTTCACTGTGAAATAGGATGATAGCTGTAGGTTTTTCACAGATGCCCTTTATCAGAATGAGGAAAATTCCTTCTATTCCTAGTTTTCTGAGAGTTTTCATCATGAATGTTTTTTGAATTTTGTCTAATGGTTGGTTTTTTTTTAATTTATTGAGATGATCATATGATGTTTTCCTTTGCTCTCTTAATGTGGTAAATTACACTAATTTGTTTGAATGTTAAACCAATCTTGCATTCCTGAGGCAAATATCATTTGGTTGTTATATGTTGTGGTAGACAAGGAGATGTACCACCCATATCTCCAATCAAGGCTCTCTCAGCTGAGGCTGACTGTGAAGGATATGACAGTGGGATACTGTCTGTTGACTTCATTCCCTTCAGGTAGGTCAGGCAAGTCCTTCCCTGAAGGGGGATCCCAATAGACAGACATCAGAACATAGAACACGTGCAACACATTTTGATTGGGGATGGTAGTGGAGCAAGGAAAGGGGAAACAATGAGCTCAGCTTTGTTTACCTGTGCCTATCAACCTATCTCTTTTCTTTTTTTAAAATAAATTTTATTTATTTATTTATTTATTTTTGGCTGTGTTGGGTCCTCACTGCTGCACGTGTGCTTTCTCTAGTTGCTGTGAGTGGGGGCTACTCTTCATTGTGATGTGTGGGCTTCTCATTGAGGTGGCTTCTCTAGTTGTGGAGCATGGGCTCTAGGCATGTGGGCTTCAGTAGTTGTGGCACATGGGCTCAGTAGTTGTGGCTCACATGGTCTAGAGTGCAGGCTCAGTAGTTGTGGCACACAGGCTTAGTTGCTCTGCGGCATGTGGGATCTTCCTGGACCAGGGCTCTAACCCATGTCTGCTGCATTGGCAGGTAGATTCTTAAGCACTGCACCACCAGGGAAGCCCCACGTTTTACATTTAGATCTATGATCCACCTTGAGTTCCTTTTTGTTTAGGTAGAGGAGTTCTTTGTTTGCTTGGTTTTTGTTTTGTTTAGTGTTTTTGCATACAGATATCCAGTTTTTCCAGCACCATCTGTTGAAAACACTGTCCTTTCTCTGTTGAACTGCCTTTGTACCTTTGCCCCATGTCATTTCACCATAATTGTGTGAGTCTATTTGGTTGATGGTGCTGTTTAGATCTCTATTCTTGCTAATATCCTGTCTGCTCATTTTTTAAAAATTAATTAATTAATTTATTTTTGGCTGCCTTGGGTCTTCATTGCTGCACGTAGGCTTTCTCTAGTCACTGCAAGCGGGGGTTACTCTTCAATGCGGTACGTGGGCTTCTCATTGTGATGGTGACTTCTCTTTTTGAAGAGCATGGGCTCTAGGTGTGCAGGCTTCAGTAGTTGTGGCGTGCGGGCTCAGTAGTCCATCAATCTATTTCTACCAGCAACCAACTAATTAAACTGAAGAAGTCCTGGTAAGAGATCATCCTTTCAAAGCTAAGTTAGGTGAGTTATTACAAAGTTGACTTTATCTACACAAGAGGGTAACAGATGTCAGTTTGTATTACAAGTGGCTCTGGAAAAAATATTTATATTGCTAATAAACTAAAATATAATAATGCTCTGTTTTCCCTCCAAAAGACAGAATTTTCCTTGTGAGAATCAATGCTTGATTATACTGAAGGTTAATGGCTTTCAAGTTTGATCATAGCTACTTGTTCTTTGTTTTGTTGACATAAATGCTTTCTTCTATTTTTACTTAGGCAAACTCCAGGGAATTATTTTGAATATTAAGAAGGTGGCTCTGTTTAGAGCCAGACTGTTTACGTCAACCTGAGACACTATGAACTGCCTAATCCCACTTGGGAAAAATAAAAGGAACAGCTGAGCATAAATAGATATTGGAATGCTTTCTTGATTTTCATGAATCAGGAATTTATAGTATCTGCCTCATTAATTGAAGGGAAGTGAATTCCTAGAACTTCAGACATTGTAATAACGGAGCACAAAAACACACACTTTAAAAAAAAATCTAAATCGTTTTTGTTTTTTTTTTTGCGGTATGCGGGCCTCTCACTGTTGTGGCCTCTCCCGTTGTGGAGCACAGGCTCCGGACGCGCAGGCCCAGCAGCCATGGCTCACAGGCCCAGCCGCTCAGTGGCATGTGGGATCCTCCCAGACCGGGGCACGAACCCGCGTCCCCTGCATCGACAGGCAGACTCTCAACCACTGCACCATCAGGGAAGCCCCTAAATCGTTTTTAGACTGAATACATGTCTTCAGGTAGTATTCATATCTCTTTCTCATTAGGGAATAATTATGGGTTGATTTTATATATACATATTAAATAAACTGTAATTTTTATGCTTTTTTACATAAGCAGGCACAAGATTTGCACTATTTAAAAAATATTTCAAGGGAACAATGCAATCCCATATTAAGGCATTTAATAACTACCATTTATCCACTTAGTGAGTTGAGTGTTTGAACTTTTATCAGATCATTGTTCTATTTATCTGTATGATATTCCATAGACCAGACTGGATTAGGGCAATGTCACTGAATCAAACTGAATGATTTGGAAACACTGATATGCTTGTAACCAGGGTGATCATTTGCTAACTGCTCTTCTCATTTAAATGTCATATTCCAGGTGGCTAACAGATCTGGGTGTATTAAAAAAATTTCAGTGGTACTTGTGAAATTATAAACTGGAAAACGAAGTGATAACATTCTCAAAGACCAAACCTGTATATAGAAAGTGTTTTGAAGTTAGGGAAACAGCTATTTTGATATTTTAATTCAATAATTCATATTCAGGATACTTTTAAGAATCAAGACTATATATTGTAGCTGTAGCTGATTTAGTGGACTAGGCTGAGAAAAGTGAAAAACTATATTTTAATCTTTTCAGAGACATTTGAAATTTTTTTGTTGTTGAAATTTTGACTTCGGAATGAATTACAAGTTTCAATTCTATGAACTTCCAAAACTGGCTGTACTAACAAAACTGGTAAAAAACGAATTGAAATGTACATTCAACAAAATTATAAAAATTGAATGAAAACATCTAGAGTTTAATAGGATCAAAAGGAAATAAATTTGTGATCATTACCTGTTTCCATTCCATTCCCTTTGGGCATTGTACTGGGTTTGGGTCTACTAGGTCTTGTAGTTGTCCTATTCAGAACTATAATAAAGTGGGAAATAAGTAGTTTAGACATTTTTTAATTGAAAGTTTGTAGCCAAGGAAAATAAAACTTTCCAGAGAATTGGAAGTCATTTAACTGGGCGATAAAAATATGATGACTTACCAAAAACTGTTGTTCAGAATATAGAAATCACAAGTCTGGTATAAAAATCATAGACTTGAATTTGAGACCTGAGTATGTACTCTGAGGTGATCACTGGGCTTGAAAAAGAAGAGGGAATTTATATTTCTAAGTGGGAACTAGCTGGCTTCATTTATAAGCACTAGATACATTCCAAAATGGGACTGAAGAAAGATCAGGACTACATATGCCGAAAGAAAACCCAAAACTTGATGTGTATTTATTTGTCAAGGCCTCCTAACACATAAGTTCGTGGTCCTTTTGGAGGAGTCTCTAGGTACATATGCTCCCTCAAGTCCACCGTTAAACTCAGAACTATGATAAAACCATTGAAATTTCTCTCCTGCTCTGTTGAGAGTCATAATAGTACAAAAACATTGAAGTCAGCTTTTTATCTTCCATTTAGCAGAGTTTTCAAGGAAGAGCACTAAGTGTATCGCGATTAAGAGAGTGAGTTCTGAAGCCAGGCTGCTTGCCTTCGAATCCACTTCCCAGCCCTTCTTAAGCCTTAGCTTCCTCAGCCTTACCTCACAGGATGCATGGTTAGCACACCATCACTGTTAGCTATTATTGTTACTGTTTCCTTATTTTGTAGAAAGGTTTAATATAACCAGCCACATGTTAAATTCTCAACAGTTACCATGATACAAAAATCACATGGAGTCGGAGGATTATTCCAAAAAATATGGGCTCCTCCATAAATCAAAGAAAAATGTATTTGTTCTTTCTTCCATGTGCCTGGAGAGATGTTCACCGGGAATGTTAGCTTATAAGCCATTTTTTCATTTAGAACTTTAAAACTTCTTAGAATCACAGAGGAGAAAAGGGGCAGAAAACACCAGAGTCTTTGGTCCAACTTGTATGTTAGCATAGGAGTGATTTATATGGACCAAATCAACCCCCAAGTTAACTTTTCACTAATAAGCTCCAGTGAGGGAGATCCTAAATCCTTTGGTGAATTTAGATTTAAAGTATTTTCTGGGAATTCTCTACCAGTCCAGTGGTTAGGGCTCAGTGCTTTCACTGCTGGGGCCCAAGTTCGATCCCTGGTAAGGGAACTAAGTTCCTGCAAGACGCATGTTGTGGCCAAAAAAAAAAAAAAGTATTTTCCAGTTTATTTTCACTTTACTTTGATGTTTAAAACCTGTAAAATGTGTTTTTTTAATTTTTTTTAATCTGAAAGAATCAAGTAAAAATATTCTCCCAGAACAAGTCTTTTATAATGGAAGAGGTCTTTTCTTAAAAGATAACATTTGACATGTAATATATCATAGCTAATGCTAATGCTATCTCTATAATTGCCATAGAAAACTGAAGGAGGAGGGGAGAGTGTGTGTGATTTATGCAAAAATACTATTTTAAAAATGGTTTTATATTGTTAAGCTTCCGTGGTGGTATCTAAATCTGATTATGCTTAAAAATCTCAGTCAAGTCTTGCCACTTCCATGGATTCATTATTTCCTCTCTACTTACCCACAAGGATCAGAATTTTGTATGTAATTTATTTCAGTTTAAGGATATATAGCCTTCATTTGGTATATTTGGCTGTTTCAATATTTTTTTTTTGGCAGTGCCACGCAGCATGTGGGATCCTAGTTCCCTGACCAGAGATTGAACCCGTGCCCCCTGCAGTGGAAGCGCGGAGTTTTAACCACTGAACTGCCAGGGAATTCCTCAATACATTTTATATCTTCTTAGATATGCTGATTATTTAGGTCATCAGAAAGAGAAACAACTTACCAGGTCTGATGTGTGGTTTGTCAGGTGTTCTGGGCTTCACAGGAGTTGTATACAATCTGTGTGGTGCTGAAACAGAGGAAACGCTTCACATTTAATAACCAGCACTCCTGAGCTCAATAAATGGAGATTTAGTACTCTACAGACCAACAACTTGTACACTTTGCATGGAAGTATAAAGAATATTCTTAAATCTCCAAGTATGCATTACAGCATTGATGCTGAAGGAAAAAAAGCAAGTGAAAATATTCATGCCTGGAAATTAAAGATGCACACAGTCAAAGTGAGGTAGGTCATTGGTAATGTGTGTTAAGGATTAGTCATCATTTAGTCCATGTTTTTCAGGGGCATTTATTTCACCACAAGGTTGCTTAATATGGTAAACATATAAGCCAACCATCTACCCCTTCATCCATCCATGTGTCTGTCCATCAACCCATCCATCCATCCATTCACATCTCTCAATTAGGGAGTCACTGTGAAACATTATTTTGCCAAAGGAGACAAATAATATTAAAGGCAGAAAGAAAAATATTTTTAGGTATGTAAGAAGAAAAGAGTAGAAACATGTGGTCTGTATCTAATTGTCTTAGCTCATGAACCCGGAAGTGAATAAATACTCAACTTAGTGCCATCCATTAAAGCTTTAGGGATGAGAGAAAATGACCTCTGGTGTCCTGCCCATCAAGAGAGGGTGAGCAAAGATCAAGAACTCAGACAGCCCTTGGACCAACATGCCACCTTGTTACTTCCTGCTCCTGTTATCCAGGGCCTGGCACAGCGAGGACCATTAATGAAGAGTTGTCAAATACATTTAAAAAATTAGTGACCATTGTAAGCAGGCAAATTCATGAGAAACTCAGCTGAAATATTTTTGCTCCCTAAGTTTTTAAAGTGTGCATCCATCCTGGGATGTGTCTATCCTTGCCTTCCCTCCTCTGCCACCCTTGACACACCACGTTGCTTCCTGCCACCAACTTTCTTGGTAATGCTTTAGCTAAGACTGGAAAAAATTTTCTTGCAAACTTTGTTAAGTAGATTACACCATTTCAATGATTTTGTTCACATCTTGAACGGGTATTTATGTAACCATAAATCAGCAAATGCCTTGCCGACCACATTAAAAAATATACCTGCAAAACAGATTATAATGTAGCTCATTTATAAACTTCCTATGTGAGGACTGATGAGTAGAATTTTGCCATACTCAGGCCCAAACCAGCAGACACATACTGAAATTCTCTGTAGGTTTAATGTGCTCCTTTCAAAGTGCAATAACTAGAGTGAACAGAGGTACTGATTTATTTAAAAATAATCAACTCTCACTTGGCCTAAGATGTGTGATGATGATTTGCAAATGTTTTTCTTCAATTTTCTTTGAGAGTGGTAGGATTCCCTGTCAGTTGAACATATTTCAGGTTTCTTGTTAATATCTTCAATGTTAGATTGCTTTTGCTTAAAGAAATATAAGAATCATGGCTCTTATTAGTATCATTCTAGAACACATATGAATTTTAAAACTTTAGAAAAGAAACAGAGCAGAGTGTAGAAATAATCAGCACTACATTCATTATTTCAAAGCCACAGGATCAGAATTTTGGTTTTATTTTTTATACAGTCTTTACTTAAATCTTGAAAGAACTTTTTATAAAGGAGCTGAAATATAACTTATGTTTGGGCTGTGAGTTATTCACATAGCTCATCACCAGGTAACACATGGCCTTGAGAAAACTGCTTGAGGGTTTCAATTTTAAACTAAAAAAAAAAAAAAAAGACAAAGGTGCATTGTGAGAATGTAACATTGTAAATATCATCTCCACATAGTTTTTGGTCACTAATAATAAAAATAATTTTAAAAGATGGCTTCATATCTAAAGAGTTTTATAAAAATTATTTTAAAAGAACACTAAAAATACTTGACAAAGATAACATCAAAAATAGACAAACAAGGATTACAGGAGAAATACCTTGAAGGACCTTTGTTTTGCCCAGTATAGGGAGAGGGAAAGAAGGGTACAAGGTACAAGGGTACACCCAGGGACCCCTTATGCCCTGGGTGGCATACGGATCAGGGGGCTGAAATAAGTAAAATAATCAAAATGTCCCCAGAATGCCTCTGGCCAAGTGGATTTCTACCATGGGTTGAGATGAGAGGGGAAAAGGAGAGCAGCTTGAGTTAGGTCAGGGTTTCGGTTATAGCTGCAGGGAATTGTATCAGCAGACAAAGAAGCAAGAATGACGCAGAGAAAATGTGCCGGAGATCCTACTAGTAGGTTCATGCTGTAGGCTTTAGACACTAAGTTTCTTTGGAGCACTTGGGCCCCACTGCTGAGGGCTTGGAGACCAAAAAGCCACAAGGTCCTGGTACATGCGTGGGTGGAGTATGAAGACCAAGAGAAACAATTTCACGCCTACAGCATCTCTCAAATTGTTGTGTGCTGTCTTGCACATCTGATACCTACTATTAGAAACAAAACACAACACAATAAAAATAATACACTAGATTGACCTCCTTGTCCATAGAGCTCAGGCATGCATTTATGAGGGTTGGGTCAGAGGGTGATCCTAGGACACACAGTGTGCTGTTACTAAAGTTGACCCTCTACTCCCAAGAAGGGTTACTGGCCTGGACCAGGTTGGAAATGCATTTCTGGTGAGCCCACTTTAAAGAGCCTTGGCATGAGTCTAGAAAAGTGTGAATCCCGGAGCTGCACAAGTTAGGCTCAAGCTAAGGATCTTCAGAACATAAGAAAGTAATTAAAATACAGTACATTATATAAATATGTTAAGACAATTCATAGAATGATATCAGATCCTGGATATACAACCAATCAACTGTGAAACTCATCTAATAAAACCATGTTCTAGAAGCAATTTGATAAAAATATTGATACTCCCATTAAAGTAAGGAAAAGCAAAAACAAGAAAAGAACAGGTCTATGATTTTTACCCTCAATTCTGAAATCTACAAAGCTTTGAAAAGCTGAAATCTTGGCGCTTCCCTGGTGGCGTAGTGGTTGAGAGCCCGCCTGCTGATGCAGGGGACACAGGTTTGTGGCCACTGAGCCTGCGCGTCCGGAGCCTGTGCTCCACAACGGGAGAGGCCACAACAGTGAGAGGCCCGTGTACCGCAAAAAAAAAAAAAAAAAAAAAGCTGAAATCTTTTTCTCATTTGGCAATACAACCTGAGCTGAATAAAGTGTTTACCCTGCTTATTGTAAGTATTTATATGTTTTGCTGTAAAAACGTCAATGTGTTTGATTATGAGAATCCAGCTATCTTCTATCAAGCCAGACATTAAAGAGGTTTGCAAAAACATTAAAAAATAAACATATAAAAATCAGGATGCGGTATGGATATAATAGGATTGAACACCTGCTGTTAATGGCTGAAGCTAGTAATGAGGGTGTGGGAGGGCTGTCATTATACTGGCTCCTTACTTCCGTGTATATTAACTTTATTTTAAAAATAAATTGAAAGGTAATAAAGTAAATAATAAAATAAACATTTAAACCATTATAAAAATTAAATGAAACAAGTTCAAAAGTTTTACAAAATTTACAAGAACTGTCTTGTACTGTAGAGAGTATTGTCAGTCATGTTTATTTAGAACAAGTACTGCTCTGCTTATTTTAAAATATATACCTTAAGATTAGATTTCTTTTATTATCATTTCCTCATATTGCTTTGTTTCTTCCACAAAGCTCCCTCCCCAATTATAACTGACAATTGAGTACAATAAATTTGTCTTACAACTCTTTAAAAATTATTTGCTCTTGTTTTTTGGGCTTTCTCCCATATGCTAGAGGTAGACGTGGGCAAAAGAGCATAATTAAGGGGAAAAAAAGAAAACACGAAAATACTAGAAATCTGCAACTGGTTACAATCCAAGTAGGACAGAAAGATATAAAAAGCAAAGACTACCGAGAGCATGAAGATGTGAGAGAGAGCTCTGTGTAGGTGAGTTAACTTCCCAAAAAATAGAAGGAAAAAATAATATAAGGAGACCCCTGAATAAAGCTTCTTGGATGTTTTAATATTAATTCATCATTAAAAAATGATTTTTCTTGTTACGAGTTTCCTTTCTCAGGCCACAATACCAACGCGTTGATCAAGTTTGGGAGATGGGACAGAGGGAGGAGAGAGAGAGAAAGGAGGAGAAGAAGGAGAAGGAAATAAAGATTCTTATTTATCAGATGTGGAAAATGAGGCAAAAGAAGGTCAAGCAAGGAAAAAAAAAAGGGAGCTCTCTTTCTTAGTCATCAGCATGAAGCAGTCAACCATACATTCAAAAGCACAGCTCTAACTAAAGAAATTGTCTTTCCTACATTCAACTGGTATTCATACAAATATTCCTATTTGGCTGATGTCCTGTACCTATGCAATGAAAAAACTTAACTCACTGTGATGAAAAATTACATTCTTAAAAGAAAATTTTCTTCCTGCTTAAAAAAGAAGGAAAAGTTACTATCCAGAGGTGGGGAAATAGCATTACCCTGAGTTGTCTTTGCCAATTCAGTTGTTCGTGGAAACTTGGTTGTGAAGAGTTCTTGGGTGGATTGGTCTGTTTCTGCTGGAGGAAACACAGTAAGATGGCTGGCTTTAAATGATTATCATTATGAACGGGTCAAAAAGGAAACAAACAAACCCTACTCTTTTCTATCCCGTGTGGTGATAAAAGGGTAAATTGCATTAATAACTATGCCCAATAACCATCGTATGTCAAAGATAATGGTATATTTTAATAACTCTCATTTATTATATTTACTGTCTTCTTGCACTATTATTTTAATGATTATTATAAGGATTTCAAAAGCTTTTAGTTCAGGATCATTGTTTCATGATACTGGTCATGGCTATATTCTTGGATATGCCTCCTGTCTTTATGTATTATTGCCTTCAAGTTTCCTCCCTATTTCATGAGCTCCACAAATTATTTAGGTGAGCTGGAAAAAAAATAGATCATAGAAAATAATGTGTATTTACACCATAGAAGAATAAATATCCTATTTATCTCATGTGAAAATCAAAGTTTGTTTATTGACATACTGGTGCATTACTCCTGACAAAATAAAAATAAGTATGGCAATACTCCCAGTCCCATATTATCTTGAAATCATTACAACATCATACCGACACAGCAAATTATACTGTTCACTTTGCTACATACTGGATCCAAGGAAATACTTGGTGCAAATAATATGTTGTCATCTTATTTTCTGCCTGTTTTATAATCTGGATTCTGCTCATAAGAGAGATTCTTGTAATAGTTGGTCCAGTAAATGGGGTACATTAAAAAAAAAAAACAGGGAGTGGAATTTAGATAATTAGCACATCCAGCACTGGTTCTTGATAAGTACTTTTGACTTTGCCATCGTGGGTAATGTTGACTTTGAGGACCTAGGCTACAATAGATGAGTATTTGGTAATTAGGATACATTTGCTCATTCAGTTAAAAAATTTTTCCTTTGAAAAGGATTCCATTTTAAAATGTGATCAGTAACTTCATTTCAGCAGACACACACAAAGGATGGGTTTATCTGAAAATGGATGAAGGGAGGAAAATAAAGCCACTGATTTAAACAGCCATGTGGGATGTAGCATGGACAGGGCAGAGAAGCCAACAAACACAAGCTGGGAACTCTTGTTTTCCAGTTCATCTTCAGCCAAGTGTCAGGCAAAATTGGGTTTCCCACACAGTGAAGACATTGATGCTGAACTCTTCGAAAGCCTGGCCAGCTCATTCCAACCAACCTTACTGACTCATTCATGCATCTGTGTTCCTCCAGGCTACCCGGATGCTCATCAGATTAGTCTGGCTGCCATTCTCCACCCTGTGTCTCTTCCCTATCTGTCTTTAACCTTTCACACCTTTAACTTCAACTCTCATTCCAACTGGAAGACCCGGCATACATGTCACCTCCTCTGTGAAGCCTTCCCTGATACCCCCAGGTAGTTTCCTTGCTCAGCATGCTGCTCATTTCTCTATGAATTTATTGTATTGTATAACATGGGGGTGAATTCCAGGAGCTCTGGTGACTGAGTATGTGGGTTCCAATTTGGCTCTGACGTTAGCTGTATGGCTTAACCAGATTTTTAAATCTTTCTGTGCCTCAATTTTCTAAGCTGTAAAATGGGGCAAGTAATAGAAACTACCTCACAAAGTTGTTACGTGCCTTAAATTTAAAAATACATGTAGAACACTGGGTAGCACAGAGGAAGCACAGCTACTGCTAAATCCTGTCTTCATATCAGATGGCGAGCTCTCCAGGGTAACCTTTAAAACAGTTTTATTTTGGAATTCCTATTGCTTGGCATTGCAGTTAGCTCCCAAAAGATATTCAAATACTAGATGAAATTTGTCTTCCCAAATGCAGTTCCAAATATGGAAAAAGCAACAAAAGAATATAGCATTGATATACTTTGGGAAGATTCTTTTTTAAAAAAATAATTGGAGGGCTTCCCTGGTGGCACAGTGGTTGGGAGTCCGCCTGCCAGTGCAGGGGACACGGGTTCGTGCCCCGGTCCAGGAGGATCCCACATGCTGTGGAGCGGCTGGGCCCATGAGCCATGGCCGCTGAGCCTGCGTGTCCGGAGCCTGTGCTCCGCAACGGGAGAGGCCACAGCAGTGAGAGGCCCGTGTACCACAAAAATAATAATAATAATAATTGGAATTTTGTCAAGATGTTTCAAGATATTCTCATTTTATATTAGAAATCAGCATAACTATTAGAAGGACAAATATACAGTTAATGTAAAAGAATCAAGTGAAATGGGTATTTTTTTATAATGATAAAAAGAGACCCTCTGCGGTTTGGAAATCTATGAACACAAATGTACATATGGCTACTTTAAGGCAATTCCTAAAATGTTAAGTCCTCAACAGACTGAAATAGTAAAACAAAATTTACCCAGAGTGGTTTGTAGTTCCTCTTGACTAGAACTCGGTGAAATCATAGGAATGAAAGGGCTGCCTCGTGTCTCTAAAGGAGCTGAAAAGACAAGTACCAAGGTTGTCAATCTTTAGATTCAAAAGCCAGCACCCGGCCAGAATAATATTACATGAGATTCCTTTATTTGAAATAGAAAAACAGAAAACATTAAGTGAGTCAGGAAGAAGAAAGTTAAGTGTGCATAGAACCTTCAGGAAGATGACTGTGGAACATAGAATAATGGTTCTCAACTGTTTTTTCCACCAGGATAGATAATAAATGACATTCAGTGCTTGACATACTCTATGACCATAGCGGGTGTGGGTAAGACATGGTCCTTGGTCTGTCAGCTGCAGCTCTCCCATCCAAGAGAGCACATAGGATTACAACAGGAGAGAGAATATCATCACTGTGGCAAGCACCTGGCGTCTGCTCAAGTTTATTTTTAAAAATAAACTGGTGGCAAACTTTAGTATTTTGACCAATATTAATAATAATTACTTGCCAGCATCTTCCACAGCATGTTAGTGGGTTATAACACCACAGCTGAGAACCACTAAACCAACAGAAAAAGTTAACTAGGTGGGCATGAGTAAG
Organism: Delphinapterus leucas; assembly: GCF_059928025.1. Classification (NCBI taxonomy): domain Eukaryota; kingdom Metazoa; phylum Chordata; class Mammalia; order Artiodactyla; family Monodontidae; genus Delphinapterus; species Delphinapterus leucas. Next base: position 48,407,765 of record NC_143132.1, read on the forward strand.
GTGGAATCATTCTGAACACAGAGACAAATGAGGTAGGTGAGAATGGGCTCGGTAGTGAGCTGTCTTAAGTTGGTCTTCAGAGCAAACCTTTAGAACATTGCCCTTCTATTTTGAAACCACTGCCTTTCTATTTTGGAAAGAGTAAAAATAATGAGAATGAAACAACGAAGAGGACTGAGGACAGATGATGTTTCAATGTGATCATTTGAGAAAGACCTGCAATCTTGATGGCAGCCAGGAAAATAATTAGAGTGGGTCAAATGGGAAAACCATTACCTAGTGTTGTCTCTGGCAGATCAATTCTAAAGGTAACAGGTTGCAGAACTAGGCCAAAAGCAAACCAAAGAAATATATTTATGAGAATTACTACCTGGTGAAGTAAACCCAGTTTCTGTGTCTCTACAATGCACCCGTTTGAACATTTAAACATTCTCTTAGAATCATAATAAATACGAGAAAATTCTATACCTTAGGTGACACCCAGGGAACTTAGTTCAACCAAAACTTTAAAGTTTTCGTTCACTGTCACTATGAGGAAAATTTGATTAGGCACCCATATTTTTAACTTAAAAGTATACCCACATTTGGAATGTAGCAATATTTACATTCTGAAAGAAGGTGAAAATGGTTGGCTCAGGTAATAATTATATCTTATAACTTTAGCATGATTTTCTATTCAACAAAAACACTTTCAGGGAAAATAAACTAATTCTATACTATTCTCTCATGGGGAAAAATTTGTCAAGCAGATTGTATGATTAAACCTCCCCAAAAGAAATACACATTTTCTATCCATAATTTTCTCTGAACTTCTTCCACATCACAATCATTCCAAAAATATATTTACCTCAAGAATATTTTTTGAAAAATACACTTCGTAACTGGGAAAATAAAACAATTCATTTACCAGGTTCGCTCTGAGAGGCTTCAGGGTCTGGTTTATGGGGAAGGAGCACATCTCTTGGAACTGAAAGAAAAAGATTATAAAACACTGTGCACTCTAAATGTCATACTTGGAGTGAAACTTAACCCATAGACCTAAAACCCTGGGAAGCATGAATGAAGCAAAGATGTTTTCACAATGGCTAAAGGGCTAAGCCAAGAAGAGGACCATCTTTCTGAAATGGAAAAATGTCAGTGTGTAGGAAAGGTTCTAATGGCAGTAAAACAAAGTTGGTCACAGGTCATTTCGAAGATTCTGTTGAGGGAAAAAAAAGGAAGAAAAAACTAATGTAATTAAACACAAGGAGGTAGGTCTCCCTCAAGTTGTCTTCAATAGGTCAGTTTTTGTCTGAAGAGGTTATAGCTGCCATTTGATATTCCTGCTAAAATTCCACTGACAGCAATAGAAAATACATTATCTTAAAGAAATGGCCTGGGCCTCCCTGGTGGCGCAGTGGTAGAGAGTCCGCCTGCCGATGCAGGGGACACGGGTTCGTGCCCTGGTCCAGGAAGATACCACATGCCGCGGAGCGGCTGGGCCCGTGAGCCATGGCCGCTGAGCCTGTGCTCTGCAACGGGAGAGGCCACAACAGTGACAGGCCCACATACCAAAAAAAAGAAAAAGAAAAAGAAATGGCCTACAAATTGAGGAAAACAGGAAGAAAGGCAAAACTCTTGAATATCTAAGGGAAGAACAAAGTTTTATTCTAAAAGGCACTAACAGTTATTATGGGGAGAAAGTAAAGCAGGAAGGATCAGTCACTCATTAGAAGATACCGAATGTAAAGTTTATGACAGTGCTTGTTACATAGTAAATGTTAGATAAATGTTGCCATTTTTGTCATTCTTAGTGATATGGCTTCTAGTATAATAGGTATTAAGTATAGGTATTAGGGCCTCCTGACATATGAGAACATGAAAACAAAGGAGAATAATATACGCTAAACAATAATCACATTCAGTCCTGATATCCAGTATATTTTTAATGCCTGTGTCCAGTTCTACTTCGGCAAAATAAAATGGTAGGCTGGGAATTTGATACCTTATCTCTCATTGGGGAAAATACCAGGGTGATTTGCCTATTGTTAGTACCAGATTTCTATGGCAAATCTCCTTTCAGGAGCAAGATGACGTATTTCTTTAACTCAGTTTCCCTAAAAGGAGGTCCTTGTCAACCCTACTCACTCACTGAAAAGCTTTCCTACCACACCAAATTCATAAATACCCTTAGGTATGCAGCGTAACTTTCTTGCATCTTATATGGTGCTGGAAGAGAAAAATTAGGATTCAGGCTACAACTCTGCCTCTGAGAAAGATGAAGAAAACTTTTGTACCATGAGGTGGACAAGCAGCACTTTATCATTAGTGTAGAAACAGATTATATAAGGTGGACGTTCATTCTCTCTTATGGCTTTTGGGATCACATTTAACGTGCACATCACATCTGTTCTTAGTCTAGGCCACTAAGCAAGTGCGAATGAAATCACAGTCGTGGAATTTGGTCCACTGAAACGAAATGTGACTCCGTTAGAACTTCTATGAGCTAAAGGGTAACCACCAGGGGAACTTGATATCTGGACTTTTTTTTTTTAAAAAGGTAACTTCAAAAAGATTAGTGGTGCACAAAGTTAAAGAAAACCCATCACCATAGTGAACACTTCACCTTTGCTATGTAGTATTTTTAAGGACTGAAGTGGTAAAATATGAGGAATTTCCAGTTGTAAATCAAACTAACTGTTATCTGGAGGGTGAGGGAGAAGGCATTTTGGTGTGCGTCTGAGAAGGTCACAGCTATACAGAGCAGTCTGAGTTTATAAACATCCTAATTGGTTGCAGTGCTAGACTATACAGAGAGGAGCCGGATTAAGGAAAGGAGAAGCTAAAAAGAAATGTGCTACCAATAAATCCACCATATACTGTAAATACATGATTCACTGCCTGCCTTAGTTTCCTGAGGAATTTAGACTAATGTGGATCCCTGCTGCTGCAACTGGCACTTTCTAACCATGAAGGGATGATTTAATAACTGCCATGCCAGACGTTCTAAAGCAGGTGAAATCAGTGGAAAGGAAAGAACTAGAAATATTCACAGGAAAGGGATATGAATCATTCTCTTTCTTGGTCAACGGCAGCTCCAACAAATGCAAAGTTTTTTTTTCTTTTTCCCAATGTGGCATTCCTCCGTATATTTAATTGAATAAGAGCATGATTCTTAAAACCAAAATCTTCCATGCTGGAGGAAACTTATCAGTGTAAATCATGACAATGTATTAAGAAGGCAGTTTTGACTTCTTTATAAGATTACTTACCATTATTATATTTAGACCCATTTGTATAGGCCAATTTACCATTTATATTAAATAACCAATTAAGTTAACAGTTATATTAACTGTCTTTTTGAATAAAGGGCACGTTTCCAAAGAACAATTCAACTAACGTGAGACAATTGTGAGTGGAAATGTCCAATATGGACAAATGTAAATGAATACGCATGAATGTTTTGCCAGAGTAGATGAGAGAATGAAGGTGTCGCTCTCTGATAGAGATGGTGGAATAAGGAATCTTCAGTAAGGTTTACCCCTGCAATAGGCTACAAAGACAGTCTCTTAGAAAAGTAACACACATAGACCACACACCATTTTCACCTCCAGATTCCCTCTTCCTTTATGCTAACCTTGTACCCTAAGGTCCAGTTTGAGAGGAAGCAGGTTTCCTGCTCTTTCAGAGACCACTTTCAGAGCTTTACCTGTGCTCTTGGGTCACCTTCCCTCCCATCTCCTCTGGGGCCTTTTGCTTTCCATTATTTCTATTACCTTCTATTTTTCTCCATTAGTCCATATTTATTTATCCATGAGTTTCTCCCTCTCCACCTATAAAACAGCTGAAATGCTCCAACATCCTAACATTAATAACCATTTCCTTGACATGGCTTCCCCTTCAAACCATCCCTTTCTTGCTCTTATTCCTTTCCTCTAAAAACTCTATCTGCCTCTGCTTCCTGGTCTCTTAACTGCATCTTCTCCATTCACTGTGGACTGGCTTCCTGATCTCCTGCACCCACTCCCGCACCCACAGATCCATGAGGCCTCATCCATAGTTCTGAAGTTCAAAATGCTCTGAAGACAGAAAGTGTTTTCTTTTTTCTTAACTTATTTGACAGTAAAACCTGACTAGAACTGACCTGAGGCTATTTGCAGTTTTTATTCATCCTGAGTAGTGTGACTGTTCATACTTCCCACTGCAGACTTATGAATATGCTTGTAATCGACGGCCTATGTGCTGTTTTACCTTGCCAAAGTCTGAAAATTGCTGAATTCTGAAGCAGTGGCCCACAGGTTTCAGATGCAGGCTTTTGGACCCACACTGGCAAGTCCAACAGCTCTTCTGACACCTGTCCACCTCACTGTCATTGACGGCTGCCCTTCCCTGTCTTGCCTCTCGAGTCCCTCTTTCCTGCTACTTGGATCTTTTGACAGCAAATTCTGATGGCTCCTCTTCCTCTGTCCACTCTTGAAATATAACTGTGTCCCCTACGACTTTGATCTCTGATCTCTTATTTTCTGTCTGTACTTTCTCCTGGATGATGTCATTCACTCACAAGATTTAAGAACCTTCTATATGTAGACACATGACTCCCAAATCTACATCCTAAATATCGACCTCTGTTTATAGATATCCAAAAATACATTTTAACCACCAGTCCTGCTGGCCCTCCAAACCTAGCATGTACAAACACAAGCCTTCATTCCTCCCTCTGTGTTCCCTGCCTTAGTTAATGGTATTATCATCTACCACCTGCCCAAGCTAGAAATCACAGTGTCATCCTTCTCTCCATAACACCATTCAGTCATTGTCTACATCCTAGCAATTCCATCTCCAAAAGACATTTTAGCATTAGTCTCTTCTTTCCTAACTGCAAAAATGCTGATGTGTGACTGCAAATTAGAATTTGCCCAAGAGAGCAGTTACAGAACATTTGTAGGATTGGATAGCCTGCTGAAATCTAAACGTTTTTGCCCCTTGTTTGCTCCCGATGACTGAAGTCTATCCAAATACTTCTGTGGTGACAGAAGTTCCAACAAAGCCAAGACAGCCCTTGGTACAGAAACAAATCTACAAAGAAGGCACAGCTCTGTTGAGCCAGGCATCAGGGCAGGTCCTTTGCTCTGAATTCAAAAGCATTCCTCCAAGGCAGATCAAAAGAAAAGCCAGTTCTGTTTTGGTTCTGGACATGATGTGTGGGCTCAGTTTGTCTAGATTCCTCATTAAGTGTTGTAGATAATTCAACTGAGTGACTGAAAGATATTTTCTAAAGGCCTAACTGGATGAAACGTGTGTTATACCTAGGAATCTATAGAACGAAAGAGCTGTACAGATAATCCGAGACTGACTTATTTGGTCCCGGTCTAAAAATTCAGTTTTGTCACTTCTGATATCTCTCAGTATAAATTTTGAGATAAACATTGTGTTAAAACATAACTATGTCCTGATTTCAGTACTACTTTTTACATTTTTATAGAGCATCTATCTCTATAAAAAGGATAGAGGTACAAGTACACATTAAGTTTATATGTAATTTACCCTGTTTTCTGAGGAGCCAGTAAACAAGGTTGTGGGCTCATTAGGATGCAAACCTGAGCCTAGATACAACCCCAAGACTGTTTGAATCCAGTCTGTTAAAACACTTGGGAGAACATTAAATAGTAGTAGGGATTGCCTGTGATTCTTCCCGTAGCATCACACCCCTGGAGCAATAGGGGAGCCCCTGATGGACACAATGGCAGGACCAACACTAGGTTTAGAGACAGAATTCAATCTGAACATTTGGAACTGGAGAGTCAATAGAATAAGCTCAATGAAGTCTCCAGAGAGAGCGTTTGTGCTGTTGTTCCAGGGCTCAAATGTACACATCAGAGTGTCTGTGAAAAAGAAGGTGTTGATGGAATTAAGGCAAATAGTAGACATTTAAAAAAGAAAAAGTTGAACTATTAGATATATTGGTTTAATGAGATTATGTCATATCAGGACCAATAGTATTGCTTTCTCTAACGAAAAGTGAATATAATCACTCATATCTACTGTTGTTATCTGCAATGACTTCATTTCTGTTACATATTTTTTCCTCAGTTGAAAACAAGAAGCTGACCTTTTGCAAGTGGGAAGATCAGCTTTTTCCTTATTGGCATTTATAATATTGACTGTTGCATTTAGCAGTACTAATTTAAAGTCTAGACTTCAGGGCAAAAGAGGCTCTTTTCAGCCTATCACCACCTGCAACAAGCTAGCCATCCCACAGCGACAGTAACACCCTGCGCTTATACAACCTGGAAAACATGATAGCAAGTGAATTCACTTGCCTCCAAAATGCCATCATTTCAAGCTACAGCTCAGAAACCCTTTGGTTCTAGGAATGTTCTATATGCTTCCAGGACCATCTAAGAATTTATAATAACTGGACCTTAAAAAAAAGAGGGGGGGAACTTATTGTATTTATCAGATACTCTAGTTAAAAACTTGGTTTGGCTTATTAGTGAACCAACAGTGAACTAATTAGTGAAGCTAACAGCAGCTTTGTACGGTCACTTGAGGATCTAGAGAAACGTCTGGGTCCTTGCAGTCCCTACCTTGACTACTCCCACAAACACGAGATTATTGCTCCCATAAAGGGGCAAAAAGCCTTCTCAAATGACAGGCAAGAAATTGATCTGTAGCTAAAGAAATCAGTTTTCCTGTGTGAAACAAATTTCTTGACTCAAGCAACTGCTCCATGAATGGGTAAAATAGAATTTAAAAGGAAAAAAAAGAAAAAGACCCTCAATACTGGATAGTGTAAAATGTTTGAACCCAAGAAAATGGTTAAACATCATTTCCTCCATTTGTAAAACATCATTTTATCATTTTTGTGGGAAAATCCCCAATTCTTTATTTTATCTTGGTGAAACGTGAGCACAGCATAGTTAACATTGGTAGGTTATTTTTTGGAAGTCAAAAAATAAGAGAATTTTAATTCTAGAAGAAGAATTCTACCCTTGGCATAATTCTCTGCCTTTGGATTATATCAATGGCTTACCATATGAGCACTTAGATAACTCTTATGAACACTTTGAAATGACTATATCATGCATGATCAACGCGGTACCTGAACAGAAGTGAAACATGGACCTCACATCCATCAGTCCTCATGTTTCATTGTAGCAGAGTGTGACTGTAGAATGCATTTGGCTTAAACATGAAATAAAGCATTTACCAGGCTGAGTATAGGACACTTCTGGACTTGGTGATGTCTTTGGCTTCGGAGTAACATGCTGGAACACCTTAGGAGCTGAAAGAGAGAGCTCGGATCATGAGTCATTTGGTTTTAGCATCTCCCAGTCTTGCCTAACACATAAGGTATGACAAAGTATAAGGCTGATTACTGATTTTAAAAAAGTATTGAAATGGGATTTAGATGGAAAAATAAACCTTAAGCTCTAAAAATAGATCAGTTAGAATTCCAGATACTTTAAGAAAAATGAAATCTGAGAAACAGCAAAATTTGACTAAGCATAAGAACAGGATGAATAATTTTTTTAAAACATCATTTCAGAAGAGATAGCAATTTAATTAATGCAAGAGTGCTCTACTTTTGTGGAAGTTTGCTTGACTTCTTAAACCCATCCCCATGTCTTTCTGTGAAGACGAATTCAGTGAAGTCAGAATGGGAGCCCATGAAGTATGGAAAAGAGCAGCTTAAAGTCAGCTCAGAACAGCAGAAAGAGAAGTGGGCAACGGAATGGAATGGGTGGGCTCGCATTCTACATCCCCGGCAATTGTTAGGCTCTAAATAAACCTTTAAATGACATGTTCACAAACCAAAATTGTCTTTCCACAGCTGTTCCTTTGGAGTAACAAGGTGCAAATGTAATAGATACCAGGGGGAAGAAAAAAAGGTCTACTTTATTTATAGCTCATTTTACAATTTCAAAAGTACTTTCATAAGGATTATGCCCTTTGATTCTCACCGTACTGCTGAGAGGAAGGAATTATCAGCTTCACTTTAAAGCTATTTGCCTGGGGTCACGTGATCATTAAGCACCAGAGACAAAACCTGAACACTGAGGTCCAGACATGACTGCTAGGTCCCAACACTTGGGCTCGCTATATCCCAGCTCTGCAGGTCACATTTTAACTTGTTCCTCATTTTTTTAGGTGGAATTAATAAACCGGTCCTAACTGAAAGGGTGATTGTGAGAATTAAGTGTGAAATGTCAAAATGATGTGAAAGCTATACCCCTATAAATATCTGTTTCTGCTTCTGGAGAATCTTTACAAATTTGACATTGAAGGATCTGAGTATATTTTGCTTTTCACATTGTTTGCCCCCTCAAGAATTAGGGGCAATTTTGATGGTTATAAGATTTCTAGATATAAAATCATTAACAGGACTGTTCATTATCACTTATGAACATAGGAATCTAAAAATCAAACCTGTATTTTAATGATGAAATATTCTTGATGGTTTCTTCCAAATTTTTGATCCCACTATCCCCTCAAATGCCAAATATAGTAAATTTAACTTTTGCTATCTCATTTATCAACATAGTTTAAGTATAAATGAGGTGGCATGCCCAATTACAGAATTTCATTCTGAGAATAGTGGTAGATGAATACATTGCATTGCTCTTTAAGTTGTGCACACTATTGTTAGATGATGCCCTTATAGCCCAACAATAATAATTTGCATTTGATATTGATATTGCACGTACGAACAGAACATTCTCCCATTCAAATGGCCTTTTGAAATTCACAACAGTTAGCCAGGGGTAAGGAGGGAGTACTACTAGGGTTTAAATATTTGTTTTTGAACTACTGAGTGATACATATGTATACATACACAAATATCCTTGAAAGACTATACAAACCTAGGGTATTGCTGGGATCTATTAAGTAAAGCTCATATTTTCCTGGGTAAGAGAGATCCTAATTTCACCCACTTTTAAGAGGAATAAGTAGAGTGCATATTTTCATGATCAATTTTCCAAATAGTCCCCTTACACTAGGTTGCCCTGACAAAGCTAGAAGTGTTTGGATTGTAGCTACTTTCTAGGGGAGATGCTGATGGGCTGGGAGTTTGCTCAGTTGGGACAGAATCAGGATGCTCTCTTGTTATAGTCTGCAGTCACTCTAGGGTTTCAGAGTGAGAGTGAACCACTGAGCGTATGCATCTATCCATTCTGAAGGTTAGCTAAAGGTCTAAATCAAAATCAAACAAAGTTGAAACTTAGAATACAGTGTCATAATGGGAAATTAGAGTAAGCTCCTGATTTACTATATTGTATTTTTATAAGTGCAGAGTACGGCTCAAAAAGATAAAATTATGAATAAGTCTTCCTTCTTAGTTCATATCTCCTTTACTTTTTAAAATGTTACTAATGAGGACTTTATATCCTCAATGTCTTAACTTCCAGCACTTCTTGTTTCTCATCTTTTCTCTTATTTTCCATCATTCATTGTTTTATGCTTTCTTATTTCTTTCCATTTCTCCTTTTTCTGCCTCATTTGTTCTATGCTTTATATTCACATAAAAGGTTGAGAGCTTCTTCTCGTGATTTTATCTGCTGATTTCTTAAAGTTAGATTTTAGTTTCCTATCCACAAATTTAATATACTTGCTTTGTTTTTTATTCTTATTCTATTATTCATTACTTATTCACTAATCATCAATTATTTTTCCCAGTATTTCTTATATATTAATAGTTCAAATTTATTTCTTGTTATTATTTTAAATTTCTTATTCTTTCAGATGATTGTTGCTTTGGTACCTTCATCTACTTACATATCACACCCATACTATTTTTTAGCAAAGTTTTAGTAATTAAATAAAAACACATTTTAAAATACATTAAAGCAGATTTAAAATCATTAGCTAGATGTAGTAAATGGAACTGTTTTTTAAGGAGTTTTCCTTCAAAGAAAAAGTAATAGGTAAAATTTCTCTCAGAAATATTAAAGGAAGTGTTAATACCTCTCAGATATTAAAGACCATCCCCACATCTACAGTTTTTTTCTTTCAGTAGGGATACTGAGATATGATTAAAGAATTTGTGTTGGTAATTCAGAGTTACTACCTAGATCAAGCATAATTTTGATGCTGCTAACATTTTCCTTTCCCCAGACCACTGGTCATAGTTAGGGTTCCTTTCCTAGTAAATTGGGTAGGTGCACTTCATATGCTTTTTGGAAGTGGGCCATGTATAAAAAATAAATTTAGATTTAGGGGACTGGCCTAGACTATAACTTCCTTGACTACAGAAGGATGAAATTTTGTTTCACATTCCCAGTGTCTAGCACATTGTCTGGTGTGAGGTCAGCATGCAATAAGTAGTTGTTAAGTGACTAACTGATGAAATGAATTAATCAGCCACTTAAGCACCAAGGGTGGTACAATTTTAAATTAGGAGGGAAGAGAGACAGGAGATCAGTTGATTCATGACAATAGACTAGGCATGACTGGGTATATGCTTGGAGTAGGGACCAATGTTAGAGATGTCTGGAAAAACTGATGGACTGCAGAGGCCGGATGAGGAAGAGGATAAAAATCGATGTAAAATGCTCAGGATCTGCAACAGATATAAATGAGAAACTGAAAGGAGGGAAAGATGAGCTTTCTTTGAGGCATGTCAATTTTATGGTAGCCTGAAATGGAGATCTGCCAAAACAGTCAGAGGAACTGGACAAGATCTTGGTTGAGAAGTTAGGGTTAGAGTTAATCATTCAATCATTCAAGTAAGAGCTTCTTGAACAGAATAAAAAATAGTTTATAATGACTCTTGTTTAGGTCCTTCCCAAAATTCCTAGCAAAACAACCAAAGCAATATTATGTTATTATTTTACAGGAGAGGATATATATTAAAAATCTTCATGACCTAATGTTAAATAAAATTGACTGAAAGAAAAAAAAATTAGGTGATTGGCAGGGGGAGGATATTCAAGGACCATGGAAGGTTTTCTCAAGCTGCGAGAAGTGGAGGGAGTAGGCAGGCTACTCTTTTAAGAAATTCCACTCTCCTCCATCCCCCTCTCAAATAATATAACAAAAGGGAAGCTTCTGGAATAAGCTACTCCAATAATATACTTTTTGATAAAGTCTAAAAATAAATGTAAATATTTATTAGGTTTCAAAGGAAGTCTTATTTTATAAGGGTTAAAAACCTAACTTGCTATAATTCAACAGAGTAACTCCACTAACATCAAACTTTTCAGGCCAGAATATAAAATAAGTATTTACCTGGCTGTGTTGGTGGGATTCTTAGACGTGGAGATATTTTTGGTTTGGGAGGAGCTCGCGGTGTCTCCTTGGGCACTAAAAGAAAGGATATAGGTTCGGAGCTCTTGAGGTCTTCAAGAGTCACAGTACCTAAACCTCTAGGATCTCAGAGATGTTTGTTGAGTAATTGAAGACCTAAATACACAGCAATTAAAGTTCCCAAAGAGCCACAAAGTATAAGAAGGTAATTTTCTTATTATAATGGAAAAAAAAAGGCAGCACATTAAAGATATCCAAGATATTCTGCTGGCAAATGAAACTGTTGGAATTTTAGAAATATCCACTTCAAATACCTATTAAACAGGTTAAAAATAAATTTCATAATAAAATAATTCATCATTATAAATTCACATCGTTTTATCAGAATAACCCAGTATAATATTTTAAGTGCAAAGAGATACAATTTCTTCTAAATAAAAAGCACATTACATTCCAAATATACCTAGAAAATGAATGTATCTTAATAGTAAGTGCTAATGGGAAAAAATTAATCTTGTTAAACAAAACACAATTTTTATTGGTCATGTTGAAGAAGAAAAATTGAACAGAAATTGAAAGGATACATTATTGAAGAAAGTTATTCTTCTGCTGAGCAATTCCCAAAGAAGTTCTAGGACATTCAGTGTAAAAAATCAATTATTTCTTCACCAAGAAAATTAAAAGTTTATCCTGCTGGAGGAAAAGAATTATCAAATGAAAGATCGCAGCTTGTGGAAATACCTTGTTTGGTTGGGTTCAGTGTGTTTGGGATAAAGAGAGATAAGAAGAAACAAAATGGTTTTCAAGGTCACAGAGTTTCAGGCACCTTAAGAAAAGCTTGCTGAAAATAAGAGTTATTAGATAAAAGAAGAAGCTGAGTCTGTAGGGACTTCTTCCTGATAGTCAAAATATACAAGGCATGCAATCGTTTCAGTGGAATCTTCTTGCCTGTGGAGAGATGAACAAGATATGTTGGAGATTACACTGGTTTAGGAGCCTGGAGCTGGGAGATTTAGAGTTCGCTTTGCGGATCACTCGGTCTACAACATTGGGTTCTTCATCAACAGTAACAGGATTTTTAAGAGCCCTTCCAACCCTAACATTCTATATTTCTATGGTGTCCTTAGTCTTGTGATATTCTGACTCTGAACTGCTTTGCTTGCCGAAGTTCGTACTGATAGGCTATTTGCTTCCCCAGGGTATAAGAGACCATCTTGCAGGTAAAGGCATGTCATGAGGCAATTCTATAAAAAATGATTCAGAATGAGATTAGTATCACTGATAGTATCTACGATTAAATATTTCAATCGTATTAATGATTAAAGCTATTTAACAAAACTTTAGAAAAGTTAGAGATAATTGACACAGATCCAGTTAATGCAGTCAGTGTGGAATTTTGGTAAAAATTAAACTGTAGAGTTTAAGAGGCAAAGGATATTAACAGGATTTAACAGGACATTTTAGAGGACAATGAATAAAATTAATATCCATATCTCCTTTGGAAATAGAGCCATATAAAATAGTTTAATGGTCATCAAAATACAAGTTTGGGCTTATTTATGATAAACTGACATTCCAAGAGAGCCTGCAGATATTGAGAAAATTTTCCCTTGTAAGAAGAATATTTAGTTATCCACATTGATGATTTGTTTTCCCATATTTCAAATTCCACCATCAAGTAAACCCTTATGACTTGCCAAGTAACCAGTTTGACTTCAGTTTCTCTTATTTGTATGCAGTGAAATGGCCAAACTGGCACAGGAAGGAGCAGTAGAAAGTAGTAAGGGACCTGAATAATGACAAGATGACTGACCACTTGTACCCCTTTTTGTGGAATGCTCCAGTATTTCTGGAGGTTTTGGTTATCCTTAAACAAATTAACTATGTTAAAATAGTTTTTATATGACCACAGACCTTGTAAAACTAGTCAAGATGATAAAGTATTTAAAATTGGGATATTTATATTTTAAAAAGAATATAAATGTTCTTCCCCAGAAACATTACTATTTTCTATATGAAAGACTTGCAGAGTAGCTGAGAGGTGTTTTTCAGTTATATCCTAAATAATGTTCACAACACTGCCATATGACTGGCTACAGATTATGGATAGAAGGAAGAGTGGGGCATCAGAAAGGTAGGGTCAAATACTGCGAGCAGTGATTAAGTTAGGGCTTTTGATAACTAGTAATAGTGCCCATATATATTGTCTTTCCATTCTTGTAAGTTCTGCAAACACTCACCTTCTACATGAAACACAAAATAACGTATTTACCCGGTTCGGTCTGAGGCTCATCTGGGCTGGGTAGGATTACAGTTTGGGAAGGCAGAGGTGATGTTTCTACGGTAATTGAAGGAAAGTACCCAGGGTTACTATAGCACTTCACACACCTTGAGTACAGATGACAGAACAGATGGTAACAAGTGGATTTTAAAGAAAAAAAGAAAGCAAATTGCAAGTCTACAGCAAAATAGCACTCCTACTTCTTCATAATGCATTTAGTTTAAAAGCTGCTTAGAGATGCCAGGTTACAAAATACTTTCAAGGTAAGCAATAGCCTTACTTTTTAAATCCTCACTCCACACTAGTACATCCCCAACAGTGCTAGAAAGATAGGTTCAGGAGGAACCGTAAGGAGAAAAATAAATTTAAAATGTTAAGGCATAAGTCATTCAGCAGCATTGAATTTTGTTTAACTAATGAAGAAAAAAATCAAACATGTAAATGAATGTGATGAAATGAGTGTTAATGGAAAGTATGTTGCTAGGGCAGAAGGTATAAATGGATCATCATACAAAAAATATTATCTGAAGTATTCAACGTAATACCAAGCTGACAGAATGTTTAACATTAGGAAAAAAGACACTTTAGATTTGACAGTTTCAGTGACTGAAGTAGAGAGATCAAGGTCTAGATACAAAGCTGAATGGGAGAAGACACTTTTTGGACAATGGTTATGAATAGAAGCACCTAGAAAGAAAATTAACTGCCATGACAAAGAATGATGTTGCAACATGAATTCACAATGAGGGAGAACCTGGGTTCTCAGGTGATGGCGACAATGAGGGCAAAAACTGCCAGGGCATGTCATTACCTAGCGTGATCTCAGGTGGTTCAGACACATTTGTAATAGATTCCACAACTGTATCAAAACAAAGGAGAACAATTTTAAAAAGCTTAAGATGTTAGGCCACAATCAAGTATCTCTTTCTTGAATATCAACACACCTCATTCTCTTGAGAATCTGCATCACATTTTTACAGATAGGACAATGGACTAGGATAAGAAAAAAGAATCAAGAGGGAAATCCTATTCTATAACCCTAATCCTCCAACTAATATTTATGTTTTAACTGTCATTAACTGTCAAATTTATTATGCCTCAATATTTAGATACCACAGAGAAACTGAAATTTCTGTATTCAGAGAGTCACTTATCATTTTAATTTTAAGAATTCAAGAATTTTAGAAGCTCTAGCTCTTCAAAGCTATTCCACTGTAGATCAAGTGCCCCAGCTTGAACTTTCAAATTCCATGAAATGTGATACTAATTAAAAATTTTTTGAATAAAAGAATAGAAGCATGAAAACCTTTACCACCTTCAGTCTTTGACTCCTCTGGCCTGAGTGGTGCTTTGGCAGTGGAATATACATAATCTATTTCAGTTGGTGCTAGGGAAGAAACAGGGAATGGCGGGTTAGTGGTGGACAGCCCATAGCACCCACTTTAATGGAACACTGTTTAATTTTAAAACAGAGGTTAATTAAGTAGATAGATTTGTGAGAATAAATAACATTTAGGTAGATTATGAAGATGACTACAATGAAGGCAGGAAATGAAGGCAGTGTGCAGTGTGGAACACATACACACACACACGATAACTGGCAGGGTCTACAGCGATTTCTACCTGGAGCAAAGCAGATAATTTCACTTCCTTATTTTTGTTTAAGGATTCTAGTGAGAAAAAGACATAGAGTGAGTCCTTTGAAAGCATGGGGATGAATCCTAAAAACAATATGAAAATGAAAAATAGGATGTGCATATTTGTATTAAAAGTGATCAGATATTAAAAAATGAAATTGTGCATTCACAATGAGAGGAAACTAAGCAAGGAAATTGTGAAACTTGCATAGCAACATAGCAGATACTAGCAAAATGGGCTGTATATAACATTTGACTGTCAAGTTTCACTGGATGAGCACAGGCAATACGTGAGGAGCCATGAAATGTCATAAAGCATGAGGACATCCCAAAATGACTTCCACAATGAGATGGAAAAGCACATATACCTGACTTCCCATTGGGGAACATTATTACCTATAGCTTCCTTTGATGACTCAGTGCTAAATGTAACCGATTCCAGGACTTCAGAAACTAGCAAAAAACACAAAATGGTAAAATTGATCAAGGATGGGTTGTGAGCATTGAATGAATTCATACAAACTAAGTATTTAGACAAGTGCCTTGTACCTGTAAGTGCTCAGTGTCAGCCGTTACCATAATAACAATAGTACTATTAACCCTAAAGGAAACTCTAATAACCGAATTCAGAATTTTATAAGTATTATAAGTTATCATTAACAACCATAGAACCTTGTTCCATCAACATAAGCATCAAAATGCCATTTAGCTAATTAAGAGATACACAAAAGGAATGAAAAGAAATTACAATCCTATGTTAAAAATAAGATCTGGTGTTTCAAAATAAATGTCAGAGAGTTGCAATAGCATTGAAAAGCATGATCTTTAAAATTTGTTTTTAATTTTGAAAGGCAATAATGTTTAGGCTCATATTGTGTAAGGTGAAATTTTGTTATCTTTACTGAAGTGAGAACTTTCTCCTTCATTAATGGTCACAATTGAATGAGCATTCTTTTCACATAGCAGAGCAGAAGTTTAGCTTATTACTAAAGAGAACCACAAGTCTGTAACTTAGTGAAAAATAAAGGTAAAGAATAAAATCAGTTCTTCTAAGTGGTTCTGTTGACTACTTAATCAGATATGTGATTATTCTCTAATATTACACAGAGCAAACCCAAATGAAGATAGGTATTTCTATACAGTTGAATAACATAATTAACATGAAATAATGTATTACTAATTTACACCAGTATGCAATCATGGAAGGAGCATGTACAATATACAGAGTTGTTAAATGTGTATTCTTTTGTATTTTTTAATATTTGGAAATACAACATTTGGGGTATGCCCCCTGAAGCTCATGGTGTACCAGATAGATTAAATAATCTATTTACCAGGTTGACTTTGTGTCATTTCTAGGCTTGGTGATGTCACTGGTTTCAAAATAAGAGTATGCAGTTCAGTGGGAGCTGAAAGAAGAGGGTCTAAGATGTCAAACTAATTATGGATAATTTATTTCACAGGTAGCAACACATAGACCTTCAGAATCACAGGGTTATGGAGAGGCAATGCAGAGTATGCATTATTTAAAGCAGAGATTGGCAAATTATGGTCCTCCCAAATCCAGCCCTCTTCCCGACCTGTGAGCTAAGAGTGATTTTTACATTTTTAAATGATTGAAAAAAAATTAAAGGAAGAGTAATAATCTATGACGTGTAAAAATGGTATGAAATTCAAATAAAGTTTTATTGGAACACAGCCACACCTACAACCTAAGATGATTCAAGGCGTATTCACATATCACTTACATCTTGGCTTTGGTTACCTACAAGCTACAACAGCAGAACTGAGTAGCTGTGACAGACTGAATGGTCTGCAATATTCACTATTTAACTCTTCAAATAAAAAAATTTGCTGATTTGCTAATCCCTGATTTTAACTATCCTTCTAGAAAAAGGAAGAGCCTATTTGAAAAACTGAGGTTCTCAATGACTACTGTATCTGAATCTATTTTCCCACAAGGGCTTTCTAAGTATTTCCTACAGCTGGTTTCATGACAGTATCATTAACAAAATGTTCAGTATCATCTAGGAGTGTTTTACTCTATGTTCCAGTTTGACCACCCCCTTGGGTACCCTCAACAGGTGTCAAAACTTTTTTATTTTGCTGTTCCCACCATTCCAACCCCTAATTCAAATCCTACTTAATTTCAAAGCTCAACTATTCTCTATCAGCCAACATAGATCCTTGACTCCTTTAAATATTTTCTTTCTAAATTTTTTACCAAACAAGCTGCTTTTGTATAAGCAAATTATCTTCTATCTAAGAAAAACCCAAGAACAGGTTTTCTTCACAATTATATTGTACTCTATTCAAGAGGTAAAACATGCCCTTACTTTTGATCTCTTCCTCTGCTCTACACCCTACCCTACTCAACTGCTAATGTGGTGCTGGGACCACAGAGGGCAAGGAAATGGTTGTTTACCTAAGACAAAGAAGCAGTGCTATTTTAAAAAGAAATGAATGGAATAGAATGCTAAGAGAATTGAATAAGATGCATCTTTTGTCAGAGAGAATCCTTATGCATTTGGCTACCATATAAATCTCCAACCATGAACCTTCTTGTCCACATGAAATTGTAGAGATTCTACCTTCTCTGTTAGGGGGCACAGAGGTGGGAAATGCAAGTTACCAAGCCACATCACTGTCACTCTTGGGGCCCAACTGCAATAGGCTGGAAGGACTCCTTAAACAGAAAACCATAGATTTTCTTGATTTTTAAACTGTGAAGCTTTGGGAAATTTAGTGTTTAGGAGAAGGATTTCTTCCCCTATGATTTGAAACTAAAGGAAGAAAATATTGAGTTGCTATTGTATTTGTAGGTCTAGAAACCATCAACAGCATTGTACCTGTACCAATGTTTTGTAAAATATTAGATTTTCTTGAGTTTATTGGCTGAGTTTGAAAAAATTTTACTTTACCAATCTAATTTGTTCCTTATCACTGAGGGTCTTTTAGAGACCAAAATTTGTTAATTTAAAGATATAGGTATTAATGTGTATAATTAGATACTCAGAGAGATTCCTACTTAGTAAAGGTTAAGAACCAATGTTAAACTGTTGTGGAGAATAAGGAATAGTCAAGTTCATCAGTGATGGGGGAGCTGTAACTTAGATTCACTAGAATTGACACTTCCAGGAAGCAACTTGTTTTTGGTAATTTAATATAACAGGGAAACCTCATTCCTTAAAATAGGAAGAGATTAATGAGGATATCACAAAAATCTTACAGAAAGTAAGTTGCTCGGAGAAATTTCATGGTACTTAATTATTATCATTTTATAGATCTAAATACCAAATAGAAGGCAAACAATTTGGACTTCAGACTCTTCACTGAATCATATAATGAAATGTTAAAGGGGTTTTCATGGAAGATAGATTTCCTCAGCTGGATCCAGGGACAACTGTTAAAAGCAATAGGTAGCACCTTAATTAAGAATCCTGACTACGTAAAAGATGAAGCATGAAATAGAATTACAATAGCACTCGAAGGAAGCGGGAGAAACTCTGGCCATGACAGTGATGGAGTGGGTTTTTAATGAGTGTAAAAGCATTTAATGAGGTCACAAAAATCATTACCTAATGTTGTTTCTGGAGCTTCAGAACTATGAATAACAGGTTCAAAGCTAGTAGCAGGAACTAACCAAAAGCAACAACATGAACACAAGAAAGTTTAAACACACATAGAAAGTCTTAATTTTTCTTTCAAAACATTAGTTTCAAATGACAATTTTTTTAAAGTTTTGCATTCATAGAAAGCAAACAGTCCCTGTAGCTAGGAATAATTCATTGCAGAAGATAGGCACAACCTTTGAACTCTGCTATGAATCTTAGTATGGTCAACATGAGCCTTTCCTAGGTGTTTGATTTTCTGATTCTCATATGGAAGCTAGCTTTGGAAAATCTGTTTAGGCAATATACACAAAAAAATATGTGAAAGTAACTTGTTACATTTCTTGGAAGCTGAAAAAAAAATACCTATGTTTATGTACTCACAGCTATAATAAATTGATAACGTGTTTAAATGTAGATATAGCAATAAATAAACATGAGTGACTATGCCAATCTTGCCATAAATAAGAGAGACCAAGAACTTCACCCAAGAAGCAGCTGTTAACCACACCTCAATGCCTTGACTCTTAGGGAACATGAAGGCTGTTACTTCCCATTGGAGGCACTGCTTTGGGACTCCACTGGGACAGGCTGCTAGGGCTTACCCCTCAAACCATGAAATAACACATTTACCCAGTTTGGTCTGAGGTGCTTCAGGGCTTGATGTGGTTTTAGGTCTGGGACGTGGACGATGAACTCGTGATGTTTTAGGAGCTGAAGGAAGAAACGTTGGATTACTCTAGTGAAGGTGGTTTTGGAAATAAGGTTCCAGATTTTCTAAATATATTTCCTTGAAATTTAAGACATATATTTTAAAGATGCAAATATGTTTGCCTATTTTGTTAATTCTTTTATCACTGAAGATTCTTCGGAGGTAAAACTCGCACATAAAATTAAGTCAAGAAATGAAGAGTCTTGTAAATGCCTAAAAAAGGTAAGGACTATCATTAAACCGTAGTAAGTTCACACTAAGAAATTAAATATGCCCCCCTATCCACGGAACCATACAAATTGTTATGATTTAATTCCTATGTCTGAAACTAAGCTTTAAATGTGAGCACTGTTTAGACAAAAGTACATGATACAAATTCAATTAAGATTACATGGTAGACAGACATTTTGATCTAAGTCCACGCATAGCTTTTAAAAACAACAGGTAACTTCTTTTTAGAGTCTTCCATACTCTTATTAAGAAGAAAAATAAAGTTGAAGGATGGCAGAGGATGACAAGATAGTCTTATGAAGCTGGTGATAATGTTATTACAATGATGATGATGATAGAATGGATTGACAATGAGCAGGAAAAAATTGTTGAGGAACACAGAATATCATTACCTAACGTTGTTTCTGGAGCCTTGGTTCTAGGAGTGACATGTTCAAGGACTGTAGGAAGAACTGGCCAAAAATAATAAAATAAACCAAAGAGATTTTAAAAATTCACTTGAAGACTAATTTCAGAAGCCAGTTGTTAAGCTTCAGGACTGAGAGAAAAGAGACACACACTTGTTCTTTGCAAAGTTGACCAAATTGTGGTGAATATCAATTAATCTCATAAAATAGTACACCATTGCACTTTGCTCAATATCACTGTGGTCAACAAGAAATTCTACATGTTTGATTATCTGATTCTGGTATGAAAGACTCTGCTGGACAAGCGTTTTACACATTTATATAATATATACTTTTCTAACTACTGGAAAAAGCATTTATCAATTTGTACTTCTATACAAGTTGACATAAATGTCTACTATTTCAATAATCATGGGTACAATAACGAGCTCATATGTTTGAAAGTATAAGGATCAATGTAACAAATGGAGTGTGTTCATGAAAATTTCAAAGTGGTCCTTGATTCAATAAAAGAAACTCTGTCAAACCCTGTTAGAGAAGGAGAAAGAGTCAGTCTACTCTATCACAAAAGCCCATCATTTAAACTTTCAAGACTCAGGCACATTCAAAAATTTGACCATTAACTAAAAACATCATTCCTTGAAACAAGAGATCTACCAATATAATCACATAGATACTAATTCAATAAAAAGTAACACAGTCAAAAAAACATGGTATTTCCACAATTGATGAGGAAAAAGCGAGTGATGAAAATAAGGGATAGATGGAAATTCATGTTTGAAAGGAAGCTTAAAATAGCCAATGCCGTTTAAGCAAATGCACGTGATCACATGACACAGCATTGAGTGGTTACATGGCAGTTTGACATCCTGAAATTAGTATACACACAGTTCTCTTAAATTCGACAGATAACCTGACATAGAACGTAGCAAAATTGCAAGGTAAAGACTGTAATGGAATGACAACAGAGGGTATAGAAATGGTTTTAAGATGCAGGAGAACCTGTGGCTACAATGGTATGACAATGAGCAGGAAAAGCACTATTTGAAGGACACGCATTCTCATTACCCACGATTTCTGGAGCTTCAGTTCTAAAAGTACCAGGTTCAAGATCTGCAGTGGGAACTAGTCAAAAGCAAGGAAATAAACACATGTGAAAAGTCAGCAAATTAAACCTTACCAGTATAATAGTGCTTCAATAGGTATATTACAATTTGAAATTATTTTTCTGAAATTGCATACTTGATATTTAAAGATTTGGTCACCTAAAGCCAGGTAAACTTTCTTTATGAGATAGTCACAGCCTACACAAACTGATACATATCTCAATAAAGTCAACATGATATTCTCCTAGGTGTCTAAGTACCTAATTCCAATCATTGTAGAAGACTGACCTAGGAAACTTTAAACATTTTACCAAATATATACTTATGTAACTGTTATGGCAGTTGGCTTTTCTGTGGAAGCTTTAAGAAAACAGCATGTCCAAGTGTTCATCACAAGGAAGAAAAATATCTTTTTTTCCTATTTCTTTAATTTTGTAGCTATATGAGATGATGGATTAAACTAAGTAAATTTACTGTGGTCATCATTTCACGATGTATGTAAGTCAAATCATTATTCTGTACACCTTAAACTTATACAGTGCTGTATGCCAATTATATCTCAATAAAACTGGAAGAAAAGAAAGAAAATAGCATGTCTAAATAAGCATGGATACAATAAATAGCTTTCGTGTTTGAAAGGAGGCATAGAAAAGAATTAAGCAAAGTGAATCTTGTAGATCTTGTTGAGAGCTCATATTTAGAAATAGGCTGAGACCTTGTTTGAGGCAAAGGCACTCAGCAAATCAGGATAAAGAACATATAGTGTGTGGTGCCCAGTAGAGCAGCTCTCTGCTCTAATCACATAAATTCCGTACCCTAGATAGGAGGGAGAGAGAGTTGCAGGAGAGATCCCTGATGCTTCTAGGGTCAGACCCAAACTTCTGAGTCACACCTTCAAGGATTTTCTTCAACTGCTCCTATGGACCCATCCAAACTCAGTACTATTCATCACCTCTTGGAAGCAGAACCTCCCTTATTCCAGAAGTCTGTGCTCTCTGGTTGGTCTCTACACCTTACTTTCTGTCTGTTTAACTCCATGATTTTAAGACCCAACCTCTTTCCAACTCCTTATTCCTGTCCTTCACAGACTTTTCTCTCTTTCAACTCAGAGATGTTTATAACCCCTGCAAAAAACAGCTCAGGGCTTCCCTGGTGGCGCAGTGGTTGAGAGTCCGCCTGCCGATGCAGGGGACACGGGTTCGTGCCCCGGTCTGGGAAGATCCCACATGCCGCGGAGCGGCTGGGCCCGTGAGCCATGGCCGCTGAGCCTGCGCGTCCGGAGCCTGTGCTCCGCAACGGGAGAGGCCACAACAGTGAGAGGCCCGCATACTGCAAAAAAAACAACAACAACAACAACAACAAAAAACCCAGCTCAGTTTGAACAGACACACTGCCTTGGTTCAATCTTTTAATGTTTCACGTTGAGGCAGGTTCTGAATTTGACTCTACTACAGACTGTGAAGTAAAAACAAGCTGCCAGCTTCTGTGATATCCTCACAGATCTTGATGGGCTGTGGGGAGACGGAAGGCACTTCGTGTTTGTTTCTTGAGATAAAGATGCTTGGTTCTATTTAAGACATTTTTTTCTTTAAGAGAAGAATGGAATGGAATAAGAAAAAGCAAATAAAATACATAGTAAAAGAGTAGATCCTTGTGTAGAAAGCACAGGGAATTCAGCTGCCACGCGCGTCTCCCCCATCATGTTTTCCTTTGCTAATGGGGAAGCAGCAGCAGGTCATTTTGTGCCTTTACCCACATGGGGCTCACAGCGGCTATCACTCCCACTACTAGCATCAAACCCAGACTCCCAAGAGCTGCAAGGACTCAGTCCTTTAACGAGAGACCCACATTTACCCAGTTTGGTTTGAGGTGCCTCAGGAGTTGGTGTGGTTTTAGGTTTGGGACGTGGACGACGGGTCCGTTTTGATGTTTTAGGAGCTGAAGAAAGAAAACCTTCAGTTACTATAGAGTCTATAGTTCAGAAGCTATGGGTAGCATGACACATGGCTCTAGGTTTCCTAAAACTTATTAGATTTCCTCATATTTTAGGAAATGTGTCTTTGTAACTTTTTAATTGGAAACTTTCACCCTTATTATAATAGTATGGTTTTCTTTTTTTTTTTTTACAAGTTCATTGGCAATGAGTCAATTATAATAGTGAAGAATCATTCAAGAAGTGAAGAATCATTCATAGAACTCTTGTTTGAATAAAAAGGATAAGAATCACTGCTAAAATATTATGGTAGTGGTGATAGCCAGGTACAAATTCTTTGACAGTTTACTAAAATAAGACCATGTCATTAACTAAAATGTCAGTTAAAGAACAAATATCACAGTTAAAAAAACAGTAGACCTTTAGATCCACAAAGAACCCTCCCTGACACCATAATAGTCGTTAGAGTCAAGAGAATTGCTTTTTAAACCCAGCTTTTACAAAACATTGGTTAAAAAACATACAAGATGACAAAAACAATTTCAGGTGATTACATGTATAACAGTTGACCTGAGTTAGGTTCATGCATGGCTCTCTTAAAAACAAGGGATAACTTGTTTTAAGACTCAGAGACTTCAATTCTTTTAGGATGAAGAATATCATGGAGTGACAACAGAGGATGATGATGCAGCTTTATGAAGCAAAAGAACCTGTAGCTTCGATGTTGATGGAATGAGTTTGACAATAAGAAAAAGCACTTACTGAGGATCACAGTGTGTTATTACCTTGTGTTGTCACCCAAGCCTCAGTTCTGAATGTAACAGGTTCAAAGTCTGCAGTAGGAGCTGACCAAAAGTATTAAAAATAAACCAAGTGATTGTTTTAAATAAACTCAAAATATTTACTTCAAAAGAATCTTACTAGTATAATATAGGTTCTAGAACTACATAGCAACTTTTAAAAACTCTTAAACTAGAAGAGTAAAAGTTGATTTCCTAAAAATTGGCCATACCTCAGTCAGGTACCTATTTCCTTATTCCTCCTTCTTTGATGATCTGATTCTAACTAATAAGCCAAAGTGGGATGTGTGGGTATTGCCAAGAGCTTATCTTTGGAAAGAGGCTGAGGCCTCAGCATGATGAATCAAATTGGGTATCCCTCCAGACTAAGCAAAGAAAGAACATGCCTTCAGGAGCAAAGAACAGCTTGCTGATATATACTTGATCAAATCTCAACTGCTTCATCAGGTGCCTAAAGATCTCCACCATGGGAGTCCATGGACCAATCAAGATCTACAAAAGCTTTGACTACCACCTTGAAGTCAGACATCCTTTATACTAGTATTACAGTTAGACTTTCTCCTTTGGTTGGTCTCTACTTATATCCATTCTTTCTGATTTTATTCCTTTCCATCTTTCTACTCATCTATGTACTAGGATGATTTCAAGGCTCCACTCTTTTTAAATTTATCTTTCCCTGCTCCAAATATTTATGTCCCTAGCACATCTTGTTGGTAGCACCCAAATATCAATCTTGTATTTGCATAGATGCTGCCTAATGCCATCTTCTATTTTATTTACAAAGGAAATGCTTTTGTTCTTAACTGTCTTGCAGGTTTGAGGACTAAAACATGTCTCCCACATCTGATACATTAGCATCTTTAGAGGTATACAACTTGGAGGATACTGAAGGCACTTAGTGTTTGTCAATTTGAACTGAATATGCCTAATTTTTCACAGGAAGCTTTATTTTCAAGAGATAAATGGAAGTTAATAAAATGCACAGTGACAAAGATTTTACAGAGGAAGCAAGAGGCATTCAGCTGCCCCACAGATCTCCCCCTACTGTGCTCTTCTTGCCAGTTCCACAGTGGGAACTGCAGCTTAATACGAGTTGTATCTTTACTCTCATGGGGCGTATTGGTTACTCCCCAAAACTGGGATTACTCAACACCCTGCTGGGTTAGGTTGTTGGGACTCTAAACCAGGAACACAAGTTTACCTGGTTTGGACTCAGGTACTTCAGGACTTGGATGTGGATGAATTGTCTGTTGTGATGATTTGGAAGCTGAAGGAAGAAATTCTTGGGTTATTACATAACTACATCACCCATGGTTCTGGAAGCTATGGGAGGCAAAAAACATGACTCTAGATCTTCTACACCTTGTTAGATTTTTGCCTGTTCAGTTTGAGATTTTTGTCACATACATAACTCCTTTTATATCTTCTTTTACCATAGAAGATTCTTTGAAGACAAAAATCACTTTTTAATATAAGAAATAAAGATTAGTAATTATAATCAAAGTCTCATAGAGCAGCTTGACTGGGCAACAAAAAGGTTAAGAACTGTTGCTAAATTTTAATGGATAATGAAGAACAGTCATACTCAATCTGAGGTTTATAATTTAATCTTCCAATCTTTGCTACATGTTCTAACTATTAAAATAAAAACATATTATTACCTAAATGGAAACAAAACAACAAAATACTATGCAAATAGAAAAAAGGTAGAAATGTAGATGTGCAATGAATGGATCCTCCTGGCCCTATGAGAGCTGTTGATGACTTTATCTGTCTAGATAAGAGGGAGATCGGGATGTGTTTGAAAACCAATTTTACCACAAGCACCGCTGGAATAAAACACAGAATGACACAATTTCAAACAGGTTACGTGGCAAATAAATATCCTAAAGTAGGGTCACACATGACTAGTTCTATTAAAAACAACAGGTAATTTAAAGGTTTTCATAATTTTAAGAAGAATGTAATTGAATGGCCACAAAGAATAAAACTGTTGTTACATGGAGCAAGATGAAACTCTGGGTCTGACAACAAGCAGGATAAGTCTCGTTGAAAACACAGTTTATCATTACCTAATGTTGTTCTGGGGGCCTCTGGTCTAAGAGTGACAGGTTCAAGGACTGTAGCAGGAACTGACCAAAAAACAATACAGTAAACCAAAGAGATTTAAAAATACATGAAAAGTTAAAACATTCACACCTCAACAAAACTTGCTTATATATCATTCCTTCTACAGAAACAAAGAAAAAAAAAAAAACAGAGAAAGAGTAGAGGATTGTTCTTTGAACATTTGGCCAAACGATAGTCATGGTCAGTCTTAGGCTTATCCTTGGAAATATCTTGAGTCAACATGAAATTCTCCTAGGTTTTAACTAATGGATTCTAATTGATATGGAAAACTCTGCACTGGAAAATATTTTTAGGCATTTACCTAATGTACACTGAAAAAAGAAACTGTCTTTAAAAAAATCTGATCAACCTGTACTTCTGTGGAGGCTGAAAACGAGCCCTTACTGTGTTTAAGTAAACATGGATACAATAGACAGTTTATAAGTTTGAAACAGATATAAAAATTATTCATTGAAGCGGACGGTGTTGGTCTTGCTAAGAGCTAGTCTATGGAAAGAGTCTGAGACCTCTGTCCAAACCACGACAAATAAAAGAGCAGGATAAAGATGGTTACTCAGTCTGAAATACTCAGTAGAGCATCTCTCTGGCCTAAGCCCAGAAAAAGTGGAAATCAAAGACTGTTGATGTCTCTCTATCAAATCTAAGCTCTTGAACCAGGTCCTCAAAATCCTCTTTCAAATGACTGGATGGATCCATCCAAATGTAGCATCATCAACAGCCAGGTTTTGACCATGAGAAGTAGGACAGTCTGTTCTAGGTACCCCCAACCACCACACTTCTGGTTCTTCTGCCTTGGTTCACATTTCCCTCCATGTATTCAAATCCTGTAGTGGGCCTAAAGCCCAAGGTCCAAGGTCCAAGTCCAGTCCACCTTGATCTTTTCCCTGTACCATGCAAACATATTCTCAACTTTACAGTTTTAGAAATGAAATGTCTCCCACAGCTGGCATATCACCCACAGTTGCCAATATTGGTCCAGGAATTTGCAAGGTACTTACAATTTGTTTATTTACTTGAACGTAATATATTGGCTTTGCTAAAGAAGTAAAACTGGAATTTTATAGTAAAATATATACTAAATGTATGTCAAGACTCACACATAAAAAGAATATGGTATTCTGGCACCAGCTGTATCTCACCCAGTCATGTTCTCCTCAATACCTGGTAGAGGAGACATTACTGATGATGCCTCATGACTTCATGCTTAGAGAGAATATGAGCTTGGCACTGCTTTGCGTCCTCAATTGGACAGGTTACTACGGCTCACCCTTAAACCAACGAATCACACATTTACCCGGTTTGGTCTGAGTTACTTGAGGGCTTGGTGTGGTTTTAGGTCTGGGACGTGGACGACGAGGTCTTTGTGATGCTTTGGTAGCTAAAGAAAGGAAAGCCTTATGTTATTCTACATTGTACGGCTCTGGGTACTGAGGAGAGGTTTTTCCAAAACCTGTTAGAGTTTTTAAAGTTCCATGAATTTGTAGTTTAAAATTTTTACTCATTTTATGCCAATGCATCTTTTTTTTTTAAGGTTGAGGGTACTTTGGAGGCAAACTCATGTTTATAGTCAAATTACTCATTCAAGGCATGAAAATTAGCACTTGTAATCAGATACTCATAGAACTTCCTCACTGGGGGAAAAATGAGAAGGACCAGTTCTGGTGCAAGGGGAGGGGAAGTTAGGGTCACACTAAGACCCTAACTTCAGATTTGGATAATTGCCTATTTGTCAAATTAGTAATAAAACACATCATCACTTAAAACACCAAAAAAGAAACAAACATACCATGCAAATAGTTTTTTAAAAATCTAGAAACTTAGATGGCAAAGGAGCTTAAGAGTAGCTGTTATTGCTGATCAGCCTAGAGAGGAAATAGATCCCAATTTGTTTTAAACTCAGCTTTAACACAGAACACTGTTCAATGAAGCACAAGGCGATGTGATGATTTCAAATGCCCCCCGTGGCAGGTAAACATTTTGAACTAAGCTCATGCCTGCTCTCCTAAAAACAACAGGAACCTTGTTTTTAAGAGGCTTCAGGGCTCTTCAAGTGAAGACAGTGGCTGAATGGCAGTGCAGGATGATAGCGGTCATCTCGTGAAAGAGGAAAAGCCATGTGATGGGGATGGAGACTGAACAGACTGTACAAGGAGCAGCAAAAGATCTAGGCAAGTGGCACAGGGTCATTACCTAATGTGGTCCCAGAGGTCTCAGTTGTAAAAGTATCAGGTTCAAGGTCTGTAACAGGAACTGAAGTAATAAACAAAAGAGGTTTTTAAAAAAATGTGTATGAAGAGCTACAACATTCATGTCAAAATGAATCTTGCCAGTGTAACATTGCCTCTAGAATATTTTTTTAAAATTTCTGAATGAAGGGTGTTATGGACTGAATTGCCTCTCCTCAGAATTCATTTGTTGAAGTCCTAACTCCCAATGTGACTGTGTTTGGAGTTAGGGTCTTTAAAGATGAAGTTAAGGTTAAAGGAGGTCATAAGGGTGGGGCTGTAAGCCAATAGGACTACTGTCCTTATAAAGGAGAGGGAGAGACACAGGGACGCTCATACATAGAGAGAAGGCCCTGGGAGGACACAATAAGATGGTAGCCATCTGCAAGCCAAGGAGAGGGACCTCAGGACATATTAAGCCTGCTGATACCTTGATCTTAGACTTCCAGCCTCCATAGCTGTGAGAAATAGATTTCTGTTGTTTAAGCCACCCAGTCTGTGGTATTTTGTTACAGCAGCCCCAGCAGACTAATAGAAAGGGAAATCAATTGTTGTGCTCAGACTTGGCCAAACTGTAGTTAGGGACTTCTTCATCTCATGAGACAGTCATTACCTTTGGTCTCTGTTTAGCACCACAAAAGGGAAACAGTTCCTGTAGTTAGTGCTTGAATATCTGAGTCTGCTATGGTAGACTTTAGGATATTGTTAGGCTTTTACTTAAATATGTTTCTAACAACCCTCAAGAAGCACGTGAAAAACTAACCTGTACTTCTGTGGATGCTGAATAAAGAAAATATCTACTACGTTTATCAAATTATGGTTGCAGAAAAAGTTCCTAAATAACCAAGCAGCCATTACACAAATAGCCAAAAACTGTTCTGATAATCTTGCTGAGAACTCAGCTTTGGAAAGATCTTGTGACTTCTGTCCAGACAAGAAGACTAGGTAAGAGGCAACTTCTTAGTCTGTGGCAACCAGTAAAGCACCTGTCCACTCTCAGTACAGGGAAAACTATCCAAGTTCGGGAAGAAGAGACTTCTGATGCTCATTAAGAACAATACTAGCCTTATTCAACTAGTGTCATTCAAATGCATCATCACCAACAAAAATGTTTTGCCTGGCACTTAGAAGAAGCAGGGACTCTGCCCCCTCTGGTTGCCTCTCTATATATCCTATGTTTTCATCTTGTTCACTCTCACCTATCCACTTGTGCAAATTCGGATGTGACGTCAAGGCCCAAACTCCTTCTCTGCTCTACTGAAGCCCACGTCGATTTTTCGCTTCTTTAAGACTTGCTATAGATGTATGAGATGAGAGAATTTGGGGTCCCTCCATCACCAGTTAGGGAAGAACTAAAGATCAAAAGCACCCATTTTGGATTATATGTGAGTTAAAAAATAATATATATATATTTCCATTTAAAAAAAAGAGCCACTATAATCAGTCTACACTTAATGTTTGTGTACCTAAGAAAAATCTTGAATTTGCAAAAACACCCTGCCCTGTTTTCATCCTCTAGGATTTTCACACAAGAAAAGCGTTTGTGCTCAACTAACCTGCAGACTGAGAAGTATAACATGTCCCTTACTATCCAGAATTGGAGAGAAGGTTATGTCTCTTCCAAACATGAACTCCTCGCCAGTTCTGAAGGGGCATGATTCCCTCACTAGGGGGTATATGGGTTTACATTTTCAACCAGTGACAGGCTGCCAGGCTCCTTAAGCCAAGGGCCCTGCTTTTGTCTGGTGTGATCGCTGCTGCATCTGAACTTGGAGTGGTTTTAAGTTTGGGTTGTGAATGACATGTCCGCTGGGATGTTTTTGGAAGTAGAAAAAGATAAATTTCTGTTACTTTAAAGCTTCTGCAACTTACAGGTTTTTGAACAGAATCTTCTTTAGGTTTTCCAAAGCTTGATAGATTTTCTTCGGTTTCAGGAAATGTTTCTTTCTAGTGTGAAAAGTTTGGCCCTACTATGCTACTGTATCTTCCTTTGTTATTGAAGATACTTTGGGGACAAAGTTGACACATTAAAATGAATTATTAATTCAGAGAGTCAAGATTGGTATCTTTTAACACATTCTCCTAGAGTCCCCTGACTGCATTAAAAAGGTTAAGAATTATTTCTAAACTATGGTGGAGACTAAGGGGGAGTCAGATTCACCTTAAGGATGGGGCTTACTATTTAAACTTATTAGCCTTGATCACATTATCTGTTAGACAATTCACTAAAAACATATTACCCAAATGTTAACAAAACAACAAAAAAAAACAGGCAGATAGGGCTTCCCTGGTGGCGCAATGGTTGAGAGTCCGCCTGCTGATGCAGGGGACACGGGTTCATGCCCCGGTCCGGGAGGATCCCACGTGCCGCGGAGCGGCTGGGCCCGTGAGCCATGGCCGCTGAGCCTGCGCGTCCAGAGCCTGTGCTCCGCAACGGGAGAGGCCACAACAGTGAGAGGCCCGCGAACCGCAAAAAAAAAACAAACAAAAAAACAGGCAGATAAAAAAGGCAGGTGTATAAAGGATGTATAAAGAAACTTCCCTGTCACAGCCTGGTTAGCATAGATCAGGATCAGGCACTCTTATAAATACATGAAATTTACCTTAACAGAGAACTCTGGTTGAGCTAAAAGCAAACTGGCTTGAAAAAAATTTTAACTGAAAAAAATTTTAACTAAGTTACAGGGCAGGAAGATATCCCAAACTAGATCCAGGGATGACTCTCTTTAGAATAAGAAGTAACTTGCTTTATGCACATTTAACTCACAAGATAAAGAATGTAACTAAATGGCAACAGAGAGGAATGGGCAGAAGTTTGACACTGAGCAGAAAAAGTGCTTGCTGAAGGTCAGAAAGTGGCATTACCGAATGCTGTCCCTGGAGCCTCTTTGATAGGAGCAACTGCTTCAAGGACTGTGGCAGGAACCGACCAAAAATAATAATAAAAAATGTTAAACATTTATACAGTCTCAGAGGGATATGGTGTGTCTGCACTCGGGTACCAGTTTATCACTCAGGAAGGATTGTCTCTGTACTCAGATAACTGTCCCTGAGAAGTGTCCCTGAAGTTTCTCACTCTGTGATGATCCTAGTCTAGGTAATGTGCCAAAGTAGACCCTCCCCAACTTGCTAGAAACTCATCTTTGGAAAGAGACAACAAGCTTTGCCCAACTGGGGTACTTAAGAGAGCAAGATAAAGGGTAGCCATTCAGCCTGTGGTTCAGCTGTATCCTTCTGTCTCATGCCCAGGAAAGCCTACCATGTATGGATAGTGATGATTCTTACATGAAACCCAAACTCCTAAGTCCAAGAGTAAAAATTCCTTTTCAGCTGGTCCTTTGAGCCCATTTAGCTACAGCAGCTTCAATAAAATGCTCTGATCAGCACCTAGAAGCTGACAGCCTTCACTGGTCCGAAAAGCCTCTGTCTCCTCTCGCTGGCCTCCACACAGGTCCTGTCTTCTGAACTTCTTCACCCCACCCTCTCGCGCCCCAGCCATCCAAATCTATAGTGATTTCAATGCTCAAGCCCTTCCTAACTATTCTGGCCCACCCTGACTGTTTCTTTAAACCAGGGGTTCACAAACTATGGCCCATAGGCCAAACGTTGCCCATGGCTTGTTTTCATATAGCCCATTTCCATTTTTAAGTGATTGTTTAAAAAAAAAAAGGGAAAAAAGAAAACTATACATCAGAGATTACTGAGGCCACAAAGCCCCAAATATTTACTATCTTGCCCTTTATAGAAAATATTTGCTAACTCCTGCCTTAGATCTGTACTATGACTTATACAACTTTAATAGTTACCAAGAAATAGTCTATTCGCCCAAATATATGTTTGACCTATAGCTGTTTCAGTCCACTACACACATTCAATATATAAAGGATGGATAGAATTGAATGAGAAGCCAATGAAATAGACATTTAGAGAGAAGATTCTAATTCACAAAGGGGAAGGAATTTGGCTACCTCCTAAGACCTGTCCGACTGTGTTCTGGTTGCCTGCTCTGGAGTGAAAGTGGCCGCTGGCCCTGACTTGCCCCTTCACTTTCTCTAGACCTCACAGGGATGGGCTGCAGGATTCCTCAACCAGGATCTACACATTTACCCAGTTCAGTCTGAGGTGTTTCAGGATTCCGTGTGGTTTTAGATTTGGGATGTGGATGATGAGTTCGCTGAGGCACTTTGGGGGATAAAGGAAAAAAACTTCAGGTTAATAGAGTGTTTTTAGTTCCAGAAGCTGTGGATAGGATTATAGTTGTTATAATTTCTTGAATTGCAGGAAATTTTTCTTTTGAGTTTGAAACATTTGTCCGTATTTGATGATTGCCTCTTTTTATCACTTATATTACTGTGAAAAACAAAAATCACACAGAAACCTGAGTTGATATATCAAGGATATTCTCAGAAGGGATTTTGGAATGAAAAAATTTCCAAAAACCTACTGAATTATTGTGATGGTGGGGAAGGGGTAGGGTGACTTTACACTAATGATGGTGCTGGTAACTTCAATTTACTAGCCTTGGACATATTTTCTATTTCACTCCTTACTGAAAAAAGACTATCATTATCTAAAATGGCAAAATAAAAACAAAATCGTGTGCGTAGTGAAAAATATAGGAATTTAGATCTGCATAAGAATTACGTCACACCATAATGGCTGTGACACTGTACTCAGTTTGGATCAAGGACAGACACGCCCACCCCTAACCCCCATTGATTGTGTCTGAAACTCAGTAACACAGAATGTGATTAAAAGGTTACATAGGGATGAGATGCCACAAATTCAAACGCATTGCCTTACAGATATGTATACTAAGCTAAGTTCATACTTGATTCTTTGAATAACAAATGAGTTGTTTTAATACTCTTCAATATATTAGGAAGTAATTGAATGACAACAGAGGATGACACAGAGTCTTGTGGTTATGACAGTGGTGAAATGGGTCTGAAATGAGTAGGAGCAGATGCTTATGGACATAATGTGTCATTACCTATGGTCGTCCCTGGAGCCTCGGTCCTAAGAGTAACTGGTTCAGGGATTGTGGCAGGAACTGATCAAAAGTGAGAAAAGAAATCAAAGAGATTTTTGTGAGTGCATGAAATGTCAGAAAATTCATCTTAACAGTAAAAATAATGCTTCGAAGGGGAAAAGGGAAGGGCAAGGATGGATTACACAAAAGTTTAAAACCAAGAGGCAGGAACTATAGGGGTGGGAGGTGAGAGGTAGAGGCGGTGGGGAGTAGGGCTTCACCCTAGGGTCTGCCCACCACACATAGAACAGAGAGCCAAAAAGAAGCTGAGACCATACTCGCTAAGTCCTTAGTGAAGAGAGTGGCATTTAATATAATAAGGTGAGGAACAACCTCTCAGTTTGTGGTATCATATTAAACGAAGCATCTTCAGTTCTAAGAATAGAAAAAGCATGGTCCTGTGTAGAAGTAAGGATCAGTGAAGCCCACTGGATCAAACTTAAGCTCTCGAGTAGACATCCCAGTCCCCTTTATTTCATCCTATAGAGGCCCATTCAACAGGAGTGTTATCACCAAGTCATCCTCTGTCTGGTCACCAGCTTCCTTCAGCACATTCCCTGTTTATCAGCCTTTGTTCCCTCAACCCTTCACTTATCCAAATTCTGCACTGATTCTTTCCCCTAATTATCCTGGATATTTTCCTGCTCCAAATATTTACTATATTTCTAGCATATATCATTTGTACTATTTCAGAAATTATTTTACATTTGTATAAACATGCTGCCCTATGTTATTTTCTACCTGTTTATGCAGGAACAGCTTTTGTTTACAACTATAGTACAAAATGTTTGGGAAATAAAGCATAATTCCTACTTCTGATTTGTCTCACAGGTGCTAATATGGTTATGGGGATATAGAAGGGATTAATAAGAAGAATAGTGTTTACTCTTAAGAGATATATAAGGCATGTACCGATTATGTGCACAGAACTCAGGGTCCCAGCTGGGGTAGAATGCTTGGATTCCTTAAACCAGAAACTGCATATTTACCCAGTGTGGTCTGAGGTACTTCTGGATGGGGCGTGGTTTTAGGTTTGGGACGTGGATGACGGGGTCTCTTTGTTGTTGTTAGAGCTGAAGGAAGAAAAGTTAGGATTATTATAGTGCTGGTGACTCCATTACCTCTGAATAGGATGATATAACCGGGCTCTAAGCCTTCTAAAACTGGCCAGAGTTCTTTTGAGTGGAGACACCTTTGTTACTTTGGTTTGAAATTTTATCATTTAATATATTAACAGGTTTTCTTTCATAATTGAGAATTCTCTAGAGATTAAAAATTATATTACAATTATGCTTAAGAAATGAAGATGAGGGACTATCATTTTCTTGAAAGCGTCCCTAATGAGAAATCACGCTAAACTGTGAAAGCATGAGAGAAGTTCAAACCATCCTATACTATTCACTTATAATTTAAAACAACTAGTCTTGGGCAAATTTTCCACTTGGTAATTTACTAAAATAACTACACAAAATTAGGTGCAACATCAATAAAGCAAAAAAAGAAGTTATGTAGAACTTGAAATATAGAAAGTAAGATGCTTAAAGAAACTTCATGGTATCATAATTGACACTATATTGGTGGTCTAAATAAAGAATATATGGAGAATCACATTTAGCCCCCAGCTCTAACAAACAGTACTATTTAAACAGAGACTCAGATTGACATGATGCAATTACAAGCTGGGAGATGCAGCAAATAGATGTGTTGAATTAAAGTTTATACACATTAATGTTAGAAAGAAAGCCTTTTATATTTTAAGATGAACACAGC
Source organism: Delphinapterus leucas (assembly GCF_059928025.1). NCBI lineage: Eukaryota > Metazoa > Chordata > Mammalia > Artiodactyla > Monodontidae > Delphinapterus > Delphinapterus leucas. The sequence continues at coordinate 48,442,866 of NC_143132.1, forward strand.
AATAGGATGACAATAAATTATGACATCATTGTCTCTACAGAACATAGATAAGTCTGACAACAAGTAAAGAAAGCACTTGCTGAAGGATGTACAGGATCATTACCTAAAGATGTCCCAGTAGTAACAGGTTCAAGGTCTGTAGCAAGAAATGATCGAAAGCAATTAAAAAAAAGAATTGTTAAACACATAAGAAAAGTCACCGAACTCTCTTGAAAATGAACTTCACTAGGGTAGTGTGGTTCTACGGCCAGAAAGCAAAATTTTCAAAGTTCCAAGGTGAGGGTACAAAGATATATGATATCATGAAATGGTTATACCCTTATTATCCCTACACGGTTACCTACAAGTATTGCTTTTTATATCATCTGATAATATAATGGAAAACTCTGCTTAGAAAAATCTTTAGGCATCTGTCTAAAAACATTACGGTTAACAACTGTAAGAAAAGAATGTGAAAGTATAATTTATAACACAATATACTGGAAAACAAACAATTACATCTATGTCATGACAGATGCAATTGTTGATATATTTAAGCAGATATTGGTAATGAATAACCAAAACAGACAACGCTCCTTTTTGTTAAGAGTCCACTTTGGAAAAAGACCAAGACCTCTGTCCAAACAAAGCCATATAAAAGAGCAAGATACAAAGGGTCATTCAGTCTACAAAACTTGTCAGTTCATCTCTCTGTTATCAGGACAGAAAAGGGCTGACTGGAGAGTATGCTGCAGCCAAGTGGCTCAAATCCAATCATTGAAGTCAGGCACTCAGGTCCTCTTCACAGACCCATCTAAAAGTAGCACTGCTGACCACAATTTCTGAGCACCAGCCAAGTAAACATTGCACTTCTCCTTTCTCACAATCAAGTTCTACTTCCAAGTCCTATCCTTCTGCTGTCATCCACACATATGGCACCTTCCAGCTTCTGTTTGTTATTCCTGCTCATCCCTCCAACAAATCTACAAACTATACACATTTCAAGGTCCACATGACACTTATCACCCCCATGGATCTTTCACTTCTCTAAGAATTAACTAACAGTTGGTAAAACTCAATAAATATGTTGCTTTTGCCCATTTTCCTTTCTATCCGTATATGAACTGTTTCACACAAGAGCAGCTTCCTCCCTCAATGAAGCCAAGTCCCTTGTTATTTCTAAACTGTTCCTCACAAATGCTAATGTGGCAGTTCATTAAATATGAGACTAATTGAACTAAATAGGCTAGATACTAGATACGTTTTTGCAGAGCCAGAATCAAAGAGAAAATGTAATCGAATGGTGAGAGAAGCAAATAAAATACAAGGTACCAAGAAGATACTAAGCAGCGTGAGGAAGTCACATGAATTGACTAGAGCACTTGTAACTTGGGCATCCATCCTGAAGGATCACAGGGTTACTAGGCAGCGAGTTACACTCGCACCACAGTATCACATCCAACAAGGTTCCACAGGTACCAGGAGCCACATATTTACCTAGTTTGGCCTGAGGTGTCTCTGGGCTCGGCGTGGTTTTATGTTTGGGACGTGGACGTGGACGACGTTTTCTTGTTCTTTGTGATGTTTTTGGAGCTGAAGAAAGGAAACTGGTTAATGTTGTCTTATGACTCCAGAAAAAAAGGATGATACATGGCTCTAGGTTTTATAAAATTTTGCTAGATTTTCTGGAGTCTTGAGAAATTTGTCTCTGGGGTTTGGAATTTTCTTTGTCATCCATATGCCAAAAAAAAGTTGTGGGGGGTTGTCTGCTGACAGTTCTTTTGAGAAAGAACATATAACATTATTTTAATTATCTGAAAACTTTACTGTTATTGCTGGTATCAGATTTTCAAAGAGAACCCTGATCCAAGGGACGTCAGAAGCACAGCATGTCTACATCGCATTAGAGAGGGACACAGGCTCACCTGCTCTGGGGAGATTATATTTAGAAATGACTTGGTTTAGGCATACATCCCATTAAACATTATTAGACTAAACACATCTCATTTCTTAAAATCATTGGTAGACCATAAAAATGCCTGGAATATCTTAAAACAACTTTCTTTTGATGGCCACAGAATTATACCTGATGTTTATAGGGCAGAGACTCCTAACTGTGTTTGGAATTCAGCAGAACCACTGGCTCTGTAAAGCTTTAAGAAAGCTGGATAATGTGGGTGATAGATACTCTGCACTAGCTTCAGAGATGCTTATATTCTAACCAAGTGACTTATTTTAAACATCTTCAATATGTTCAAAATGAAAGAATATAGCTGAGTGACAAAAAGGGATGATGAAAAAATCTTACAGAAGAGAAAACCCTTTGACCAACATAGTAATGGAATTGACTGGACCATGAACAGAAAATGCTCTTGCCTGAAGACATCAAAGGTCATTACCTAATGTTGTCCAAGGAGCCTCAGTTCTCAGAGTTACAGGTTCAATGTCTCTGGCAGGAACTGACCAAAAGCAATACAATAAACAATGGAGGTTTAAGAAACATAGGAAAAGAAACAAAATTATCTTGAAAATGAATCCTTTTAATCCTGTAATGTTTAAAAAGCATTTATGAACTCTGGAAAAAGAGTATTTGTTCTGTAACAACTGGCTGTACTCTGGTACCCATTTATCTCACAAAACAGCCATACCCCTTGCACTTTGCATCCCTGTGAGGCCAATGAAAAGTAGGTTTTTTGGTGTTTAATTATATGATTGCAGCTGTATCGGAAACTTGGCTCCAAAAAAATCTCTTAGCTGTCTGATATGTATTTTAAATTACTCTGAAAAATTATTATGAAAACTTCTGTTAGTATTTGAAAGGTTTTCACCACCATTATTAATATATTTTTTTGAGAAATGGTGGTAGTGGTGAGGATTTTTAAAAATGTTCTTAATCAGTCTGATTATTGGAGATCTGTGACAGTTATGCAAAAGATAACCTTGTGCCCTTTCTCCACAATAAAGGTGATACTCTTTGCTACAATTTGTCCTTATTTATTCATTTATTTCAAATGGATACTTGGGAGATAACTATTCAAGTGAGGAACAGAGATGATTAAGAAAAAGGTCTAAAAAGTAATAATTCAACTTTTGTCTGAATAAACAGGATTCCTCTAATTCTCTAATATTCTGAAATGATTGAATTACACATTGGTATAAAATTAAGACTTATGACTCCTTGGTTTTAAAATAGTGTCTCTATTTTTCAAGTCCATAAGATTAAATGTAACATTAAAATATCGTATCACCAAAAACTCTGTAAGCATTTATATGGAGATTGCCTTTTGCTGACTGTCCAAGATAACATAGCACAGAGTTGGTTTAAGCCACATCTGAGAACATCTTCTGAACGAAAGGAAAACATGGCATCCGGAAGAGATAGAAAGTGAGAACCACAGGACAAAACAATATTCAAAGCTGATTGCCTTCAAACAAAAGAGGAAAATCCCTATTTTGTTTGGAATTCAACACCACAGGACGGATTTATCAACAGAAAGGTCCAGTTGCATTCGAACATTATGGAATCAAGAAGAAAGGACTTTTGCGAGAAAGAGACAATTTGTATTTTCTCAAGCTCCAACCAGCTTTTTCATTGTTCCTCTCCCACATCATAAATTATACATACATAAAAGCAGAGATTTCAAAAATGTCCTGGTTTGAATGATGGATGGAGAGAGCACCCGTAACTCTTGCCAACATCAAGTGCTGCAAGCAATCTGACTATCTCTGAAGATGATCAAAGAACAAAAAACATTCAGGGATTGTAAGCTGAGCGGCAGCTGTAAGAATGCCTAATTATATTAAAAAGGTCCTTGTTGAAAATAGTAAACAATTTTGGGGAATGAATGAAAAAGAGGATGAATGACAATTGTTTACACAAGAGACTACAGACAGTGACAGAAATGAGAGGGGCAAGTTCAGAGAAACATTGACCAAGAGGGAAGACATCCATCGTTACCTATGGTTGTGGAGGGCGCTTCATTCTCAAATGTAACAGGCTCAAAGACTGCACCATAAAAAATAAACAGATATAAGAAACAAAACTAAGGAAAGCTAGACTTTTAGGTTCTCATTGATGCTTAATTCACAGGACACAGAACTTGGTTTATTCTAAGCTGATATAAATTGCCTCCTTGAGAGACTTATTTATTATGAGAGATGCTCTCAGTAAATTAGAATTTTATACTAATTGGCATCTTAGGAGAAAATGTCACTTGGAAAACAATTGAATTTTCAGAACTATTATATAATATCTTCTTATTTAGTAGAAAATCACTTAGTTCATAGGTACCATTTGAAGAGCCAATAAGGTATTTTAGAGAAAGCCAATCTCCATGTGCCTATAAAGGAAGAACACAGGGTCAGCCTCCCTAGTGGCAGCTGCTAAAATCACTTTCAAAAATGCTCCAGATACAGAAAAACCAGGCTTCTATTCATTACAAACCCGAATTGAGAAGACAGAACCTAAAAATGCTTTAAGAGTGGAATCTGTCAGACAATCTGATATAAAATTAATTTCCCAAACATTAATTTGTTCATTGAACACATGAAACACACGTGTGGCTACTTTGAGAAGATAACGAACAAAAAAACCATGGTACTTGGGTTTCTATGCTTTTATGGTGTGACAAACTGTAAGCATCTTCAGCAACATCCCCAGAGAAAAAGCTTCTTAAGCCGAAGCACTGGAAATTGTTTACCGGATTTAGGTGGTGGCGTATCTGGTTTTGCTGTGGTTTTGGGTTTAGGAAGTAATTGCTTTGGTGATTTTGAATCTGAAGGAAAAAGGTGCTATAATTAGTGTCATGTCAGAGCTGTGAATGTCAAGATTAGCGCTACTTACACACCGTTTTCCTGGTTATAGATTAAGACACTGAAAGTAGAGATTACCAGGCTGGATTTGAGGTACATCTGGTCTACGTGTAGTTTTAGGTCTTTCGGATGGTTTCGACGCTAAAGAAAAAAGTATTAAGGTCACAGCTGTAACTGTCAATAATTAAGGACACATATGCTCAAGCAAAGATACTATATAAATTCAGTGAATATACAACAAAATTAATTCCTGGGGTGGGAAGGGTGGGAAATGTGTCCATTCCTACTGATTTTTCTGAAAGAAAAAAACCTTCAGGAAATGTTCAAAATGTGTCTCTCAACAAAAGTAAGGAGAATTATAAGAAGACTTTTTTCTGTATAAGTAATTTTTAAAATGACAAGTATAATAGTTCTGTTTCTTACTGGATAGGTTTTTTTTTCTTTTCCCCAGTATAAAAACAGTAAGGTAGAAATTTGAAACTTGCTTAGTAGGAAATCAGGAAAGTAACCCATAGATACTTGAAATTATACAGCATGTTACATGGCTATTTATTTCTGGAATTTTCTAAAGTAAACCAGTGATAGATTTATTGTGAATGCTGAGAAATTATAATGAAATAATTATAATCAAAACAGCATTAGGACTGAAAACAATAAAACCAGCTGGAGACTTTTAATATTCTCAAGTTACAAAGACCATACTATTTTTATCTTGGACCCTAGACAAAGAACAGTGTGTGTGACTTTGGTTATCAAAACATACTCAAAAAAATTCCCCAGAGAAACAGAAAAGCTGAAGGAGCCATTATTTCATGCAGCTGTTTAAGAGGGAGAAAGTCTTACAAGTTGAATGAGTAAAGCAATGAAATGGTAATCATGACACTGGAATAAAACATTGCCATTTGCCAAGTCCAGGATGAGCACGGAAGTCCCTGAGAAAGAGTAGATGGCTTTCTCTACACGAGGACACATCATGGGAGGACAGAGAGTTTCTAGAAAACCAGGAAGTTGTGTTCAAAACCATGGACTTTCCCTGAATTAGCATATAGAATTCTTCTAGAAGTTTCCTATCTTCAGGCTCTTCAGACCCAGATAGGAAAGGTGAAGGAAAGCATGGAACAAAACTGTGACACTGTGTATGGAATTGCAGTCATGCCTGGGCAGAGAGCAGGAAAAGCAAAAGTGACAACCTGGGAAAGCAATTGGAGGAGACCAGAATTACCAACTGTGGGCACCAAGGGCTCCAGTTGTACCGTAGCAGGTTCCAGAGCTACAGAGGCAAAAAACCAAAAATACTAATTATGTCAAGAAGCAGCATCTTGAGGAAGGAAACATTACTCTTCCATCTTTGCTTAAACCGTGTACTTTTTTTGAATGTGATTTTCCTTTTTACTTTTCCCATTTGCCCCTCTTCTCCCTATTGCTTTCCCACATCTCATCTGCCATGAATACGCATCTTACGTAAAAGTTTTACGGTGCCCTACTTTAACGATCCACTTAGTGGCCCAGCTTACTGCTGTGTATACTTAATAACTACAAATAAAAATATAAACGTATTCATAAAACGTGAATTTAGAAAGTATAGATCCTTAAATATAAAAATCAACTACACTGGTTCCTAAAGCCCAGCTATTTAGGCGGTAGGTAGCTACTATATCAGAAACTACCATATTCCACTTTCTATGTTAATTGGAACCCTGAACATCACATTTACCAGGTTTGGACTTGGGCACATCTGGACTAGGTGTGGTTTTAGGGCGGGGACGACGACCTGGTCGTTTGGTCTTTGGTGGAGCTGAAGAAAGAAAATCAGCTAGTTAACACACAAAAGGTGGCCCTACAAACTGACCATCAATACTACGTGTATCTTAGAAGCACATTTAAGCCCTTTGATTTATTGCAGATATGTATCCTTCTGTTTGCCACTTTCTATCATTATTTGCCCAGTTAAATGAGGTCTTGAATAATGGATTTTTATTTTATTTTTTGCCAAATATTTATAAATAACTGTTCAAAAGATCTCTCTATTCTGAGGTGGAAAATTCAGAACTTTGTACAGCTTGGAGAAGACGGTCTCATTCAATTTTTGAAGGTATATGTTTAACAGGAACATGAGAAAAGTTACTTGTAGAAGCCACTAGGGATAAAAACTAAAATTTATTTGGCCTAAGATTCAAAAGGAAATGTTTTTCGCTTAGCATTTAAAAATCTGCAAATCAACATGGGGTGGGGTGGGGGAAAGGGAGGGTGGGATGAATTGGGAGATTAGGTCGGACATAAATACACTACTATGTGTAAAGTAGATAGCCAGTGGGAAGCTGCTGTACAACACAGGGAGCTCGGCTTGGTGCTCTGTGATGACCTAGATGGGTGGGAAGGGGGGTGGGGTGGGAGGGAGGTCCAAGGGGGAGGGGATATATGTATACTGATACATATATAGCTGCTTCACTTCAGTGTACAGCAGAAACTAACACAACATTGTAAAGCAATTATACTCCAATAAAAAAAAATTCTGTAAATCAGTAACATGTGCAAAAAGGCTTTGAATTCTCAAATTATTTCAGGGAAGGCAACTTTTAAGGAATGAGATATAATTTTTAGACTATAGGATTTAAAATTTTTCTCCAAAGGAATAGAGAGCACACACACACAAATGGACATTAATGAACAAATCCATTAATGTGAGCCTGTTAATAAAGATGCCAGCAGTCAGGAAAAGGAAAAAAAGGTAGGTCACTCACTGCATTACCTAATGTTGTTGTTGAAGGTTTAGTTCCCAGTGTTCCAGGTTCTAAGACTGCACGAAAAATGATCAAGAAGGAATCAAAATCAACGGAAAGATGATGAACTTTAGTAAAATACGAAAAATGCTTAATTTTTAAGTACTAAGTTGAGCAATCATAAATGGTGAAACTTTTATCCATATAAGAAATTCCTTTTTTATGTAAATAGATTCCTGTGTTTTTAGACAAAATGAACAAAAACGCAGCTGGTCAGTTAAGTTTGGAAAGAGAAATGGAAAAAAAAAAGGCATGACTCTCATTTGGAAGATGTAAATGCAATAAAGTAACCAACAACTCATGTTATGAAGGAAAATGTGAATAACTGGCTAAGACAGCACTAGCAGAACAGTTTTTGCTCTCTTGAAGGAAAAGAAGCTACATAGACTGGGGTGAATTTTTATATTTCTCTCATTTAATGAATTTCCTAGTGACACATCAGGATATTTAGATCTGGAAAGACCATAATGCTTTTCAAGAAAGTCTGCAAATGTTAGAGTTTTGAAAGTAAGAAAAACACCTCTAAAAGTGAAAGCACAAATATGTCCCGGGGAAGCCATGGTCCTCTATGGGAAATAACCAGGTTAAAACAAGCTCAGGACATGGTGCTCAAATACAAGGAGGGACAACAAGGAATGTGACAAATCAAAATCAGTATGGCTTTCATGGCTGTCTCAGAGCTTCCACTTCAGCACAGGCAGGGAGTTTATCTTCTGGTGAAAATGGCTGAAAGAAAGATCTGAAGGACAACAAAGAAATAATTTTTTGAAAAGCCAAAGCTAAGCACAAAGTTGAACATAGAGGGTGTGAAAGAAAGAGAATTCTTTTTCACTCACTAAAGCAAACTTCATTACCTATTGGCGGCTGTGATGGTGGTGGAGTCTCAGGTTCCAGGGCTGCAATAAAAGCAAGTATTATCAAAGGGGATGCTGATGAGCACCATTTAAGCTAGAAATTAAAGGTCCTTTACCATAATAAGTGTTCTCTCATTGGTGAACCATCAGGTTCTATTGGCTTATGAAATAAAGCTCAATCAGCCTGCAGCCTCTCCACAAACCACAACAGAAGAAAGAATAGAGAATTCTAATTTTTGTTGTTGATTTTTAGCTATTTTCCCCACTACTGCTCCTCATGCCTGAGGAGATATTAAAGGAAGTCAGTGTAGCCTCTCAGAGGTTGTTCACCTGCCATTTTATTTTCATGCAGGACAGTCGGTTTCACCCAAGAAAATGGGAAGAGGCAACAGACCCATCAGACCTGTGACCGTGCCTGAGCTCTGTTAGTTTGGGATGATTTTCAGCCTGACTGGATCTGATATTCTTTCACAAAAAATAGGAATGGAACTTACAGTCTAAAAGGGGCCACAAGTGTTCATACGGTGTTCCCCGTATTTACTAGTATCTATTGCTGGTGAACAAATTGATTTACACATGAAATTTATTCCATTTAAATTATCAAATCAATAGAAGTCAGAAAGTAGTCTCAGATTTCATCAAATGCTGAATAAATTGAATAACAATATTATATAAATATTCTGACAGATAAATTCTCCAATGCCATTCAGATTAGCAGTAAATAAATTATACCTCATGCTGAATATAGTTTGGTTAAAAAGTCTATTTGGGTTTTTTAAAAGAAGATCATCCAATAGAGGTTTCCTATTCTGTAGAACAAAAAGAATTCTTTTCTTTCAAGAAGAAAATAAAAAAGGAAATCAGTTGTTGAAATACAAAACAAAGTGAATATGCTTTGACTTTTTTTTTCTTACAGAAAGAAACCAATTAATATGGCACCTACTGACCAGCTTAACAGAACTTAAATCATTTTGCACTTATGTATTCCTTATAGTACATTTACCAGGGTTATCTCTGATATTTCTGGACTAGGGGATATGGAAGGTTTTGGGGAAGCATGTAGTGACTCTTTAGCAACTAACAAAGAAAATATAATAATAAATAATTAGGATAGAGAATTTTCATTTATTCTGAACGCAAGGCATAATAGCACAAGGTGTTACTGAAATGTAGCATCATTCATTAGAATGTCTGTGGCCAAAAAAAAAGAATTCTGATTTCTCAAGAACTTGTCAGAAATAGATTATAACAGATGAATGGCAGAGCTGCAGTGATGTACGAGATAGAAGTACACTAGGCAAAGTAAAAAAATGTGTGTGTGGGAGGGGGAGGGGGCGTGGCTAAATGTCAGCGTCTACAGGAGAAAGGGAAAATAAACAGTAGATATCAGTAATCAAATACAATATCAAAAAGCATTCACATCTGAAAATAGCAAAAAACAAAAATTCTCTTGAAACTTTGGAGTTGTAATTCGGGTTTTAATTTCTACAAAGTTGCCTTCTAAAAGTGTGAAAAAGTAAGATTTGGTACTTGTAGCACCTTTTAGCTTTCACAAAGATCAAAGAATGCTGTCTTTTGAATTTTATAAAGAAAAATCAGCATTTTTTAGGTCCTGAGACTGAGGCCAAATAGGTATGGAGCCCCATCAATTAAGCTTCCAATTCACCTGAATATAAAAATATTAAAGTCAGTGTTTATTAAAAGTAAATACATCTTCTGGTAAGACTTCCTCTATTTCATAGCCTTAAGGTATTACCGATAAAGGTGCAAAAATGTTCCATAAAAAAAGCTGAGTGGCATGCAAATAACTATACCACTCACCTCAGCACAAAACAAAGAAAACTAAAACCCTCTCGTGGATTTGTGGCTAGCAATGAGTACAATTTACTATTCTGTCCACCGTGTCAGAGGAATGCATACAACAAACAGCTGTAATCGGAGGTCTCTCCCTTTTTTTCAGATCGTTAAAAGCTTGAAGAGCCGAACGTCATTACAATCTTAATAATTAACTATGAAGGAAACAATTCTTATTGGATGAGGCAGACAAGTTGGGACACGGTAGATGTCTGGGATTTTCAAGAAAGTGCTGGATTCTGCTTATAAAACAAACCAAAACCAATGTGGGTTTTTACTCGTTAGCTTAACCACAAAGGAAAACCAAAGGAAAAGCAGCCTGTATGGAAAGTGAAACAGAAAAACAGGAGAGTGTGAGGAGAGGGCTGAGAAAGGCAATGAATGACTCAAATCAAAAAGCTTTTGGTGGTTTATTTGCTCTCTTGAACCTTGGCAGGAGAAGAAGTATTTAGCAGAGCTATAGTGGTGGTTGCCATAAAATAAATACATTTTAAAAAGCTAAAACCCAAGCAATGGTTTATAGAGAACCAGTCATCACCCTATGTTGCCTCAGGCCACTCAGAGTCAACATGAGTTAGCTTAAGTTTAGGCACAGATTCTGAAGTGGTGATACTTGCTGTTAGGGGAAGAGTGTGGCTATTCTTAGGTGATTAGAAGGTAGAAATCAAAGGAATATAAACCCATTAGCTTCCAAATGATTTCCCCCATTTTAAAGGGAAATGTCAAATTAAGAAATCTCTTTGCTCAAATACCTTAGGGTGATAAGAACACACTCTCCCACCTTGATTTGTATTAATGAATTTCCTCTCAGAAACATTTTATTCCCCCAGAAGCCACTAAAAGTAATAATATAGCTTATCATGAATAAATGGTAATAAACATTAGGAGACAATTTTTGATGTTTTCAAATGTTACCTTGTAACAACAGAAATAATTAGATTGGAAAAACATTTACTTAAAGTTGGTGACCCCAAATGGCAGGGGGTGGTGGTGGGATGAATTGGGAGATTGGGATTGACATATATACACTAATATGTATAAAATGGATAACTAATAAGAACCTGCTGTATAAAAAAATAAAATTCAAAAATAAATAAATAAAAAGTTGGTGACCCAAACATAGAGTAATATTTCTCGAGCTGCTTGGTAATAGGTCCCTATTCAAAATACAGCTTAAATGTAAGAGTTACTACCTTATTCTAAAGTCCTCTGGGCGTAATTTTAAAATAAATGTACATGAAATCCTTCTCTCAGATAGCTGACTGTCAGAGTTCTATGATTTAAACTGCTAGGGCTCTTGAGTTTTATTAGCTATGCTTCTTTCTCCTAATAACCTCTCTGAGTTAGAATACTTCATTCCATTTCTCTGACTTGGAGACCTCAACCCTGGTCACAGCATCAACTATACTCCCTTTGCCTAATCCATAATTTCTTTCCCTCTGACACCTGCAACACCTGGAAATCTCACTGCCTCTTTAAAAGGAGTCATGAGAATTCTCTCTCTGAGCAGTTACGCTTTTCTTCCTTACCCATGTCTTTGCAAAAAAACAAATCATGCCCACTTAAGCAGAAAACCTCTTGCTTTAATAATCCTCCCTTGTAAATATACATTAATGAAAAATCCATATTACAGTGAGAAATATATCCTTCCCAGAGCTAAGGGGTTAAAGTTTTGATGAAAATAATGAGTTGTGATGAAGTTCCCCATATATAATCTCATAAATCAACATTTCAGACTGTTGTAGAGATTCTGGATAGATGGAAAAAACAATTTGATCATTTAACATGTCCTGCAATCCTTGTGCAGGGAATTGTCTCTGTTTTTAATTACATACACGGAATAACCCCTCCCTGCAAAAAAAGAAGAAAAAAAAAACCCTCTTTTCTTCAGCAAAACATCATTAATGTCTCCTGAGAAGGAAACAGAAGTCAGTGTTCGGAAATCAGACCCAATTTAGAAAGAAGCCATAGAACATTAGGGAAATACAACCATTGCTAGTCATGCAGCCCGAGAACTGAGAAGGCCCCCAACAAGGCAGAGTTCTTAGGGGATGGAAAGACTTCTCCACTTCTCAGCTGAAAGGCTACTGTTTAGTGTGATCTGAGTTCCAATCAACTTTGGCACTGGAAACTATTTCACAGTCCTAGACAAGGGAGTCCTCAATCCTTCCCACCACTCTATTTCTGTGCTTTCTCTGTGATGGTCATGAACATAATGAAACGCCACACAGCTCAGAGAGATGCTATGATAATATCAGAGGAGTTGGCTATAAATGACATCATTTCATCGCACTTTCACTCTTTTCATGGAAAGTTATATCAAATACCAAGATGCAAATCAGAAGTTCTTGCTCCAAAGAGTGGCATAAAATAACTTTTCAACCCTACTTTTGGAATATCAAAATAAAGCTCAGGGTAATTACCAGGTTTGGTGTGTGTCACTTCTGGACTGAGAGGGATTTTAGGTTTCAAAGAAATAAACTGTGTTTTACTGGGAGCTGGAAAAATAAAGAAACAAAATAATCAACAAATCAATAATTAGTCATTTCAGTGTCTAAAACTGCAAAAGGAAAACCTATACCTCAAGTGCTATAAACCCGTCATCTTGGATGATTTTGGATTCCATTAAAATAATACTTCACAGAGCACCATTTAATGAAAATACAGTAATAAATTTTCATCTTTTTGAAAAAGCATTTCAAGAGAAATAGCATTGTCACTAGTCACCACAACTACCCAAAGACAGTGATTTTAACCCGTGATTAGAAAACAAAAATCAGTGTAATGATTTTGCACCTTATTTCACATTTCTCAGCCACATCTAAATCTTTAAGCATCAGAAAAGAGAAATGTTTTAAAATTAATATTTACTGATAGGTATAATGTTATGATCTATGGCATAAAGAAATTTTTACTAACACCATAACAGAAAGCTGTTTTGCCAAATGAAGTTGAACTTGAGGGCTTTACTTAAAAAAATGGAGAACTGTGTATAAGACGCAGCTTTAAAAACAATGGTTGCATAGAAGATGAGAAATCATCAGTGGTTTAACGGCTCTCCAAGGTACAGGATGATGTCTAAATGCTGAGCTCACATCAACCACCACATGGCCAGCTATCCAAAACCATGAAAGTCATGGAGTTGATGTGCACTATGAGATAATTTAGTACTGCTGAAATGATCCAATTAGAACAGTGATTGAGATGTTACATAAAAGCTGGCATACTGGACTTTCCGTGGTGAAATGAAGTAACATATTTACTAAGGACATATTGTTACCCAGTGTTGTCCGTGTAGGTTCAGGGCTTTTAGAAATTTTAGATGTAATTGTTCCAGGACTTGTGGTTCTTTCTGGTGGTGGAAAGGAAAAAAAAATATATTAAAATATTCTAGAGACAATAAAAAAAAACAATCCTCCAAAGAGGAACTGAATGACCTTTTTAAAATCCTGTAATATTTAGTCAGTGTTTACAAAGTATGCAGTGAGTAAAAGTTTGGGGCAAGAATTTTAAAATTTAGTCATAATAGTATAGCTATAAAAAAAATTGTAATAAGCAATGGAATAATCAAAGTCTGGTTTGTCGAGCATGATTCTGAGTGTACTCTTTGACAATGAAGAGTGTCACATCCAGGTTGATAAACTACCTTTACCTCAAACTCTGTGCCATAATATATGTTGTTCCCCTCTCCTTTTCCTCTAAACCCTACACATATTCTGAGGCTTACATCCTCAACTCGTACTTTCTTTTTCTGAGCTTCCACACAGTATTACAGTTTCACAAGCAGGTTGTATAATCTTACATTGCTCTCATTGTTCATGATATAATCTTAAAAAAAAAAAAATACAAGCAATTGGAAAGCCAGAGTCATGTCCTCTGCATCTCAGCCATCGCCCTAGTGCAAAACTGAAAACATAGTAGTAGGCAACGAAAACAGGAACTGTCTGCCTAATAACACTTAAACTCAGATGCATGCCAGGAAAATAAATTACAGTATATATCACTGTGACAGTAGGACTTGTTTCTATGTTTATACCAAAATTTGCATGCAAGAACATCATTCACTAAAATTGATCTAACAAGAAACAGCAGCATATTACTTAGAAATGTGGAGGTAAATACAAAAGAAACATGCTAAAGAATTGGAGAATGGGTCTCAAGGGTAGAATAGGGTAGGGCAGTGGACTCCTCTTGTTCAATCTAAGCCTTGTAGTACTTAAAAAAAATCTTTACGTATTACTTTGATTAAAGAAGGGTATTTCCCAGAAAGAAAGAACATCATTCACATAATTTTCAATAAGATCTTATTGAAAATGTTTGATCCTTGTTATTTTGCATTAATTATTCATCTTCAGTCAATTCCAGATTTTACAGAGAATGTTTAATCTATAGAACCGTTTCTTTTTATAAGTAGATGGACATTATCTATTTGGAATTAAATATCCTGAAAGGTTAAAGAGACAGTTATTTACCAGGTTTAGTTCTTGGTGTTTTGGGCCTGAAGCGTCGTTTAGGTGTAGAAGGGACAGATGTAGTTTGCAGGGGAGCTGAAAGAAGATTTAATATAGCTTTGATAAATGGTATTTCCCAGGGGTCAATCAGGTTGTAACTGTAAACTTGTAAACTTCCTGAGGGCAAGAACTGCTTTTTATTTCTTTGTATCCCTAGAATGCCCAGCACTGTGTTTTATAGACAGTAGGTGCTCAATAAGTGTTGATTGAGTCAAAAGAAATTAAATTCTATATGAGAATTGAAGGTACATTGTTCACTTAACTGTACTGGAAAGGGAGGACCCTTGTGGGATTTAAGAACACAAGGTACAGTTAAGAACTCAAAAGGTGATTTACTGAACAGCACGGGAGAAGCACAAATATTTGAGATTTAGAGAATGGAAGGTTCAGAACTTCTTTAATTCTATATCTCACTACTAACCTCACCAGGAGTTAACGAACTTCATTATTCCAATAATTTTCTATTATAGAATATATGTTGTTTTACTCTTTTATTCATCTTTCTTTATCATATCCAGGATTGCAGAGCCTACTTGGTGCTCTTTATACTTAGGCTACTTGGAGAAAAACAGTCTGACCAAGTGGTATCTAAATATGCTAATTGAAGGGAATGTATCTTAAAATAATTATTATCTATAATTTTGCTGTTATTTTCCAGTGGCAAATTTGAAAGAAGTATAGGGAATAACAAGAAGAAAGGGAATAATACTTCAAAATAATGTATGCAAAGACTGAATTTTTATGTCATACACCTGCAACTAATATAATGTTATATATTAATTTTACCTCAATTAAAAAAATACAGAGACACCAAGATTATGAAAATTCTTCGAGGATTATCACAAGGCTAAGTAGGACAGATAACCCAGTTCTTTGAAGAATTTCATGGTAGAGAATGAAGGGAAATGTTTACTACTGAAAATATTCTGAAAAGGCCAACACATGACTGATTCTTTTTGTCACTTTATCCATTCTTTCAAAGTACACAACTATACGAATGTCATTAGTTACCAGGTGTTGTAGGTTGCATTTCAGGACTGGTAAAGATTTCCAGTTTTTGAGGGACGAATGGTGTTTCACTCGGAGCTGAAAACACAAACACCCCATCCCACCAAATAATTCCAGTTAAAATGAGGTATTTTAAGAGTTTCAGCATGCTTTTAGATGGTGTTACAAAGCACATGCTACAAGGACATGATTAAGGATGAAAAATGCATGAATGTTGTCTTGAAAGCTGGTGGATGAAATGATAATTTAAAGTGGAGAAAAGGTCAGAATGAGATTGTTCAGTAGCTGACTCGAGGCAGACTCAATGCATGGAAGAGAGGTGATACAGGCCACAAACACACGAGATGGGAGGATATGGATGATGAAGATGTCCATGCAGTTTTCAAAGCTTTTCATTCCTTTAAGGATGGAAAAAATATCATCTATTATGGTTTAAGAAGAAAAAAGAGAGAGAGAGCCCAAAATGGAACATAAGATGCCTGCATTACAGGAAAAAATATATATTATATTCAGAAATAGGAAAGAAATAAATGATTAGATGTGATGGAATTAAATGGTCATTTGGAAGAAAGGCATTTACATGGATTTTCTTTCGATGGAAAACAAAGCACAATTTTTCTGTTAAAAACATTACCCAGTGTTGCCCTTGGCTGTTCAAGAGTTCTAGAAGTTTTAGATGGGACAGAATCCAGAAATGGATCGCTTGTTGCTGTTGGAATAAATGTCAACATTTTTAAAAGCAATAGAAGGCCCCAGGAATAAAATACAAATTCCAGAGTAATAAATTATGCCTCAAATGGGGAAAAATATCAAGAACACTTGAGAGATTGCTGACCAACATTTTAAAGCTAGTGATTCATTAGGAGTTGAAGATGACCTCATTTTTAAAAACATGCAAACTTCAAATGTTAAACCATGATAAAACAATGTTTCATATATTGAACTTTCAACTGGTTTTTCTGGTTCCTTCCCTCTGTTTCTTAAACTGCTAGCTGAATCTACTCTTAGCATTCTATTTCATTTCTTAAAATTTTCTGCTACTATTTAAAATTATTTGCCTTTATTTATCATGGCACCAATAGAGCTAAGATAAGGC
This sequence comes from Delphinapterus leucas, assembly GCF_059928025.1. Taxonomy (NCBI): domain Eukaryota; kingdom Metazoa; phylum Chordata; class Mammalia; order Artiodactyla; family Monodontidae; genus Delphinapterus; species Delphinapterus leucas. The sequence continues at coordinate 48,459,760 of NC_143132.1, forward strand.
TACACACACACACACAAATACCAGACATACGTCTTTGTGTGGCAGAGACCAGTATTATTTACTTTGAATCTCCTGCAGTACCTAGTTTAGTAAGTGCTCAATAAATACTTGCTAGAAGGAACTATTGGACTGAATTAAACTCACTGTAGATAGATCAGTAAGTGAATGCCAAACATTAGACCCAACTGAACTTCTATAGACAAATGAGTGACATGATTGCTCGAGAGACGGATTTCTCACCTTGGCACTATTGCCCTTTAGGGCTGGATGACTCTTTTGGTGTGGGAGCTGTCCTGTGCATTGCAGGGTGTTTAGCAGCATCCCTGGCCTCTACCCACTAGATGTCAGTAATACCGTCCCCAGATACCAAAAGTATATCTAGCCATGGCCGAATGTTTCCTCAGGGGGAAGGGAGCAAAATCACCCCCACTGGAGAACCACTACACCAGGGAAAACTAAGAGTCTAAAGCTTTTTAGAATGACTCTGAACACAGGAGAGATAGGCCATTATTTTACTGTGCCTCAGTGGCAACCTAATCTATCTGCATCTCCCACATGTGGCAGAGTTTATTTACTGATGGATGGGAAGAAATAATCATTCAATGGGAGAGGTGGGTAGAATTCATCTCCCTGACACAGATTGCCATGTCTCTCCTGTGGAGCTCTAGAGAGCGCACTTTTTCATTCGGCAAAAATGAAAGGGGGAACTAGGTGCAGTATTGTCAGAATACCTGGCATGCAAAAAAAAGAATTGAGAGGCTGGGTGTACCTGTGTGGGGTTCTGATATTTCAGGCTCATCTGATGTTGTAGGGCTTGAGAAAACATCATAAGTGGCTTTTAAAAGAAAAGTTAAAACATAAAAGAAGATGTTAATTTTAATTTTAAAAGATTTCATGACATATTTTCATGCTGGCTGAAAGAGGACATTTTCATGTAGGTGTTAGTGAGCTTTGGCTGTGGGCTACTGGTCATGTCAGCAACGTGTAAGCAATCACTAAAAGACTTGCCTCTAGTCCTTCTTGCCCTGAACTAAAGGCCTTTATGCAGTGAGCCCTGACACTGACCCCTAGGGTGATGCGAGCATAGTGCTACTTACAAGGAAGTAGTGCCAGCTGTAAATCAAATAGCTTCAAAGAGTACAAACATAAATGAAATCAGATGGCAATTTGAGATTTCCAAAGAAGGAAACAGCAGTCACACTGAGGTAATTTGCACAGAGACTACAGCTTAGTCTTTGTACTTAGTAAAAGTTACCATCATGATGTCTGGATAGTACTTTACAGTTTGCACAGCACTTTATAGTTTGCACAGCATTTTCTCATGTATCAACTTATTTAACTCTCTTAACATCCCTGAGAAATAGGTGAGGTAGACATTAGCCCCATGTTATAGACAATGGGGTGGCAACTCCATTTTCTAGATGATAAAATTGAGATTCACTGGGGAGAGGACATTTGCTAGTGGTCACACACTGGGACTGTCAAATTCACATATTTCCCATTCCATTAGCAGGGCCAGGAATGGCAGAGTTAAGACCAGCACCTTCCTCTTGTCCCATCCTTCCTGCCATTTTACCTAGAGGCAGCTTTCTACATTCCTCCATGGAGCCAAAAGCCCATCTATAATCTAGGTGGGTTTAAAGATAAGTTTTATATTCTACATAAAGAAAAGTAGGGTGACCTTAACAATACAGCTTGATTTTAATGTAGGGGTAATTTTCACATTCACTTAAGAGTTGAATTTGCAAGCAAAAACAGCATCAAAATTAGAAAGTTCCCATTTCTGTACAAAGAGCCGTCACCATGGTAATGAGAGGTATAGAGGAAGCATGAACTGTCAGGAGGCAGGTGTCACTTCCCTTGCCCATTGAAAATGGCTGTACAGAAATAAACTATAAAGGCAGGAGCTCATGGGAAAATTTACACATTGGGGCTACTTGTAATTTAGTGACGATGTAATGATACTGAACCATTGCTAGTTGAAGCTGTAGGGAAGCTACGATCAGAGCATGCGGCACAGTCTGATATGCAGAGAGGGTAATTATATTGCACTGCATACAAAAGAGGCAGGAAATATATTTCATTTTGTGAAGGTGAATCTACTGCTTTGCAAAATCTTCGAAAAAAAGAAAGAATATTATGAGTTAAAATATGCAGATATCCCAAGAGTAAATTTATTACCTTGCAATGTAAAGTTTTCTTTAGTCTAGCTACAGTTTTAAAGGGTCAGATAAGAATGACTCATCTTTTAAAGGGCAAAAATGTTGGCAGCTGCTGATCTTAGGTTCACTTTAAGCCAATTTCAAATCATGGATCCAGCAAAGTCAGCTCGCTCTAACTACTAGACAAATCAGGAAAACTTTACCAACTTGTATTTAAACCCCTTGTACTAGGTAAGAAATTGTGAATTAATAGCTGACTTATTTATATTTTATACTGTTGCTTTTGAAAAACACCATACTGTCTTTACGTTATCCTAACTCCCACATTTCCCTTCCATCTAGTGACACTGGACCAACTTTCTTATATTCTTGTACTCTATTCCAAGAGATGATATTTATTCACCCTCTTTCTACTTCTTTTCCATATTAACAAGGCCCTTCCATCCTGGAGGTTCCAAGCCAGGCCTCCATCTTCCCTCAAGTTATTCCCAGAAGACACTGTCCTGGAGAAAGAAGCCCTCCTTCCGTCATCCTCTGGCAATTGTGACTCACGTCTGAAAGTCCCCAACTGTCAGGGACCTCTTACTTCCAAACATTTTCTCAAATATAATTAAGATTAAAATCACATGTTTGCCAGCATGTTTGGTCCCTGATATTTTTATTTCTGGAGTTTCTGATAGCTGAGTGCTAAAAACACACAAACACCACTCGCTGGAAGTTTTATGTTGTTTGGGCAGCTCTGAGAAGCGCACTACTACCTCATTTCATGGGTTAAACAAGAGTTTTTGACTCTGAAGTAATGGATGTCAGAGGATAGGACAGGGTGGAAACTGGAGTTCTCCAAAAATCAACCACTCTTGACTTCTTTACAAAACTCTTGATACAAACAGATGGAAAGATATACCATGTTCTTGGATTGGAAGAATCAATATTGTGAAAATGACTATACTACCCAAAGCAATCTACAGATTCAATGTAATCCCTATCAAACTACCAATGGCATTTTTCACAGAATTAGAACAAAAAAATTCACAATCTGTATGGAAACATAAAAGACCCCGAATAGCCAAAGCAGTCTTGATGGAAAAAAATGGAGCTGAAGGAATCAGGCTCCCAAACTTCAGACTATACTACAAAGCTACAGTAATCAAGACAGTATGGTACTAACACAAAAACAGAAATATAGATCAATGGAACAAGATAGAAAGCCCAGAGATAAACCCATGCACCTATGGTCAACTAATCTATGACAAAGGAGGCAAGGATATACAATGGAGAAAAGACAGTCTCTTCAATAAGTGGTGCTGGGAGAACTGGACAGCTACATGTAAAAGAATGAAATTAGAACACTCCTTGACACCATACACAAAAATAAACTCAAAATGGATTAGAGGCCTAAATGTAAGACCAGACACCATAAAACTCTTAGAGGAAAACATAGGAAGAACACTCTTTGACATAAATCACAGCAAGATCTTTTTTGATCCACCTCCTAGAGTAAGGGAAATAAAAACAAAAATAAACAAATGGGACCTAATGAAACTTCAAAGCTTTTGCACAGCAAAGGGAACTACAAACAAGACGAAAAGACAGCCCTCAGAATGGGAGAAAATATTTGCAAATGAAGCAACTGACAAAGGATTAATCTCCAAAATATATAAACAGCTCATGCAGCTCAATATTAAAAAAAACAAATAACCCAATCCAAAAATGGGCAGAAGACATTTCTCCAAAGAGGACATACAGATGGCCAAGAAGCACATGAAAAGCTGCTCAATGTCACTAATTGCTAGAGAAATGCAAATCAAAACTACAATGAAGTATCACCTCACACCAGTTAGAATGGGCTTCATCAGAAAATCTACAAACAACAAATGCCGGAGAGGGTGTGGAGAAAAGGGAACACTCTTGCACTGCTGGTGGGAATGTAAATTGATATAGCCACTATGGAGAACAGTATGGAGGTTCCTTAAAACACTAAAAACAGAATTACCATATGACCCAGCAATCCCACTACTGGGCTTATACCCAGAGAAAACCATAATTCAAAAAGACACATGCACCCCAATGTTCATTGCAACTCTATTTACAATAGCAAGGACATGGAAGCAACCTAAATGCCCATCGACAGATGAATGCATAAAGGAGATGTGGTATATATATACAATGGAATATTACTCAGCCATAAAAAGGAATGAAATTGGGTCATTTGTAGAGACATGGATGGACCTAGAGACTGTCATACAGAGTGAAGTAAGTTGGAAAGAGAGAAACAAATATCGTATATTAACGCATATATGTGGAACCTAGAAAAATGGTACAGATGAACCAGTTTGCAGGGCAGAAATTGAGACACAGATGAAGAGGACAAATGTATGGACACCAAGGGGAGAAACTGGTGGGGGGAGGTGTGGTGGTGTGATGAATTGGGAGATTGGGATTGACATATATACACCAATATGTATAAAATGGATAACTAATAAGAACCTGCTGTATAAAAAAATACATAAAATTTAAGAAAAACCCAAACAAACAAAAAAACAAAACCCCCCACAAAACTCTTGTAAATATACTTCTTTCTATACCAGAATGAAACATAGGAAATGCTTAGGTATCCCTGGTTTTTAAAGGGCTTCTCCAGCTATAAAATTAATAGCTAAGAGGGGTAAACCCCTCTATTTTTTAGACTCTACATGCCATCATGCATTATTGTTTAGAGGCAAACATCTTCTGTCACCCATATTTACTTTAGTGGGTGACATTCTCCAGCCATTTGTCATTAAGCACTCTTTCTAATCTTGCATTCACAGAATATAAATGGGACCAAAATTTGTAGGAGAAGTCTAATGCTAGTAAAATAGGCAGTTCAATTCAAAGGCTATAAAAAGCAATTTTAGTTTCTTTCAAAAAACAGTAATGGCTTATAATCATGATAACTAAATTTTATTTTTATATTTTTCAGAGAAAAAAATAATATGAAATAAGCCACATTACAATTTTCTCATTTGCTTATAACTTCCTAAAACTACATTGCTAAATTATGTTTTGTTGGCTGTACATTTTATGTTTACTTTTAAAAACCTGATTAGATGCAAATTCCATAATAAAAATACTTTGATATTGCTCTGGAAACATATGATGGCACACAGACAAGGCCTGTACAATGATCAAGAATTCATCAATTTATCTTATTCAAATTCCATGAATATTAATAACTATGTGAAAGACTTTTTTGTTGGACTGTTACTAAATTTATTATTTTTTTAATTGAAGTATAGTTGATTTAAAATGTGCTAGCTTCTGGTGTACAGCAAAGTAATTCAGATATATATATATACATATATATATATATATATATATATGTATTTTTTCAGATTCTTTTCCCTTATAGTTTTTTTTTAAACATATTTATTGGAGTATAATTTCTTTACAATGGTGTGTTAGTTTCTGCTTTATAACAAATTGAATCAGCTATACATATACATATATTCCCACATCTCCTCTCTCTTGCATCTCCCTCCCACCTTTTCTTATAGTTTATTACAAGATATTGAATATAGTTCCCTGTGCTATACAGTAGGACCTTGTTGTTTAACTCTTTTTGTTTTTTGTTTTTTTGCTGTACGCGGGCCTCTCACTGCTGTGGCCTCTCCTGTTGCGGAGCACAGGCTCCGGACACACAGGCTCAGTGGCCATGGCTCACAGGCCCAGCCACTCCACAGCATGTGGGATCTTCCCGGACAAGGGCACGAACCCGTGTCCCCTGCATCGGCAGGCGGACTCTCAACCACTGCGCCACCAGGGAAGCCCCTAACTCTTTTATATATAGTAGTTTGTATCTGCTAATCCCAAACTCCTAATTTATCCCTCCTCACTCCCTTTCCCCTTTGTTAACCATAAGTTTGTTTTCTATGTCTGTGAGTCCATTTCTGTTTTGTAAATAAGTTCATTTGTATCACTTTTTAGAGTCCATATGTAAGTAGTATCATATGATATTTGTCTTTCCCTGTCTGACTTACTTCACTTAGTATGATAATCTCTAGGTTCATCTATGTCTCTACAAATGGCATTATTCCATCTTGTTTTTTTTTTACGGTGAATAATATTCGACTGCATATGTATAAAGACTCCTTTTTAAACATCAATTCTTAGATGAAAGACCTCGTGACCTCATTAGGATAGAAATTGTGCCTGTCAAGCTCTTTATGGACTTCAAAGTTTACCCCAGAGCCTTGTACATGGGAAGACTCAATGGAATTAATCGGCAAGATTTCCATTACAATGAACAAATAACAATGAGTTTGACAGTTGGGTAGTTTATGCTCTTAGTAAGGATAGATGAGAATAAATGAACAGATCCTTTAATTATTTTATAACACACATATGTGTGCACACAAATCTCTCCCTCTACTACACAATGACCTGCCATATGCTTGCGTGGCCATACCCTGCCATGGAAATAGAATCCTAAACACACATATAAAGACACAAGGGGAAAATACAACAGGACCATCAATAAGTAGCTGGATGAGAAAAGCAGTTATAAACACCACACACAGAGTTCTCAGTACCATTTAAATAAGTACATAAAGCTCTCTTCAAATCATGGAAAAATTTCAAGGTTGGCCTTGAAATTTGTGAATATATTGCCTGCAAGAAAATGCTCATGAAGCAAAACCAAAGGCTGCGGCTGTAAATCTCTAAGAGGCCACTGTAAATCTGTAAACCATCTGCTATACTTAAATTCTATTTTCCTGATCTCAAAGCATCAACACCACCATTTACTCCTATTTTTTCTCCTCTCTAGGGCTTAATTCAGTCTGGTGGGCCAGATCTATGCTAATCAACACCTCATAGGAAGACAATAAGGTCCAAATGTAGAGTTCAACCTCTTTTCAACCACTGTGAGCAAACCACTTGTGGCCGAAACTTTCCAACCAGTATACCACTCCTCAGGCATGCTGATCACTTCAGTTTTCAAGGCTTTCAATAATTTATAGAGCTTAAGTGCATATAGCAATTTACTAAAGTTCTACAAAGTACTGAAAGAATGAAACACTGAAAATAATTAGTAATGAACTCCTAAAGGGAGCTCCCAATGTGGATTCTAATGAAAAGACTGAGGCAGACCATCCTCAGTTCTGTCAAGGGAAGTCTCTAAAGATAATTGTTTATTGCTCAAGGGGAAATAATTATGCCAGAAGGAACTGTCATCTTAGTAATAAGTTACTGTACAATTAGAGGGAAAAGTCAGTTTGTCTGGGCATGCTAGGGGAAGAACAGGCTGGAGAGTTTTCTAAGGATGCAAATAAGCACACTGGGTCATCTTGGGTTATATGAAGAAACCATTTTTTTTAATTTGATTAAGGTTCAAATCCCTCCTGGTACTAAATGATGGTCTTTTAAGGGGATGACCAAGTAAATTAAGGATGCTTAACACTGATAGCATTAGGAAGCCAGAAACAGAACATTGATTTCTATCCTTCTTCTCCAGCCATGTTCTACTGGCTACCTTCCAGTAGAACATAAGACCAATTCTATTGCATCATCAGAAAGATGGACTTTTCTGAATGACTGTTATAAGCACTTAAGTATTTCTAAAATATGGCCAACTTTCTTTTAATTTAGAATTTATAAATAAATTTACATTCTGGCATATAGTTAAAGAGCATATTTTTATAATTTCCTTTCTGTCCTTTAAGAAAAGGTGGATTTGCTAAGGAAAGCAAAATCAGTCAATCCCACTTGAACATACTTTAGAGAAGGTTTAAACAAAGTACAATTCCAAATAATGAGATCACAAAATGCAGCCCTAATGAAGGATTGGGGCCAATAGACTAAAAGTAGGGAAGAATATGTTTGATGACTGCACTTCTCAGATTTCCTAGGACACTCCAAATTCCAAATACCCTGTCCCACTCTTGCCATCAACTACTGAAATGATTTCAATATTTGACATGCAAGTTAGAATTTCCACATAACTTTTTATTGACAAAAGTAATACAGAAATATTTTTAAGAGCATGCATTCTGATTATTTGATACAGAGTATGAAGTAAATGTGGAAAACAAATCCAGTAAACGTTGAAGGAAAATGAGTTTTACAAAAGGTACTGATAAACCACATTTAATGGTTGATAAAGAAACAAGCAGCCCCTGGCATCCAGGTGCTGGTCAGGCACTCACAGCTAGGCTGCTGTGTTCACCTACGGAACATCGACAATTGAAAAGAACATCAACATCAGACAAGTTCACTTGGTGACAAAGATGGACCAAGACAAAAACAAGACCATTCTGTAACTGTGTGGGACACAAACGCATGAACACAAAAATTACTGTCCTCATGTTCTGGCCAATATCTTTACCAGTCACAGCTTTAGTCTCACTCCTCTTTTCTTGCCTTCTAGTTAAGAATTCTTAAGATATTCTGTCACAAATTATTCCTATTTTCAGACAGCATCCAATTCAGAGCAAAGCTTCACTTCCTTAAACACTCCCCAGGATCACCTAACACAAGACTAAATCCCATAACATCCTCTTACTAACAGATCCACAGTTCCTCGTGGTCTGCATTCTCCATTGTTACAAAAAGTAAATAAACCTAACTTTGTTCAAATACAGGTGTGTTCCTGGTGGTCTTTGGCTGAAGGTAATTGACATAGTAAATGTAGATGCATTGCATGCCAACAGAGAAAACAAAATATGTTCATTTCGCTATAATAATGTCATTAATACCAGCTGAAATATATCATTTCTTCAAAAGATGTAACAACTAAAAACGAGACAAATGATTTTATGGACTGGCATTCAAGTACTATCTCTGCCTCTCTCTCTCCTTAATTCTCAAATAATTGCATTAGGAAGCCATGTGAGTAACTGGAAAATATAATAATCATATATGTTGAAACTAAATAGGAAATAGAAACTTAGTGCCTGTGTAAATTCACACAAAATCAATTGAGAACCAAAGGCTGAAATGAATAAAAGGGTTGGGTGAATATACCAACTCCTTAAATCACAAGTAACACATCTGATAAATTTTAATTTGAAATTTAACACGTTAGGAAGATGCCACAGAACATTTATACAAGAGGTAGATGGGAGTGTTAAAAATATTAGCAGAAACAAGAAATACTTAATCGCCTACTTTAAGAAACCAATTTTACATTGATTTCAGGCCTCCTGTCCTATAACTGACCACATTCGATGCTTCGTATCTGTACCATGTGAAGTATTACAGACCACAGTGATAAGGCAGTGCTTCTTAAACTTTAATGCTCATACAAATCACCTGGAGATCTTGTTAAAAAGCAGATCCTGATTCAACAGATTTGAAGTAGAGCCCAGGATTCTGCCTTTCTAACAAGCTCCCTGGTGATGCCAACGCTCTCTCTCCAAACATCATACCAAGTAGCCCAGTCATAACAATTCAATGTTGTAAGGGCAGGCTACGAAGTTTCTGTGGCTTATGCATATGCCTGCAATCACACCTACTGAACTGTTACAGCCCATGACAGGCCCACACACTTCATCTAGAGACGGCTGGCAGTCGACAGTGTTTGGAAGTTCTCTGGCAGCCTAAGGTGGCCCTAGCAGGAGGGAAGCAGCTGAATAATGAAACTGCTTCCTGCGGCATTAGCAACTATTCATACTCCACCGGGCAAAACCGGAATATTCCTTTTCTGTAATTAAGGCAAAAGGAACCTATCTTTTACTGGGATTTCCAATCTCATCTATCTTTGTCTCTTTGTAACTCTACAACATTCACCTGCAAACATATTTTCCCTACCCCCCCAAAGCTTGCTTCAATTCAGGCTTATATATAATTCATATCCTAGGCATTGAAATTTCATAAGTGGTTTCCTGGAGGTTTGGGTCAGTTTGCTCTTAAATAATCATAAACACCAAAAATCTAGAGGCTGCTCAAGAGAAACCAGGAAGACCTTATATGCCCTGTGTTTACAGCCCAGAAGTTGAGAGATAAAAGGGACCTAAGTGTTCTACTAACTCAGTGGGCCCCAACAGTCTTTGGTTTGGAAGATGTGATGCTTGTAAAGGACGTGGGGGTCAGGCCAGCTGGGCCACAGTGCAGCAGATAAACCATCACACACGCCCACAGACTAGCATTGTTCCACAGTCTGCAGTGCAGCTGTGCCTCTGTGTTAACAGAACTAGAGGCTCAGTATGAAAGTCCACCCAGAGCCTGGATTTTAGACTCAGGTGACCTGAATTCTGAAGGTGTTCTTGCACCCACACTGAGTAATGGCACTAGAATTTCAGGGTCAGTGACATGGGGAATCAAGACTTAGAAAGACCTAATTTAAGGCTTCTCTGTATTGGCTGACAACTATAACCAACTTATAAGTGTTTTCCCACGTGAGTAAACTAGGGAGGACCGTAACAGACATGCTTACTTCATTTGATGCCATCCTTGTATCTTTTGCTAAGATCTGAATCAATTACACTCACCAGAGAAAGGATCATTTGACTAGGATCTATGTGTCTGTAGGCTCATTCTCATCCTTTCTCAAACCAATCCTGTGCTGGACTCCTTTCTGGAGGATACCACCGAATGGGGGTGTGTTTAACATCATTACATGAACTTCTAACTACATTATATACTAATTACATGTACTCAAAAAAATCACCACTAGAAGGTTCACAAAATTAAAATACAAATAAGTAAAACAAAAGTCATAGAAGTAATCACACAAAATGGTTTGTGAGGTTTTCTTATAATTCTCACATGCTGAATATTTTCTTTAGTTGACCACTAGACATCAAAGAAAAGACGTAAATGCAAAAACTCTTTAATTGAGAAAAATCTATTTTTTAAAAAGGAAGCTATTTCACTCAATCAATTTTAGTGCTGGAACACAAGAATTCTTGGGAGAAAAAGCCAATTGCTATAGTTTACAAAAGAGCAGACCAGGATCCAGGAAAGTAGAGAAAAATAGCTAAAATATGTGGTTGGTAGTAAAGCCAGAACTGGAACCAGGGTCCAGTATCAGTGCCAAGACCTGTGGTCTTTCCTCTATATCACAATATGTTTACATATTTTAGGACATATTTTATGTTTACATATTTTATTATTTCAGCAATAATATCTTGCACAAAGTAAACTCTCAAATGTTCATTAGATATTTTACTGAAAAAGAGGCAAATATCTAACTGCAAGGGAAATATTAAATTCATACTCTTAAATCAGATCACGATGGGATTCTTATTTTTGTTACTGCTCTCATGTCACTAAAGAGATCTCTAGAAATTCAATGAGCCAATTCACAGTTCATCTTCTAGCCAGACTTCTAACTGTATATCCAGACATTAAAACACAGATCTTTAAAACAAATGCAAAAGCATTTTGCTTTTGTATTGAAAAAAATGAAATTCATCTAAGCATCAAGAATGGATTATAACTTTACCATTTACTACAAAGTATATGGATAATCAACTAAACAACCTATAAAAATAAAAACGAGAAGTTATTCCATACTGTTGCTCCAATCTATTTTTTAAAAAAAGAATGCAATTACCAGTTTGAGGCAGCAGAATTTTGGAATCTTCAGATATTTTACTTGTAGGCACAATCCATGGCTTTTGACTTGAAGCTACAGCAAAAAAGAAATGGAATTCACTGAGAATTTTTTGGGGAGGATAAAGAGACAGAAATAGGTTGCTGGTGTGGTTAAGTGGCTACCAGTAGCCTGAAATAAAAAACACATACTGATCCAATTAAACATTACCACATAGGAAGAAGAAATCAATATACACCCATTCAGAGAGCATTTGAGTAGAGACTAGAAGGAGACTAGAGTTTGGTGTCATACTCTCACCTTTTTGAGGACGGAAAACTAACTAAATGGGCTATATATGGAATTAATAGATTGATAATTGTTACTGAATTTGTAGAAAATCCAATCAGAGAAATAGTTGTTTTTGGCTTTTTTTTTTTTTTTTAAACCAATCAACCACTTGTTTGGCTGAGTTGACTGAATTCAGCAGTTCATTGAGGTTTGCATAGATAAGATCCAGTAAACGTGTCCTACAGAATTAAGCAATCACCACCCACGTGGTAACACCAGATTTAAGGTGCTGTTATTACCCAAGGTGCCCCCAGGTTTCTCAAAAGGGAAGGGTGTTTTTGCCTGAGGAAATTCTGGAAGCCTTTTCGGAGCTGCAATGAAACACACAAGAAATGTTATGGCTTGAAGTGTGAGTGAGAGAAAAGGTTTTTAAAATCTCAAGCTTCAAAAACAAAAAACAAATGCAAATTACTCAGGTAAGGTAAGGGACTGTTTACTAGTATATATTTCTTACTCCTGTGTTTCAATGATGGATAATATAAGACAGCTTCTTTTTCTATTTTGTATAATCAAGCCACTGCATTTGAGGAGTTTGGGTTCTTTTTTTCACCCTTATTAAACTAGTGTCCTAATTTCTTCAGCTATGCGTATGTGTGTTCTCAGATATATTAAGTTTAAACTCAAGTCAAGCACCAAACACATATGAACTAGAAAATGTCTGTCTAATAGTTTTTAAAAATAGAATTTCAGTAACTATGTGACTTTATATTTAAGCTCCCCCAACAACTTTTTTGATATTGCACGTAAATTCTAAGGATTCTAAGAAGCAGTCTGCAGAAATACCATAAATATATCTTCTCTTTCAAGAGAAACAGTTGAGTAAAAAGATATTTAGGAAAAATATAGAAAATAATTTATTCAGTGACACCATAATGTTGAATTAAAAGAATCAAATATAATATCAAAATATGACTACCCCCAAGAAAAATTACCAAAGGATTTGTCATAGAGAAAGACTCTTTAGGATCCTAGATTATAAAATAAAGAATTTATAACATTTAAGGGTTTGGTATTGGAGAGTTTACTGTTCTATAAGCCATGTGTCCCTTCTTTTCTGTGAGGAGATAAATTTGAATGAATTAGCCTAAGGACTTCTTTCAAGTATGCATAATATTTCCAAGGTAATAATAAGCTGCAGTGTTTAATAATTTTTACCTAGAATGCTCAGTGGCAATTCAAACCTAGGTATTAAAATAGTTTGCGGTGTTTCGGGGATCCTTCCCCTAAGAACTGCAATAAAGAAGAATTCAGTTAGAAACTCCCTGAGTTGGGATTTGACATTGTGGCTTAACCATGTCATGTGAGGCATGCTCATAGCAGAGGGTACATTGCGCAGCTGGTGCCTTTCATGGAAATAGCTGTCTTTCCCTGGAAAAAGTTTTACATAGTTATAATTTGAAGGTATACGTTCAAATGGCCATGGTGTGGCATGGAAGATCAACATCACAAGTACAGAACAAAATACGTACATGCTGCTCCTGTTTTTTTTTTTTTTGGAGAAGAGAATAAAGCAGGTTAGATTCTCTTGGGCCAAGAAGCAGCTAACTTGCAAGACATGAAATTCTTAGTAAAAGGCATGTCACTTTGGGGGATACTCCTTAAGTTTAGTACACACAAGACTTGGAAAAGCCAACTGAAATGGAAAGCGCAGACATAGTCAAGACTCTCACTCCTCCAAGCTTTGTAGGTTAAAAGGCTGGCATTGTTTTTCTATACCTCCCAAGAGACTGGTAAAAAGGGTGTACAGTTAGCATATAGCAACCAGAGCTGCCTAGAATATTAGTCATCAGGATCAAGGTATGTCGTTAACACTTTAATGGAATTGGTCTGAGAAACAGAAGATGAACTACTGCCAGTAAGGTAGGAAAGAAAGTGGGGAGGATGGGAAGCCAAGGCATTGGGGTTACTTTTGTATGATGGTTGGGATGTTCTTTTTTTTTTTAAGAAAAAAAGTTCTTAGAATTACCCGGTATTGTTTCTGAAATGTCTAACGCACTAGACACAGTGGGTTTAGTGGTTCTTGGAACTGATTCAGGAGTCACTGGAAGGTAAAAAAGATGACTTTACAAATTAAGATAAATGATGAAACAACTCAAGACCATAAGGCACTTTTGTTGCCTTTTAGAATTAGAACTGACACTTACACGGACTAATTCTTTTCAAGTTAATTATATTAAGGGCTCCCTGGCTTGTGTCTGAACTGACACCTCCTCCCAACCCTTCCTTTCTGGGTTTGTCCACTTTCCATGTGTTCCAAAAAGCACGTGGAATTGACCGCCATGGAAGCATTTATCAGTTTAATCATAATTTTGGGTCTGCCCTTTTTTCTTAGCACAAAGTCTGCGGTATAGTAAGCAAGCACATGATAAATATTTATTAAACAAGTTAATAAATGGGCAGATAACATAATGACCCAGGTCAAAAAGATTTATTTAGAACTATTACATTTTTAAGACTTCTCTCTTCCAAACTGTAGTCAACATGCAAAGCTTGGAACTGGGCTGAAATTATGAGGATTCAAATGCTCAGTCACAGGCTTGTTTCAAGTGCTAGATCAAAGGTAAAGATGACCTTCAGGTAAATAGCTTTTGAGGAATAAGAACCAGGATCATTGAGATTTGGAATGAATTGTGAGCTACACAATTCCAGAATTTTGTAGGGTAAGGATATGAAATAAACACAGTGACACTGAATAATGAATTATGGTGTTTGCCTAAGTGTTTCTGAAGTGGAAAATCCTGAGAAAGGTTTGGCAGAGAGCTAAGAACTCTGTTGACTCTCCCATCAGATACTATGCCAAGAGAAGAAATGTAGTTGGGAATACTTTTCTTGGTATTGGCTAATTATATTGAAATCAGAAAACTACCTAGGAATTTCATTCAAATAGCTTATTCCAGCATCAGAGTCTACCCTTGTTCCAACTCCCATGAAGGTGGGGGATGGAAGGTCCATTTCTCACCTTTAGGTAGGACCAAGTACTTCTTACTCTGTCAGAAATATTTCTACTTGAATAGGTTTCTTGAAATCAGGCCATTTTATTTCCCCACCGATCTTTATTTTCTTTGGACTTGTTAGGAGTCCAAGAGTTTAGTAGAAGGTAAATATCACTGATATTTCAATTTATGGCAATTTTATGGGTTAAGAAATTCACTTTAGATTGGAGTTACTTTGCTAAATGTAGATTTGGAGGAATTCTTGCCAGATATTTGTTTCACAGAGCTCTGGATGAAGTGGTATTGCTCTGGCAAAAACTCTGTAGTTCAGAGAATAACGTGTCCCCAGTGGGCTGGACTTGGGCAGTTCATTCACATAAGACATGCTGAATGTTTGTTAGTAATGGTTGATAAACTGGGGAAAATGCATACTGCGTTTATTCTTTAAAGAATTTTTACTGAACTATTAGGTATTTTCTACATGAGCATTGTTAATCTTCAAGAGACATTGTTACTAAATGATTCCAAGGTATTTTCATAGATATTAAACTATGGATTTATGAGGGATAATGGCATTTTGCTAAACCAATCACTTGTGAAAGTGAAGAAATGAAAACATGCTCTCGTGTCTTCTTATAAAAGGAAAGCACCCAAACCATGGTGTTACATCTTAGTATAAAAATATTTCAGAATGTTGCGGTAACAACTTTCACTTAAAGTGAAAAATACATCTTCCATATTACATATCAGTTATAGAATTCAATGGTTCATTTGCATCTGCTGTTTTTCCAAACATTAAAGACCCAGAATCTCCTACTGTTGTGTGCTTATGATCAAAATGAATTTCCTACTGGCTCTTCACTGAAAAAAACATAGAGGCTTGTCAATCAGTTACTACTTGAAAATACATTATTTATTTTCTCAAAGTTAATAACGTAGGGATCTCATTACCTGTTACGGGCTGTGCTGGGATTTTTTCTATCTCTGGTGTTTTAGATTCAGCAGGTAGTGCCAAGGTTTCATTCTTAGCTAAAAAATTCAGAAAATAAACAATTTATCTCACTTCCTCATAACAGAGTATCCAAATATAATTCCCTCAAAACAATCAAGCAACAGACTATTTCAAGAAATCTATTCTGCTCTTATCCCTTCCCACCAGGCAGTCAATAAATTTATTGTGCATTTCTACCAGGGATTAGTATTAGTAGTGACAGTCTTCAGAATTCTTTCTCATTAACCCTAGGTAATTCTTTAAGATCTAAGTTGGCACTGGAATGAGGAAAAAAATCACAACCCAGTACTTGGATAGCTCTCAAGTCATTCTGACTCATAAACAGAGTTTCTTGAAGGCACAGGTTGTAAGGCATAGCAAATGCTCCCTGGAATTTTATATTCAATTACTCCTAATTTTTTTTAAAAAAAATCAATGAATAGAAATTATCTGTTATTATGCATGGTAAAAAATATAATAGGCTATGGCTCTAAAGTTTTAGAAAAACGTGAATAACACACATAGGAGACTAAGTTATTTGAAGATATTTGTGGTTAGGAAAAAATACCAACAGTTATTTATTTGAACCTCATGTTAACATAGATATTTTCTTTGGGTCTGTGTGGGAATTCAGTGTAAAAAAATGAAGTCTGTTTTTTTATTCTATTTCTTTTCTCTTCTGACAATTATTCAGGAAACTTTCTTCTAAAATTTAGGTATTCCTTTTCAAAGAAAGTACATTTCTGTACCAGAATTGCCCAATGATTAAGATATTCTCCATATTCTCCAAAATGCACTTAGGATTAACTTGATTCAGCTATTTAAATGACCTACTTATAATATTTTGAAACAGTCTAGTGGCATGAAAGAATTCATTCATCTTTGAGATACCCTGATCATGTCTCCTTGAACTGATTATAATCAGATGGGATTTTTTAAGAGTCCTAAGGCTGTAAGGAACTTCTTGGGTTTCTCAGCTTTGGCACTACTGACATTTTGGGCTGGACAATTGTTTTTATGGGGGCCTTTCCTGTGAAACGTAGGATATTTAGCAGCATCTCTGGCCTTTACTCACTGGATTCCACCCTTCCACAGCTGTGACAACCAAAAATGTCTCCAGACACTGCCAAATATCCTGGGGAGGGGACAAAATTGACCTCTGTTGAGAACTGCTGATCTAATCTGTTCTCTCAAAGTTCTTTGAGGATGTAAATTTTGTAACTTCTTCCTATAGTTCACATCACTGTTGTAAAGACCATTTTCTTCTTTTCAGTTAACATGGGCACAAAATATTCATTTACTTCTGATGGACTTAAAGACAATTATAAAGTCATCCCTTTCACAAAGATCATGGAAGCAAATCAATTCTCAATCTGTATTATGGAAGTATATGATAGATTCCTTGAGCTTATGATTTTCAGGAGTGATTTGAGATGCTAGAAATAGGCGTCACAAGTGCTAGTGTACTTGCCATAGCTATCAGTCAAGTGTGTGTTCTGAATTGCTGTGCTCATGAAGCTGTACAGCATGTTTGTACAACAGAAATGTTTAATACCATTGTTCAAATTAATTTAGCAGGACATAAAGAGAAGGGACTCTTTCTGGAATAACTAAAAAAGTAAACAGATCCAGTATAATTTTATGATAAATTCTATTTTTTAGATTTCTAAATCTCATCAACATTTTTTTTCCTTCTTCTTTTGTAGTCACAGCTTTGGTTTAGAACCACTGTGAGTGTTAGCACAGGAAAAAATGTTCAGATTACAAATTTTGATGAGCTCTAGTCCTGTTATTTTCAGCATGTACCACAGGAAGTTTTTTTTTTTAATGTAATTTTTTTCAATGATCTCTTCTTTTTCAGTGTCCTCTTCTCCTTCAGGATTATTTTTGCTAATCCTTTCCCTCCTGTGTAATATCCTACACTCTTGGTGTTTCCCTGGCTGACTAGGACTGTGTATTTATTTATTTTAAAAAATTATTTATTTATTTTAACCTCCAGATTCTAGACTTTCAGGCAATGCTCTGAATTGCTTTGCTTTAGCTCCTTATGCATGCCCTTACGGGGTAATACCATTAACCTAAAATTAGGCTGCTAATGAAGAAAAACAGTAAACTACCTTCCCAAGAGGTATTTGTATTCTCTACCCATCACTAATTCCTTATAGAGGCATACCGTATTTCTAAACATGGCTCTTCCGGTGTGAGAGAAATTGATTGAAGGGAAAGAACTTGAATGGGGACTCTCTGTGACTCCTATCAAGCCATGAGCATTCACCTACACTATCTATGTACAACTGGTCTTGGCAACGGCAGAGTAAAATGCCATTAGGACACGGCCTAAACCCCAGGAAATTCCTTTTCCTCTCTGATTCTTCTTACTGTTTTTCAACACAGTTGTTTCCTTTCATTATTGGCAGGCTAAGTCTTGGCTTTGGCAAACCCTTTTCTTGTCCCCAGGAGGTGTGTGTATTACTAGCTTTCTTGTTTATTTCTCTCATTATTCATACCATGTGTTCTTAGAACAAAAGCTATTAATTTCTTGATGTCCCACATTGGGTCCTGCTGGAATGAGGATATTATTTTTAGGATTTAACCTCTTGCACAGGACTTTTCTGAATTGCAGTGATAAATAACTTCAGGAAAGTTTATTTCTCCTTCATTGGTATAAAGAACTGTTTATGCTCACACTCTTCATAAAAGCCAGTAAATCTAAAATGTAGTTTGTAACATAGCCTAAAATGGTACATTCAGTGGGTTTACTGGACATCTTCAAACATACTGCCTATCAGTCTCTTCAATGTGTAAGAAATTCACCATGCATTCAATTTAAGATAGGTGCTTCCCTAGAAATAAGTTTTAAGATACATATACTATCTGCATTTTAATTTGTCTTCATTAAAATCACACTTAATCCTGAAGTTTCAGTGATTCGTATCAGAATAACAAAAGCAAAAAGCAAAGCAAACCAAAAAATCAACTATTTAATTCTCTAAATTAAAGAAAATGAAAAGCTTGAACTGATATTAAGATAGCAGGTGGAACTTTGGAAAAACAAAACAAAACAAAAAATTTAGGAAATAGTCCTTAAAACCAAGAACTAAGGAACAAAACACATTTCAGTTCAACAGTGACATTTCTTGAAAGACGACATACAGATGGCCAAAAAGCACATGAACTGATGCTTGACATCACTAATTATTAGAGAAATGCAAATTAAAACTACAATGAGGTATCAGTCACACCTGTCAGAATGGCCATCGTCAAAAAATCTACAAACAATAAGTGCTGGAGAGGGTGCGGAGAAAAGGGAACCCTACTACACTGATGGTGGGAATGTAAATTGGTACAGCCACTATTAAGAACAATATGGAGGTCCCTTAAAGAACTAAAAGTAGAACTACCATATTACCCAGCAATCCCACTCCTAGGCATATACACGGAGAAAAACAGAATTCGAAAAGATACAGGCACCCCAATGTTCATTGCAGCACTATTTACAATAGCTAGGACATGGAAGCAACCTAAATGTCCATCAACAGAGGAATGGATAAAGAAAATGTGGTATATATATATACAATGGAATATTACTCAGCCATAAAAAAGAACAAAATAATGCCATGTGCAGCAATGTGGATGGACCTAGAGATTGTCATACTGAGTGACATAAGTCAGACACAGAAAGACAAATATGATATTGCTTATATGTGGATCTAAAAAAGGGTACAAATGAACTTATTTACAAAACACTAGTCGAGTCACAGATGTGGAAAACAAACTTATGGTTACCAGGGGATAAGGGAGGTGGAGGGATAAATTGGGAGATTGGGATTGACAAATACACACTACTATATATAAAATAGATAACTAATAAGAACATACTGTATAGCACAGGGAACTCTACTCAATACTCTGTAATGGCCTATATGGAAAAAGAATCTAAAAATGAGTGGACATATATATATATACGTATAACTAATTCACTATGCTGTATACCTGAAACTAACACAACACTGTAAATCAACTACACTCCAAAAAAAAAAAAAAAGTGAGAGCAGTGGTGTGGGAAAAACTCTGCTCATTTTCAGTCTCCTTCACAAATCCTGGTTTTTGAATACTGATGAACAGATTAGGGACCAAATCAGTAAAAGACTGGCCAGCTCCTTCCTTTTCTTCTCCTTCTGAACAACTCTTTCCCAAGAGGCCAAAACTAGAAACAAGAAAATCACAAATAGGAAAGCTCACTGGTAAAGACAAACATACAGTAAAAGCAGGAATTCATAAGCAAACATGATATC
The DNA here is from genome assembly GCF_059928025.1 of Delphinapterus leucas. Taxonomy (NCBI): domain Eukaryota; kingdom Metazoa; phylum Chordata; class Mammalia; order Artiodactyla; family Monodontidae; genus Delphinapterus; species Delphinapterus leucas. The sequence continues at coordinate 48,480,006 of NC_143132.1, forward strand.
AAAACCAGCAACCGTGAGGAGAGTACAAATGCAGGAAATCAGAATTGCATTTGAAATTAAGAGACCAGCAACTTAAAACAACCTTGTATATATATAGACTGCTTTATCAAAACCTCACGGGAAATGCAAACCAAAAAACTACAATAGATACACACACAAAGAAGAAAAACCTACCCAAATACAACACTAACATGGTCATCAAACCACAAGAGAAGAAAAAAGGAAGGGAAGAAAAAAGACCTACATAAACAAACCCAAAACAATTAAGAAAATGGCAATAGGAATACACATATTGATAATTACCATAAATGTAATTGGATTAACTGCTTCAACCAAAAGACACAGACTGGCTGAATGGATACGAAAACAAGACCCATATATATGCTGTCTACAAGAGACCCACTTCAGACCCAGGGACACATACAGACTGAAAGTGAGGGGATGGAGAAAGGTATTCCACACAAATGGAAATCAACAGAAAGCTGGAGTAGCAATACTCATATCAGACAAAATAGACTTTAAAATAAAGGCTGTTACGAGAGACAAGGAAGGACACTACATAACAATCAAGGGAACAATCCAAGAAGATACAACAATCGTAAATATATATGCACCCAACATAGGAGCACCTCAGTATATAAGGCAAATGCTAACAGCCATGAAAGGGGAAATTGACAGTAACACAATAATAGAGGGGAATTTAACACCCCAATTACACCAATGGACAGATCATCCAGACAGTAAATTAATAAGGAAACACAAGGCTTAAATGATACATTGTAAAAGATAGACTTAATTGATATTTATAGGACATTCCATCTGAAAGCAGCAGAATACATTTTCTTCTCAAGTGCACACAGAACATTCTCCAGGATAGATCAAATCTTGGGTCACAAATCAAGACTCAGTAAATTTAAGAAAATTGAAATCATATCAAGCATCTTTTCTGACCATAGCGCTAGGAGATTAAAAATCAATTACAGAAAAAAAAACTGTAAAAAACACAAACACATGGAGGCTAAACAATGTTACTAAATAACCAGTGGATCACTGAAGAAATAAAGAGGAAATCAAAAAATACCTAGCGACAAATGGAAATGAAAGCACGATGATCCAAAACCTATGGGACACAACAAAAGATGTTCTAAGAGGGAAGTTTATAGCAATACAATCTTACCTTAAGAGACAAGAAAAATCTCAAATAAACAACCTATCCTTACACCTAAAGCAACTATCTCGAGAAAGAAGAAAAAGCAAGTCTTTCCCAGGCACGGGGCTAAGTATTAATAGGCTCTGGGCAGAGAACAGGTGAGTGCAAGAGTCCTGAGCTCTGGTTCTAAACACAGGTTCACTCAGGGAATTTAATATGGAAGCTTCCTGGCTTTTAGCACAGCATTTAGATGATGTAGAGTTGAGTCTCAGGGTTTACAGATAAACAGGAGGTGATCAAGTCTGATGCACAAATTAAAGAAATAAAGCCTAGAATCACTTGTCTACATTCTTGGAAGTAACTCACCATAGGACTAACAGGTATGAATGTTTTACAGTAAAAATGTAACAACTGCACAAAATCACAAAGATTTATAGGCAAATATGTTCCTATCTTAATAAAATGGTGATGCATAGATTTTGAAAATTTTTCCAAAATTCTAAGTCCACTAATTATGCTTTTCTACCCACTTATTAAGGCTTTGCTCCTCCTTCTTCCAGGAAGTTCTCAAACTAACAGCTAAGGAGAACGTAAAGGTTTACCTTTTAGAACTGTTACAATCTGATTGCTTAGCATCAAACAAGCAAACAGGTCAGACCTTCAATGAGGGAGGAGAAATTAAGTCTGAGGTTCCTGTGTGGGTGGGTCCTGTGCCTGTGTAAATCACAATTATGTCCCGAGCCACTTGCAGTTCTGGCCCCGAGTAATGCTTAATAAATATTTGTTGAATAAATGTTGCCAAACAGGGGCTTGGGCCTGTTTCCACACCCATAAAATGTGAAGATTCAAGTATATAAGTGCTGAAGTTCTTAGCCATTGCCTAGTTCAAGAAAAATATTCTACATTTTTAAGTCTTGTTCAATTTCCACCACATCATGCCACCTTCTTCCATATTTATCAGTGGCCCAAGACATTCTCCAGAGACTTTACAGGGGTGGTTCTCAAAGTGTGGCTTCCAGACCAGCAGCACCAGTATCACCTGAGTACTGGGTAGAAATGCAAATTCTCAGGCCCCACCCTAGACCTACGGAATCAGTATCCTGGGGGTGAGCCCAGCAGCCTGGGTGTAACAAGCCCGCCACGGCTTCCGATGCTTCATCAAGGGTGAGATCCTCTGCTATAGAGAGAATTCAGACTAATGTGATACTCAAATGCAGCAACTAGCTTAGCCCACTGGCCACCCCAATTGTTTCCTGGACTCCTTTTACAGAATTTTGCTGCTTTTTTCCCCAAATTGTTATGTTTTATGTTTTTTAAACACTAAAATCATATCAGGTGCTTTCTAGAAGTAGGAAGCAGTATCAATCTCAAAGTAAATAATAATTCTAACAGACCTGACCCTTACCTCAGTTACCACTGAAGACCTCTAGTGGCCCCTTGATAGTATAGTATAATAAGTGTAATTTATAACAATGACTCCATTTGAAAATTATACCTGTATAAATGTGTACATTTTGGTTAATTTGATCATTCACTCTTCTTTCATAAATATAAATATAAAATAACTATTTCCCTATAGAATGTGATTTATATGAATAACTCCAACACTCCATCCTATCTACCCTTTACTTTTTTTCCAATTTTTTTTATCGTGGTAAAAGATACATAACAAAAAATTTACAATCTTAATCATTTTTCAAGTGTACAGTTCAGTAGTATTAAATACATTCATACTGTTGTGCAACCATCGCCACCATGCATCTCCAGAACTCTCCTTATCTTGTAAAGCTGAAACTCCATACCATTAAACACTAATTCCCTATTTTCCTCCTTCTCCAGTCTCTGGCAGCCACCATTCTACTTTCTGTCTCTATGAATCTGACTACTCTAGGTACATCATATAAGTGGAATCACACAGTCATTTTGTCTTTTGTGATTGGCTTATTACACTTAGCATTATGTCCTCAAGGTCCATTTCTACTATAGCAAATGTGAGAATTTCCTTCCTTTTTAAGGCAGAATAATATTTCATTGTATATATATACCACATTTTGTTTATCAATTCATCTGTTGATGGATACTTGGATTGTTTCCACATTTTAGATACTGTGAATAATGCTACTATGAATATGAGTGTACAAATATCTCTTTAAGACCTTTTCCCCACCCAGTTCTTTTGGTTATATACCCAGAAGTGGAATTGCTGGATCATATGGTAATTCTATTTTTAATTTTTTGAGGAATCGTCATACTGTTTTCCACAGCAATTGTACCATTTTATATTCCCATCAACAGTGCACGTGCCTGTCCCTTAGTTTTTACTTTGAGATCCTCAAACAGCTCATTTGCTAGATCCCTTGGATATCCTAGGAATATCACTGCTAGTACTGTCACTGCAAAGTTCACATATAGATCTTTGCTGCTTACCTAACTGTGTCTTGATTGCATCCGAAATCTCAAACATTATGGAGGTAGGAAGTTTTATGGTGGTTTCATTAAGACCTGGAATAACAAGGTGGACTGAAAGAAAACAGAAGTAAAAGGAAATGCATCCCATCACAAAGTTCAGAGCATTAGAAACCATGAAGTTTAGTGCTTATTTTGCTTAGTCAATTTTAACCCAAACTTTAAAATGTTGGAAAAAATATGACAGTAACTTTTATGCAGAATCTTTTTCATATTCAAAACTGAACAACCAAATATTCTGGCTTTTAATCCATAGACTCAAAAATTGTAAAATGGTTGCTTAAAATGTGTGAACAAACACCATTATTAACAACAACTTTTAAAAGAGTAATTCAATATGACAAAGATGCCCTCATAACAGCAACAGCCCTGTGGGGTAGGCAGGAGGGGAGCCATCACGCCCAATAGGCACAAGCTAGAGTTGTTTCTCTAACACACTAGGATAGAGGTAGCATCTCTTGGATCCTAGCCTGGAATGGTCACAAGCCAGGATGCTAAATACTGAAAGTAAATGAACCAACATCAATTTAACAGACCTGCTCACAGTGCAAAATTCCATAAGGCCTTATTATCAAAAAAAAAAAAAGAGCCTGACTTGACTAATGTAGGTGTAGATTTCAAGATAGACTCACCCAGTATTGTTCCTCCATAGGGAGTCTTTTCTGGGGATTTAGTTGAGGCCCTGTGAGTAACATTCTGAATCACTGTTGAAATACCAAAAGATAACAGTGTGAATGGAAAAAAAATAGTCAGGAAGCAGAAAGAAGCTAATAACATGACACCATCTGCACTGGAGAAACCCTGATCTAACTTTTTAATTAACAGAAAGGAACTCATTGGGCTGGCTACACAGGCAACGAAAGGTCTAGAAGGCACATCTTATCTTAATTCCTGTGCCTTTAAGTAATGAAAGTGTTCCATTCTAATTAGCTAAAAATTTCCTTTCTCAGCTCTACTCTCTGCAGCCTACCCAAGTTAAAGAACTAGCATAAAATGAGGCAAAGACTGACTCAGTAAATAAAGAGATTTAGGAAATGTACATTTTCAGAGCAAAGAATCTTTGGATAATTCCAATACTGACTGACACTGTTTTGAGAATACACTTGGGACATTGTGTTTCCTTAAAATGAAAAACTATTTTAAGTGCTCAATCTCTTCCACCAAGAAGCTTTCTGGAAATAATGGAGTCATTTAAATAATTTGAAAAACTGAAAGTCAAAACAAAAATGAGTGCATGCTGAAATAAAACATAACTCTTAAAACCTGGATTTCTTTACTTTCCTTAAAGTGACCTCTATATCATAATTATCATTTCATTAATCCAAATATCCTATTAATGATTTTCTACATGTAAACTATCTTAATCCTGAAGAAAGCCACATATATTTAATTGGATTTTAAAACTTAATGCTTGTTAGGGTTGCTCTGTCCCTGGTTGTCCAGCCAATGTGCTTTGCCAAGACCTGGCCTAACAGTACAAGAATCAAAATTATCTGTCAACTTCTAATTTACTAGACTGATTTCTTCAAATTTTTTCTGGAAAATAATCAGAAAAATTGAAAAACTATGTGCTATGTTTAATTATCTCAGTTTAAAAAGTATATTAAAATAGTTCTAAACACATATCAAGAGCAGACACATACAAATTACCTTGCTTGATGATTGTTACTGGGATTAGCTTTTTTGGAACATATGCTGGCTGAAAAGAGAGGAAGAGAGTCAGCTTTTGAGTTACTGTTAACTTAAAAAAATAAATACGTAAAAAAAACTGGAAGCAGACCTTGTCTTTAGTGAAGTTCCCCATGACACAGGTTTAACAGCTGCTGAAAAGGTCTTTAGTACATATATCTGCCTCTATTTTATTGTGCTCACTTGGTTTTCCCCATAAGTGTCCAAAGATTTGACAGAAGCAGTTTCTTCAAAACTCCCATTAGTTTAATTTACTTAGAAACTGCAATGGAAAGAAATTAAATCCTCTGAATTGAATACTAGTTTATTTTCACTTCATTTGAGAGGCGAACCAGCCAAATTCTGTCTTTACGTTTCCTCTCAAAAAAAGATTTCAAGCTACATATTCTTTTAAAACCAATCAACATCAATTGTCTGAGTATGCCCCACTGCTGCCCTGCTACTTCAGATACAACTGCCGTGAACTCCTGATGCCACGTATTTCCTTGTCCATGAAGGCAGAGCTGGGACTCAGAACCAGACATTTCTACTTCCAAAGCCTGTACTTTTAACTATTCTGTACATATTCGTGCCCAGAGGACCTCAAAATTGAAGGGCAGGTCCCAGAGGACTGTGCATTCTCCCTTCTTCCAAGTTGCCTCAGACGTCCCACAGGAAGTTTTGATGCCATAGAGTGGCTTGACCTAGGGGCACATTTAGTGTTAACTTTACAGTGGAGTCATCACTGGAGATTGTGAGCCAGGGATAAGACGGCCATGGGAGAGACACAGAACAGGATAAGAGAAGGGCAGCAAATATACAGAGAATTAGATTGAGGTAAAGGCATAAGCATGACATGCATTTTTTGATGCTTGATTTAACCTGTATGCATGGTATAGATACTCCATGTACTAGATCTGCTGACAATCCAGGATATGCTGAATGAGGTACTTAACCACATAGGTGTTTACAGTTGTGAACAGAAGAGACTTGCTAACGTGTTCCCATTCTAATAAACGATATGCCCATAATAAAGAAGTGCCACAATACCACATTTACTGTTGGCTATTTTCCTTCTTGTAGTAAAGTCCTTATGTTTAAAAAACACAAAAAATAAAAGTTTACTTTTATCAGATTATTTTTAAAAAGTATGTATACTTCTTGTATTGTATATTGGCCCAGCGCTATAGACTGAAAGCTTGTATCCCCCCAAAATTCACGTGTTGAAACTTAATCCCCAGTGTGATGGCATTTGGAGGTGGGGCCTTTGGGAAGTAAATAACACATAAGGGTTCCACCCTCTTGAATGGGATTAGTGCTCTTATGCCAGAGAACTCCCTCCACCCTTCCACCATGTGAGATGGTTGTCTGTGAGCCAGAAGTGAGTTCTCCCCAAGACACCAAATCTTCCAGTGCCTTGATCTTGGACTTCACAGGCTCCAGGACTGTGAGAAATAATTTACCGTTTAAGCCACCCAGTCTGTGGTATTTTTGTTATAACAGCCCTGATGGACTAAAACACCCAGTAATTTCCTACTTAGCAGTCTAGCCTAAGGAAGTAATCAAAGATACAGGCATCATTTACGTGTAAGGGTGTTTATTACCACAATGTGAAACAACCTCATCATTCCAAAGCAGAGGTTTTGTTAAATAAATTATGGTTCAAATTTTTGACATCTATTTACTAAAGTGAGAAATATGCACAGTATAAATACAAAGGACACAAATTTATATTCATAGTATAATGTAACTGTATAACAAATATGTATAGACAAAAGACCAGAAGGAGGTAGCTCTTTTTTTTTTAACAGTAGTTATTTCTTATAATCTCATATTTTATTTTGTGTACCTTTCTATATTTTCCAAGTTCCTTACAAGGGTGAATTACATTTATAACTAGGAAAAGCTATTTTAACCAGCAGTCTTTTTAGCTACTATATATGCTTCTGTACTGCATAGCTCATACACTCTTGGTCAATAGAGGAATGATGTAAATATAATTTATACACAACTTTTCCCAGGCAAGGGGAGGGGAATAGCAGGAATGCAAGTATAACCATCAGTAGAGAAAAAAAAAGTCAGCTTTGAGGTCACACTGGCAGAAGACCTCTGGATTTATCATAAGAAAATTAAATAAGTGTACCTGCTCACAGGACCCTTCCCCAGAGAGGGACAGGCAGGCCCACGGCCCTGCACTGGTGTGTCCACCTTACGTCCACCTGTGCTGCTTCAGCGAAAGGGTTGCCACACGTGGCCTCTATCATTCCTGAGCACTTAACCCCTGCTGCGGCAACCTCCGGTTCCACAGGGGATGCTGGCCCACGGAGCCGCACTGTCCTTCCCGGCGCTAATAATCACGTTCGACAGAACTGTGTCTACCGTTCCAAAGACTGTTGAATGGCTGGTCCGCTGTTTGCCCAGTGAGTCCTGCCATGTAGTGTATATTTGGCAGAGCGTGAAGTTTTTCAGAGACACATCACATTATAGCAGAAACGCCTATGAGTTGATGTGCTGATTGCTTTTGAACGGCATTATTGCAATTCTTATTTCCTTCCCTGTGGATTTGTTTTAAACAAGTTTTTGACAAAAACAAATGGAAAATATTCCACTCTTGGCATGAATGGAACACAGTGTCTGTTCGAGTTCTTATATGGGTACAGACCAGTGCTCTGTTAAGACGATGACACGACTATATGGGCAGCGTGTGCTGCCAAAAAACAAGGAAACCATTTAGCTGCAGAATCAAGTTCTTTCTAGACCTATAATTATTCTCTTGCCCAATCTACAATCCAAAGATGCGCCAAGACTAATGAGCAAGTACTAGCTCCCTCTCTGTAAGTAGGGTTTTTTTTTTTTTTAGTTGAAATATAGTTGATTTATGTTGTGTTAGTTTTAGGTGTACAGCAAAGTGATTCAGATTATATATATATAAGAATGTATACATATATGTGCATATATATATGTATATATATATATATTCTTTTTCAGATTCTTTTCCCTTATAGGTTATTACATAACATTGAGTATAGTTCCCTGTGCTCTACAGGTCCTTGTTGGTTATCTATTTTATACATAGTAATATGTATATGTTAATTCCAACCTCCTAATTTATCTCTCCCCTCCCCTTTCCCCTTTGGTAACCATAAATTTATGTTCTATGTCTGTGGGTCTATTTCTGTTTTGTATAGAAGTTCATTTGCATCATTTTTTTTTAGATTCCACACATAAGTGATATCATATGATATTTGTCTTTGTCTGGCTCACTTCACTTAGTATGATAATCTCTAGGTCAAGGGCATCAGGAAAATCCTTCTGCCCAAAGTGTTTAATGCTGAAGGCTCTAAAGTTCCCAGTAAGAAATCCACACTATGAATTCTTTCCCTGTGTCTTTTTATAAAAATGTAGGGAAACATCTGTAACCTGGACTTACTGAGAAATAAAATATTATGATAATTTCCAAGTTAACAGTATGTAACCAATTACAACTCAATTTCAATTGAACTGTTTCATGTATGATGTTGTTTATAAAGTTACCAGTAACCTTTCCTTACAGTCACAGGTTTGCTGTTATGAGCATCTATCAACGTGTATAGAAGTCTCAGTGTAGCTGGTGTCGGGTGTCGGGGTGGGAAGCGAGGTAGTGAAAGTCCCGCATGCCACAAGATGCTGCGACAGTTTTGCTGGGGTGGCCTCAGCACAGTACTACTGCTCCCCACGGACACCACCCTGGTACCAGTTTTCTTTCTTAGGCCATTTCCTCCCTGGGTCTCTTTTCTCTGCTGCTTGCTGACCCCAATCCTGCAGCAAACCTCCATCACCACTTCCTTCCTCAGCTCTCATCCCACCCTTCAGCAATTATTTTTTAAATGTTTATTGTATGTCAGGAAGTGAGTATATTTCCCTCCTACCGTTTAAGGGATTAATTATTTTTTTCAGTTTTGAGAAATTCTATTCCTTAAGAACCCAGGTTGTGCTATATCCTGAGCAGAGTGACTGGCTAAGGGAAATCATTTTTACCATTTTTCTGGGGACACTGTGGCTGAGTATCCAGTTGGTGAGATTCAATGGGGAGAGGATGCTGAAGTGGTAAAAGGCAATGCCCCTGCGGGCCAGTCCAGCTTGCTTTCCAGTTCTGGTTAGGGAAAACCTACACTCATCTAGAAATAACCACAGCAGCAGTAGCCACATGAAAGACTTTGGATTCACCCTGCATTACACTACCTTCGTCCCGATATTATATTTTGAAAATTAGCTTTAATAAAAGTAGTGGTAACATCAGGGTGCTGTTCTTTGCAAGTTACTCTTTACAGGTTTGTCCATTTGATATTTTTGTGGCGGCAGCATATCCATTGTAGATTTAACTTTATTCTTAGGCCCTGAGATAAAGAGGAACTGTCCATTTGGGGAGTGGTTAAGGGATGCTCAAACTCAAATTTCAGCTCTTTAGACTCAAGAGCTAAACAACATGAGAAAAACTTGGGCATGTTACATTCTGGTTTTAATTCATTTTTTGGATGTCCTGATGAAAGTTATGAAATGTACTGATTCAATCTAACATCTGACTAAAAGTGAATCTAACATCCTTCTTGCGAAAGTCTCCATATTTCCAGTCAGCTAGGGAGGAATCAGACATACACCTGTGGTGATATCAGTGGTCTAGACATAAAATTTTCAAGTTTCTGCTTAGGACGATGATTGCTGAGAATGGAAGGACACCTGATGTGCTCACTGCATACAATCTTAGGGTGCGGGTGGGGACCACACTGTATTTTTCCCTATTCACTCATCTGCTAACTGTTACACTTTAAAAATTGGTACCACTTTCTTTCTGCCAATGACTGAAATGGCTTTTTAAAAAGGTAGGTGGATCTCTGATGGAAAAAAATGGAAGGGTGGAAATAGATGTCATATTTTAGGGGAACACTTATTCTAAGGAGATTTGGATTAAATAATTAAACTTATATTTTAAAATATCTGTTAATAAATGCTACACACTTCAAAAATTTATTGTTTGGTTAGTGAATTAGTTAGATAACTAAGTGTTTTTAAAATATAGAGAGAATGTATTAAAGTTAGGTCCTTTTAGACATCATTCCTTTATTTTTTTATATAATAAAATCTAATGGGGCTTCCCTGGTGGCACAGTGGTTGAGAGTCTGCCTGCCAATGCAGGGGACACAGGTTCGAGCCCTGGTCTGGGAAGATCCCACATGCCACGGAGCAACTAGGCCCGTGAGCCACAACAACTGAGCCCGAGCGTCTTGAGCCTGTGCTCCGCAACAAGAGAGGCTGTGACAGTGAGAGGCCCGTGCACCGTGATGAAGAGTGGCCCATGCTCGCCACAACTAGAGAAAACCCTCGCACAGAAATGAAGACCCAACACAGCCAAAAATAAATTAATTAATTTTAAAAAAACAAAACAGTTTACACTTAAAAAAAAAAAAACCTAATGAACTTATTTACAAAACAGAAAGACTTACAGATATTGAAAACAAACTTATGGTTACCAAAGGGGAAATGTGATGGGTAGGAATAAACCAGGAGCTTGGGATGAACATACACACACTACTATATATAAGATAGATAACCAACAAGGACCTACTGTGTAGCACAGGGAACTCTACTCAATATCCTGTGATAACCTACATGAGAAAAGAATCTGAAAAAGAATGAATACATGTATATGTATAACTGAATCACTTTGCTGTACACCTGAAACTAACACAACATTGTAAATCAACTCTACTCCAATAAAATTGTTTTAAAAGAACCTAATAGTAAACACTAGGTTTCACCTTGATAAAAAGAGTGTTCTTGCTTCTCAGCGTGAAGAAAATAGCAAAATTATCAGCTGTTTTTTCTTCTGCAGTTACATGGATCTCAAGTGATACAACTTATATGGGAAGAATCAGGGTTATTGTTTATGCATACATCTTTTCTCTGATTTTTCTAGAGGTGTAGGCAGGGATGATATTGAAAGTATTTAACAAGCAGTAGAAGGAAGGCACTAACCTATGAGAAGAGACCCCTGCTAAGTGTCCTCTGGCACAAGTGTACTGGGACTTGCCTGCAGAACACATGCTTAGATACATGAATTACAATATATAATGTAACAAGATGCTTCAGATGGGGCTGTATTCAACATTCAAATTTTTAATCTAAATATTATTTATCTATTAAAAATGGATCGCCTCAAGTTCAAATTGTTTTTCACATTTCCAATCTCTTTTCAGAAGGTGTGAAGGAGTTTCTGCTGCATTTAAGTTTTAGGTATAAGCATGCATATATGAATAAAAACATTTTTCAATGTATCTTTTACTTAAAACTCTGGAATTAATTTCATATCTCTTGAAATACTGCCTTCTAAGATCAGTCTCAGACAAGAGGTGGGTACACATTGGATTGATATCGACTTAAAATATTAAAATATACCTCTAAAGTATCAAATCAACTTTCAGAATCAATTCTAAATGATTATATAAGATGGTCAAAGTCTATCCCAGCTGGTTCCTTTTCAACTTTCCCATGTTCCAGAGCTACCCAAATGCACAGAAGGCAGTTTGGGAAACATTTTTTCTGCTATCTAGAAGATAACAATGAAGAAAGGCTTACAGAGAAGCCTTAAAATATCTTTTCAGTTAATTCGACTTTTCCTTTGGAAATACCCAAGAGTTTCAGAGCACAGCTCGTTAGAGCTGGCTGGAGTTTGGGGTAATCTGCCTCACAGCTTGAAGTGATAAAATATCTGGCTCTGTGTCATAGGTGCAGGAAGTTTCTAACTGGACCTTCTTGCCATGGCTATTTATGATGTGGAAAATAAATTAAATTTCTTGGAAATAAACTGTCAATCATCTTTCCCAATCCTGCTGAGTAACTCACCCTAAATGAAATATTCTGCCAAAAGAAATACAAATTATTGAGATATGATTGCTGAGAAGAAGGAATGAAACAAACGACATCGAGTCACGCGTAAGATAAAGCAGGACAGCCAAGAGGATGGAGATAAGATGTGCTTCCTAGGAAACCACTCATAACAACAGCGAGGATTGTTCTAGAAGAGAATGGAAGAGCAACTCTATTCCCTGTGATTGGATTTAAGAGAGACAAAGACAAAGGGACCTTAGGGAACGGCAGAATTCAATACTTGGTGCTAAGCCAATTGGTTAATTATTTGGGAAAAGTATATAACCTCATCAATATAGGACCTTACTACATATAATATAGCAAAATAAAATCCACATAGGTTAGAGTTTAATTACTACAAAATCAAACCACTTATAAGACAAAAAAAAAGAGAAATATTTATCTGATCTCTGGATAGGGAAGGGCTTTCTAAAATATAAGGCAATTGGAGATATGACAATGGAAAAGACAAATAAGTTGATTAAGCAAATTAAGACTTGCCTATTTCACAAATTCCCATAAAGAAAACTGATAACGAATGTGCAAATAATGTTTCTAGATGATATCACAAAGAGTCTTTGCTCTTTAAAGTCTTTAAACTATTCAATAAAAAAAACCATGAGATGCCCAATAAACAAAGAACTGAAACTAAAGGTCATTAAATGGAAAATACAAATGGCTAATAAATAAGTGAAGAAAGTGCTGCTTTATCAGCAATCAGAAATAGAAATTTAAAAACCATTTTATACTATTATACTACCCAAAATTTTAGGGATGGAAATACATAATGTTGAAAATCAGGGTGCTACAGGAAGATAACTCTGATCCATTGCCAACAAGATTGTAAATTGGTAAAACCTTTCTGGAAAGAAAGTTGACCAAACATATTAGAAAGTTTAAAAAAATGTTAAAACTCTAAACTGTTAATTCCTCTTCTAAGCATCTACTTTAAGGAAACAATCAGAAATGTGAACAAAGATTTATGATCATAAATGTTCACCATAATATGACTTATAATTAAACTGTTAGAAATAACTTAAATGCCTACAAATTGGAAACAGATTGAGTAGCTGATAGTGTACTTAGATTATGTAATACACAGCAATTGAAACTATGTATATGAAAAGTACTTAATGACATGAACTATGCTAGGCCATATTTTGGCTAAGTGAAAAGAATGAGATATAAAATTGCACATAGAGCATGATTTTAATTTTATAATGAAAACATGCTTGAAAAAAAATACAATGTTCTAAAGTTTTAACAGTAGACCATAAATGGTTTTCTACTGGTCTTTATTTGGCAGTGTTATAGGTAATTTTGTTAATTTTTCTTTTCTCATTTTTATACATTATAAATCTTTAAATATCAGATAATTAGGAAAATAGTCAAAACCAAACAGAGAAAGAGAGAGAAGAGATGGAGGCAAGAGAGAAAGAAAATAAATGAATCAATCAATCCAGGCCTCAGAATTTACCTACAATCTCCTTTCTTATATTTTGATTTTAAATATACCAAAATACTTTCCTGGGCAGTCACAATAATTTAATAATCATGACAATAATTTTCCAATATACATACTTTTCTGCCAGTTCAAACCAAAGAAACACTTCCTTTATCAGCAGTAATTCTCAGTTCTATTTTATCCAAACCCATTTTCTGTCAATGAAAAGAATCTTGCATATTTTTATTCACTGAGGTATGTACTACCATTTTTCCCCCACTGGGCTACATGAACAGTGGGGTATTCTGTGGACTATTCAATAGACATAAAAAACCATCTATCCACATACATCATGCACACATTGAAAAGAACAAATTTGCAACCCTGAATAGAGTCTTTGCGTGTTCACTTGACTGTAGAATACTTCCCTGGCTGGATACTCCCAATACATAGAGACCAAAGCCAGCATCAAATTCCCCTCTTCTCACCAAAGTGCCTTCTCTACCTGCTCTATGACGTAACGTTCTTTACTTTATAATTAGGCATGTGATTTCAATGACAAATGTCTGTGATAGTTCTAACAATGGCTTACATTTATAACAGGTGGTATGGAACTGATATAATACTTCCTGAGAACAGATTTTGAAAAGTGGAGGGAAAGAGGAGAACAAGGGACTGAGCTCCTAAGGTGAGAGAGAAGAGAGTTCTAGACGGGGAAAATGCTGGGCACATAAAATATACAAACATTTACTGCACCGAATAGAAGCTGGGCATGTTACAAAACCAAACCAGTTGCTTCTTCATTTTGAAAAGGGTTGGCTCTTCTAAGTAGGAAATGATAGAAAATAGAGGAAAGATTTGAACAATCGCAGGGTTAAGTAGTGCATGTACTTATTCACTCTTGAAATGTGTTATAGTAAAAAAACAACCCACAGGACAGAAGATAATAAGAATAATCTCAAAATACCTGGAATACTGAAATACTAGATAACTATATAGAATATCAGAATTTTAGAGCTTTAAACAAATTAGAGATAATCTGGTCTCATGCTTTCACCTCCATTTTCTGAGAAAGAAACTAATTCCTAAAACATTATGTACTTGGCCCAAAACCCTATAGCTAGGCAGTTAATCCAGCTTCAGTACCTCATAATAGGACTACTTCCTTATTTGAATGAAAGTATAATGCAGACACATTTTTAAAAGAACATTCTTGAAAATAAGCTGGTACATACCACTGTGTGGACTTGGTCATAGGTACTTTGGATTTTCCCATTTACTTTGTTTTTACCTGACAAAAACAAGAGGAAAATGACATTCTTTTCATTCTTCTTTTCCCTAAATCAATTCTTACTAGTCATTATGAAGACAACTACAACTCCTGCTCTAACTTGGGCCTATTATTTTATTTGCTCTCATTTCAAACACTGATTCCAATGATGTTCGAAACAAGGGATGATAGGAAGCAAGCCCAGCCCCATAAAGTCTTTGCACGTTCAATTCCACTGGCCCAGCTTTTTAACTTAGCATTTGTACACGTTATTGATTTTTGGCTCAGTTAGTGTTCATAGGTCAGAGATTGATTTAAAATATGACAATGGCCAAATAAATTGTTATCAATGATTGCTACTGTCAAATATTAGTTTACCATTTTTTTAAAAAAAATACTCACTATAAAAAAGATTCTGAAATATCAATGCTCAAATTCTGTTTACTTTTGTATTTTCACAAATATGGATAATGAGAATTAACTCATTTCCTATTACACAACTAATAAAATAATTTAAAATTTGATAATTAGGAAAAAATATTACAGAAAGCTCACTCAAATAGTTCTAGGTACTTACTTCCAACAATAGTCTTGTGATTAAAAATCTTACTCCAAATTCCACCTTCTACATTGTCTTTCACTCCGAATTCATAAACTGTGTCAGGCTTTAGATTTTCCACAATTGTTTCAGTGGCCGGACAGAGTTGAAAAATCCATTTCTTTTCCTTATCCTTTTCTCTATAGCGAATTGTATAAAATCTGTTGAATAACCAAAATATGCTATAAAACCACAGGGAGAGTCAGAAAGTACTTCCAGTTTCTTAATACATCATAGACTCCCACCTACTCTCAAGATTTCACATTGGCTTCTGTTTAGATTTTTTTAAATTTTCAGACAACATAAAAAAGTTTCTCCGTGCGTGCTTAAGTTTTTAATTTCTAATTGCAAGTTAGGGGACTAGGTAACAGCACAGTCATGGTCTAACAGAATTCCAGATCTCTCAATTCTATTATTTGATACTTACCAAAATGAAAGTTGGAAAACACTAGACATTCATGTTTTTCTAATTATGCAGAGAACATAGGCATATTTTTATAAATATTTAATATTATAATTTCATAACTGTATGGGTTTAAGCCCATGGAAGGTACATTAGAGGTAATATCGTTTAACACCATAGAAGGCACATTAGAGGTAATACCGTTCAATTTTGTAAAAGAGGAGCGTGATGCACTCTAATGCATCCAGGACTTTATTTCAAGGGTGAAATTTTCTTACTATTAGAAAAAGGATCAACACCAATAGTCAAGCTGAGAGTACAATGAGAAAAATCGAACAATGCAAATTCAAGATCACTGTTACATATTTGCTTAGGGCTTCATAATATTCAGACATATATATCACAAGGTACTAATAATCCTCACTGGTTTTTTTGCACCTTTAACACATGGTAGGTTTTATATATATTACCTCATTTAATTGTCACAAAAACATCTTAAGTGGTAGAAATCATTAATCCTACTTTACAAATGTGAAAACCATGTTTCAGAAAGATCTCTTAACTTGCCCAATGTCATCCAGCTAGTGATTTTTACTAGTGGCAGAACCAGAAAAGCAGGAAAAACTCCTCTGGCTCTGCTCTAAACAGTCTCACAAAGTGGGGAAGCAGGTCAGGAAAGGAAATTGCATTGCTACTGGATATAGCAACGAGAATGAATGAACTAGGGCTACGTGTATCAATATGGCTAAATTTTACAAACAAAATATTGAATGAAAATAGCAAAATGATGCATGTAGTTTCACATCATTTGCACAAAGATTAAAACACTCACACAAAATATGTTACCGTATATCATTCCTGGCAGTGTAAAGGGACAAGAAATACTGGAAGGATACAACATTTATGATAGTGCTTTGGCTCCCAGTGAGCAAGTAGGGAAATACATGAGACTAGAGATGGGGCCAACTGATAAACTTTATTTGCTTTTTATTCTTAAATAAACATTTTAAGTAAATAAAATAAAATAATAATTGTCATGTACTAACAATGGAAACATACATGCTTGTTATACTATTTTAGACTCTTTTTTTACATTCTAAATTTTCTCTCAAAAATTTAGTGCTTCTCCCCCACTCCTCACCCTAAGATTCAGGTCAATTGCTTTTATTTAAAGCCCTAAAATCCCTCATTTACTCATGCTAAAAATGTTTATCGTGTCCTCTTTAAGTGCCAGGCACAAGCTCTTGATACAAAAAAAACCCACCCAGAATCTTTGGAAACAAGGGCCAGGACTGGCTACATAATTTGTGGAGTTCACAGCAAAATGAAAACATGGAGCCCCTTATTCAAAAATGATTAAGACTTTTAAGACGGTGACAACAGAGCATTAAACCAAGCATGGGCCCTTCTAAGTGGGGAACCTGTGTGACCGTACTGGTTGCATGCCCATGAAGTCAGCAAGGGGGTTATAGTTTCTTAAGTACAGAAAAGGGATGTATTCGTACATTCAGCCTACTTTCTTACTAGTCACAAACTACTGAAATGCTCGAAATCATTCATTAGCTTGCGTCTTCCTCGTAAAAGCAGCTCTCTGGGCTCCATACCCCATTCCAAAGTCACGAAAAACAGAACGAGTGAAGGAGGCTGTTCCAGCCAGAACACTAACTGCTACTGGGAACAAATGTTACAGAATACGAATGCTCTGTGCCCCGTGAGTTGAACCATCAACAGTAGTTTATGAAACACATTTGTTGACAAGTACATCGAACAGAATTTCTGTCGTTTTTCCCATGCCCTGGCTATTACAGGACTTCAGGGAAGTGCAGAGAAACTAAAATCAGACCAGATGGGCCTCCAGAGTTATGCGTCTCTAGTTTGGATACATTTCTGAAGTCCTGAACTGCTTGCATGATCTGGTAGGGGTGTGGGGCAATGCTAACAGAACTACCAGAGGCCAGATTCCAGGATTCCCAGGAAGTTTGATTTTATATCCTCTTCCTAGGAATGAGACAGACATGTTCTAAGACTTTGTTGAAAAAAATCTAGCCTGTAAATTTTTTTCTATTTTGATCACAAAGCTTTCTAACTAACCTCTCTTGTACCAACTTGGTCAGGAAAAATAAAAGTACAGGCAGCTAGGCCTTCTCCTCGGCTTCAGTTAGGTTACCCTCACCAACATTGGCTTAATTGATACTTGTATAATATAGGCAAGTTCTAAATTTTAAAAGAGATAGTAAACAAGGCTACTTAGCTATAAAGTGGTGAAGTCTATTTTCTTGATTTTAAAGCAAAATATAGGCCTTATGATGATAATACTGTACAACCTAGCACAGAGTATGTACTCCATATATGTTGTGGAACAAATAGAATGGATACTTAGGTGCTCATAGGGTCATTCTAAAATTATAGTTGCTCTAAATGGCCAATGACTCGATCACCAAAATATTCTGATTTAAGCCATTAGGTCTACAATTATATTTTGCAATATGTTTTTGCATAAGAGTTCATTTACCAAACCTCAGCATTCTTATAGAATCAATGCAAATGGAAGGAGAGTTCAATAAATGTCTACATGGTACATTTGCAGAGGGCTTAGGATTTTTAAATTTATTTCCATGTATCCATACAATAAATTCTGAAGTGAGCACAGCAAGAATTATTATAGAAGAGAGAGGCCAAGAAGTGTCTAAAGCCTGAGAATCAGTGACAGAACCAGGCAAATGGCTGTTTTCTGACTCATAAGCTAATACCTTCTGTGTTGCATTGGACTATCTACTGCAGGGCTCAGCAAAAGGAGATGCAGAAACAAGGTAAAATGACCCAGAATGGAAGAGAAGTAAAAGGAATCAGAAGTTCTTTTAGCATTACTTAAGGCTTTCACATAATCACAGACTTCCCAATATTGTCTGAGGACATCCAGGATCAAAAGTTGATTGCACTTTTTTTCTGTGGTTAATTAAATTTGGACACAAGTGCATAGAGAGGCAACAAGTCTACTAAAGATGGAGGTAACAGCCAGTGAATGTCATCAGAGCAGACCTCTGCAAAGCCTGACTAGCAATTTGGATTTTAGAAACAAGGATATCTCACATCCTAATTAAGTGGTAAGCAACTGTTGAGGGCAGTGCTTGGTTCAACTGGTGATATTCTGTGCTTGGATCTCCCCAAGAGTCTCAAAACTGACAGTAATCGTTATTATAACTTAAAAAATACCATAGCTCCTCCAAATGTAATGGAGAAGGCAGATAGCGGCTTGGCGTGGATATCTGCCAGCTGCAAACTAGTAGCATGCCCTCAGGAGAGTCTCTTTGCCCACTTATAGATCAAATTTCTACTTTGAAAAAGAGGGGTTGGATTAGACAATCTTTGAATCCTTTCTGTTTCTAAAATTTTATTCTAGCTACAAATTAGACATTCTATTCTAATAAAATACAGAGGCATAACACAGGCTAGAAACCCTAGAGGCAGAAATCCCATAAATAAAATTTATGATGTAAATGGCACTGAATTCTGCCAAGTGGAGAAATTGAATAGTGTCAATAAATTTAGTCCTTTCACAAACTAGCCTGGATTGATGCACTTGGTTGGCCAGCTGTGGGACTTTCTATACTTTTTTCAGCAATTCTTTTATTTCTATGTGATTAATTACTATATTTCCTAGAACATCTATTCCACACATCACACATTTTTTTTGCTCTCTTCACATCAAAGGACACTTCCTGACTCCCCCCGTTGTCAATATCCCTGCTTCTTGCCTTACTGAGACTGTGACTGCTGATATAAAATCTGCCCTCACTCCCTTCCTCTCAAAAAGTCTCTCTCTCCCCCTTCACTCTCTCCTTGCCCCTCTCCAATTCCAGGATTCTCCCTTCTTCTAAAAAATAAATGTCTTGGTAATTTTATTCCATTTTCTTATTCCACCTACTCTGCATCCTTTCTCTTGATTCTTCAAGGACCTTTCTCTGAGTCAAAAAGTTGTTGAACTATTTTCCACTATATCAAAGCAAAACTAAAACTAATACTTCTTATTCCTGCCATTACCTTTTAACACAAGATCTCTCAAAATTAATCTACTTTCTTCTGTTTTCTTACCACTCATAATGCCTAACTCTCTTTGCAGTCTGGTGCCTGACATGGTCAGATCCAATGATTTAATCATCTGTAGACTTCATAACTACTTTAAAAGCTACTCATCTTTTCCAAATCTGTTCCTATTCCTGTTGTCTTCACATTCCTTCTCCCTGTGTCCAATCAGTTTTCAAGTCCAGTTATATTTCCCTGAGTGATACCTCTTGCACTTGTCTTGCCTCTACTACTAAGTAACACTTAAAGGCCCAATTTGGGTTCTTACTATCTCTGGACTCTTAGAATAATTTTCAAACTGGTAAACCATTTCCAAAATCTTTTTATCACTCACTGCTGGCCTGTTTAAGCTCAAGAGAAAGAAGTTTCTAGTGATTTTAGCGCTATCTAAAATGGAACAGCTTGCCTGAAGTGGAAATTATCACATAAAATAACTAATATCAAAACTAACAAGACTAGCAGCAAACTCAGTATCATTTCTTTTTTTTCAACATCTTTATGGGAGTATAATTGCTTTACAATAGTACGTTACTTTCTGCTGTATAACAAATTAAATCAGCTATACGTATACATATATCCCCATATCCCTTCCTGCTTGCGTCTCCCTCCCAACCTCCCTATCCCACCCCTCTACGTGGTCACAAAGCACCGAGCTGATCTCCCTGTGCTATGCGGCTTCTTCCCACTAGCTATCAATTTTACATTTGGTAGTGTACATATGTCCATGCCACTCTCTCACTTCGTCCCAGCTTACCCTTCCCCCTCCCCGTGTCCTCAAATCCATTCGCTACACCTGCATCTTTATTCCTGTCCTGCCCCTAGGTTCTTCAGAACCACTTTTTTTTTTTAGATTCCATATATATGGTTTAGGATACGGTATTTGTTTTTCTCTAACTTACTTCACTCTGTATGACAGTCGCTAGGTCCATATACCTTACGACAAATAATTCAATTTCATTTCCTTTTATGGCTGAGTTACATTCCATTGTATATATGTGCCACATCTTCTTTATCCATTCATCTGCTGATGGATGCTTAGATTGCTTCCATGTCCTGGCTATTGTAAATAGAGCTGCAATGAACATCGTGGTACATGACTCTTTTTGAATTATGCTTTCTCAGGGTTAACATCACTCTTTTTGAATTATGATTTTCTCAGGGTATGTGTCCAGTAGTGGGACTGCTGGGTCGTATGGTAGCTCTATTTTTAGATTTTTAAGGAACCTCCATACCGTTCTCCATAGTGGTTGTATCAATTTACATCCCCACCAACAGTGCAAGAGGGTTCCCTTTTCTCCACACCCTCTCCAGCATTTATTGTTTGTAGACTTTTTGATGATGGCCATTCTGACTGCTGTGAGGTGATACCTCATTGTAGTTTTGATTTTCATTTCACTAATGACTAGTGATGTTGAGCAACCTTTCATGTGTTTCTTGGCAATCTGTATATCTTCTTTGGAGGACTGTCTATATAGGTCTTCTGCCCATTTTTTGATTGGGGTTTTATTTTTGATATTGAGCTGCATGAGCTGCTTGTATAATTTGGAGGTTAATCCCTTGTCAGTTCCTTCATTTGCAAATATTTTCTCCCATTCTGATGGTTGTCTTTTCGTCTCGTTTATGGTTTCCTTTGCTGTGCAAAAGCTTTTGAGTTTCATTAGGTCCCAGTTGTTTATTTTTGTTTTTATTCCCAACTCTCTAGGAGGTGGGTCAAAAAGGATATTGCTGTGATTTATGTCATAGAGTGTTCTGCCTACGTTTTCCTCTAAGAGTTTTATAGTGTCTGGCCTTCCATTTAGGTCTTCAATCCATTTTGATTTTATTTTTGTGTATGGTGTTAGGGAGTGTTCTAACTTCATTCTTTTACATGTAGCTGTCCAGTTTTCCCACACCACTTATTGAAGAGGCTGTCTTTTCTCCATTGTATATTCTTGCCTCCTTTATAAAAGATAAGGTGACTGTATGTGTGTGGGTTTATCTCTGGGCTTTCTATCCTGTTTCACTGATCTATATTTCTGTTTTTGTGCTAGTTCCATCCTGTCTTGATTACTGTAGCTTTGTAGTATCGCCTGAAGTCTGGGAGCCTGATTACTCCAGCTCCGTTTTTCTTTCTCGAGATTGCTTTGGCTATTCGGGGTCTTTTGTGTTTCCATATGAATTGTGCAATTTTTTGTTCTAGTTCTGTGAAAAATGCCATTGATAGTTTGATAGGGATTTCACTGAATCTGTAGATTGCTTTGGGTAGTAGGGTCATTTTCACAATGCTGATTCTTCCAATCGAAGAACATGGTATATCTCTCCATCTGTTTGTATCATTTTTAATTTCTTTCATCAATGCTTTATAGTTCCCTGCATACAGGTCTTTTGTCTCCTTGGTAGGTTTATTCCTAGGTAATTTATTCTTTTTGTTGCAATGGTAAATGGGAGTGTTTGCTTAATTTCTCTTCCAGATTTTTCATCATTGCTGTATAGGAATGCAAGAGATTTCTGTGCATTAATTTTGTATCCTGCTACTCTACCAAATTCATTTTCTGGTAGCATCTTTAGGACTCTCTATGTATCTGTCATCTCTCATGTCATCTGCAAACAGTGACAGTTTTACCTCTTTTTTTCTGATTTGGATTCCTTTTCTTTTTCTTCTCTGATTGCTGTGGCTAAAACTTCCAAAACTATGTTGAATAATAGTGGTGAGAGTAGGCAACCTTGTCTTGCTCCTGATCTGAGTGGAAGTGGTTTCAGATTTTTACCACTGAGAACGATGTTGGCTATGGGTTTGTCACATATGCCCTTTATTATGTTGAGAGTTCCCTCTAAGCCCACTTTCTGAAGGGTTTTTATCATAAATCGGTGAATTTTGTCAAAAGCTTTTTCTGCATCTATTGAGATGACCATATGGTTTTTACCCTTCAATTTGTTAATATGGTGTATCACATTGATTGATTTGCACACATTGAAGAATCCTTGCATTCCTGGGATAAACCCCACTTGATCATGGTGTATGATCTTTTTAATGGCTGTTGAATTCTGTTTGCTAGTATTTTGTTGAGGATTTTTGCATCCATGTTCATCAGTGATATTGGCCTGTAGTTTTCTTTCTTTCTGACATCATTGTCTGGTTTTGGTGTCAGGTTGATGGTGGTCTTGTACAATGAGTTTGGACATATTCCTCCCTCTGCTGTATTTTGGGAGAATTTGAGAAAGATAGCTGTTACCTTTTCTCTAAATGTTTGATAGAATTTGCCTGTGAAGCCATTTGGTCTGGGGCTTTTGTTTGTTGGAAGATTTTAAATCACAATTTCAATCTCAGGGCTTGTGATTGGTCTGTTTACACTTTCTATTTCTTCCTGGGTAAGTCTTAGAAGGTTGTGCTTTTAAAAAATTTGTCCATTTCTTCCAGGTTGTCCATTTTATTAGCATATAGTTGCTTGTAGTAATGTCTCATGATCCTTTGTATTTCTGCAGTGTCACTTGTTACTTCTCCTTTATCATTTCTAATTCTGTTGATTTGAGTCTTCTCCCTTTTTTCTTGATGAATCTGGCTAATGGTTTATCAATTTTGTTTTTCTTCTCAAAGAACCAGCTTTTAGTTTTATTGATCTTTGCTATCGTTTCCTTCATTTCTTTTTCATTTATTTCTGATCTGATCTTTATGATTTCTTTCCTTCTGCTAACTTTGGGTATTTTTGTTCTTCTTTCTCTAGTTGCTTTAGGTGTAAAGCAAGGTTGTTTATTTGAGATGTTTCTTGTTTCTTGAGGTAGGGTTGCATTGCTATAAACTTCCCTCTTAGAACTGCTTTTGCTGCATCCCATATGTTTTGGGTAGTCGTGTTTTCATTGTCATTTGTTTCTAGATATTTTTGATTTCCTCTTTGATTTCTTCAGTGATCTCTTGCTTATTAAGTAGTGTATTGTATAGCCTCCATGTGTTTGTATTTTTTAGTTTTCCTGTAATTGATATCTAGTCTTATAGAGTTGCGATCATAAAAGACACTCAATATGATTTCAATTTTCTTAAATTTACCAAGGCTTGATTTGTTACCCAAGATATGATCTATCCTGGAGAAGATTCCATGAGCACTTGAGAAGAAAGCGTATTCTGTTGTTTTTGGATGGAATGTCCTATAAATATCAATTAAGTCCATCTTGTTTAATGTGTCATTTAAAGCTTGTGTTTCCTTATTTTCATTTTGGATGATCTGTCCATTGGTGAAAGTGGGGTGTTAAAGTCCCCTACTATTATTGTGTTACTGTCAATTTCCCCTTTTATGGCTGTTAACATGTGCCTTGTGTACTGAAGTGCTCCTATACTGGGTGCATAAATATTTACAATTGTTATATCTTCTTCTTTGGCTGATCCCTTGATCATTATGTAGTGTCCTTTTTCTCTTGTAATAGTTTTTATTTTAGTCCATTTTGTGTGATATGAGAATTGCTACTCTAGCTTTCTTGTGATTTCCATTCGCATGGAATATCTTTTTCCATCCCCTCACTTTCAGCCTTATGTGTCCCTAGGTCTGAAGTGGGTCTCTTGTAGGCAGCATATATACAGGTCATGTTTTTGTATCCATTCAGCCAGTCTGTGTCTTTTGGTGGGAGCATTTAATCCATTTACATTTAAGGTAATTATCAATATGTATGTTCCTGTTACCATTTTCTTAATTGTTTTGGGTTTGTTATTGTGGGTCTTTTCCTTCTCTTGTGTTTCCTCCCTAGAGAAGTTCCTTTAGGGTTTGTTGTAAAGCTGGTTTGGTGGTGCTGAGTTCTCTTAACTTTTGCTTGTCTCTAAAGCTTTTAATTTCTCCATCAAATCTGAATGAGATCCTTGCTGGGTAGAGTAATCTTGCTTGTAGGTTTTTCCCTTTCATCACTTTAAATATGTCCTGCTACACTCTTCTCCTTGCAGAGTTTCTGCTGAAAGATCAGCTGTTAACCTTTGGGGGATTCCCTTGTATGTTAATTGTTGATTTTCCCTTGCTGCTTTCAATATTTTTTCTTTGTATTTAATTTTTGACAGTGTGATTAATATGTGTCTTGGCGTGTTTCTCCTTGGATTTATCCTGTATGGGACTCTCTGCACTTCCTGGACCTATTTCCTTTCCCATATTAGGGAAGTTTCCAACTATGATCTCTTCAAATATTTTCTTAGTCCCTTTCTCTTTCTCTTCTTCTTCTGGGACCCCTACAATTCGAATGTTGGTGCATTTAATGTTGTCCCAGAGGTCTCTGAGACTGTCCTCAATTGTTTCCATTCTTCTTTCTTTATTCTTCTCTGGGATAGTTTTTTCTACCATTTTATCTTCCAGGTCACTTATCCATTCTTCTGCCTCAGTTATTCTGCTATTGATTCCTTCTAGAGAATTTTTATCATTTATTGTGTTGTTCATCATTGTTTGTTTGCTCTTTAGTTCTTCTAGGTCCTTGTTAAACGTTTCTTGTATCTTCTGCATTCTATTTCCAAGATTTTGGATCATTTTTACTATCATTACTCTGAATTCTTTTTCAGGTAGACTGCCTATTTCCTCTTCGTTTGTTTGGTCTGGGGTTTTTTACCTTGCTCTTTCATCTGCTATGGTTTCTCTGTCTTCTCATTTTGCTTAACTTATTGCATTTGAGGTCTCCTTTTCGCAGGCTGTAGGTTCGTAGTTCCCGTTGTTTTTGCTGTGTACCCCCCATGGGTAAGGTTAGTTCAGTGGGTTGTGTAAGCTTCCTGGTGGAGGGGACTGGTGCCTGTGTTCTGGTGGATGAGGCTGGATCTTGTCTTTCTGGTGGGCAGGACCATGTCCGGTGGTGTGTTTTGCAGTGTCTGTGAACTTATTATGATTTTAGGCAGGCTCTCTGCTAATGGGTGGGGTTGTGTTTCTGTCTTGCTAGTTGTTTGGCATGGCTTGTCCAGCACTGGAGCTTGCTGGTCGTTGAGTGGAGCTAGGTCTTAGCATTGAGATGGAGATCTCTGGGAGATTTCTCACTGACTGGTATTACCTGGGGCCAGTAGGTCTCTGGTGGACCAATGTCCTGAACTCGGCTCTCCCATCTCAGAGGCTCCGGCCTGACACTCGGCCGGAGCACCAAGACCCTGTCAGCCACACGGCTCTATAACTCTGTCCAGTGTAGTTTTTGCTTTGATAATTCTTATCCACATGGAAAATGAAATACATCCCACAGGATTCGACTAGAGGTGTCACTCGCGCAAGTCACAGGTCTCAAGTGATGCACTTTGGCAGGAATATCATGCAAATGATGCTGTGTTCTTCCTGTTGCATCCTATCGGGGGGTGCACAATTTCAATTTGTTGCATTCCTTGTGATGTTAACTTTGTTTACTTGATTCATTTGATGAAGATGGTCTCTGCCAGATTTCCTAGTACTCAGAATCTAAGATCCAGTTGCTAAGTGGGTTCCTTGCTTTGGGATGTTGCATTCCCTCTCAGTGGATAAACCTGAGATGATGGTGGCTTGGACGAGGGTGGCAGAGGTGGTAAGAAGTGGGGGATTCTGGGGAATTCCCTGATGGTCCTGTGGTTAAGACTCTAAGCTTTCAGTCCCAAGGGTGCAGGTTTGATCCCTGGCCAGGTAACTGGAGGCTCTTGGGAAGAACCTGCTTCTTAACTCATTAAGGTTGTTGGCAGAATCCAGTTTCTTCTGGCTATGGCTCCAAGGTCCTGTTTCCCGGCTGGCTGGGAGCTCGGAGCTGCTCTCTGTTCCTACAGGCTGCCTGGACTTCTTTTCGTGTGCCCCCAAACTCCTTACGCCTCAGTATCATTTCTTGAGTATTCATTGCATGCCAGTGAACATACCCACATTTTACATGTGTCATCTCATTTAATTCTGACAACACTATGAGATATTACTGTTATTACTGCCATTTTACAGATGAGAAAATCAAGGCTGAAAGCATTTAAGTAACCTGTCCAAGGCCACTCAGCTAACAGAACAGAAGTCTGAACTTAGGTCAGTCTGACCAGAATTTATACCCCGAGCAATCATGCTATGTACCATCCCTGGAGATACTCACTGTGACGTCTGTTTGCGAGATGTTTCAGAGGAGGTTCAAGGGCTGAATGGACTAGTTAGATGATTTTTAAAGCTAGTTTTGGACATTCCACTTGCCCATTCATTCATGCATTTGTTGAGAACTACTGTTGTAAAGTGTGATGCTATATTATATGTGTGATGAAAGACAAGTAAGACGCTGGGCATAAATTAAAAAATGAGCTCACAGAATAGGGAAAGAGGCAGGTGTACATTTGCATATGACTAAAGAAGGCAGGATGAAAAGCAAAGCATCTGAGGGTGGCTGGGCATGGCACCCTGAAGCCTGAATTTGTAAAAAGGCTACCTTGTAAACCCCACCTCGGTGGTAGATTTAGAGCAGGAAATCCTACCCAGATCCAGGGAAGGCAGAGTAGGCCAGATTTAAACCCCATGACAGGAGGATGACTCGAAGATTCCTTGAGATAGATTCTTGGAGAGAATCTATGACCTTTTTTTTTTTTTTTAACCAGCCAGTGGGAAGCTGGGGGAGATTCTTCAACAGAATCAATAGGTAAATAAAGCTGAGCAGTAATGAAGGAAGTTAGTTTTATCAGCAGTGGAATAATCAGAGAAAAACTGGAGGGAGGAATCTCACTTTGCTGTAGTCCAGATATGAGATAACAAAGGAGTGAACCATGGAAGGAATAGAATGAAGGGGAAAAAAGGAACAGATCAAAGTTAAATTGATGAGACTAGACTCCTTATGGGATATGGGTGCCAGGGGAAGTGTAAATAAAAATCAAAACTCAATTTTCAAGCTTGAGAAGAGGGAAGTTAAAGAGATGGAAAAGGAGGTTTTTTTAGTAGTATAGACAACATTGATTTAGTTTGAGTTTGAGGTGCTGAACACTGTTATCTGGTCATCCTAATGAAATATTCCACAGACAACTAAAAATACACTCTTAGAACTTTGGAATTGGCTCAAGGTCAGAGGTTTAGCATTGGAAGTCATTTACATCCTTATACCACTCCTGCTATTCCTTGTAGAACAGCAACGTCAGAAATTCCTGGGAGGTTTTAGAAATGTACAATCTCAGGCTATTCCTAAGGACTGTGGAATCAGAACCCACATTTTAACAATATCTCCCACATGATTTGCAAGTACGTCAAAGTTCAATATCTCCCACATGATTTGCAAGTATGTCAAACTTTGAGAATCACTGTTCTATATAGAGGTGATAAAGACATGGCTTATAGCTGAGATAAGGAGGATACATAGGTGGACATCCAAGGATATATCTCTATTCCACATTTGAGAGACAGGATAACAAGTAAGCAAAACATAAGAGGAAGAGGGTAAGAGGAAAATCAAAATAAAAATTTCAAAGGAAGAAAGAATTCAAGAATGGGAGGATGGCCAAAATTCCCACAAAGAGGTTTAAAAGGATAAGAACTCAGAAAACTCTACTGGATCTAGCAATTAATTGATCACTGATGATCACCAAGACAAGTTTCAGTGGAATGGTAAAAAGAGGACCGAAGCCAGTGAAAGAGAATAAAGACTGTGAGTGTGGTAGAGAAGTCAAGAATATGAGAGCACATTAATCTGATAAGTTTTGGAATTAAGAGAAGAGTCTGAAAAGTAGCCTAGAAGATATAACACAGTCAACAGAAGATGTTGTTTGGGAGTAGGGAAATCTTGAGCATGTTTGTAAGCAAGAGGCAGGGCACCAATATCAGTAAAGAGGCAAATGTAAAAGATCAAAGGCTTATGGAATATGGAAGCGACCAGATGATGAGCACTGTCTGAAGTCAGAAACATGTTCCTTGGTAAGAACAGAAGAGAGTTAAAACTAAATGTGGGATGAAGAAACAGTGAGCTGACGGCAAATAGCCTAAATTTTCTTCAGTATTGCAGAAACCAGGATGGATTGGGATACGAAAAGAGTCAGGGTCAGTAGCGAGGATGCTATTCCCAGGATGCAGGGTAAGGTAAGGAGTGTCTGGATTGGAATCATTGACATGGAAATGGAGAAGCAGAAGATAAAGATACTAATATGGGTACTTCTCAAAGGCAAAACCAATGTAACTCAGAGCCTCAATACCTATAGGAAATGAAGAATTTAAAAATTCATGAAGTTTCAAATTATGGAGAGTGAAAGAATTATGATACTTCAGAAAGTAATAGGGGAACTGATATTTCAAGAGAAAAGTATGAGTTCAATTTTGTTCTAAGTTTGAAGTAATGGTAAGGCATAAAAGTGAAAATGCTAACATTTTACTGTTTATTCATTCAGTATAAATTTACTGAAGGCCTACTGTGTGCCAGATGCTGGCCCAGGGACTGAGGAAACAATGGTGGATTAAGATACCCATGGTCCCTGTCCTCACAGAGCTTAAAATTCACATGGCAAGACAAATGGGTAACAAGGCATTGGGCTAAATCAAGTGAGAATTTCCGGACATCAAAAATATTCACTTCTTAACAACTTGGTATAAAGAAAAAAAAAAAAAAAGGCAAGAGTCAGCCCGGGACCAGCCAAAAAGGAGGGCCCTCATTCTACATTAAGAGCAAGTAAGTACAATGTGAAAGTGTTAGAAAATGTGAAAAGAAAATTCTAAAAGGATCATAAAGCTTTAATAAGTTGGCAAAGGAGTGAGAACTAAGGCAATCTTGAACACTTTAACAAGCTGGAAACATGGGAAGGAAAAAATATGCTATTAATGGTGAAATAAATTGTGGTTTTAACTCTTCATCTGGGCCAATCTGGAAAGCTTTCTTTTGACCTTAGATATATTGAGGACAAACATGTACATTCTTCCTTTCAAAGCCCATTAAGAATAAAAACTGTAAATTAGGTACATCTACTCTCCAAAGAATGTGAACTCAGAAAAGGCTCTAAAAACATGGGAGAACCATATGGACCCTATGCAAATAGGAATGGAAACATACAACCAAGGATAAAGTGACTCATTAATGTTTCGAACCTTAAAACAAATAAAACAGAAAACAGAGGTTTTCTCATTAGAAACTCACCACACGAGAGCTTTGATATATAAGTCAAAAGTCAAAGTATAGGGGCTTCCCTGGTGGCGCAGTGGTTGAGAGTCTGCCTGCCAATACAGGGGACACGGGTTCGAGCCCTGGTCTGGGAAGATCTCACGTGCCATGGAGCAACTAGACCCATGAGCCACAACAACTGAGCCTGCGCATCTGGAGCTTGTGCTCCGCAACAAGAGAGGCCGCGACAGTGAGAGGCCTGCGCACCGCAATGAAGAGGGGCCCCCGCTCACCACAACTAGAGAAAGCCCTCACACAGAAACGAAGATCCAACACAGCCAAAAATAAATAAATAAATAAAATTTTTAAAAAGTCAAAGTATAATGTAAAGAAACCTTTCCAATAACTTGCATTTGCATAGTAATACGCAAATTACTAAATGATGCTATACAAACCAACGTGAAATGATTCTGTTTTTAAAAAAACCAGAGACTTTACACATAGTGCCAAATATCAGAGCTAAATGGATTAAAATGACATCAGTTGATGTTCCTGTAGCAAGCCAAGGGCATTCAGATTCCAACAGTTTTGTCAGAATATGCTCCTGAAGGAAAACTTGAGCTGTACTAATCTTCTAATTTTCAAGGAGGAATCATTCCCTGTAACTATTATTGCTTACTCTAACCTACTGGATTAATCTAAATTCTAAAAAATACCATCTACATAATCATATGAGGGTGGACTTCTCCAATTCTGCATCTAAGTACACCAATTGAGTTGTTCTGGTGGATTTATTTGGGTTCTTATAATATGTACAGTATTTCCAGAGCTTTTAAATAAGGACTATTATTTTTTCTCAAATGTCAGCTCTTTATTAACTGTTCTAACTAGGGAGAAAGGAGGGATGGGTAAATAAAATTCACAAGTACTCCAAATGCTTCTTTTTGTCATTACCATTTAATTCTTCCCCTTTAGTCATGTCCTAACAATTCCCTATTTCTGTCAAGGATACTTTGATCCTCCCACACACTCATGTTTGAAACTTGGCAAGCATCTTGACATATTATTATTGAATCTTTTAAAAAACTTCATTCTAGGTAGAATTATTTATTTTAAATATTGTGATTTGATGGGCATGACTCCATCTATTTGATGAGAAGAGCAGAGCCAGGGTGTATGGGCAAGGGGATGGGAGGGTGAGGTGTACACATTGTCTGAGTAGCTTGGGGCCTTCAAGTCAATTGCCTTGGATAAAATTCTAACTCTATCCGGGCAACTGTTCCTCTACCTTCTTCATATTCATTATCTCCTTGTGCTGTCAAACCGTGGCAACCTCTATCAATTAGAATCAATCATCAGATAAGTCGTTTCATGGAGGGGTCAGCAGAACCAAGTGAAATTGAAGAAAAGGCTTGAGGAGAGGGGAGGAAATCGTATCCAAATCCTGCTATATGAATTTGCAAGTTACTGAACCTCATGGATCTATCAAGCAAGTTGAGTAACCATTAAAATCAGCTACATTTTGTTACAAGAGTATCAGGTCTCCATCCTTCCCTTCTACACTTCCTGCCCATCCCCTCCCCTCCCTTCTTTGTTTTCCTTCTTTCTTTCTTATTAAGAGACTAAAAAAAGGAAAAAGAAAGCAACCCTTAAGTGTTTGTTTTCTCAGCACTGGCACCCTGTGAACCCATTAGAAACTGAAGTTATCACAAGAAAGAAAGTTCTTTCAAGAGTCCATTTCCAAACAAAGTAAGTTATGGGTTTAGTAGTGGTTGAAATAAGGAATAGTTCAGATTCTTTGAAACAGCTCAAAATTACTTTTCAAAAAATTTAGTTTTGGCATATCTTCTACATACTTTTTCCAAGAATTTCTTCCTTCAGAACTATAGACATGTGAAAGAAAATTTAATTTTTTTCTTTCTTAGTTTAGACTTCTTAATCAAAGTCATATGAAAGGTACTTCTGAGAACTTACAAACATTTTAAAGCTCTTTCTTTTCTGTCCGATTAAGACAAATAAAAAGAAATAAAGCACTACAAAAAATAGATATAAAGCAAAAAAAGCACATGAAAATGTTTTCGATATCTTTAGTACAAGGCAAATATATATTAAAATGGTAATGAGATATGACTACACTAGAATAGCTAAAATGAAAAATGTTGATGACACAAAATGCTGGTGCAGATGTGGAGCAACCAGAACTCCCATATACTGCTTGTGGGAATTTAAATGGAAAAATTAGTCCAAAAAAAATCAAATATACATCTTCCCTGTGACATAGCAATTCTACTTTTAGGTATTGATCTAAGAGAAATTAAAAGATATATCTACAAGAGTCTTATACAAAAATGTTTATAAAATTTATATTCAAAATAACCAAAAAACAAGACACAATTCAGGTGTCCACCATCAAGAAAATGGATCAATAAATTCTGAAATATTCACATAATGGAATACTACTCAGGAATAAAAAAGGAATGAACTATTTATACTTGCAATGTCATGAATGAATCTCAAAAAACATGCTGAATAAATAAGATAGACACAGAAAGAGAACATACTTTATGATTCTGTTTATATGGAATTCTAGAGTGGCCAACTCTAGTACTTTCTGGAGTAATGAAAATGTTTTATGTCTTGATGGGGTATACAGTACATGGTTACACACTTTTTTGTAATTGATTAAATTGTACACCTAAGATCTGTGCATTTTACTAGGTTTAAATTATTCCTCAATAACAAAGTTTTTTATGTAAAAAAGTAATGAAACAAATCTTAAACATTTAAGTCACTTTGAGTATTTAAAATTAAAAAAAAATCTTCTAATATAAAAACTCCTTGGTTGAAGCTTGAAAATTTTGATTGTCAGATGCAAAGTTTTGAATTTTGAAGCTACTGTAGTAAATACTTATGAAAAGCAAATACCATCTTATACCCAGTTTAGAATCATGGTTCAGCATTTATACAGTGCCCAGCACATAGACAATGCCAACTACATATGCTGGATGAATGAATGGCAGTAATTTAAAAATAAACTTAGGTTTTTCTTATTTTGTTCTGCCAGAGAAGATGGTAGCTTCATTTCCAACTGTGCTTTTCCTTGACCTACATTTCTCCATGTGTTCCTCCCTCCAGTTTTCTAAGTCAATGATCCCTAAGCTTAGGTGAAGTTTCTGATTCAGTAGGTCTGGAGACCTGAGAATTTCCATTTTTTATAATTTCCCAAGTGATGTTTATTGAGGCTGATGCTGCTTAGTTTAGGGACCACACTGAGAGAACTACTGTTTTAGCACTTCGTCAACTGACAGATCAAAGATCCATCCTTTTCAAACCAAAGATGAAGCTTTGCAACTTTTAACAGTCTCTACTAAGTGCTTTCAACCTCATCCTCTGATTTTTTTTTTTTTACACTTATCACTGATAACCCCACTTGCTATTTGGCTTATTTTCCTTTCTAGTTTTTTCTTCAGAAAGAAAAAAATACTTGCATGTGTTTTCTATTCAGATAGGTGATAACTCCCTGAAGGGTAGGGATCCTCACTAATTTATCTTCATTCCCCTCACACGTAGATCAGGCTCTACAGCTAATAGCTGATCTGTAAATACTGATGCTCCTGCCATTTACACATTCTTCTAAAGCATGTGCAGATACTATTGAAAGCAAGTGCCAATTTTCAGATGAAAAACAAAGTTTTCCATAATGGTGAACTACCTGTCATTGGGACAGTGACTTGGCAATGTCCAGTCATGGTGAGGGTTGATGAGGAAGCCCCAGGACAGGAAGACTGAGCTTGGTGTCAGAGTGCCAACCACCAGCTGGAGAGGTTTGCGAGATCGTGCTTTACCTGCAGAGGTAACAGACAGGTTAATTCTCGTTAATATTTAGTGTGTTTTCTTTTTTAAAAATAATTTTTAAAATATTTATTTATTTGGCTGCACTGGGTCTTAGTTGAGGCATGCGGGATCCTTAGTTGAGGCATGCAAACTCTTAGTTGTGGCATGTGGGACCTAGTTCCCTGACCAGGGATCAAACTGGGGTCCCCTGGAGTGCAGAGTCTCAGCCACTGGACCACCAGGGAAGTCCTTTATGATTTGGGTAAAATAGACAAAGGTAATTTAGCAAGAGATGAAGAATGTGAAAGCATTAAGTTCCTTTTCTTTTTATATAGTGCACAAATATTAATAATGGTTTGCCCATGAATTTAAGCAGGAATCAAATGAAATACCCTTTTGAGATTTACGTGTGTGTGTGTGTGTCTGTGTGTGTGTGTGTATACACATATAAACTATATACATTCCTAGTTTTTATTTTCTTGCGATTCAGGGATGAATATGGAGGTCTTGGCTATTATCAATGAAATAAACACACACACATATAGGCATATATATACATATATATATATATATATATATATATATATATACTCAATTTTCTTTTACAGACAAAATAAATTATGCTTTTTTTTCCCCTGGGACTGTGAATTAGTGTGAAATAACACCTTAGAAAAGAAAGCTTACCATGTAGGTTGCAGGTTATAGTCTTTTTTTAAAAAAACTATTTGGGAGTGTAAAATCCTTTGTGAGACCATTGTAATAGCCTTTTTTTTTTTTTTTTTACAGTGAGTATCTAAATGGAAAAGGTGCACACATTTTTAATACTGCTGGAAGAGTACGAATAATACAGGAAGCACAGTTATTCTGATAAGACTAACTGGATTGGGGCAATGCTAAGAGTGATGCTGATATACCACTCTAGATTCTTTTCAAGTATGTGGCGGGGGTGCAGACATTTGCTTTTTCAAAAATATTTGAAATTGCAGGCATGGGAGGAGAGTGAAAAAGAGGAGGGAAGATTTTCAACCATGGAAACCAACACTGGCTCATAAAAGAAATCAGGGTACAATCTAATAGGATTAATTAAAAATCCAATGGGACCTAATAAAATTATGCAGCACTAATGTAAAACATATATGCTTTGTATTTCCATTAATTCTCTTTTTCATTTCATGATATTACGTATATTTGCTATAAAAAGAAATTTTATCTTCATCTACTGTAGTGTGAGCCAAACAGCAAAATGGCCTGTGACCTTTAGAAGGTGGGTAGGAGGGTACCCCTTGTATGAGCTTAGCTAAGGTTATCTGAACCAAATACCCTTGAAAATTGTGCCATGACTGTTGCTTCTGTCAGATTTAAGTTGTATAAGTTGTTATTCTAGCGGAACAGCCCTCTGAAACAAGAATATACACAACCTAGTGGTAGAAAGTTACTTCACTGTGACATAGATGAATTTTTAAAGATATCTTAAATAATTTTCAAAGATGGTTATTGTTTAATCACTTGCAAACATGCAACTATACTTCTCTGAAAATCTGTCCAGATCCACCTGCAACAGTACCTTATCTATGATTCAAAGGGTTCAAGTTTGGCCCCCAAGGAGGGCAGATTAGAATCAGAGATAAAGGTGGGGGACACTGGGTAGTTTGAAAAAGCCCTGAGGTGATTCTGATAAGTCTTTTTCCACCCCTGCGTTGATTTTCACTCACTCACGTAACACAGCTGTCTCATTTTATAGATGAAAAACAAGGCCCAGAGTAGTTTCAATGTTGCCCAAGGTTAAGATTCAAATCCAGGTCTCCTGAATTATAATCTACTTTTCTTTTTACTATATCACTGGCTTAGCTCACAATGTATGAAGATAATGCCACTTAGAGAAAAAAAGGTACATTTTTCTTTCCCCAAGGAACCTAAGGTTTACATGCCTATCAAATAATTATTTCACTAACTTTGGATCTTACTTTAAAAATGATTAAATAATTAAAATTTATGTGGCAGATACAAATATAAAATGAATGGAAGCTAATCCATGACTCATTACATCACTCTTAAATGCAGGTTATAAAAAGAAAAATTATATCTGTTGCCTGAAAGGAAAGGTGGGGTATTATATCCTGAGTGGGATGAAACAATTTCCTGTGTTGGTCATCATACTGAAAAATAATCTCTAAGGCCAGCGTCACAGAAGCCCCCAAATGAAACGAAGTTATAAAATGCTATTAAGTTGTAATCACTCTCTTGACCTTCCTTACTTCTTTTTGTATATTTGTTTTATAATCATATTAAGAAAAATTTCAGTGACTATGAAGCCAGAATCCCATAAAACCATACTCATGCTTCCTGACTTTATTGTTAAATATTCTGAAATAGAATCTTGAAATATTGATGAGAGTACATTTCTTTTCAAGTGTATGGAAAGCTGCCTGGACGACTACCATTAGTAAGTTGTAAGTACTGATTGAAACTTTCCTTGCACTTTGGGATAATATAAGAGGTCAAGGAAAAGGATCTGTATTTCTCAAAATACTTGACCATTTATTGCTTCTCTAAAAAGAAAAGGAAACCAACAGAAGGAGGGGAGGGGATAGTGGCAACTGATTTCTGGTAACCAGCCATGGCTAATACAACTAGGAGACAGAATACAGAGCTGCAAAGGGCGCCTTTGCTCAGTGTATGTGAATATCTGTATGCTCCCCCAACCCTTCTCATCCCTTTAAGAAAGATTCTTTTTTCTGTGTGGCAACCAGAGTACTGTAAAAGACAAATATGATTAGGAAATAATTATTTTGAGAACAGTTCACATTAGAACATGAAAAAGAAAAGAAAAGTAGTATGATCAACTTTATCTAGAGTAGTAAGATGTGACATCAGATGTTAAAAGCATATTTATAGTTCTATCAGTCCTTCATAATAGCAACGGCTTCCTTATTTGATCTGAGAAGAAATTTTAGCAGTGAAATTGGGACAACATAGGATTTTTTTGGGGGGCTGCGTTGGGTCTTCGTTGCTGCATGCGGGCTTTCTCTAGTTGTGGCGAGTGTGGGCTACTCTTCGTTGTGCTATGCAGTGTTCTCATTGTGGTGGCTTCTCTTGTTGCGGAGCATGGGCTCTAGGTACGCGGGCTTCAGTAGTTGCAGCACATGGGCTCAGTAGTTGTGGCCCATGGGCTCTAGGATGTGTGGGCTCAGTAGTTGTGGCGCGCAGGCTTAGTTGCTCCGCAGCATGTGGGATCTTCCTGGACCAGGGATCGAACCCATGTCCCCTGCATTGGCGGGCAGAACGGCCCCATCAGGGAAGTCCCAGGACAACATAGGATTTTAATCTTCCTTAGTCATGCAGAAATGTTTCTACTTTTTTATACATATGGTATCTACTTTCCTGTTTTAAGTCTCCCTAGCCCTGGGAAGATGGGTGTTGCACTGCTGTTTTATGAAAGAAGTCCTATTTTCTATGTTTGACTAAATACAAGAGATTTAGAAGGAAGAGGTGTAAATAAAATCCAAGTTCCAACCCATTTAACACACACGTAAATGAGTTATGCTTTTGAAATGTCAACAGTTTCCTTCAGCAAAGGTTAGACATCAAATTTTGCCCTAAAAAATCTGAAAGGCACAAGAGAGGGCTTTAGTTCACACATTACAAAATAGAGACAGGCCAACAGGAGTTAACTCTAAATGAGCACTTGCTCTGGGCCAGGCCTGTCCTATGTGTTGCGTATTTGTGGACTCATTTAATCCTCACGCAGACCCTACCATACGTCAGAATGGAGGCACAGAGAGGTTCAATAATTTGCCTCAATCCCTACAGTTTGTATGTGGTGAGGCTGGAAAAGACCCCAAGAGCCTCTCCCACCAGGCTATGCTACTCCCCAAGCAGGGTTGCGTTGACGGGGGTCTGCTGGGCATGGTACATCTTCTAACCTATACTCCTGAGACATCCCCAAGCCACGTGGTCTTTGTGGGTAGAAAAGAGATGAAAAGGCATGCTTTAAAGTTAACTAAAAAAAAAAAAATCAACAAAAATACCTGAGCATGACTTCTTTTGGCTGGGAGGAGGAGCGGGCCGCACGACTATCAGATATTTAGGCTCAGCATCTGGAAACAGTAACATTATTTATCAGTAAGATTCTTTGCGAACAAACAGCGTTCACGACAGCAAACCCATTCCTGACTCAGTGTTCCCAGCTTTAGTCAGCTTTAGTCATCGTAACCACAGCACGGGTGGGTGAGAGGGCCCAGGAATTCAGAAAGTTCAAATTTCTCGGGATAGTCCAGGCCATTAAGTTTTTAAAATGAAAATTAAATCCAGATTTTCAAAACCCCATGGACAGGGGTCAGGGAGAAGTCTTAAAAGAATTATGCTAGACACAGATTTCATGCCACATTTTCATCAGTCCTTTGCTCTGCGAAGAGACCTTTTTAAAAATCAGATCATATTTCTTTTGTTATCCTACTCCTCACAGAGGGTCAGTCTGGTGCTTCAAAGTCAGAGAAGGAAAATCATACTTGTGCAGGACACAAGAGTCTCACCTGTTGAATGATCTGAAATTGCTCACTTTCTTGGGAATCTGAATATTCGTAACATCCTACCTATTTTTTTTTATCCTGTTTGCATTTCAGTCTGTTATCACATCCAATCAATCATTTTCATGAACAATTTTTAAACAAAATCACAATTTAAGTTGGTATAATTTTCACCTAAAATATACCAATGGAAAATAGAGAATCTCTTTTAAAAAGATTGAGGTTTTATGAGGGAAATCTGTGGGCTGGTATCTTGACAATATTAAGGTACACAGGTGTCTGTATTCATCAAAACATTGAATAGTAATGACAAGGTCCTACTGTATAGCCCAGGGAACTATATTCAATACCCTGTGATAAACATAATGGGAAAGAATATGAACAAGAATACGTGTATGTATAACTGAGTGACTTTGCTGTACAGCAGAAATTAAACACAACATTGTAAATCAAATACACTTCAATAAATTTTAACAACCTAAAAATATAAAAATTAAAATGTGGACAGTAAAAAAAATAAAAATTAAAATATTTAGGTTTTAAATAAAATGATATTTAGACAATCAATATGTGTTAACTCAATCAGGGGCTGATAATTTATCAAAGTTTTTAAAATTGATGTTTTCAAGAGGAATGGTTGGGGCCTCCCTGGTGGCGCAGTGGTTGA
The DNA here is from genome assembly GCF_059928025.1 of Delphinapterus leucas. Classification (NCBI taxonomy): domain Eukaryota; kingdom Metazoa; phylum Chordata; class Mammalia; order Artiodactyla; family Monodontidae; genus Delphinapterus; species Delphinapterus leucas. The sequence goes on from NC_143132.1 coordinate 48,518,990, forward strand.
GAGTCCGCCTGCCGATGCAGGGGACACGGGTTCGTGCCCCGGTCCGGGAAGATCCCACATGCTGTGGAGCGGCTGGGCCCGTGAGCCATGGCCACTGAGCCTGCACGTCCGGAGGCTGTGCTCCACAACGGGAGAGGCCACGACAGTGAGAGGCCCACGTACGGCAAAAAAAAAAAGAGGAATGGTTGGTCTATACACAGTGTATAAATAAGCCAAATACACTCTGGGCATATAAAATAGCATTTTATAAGCAGCTCTATTGGATTAATCAATTGATTGATGTGTATTATCTACTATATTTCTTCAGTAACTCTGGATCCTGGAACTCATTCTACACCACACTTCATCCGGATGCTGTAGTCAATCACAGTTAACTCCTACTTGCTCAGACGGAGCTCACGTCTTTGTTTTCTTTCAAATATCTCCCCTCCATGTGTTTGAAGCCCAAGGCTTTATGGGGCTGACCTCATTCTCAGCCAGAGACAACCTGGCCTTCAACCATGTTTAATGACTCAAGCCTTTGTCTTTTTCCTGGACACCTCACCAGGCCCTATTTGCTATAACCTGCTGCGGTAATTGCCACTGCAAAAGATAAACCAGGTAACCTCTTGAATTGACCTCAGAGCTTTGCTCATTGATCGCATTGGTGCCTAATAACCACAATACAGATAAAGGAGCGTTCTCTGTGTTTCAGTCTCATGTGTTTGAAAGCATATCTTGCTTAGTGGAGCTTATATAAGGAAAAGCTCAACTTAAATCAAGTTCTCTAGTAACAATATAATAACCATTTCCTGGTTTTATTTGGGATATAGAGCAATATAGGTATTAAGAAACTACTGTGTGTTGAGTACTTCCTATGTGCTGGATACACTGTATTCATAATTCAGTTACTCCTCATGGCAATCCTACCTGACAAGAACTATTCTCATCCCAATTTGTAGATGAGGTCACTGAGGCAGGGTCAGCCTCATGGGCAGCATGTACAGTCACATGGGCCCCATGTTCAGAAGAGTCCCACGCTTGGTTTAATATCCTGCTGTCACCATCATGAAATTCTTAATACTTTTATCTTTGAATTCATGTTTTATAAGGGCTGTCCAATGGGATAATGGAGCATGAGTGTGAGCAGAGCAGATGAGAACAATAATGCATGTCTGCACTTCCTTCCATCCATGTATAGCATTCTAGGTACCCATTAGCATAGCATTCCAAAGGGCCCATGTCGTGTGGGAGTCCAGTAAGACTCAAAGGTCAAATAAGGTAAGCGTATTACATCTACCACTGAGTAAGGGTCTGTGGAAGGGAAACCGACAGCCTCGTGAGGTCACACTTCCATTTGAACCAGAACTTGCTTCAAATGCAGAAAGAAGGCAACAGCATTTTAAGAAACAAAAATGACCAAAGAATCCTATCATGTCCTTTCTCATTCATGTTCCTTTCCTGTATTAGCCAGACACTGACGCTGAAAATTAGGACACAGAGGGACAGGAAAAGCTAGAGAAACCCCTGCTTCCTTTTGTTTCCAGTTCTCCCTCACTCGTGAGTAAGTGGAAGGCAGAGGGTATTAGTAGAATGAGCAAGTATCAAAAAGTTGAGTTCTGTGCCTTTCCACTAGTGTGGCAAGAATAAAGTACGTATGCATGAAATACAAAATACAAATTGTGTCATTTTAGTGATTCTGCTTAGGACTTAAAGGATCTTACATTTGCATTTAAAACTAGCACTGCACAATATAAAGAAATACTAATAATTTACTCGTCATTTTTCTTTACTTAAATGACCTTAAATAGCAAATAAAATAGCACCATGACAAGTTGAGAAACTGTGGAAAAAACTTTATATTTTAGTACCTTTAATGACATTTTTTCCTGGTTTTTGAGCCATGGACCCTGTGTTTTTATTTTGCACTTGGCCCTGCAAATTATGTAGCTCTTAATCTTGTCCCCAAAATGCCCTTTTAATAAGTCTCTGGAACTCACTTCTAGAAAACAAAGCTAAATCCCATTTTTCTTAAATTGTTCTCATTGTGGCAGAGTCTCTTAGAGTTAGCCTTTTATTTCCTTCCTTGATACACGTTAATTCAACTATACCTCAGTGTTTTTAAAAAAAAGGCCTGAAGTACAAGAAAAATAACACACATAGAAGCTAAAGACAGTGCCATGATCCGAGACATATGGTTACATGAGCAATTTAAACGTAATTTTTGTTATGATCACAGTCATTCTGCATAGAGCATAGGCTGTTACAGCCAATTACAAATTGGAACAGATGTCGGGACTTGGGTGCATATGCTGGCTCTCACTCTCATTAAAAACTTCCAAATTCACACATTTCAGTAGTCTTTACACTCAGTTGGGAACACAGACGTGGAAAAATAGAACTGAAAAACAAGATTTCTATTTCTGTTCTGCACTATGAAATTCTTTGTGGATTTGTAGTAGCCTGGAAATATATACACTGTAGCCTGATCAGAAATTTTGGCAACACATGCCAAAATCAACTACTTTTTAGAGAATGTGTATTATTAAGAAATTTTAAGAAAATGTATAGAATGCAGTTACCTTGACAATTTTTCCATTCCTGACAATGTTGCAGACTAATTAAATCTAATTTGCTTCATATTTTGAATGCCCTGTGGTGGAGGATACAGACAGCTTCCTGTTTAAGGAAATCTACTATTGAAATTCTTTATAAAGTCCTAGATTTTTTGGTAACACAAATAATCTTCCCATACTCGCTCTGCTCAAAAAATCCTAATTCTCACATTTTTGTTAGGGGACATTTGCATTGCAAGCCACACTACTTCAGGATGGTGTCATAGTGAGGTTTTTTCTCCTTTTCCTGCCATGAGAGTTTCCACAAAAGAAACAAAATAAGCCAGGATGATCCTAAAGGAAATCAGGTAAGGGACCTGAACAAACAAAATAATGTACTTTACCCCTGTCATCTTTTTAACAGTTTGGTTTCATCACAGACTAAATTTCTGGGTAAGAGCATGGACCCTGGAGCCTGCAATCAAATCTTGCTCAGTTAGTTGCTAGTACAAGGAAAAATACTTAACATCAGGGCACCTAGTTCCTCACATGCAAAATTGAAAACTCATAGTACCTGGGCTCATAGAGGTTTTAGTAATGATTATTCACAGAAAGTGCTAATTTAATGTTAGCAATCATAATGATGATTTCTTAAAAGCAGAATTTTGTGTCCTATGAGCCCTGAGGACATATTTTAAAAGGAAAATGTTCAAAACCGTTTTTGTTTTGTTTTTTTAAAGAAGATGTTGGTGGTAGGAGTTTATTAATTAATTTATTTATTTTTGCTGTGTGTGTCTTCGTTTCTGTGCGAGGGCTTTCTCTAGTTGTGGCAAGCGGGGGCCACTCTTCATCGCAGTGCGCGGGCCTCTCACTATGGCGGCCTCTCTTGTTGCAGAGCACAGGCTCCAGACGCACAGGCTCAGTAGTTGTGGCTCACGGGCCCAGTTGCTCCGCGGCATGTGGGATCCTCCCAGACCAGGTCTCGAACCCGTGTCCCCTGCATTAGCAGGCAGACTCTCAACCACCGTGCCACCAGGGAAGCCCAAAACCGTTTTTTTTTTAAAACAAGCAAAGATTTCAAAATGCAAAAATTTCACTAAAAAAGAAAATTACACCCCACCCTGACAAAGATTCTCTCTCTTGACCAAACTCTTACCAGGCTCTTCTGAGCTCTTGCTCAACTAGGCTCTGACATTTGGGCTTCTGTGTTCATTTCTGCATTGTCCAATTAGAGCAGGAATCCTGAGACAGTTGTGCCAGAATCCGCCATCTTCCATACTTGATTACACTTGGTATCCAATCAAGTTCCTCATCACCCTCCATCTCACAGATGATATCTGATCACCCTGGCCTGTCTTCATCAAGAACCCTGTTAGGTCAGTTTCGCCAGAATCCTCCCTGACCCCTGATGTTTCCTTTTAGTAATTTTCCATCCATTCACTCCTACTCTGCTCCTTAGCTATAATTCCCACTTTTCCTTGTTATATTTGGAGTTGAGCCCAATTTCTCTCCCTCACTACAAGACAACACTGCAATTTTCCCTGTATCTATCACAAGAACCCCCTCCCCCTTGAATAAAGTGTTCCTTACCATCTTTAACAAGTGTCACTGAATAATTTTTCTTTAACAATACTTGCTCACAAATATCAATGCAAAAAATCCTGTAAAATATACTGACAAGCTGAATCTGGCAGCACATAATAGTACATTACAGCCAAGTGTAGTTTATTCCAGGAACGTAAAGAGAAAAGAAAGCACCGCTTTCCACAAGTGCTGAAAAGGCACTTGACAAAATTCAACATCAATCCTTAATTAATATGGATTTAATGGAATACTTCCTCAATATGATAAAACCTACTGTAAAATATCTGAACCACGTTTTTTAAACATGCAGGACCCTAAACATACATTTCTGTTGAGTAACTCCCTGGCTTTATCAGAATATTGAACCCTCATTATTCTGTCCCTTTTATTACTAAATATTTTTAAATGTTACACTAGGATTTTATTTTGTAACCTGCTTCAGCATTTTTATTGAGTGCCTGAGACATGGATTAGGAAAATAAACAAAGAATGATGTAACCAATTATATTACATATTCTTTTACTCCAATGATGTAGGAATATATAAACCGAGGCAGTGGATTGGAAGCATTACTGGAATATTTACACCTAAAGCCAAGCTTACCAGAATTGTGAGTTAGAACAAACTTGCTTATGAAGGCCCCAGATTTAAGCTTCCATGTCCATTTCCCTCTTTGACTATCTCTTTACCAGATGTGGTAATCCTCATCAATCTTATTTTCATTTGTTCTTAGAGAGGATCACAAAAGCAACTATTTACAACTTAGCATGAGTGAATTCATATTAATACACTACCCCTACTCATGATCTGTTCTATTTTAGTTACATAAAAGACAAGCATATGTCCTCTACTAAATATATACATGGCATCAAGTAACCAATGGGGAGAATCTTTTGGCCTAGCATCCTTCCTAATTCCTTTCTTCTGTCCCTGAAATCACAATATACAGACAGCCACCTTCTCCATAAGCTAAAGACAGCTGGCTTGCAAACATCCTGTCAGAGACCAGATCTGTGGAGGGTGTGCAGGCTTTACTCTAGCAGGAGAGGGCCAGGCACCACTCTGCTCTCACCGTTTTGCTTTAAAGATCTGGGACCCTCTGGACTCAATCAGGGAAGGTGGACATCATCCCAGACACTGTTCAAGGCCCAGAGAGAAGTTTCAAAATCAATTTCCAAGTAATTTTGAGCCTGTTAAAGACAGTCCATAAACACCTTTTGTCAGTAGTCAGATTTATTTTTGATTAAAAAAAAAGGAGGCCAGACTGTTTCTATCGTGATTTGGACGTTTAAAAACAACACTGAGGGGGCTTCCCTGGTGGCGCAGTGGTTGAGAGTCCGCCTGCCGATGCAGGGGACAGGGGTTCGTGCCCCAGTCCGGGAAGATCCCACATGCCACGGAGCGGCTGGGCCCGTGAGCCATGGGCGCTGAGCCTGCACGTCTGGAGCCTGTGCTCCGCAACGGGAGAGGCCACAACAGTGAGAGGCTCGTGTACCGCAAAACAACACCACCACCAACAACAACACTGAGGCTTAATCCTCGGTTCATCCCCAAACAGGAGGGAGACAACTCCCTCTGGGTCCCCAGTGGAGGCTGGAATCTCCTCCTGCTCTCCGGAGGTAGACGGAGTCTTAGGATGGGCTGGAGAGTAAGACCCTTGAGCTGCCGCCCTGGAAACCTGCCAAGGAGAACACTGGGCACTGAGCCAGAGGCTTGTTCACAGAACGGGTCTCCTCTGAGCAGCTGTGCCCGCCCATGCAGGGATTTTGGCCAGCAGGCACCTGATACGGTGGTGGAGGACCAGCCGACAACAGGGCTTAGTGCAGGCGAGGTGGTCTTGAATGCAATTAAGCCATACAGCATGCAGAAGTTGGATGGGCCTTCATCGGGACTGTACCAGCTCCTTGGGATTTTGAAAACCGTGGGGGCAGTGATAGAGTCTTAAGGAAAAGATATTCAACTTTTCATGAATCTAGCAGGTGGAAGTTGACTGGTTTTAATTTGATCTGGAGACATAACATCAACATATTTATGTCTGAACCCCAAATGGTAATTTGACAATATTCAATATAAAGCTGTTTTATAGGAAATGGCATATTAAAAGTTCAGAATACCATACTTCATTGGTTCTAAGACATACTTTTTCCCCAGCTTTTGAAATCTTTCAAATACATTTAACAGTCAGTGTCATGGTACATTGGCCAGGGGCAGTTTGGTCCTTGCTGCCACTGCCTGACACCTTCCAGTAAGGTCAAGAAAGGAAAAGCTTCAAAACTGGCTGAAGGGCTTCCCTGGTGGCGCAGTGGTTGAGAGTCCGCCTGCCAATGCAGGGGACACGGGTTCGTGCCCCGGTCCGGGAAGATCCCACATGCTGCAGAGTGGCTAGGCCCGTGAGCCATGGTCACTGAGCCTGCGCGTCTGGAGCCTGTGCTCCGCAACGGGAGAGGCCACAACAGTGAGAGGCCCGCGTACCGCAAAAAAAATAAATAAATAAAGTAACTGGCTGAAGAGGGTCAGTGATTTAGAAGGAAACCCAGGGGAGCAGTGTTTCTAAAACATGGCCTAACCACTGTTCATGCTGGCACAGAGTGATGTGGTAGAAAAACAAGGCTACTGATAGCTCTGAGTTGAAGGGTGAGGCATGAGAGTTGGATTCTCAAGGTGAAGAATATTTAGCAGTAATTTTTCTTTTGCTTACTTTCCTTTTAATATATTTTTTAAAGTAATACACCTCTTCCTCCCCAAAACCCCAGTCTAAACATGAGAAGAAACATCAGACAAAACTAAACTGAAAGACATTCTACAAAATACCTAACCACGATTCCTCCAAACCATTAAGGTCATCAAAACCAAGGAAAGTCTGGGAGATTGAGTCTACAGGAGCCTAAGGGGACATGACTAGGTGTGATGTGGTGTCCTGCATGGGACTTTGGAATGGAACAAGATCTTAGGTTAAAATGGAGGAAATCAAATCAATTGTGGACTTTAGCTAATAATGTATCAATACTGGTTCCTTAGCTGTGACAAATGTACCATATTAACCTAAGATGTGAATAGGAGAAATTGAATGTCAAGTACACAGAAATTCTGTCTTATACTTGCAACTTTTCTTAAACATAAAGCTATTCTAACAAAGAATTTATTAAAAATAAAATCATCTGTTTTTACAAAAAATAGATAATATAAAATTTATGTATCGGGAGATGGCTTCAAGATGGCAGAGGAGTAAGACGTGGAGATCACCTTCCTCCCCACAGATACATCAGAAATACATCTACATGTGGAACAACTCCTACAGAACACATACTGAATGCTGGCAGAAGACCTCAGACATCCTGAAAATCATGTGGCTGACAGGGTTTTGGTGCTCCGGCCAGGTGTCAGGCCTGTGCCTCTGAGGTGGGAGAGTTGAGTTGAGGAAACTGGTCCACCAGAGACCTCCTGGCCCCATGTAATAGCAGTCGGTGAGAGCTCTCGCAGAGATCTCCATCTCAATGCTAAGACCCAGCTCCACTCAACAAATGGCAAGTGACAGGACTGGACATCCTATACCAAACAACTAGCAAGACAGGAACACAACCCCACCCATTAGCAGAGAGGCTGCCTAAAATCATAATAAGGTCACAGACACCCCAAAACACACCACCGGACATGGTCCTGCCCATCAGAAAGACAACATCCAGACTCATCCACCAGAACACAGGTACTAGTCCCCACCATCAGGAAGCCTACACAACCAACTGAACCAACCATACCCACTGGGGGCAGACACCAAAAACAATGGGAACTACAAACCTGCAGCCTGCGAAAAGGGGACCCCAAACACAGTAAGTTAAGCAAAATGAGAAGACAGAGAAACACACAGCAGATGAAGGAGCAAGGTAAAAACCCCTCAGACCAAATAAATGAAGAGGAAATAGGCAGTCTACCTGAAAAAAATTCAGAATAATGATAGTAAAGATGATCCAAAATCTTGGAAATAGAATAGACAAAATGCAAGAAACATTTAACAAGGACCAAGAACTAAAGAGCAAACAAACAATGATAAACAACACAATAAATTAAATTAAAAATTCTCTAGAAGGAATCAATAGCAGAATAACTGAGGCAGAAGAACGGATAAATGACCTGGAAGACAAAATAGTGGAAATAACTATCGCAGAGCAGAATAAAGAAAAACGAATGAAAAGAATTGAGGACAGTCTCAGAGACCTCTGGGACAACATTAAATGCATGAACATTCGAATTGTAGGGGTTCCAGAAGAAGAGGAGAAAAAGAAAGAGACTGAGAAAATATTTGAAGAGATGAGAATTAAAAACTTCCCAAATATGGGAAAGGAAATAGTCAATCAACTCCAGGAAGTGCAGACAGTCCCATAGAGGATAAATCCAAGGAGAAACATGTCAAGACACATATTAATCAAGCAGTCAAAAATTAAATACAAAGAAAAAATATTAAAAGCAGCAAGGGAAAAACAACAAATAACATACAACGGAATCCCGATAAGGTTAACAGCTGATCTTTCAGCAGAAACTCTGCAAGCCAGAAGGGAGTGGCAAGACATATTTAAAGTGATGAAAGAGAAAAACCTAAAATCAAGATGGCTCCACCCAGCAAGAATCTCCTTCAGATTCGACGGAGAAAGTAAAACTTTTATAGACAAGCAAAAGCTAAGAGAAATCAGCACCACAAAACCAGCTTTACAACAAATGCTAAAGGAACTTTTCTAGGCAGGGAACACAAGAGAAGGAAAAGATCTATAACAACAAACCCAAAACAATTAAGAAAATGGTAATAGGAACATACATATTGATAACTACCTTAAATGTAAGTGGATTAACTGCTCCAACCAAAAGACAGAGACTGGCTGAATGGATACAAAAACAAGACCTGTGTATGTGCTGTCTACAACAGACCCACTTCAGACCTAGCAACACATACAGACTGAAAGTGAGGGGATGGAAAAAGATATTTGATGCAAATGCAAATCAAAAGAAAGCTGAGTAGCAATTCTCAGGTCAGACAAAATAGACTTTAAAATAAAGACTACTACAAGAGACAAAGAAGGACACTACATAATGATCAAGGGATCGATCCAAGAAGAAGATATAACAATTGTAAATATTTATGCACCCAACATCGGAGCACCTCAATACATAAGGCTATTTCTAACAGCCATAAAAGGGGAAATCGACAGTAACAAAATAATAGTAGGGGACTTTAACACCCCACTTTCACCAATGGACAGATCATCCAAAATGAAAATAAATAAGAAAACACAAGCTTTAAATGATACATTAAACAAGATGGACTTAATTGATATTTACAGGACATTCCATCCAAAAACCACAGAATACACTTTCTTCTCAAGTGCTCATGGAATCTTCTCCAGGATAGATCATATCTTTGGTCACAAATCAAGCCTTGGTAAATTTAAGAAAGTTGAAATTGTATCAAGTATCTTTTCTGACCACAATGCTACGAGACTAGATATCAATTACAGGAAAAAATCAGTAAAAAAAAGTACAAACACATGGAGGCTAAACAATACACTATTAAATAACCAAGAGATCACTGAAGAAATCCAAGAGAAAAGCAAAAAATACCTAGAAACAAATGACAATGAAAACACGATGACCCAAAACATATGGGATGCAGCAAAGGCAGTTCTAAGAGGGAAGTTTATAGCAATACAATCCTACCTCAAGAAACATCTCAAATAAACAACCTAACCTTGCACCTAAAGCAATTAGAGAAAGAAGAACAAAATAGCCCCAAAGTTAGCAAAGGAAAGAAATCATAAAGATCAGATCAGAAATAAATGAAAAAGAAATGGAGGAAACGATAGCAAAGATCAATAAAACTAAAAGCTGGTTCTTCGAGAAGATAAACAAAATTGATGAATCATGAGCCAGACTCATCAAGAGAAAAAAGAAGACTCATATCAACAGAATTAGAAATGAAAAAGGAGAAGTAACAACTGACACTGCAGAAATACAAAGGATCATGAGAGATTACTACAAGCAACTATAGGCCAATAAAATGGACAACCTGGAAGAAATGGACAAATTCTTAGAAAAGCACAACCTTCCAAGACTGAACCAGGAAGAAATAGAAAATATAAACGGACCAATCACAAGCACTGAAATTGAAACTGTGATTAAAAATCTTCCAACAAACAAAAGCCCAGGACCACATGGCTTCACAGGTGAATTCTATCAAACATTTACAGAAGAGCTAGAAACACTTATCCTTCTCAAACTCTTCCAAAATATAGTAGAAGGAGGAACACTTCCAAACTCATTCTACGAGGTTACCATCACCCTAATACCAAAACCAGACAATGATGTCAGAAAGAAAGAAAACTACAGGCCAATATCACTGATGAACATAGATGCAAAAATCCTCAACAAAATACTAGCAAACAGAATCCAACAACACATTAAAAGGCTCATACACCATGATCAAGTGGGGTTTATCCCAGGAATGCAAGGATTCTTCAATATATGCAAATCAATCAATGTGATAAACCATATTAACAAATTGAAGGGTAAAAACCATATGATCATCTCAATAGATGAAGATAAAGCTTTCGACAAAATTCAACACCCATTTATGATAAAAACCCTGCAGAAAGTAGGCATAGAGGGAACTTACCTCAACATAATAAAGGTCATATATGACAAACCCACAGCAAACATCATTCTCAATGGTGAAAAATTGAAACCATTTCCTCTAAGATCAGGAACAAGACAAGGTTGTCCACTCTCACCACTATTATTCAATATAGTTTTGGAAGTTTTAGCCATAGCAAAAAGAAATAAATAGGAATCCAAATAGAAAACGAAGAAGTAAAGCTGTCACTGTTTGCAGATGACATGATACTAAACATAGAGAATCCTAAAGATGTTACCAGAAAATTACTAGAGCTGATCAATGAATTTGGTAAAGTAGCAGGATACAAAATTAATGCACATTAATACCTTGCATTCCTATATAGTAATGATGAAAAATCTGAAAGAGGTATTAAGGAAACACTCCCATTTACCATTGCAGCAAAAATAAAATACCTAGGAATAAACCTACCTAAGGAGACAAAAGACCTGTATGCAGAAAACTATAAGACACTGATGAAAGAAATTAAAGATGATACAAACAGATGGAGAGATATACTATGTTCTTGAATTGGAAGCATCAACATTGTGAAAACGACTATACTACCCAAAGCAGTCTACAGATTCAATGCAATCCCTATCAAACTACCACGGGCATTTTTCACAGAACTAGAACAAACAATTTCACAAGTTTTATGGAAACACAAAAGACTCGAAATAGCCAAAGCAACCTTGAGAAAGAAAAATAGAGCTGGAGGAATCAGGCTCCCGGACTTCAGACTATACTGCAAAGCTAAAATAATCAAGACAGTATGGTACTGGCACAAAAACAGAAATATAGATCAATGGAACAGGATAGAAAGCCCAGTGATAAACCCACACACATATGGTCACCTTATTTTTGATAGAGGAGGCAAGAATATACAATGGAGAAAAGACTCTTCAATAAGTGGTGCTGGGAAAACTGGACAGGTACATGTAAAAGAATGAAATTAGAACACTCCCTAACACCATACACAAAAGTAAACTCAAAATGGATTAAAGACCTAAATGGAAGGCCAGACACTATAAAACTCTTAGAGGAAAACGTAGGCAGAACACTCTATGACATAAATCACAGTAAGATCCTTTTTGACCTACCTCCTTGAGAAATGGAAATAAAAACAAAAATAAATGGGACCTAATGAAACTTAAAAGCTTTTGAACAGCAAAGGAAACCATAAACGAGACAAAAAGACAACCCTCAGAATAAGAGAAAATATTTGCAAATGAAGCAGCTGACAAAGGATTAATCTCCAAAGTTCACAAGCAGCTCACGTAGCTCAATATCAAAAAAAACAAACAACCCAACCCAACCCTTGGACAGAAGACCTAAATAGACATTTCTCCAAAGAAGATATACAGATTGCCAACAAACACATGAAAGGATGCTCAATATCATTAATCATTAGAGAAATGTAAATCATAACCACTGTGAGGTATCAGCTCACACCAGTCAGAATGGTCATCATCGAAAAATCTACAAACAGGGCTTCCCTGGTGGTGCAGTGGTTGAGAGTCCGCCTGCCGATGCAGGGGACACAGGTTTGTGCTCCGGTCCAGGAAGATCCCACATGCCACGGAGCAGCTAGGCCCGTGAGCCATGGCCGCTGAGCCTGCGCGTCCAGAGCCTGTGCTCCGCAACGGGAGAGGCCACAACAGTGAGAGGCCCACATACCACAAAAAAAAAAAAAGTACAAACAATAAATGCTGAGAGGGTATGGAGAAAAAAGAACCCTCTTGCACTGTTGGTGGGAATGTAAATTAATACAGCCACTATGGAGAACAGTATGGATGTTCCTTAAAAAACTAAAAATAGAACTACCATATGGCCCAGCAATCCCACTACTGGGCATATACCCTGAGAAAACCATAATTCAAAAAGAATCATGTACCACAATGTTCACTGCAGCTCTATTTACAATAGCCAGGACATGGAAGCAACCTAAGCGTCCATCGACAGATGAATGGATAAAGAAGATGTGGCACATATATACAATGGAATATTAGCCATAAAAAGAAACGAAATTGAGTTATTTGTAGTGAGGTGGATGGACCTAGAGACTGTCATACAGAGTGAAGTAAGTCAGAAAGAAAAATAAATACCATATGCTAACACATATATATGGAATCTAAAAAAAAAAAAAGGTTCTGAAGAGCTTAGGGGCAGGACAGGAATAAAGAGGCAGATGTATAGAATGGACTTGAGGACATGGGGAGGGGGAAGGGTAAGCTGGGATGAAGTAAAAGAGTGGCATGGACTTATGTACACTACCAAATGTAAAATAGATAGCTAGTGGGAAGAAGCCGCATAGCACAGGGAGATCAGCTGGGTGCTTTGTGACCACCTAGAGGGGTGGGATAGGGAGGGTGGGAGGGAGGCGCAAGAGGGAGGAGATATGGGGATATATGTATGTGTATAGCTGATTCACTTTGTTATAAAGCAGAAACTAACACACCATTGTAAAGCAATTATACTCCAATAAAGATGTTAAAAAAAAATTTATGTATCAATGAGTCAAAGGAAGCTCCCTCACAAGCCCCAGGGATGCAAAAGCAGTGTCATTAATCAGCAGCTTTATTCTTTCTTAGATTTATATAAAATAGTGGTACGATTTATATAAAATAGTGGTACGATTTATATAAAATAGTGGTACGATTTATATAAAATAGTGGTATGATTTATATAAAATAGTGGTACGATTTATAGTTAAAGGTACTTTAGGATTTGATAAGCTCAGGTAACTATTTTATTGGCAATCAATGTGGCATATCATAAGACTCCTATTAAGTACAACATCATCCACAAATCTGAAAAAAAAATCTATGGTCATGGAAATCTCCATATAGAAAACCATTAGTTTTTCTCTGCATCTGCAAGCATCCACATGCCACACTTAGCTGTAATCTGACCTGAGGGGTACAATCCAGATTTAAGTATTCCCTTTATCTTCTAACATTTGGCAGACAGCTCCTGTGCCTTATTTCATCAACACTGAGTAATGTCTGTTTGAAAATTACCCTTGAAAAGCCTCCTTCTGTTTTAAGCCCAGGCAGAGAGTCCCACTCGCGGACTATTCAGTTCTTAAAAAGCACAATCTTAAGTGCGGCCACTTTGCGGGTAAGCAAACAGAGCTTCAGGGGGGCCCTTGGTGCTGCAGTTCTGTCTCAGCTGCCTTGCCCTTGCTGCAGACACTGTTCCCTCACCTGCTGGTCCATGAAGGAGGGCTGGAAGAGAGCAGTCTCGCTGAGAGAGGGGTGCAGTCTGGTGAGGGGGTTGGAGGATAAAAAGACCATAAAATGCTACTTGTCTACTCATGGCTTGAAAGGCTACTCTAAGCAGTTGTAAATTTCAGTCCTGTAACCAACCTTGCTCCCTGTGCCCACCCCCATTCTCACATTCCGGTGACAAGTAAGGATAACAAATTGACACCACAGCAGCAAACTGCTTTCAGCAATGGGGTACAAATGATTTGTATTTGCGGTACACGGGCCTCCCACTGCCGTGGCCTCTCCTGTTGCGGAGCACAAGCTCCAGACGCGCAGGCTCAGCGGCCATGGCTCACGGGCCCAGCCGCTCCGCGGCATGTGGGATCTTCCCGGACCGGGGCACGAACCCGCGTCCCCTACATCGGCAGGCGGACTCTCAACCACTGCGCCACCAGGGAAGCCCAAATGATTTGTATTTGAACCGAAGTCCACATCCATTCTGAAGCCTGGTTACTAGAAAAAGAGAAGCTCAAATATCACTGAGGCAACAGATGTATCCTGTCAAAAGGTAGTGTTAACAACGCTCACCACAAAACACATCTGTAATAATTAAGTAACCCTAAAGTAATTACATATTAACAAGCTCTAACAGTGGCCCTTGATAGTCTTGACCAACTCAGGAATATCACTGACATCCTTTCAGGACATTCAGTGTCCCTTTTGGAAAAACACTAATGGGGCATTTTTCTGGAAAACTGGGGAAATCCTGCTAAGTCATAGCTTTGCAAAGCCTCATGGAAGCCAGAAGTCCAAATAGAAGACAGTAGTTATAAGTAGTGCCAGTTCTGCTCTAAATTTACTATGCTTACTGAATTTATGACTACAGAAGTTTAGCAATTTTTAATAAATCACTAAGTAGATTACTAGTACCCTGCCCTTAGCCGTACATAAAAATGAACGTCTATAGCATCATAAATCATCACAGATAGAAGTCCTCCACCTTTTAGAGTATTTCTAAGCCTCTGCAGGAAGATGTGGGCTGAGGATCACGTGGGATCTGGCCCAGATTCAGTTCATATTTTGTTCATTTCTGTACCTTTAAACCTAGAAACACAGTAATTGCACAACATTTTCTGAAAGAATGAACGAATCTTTTTCTCTACCCTTTTATTGCCTGGGGCTGGAGTAAAGATGGAGGAAGTTTGATGCTTTGCAGAAAGAAAAGAAAAATAAGTATAGGTCTGGGAAATAGCTGTCAGCAACAGCAAATAATCTTTTGAAAAGCAGGTAAACTTCAACCACTGAATTCGTCTTTGAGGAGCCTATCCGTAGAACTGATATTTTTTTCCTTTGAAGTTCTTTCTTATAAATAGTATGTGGTTTTGTGTGTAAGGATAATCCTTACCTTTCACCTGAAAAGTAATTTAAGCCAAATTTTAAAGGAAATCCTACTAATCACTGTTCAGGCCTTATATCTGTTAAACATTACAAAATCACTTGGAAAATGAACAAATGCCCATTTTGACAAAGCATTCTGCTGTGCCCTGGGGCTCCAAGACAGTTCTGGTTTCTCTCAGCCCTTAAGAGGCAGCCTGAGGGCCCTGGCGCCCAAGCAGGGTGGGACAATGGTGAAGGTTAAACAATCCATAAAAGGCGCAGCCACCTTGGACCGCAGAGCAACTGCTAATGCAAAAATGACTAGGAGCATCTGCCATTGGTGGGATTCTAGAATGTTCAGTCATAGACCACAGAAGGGAGCTGACATGAAGCTCATGTTGGTATGTATGTTCAGAACAGATGGCAGCAGTGAGAAGCAGCCCCTCACCTCTGTGCTGCAGAGTGAAGCCTCTAAATAAGAGATGACAACCCAGCTTTGATGAGAAGAGAGGGCGTGGAAAAGGTGGAGGTGGAAGGAAGAGGTTCAAAGGGGCTTTTCCTAAACACTGTAAGGTGGACCCCCGAAAGCTCTGCCACACTCCTTCACTCTTCAGTTTGCTGTCTGGAAGGAAAGATGCACCCTTTTTCCAAACAGAGGAGCATTTCAACGACAGATTTCAATGTGGAAGACTGCTGAAAACTTTTCCTGAGAGTTTTCCTATAATTTCGGTGAGAGCTGGGGAGGCGAAGCTACTGAAAATACACACTTCGCCTGGTGCTTACTACATAAGTTTATGACCCCAATCAATGCAAAAATCAAACGATGGATCTGCTATTTTAAAAGTAACATTAAAGACACCAAAATATAAAACATTTTCTCTCTTTCATGGACTCTGTCTTGACCTGTCATGGTATTTACTGGCTATTTCATGTTGTGCCCTGCAGAGGCGTGCAAACCCTCACCTCCCCCCATCCCCTCTCTCCTGACTGTGTGGGACCCTTTCCCACCAGAGGCAGCCTCAGCATCAAAGCACCTTACCCCACACCTTAGCCCCCAGGGCAAAAAAAGCCAGTCTCCCTTTCCCAAAGGCCTGCCATCAGAACCCATAGACCCCAAGGGATTGTAACCTCAGTCCTGGGACAGAGCTACCTGAATGGGGGTGGGAAAGAAGCTAACGCACTGTGTCACTGCCAGCCAGTGCGGGGACTGCTGCCACCACATCCCGCCAGATGTCACCAAGGGGGGAGGTGCCCACCAGACCCTCCCTGCATCCACACCCAAGTCCCTGCGGAAGGTGGAGGGCAGTAGTAGTTGCTAAGTGGAGATGGGAAGAGGAAGGCCTACAGCAGCAGGTGGGGGACCAGGCAGTTGAGAAGCAAATTAAGGGAGGGAGTGGCAGACAAAGACAAGAGCCCAGGCGCCAAGCCCTCAGCGCACACACCAGTTGTCCCATCCCACCTCACTGATGAGATAAAACTGAAAAGTAAGCTTACTAAAATTTCCAAGACAGCAAAGCATTAAACTTCACTGCAGGGCTCCTCTGAGTGCACTGGTCACATGCCCAGGAAGCCACACTCGACCTGCCCCTCCATCCCCAATCCCTCCCCGCATCCAGACCACAACCCAGATGGACCAGGTAATTCCTCATTTCCTGTCATCCTGGCTTTCAGTCTGGAGCTTCTCACTCAGCCACTGTCCCAAGCTAACCCTGCCTCACTTGCAAGCGCTGACAAATTCTCTCCCTGACCCTGGCAACCAATACTTGAACTCTTTCTCCTACCACTTGCTGTCACAGCCAGTACCCATCCTTTCCTGGCTTAGAGACCTGTTAGACATTAAAACTGTTGACTTCATTGCTGGTAGTTTTTTCCTTGCCTGTGTTTTATATGTGCACCCCACAGAGAAATTTAATGTAGGGTGTTGTCTGTGAACTTGTTTAATGTTTGGCAAGGGCTCGCTCTTGATGGAGAGCCTGCACACACACACATTTTCCAGTGAATGCATCAGGTTTTTAATGTTATCTCTACAGGAAATATGACTGAAAAGTTGGGACTTTGGATATTTTCCTTTCAAATAATAAAGCTAGATCATGTTAACTATTAGGTGGTAAACCAGAGCCTTCAAATCGACAAGGTGTTTTCTTTCTTTTTAAATGCTCAGTCAGCGTTACCATGGGGGGTTGAGGGGTCAGGAATAATTCCCAGGAGACGAGTTTGTACGTAGGGTTCAAAGGTTACATAACACTTAAACGCCATGGGGAAAGCACTATGGCATGGTAGTCAAATGCACGGGCTTTAGAGCCAGGCTGCCACCTGCAGACTCCTTCACTTCTCAGGGATTTACTGTCTTCATTGGGAAGAAGAGGATGCTAATAGTAGCTGCATCAAGGGGTTGCTGTGAGGAATCAATGACCCATCTCTGTAAAGCCCTTGGCCCAGCATGTTGTAGGTGCCCAATGACATTAAAGCATCAGCTCGTGGGTTGGTGAAAACTTCCACTCCAGCATTTGGTGAGCAGCTACTATGCACTCAGCCTCGTTCATGAAATGCATCAGGCAAACCTGTGGCAAACCTCTTCTCCTTGAGCAGTACCCCCAGTGGCAGAGAAAAGGCTGAGCTATTAGCTTGGAATCAGGTGATGAAAGACTGGGGGACGATGCTAAGAATTCAAGGCTTTCTCCCATGTGTGTATTATGCACATAAGTTTTCAACTAAACTGGAACACTTTTGAGAGAAATGGGAGCACCATTAATAATTAAGCCAGAACAGCAGGTATAAACCATAACCAGGCCTGAGAAATAGGGTAGAGTCAACGCTGTAAGCCAGTTACATCATTTTTTTTCTCCTAGAGATTTCTACCCCAGGCAAAGAAGGACTTTATTGTGTTGACTGGGAGACCTGCCCAGCAAACTCCCAGCAAATTCTGGGGAGTCATTTCCTACACGCACAGATCTATTGACCCTGATCATGGAGTACACGAGGGATGGTGAGAGTCAGCTCTCACCCTGAGCAGCTGTTTGGTTGGTGAGACAAGACTAGTGAAAACAAAAACAAAATCATGAAAATGGAACAATCCAAACCAGAATGTGACTAAATGCTGGCGCTCGCAGCATAGCACTTCAGACGGGATCAGTATGTGACAGTGTTGTGTCCAGAGAAAGTAAAATGTTTAAGGAAATAATATATGGGTAGTTAGGAAACTAGGATTTGATTGTAGTCCTTGGTTTTGAGACGCATTCCTAAAAGTAAAGGAAATTATAAAGTCTAAGCATTATCTAGGATCTGTCCCAGATAACCCTCTAATTTATCCTCCTATTGGCAGCTATCTTTCTAAGACCACTTCTCATCAACAAGCCTCTTGCCATAAATCTGGGACAGGGTATACTTTTGACCCATGACAAAAGGGCCATATGCTATTTTGGGGAACCCTTCTAGAAATAATTAAGAATAAATTTTTTAAAGTTAGATTTTGGTCTCAGTGCACTGTGCAATACCTTTGAAAAAAATTGTTGTGCTTTATATAAGAATATTGAGTTTCTTTTATTGTATTTCCAAGAAATGATAAATTTGGAGACAGTTTATCTATTGTTTGGTGAGATCAGGAAGACCATGGAAACATTATAGTTGAATCCGATAGAAAAAATAGAACTTTGAAAAGATGTTATCTTTTTTTATAAAAAATAGAACTTTGAAAAGATGTTATCTTTATCTTAAAACAGGTGAAATAGGCATATGTTATCAAACAAGGCTTTTCTGGTATAAACTCATGGTGAATTGTTTCAGTGGTGGCATAACATTTATTAAGAAATTGGTACCCACTAGGCCAATTTCTTTAAAAATTCCCCTTTGAAGCTTACTCAAGTTCTGCTAAATTTTGCACCTTGGAGGAAAATAAAGTGATTCTGAGATTCCTATTATTTTAATGAAAAATCTGGATTAATCTTGACTATTTAAAGCCAAATACTTCCCAGTGATAAAACCATTTCCAGAGAAAGAACTAAGTAAGAAATAGTTTTAAACAGAAGAGAAAAAAGCATCTTAAATGTGACCCACAGCTGTTTCAGACTTCCTGGGTCTCTCCCTTGACTCTCACCCATTCATTCATTCATCATGCTTCTAAATTATGACAACATTGGACTTGAAAAAGAAATCTAAGGCTTCTAGGGTCCTTAGCTCCTGGGAGTTTTCTATTTGTATAGAGTCTGGGAACAGACTAGACACACCAAAATAAAAACAAATAGCAATTTATTAAGAATGATGGTCAAAGAAAATGCTTAGCCTCTAGGATATTCACGGAGAGAGACAAAAATGTTGCCTTCCTTGGCCAGATATGGCCTTAGGAAGAGTAGGGGCAGTAGGGCTTGACAGGGCAGCTTACAATAAGGAAAGATGATGTTGGTGGTATGGGTAGAAGAGACCAAGTTTTGGGGACATAGGAACTGCTTTACATATTTTAACTCATTTAAACCTTAATGAGTTAGGTAGCCAATGGCTCCTTCCATGATACATGGCCTTTCTTTTTGTCTGTTTACTACTTAAAGGACATTATAAAAAGAAAAAAATAAGTGAATAAAATAAAGGACATTATAGAAGCAACAAATCAGGGGCTTGTGTGTACTTTCCGCTGTAGAAGAACAGATAAAATTCCCTACGTTTTGAGAGGCGGTAGAGTGCAGTGTTTCAGAGCTCAGGTTCTTGAGCCAGACATCCTGGGTTCAAACCCTGGTGCTATTTACCATCTGAGGCACTTTGGGAAGTTTACTTAAAACTCTCAGAGGTTCAGTTTTCTTATGTGTAAAAGGGCACTAATACTACTACCTACCCCTGCATAACTATCATATCCTTCATCTGCATTTTGGGACTACCTTGTATTCACCGCAGGAGGCTATTTTGCTCTTTCGGCTCAGTCTCTTGCTAATTCTGCCAAAGATGAGGAGAACTGAGCTGGCTTCAACGGCTGACACTGTATCTTTTCTTCCTGTTAGTTTACCTTGCCCATTTTCACTAGTTATTTTTCAGCTTAATTAATTCCTTATATAGTTCCTTCAGTTATTTTCAACCTCCAATTTTTCTTCAGTGAATCCACCATCACCTTCCTTGTGGCACTTACAATAAATATTCACTCGTTTTTTGTCATTAGGTAATATTTATCCTTCCCTGTAATAAATAGTAGAATATCTATTATTTTGTATTTCATCCCACTTCCATAAAAATGAATAGAGCATGCTTAAATATTTTTATGATGAAGAGAAAAGGACAGCTGAAGTTCTAAGGGCTGCAAGGATGAGAGAAAATTGTGCATTTGCTCTTGCTTTCTATTCAAATGTAAAAATTAAGGGTAAAACTTGTAAGGGGTGTTAATATAGAGGAATATAAATTGCACTTATAAGCATATAATTTTCATATCTGAATCATTGTAAATAAATTTTATCCAAACATTTTTTTAATTAATCTTCCCCAGTGAAATAAAAGCAAGCAAGAAATGTCAGAGTAAGAAACTGATGATTACAAGAACTTGTTAAGATAAAACTACCATCCGTTAAAATAAATGAAACAGTGGCAAGGTCTTATTTTGATCTATATTTAGTAGGACAGGTCAAAATTCTTGCCATGTTCTTGCTAAAAATTGCTTTGTAAGACAGAGACAAGAAAAGTGAAATCTAGGGATGCCAAACCCTTTCAGCTGTTTCTTGCGAAGATTCACCTTCTCCTTTGGAGGCCACGGCTGTGAAACTCTAATAAGAGTCACCTGACAACACTATTCAGCCAATTGCACTGAAAGGGAATCCCCCCTTTAGGACTAAAAGATGGTGACTATGGAAGACACTTGTGTGTGCGCCAAGAGTGCTGTGTCACTGTTTTAGCTTTTGCTTCTTTGGTTTCTTAATCAGTTTGGGGAGTTATCCTTTCCAAGAAAACACTTCTTAGTTGCGATAGACAGTAGTATGGTTACTTCTTTTCAGTTACTGACAGCTCTGCTAAAACAATCTACCTCTGCAATTTTACTGACACTGCATCCTCCAATAAACAAACAAAACAGAAAACGAAAGCACAGGACTATTACTTAGACTAAGGTTTTTTAATCTGAGCGCTAAAATCTTAGAGCTGACCAAAACTTTACCAGTGATTTAGTCCATTCATTATTAGCAACTGAAACAAAGCTCAGAAAGTTAGGTATATTATCTAAAACCACTCAGTTTGTTATAATAGCAACTAACAAAAATTATAAAACATACCTACTCTGTGCTAGGGTTTATGTTAGTCTTATCATAATAATTTATAGTCTTCACAAATAACTTATAGTCTTCACAACACTCCTGAATGATTATTTTTCTATTTTATAGATGAAAAAAATGAAACTGAGAGAAGTTCAATGACTTACTCAGAACTACTCCGTAGTAAGTAGTTGTGTTGAGTTTGAACCCAGGTCCGTCTCCCTGAAAACATACATATTCTTTCCCCACATGGTGCTGCCTCTCCAGGCAGAGAAGGATCTTTCCTAGAATGTAGATATTAGCATTCTGGTCCAGGATCTCTCCAGGGCAGAGCGCCTCAGGGCTATCGGTATCGCGTCCGCCTCCTCCCTAGCAGGAATCACTCTGAGGGGTTACCGGCAAGATGGCAACCAGGGCGAGTAACTGAGAGGCTCAGTGTGAGAAACTTGCTCTCTTAGGGCGGTGGATGTAAAGGTTAGCAGCTGTGAGAACATGAGGATTAAGCAATTTGCCCTCTTATATCCCTTTGAAGTCCTAACACCTGGTTGGAAGACAAATCCTTAAGTCAGAATTCCTGGTAGTGATAAATATATATGACTTTTTTCCAATTTAAGCTTTTCTTGCAGTAAGGATACTAAAATAACTCCTTAACTTGCTCTACAAAACAGATGGAATGTAACTTTTTCCTTCCCAGGTGATGTCGATTAAAGTATTTTCAGAGGTCAAGAGAACATCATGAAGTATGAGTCTATAAAGATTCAATGTCAAAAAATTCTCATTTTTTTCCTTTTTTGGATGTTTGCAAAATTACCAACAGCTGAACATAAAAGTAACAAAGCAAAAATTGAATGTGTAAGCCAGAAATGAGAACATTCATGATGTGGGAAAAAAGGTTATGGGAAACTAGCAGATCTATTATATAAGAATCATATTTTAGCACATCATTGCAGGACTCAAGGCCATTAATGGTTATTAATAGTCACCTGGGAAAATACTACTTTTTCTACTGCTCCAATTAATCTACAAAAACCTTAGAAGATTCTACAGAAGTAAAAGTTTTACAGACGTTTCATATGAATTTTAATTTCCAAAATAGCAAAAGGGAATATTTTATGGTTTTTATTTTTACATGTAAGACCAGCAAGTGACTTTTGAAAATACCTCTGTCAATACTAGATAGATAGATATTAAAATAAATGTAGAAATGCTTATAAATGATTATTTAGTAGGAGTCTTAGTCCACATATCACTAAACGTTAACTTCAATATTTCTGAATGATCAACAGCTTCTCACTTCAGTGGTGGGATCTTTTAAACACATCAAGAAGTGGAATGAGTCAAACAAAGTGACACTTAATATTTGTTTCGAAAACGAAAGTAAGTTACAATATTTGGGTATAGTTTGGTGCAACTGAAGAAATACTACTATCCTCTTACAGAATAAAGTAAGAAGAGGGGTTATAAGTGACACTTTTTTTCCATAAAGAAATAAAAATTCTTTGCTCTTGCAACTTGGACCCAAGGGATTTCAACTCATCACTTTATGATCATGAATTCACTAACATGCCCACAGCACATCTGTGAAAAATAGACTTTATTACTGTTTTACAGATGAACAGAATTGAGAATGACCATACTGTAAATTGGTAGCAGAAAGGGAATAGAATAGAGACACAAATTTCAAACATACAGTCTGTGCCAGGCAGAATAATAGCCCTCAAAGACTGCCCGCATCCTCATCTTCAGGACCTGTGAATATCTTAGGTTACATGACACAGGAGAATTAAGGTTTTGCAGATACAATTAAGATTGTTGATCCACTGACCTTAAAATGTGGAGAGTAGCCTGGATTATCCAGGTGGGCTCAATATAATCATGAGGCTCCTTAAAAGTGGAAGAGGGAAGGCAGAGGAGATCAGAGTGATGTGGTGTGAGCAATGTTTGACCCAATGTTGTTGGATTTTTTTTATTGAAGTATAGTTGATTTACAATATTATATTACTTTCAAGTGTACAGCATAGTGATTCAGTATTCTTACAGATTATACTCCATCAAAAGTTATAAAATAATGGCTATAATTTCCTCTGCTGTATGATATATCTTTGTTGCTTTTCTATTTTATACATAGTAGTTCATATCTCTTAATCCCTTGCCCCTGCCCCCTTCCCTTTCCCCTTTGGTAACCACTAGTTTGTTTTCTATATCTGTGAGTCTTTTTCTGTTTTGTGTGTACATATATATACATATATATATATATATATATATATATATTCATTTGTATTGTTTTTTAGATTTGAAAGTAGAAGAGGAATGTGGGCCCCTCTAGAAGCTGCAAAAAAGCAGGGAAACAGGTTCTCCCCTCAGAGCCTCCAGAAAGGAATGCAGCCCTGCCTACAACCTTGACTTTAGCCTAGAGAGACCCACATTGGGCTTCTGACATACAGAACTATAAGATAATAAATTTGTGATGTTTTAAGCCGCCAAGTTCGTGGTAATTTGTTATAGTGGCAATTGAAAACTAATACACAGCTGTTTAATCATTTAAGAGCCATTACTACAATCATAATCATTAAAAAAGACTGTAAATAATCAATTTAAGCAACCAGAGGATAACATTTAATTTGGAAATGCAAGTCCATTTTGAAGTAATAAAAGTAGAAGCACACAGATTCCTTGGCATAAAGAAAGATGGAAAAGGAAATATCTAAGAGGAATGTTTTTTTCCTTTTCCACCAGAATACTAGAAGAGAAAGGAGATAAATAAAAAGAGCACATTGATCTAAAGGATAAGGTAAGAGTTTTAAAAATGCTGCTTGCAATAGCCTTCCAGGAGAAGTTTGGGAAGCTTTGTGCTTAGAGATCTTTAAGGTACACAGTGATCTGTTCTAGGATGGTTTAGATATATATTAGCCTGATGACAAGGGCCTAGACTAGACAATCTCTCATGGCCTCCTCCAGCCTAAATATTCTACAGAGACTTGACTCTGTTCCATTCAGTGCCACAATATTTATTACCTATCTACACAATGTAGGTCATCCTGCTATGAATAACCAAATAAGGCATAAACTTTGACTTTAAAAAGTTCACAGTTTAATAGTGAACCAGAGTTAAACAACCAACCATATTTAAGCTAGACAATGAAAAGAATCATAAGGGGTGGATAAGTGATATATTGATTAAAAATCATTAAATATCTAAAAATCAATGCAGAATAACCAATGCATTCTTACTGATTATCAAACAAGCAACATCATTGGTCACCACTGTAGATTTCCAGGCATCAACTTATTACAATGAGAATTTATCCTGTCTTTCCTAAAACCCTAGATAAGAAACGTGAAAAAGTAAATAAAATTCTTTAATGTAGAATTTCATCTAAAAAATACAGAAGGAATGATAGAATTAGATTCTATCTAGAATGTAAAACTACCAAACTACCATTTTACAACCTCTGTATAAAATAATGCATCTGGGCAATGAGCATTGATAGATGCTAAAACCATTAAGTGAAAATTTGATGATGAATTTTATAATGGAGGGATCAGGCTGAGGCCACCTAAACACACCAAACTGCTTTAACATCACTAAGTATGACACCAGCCATTATGTACCTCTTTGGGAGTTGTTAGGAAATAAACCATACCATCTATAAAGTATTCTTTCCTCCCAAATACTTAACCCAAATCTAAATATCTTTCACAGGAAAGTCAGGGATAGAGGAGCCAGTTCAAAGAGACATGGAAGCAGTCAGTTAAATACAGAATGTGAACCAGGATGCATAATCCAATTTCTCCAGCAAATCAATGACGTTTAAAAAGGGAAGGGAGAGAGGACTGTTATGGAATAAAAGAGACTATTTGAAGGGTTACAAACTGTAATTTGTCTGCTTTAAAGTGCTTATCTTATGTAAAATTCAGTCCAGACATTTATAATTAATAATGTTACTCTCTTGCCTAATTTTATTTATTTATTTATTTATTTATTTATGTTTTGCGGTACGTGGGCCTCTCACTGTTGTGGCCTCTCCCGTTGCGGAGCACAGGCTCCGGACGCGCAGGCTCAGCGGCCATGGCTCACGGGCCTAGCCGCTCCGCAGCATGTGGGATCTTCCCGGACCAGGGCACGAACCCGTGTCCCCTGCATCAGCAGGCGGACTCTCAACCACTGTGCCACCAGGGAAGCCCGCTTGCCTAATTTTAAAGTACAACAGAGACTTCTCAATGAGAACAAAGGGCTGCAGGACAAAATAGATTCATCTTCAACATTGCTACATATATGCATGAATGTCAGATCTGGTCTACAGTAGTTCAAGTTATAGTATTAAACTTTGGAAGTTCATGAAAAGACTGTTTAGCAATAATCCTAGCAGTGGATCAAAATATAAATCTCATCTTAGGCTATTCAGGAAGCCTTTGACAGCATTTTAAATAGATGATCCCTTTTTAAAAAAATGTTATCCTTTAAAAACCTTCTATTTGCAAATAATTTTTCTGGAGAAGGCTTGAAGGTACCTACATCCTCAAATTACATTTTAATGTGATTAAAAATATTTTCAAAGAAATGTAAAATTTCATAACACAAATACAAACTTTAATCTTTTTGTCTGAAATACCCTAAAAATTTTTAAATGTAACACACTGTCTTTTCTTTTTAAAGGTAGCTTGGCATGAATAGACACCCAGAAAGCGGTAGATGGTATTTTCCACCAGAAGAAAGTAAAGACATAGCAGGGAGGAAAATTAATCCACATAAACAAGCTATGTTACAGAGATTTAAGGTATTTTAGCTAGTTTTTTTCCCTGTGAAAATTTAGTTATGTGGTCAGGGACTGTAGGTATAATGGCAATGAAGTTGATTATTTCTGCAGTATAAGCAGGGTATGCATTACATATTTGTTAATGTAAAAAATTGTGCTATGGGTTACAACAATTATGAAGATGTTTTGTAATTATGGCATTTCGTTCGGCAGAGGGTATAGAAAGAATGATGCTTCGAGATTTATGTATCATATAACACCCATTACCTTTTACCTCTTCTTCCTACGCCTGAAACCCAAAGATCTTACCAACCACGGCCTCAGTGTATTTCCCTTCCCCAGGAAGAGGGAAGTACTGGTTTGGTGATAAGTTGCTTCCATATCCCAGGAGAAAACCTTCCAGTTTTACATTAGGATTTGGACGCAGGAACTTCAAGAGGATGGAGTCACTTGTAGTATTGATGTGGACCTTCAGGTTTGGCCTTTTACCTAAAGATGGAAACAAAAATATAGGTGGCGGTTACTTCACCTCTTTAGCATCCAAAGTTACTGGCTAGAGGCATTGTTACTGGCTGGAGGCATTGTTATTGGAAATCGTGATATCTAGCTACTCAAGATCACAGCACACCCACCAAACCAGCTAAAATACAGGTTATTTTGAGATCAAAGGAAACAGACTTAATAACATATAAAGCAAAAGCAGTCTAGAATACAAAGTAAAATCTTAGGGTTTAATATTTTGTAGTTTATTATTGAGCAGGTAAATGGGATTTAAGGCTACCTTGGCTATCCACAGTTGGTCAGAACCTTCATTTTATACATCCTATCTGGGAATGGTGAAAGGATCTGAAATTTCTTATCGGTAAATTGAATTACTGCACTTTAAAACCCCCAGCTTCCTCAGTGCTGGTCTCCAGCAGTATCCTCGCAGGACTTAGTGATTCACAGAGTTGGAAAGGGAGGGAAGTGGGTGGATTTTGGCTTAGGGGTAACTGAGATAGTAGAATAAGGGATTCTAAAAGGAGCAGGGCTGAGAAGAAAGATGATTAGTTCCATTTGGAGTTCGCTGGGTCAGTGAGACAACTGACTGTTGCCTCAGTGATTAGTCAACTTACTGTTGGAAATGTCCAACAGTAAGTTTACTATCTAAGTGTGATGCTCACAAATGGGGTCAAGATCCATCGGGGTGTCTTTAGTTTATAAATGATTATTGGGTGAACTTCCCCAGAGAGGCTGCAGAGTAAGCAGAGAAACTCTATATTTTCAAGGCATTATTATTATTATTTAATTATGAAGGCAACAGGGATGGACACTCACTCTAACCAAAGGTCTTGACCAAGCAATGAGGAAACAACACTGTCTTTTGTCTTTGGGGCCAGAAGGAGCTGGGTCCAAACTGCAGCTCTGCCATATACTTATAAGTGTGCCCTGGCTGCTCACTAACCTGTGCTTGAACCTTCTTTCTTGATTTGTAAATTATGGATAACGATGTCTACTTTGACAGGTTGTTTACAAAGGTTAGTGCAAATGGCAATATCTTAAAGCTGGTACACAGTAATTGCTCAATAATTGGTTACTTAATCAGGTCCATCCAAAGCCCGTTAGTCACAGTTTAGAAATCCAAAAAAGCTTTGTTAGGTTTTCGTAAGTTCATGTCAAACTAATTTGGCAACAAAACTCAATCTGAACTGTTATGAGGCCACTTAATCTTTCTTTAATCTCACTGAATAGTCAGTGTGACTTATTCACATGTTTAATTATAGGAATCTTTTTTTAAATTCATTTTTATTGGAGTATAGTTGCTTTACAATGTTGTGTTAGTTTCTGCTGTACAACAAAGTGAATGAGTTATCTATCTATCTATCTATCTCCACTCTTTTTAGATTCCCTTCCCATTTAGCTCACCACAGAGCATTGAGTAGAGTTCCCAGTGCTATACAGTAGGTTCTCATTAGTTATCTATTTTATACATAGTAGTGTACATATGTCAGTCCCAATCTCCCAATTCATCCCACCCCCGCTTCCCCCCTTGGTAGCCATAAGTTTGTTTTCTACATCTGTGACTCTATTTCTGCTTTGCAAATAAGTTCATCTGTACCATTTTCCTAGATTCTAATTATAGGAATCTTAATTCCTATACTTAAATGTGCTTAATTAAAGGGTGCTGATCAAGACCTCACTGAATAGGTTACTTAATACATGGTCTAGGCATCCTAGTACATTTCTAAAATCCAAAGATTTTCTGAATTCTAAAACAAGTCTGGCTCTGAGAGTTTTAGATAAGAGATTGTGGACTTCAATTATTTTCTTTCTTTCTTTCACTGGGAATTCATATTTTTAAAATATTTTACCTATTGGGAAGACTGTATTTACTAACTTAATAATTCAGTCTATTTCTCATTAATCAAAGACTTATATTGTATATATACCAGTCAGGACCTCTAAATAGCATGGGTTTCCCAAAGCTATCACTCTAAATTTATACTATTCCAGTCAAAAGTCATCCTGGGCGACCTCAATATAGCCACATAGAAGAATTCCATTAGGCCTTTGAAGCAATAAAAACAACACGTCTTGGAGACCAGGCTGTGGGAACCACTCTCTTACTTTAGCAGTCAGTACTATTTCCAGGTATGTGCATAGTACTTTGTACTTCCCAAGAATTTGATAAAATTTCTATAACTTCTTGGTTCTCTGACTGCTATTGCTACACTTGTGGCAAAAAACCCAGAGACACTGAGCAGCTTATCCAAAAGTCTGAGGGAGACTCATCCCCAGCTCACCTAGTCCAATTCTCTTATAGGACAAATGACTAAATTGAGGGCAGCCACACCTCTATCAGTCTGCAGGTTAAGTTCAGCGTCAAAACCGCATCTTAGGCTCTTGCTAGGCTGGACTTCCTGCTCTCATTTTTATTGAGAACTTTGTCATGACCCAAATGAGTAAGGAGTAGCTAACCCCCATACCGTAATGCTGAAATTGATGCTAACTGATAATGTTTTGTCCTAACTTTATAAGATTTTGATAAGGTGATATATATATATATATATATATATATATATATATATCACCTTATCAAAATCATAGATAGACAGATAATCTCACATATATAACACAGATTTTGGTCAAGCCAATTTTCCCCTTCTTAGTTATGTGCCTAGATTAACCCTACAGTTAATCTAGGGTTAATATTCTGCTACCTTATAAGGTTATCGGGTCTCACAATAAATCAAAAAACAGCTGGCCTGTTTCCAACACCTTGTTAGGAAGAAGAGATTAGGAATCTTCATGAACTTAGGTTGCACTCTTTTTGGGCTAAGAGTCAAGAGTCACAGCATCATCACATTAGACCTTTGCTCACAGACTGTGGCCTGATGTACCATGTTATTCCCCCCCTTGGAAAGTAGGAAGGATGGCTGTACCAACTGAGAAAAAGGAAGGTTGTAAACAGAACTACTGACTAACAAAAGTGGAAGTGTTCTTGCTTCCTCTGCCCAGAATTTTCATGACTCCAGTCTTTCTCCCTTTTGCTAATAATTTATGTCAATAAATACATCAACATCATGTAACTTTCTGAATAAATTAGCATTTATCTGACCTACTTTCTCCAAAATTCCAATTCATACTACTCTCTAGAGCTAAACTTTTAAAAGTCCTGAGAAAGAAAAAAGCACACAAACAAATCTTTTCTCAAAACAGCATCACAAATTTAATAGTATATTGAGACTCTCATCCCAGTTCCTTACTGGATCTAGGAACTCAAATCCCTTTATTATCTTGCTACACATGAATTCTGTCTTTTTTAAAAAAATTTTTATGGAGAATGGTTGATTTACAACATTGTGTTAGTATACCGGAAAGTGAATCAGCTATACATATACATATATCCACTCTTTTTTAGATTATTTTTCCCATGTAGGCCATTACAGAGTACTGAGTAGAGTTCCCTGTGCTATACAGTAAGTCCTTATTAGTTATCTATTTGTTACTTTTCAACATCGCTCATTTCTCTTTGGCCAGTATAAATCTTCTCACATTCTGCAATGCATACGAGGCCCTGGCCCTACACCTATGCTCACATTGTCACCCAGCATGGATTCCCTCAATACCCCTTTGCTCACTCAGTTATGACCCCACTGACACTTTCAGAGCTCAGCAAAATGGTTAAGTAATTTTTTTGTCCTTTTCATCTGAATAAGTTCCTCAAGTGTCCCTTCAAATGAATGTTTGGACTAGTATTCAATTTTACATTCTTAAACGATTTCCCCAATATTTTAAGGTATATCTCAGTGCATCCTATAATAATTTTTCATCTTTGATAAATTTATCTTCACTCCAAGTAATTCTGGCTTAAAGGCCTGGAACACTAGTCATGTAATAACAGTTATCTTTCAACAGTTAGTGCGAAGACCTCAGGTGAATGACTTAAGATAGAGATAATAAAAAAAAGTACAACATGATACAAGCTTAACTAGTAAAACATTGATAAGTAAAGTGGCATATATATCGCCCAGGAAAGCCCAGGAGTACAGAGAAATAAGATTACTGGAAGAATATTTTATTGCATCCTATACGAGAAACAAAGCCTATACTAATCAAGAGTGAGAGAAAATGAAGAATGTGAGCATTTCAGGAAAGCAATACTAGAACGGCTGAAAAAAAAAGATTGCATGTTGGCAAAGTAGAACTTTGGAACTATGACAGCTGTTTCTAATCCTCTGTTTGCAACACCCTAGGGTATCTCTAAATATTTCCAAGGGTGTTGTGAAATTTTATAAGAAAAAAAATCCCTTTCAAAACAAAATTAGAAATAATCCCCATTTAATTTTTAAAAGAAAATACATGCCCTGTGGCATTGAAAACAGTGAGGAAGGTAGTGAGATGAGAAAATCAGACAAAAGGTAGAGTGCTACAAGTTCATAGAACCCTCTAGATCAACCAGAGGAGTCAGGTTGCTATTGCTATTGCTATAGGCACAGGTGTTGAGCAGACATTTAATGTTGACCCCAGAATTCTGAGTGCCTGTGGTCAGTGTCAATAAAACTCTGTAAAGAAACATAGCCCAAACACAAGGCACTTAGTTAAGCCAGCTAAACTACCATGGACATCCAGTCACTGATCTGTGAGAAAGGAGTTACCATCACAACCCATTTAGTAGGAGAAATTCTTTCATGTCTAATTTCTCTTCAGGTTATCTTAACACTTTCCAAAATATTTCAGAATGTGGTCTAAATTGCTGATATGAAGTTGGTCACGTTGATAAAACCACTTCAATAGAAAAACTGCAAAACACGAAAGTTCTCTTCTAAAAGTAAAAAATATCTATTAGTGTAGTAGCAGTAAATGCCTTAGCCTCTAAGCTCTCAGTGTTGTAAAACAGTAAATAGCAAGTTTGAGAATAATCAGATTAGCAATTATTTCCATAAGATATTAAGTAAAAGAATAGCTATAATAGTGATGTCAATAAAATGACTCACTTGTTTCAGGATTAAAAGAATAAACCCAATTCTTTTCTATAAACCCATAGTATGTTCCTCTTTTTTTACACACATTCTATTTACATTGCCAACCTGTATACTTGTTCAGTCACTTATTTTGTTATACAAAATCAAATTTTCTCAGACATCAAAATAATTAAATCAGTTTCCATCAGTTCAGATATGATATGTGAAGCATAGGCATTAAAAAATGATAAATTGGACTTGATCGGATTTTAGTTTTGAACTTTAAAGGGACTAATAAGAAAAAGAAAAGGCTAACTGCAGATTGGCAGAAAACATTTGCAGTACATTTACCAATTAGAGGCTTGCATCCAGAATATTTAGAAGAATATTTTCTACTCAATCAGACAACAAAACATTTAAGAATAAAGGGCAAAAAGCTTGAATAGATCCTTCACTAAAGGAAATATATGATAACCAAGAAGCACATGAAAAGATGACATGAGGGTTGTCAGATGTTTTCAGTAAGGGGTCAAGTAGTAAATATTTTAGACTTTGCAGACCAGATGTTCTCTACTGCAACTACTAAACTCTGCCATTGTAGTACAAGAGCAGCTATAGACATTATGTAAATCAGTGGACATGTTTGTGTTCCAATTAAACTATATTTATAAAAATAGGCAGTTGGCTAGATTTGGCCACCCAGTCCTAGTTTACCAACTCCTGGTCAACATCCTTAGTCTTCAGGGAAATGCAAGTTAAAACCACAGTGAGGGATATCATACACATTAAGAATGGCAAAAAATGAAAAGACTGTCAATAACAAGTGTTATGCAGAATTTGGAGCTCTCATACATTTTGAGTATGAATGTTAAATGTTTCATGAAGTTTCACCACTGGTGAAAACCGTTGGTCAGTTACCAAATAACCCATCAATTTCATTCCTAGGTATTTACTCAGGAAAAATGAAAATATAAGTTTATGCAAAGACTTGTGTGCAGATATTCAAAGCAGCACCAAAATGGAAAGAACCTAAATGTCCATCACCAGTTGAATGGATAAAAAAATTATGGCTTATCCATACAATGGGATATGAGCCAGCAATAAAACAGAACAGCATTTCAATGTGGTTGAATCTCTCTGGTTTACCATAATGCCACTGTAGAATAAGCCAAATTTTCCTCACCTCTGTAATCACCTTATACAGACTCTCCTGACGGGAGCACATTCAGGCATCTTGCCATTACAGCACTGGTGAAAGTAGTTTTAATAGTGCCTAATATTATTATTCACCATTAAACAAATGGTACATATATAAAAGCAGCAAGTCCTTTTCAGGCATTACTATGCTCCAAGAACTGAACATTCTAAGTTTCAGATGTATTCTGTGTTCTTCTCAGACAGTTAGCTTGCAAGTGGAAACATTCCAATGCCTTCATGATCAGAGCAGCTAATTAAGGAACTATCAATATGTCACATCTCAAGTGTATGTATTAAACAGGGCAGTTACTGTCTGATAACACATTCAAAAGTTTCCCCCCAAAATCACAGCTGATGGCATAGATTGTGTTTAACTGAACTATACAAACCATAAGTTTAACATGGGACTTGGCAATAATTTAACATTTGTTTTAATTCTTAGGGAGTGAAAAAGGTATCATATAACAGTGGTGCTCACATGACTCTACCTGTTCTGGTACCATGATCCAAGGAAAGATGTTAGAAGGGGAAAGAAAACCATATGGAATTACATTAATTTTTCTGTGACAGCCATAAGGTAAAAGGAGTGGCCAAGGCAATTAGACAAGTGTCTTCAGTTGTTCCTGATCATTCAGTAGAAATGTGTAATCTGTAGTTTATAACATGGCTTTTCTTACCAATAACAACCACCTGAAAGCCAGTGACATGACTAGAAATTTTCCATAGCAAGAAAAGCACGGCACCTTCAGTTAAATATTTTAAGGAGAATGAAGATTAAATATCGCTATTAATCAAATAATATTAGGTATTATAAAAACTACTTCTACAAGTGCTGTAATAGCAAGATACTTGAATAACCTTCCATCAGAAGGAAAGTCTGTGCAAGATGGTTTCGAAGAAAAGGGAAGTCCGGGCCCATTCTGCAGTGCATGATGGCATGCCAGACAAGATAGGTGGAAGGAATTAAATTGCTTTGGTGATGATGGTGGTGGTGGGGGTGTGTGTATTCAGAATTACAATTAAAAGCACTCACAGAATAATACGAGACAAATCCTTTTAAATTTTCAAGTTGTTATATTCTTTTTTTGTGTGTGTGTGGTACGTGGGCCTCTCACTGTTGTGGCTTCTCCTGTTGTGGAGCACAGGCTCCGGACGCGCAGGCTCAGCAGCCATGGCTCATGGGCCCAGCCGCTCCACGGCATGTGGGATCTTCCCAGACCGGGGCACGAACCTGTGTCCCCTGCATCGGCAGGCGGACTCTCAACCACTGCACCACCAGGGAAGCCGCTGTTATATTCTTACTATTAACCCCATATATCTCATGGTATCCTGGCTCTCTGGGTCTCCAGATTGGAATTCTTCCTCAAAACCCCATAGATTCTCTATCACTCTCTTCCCAACTCTTTACCAAGGCCCAGTAAAGAATTTTTGAGAACTTGCAAAGAGCTAGTGTGCAGTAAACACGGAGCAGCTCTACAACATGTCTTCCAGAAACAGGGATGTCAATGACAGTTGTTTAAGTTGCGCATTGCAAAAGTCTAAATGGCACCATTCAAACCATCTTTTATTTACGGCCCTATATAGCAGCCACATTCACAAAGATGATGCAAAAATAATTGCTATTTACAAAAATGGGCAATTTGGTAAAGGTAGCCATCTTGAAATTCTCTAATCTCTTCCCATAGGTCTCAAACTGCTCCCACCCTCCCACCCCCGCCTTCTTACTTCATGCCTTTGATTTCTATCTTCCCTACCTTCTGATTCTGCTGTCACTGGTAATGAGGGGCTTTGGGTGGCGGGTTGCCTGGCATAAGGAAGATAGGGACCCAGCTACGAACACTTTCGATATTGTGCTCCCTAACTTACAAATGAAATTACTTCACCAAATATATACAACTCAGATGACGAATCAGGGATCTAAATAAGAACAATTGAGGAAAAGGGATTCTGGGCATTCAGGAAACGATGAATTAATACCACACAGTTTTAGAGGTGAACAGAAGGCATCCCTTCTTGTGTTTTTTACAATATAAGAATATATGTATGGAAGCAATCTAAGTGTCCAGCAACAGGTGAATGGATAAAGATGTGGTATATACATGCAATGGAATATTACTCAGCCATAATAAAAGAATTAAATTTTGCCATTTGCAGCAACATGGGTGGACTTGGAGGGCATTAGGCTAAGTGAAATAAGTCAGACGAAGACAAATACTGTAAGATATCACTTACACATGGAATCTAAAAAATACAACAAACTAGTGAATATGACAAAAAAAGAAGCAGACTCACAGATATAGAGAACAAATTAGTAGTTACCAGTGGGGAGAAGGAAGGGGGAAGGGGAAATATAGGGGCAGGGGATTGAGAGGTACAAAGTATTAGGTATAAAATAATATACAAGGATATATTTTACAACATGGGGAATACAGCAAATATTTTATAATAACTATAAATGGAGTATAACATTTAAAAATTGTGAATCACTATATTGTACACCTATAAGTTACATGTTATATATCAACTATACTTCAATAAAAAAGAAAGTATATAAGAAATACCTTTTAAGAATATGTAAGAAAATATCTGAAAGTATAAGAAAAAATCCTGATTAAAATAATTTAGATATATATAAAGCAAGATTTTTATAAATCTAAGGAAAGATGGCATTTTTTAAAAAGTATAGGAAAAAAGTTGTGGTTAAAGTCCCATAAGCCACATGGACAGCTGCCAAAGCCAGGGACTGGGGGGCTTTAAATAAACTCACAATTTGACTTTACACATACAGGTTCAACGTTAGCAAGAAGCTCACAGCAGAGCATCCTGTGATCTCTGCTCCAGCTCAAGCAGAGCAGGCTGCTCCCTCTCCCGTGCCCCGAGGTGAGACTGCCAGGGGGAGGACATGTGCCCACAGGCAACATGTGCTCTCAGAGTTAGGAAATAAAAAGTCCAGCTTACCTGGAGAGCTCCCCTCAGAAGCCACACCCGAACGATTCCCATAGAGCTAACACCCCCCAGGAGTCAACTAGTTAACTTTTATTAGGACATTATGGTCATCAGCTACACAGAGGATGTTTTGCTATTGAATTCAGAAAGAAATGCCATTTTGCCAAAAATCTGAGGGAGAAAATGTTTTCTTCCTAATGGGGCACTTTATATCTATTTGCCCAGATGTTTGTGTAAGTGAGTTCCATTTCAGCTAAAACAACCACGGTTTCAACCAGTTTCCACCTGGGTAAGAATTCCCAATGCCCTGATTCCTCAGGCCAATACTTTACTGTCTGGTGACTTTGGATGACTGAATTAGACTGAACCTGCCAATGTTGATATTTCAGCACCACTTGGCAGGGCTAACAGTTTTACCAAAGGAGCAAAAACTTCATTACCTACTTTATAACCCAACCAATAGCCCAGCAGGAAAATTACTTTTCGTAGACTACCTTCTAAATGAATGGCCTCTCATCCTTAAGGAGAAATCTTATCCTGAGACATATACAGTTGTCACTTGCACATACTTCCTTGATCTAATTCTCCCAAAATTAGTCTTTAAAGTCTGAAGCATGCTGGGGTTTTTTTTTGTTTGTTTTCTTTTCCCCAGGGGGTGGGTAGGAGGGGCAACTACATGCAATCAATGACCATATATTTGATATAAGGGAAAGGAGGCAGTAACGTGGTTCACTTCAAACAACTACAAAGTCTAAATAAAATCTATATTTGCTTTGGGGAATTTAGGGAATTAGTATTTTTACTCATCTGCTTTTCATTGTATCCATTCACTTACAACAAGGTACTAGGCATTAGTGATACCAATTCAAATATGACCTATCTGATCACAAAATTGTGCATCCTAGTAAATTAGGCACATAAATAAGTCAACTATTTCAGTGCAGCATGATTAGAACAATTTGTTCAATGCAGCTACAGTACAGGGGCTCTAGATCTGATGGAAGGGGTGGAACAAGAGGATATATAACAAATGTGTCCCTTTGGTTTTATTAAACTGGTCACCAAAATAGTTTTTATGCCATGAGGATATGCCAAATTCAGGTAGGAAAGTAGATAGCAAAATCTGTTTTGTAATACTTTTTCTGTACTGCTTTAGACAACTGGTAGATTCTTAGTAATTATTATTTTTTAA
This sequence comes from Delphinapterus leucas, assembly GCF_059928025.1. Lineage (NCBI taxonomy): Eukaryota > Metazoa > Chordata > Mammalia > Artiodactyla > Monodontidae > Delphinapterus > Delphinapterus leucas. The sequence continues at coordinate 48,556,100 of NC_143132.1, forward strand.
TACATGTAAAAGAAAGAGAAGAAAAGGCTAAGGGGCTTAACAAAACTCATTCCTTTCTTTTCGTTCTTTTTGTGCTTGATTTCACGAAAATCCTGGAGGTGATTTGCTTACATGTTCTTGCTATTTAAAGTAAGGCATGATAACAATAGGTCCTCCTGATGGAAAAAGGGATACGCTCCATGCCAGGGTTCTTAAAGAGGAGTCCCCCAATTAGAGCATCAGGATCACCTGGGAACTTGTTATAAGTACAAACTCTCAGACCCCACTCCAGACCTCTTGAATCAGAAACTTGTGGGTAGGGCAGTAACCTGTATCTCAACAAGCTGTTTGGGTAATTCAGATGCATACTCAAGTTTGGGAATCATTACTCTTTGCAAACTCAGTGCATTAAAATTAAAATTAGGGCTTCCCTGGTGGTGCAGTGGTTGAGAGTCCGCCTGCCGATGCAGGGGACACAGGTTCGTGCCCCGGTCTGGGAAGATCCCACATGCCGTGGAGCGGCTGGGCCCATGAGCCATGGCTGCTGAGCCTGCGCGTCCGGAGCCTGTGCTCCGCAACGGGAGAGACCACAACAGTGAGAGGCCCGCGTACCGAAAAAAAAAAAAAAAAAAAAAGTTAAAATTAATGGGCCCAATGTCTTTTGAAAGAGATTTACAGATATACAATACAGTATGGAGGAAAAAGGACCTCACCCACAATGTTAAATTTCCTGTCATGAGAATTTTATATATATTTTGGTCTTTGAAAAAACTCTGTGAATTACACTTTTCTGGGATTATAATTTCTGGAGATACAAAAGGTAAATCATTTTTAAATGTTAGGAACATTTCTCTGACTTCTAGCATCAATTACATGTCTTTAAATCTGACCAATATTTAGAGACTTAAAATGTTAACTCATCTTTGCTTCTATGATAAAAAATTTTAAACATAAGAAAAGTTGTAAGAATTGTGCAGTGCACATCCATAGAGCCACCACCAAGAGTCAATGATCACTATCATACTATATTTGTTTTACCACATATTTATCCATCTCTCCATCCTTTCATCCATCCATCCATCTAACTTTTCAATGAACTTCAAAGTAAATTGCACTTCACTATTCTTCCTCCTAAACACTTCAGTATGCATATCATTAACTAGAGTTCAATATTTATATTTTTCTTTGGAGATAAAATTTACATATAAATTAAATACATAAATCTTAACTATACATTGCTGATTCTTTCCAAATGCCATACGTATATGTAACCCAAACCTGTATCAGGATGTAGAATATTACCGTCAACCCAGAAGCTTTCCTCACATTCCTTGTCAGCCCATTCCCAGCCCATCTGCCTAGAAACAACTATTGTTCTATTTTACTGTCATAAATTCGTTCTACCTGTTCTAGACTTCAGTTAAATAGAATCATACAATATGTACTCTTTCATGTAAGGCTTCTTGCACTCAACATAATGTTTTGGAGATTTATCAGTTCTGTTTTGTGCACCAGTAGTTTTTGCTGTTGTTATTTTCACTGAATAGTATCCAGATAATTATTAAAACTAACATTTTTATGTCTTCCGATGACTTCACAAAGTATGAACCTCTCTTGATTTACTGATTTTTTAAAATATTGATTATACTGTAATACAATTTTCTCTGAGAACAAGTGAATTTATATATATACATATTTTTTCTTTCCAGGTATTTAACATTATGCTATTTACCAGGTAAACAAAACTATTTATAAACTCTCCTATTTACAATAGACACCTAGTCATAAGACTTAAATAAAGGTTTAATGGTAAAAGTCAGACAAAACTATATAATGATTTCATTTCCACTGGAAGGCTAAGCACCGGTCACTGATACTCAAGTTCTCTGATATCTTTCCCTGTCACTCCCAGCTAACGGAACACCAGGCCAAGTGAGCCACTTTTGAAAATATTGACTTTCTTACGTCTAAGAGTGATTTTCACTAAGAAGAAACTAGATAAATTTAAACATGTGTCATAAAGAAAAACGAATTGCTTGTCCTGACAATCTCAAAATGATTATGTATCAAAAAACAGAAAAGCTGTCATTCTGATTAATATCAGTATCTTTGGTCAATTTTTCCAAAAGGACCAATATTTCTTATTCTTTTTGTTTCTCAATAGCTCCAATATGGGCAAAGAGTAAATTCTACTGACCAAGTAGAAGTTGAATTTAATCATAGTGCTTCTTTATAGGACGAAGCAGAAGATGCATAACTTCTACCAGCACTATAATAAATCCCGCATATATGAGATTATATAGCTCTTGTTAAAACATTGCTTGAGGGATCAAATTAGAAATACTTTTCTTAAAAATGAAAATTTTGCCATCTTGTAAAACACCATCAAACAGTAACAAAACTTCCTTACGTATTTCTGGCATTCATTCATTTCTGCAAAGTCTCACAAATAAAAACATAAGATGGAGCTAGAACAAATGGTTTCACCCGCCATCACTGTTTAGACATTTGGAATCTTCATAAATTGTTTATAATTTGTGCAGTTAATAAATACCCAGTGCTGATGGTGTACAGCTGCTTATTTTGAGATCTCACAGCATCAAAAGCCTTCCATGGGCTAGAAGAAAATGACTAAACCATCATGAGAATGTGATCAGTGGTACCAAGTACTAAGGCAGGGTGGGCCAGGAGACTCAGGAAGCTCTAGGAAGGGCCATTTGCTAACAACCACGTAGTAGGGCATCCCATTTTAATATGTTGTGGAAGAAACTGAAGAGGTTCTGGCAACAACTTTGCCTTTCAGCATGTTTGACCTAGGTCAACTTCCTCTCTAAGGCTCATTTTTCTCCTCTGTAGAATGAATTGGAGAATTCCAAATCCATTCTCAATCACACATTCAAGGATATCTCTAATACCTCACCAAGAAAAAATACTATCTTTCTATTAAAATGCAGGAACATAAGTGAGAAAATAAACTTGTTTATAAAAACACTATCCTAATCATTTTCAGAAGATATTTTTCACATGACTCCAAAATTGTACCTCAGATTTGAAATAGAGAATAAATATTTTCATAGGCACATGGAAAGAATGTGTGTGAGCATCACATATAATTTTTAACAGCTTTTGTGAGGCATAATCACACACCACAAAATTCACCTATTATAAGTGTACAGTTTAAATTTATATTTAGCAAACTTCTAGAATTTACTGAATCCACCACAATCTAGTTTGAGAACATTTTCATCACTCTAAAACATTTCCCTGTATCCATCTGTAGCCAATACCTGCTCCCACCCCTAGCTCCAGGCAACCACTGGTCTGTTTCCTGCTTTTCTGGTAATTTAATATAAATGTGATCTTTGGTGTCTGGCTTCTTTCATTCATATTGATGCACAGTATTATGTAAGTTACATGTGTACAATATAATGATTCACAATTTTTAAAAGTTATACTCCATTTATAGTTATTATAAAACATTGGCTATATTCCCTGTGCTGTACTATACATCCTTGTAGCTTATTTTATACATAATAGTTTGTAGCTCTTAATCTCCTACCCCATGTTGTCCTTCCCCCCTTCCCTCTGCCCACTGGTAACCACTAATTTTTTCTCTATATCTGTGAGTCTGCTTCTTTTTTATTATTATATTAATTTTAAGATTATGAATATTACTCTTGCTTGAGGACAACACCAAATTGTGAACATCCAGAAAATGAGCTATATTGTGCTATCACTACCGCTAAATATATGTTACATAATCAAATTAATAATTTTAAACTCTGAGATTCTTCCTTAGTCATTAATGAAGATAAGACCACTCATCTTGTTACAATAATTATTTTAAAATGTAGTAACTCCAATTTATCCATTATTCAAAAAATGAGCTTTCTGCAAGACAGTACAGTGATCATTGACGCTCTTAACAATGATTACTATACAGGATAAATTACTGAGCTGTCTGCTCAATCTCCAATCATTTCAGGTTTAAGAATATTTTAGACTACACTAATTACGTGAATATATGTTTACCAGAGAATTAGCCAATTCTGTATACACTAATATGTATAAAATAGATAACTAATGAGAACCTGCTGTATAGCACAGGGGACTCTACTCAATGCTCTGTGGTGACCTAAATGGGAAGGAAATCCAAAAAAGATGGGATATATGTACACATGTAGCTGATTCACGTCGCTGTACAGCAGAAACAAACACAACCGTGTAAAGTAATTATACCCCAATAAAAATATATATATATGTAGAACTAAAATTAAATAAAAAATTAAATGTAAGCCCGGATAATATAAAACTCTTAGAGGGGAAAAAAAAAGTGAAATTTGATACAAACTTTGGCCTTGTGAACTAAATGAAAATGACATAGTTGTATTCTCCTGACTATGTAAACAAATAGTTACCTATAGAGGCTTGGGACTTATTTCTATTTTAATACTATTTGTCACTGCTTCTTTTTCAATGAATTAAAATTCAAACAGAATTAAACATTTTTGAATGCCTAAAATGTTTTTCAATATTGATAAGATATTGAAATTTCTGATCATTGTACTTATCTCATGTATGTATATATCTCATTATTAACTTCTCTGATGTTTTATGACTAATGTAGCATTTGAACTTTTCTAGACGAGGAAAAGAAAGCCAAAATGGCTTGGTATCATTGCCTACTGGTCTGACATTATTAAATCTTCCCAGCCTGCACAGTGAATGTGACTCAAGCTTAAGACTAGGTACTTAAAATAGAATTTTATAATATTTGTAAAATGTTAGGAACATCTAACTGAATGAACTATTTTGGGGGAATAAAAGTCTTATTCACTCAAAATTGCAGAAATAAGAAGGAAGCCTTCCTCATAACTCTTTTTTATGTAACAAAATTAGGGTGTTTTTTTTTTTCTTTTCCTCGTGTTCAGAACTCAGGAGCTATGATGAATTGTCCCCTCTCTATTTCAAATTCTAAACTACGAAATGAAGAAATGAGATTGTTCTTTGAGGATTCCAAGTACTATTCATGGGCGATTGTTCCTTAAATACTGAAGATGTGAATAATTTAATTCCTACTGGTCACACCATTCCGCGGTGTGGGATGAATCACTTTAAGTTGTAAGGGAAGCAGAAGAAGAGAGGTGAGGAGACATAAGGGACCAAAGTAAGTTGAAGTTGAGATAGTAAACTGTTAGGTAACAAGAGTGATGAGGCTGAGAAAAAAAGATAATTAGGCTCAAACTAACTATACAAACTTTATAAGTCAAGTCCTTATCTTTAAAATTAATACCAAATTTTACCAAAATAAATTCAGGGGGGGGACTACCCTGGTGGCACAGTGGTTAAGAATCTGCCTGCCAATGCAGGGGACACGGGTTCGAGCCCTGGTCCAGGAAGATCCCGCATGCCATGGAGCAACATGCAGTGTGCCACAACTACTGAGCCTGCGCTCAGCAGCCCACGTGCCAAAACTACTGAGCCCGCATGCCACTACTACTGAAGCTCATAAGCCTAGAGCCAGTGCTCTGCAACAAGAGAAGCCACCGCAATGAGAAGCCTGCCTGCCGCAACGAAGAGTAGCCCCCGCTCGCCGCAACTAGAGAAAGCCCATGCACAGCAACAAAGACCCAACGCAGCCAAAAATTAATTAATTTTAAAAAATAAATATTACATTAAAAAAAATACAGGGCAAGGCAGCTTATTGGTAGCAAGAAATAGACACAATGTAATACTAGAGTAAACGCCCAAGGTTCACTGCTGAGGTGCCCAAACCTTCCACAGCACCACAACAGCTATGACCAGAGGAGGCAACAAGTCCAAAGGATGGGTAGGAATCAGTCAGTCAAAGTGTGTGTGCAAATGGGGTGAGGACAGAGTGTGGGAACAGCATTCTCAGGCAGCCAGAAGAGCAGGAGCAGAGGCGCTGAGGGAAGAAGTAACTGGTACATTTAGAGACCCTAAAGAAGATCAGCATGGCTGGGATGTGATGGGGCAAGGGGTCGCAATGAAGCTTCGGAGGGTAGGTGCGGCCCCTTTAGGCCACCTTTAAAGATCTATCAGTGTATTAAATGCAAACCTAAATTATTTTCTTCCACTAAGCTACACATATGCACAAATTTCTGAGAAATGAATAATACAAAATGTAAATATTATACAGTTATAAAATATATCCACATGTTAGAAACCGTGCCTCACATGCCCTTAGCAAAAAGCAACAAGGTTTGGTCAGGAAAAAAATATGCTGTTTTTTAATCAAAAAACACCAAAGATATTTTACCAATAAATTACAGATTAATGGAATTCAATTAATACAGGTCCCTCCTGTGAACATCAGACATGTTATGGCAACCAATTCAGCCAGTTTTAATTGTGAAACAAGGAAATAAAGGCTTACTCCATTTAAAAAAACAAAAAATCAATTGTTATTAATTCTATTCTTTAGCTAAAAGCTAAATGAAAATAAACCAGTTGACTCTGTTGCCAGGGACAGATGGAGAGTTACGCTGTTGACAATGTACTATAATTCTGTCTTCCCCAAACCATTCCTGTATTTCACTGTCCACCCCAGGCTGCTAACATATTTCCTATTCCACTTCCTTGCACATTTTCATCTCCCTTTCCACCCCATCCCAATAATAATCCCTGCATTAACTTTTTATTAACTTAAAAATAATACAAGTAATGCACTTATTTTAATTTACAAATTCAAATTAAAAAGTTAAAATTTTGCAAAAGTGTTGCAAAAGAGATAAAATTTGTTTTAAAAATTACTCATTATCTAAGATGCAGAGAGGTATTCAGTAAAGAAAATGTCCTTCCAGATACTTTTTCCTGGTTATGATATATATGACAGTACACCAAAATAGGATTCTATTCTGTGCTATTTTATAACCTGTACTTTCTTTAACATAAATACTCCTCTATATACTCATTTTTAATGACTGTACTATCTTTTAGCTAATTCATAGGGACCTTTCTTTGGTAGTAGATAAACTGATCCCATAACACCTCAGTGAGTTAACAGAGTTTAACCGTCATCTCAATAATTTTACAATTGAATTTATTTTTGTAAAATTTGGTATTAATTTTAAAGATAAGGACTTGACTTATAAAGTTTGTATAGTTAGTTTGAGCCTAATTTTTCATTACATTTGAGAGCTGTCATATTGAATCCATATGACAATTGGATTAACTCGTATTGTTTGTGAGATTATTGCTAACATTTTTGGCCATGTAAGCACTAATATTTCCATGTCCTTGAGATTCTCTGCCTGGTCCTATAAGGTGTGGTGCTTTAGGGTTGGAGGACTGCATGGTGGGAAGATATGCGGTTTGGAGCCAGAAACCTGTGTTCAAGTCTCAAGTTAAATCCACAATTGTCCTTGTCATATGAATAATTAGCCTAAGGTCTGACTGTCACATTCTTCCATCTAAATTAGGATTAATCATACATAGCTACCCTCTCAAGAGTTGCTGGTAGGATTAAGTGAAATAGTTTTGGAAAGCAGTTTCTAAACTGTACAGTTCAGTGATAGCTGTTATCAATGAGACCTTATTCATGGATTCTTTCAATTTGTGTGTACTTTGAATTTTTAAAGTTCCTTGCATTTCAACCAGGCATACATTCCATAAATAAAGGTATAGCTTATACATGATTGGAAGCTATACAAGGACACTGTCCCTGGCACAGAGAGAATATTCAATAAATATTTTTCAAATGAACAAACACATACAACATTTTTATTAAATAGGAGTTAATGCTCAGATAAATAAGTCTCCTCAAAGACAATTGATTATTTTAGAGGGAACAGACATGTAAGAGTTATTACTCAAAACACACAATAAATTCTACATAGGAGAGTAAGCCTCAAGCTGAAGTAATTCAAAAGAACACTGACTACTTAGAAATGGGTGGGTCAGGAGTGGTGTCATAGAAGAAGCAGCATCTGAGCTGGGTCTTGAATGTCAAGAAGGACTTGTCCAGAGAACAGGAGGAAGGGAATTTCAAACTGAAAAATAGTAAGGATGAGTGGGTGTGACGTCTGTGATAATCCATTCTACAAGACACTGTGTAAGGCATGTGCTATCAAAATCTCTTGTTCTGGGCTTCCCTGGTGGTACAGTGGTTGAGAGTCCGCCTGCCGATGCAGGGGACACGGGTTCGTGCCCCCGTCCAGGAAGATCCCACATGCCGTGGAGCGGCTGGGCCCGTGAGCCATGGCCACTGAGCCTGCGCGTCCGGAGCCTGTGCTCCGCAACAGGAGAGGCCACAACAGTGAGAGGCCCGTGTACCGCAAAAAAAAAGAAAAATCTCTTGTTCAAAAGAGTCCTTCCAGCCATTCTTTAATTTAAAATTAGTATAAGATTATAAACATCTGGTGCCATTTCATATTCCCACATGGAAACCTTTCTTCTGAGTGGGGAGTTTTCTAAGGGGTCCAAACATCAAAAAATGCACATACTTAATTTCTGTGGTGTGCATCCTGTTCCAGGTATCTCATACTAGCCATTCACAGAAACACAATGTCCAGCTTCATGGGCCTGGAACAGCATGGCCAGGGGCCATGACGCTAAGCCCAGCATACTCAATTCCATCCAATGAGGATGAAGAAATATACCTCAGTTCCCGCTATTGAGCAGTGATGGGCTAATTCTTAACATTTACCTACTATAAAGACTGTTCATGCGAGAGCAGCTGAAAATCTATTATTTCCCACACTAGCATTAGAACAACTTCAATGGTTTTAATGGGTCTAGAAATGTCTGAGATAAGTCTAGTGCAGATTGGAGAATTCCATGCTTCAGGTATTTGCTTTAAGTCCCCATTCTTCATGATTTCTCTATAGCATTTAAAACCTCTGACCACCATAACACATGTGTTTCACATGTGCACTCACACATGCATGCAACCAGCCACCCACACCCATACCCACTTTGGTTTTACTCTGACACAATGGTATCCTAGATTTCATTATGCTAAGAACGCTTCTCCACCTCTCTCCCTTACTTTTCTTCCTCTTCTGTCCCTCAAAGCTAGGCAATTCATGAAGATTCAGTCTTTTTCTCCTTCAGAGAACTCTTTTACACTCAGGCTTCAATAATAACTTAGCTGATAACTACTAAATACTTCGCTTACTCTGAATTCTGCACCTCTAGTTCTGCATACTCAGGTCCAGTCCTCCCAACTTTTGGAACTACTGACGCTGTCATTGATGACACCAAATACCAACCATCACAAGTGTCCTCAAAAACCAATTTACTTCTCTGCCTTCCCTACTTCAGCCACAGTCCTAGGCACCCGAGTCACCCTCGCAGAGTCATCTTTCATCCCTTGCTGTAAAACTGGCATCAAACATGGAGAAATCCAAATGCAAAGATGCCTATGACTTGGCTTCACTATCATCCTGGGGCTTTGGAGGAGTGCTTCTCTTCTGAAAAGCTTAACTTGAGGAAAAAAGTGACCTTTGCTCTTTTTTTCTCCATACTTAATCTTTTTTTTTTTTTTGGAAACACTTAATATAATGCCTTTCACTTTGTTGTTGTCTATTATTTTTATCTCTGATGCTGGGATTAAAATAATTTAGTAGAAGGATTTGAAGATTTATCAGAGAATAATGACCTGGCTAATTTTCAATACCTGATCCTACCATAAGATTAGAGTGAAATATCAGGTATATTACAGGCACCCAGCATCCTTACTTATTCTTTTTTTTTTTTTAACATCTTTATTGGAGTATAATTGCTTTACTCCATACTTAACCTTGCCCACTTCAGTATAGGTCGTTTCATCACCCAGTACTTTTACTATAAATGAAGAGACTTTCAAGGAAAAACCACATATAGATTATGGTTTGATATCATTTAAATCACTTGAAATGAGTTGTAAATGAATCAGTGTTTCCCAGAAATTCCATTTTACCCTTTCCTAACCCTTTTCAATAAGACCATTGCTTATTTTTTCTCATTCACCACATTTGTACGCTCTCGAACAAAATCCCAGCTCTTCCTATTAGCATCCTAATCTCTAAGGGGAAAAGGCATTTTTATCTTTATCTACAAACGAATCCCTTAAATTTAGGTCAAAACTGCCCCTCTTCCAGTTCATTTCATCTCAAAAAAATTATTTTTAGGGAGCTTCTCATGAACAAGGCTCTATACCACACACTAAGGATATAAAGATGAAACCATCTCAACCTTGAATTGTCAGTTTCTCATATATGTAATTTAGATAACTTTTCCATACTGTCTTTTTATTTCTGTAAAATCTTACTTAGTTCCCCTGAGCTGTTTACTTGCTCTAACTTTTTTTTCTCTCTGTTTCTCACTTTTCATTTCCATTTCTAAAACCTCATCCTGCATCCTCTTTATGTCATATTTTTTTTTCACTCTTCAAATACAGTCCCCCCAAACCCCCATGTAAGGTGGCCTCATCCCTCTTTAGGAAATGGGGCCATTGTGTGTTCTGGGCCTGTATAATATCCATATATTTAACCCGAAAAGACCATTCAATCTCACCCATTTTTATTATAATCACCAAAGTCATCACGATCTCCAATCTATCCCTCTTAATATTTCCAGGTTAATAATCGTACAATCCTGTTTTGTTATGTTACCTCTTCCCCCTTTCACCTCTAGCACCAAAACAGTAGATGACTCCCGAATGCTCACAGCATAAAGGTAAAAATAAGGCTATCCTCATAAATGGGGAAAAAATTACAAAATAATGTTTCAGGCTCAGGGGGAAATAGTGCACATGCAAAAATGAGTAATATACTTCCCACCCTCTCCCCTCAGTAATGAGGGATACTGATCTCTAGGTGTTAACTCTAACACATGGTAAGGGCTATACCCAGAGAGTTACATCTGCAAAGGAAGAAAAGGAGTTTTCTGAGGCATGGGAGGAAGATACTTTCAGGAACACTTCTCAGAGGAAATAATACTATTTTTGCCCTTGAGGAGATTACCAGACTATTGGAGAGAATATTGTTATACAAAACAATGTTTACTGTATGAATTTAGAGGGTGTAGAGATTCCTCTCCAGGGAAAGTTTGGTGGGGAAGGTGGTACTTCAGCAGAGACTTGAAAATAAGGGTCAAATGACAAGCAGGACTTGGAAGAGCATTTCAGGCAGAAAAAGGTAGAAGAAGAATGTCATGTCGAACTCTAAACCCTGCACACAGTTACAGAAAGCAAATAGGCCAGTTTGGCTGAAATGGAAGGTTCATATTCATAGTTACTTAGAATCTCAGAGTTGGAAGGGATCTGAAAGTAACAGCATTGGTTCTCTCTCTTGCATGACACTAGACAGATACACTGGAGCCAGACCGTGGATTTGCTCTTAGGATGAACTGAGAAACTTCTTCCCTCCTAAACACTAATTTGTCTAACAAAGGGCCAGACATGCAACCCTAGGCACTGCATTTCTGGTTTTCATCAGAATATTTTCCTCTCAAACATGGCATTTACAGATACATGTGAGATACTTCCGTTTTAGAAATAATTCAGTGGTCATTTGAAAGACTTGTTTTCTAATGTGGCATAATAAATCAAAACTTGGAATCAGCAATACAAACAGGAAGCACTAACTTCAGGCCAAAAAGGCAACAACTCTGATTTTGGCAAAATCATAAAAAGGCTAAAGAGGGTTGGGATTCATGAAATCTTGGAATTGCCCTTCTGATAGAATTTCACTGGCTAGACATTAGTCATGGAATCACTTCTAACCAACTTAAGGATCATTTTCAATTGCGTGCTCTCTCTAAATTCCCTTCATTACATTTATCTTTATTTACTTATTTTTTTTAATTAATTTATTTATTTTTGGCTATGTTGGGTCTTCGTTGCTGCACGTGGGCTTTCTCTAGTTGCAGCAAGTGGGGGCTACTCCTTCGTTGCAGTGCGTGGGCTTCTCATTGCAGTGGCTTCTCTTGTTGCGGAGCACGGGCTCTAGGCACGCAGGCTTCAGTAGTTGTGGTGTGCGGGCTTCAGTGGTTGTGGCACACAGGCTTAGTTGCTCTGTGGCATGTGGGATCTTCCCGGACCAGCGCTCGAACCCGTGTCCCCTGCATTGGTAGGCAGATTTCTAACTGCTGTTCCACCAAGGAAGTCCTACATTTATCTTTAGAATGATCATTCCCTGGTAGTCTCTCTCTCTTATTTCTTTCCGCTGTCCTTCACTGTTATATTGAAATATGAAATTTTGCAATGAAACAAATGAAGTAGCAGTAAACTGACTCTGGTAAGGAATCACAGTTACTTTGTCAGATACTCCCATCATTAACATGTGATATGAGACAAAACAAGTTCTAAACAGTTCCACAGGCCTTTATATTACACGTAGACAGTCTTAGTAGATAATCTGCATAAGTTAGCATGAAAATGTTATCCTTTTAGGAGGCAAGATATTAATCTGCACTAGTACTCAAGGAATGGTGAACCCTTTACCTCCACAATTCTGGGCCCCAATTAAAGTTCCAGATAAATTGTCATATAAATCCGCAAGGCACAAAAGCACACACAGTAATACCTATCAGCAGCTCTCATTGTTATCAGAAAACTGCAGGTTTCTACCAAGCCTGGAGCAAAAGTAAAATGTGTTTGTAATTCCTTTCATTTTTTTTAACTCTGGTGGGGTTTTGTTTTTGTTTTTTTCACAGAATCATACAGCTTGGCTGGCAAGGGACTGGGCAGGGAAACCAGGACCTGTCTCCCCTTATAAACTCAGCAAAGGTTCTCCATAACCACACAGAGAGCAATCAACACACGTTATCACCAGGCAGAAAGAGGTAGCGGTTTTGATGTTGAACATCCCTGTTGCGTATTTCTAACTCAAAGGTCTTGCTGTCTGCCCAGGAAAACAACAAATAGGGCCTAAGAAAGAAACAAGTTCCTGTCCCTGACAAAAGTGCAAGCGCTGCATTCAGTGCATGTCAGACGAGTGTCACAGGAGCATCATCTGAGTGGGGTGGGCACAGAATTGGCCCTAGAGGCTCTCCTTCCTTGAAGATGAGTGGACTTTTGGAAAAACAAAAATGAACTTTGCCATCACGAATGACACTGCTGATCTAGTGTCCCTTTGCAAGGTGTTCACTGTGTGACCTCCTCCTATCCCTCCCACATAAATACTACTGGAAGATTTCTAATACATTTAACAACTTATTGGAAACCATACTATTGAATAGATATTTGACCTATGTATTTCTGTTATTCATAAGATTTTAAATTAGATTGTTCTCTGCTTGAATCCTCCATTATTTTGATAATTTTTAGAAACGTTTTTCATTTCACAGACATCTTCTAATTAGAATTATACAATAACAACAATAATAAGTAATATTACTGACAATACATGGAGAAGATTTTGCATCTATTGACAAATCTGTAGGGAAGGTAGGTTTTTTTTTTCTTAACATCATTATAGAAACTCATTCATTCATTTATTTAACAAATGTTTATTGAACACCTAGAATATACCAGGCTCTCTTGTATGAGCTGAGAATACGGCTGTGAATAAAACAAACAAAAAGCCATGTTTTCATTGAGCTTACATTCTAGTGAGAAGTGCTAGACAAATACTAAGTAAGACATCTGGTATGTCAGATGATGGGGCAGATACCACTGCTGTTGTTGATAATCTGATTCCCCTCTAATTCTGAGCACAAGAAAGGAGTATATGTTTCCATATCCTTGTAATTAGTCATGATTATGTAATTAAGTCTCATCAGTAGGTTGTAGGAAAAAGGGATAGTTGCCACTTCCAAGCCAACACATTGAATTGTTAGTGCTAGACCCTCTAACTCTATTCTTCCCCCGCTGCAGGGAAGCGATTAACCAGATGGGGGCTAGGCCTTGAATGACTACAAAGAACAGAGGCCATGGCCATTATCAGTGGACATGGAATTGAGCATTGAGCATGGAAATAGCCATTGAGATTTGGGGGTTGTTTGTTGCTCAGGCATAATCTAGCCTAACCTGACTAGTGTAGAGGGAGAGAGATGCTGTGGAAAAAAGCAAATCAGGGAAGCCCTTAGGAAGGATCAGGGTGGGGAAGAAATACACCCTTAGGTAGAGAGAACAGAGAAGGCTTTGTTTAAGGATAAAGACCTGAAGAAAAAGAGAAGGTGAGTCATTCAGATATCTGGGGGAAGAACTTTACAGGCTGAAGGAGTACCAAGTGCAAAAGCCCAGAGAAAGGAACATGTGGCTACCATGGCTAAAGGAAGATAAGCAAGAGCAAAATGGTAAGAGGTAAAGCAAAAGGTAATCGGGCATATTGATAGAGCCTTCTAGGGAGGATCTGGACCTTTACTCTGAGATGGTAAGTTATGGGAGGGTTTTGAGCAGAAGAAGGATAAGATCTGATTTATGATTTAACAGATTGACTGTGAGTGTTGTATTGAGAATATTCTGAAAGGCAAAAGCAGGGAGACCAGTTAGGGTACTAGAGCAATAATCCAAGTGAGTGATGATGGTACTTTTAATAGGATGGGAGAGAATGTGAGAAAAATAGAGAAATAAAACTTTGTGATAAAATTTGAAAGTACAGCTGAAAATATCTGCTGGTGATTTTTATGAGAAAAAAAGGAGTTAAAATGTCTACTTTTTTCAACTTGAGTAAAGGGAAAGATGGAGCTTTCTTTAACTGAGTTAAAGATTGTAGGGAAGTGAGTTGGGGAAGAAGGGACTCAAGAGCTTAGTTTTAGACATGCTGAAACCTTGGTGTCTATTAGAAAGTCAAGTGGAGACAGTGAGTAGGGACTTGGATAAATGGGTCTGAAGTTGAGCACATGGTCAGGACTGGAGATATAAATTTTCCACTTATTAGTATTTAGATAGTATTTAAAGTCACTAGACTAGATGAGATCACCAAGGGAGTGAGAGGAGAGAATGCAAAAACTCAGTCCTGGGATGTTCCAATTTAAGAGATTGGTGAGATGAGGATGAATCAGCAAAGGAGACGGAGAAGCTGGGGAGAAAGAAGGAAAACCAGACGCATGAAGAAACTGAAGCCAGCGATGGCAAATTATTTGCCAAAGGAGATTCAAACCTTAACTGTGACCCTGGGTCTCACTGCTCACAGCTCAGCTCATGGTACAGGGAGACTGTGCTGGGACTCAGCATAACTGCATATTATTTTTTGTGGACTATCTCATAAAAGTAGTCCCAATTGAGAAACACGTGGCCGGTGCTACAAACAGTAAATTGACTAAGAAATAAAACAGAGAACAAAGGAGAACTTATATGAATGAGAGAGAGACAAAGCAACAGTTGGCACAAGCATTTTCTTTGCAGCCTCACTCCATTAGATTGAGGATATGTACTTTGAGGATATATAATACTTCACTGGAGGGACAAGCAATTCAGTGTTTTTATCCAGGATAATTCTTCCATATGACAAATATCCTCTAGTGTACTATTTGGGGAAAACTAATGAAAGGAGTATGTATATCTGTAGTTTTAAAACAGAAATATAGTACAAAAGTGTTCCAAAACTTCTTTAAAACACTGAATTTCTGACTTCCACTTAGGATGTAGGAAACTGGATAAAACATCACTCCCATCCTTATAACAACAAAAAAAGTACCCCCAAACAAACTTTAAATTTGCAAGCTTTAAGAAAATAATCCAAGAGCTGAGGTGGTAGGGAAATGTGAAATCTAAGAAAAGACAAATACCTCCAAGGAGAGATGTCACTGTCACTGGATGCCATAGAAGCTAGTAAGAAGAATTTGGTTAAAAGTTTTTTGTTTTTTGTTTTCTTTTTTTGGCTGCACCGCGCAGACATGCAGATCTTAGTTCCCTAACCGGGAAATGAACCCCTGCTCCCTGCAGTGGAAGCATGGAGTCTTAACCACTGGACTTCCAGGGAAGTCCCTGGTTAGGTATTAATGAATTCCTAAAGGCCTACTGTGTACTATAAAGAGAACATAAAACCCTTCAATTAAAAAAAAAAGAGAGAGAGAGAGAGAGAATATAGAACACTTGGGAGCCACAGATACAAGGAGAATTTGCAGCCACTTGTAGGCTCTTCTCCATGACCCTCGTGGTTGCTTACAGGAAAGACTGGGGTATTTCTCAGGGTCCTGAGAAAGCCTCCTTTGTGGGGTAAGCCTGGGATGGAGGGTTAGAGGTGGCGAGGGGGGTTACAGAAGCCACTGTGGGAAAGTCATAAAGTACTATTCGGATCCTTCTCTTCTACCTTTCCTGTGGAACACAAGCCTAACATTCTGGGGGGAAAGATAAGCTTGATGCCCAACAGCACAGGTGAGGAGCCACTGAAACTGGGAGAAGGAACAGAAATACATACTTTATCCCTGGGAGAAAGGACAGACCCCACTCCTAAGACTAAGGCTTGATCAGAACAACAGAGGGAACCTGCCCAAGCCCCCTAGCAACTGTCTAATAAGCAGTGAATAACAAGCAACCCCGAGTTTAATGCTAAGGGAACATCAAGAGCATGGACAGAAACCTTCTCTGAGGTGTAGGCTCAAAGGGAAGACAATAAGAAATATCCTCTGAAAAACCAGTTCTCACTTAACAAGGGAATGCCAGAGAAATCTGAAGTCTGGTGCATTGGAGTAACCATGGCAAAAATAAAATACAAACCCAGCTCAACTCATGACACAATTGTCTCAACCTGAAGGCCTAACAAAAGAAAATACATGCTAATTTTCAGGCATAAAACGTATTTTCCTCTGTCTCTACTGTCCTGCAGAAATGTGGGATTTAAAACAAAAAATATAATGTGAGAGGTATAAAGAAGCAACAAAAAACAACACACTGTCGAGAGACAAAGCAATCCACAGAACCAGACTTTTATATGGCACAGCTGTTGGAACTATTGGATGGGATTTATAATATCACTATGATAAATATGTTTAAGGCTCTAATGCAAAAGACAGGCAGTTTGTATGATCAGATGATAATTTCAGAAGAGAGAGGAAATGTGTAAGAATGAATCAATTGAAATATCAGAAATGAAAAATATGGTAATAGAAAAATAAAAAGAAGTGAAACTTTTAAAAAGTAGAGAATCTAAAAGGGATGATATGAACCAGTTCAATATACATGTAATTGGAAGCTCAAAAGAAGAGATAAAAAATTGAACAGAAGAAATATTTGAAGAGAAAAACAGTTGAAATTTTTCTAAATCAATGATGGACACCAAACCCAAGAAACACTGAAACCATCAAAGAGAATAAATACAAACAACAACAGCTAGGTATACTGTCTTCAAACTGCTGAAAACAAAAAAGACAAAAACTGGGAGGCAAAAAGACATATTACATATAGAAGAAAAAAAAGATATGTTATATTAAATGGTAAAAGGAACTTTGCGGGTGTGATTAAGGTTATGGACCATAAAGTAAAGAAATTGTCATGGATTATCTTGGTGGGCCCAATCTAATCACATGACCTCTTAAAAGCAGAGGACTCTCTCTGGCTGGAAGCAGGATAGATGAGGCATAAGGAGAAGTCAGAGAGATTCAAAGCACGTAAAGGACTCAACTCACTGTTGCTGACTTTGAAGATCAAGAAAGGGGGTCCTATGACAAGAAGTATGGATGGCCTCTAGAAGCTGAGAATGACTCTCAGCCAACATCCATCAAGGAAACAGGGGCCTCAGTCCTACTTCCACACGGAACTTAATTCCACCAAGAACCTGAATGAGCCTGGAAGTGGACTCTCCCCCAGATCCTTCAGGTAACAAGCCCACACAAGCCAACACCTTAATGTCTCCTGAGACCTAGAACAGAGAAGCCAGCCATGTGCAGCCAGACTTCTGACCTACAGAGCTATAAGATAATAAATTTGTGTTATTATAAACTGCTAAATTTATGGTAACTTTTTATGGCAGCAATGGAAAACTAATACAGAGTCTTTACATGAGTCCACTCAAAGCAGTCTTCGTAAACAGCAAGGCTTAGCAAAGGCAGCTCTAGCACCAACTATTCAATACAATAAGGAATCAAAGAAGGCACCATCTGGGGCCCAATTTCAGGCATTAAAAGGCTCTACCTAATAAAATGTACTTCACTCCAGCTTCCCACCATCACATTTGAACCTCCAATTTTGAATCACAGAGTCAATCCTAGAGATAGAAGTTACCTTTATTAATAAGAAATAGAAGATGAATAAGGCATGGTCTCTCCCAGGGCTCATATTAGTTGTAAATATATATTGCAAACTCTAGGGCAACCAGTTTATAAAAAAAGTATAAATAATATGCTAAGAAAGGAGAGAAAATGGAATCATATAAAATACTAAATTAAAACTACAAAAGGCAGCAAAGAAATAGAAGACAAAACTGGAACAAAGAGAAAGGGCAAGAAGAAGAAAAAAAGTAACAGATACGATAGATAAAAATCCAACTACATAAAAAAAATATTTGGACACCAAGTCTAAATGAACCAATTAAAAGACAGACATTGTCACAGTGAATCAAAGAACAAGATCCATCTATATGTCATCTATAAGAAACCCAGTTTAAATATAAAGATATGTATAGATTAAAAGTAAATGGATGGAGAAAAATATACCATGTTAACACTAAACAAAAGAAAGCTTATGACCTAGCAATCCCACTACTGGGCATATACTCTGAGAAAATCATAATTCAAAAAGACACATGCACCCCAATGTTCACTGCAGCACTATTTACAACAGAAAGGACATAGAAGCAACCTAAATGTCCATCAACAGAGGAATGGATAAAGAAGATATGGTACATATATAAAATGGACTATTACTCAGCCATAAAGAGGAATGAAGTTGGGTCATTTGTAGAGACGTGGATGGACCTAGACTGTCATACAGAGTGAAATAAGTCAGAAAGAGAAAAACAAATATCGTTTATTAATTCATATATGTGGAATCTAGAAAAATAGTACAGATGAACCTATCTGCAAAGTAGAAATAGAGACATAGATGTAGAGAACAAATGTGTGGACACCAGGCGGGGAAAGGGGGAGTGATATGAATTGGGAGATTGGAATTGACATATATACACCACTAGGTATAAGATAGATAACTAATGAGAACCTGCTGTATGGCACGGGGAACTCTACTCAGTGCTCTGTGGTGACCTAAGTGGGATGGAAATCCAAAAATTAGGGGATGTATGTATACATATGGCTGGTTCACTTCACTGTCAGCAGGAGCTAGCACAACACTGTAAAGCAACTATACCCCAGTTAAAAAATATATTTTTAAAAAAACTTATTAAAATTTAAAAAAAAGAAAGAAAGCAGAAGTAGCTATATTAAATTCAGACAGAGCAGACTTCAAAGCAAGGGATAAAGAGGGGCATTACATAATGATAAAGGGGTAAATTACCCAAGAAGACAAAGCATTCCTTAACATATATGTGCCTAATAGCAGAGGGTCAAACTGTATGAAGCAAAAGCTGATAGAATGTCAAGGAGAAAATAGATTAATGAATCCACACCAGAGTTATAGACTTCGACACCCTTCTATCAGAAATGGACAGATATAGCAAGCAAAAAATCTGTAAGGACATAGTTGAATTTAATAATACCATTAACTGGGTATAATTGGCATGTATAGATTACTTCATCCAACAAGAGTAGAATATACATTCTTCTCAAGCTCACATTGAACGTTCAACAAGATAAGAACATTTTGGATCATAAAACACACAGTAAAAAATTAAAAGGAAAAGAAATATATAATATGTTTGCTCTCATACCACAGTGGGATGAAACTAGAAATCAGTAACAGAAAGATAACTGGAAAATCCCTAAATATGTGAAAATTAGGCAACACATGTCTAAATAACACATGGGTAAAAGAAGGTATCTCAAGCAAAATTTAAAATATTTTGAACTAAATGAAAATAAGAACACAACTTATCAAAGTTTGTGGAATGAATGCTGCAGAAGTAGTGCCTATTGGGAAACTTATAGCATTAACTGCATATATTAGAAAGAAGAAAGATCTAAAATCAATAATCTAAGTTTTCACCATAGTAAATTAGAAAAAGAAGAGCAAATTAAATCCAAAGCAAGCAGAAGAAAGGAAATAATGAGAATTACAGCAGAAATCACTGAAATTGAAAACAGGAAATCCATAGAGAAAATCAATGAATCCAAAATCTGATTCCCTGAAAAGATAAATAAAATTGATAAACCTATAGCCAGGTTAACTAAGGAAAAAAGAGAGGACACATATTAATAACATCAGAAATGAAAGGTGAGACATCACTACAGATCTTATGGACATTAAAAGGATAATTAAGGAATACTATGAAACGTCTCTATTCTCACAAATTTGATAACCTACATGAAATGACCAATTCCTTGAAAGACACAATTTGCCAAAGCTCATACAAGAAGAAATTAGGCCTAATATTAATAGGCCTATATCTATTAAAGAAGTTGAATCAATCATAAATAGCCTTCCAAAACAGAAAGCATCAGGCCCAGCTGGGTTCACTAGTGAATTCTACCAAATATTTAAGGAAGAAATTTTATCAATTCTCTACAATCTCTTTCATAGGATAGAATTGGAGAGAATATTTCCTAACTCGTTCTGTGAGACCATACCATAATACTAAAAGCAGACAAATACATACAAGAAAAGAAAGCTACAGACCAATATCTCTCATGAACATAGATGCAAGAATCCTCAACAAATATTAGCAAATCAAATTCAACAATGTATAGAAAGAATTATACACCTTGACAAAGTGGGATTTATCCCAGGTATGCAAGGCTAACTCAACATTTGAAAATCAATTTATATAATTTATCACATCAACAGACAAGAAAACTCACATAATCGTATCAATAGATGCAGAAAAAGCACTTGACGAAATCCAACACTCATTAATGATTTTTTAAAAAACCTCTCAGTAAACTAGAAGACAACAAACTTCCTCAACTTTTGTAAAGAATATCTATAAAAATACCTCTAGCTCCCATCATACTTGATGGTGAGAAGCTTGAAGCTTTCCTACTAACGTCAGGAACAAGGCAAGGATGGCCCCCTCACCACACCTTCTCAACATTGTATTGGAAGTCCTATCTAATATAGTAAGACAAGAAAATAAAAAGTATACATATGGCGAAGGAAGAAATAAAATTGTCTTTGTTTGCAGATGACATAATTGTCAATGTAGAAAATCTTAAGGAATCAACAAAAAAAATCCTAGAACTAATAAGCAATTAGAGCAAGGTTGTAGTATACAAGGTTAATATACAAAAGTCAATCACTTTCCTATACACCAGCAATGAACAAGTGATATATGAAATTAAAAACACAATACCATTTACATTAGCACCTGCAAAATGAAATACTTATGTGTAAACCTAACACAATATGTATAATATATATATGTGGAAAACTACAAAACACTGATGAACAAAATCAAAGAACTAAATAAATAAATGGAGAGATAGCCATGTTCATGGACAGGAAAACACAACACTATCAATATGTCAGTTCTTCCCAACTTGATTTACAGATTCAATGCAATCCCAATATAAATTCTAGCAAGTTCATTTTTGGATATTGACAAACTAATTCTAAAGTTTACAGGGAGAAACAAAAGACCCAGAATAGTCAACAGAAGATTGAACGAGAACAAGGTTGGAGGATTAACGCCACTCAACTTTAAGACTTATTATGAAGCTACAGTAATCAAGACATTGTGGCATTAGCAAAAGAATAGACAAATAGATCAATCTAACAGAATAGAGAGCCTAGGAATAGAACCACATAAATAAAGTCAACTGATCTTTGACAAAAAAGCAAAGGCAATACAATGGAGAAAAAATAGTCTTTTCAACAAATGGTGCTGGAACAACTGGACATCCACGTGCAAAAAAATGAATCTAGACATTCATTTTACACTCTTCCCCCAAAATAACTCAAAATGGATCACAGATGTAAATGTAAAATGCAAAACTATAAAACTCCTAGAAGATGACATAGGAGAAAACATAGATGACCTTGGGTATGATGATGACTTTTCAGACACAGCACTGTAGGCATAATTCATCAAAGGAAGAATTGATAAGCTGGACATCATTAAAATGAAAACTTTCTGTTTTAAGAAAGACAATGTCAAGAAATGAAAAGACAAGCAACAGACTAGGAGAAAATATTTGCAAAATACACAACTGAAAAAGGGCTCTT
This sequence comes from Delphinapterus leucas, assembly GCF_059928025.1. Lineage (NCBI taxonomy): Eukaryota > Metazoa > Chordata > Mammalia > Artiodactyla > Monodontidae > Delphinapterus > Delphinapterus leucas. The sequence continues at coordinate 48,578,241 of NC_143132.1, forward strand.
ATCCAAAATATACAAAGAACTGTTAAAACTCAACAATAAGAAAACAAATAACCTGATTTAAAAAATGGGCCAAAGACCTTAACAGAGAGACACTTGGCCAAAGAAGATATGCAGATGGAAAATAGGCATATGAAAATATGCTCCATATCATACATCATCAGGGAAATGCAAATTAAAACAACAATGAGATACCACTACATACCTATAAGAATGGCCAGTGACTAGAACACTGATACCATGAAATGCTGGGAAGAAAGTGGAGCAACAGGAACTCTCATTCATTGGTGTTAGAAATGCAAAATGGTAAGGCAACTTTGGAAGAGAATTTGGTGGTGTCTTACAAAAGTAAATATACTTTTATCTATGATCCAGTAATCATGCTCCTAGGTATTTACTTGAAGAAACTGGAAACTTACATCCACATAAAAATCTATACATGGATGTTTATCACATCTTTATTCATATTTGCCAAAGCTTGGAAGCAACCAAGCTGTGCTTAAGTAGATAGCTGTGGTATATTCAGACAATGGAATATTATTCTGTGCTAAAAAGAAATGAGCTATCAAGCCATGAAAAGACATGGACAAACCTTAAATGCATATTAATAAATGAAAGAAGCCAACCTGAAAAGGCTAGATACTGTATGATTCCAATTATATGACATTTTGGAAAAGGTGAAACTATGAAGACAATGAAAACATCAGTGTTTGCCTGAGGTGGGGAGGGGGAGGGGGAAAGATGAATAGGTGGGAGCACAGATGATATTACAACAGTAAAAATACTCTGTATGATAGTATAATGATGGGTATGTGTCATCATACATTTGTCTAAACCCACAGAATGTACAACACCAAGTGTGAACTATAATGTAAATTATGCACTTTGGGTGATTATGATGTGTCAATGCAGATTCATCAACTGTAACAAATGTACCACCCTGGTGGGGAATGTTGATAATGGGGGAGGCTATGCATATGTAAAGGCAAGGGACATATGGGAAATACCTGTACTTTCCTCTCAATTTTGCTGTCAATCTACAACTGCTCTAAAAAAAACAAATAATGGCAGCAAAACATTGTCCTCAGCTGACCTCTCATCATCTTCCAGTTCCTGCTCCCTCCCCTCCTCTTCATAGCCAAACTTCCCAACATTGATTTTACTCATTCTTTCTATTTCCCTCACCCTTAGCCCATTGTGAATAGCTTCTGTGTCCATTACACAAAAGAAACTGCTCCCTGTTAAGTCCAACAGTAACTGTATTTTCTAGGTCACTAGATTCTATAGACAAGCCTCGTCTTACTAGAACTTTGGCAGCATCACACACTGTCGACCACTGTCTCCCTTCAAACATTCTCCTAGTTCTATGACTGCTCCTTTTTGTGTCTTTGTAATCTCAAACTCCTCTACCTGGTAGTTAAATACTGGACAGCCTCGAGCCTCATTATGAAGGCTGTTCATGGTAATTTTATTAGTTAATTGACGTTAACCAACAATTTCAATGTGGTTGAACCCCAGTGTGTGAGATGTTCCTCCATCTCTCTCTCAAGCCTCATCTGTCAGCACTCTCCACTTGCTTGCTGCACTCCAATCACACAGGCCAACTTTCACTTCCTCTACCTTTCCTGCTCCATCCACAGCAGGATGTCTGCACAGAGCTAGCTCCTCTCCCAAGGAGGCTCTTAGTCTCACTCCTCTCCTCACCTGGCAAACTCTTACCCATCCTTCAGACTTGGCTTAAGAGTTCCTTCCTATGGAAGCCTTCCCTGACATCCCAGCCTAGACTTGGTTTCTCTTTGGGGGGCTCTTATTCATGAAGAACATTGATCTCAGCATTCTATTATATAATTAACACCTTCCTGCCCTCTAGAATGTAAGCTACATGAGAGCACAACTGTCTTCTTTTCCCTTCAGTATCCCCAATGCCTGAGAACTGGCACACAAGAAGCACTCAGTAACTCAGAAATGTCAATTAACAAGGTACCATCCCCTCAAGCTCCCTCCCTCCCTCCCTTCCTTCCTTCCTCCCTCCCTTCCTCCCTCCCTCCCTTTCTTCCCTCCCTCCTCTTCCTTTTTTCCTTCCTTCCTTCCTTCCTCCCTTCCTTCCCTCTCTCTTCTTCCTTTTTTCCTTCCTTCCTTCCTTCCTTCACTCCTCCTCCTCCTTCTCTCTCTCTTTCTCTCTTTCCTTCTTTCTTTTTTTCTTGTTGATTTATTTTATCTTTAATTAGAAAGAACTTGAGACATTTTAAAAGAATAATCATTTGTAGCAAGCTTCTGTTTATTGGTACTAGACTGGGGGGTGGCGGGGATTCTACAAACAAAAATTTCAGCATCCTCCTGCCTCCAGTTTTAACACATTTACCCCAACTCCTGGTTTCTGCCAGCCTCTCTACCCCCATGGGTAGAGGCCTCCCTTCCTTAAAGCTCTTGTTGGCTGTCAACTGGAAAAGATCTGAAGAGCTAATTCCTAGTAAGGTGGAAAGACTGATAAAGAACGAAGGGGTTTCTTATCTCATGGTAAATGTTCATATCAGTAAGGGAAACCAAACTGCATTATCTAACTTCTAGTAGCGTGAGTGCAGTGATCACAGATAACCCGGGGGTGAAGGCTTCTCATTGGTCATTTGTAGCTCTTTTCCCATGCTCACCTCCTCTTCCACACACAAGCCAACCCTTTTCAGTGTGAATATAAAGCCAAACTTTGGACACCTGAATTAGCAAAATTATAGGTCTAAGATAAATCAACTTTAAGGGTCCATGATCCTAACTCATTTCAAGTTCCATCGTTCTCAAGTTCTACAAATCTCTCCTGCTTCAAGGCCTAAGAAAATTGGGTATGGTGACAGAATTCTGGGCAGCTCAAACAGTTAAGCACTCCAGTTTCTTTTAACAGCAGGGTTCATGAAAGGAATACAACTGTATAGTTTTAGCAAATGTATTTCAAAATGGCCAATTATTGCTGGGTCAAAGTACATCCTAATAGAGTTGCTATAGTAATGACATGGAAACATGGGAAGTCTTTACTCTTTGAATTAAATTAAAATATTTGATTCACCATCAGAAGAATGGGTTTTAGTAAGGAAAGGACTGAGTTTATGCATCATTATTTGCTGAGTAACTTCTGTGTGCCAGGCATTCTTCTGGGTGTTCTGGTGAATGAAATCATGGCATGTTAGTGGTGGATCTAATGAATGAGGTCAACAGAGACCCAGACTGGTTTAGTGATTTTGCCAAAACATCACAGCTGGGGATAAAACAAAGTCCTTGTCCCCAACATGCTCAATTTTGTGTTCTAAATCATCCTTACAAATGATAAATGCTACCATTATTGTAGATGTGTCTGAAACACATAAATTCATGCATCTGCTGTGTCCCCGGGGTAAGGAAGGACTTCATCCAAGGCCAAAGATGGGCAAAAAGAAGGCCATGCACCAGATCTAGTTTTTTTGACTAGCTTAGTTTTCCTCCTAATTTAATCCTAAAAAAGTGACATGAAAGCAAGATCAGCTTCATCATCCTGAGAACGCTTCTGTTCTCCAACTTTAAGGGGTCACGTTGCACTCACAACATTAATTGTTTCCATTGTGCCCAGCTGTTACGTCACAAATAGAGAACAATGAATTCATGTGTGGACTATGCAGGCAAGAGATCTGCTATCAATAAGCCCAGTCTCTCTAACTTGATCATCTAGAAAACTGGGTACGTCCTTCATCCATTAGCATAACTTTTGCCAACATCTCTCTGGTGAAGTGAAGGAAGAGAGGCAATGCTATCTCTTCATTTCATGCTCCAAAGGGCAAACTGTGGCTCATGGGCCAAATCCAATCTGCCATCTGTTTTTGTAAAAACAGCAGAGTTGAATATAAGAAGTCCTGTATGGCTCACAAAGTATAAAGTATTTACTATCTGGTCTTTTACTGAAGAAGTTTGCTGACCCCTGCTCAAAAGTAAAATAATTAAGCAATAACAAAAACTTAAGCATATTCTTCATTATCACAAGGTTGGATGGCAAATGAAAAGTTGAGACGGTTTGTTAAATATAGTTTCTTACTTAGGTAAACCTATGAAACTATAGTACGGTTTAAGCTATAGGAATTTTATGAACATAAAGATTCAAATACACTTCCCTTGATCCATCGCACATAGAAATGACTGGTCTGAGAATGTTGTTCTTTTTCTTTCAAGACATAATTGGTTAGGGGGCATTCTTGGTAGCACAGTGGTTAAGAATCCTCCTGCCAATGCAGGGGACACAGGTTTGAGCCTTGGTCTGGTAAGATCCCACATGCCGCGGAGCAACTAACCCCGTGCACTACAACTACTGAGTCTGAGTTATGGAGCCCATGAGCCACAATTACTGAGCCCGCGTGCCACAACTACTGAAGCCCGTGCACCTAGAGCCTGTGCTCCGCAACAAGAACAGCCACCGTGATGAGAAGCCTGCGCACCACAACGAAGAGTAGCCCATGCTCGCCGCAATTAGAGAAAGCCCGTGCACAGCAGCGAAGACCCAACACAGCCAAAAATAAATAAATAAATAAAATAATTTTTTAAAAAAAGACATAAGCAGTTATTTTTAATGTCAGGCTTGGTGGCTTTATATTTATTATTACTTCCCTAGGAGACTCTGCTCTGTCTCTAGGCCTTCCCCACTGCCCCTGCCTGCTGCCATGATGAGCACACGGTCTCGCACTAAGGAACTCAAATGTTGTTGCGTGTGCGCAATAAATTTTAAATCTCTAGAATTTGTAAGGCTTCTTTTCTTTCTTTCTTTCTTTCTTTCTTTCTTTCTTTCTTTCTTTCTTTCTTTCTTTCTTCTTCCTTTCTTTCTTTCTTTCTTTTTTCTTTTTTAACAATACTGAAGATTACTCAGGTATGGGAAAGCTACTTATTCTTGTCCTTGACTAGCAGTGTTATCATGGTCAATTGACTTAATGTTCCTAAAACTCAATGTTCTTATCTGTGAAAGGAAAGCCTTGAACTGTATACCCTCTCAGATTTTGGGTTCTAAACTCTAAAGGTAAATCCCGTTAGATTCCCATCAATTCCTAGGGACAGATCAAGTTTTTGCTGTACTAAAATTTTGGTAAATCAAATATTATTTGTAATTAATGCTGCCTCATATGTTGGGCCTCTCAAACTTTTGGAGCACCAATATAACAAAGGACAATTTATCCTGAAAATATGCAGTAAATGCAATCAATTCCTACAAATGACCAATTTGAGCTACAAATGACCAATGAGTTTTATGGCAAGGTACCCACGTCTCTATGCAATTTTCTGATTTCAATCCATTCAAAATCAGTTCAATAGGTAGAATGATTACAACTAACCTGACATTTAAATTTTATTATATTAGTCTAAGAATAAAAATATCTCAACAAACATTTTATGAGAGGTAAAATTTTAATCTGCAATTAACCAATAGTTTTCAGTTTTGCCTGGTCTTCATAAAAAAATACATTCACACACATGAAGAAAAAAGCTGTAGCTATTAGGTTAGTAACCACAGAGCTTTGTGAAATCTACTAAAATAAATGAGATTAGGAAGAGCCTAATTACCGGATGGTTGAAGCTGGCATCAAAATAGGGCTCAGTGGTTTTGGAGGACAGAGGCAAAGACCATCATGGTGACCTGGGGGAGTTCTAGTAGAACAATCTGGCCATGCCCGACCCGGATTCTGGATATGATTGAAGTTACTTCCAGCCTATGATCCTAATAGTATACTCTATAGCTTTGAATCTCAGAATCCTGTTAAGAAATGATACATCTCACAGATCTTAAATATAATTTGCCATCCTAACATAAATACAGGTTATCCTTTGAATGTGAGTTTTCCTGCAGACGTGGCTTCATGCATAATTCTCCTTGGGATTTGTTGAGCTTTTCCAAACCCACAGGGGGAGTAATCTATTTATTCTCAGTTCACCGGCAGGGTCACCGTTGCCTCATCTTACATGGATCCAGTGTTTGACACAAAGGGCAGGGTGGCACAGTCATGATCTAAGTGATGCAAACTATGAAGCAAGAAAATCACAGACCCAAATAAGAGCCAAGCCGTCCACACGTGCAGCTGCAATGAGCCACAAAGACAATTCCCAGTGTGTTCTTATTTACAGAAGGCACCACCCTAAATTTTAGAGATAGAAAGGAGTTTAGAGATTGTAGAACACACTCTTCAATTTAAAGCGTGGGTAACTGAGGCCAAGTGAGGTGAGGTGACTGCTGTAGAGTTCTAGTGCTAACTAGCGGCATTACCAGCATTGGGACCCTCCTGTCCACGAATCAGCCCCATACCACAGACCCCATGCTACCCAATGTAGAGTGAGAGACAAGAACTAAAGAGATGGGTACATCTAGTAAACAGGGCCAGCAGCAGGTCCTGGACTCTGAAGTTTATTATAAGCTTAAAAATTTTTTCATAAATCACATGTATAATAAATGTTGCACTCAGAACAGCATCTTGTTCCAAAAAAATGTGCATTTGGAAAGAAATGTAGAGAAACTGTGGTATCTACAAATCTCCAGCATAGCTCAGAACAGACAGAAAAGCAAATCTATGTCATCAAGATTTTTTAAAATATGCTTTTTAGAAAGACAAGAATGGATTTTGCTGGAATAGAGTCTGGGTGGAGTAAAAAGAGTCCACATCTGAGGGTGTTAACTCATTTTTGTAAATCGTCTGCCAAGAGTCAGAGGAAATCCCCAACGATATCAGCAGAGGAAAGGTTTTTTTTTTTTTTTTAAGATTTAAAGTAAAATGCATTCTGTGCTTCTTTTTTTCCTCCTCATGTAAGGTTAACCCCAAACAAAAAGCTATGTTAGAAATATTCTTTAAAGGAAATCATTATTAAATGGTCTTTACTTAAAAACCTCATATTACATAAGGAGTTACTGAATTTCTTTCAACAGAGCACCCCTATGGATTCCCACAAATACAGATCTTGGCCATCCCCCTAAAGCCTTGGTGCAGCCAGAATTCCCTTACAGCCATATGCCTGGATGGCCAACAGCCTCAGTAGCTGTTCAGGTCTATGTGATAAAAAAAGGCAAAGGGCACTTTTATCCATACCCATTCTCCTATGGTGCCTGTACTACAGAAGGCAATTAATTCATATTTTTAAATGAATTCCCACTGCTTTGAAGCAGAAATTAGCCTTCTTATTCTATAACAATAGTAGCAAAATCAGAAGTATCAATTTAGCTTTGAAATGTATTTGTTTTTGCTTCTGTCAAAATACAGTGTCCAGTTGGACATCTGACAAGTTGTTATAGTTCCCCCCAAAGCGAACACACTAAAAGAGATGATAAAGCCCATGAAGACTGACTCCCAGGTATCCAGTTGCAGAGCACTGTCACATTTAGAGACATATGGACCCAAACTGGGATTTGGGGTCTTCCTGTTGCCTCCCTCAAATATTCCAAAGAACCTAAGAACTTGGAGCCCAGCAACATGTATTAAATGCACTTGTTCTCACCCACTCCAGAGACAGTCCCCAGTTTCTCTCCTGACCAGACCTCTCTCATCTGTGCCATTCAGGTTATGCTCTTGCCTTTCTTGTCTCCCTCTCCTCTGGGCTGAGGGCCCATGAGCTCTGGGTTGTTGCCTCCCCCTCCTGTAGCCATCCCCTGAGAAGGGCAGCTCTTCAGTATGTGCTGAAAACTTTCCTCTCCCTGTAGAGCATGAGGGAAGAAATACAAGTAGGCAAAGAGGGACCGCGGGGGCTGTGAGGCTCCACCTGTTAGTATGGCTCCATCTTGGTATTCAAATGAAATTTGAATTTGAATTTGGAGCAGCCCACCACAGGTGTTCATGTCCCATGCTCCATGCCAAGAGTTTTTTCTTTAAATATTAATTTAAACTGAGTTACTCCAAGGAGTTCATCAAACAAAAAGATCTTAAAACTGCTTTCTTGGTCATTATAACTGCTTCAAGAAATTTTGGTGATTGCTGATATCATTTTCTGGATAAATATACTACAGGCTTCTCCCAACATGCCTTGCAAGTCCCCTGCAAACATGTATATTACAGTCAGGTCTTTCTGCGGTGAAGACATTACTTGGTTCCTTTTCCAGGGCCCATTGGACATATAAACAGAATGTCACTTCTTTGGACATGATTTGAGAGACATAAGGAAGACTGTCATGCTTGAACAGATTCTTCCCCTCTAAACCTACTTGGTTGAAATCTTCCTGTTAGAAAAGATAGATCTAATTGTTTTGCATTAAGACTTTATTTATACAAGCATCTTCAGATAAAATGCAAATGTCTCAGAGATATAAGACATTTAGCTATTACCAGCCAGCCATTAACACTTCACTATGAACGAGAATATCAGATTATTTTCAAAGAGTAGGTTAGCAGGAATGGGGCACTGACTACGGATATTTTGACAAGAAATAGTTATGGGATAATCTGGAGTATTACAAGGAGAAGGAGAGTCTGGAGTGGGGCAATAGAAGTCTTCAGATATTGGGCTCCAGAGAGGACAACATTGAGAATGTGTGTGGGCCCCATAGATAAAATGTGCTTCCACTTTCACATTTATGCCTACACACATTTTGGATTTTCCCCCCTGAATTATAAAAAATACCTTACCTAGGATTGTATCACACAATAGAAATGAATATAACCAGCAGTTAAGAGCTTGATAGATGTTTAACAGATGTTGATGGAAGTTGAATTTCATTCACCTACTTATCAAGGTATTTTTCTTTGTCCCAGCAAAACCACAGGGTTTTTTTTTTGTCTGTTTGTTTGTTTTAATGAATGGATCAAGAATTAGGTCATTAGGGGCTTCCCTGGTGGCGCAGTGGTTGAGAGTCTGCCTGCCGATGCAGCGGACACGGGTTCGTGCCCTGGTCCGGGAAGATCCCACATGCCGCGGAGGGCTAGGCCCGTTAGCCATGGCCGCTGAGCCTGTGCGTCCGGAGCCTGTGCTCCGCAACGGGAGAGGCCGCAACAGTGAGAGGCCCGCGTACCGCAAAAAAAAAAAAAAAAAAATTTAATGGAAATTAAAACAGAAAGGAGGTGTGAGGGTTCTTGCCAGTGAAATCAACTTGCACTTTGTCAGTGAAAGAATCACAGAAATGTGGGCTGAGAAGGCTGTGCCTTCCGAAAAAGGGGTAGGAAGAAAGGCAACCAGGAATGGAATGTCATCCTTCCCAAAAGCACTGGATACCCACAAAAACATTTCTGTAACCTGGTCATTTCACCTCACTAGCTCAAGGCATTGATGTATTTACAGTTTCCTTGATTTAATAAAGCTAAGACTGCCATTAAAACAGTATTAAATTTTAGAAAATGAAACTTACACCATAGAAATTAAAGTAAGCAAAACCAAATTTTTATGTGGAGAAAAACCTACCTGTACTGAAAGGAATCTACAAATAAACTGATGATTGCAAATATTTATAAAGCACCTTTGAGATGTGAAAACTACTCTCTGAGCCAAGAACAGGAGTGATGAATGATCGCTTCACTTATAAAGGACCCTAGAAGACAGCTGCAAATGTTCACAAATGCAATCAGGTTCCAGCAAGCCCTCACCCACCTTAAAGAAATCAAACAATGGAGCTATTATTTTTGCCAGTCAAGACTCTTCAACATGATGTTATCTTCATACGTTAATGCATATATTTTAAGGTAAACAAGCAGCTCCACTCGGCTATCTGGTTTCCCTAATCTGCTTATGGTGTTTGAGTGAGATATTTAAGTATTGAGATTTCTTTTTTTTTCTAATAAATGTTAGATTTCTCAGCCCCTGACTGGAGAAAACACCCATGCTAAGCAATAATAAAAGCATCACCATGTCCATTCACATAAACAACACATATGATTCACCCTGTGGAAGAGAGGTAGCAAATACAGTCCATCAATCCTCATTATTAGCAGAATCTGTTATTTGTGAATTTGCCTACTCTCTAAAATTCACCTGTAACTCCAAAATCAATATTCACGGCACTTCTGCAGTCATTCATGGACATGCATAAAGTCGCAAAAACTTTCAGTCCCTCAATGTGCATCTTCCCAGCTGTGGTCAAACGGTGACAATCCACTTCCTTATTTCAGTTCTCAGACTGTAAACAAGCTTACTGTGCACAGTCCATTTAGTGCTGCGTTTTTCCCACTACTGTGCTTTTTTGGAGGGTGATTTCACAATTTAATACGGCCCCCCAGTGTAGTGCTGAGGTGCCGTCAACAGTATAAGCCCAAGAAGGCTGTGTTGTTCCTTGCAGAGGAAATATCTGGGCTAGATAAGCTCTGTTCAACCATAAGCTATAGTGCTGTTGGCTGTGAGTTCAGCGTTTGATAAATCAACAACATAGGTTAAATAAGGTGTCTTTAAACAGAAACATATGAAAAGCAAAGTTATGTATTGACTGGTTGACAAAAATGTTGTGTGACCAGAGGCTCACAGGAACCTAACACTGTGTTTCTCCTAGAAATAATGGTTTGGTTGGTATTTGCTAATTTGATGTTTGTAGCAACTTTACAGAACTTTAAGTACTACCAGTGATGAAAATTGACTGTATTATGCTCTGTGCTTTTAGGTGAGGAAACTAAGACCCAAAGAGACTAAATTATTTCCTCCCACGTCACCCATCCTGTTGGAAGCAGAGTAAAAACTAAAATTGAGGGTTTTTTTTCCAAGTCCAGTGATTGTTTTTCTGCCTTATGCCTCCTTTCTCCAATTATACCTTGGTTATGTTATGAATAAAGAGAAGTGCTTTCGTGTCTTCATTACATGGGATGCCCAGATTTACTTAGCATTCTCCTACCCAGAGCACTGTCATTCAAACTGTGTCTTTTCGGGACTACCCTGGTGGTCCAGTGGCTAAGACTCTGCACTCCCAATGCAGGGGGCCCGGGTTCAATCCCTGGTCTGGGAACTAGATCCCGCACGCCGCAACAAAGATCCCGCATGCCCCAACTAAAAGATCCCACATGCCACAATTAAAAAGATCCCGCATGCTGCAGCAAAGATCCTGTGTGCCGCAACTAAGACCTGGTGCAGCCAAATAAATATTAAAAAAAAAAAAACAACAAAGTGTGTCTTTTCAAAAAGAATAGGTATATGTATATGTATAGCTGAATCACTTTGCTGTACACCTGAAACTAATACAACATTGTAAATCAACTATATTCCAATATAAAATAAATTTTTTAAAAAACCAAAAAAACCCCACAAAAACCCACCAAGGTATCTCTTTTCAAGTGTGTAAATCAGACTTACATTGGGTCAAAGCTGAAAGAGGCAAACAAACAAAAACAGACAAAAAAGTATGTGGCAGTTCAATTTAGATTGTATAATTTTAATGGGTGGGTTATGATGACTCATGAATACAAGATATAGGAAAGGAGAGAGATAGGAGTAAACTTTATTGAATGTTTTTTCTGTGTGTACCAGGCAAACGTAGCCAATTTCCATATTTTATCTTATCTCATAAGAAATTACTGTGAATTTCAGCAAATTAATTTACCTGTTACCTTTTAGGAAAGATTGTCGTTTCTAAGAAAACTGATCTCATATTTTTTTAAAGAAAGATACCTATCAAGTATAGGCCAATCTCTAAGGTGTAAAGGTGTGGATTCAAAACTTATCTGATTCATTCCTATTATACAGCTCAAATTAACAAAAAACTGACAATATCATGTGACGGCAAAGATGTGGAGCAACTGAAAACTTCATACTTTTCTATAAAAAGTACTATAGCCACTTAAAAAGCAGTTTGGCATTTTTTAAAGTTAAATATACACTTAATATATGACAAAGCAATCCCACTCCAAAAGAAATGAAATGTATGTTCATACAAAGACCTGTTAGTAAATGTTTATAGCAGTTTTATTCATAACTGCCCTAAACTAAAACCACTCAAATGTCCATCAACTGGTGAGTGTGTCAACAAATTGTGGTCCAGCCATATAATGGAATACTATTCTACTAATAAAAAGAATAAACGACTAATACCAGCAACAACATGGATATGTCATAAAAGCACTATGCTAAGTGAAAAAATCCAGACAAAAAAGGCTACATAATACATGCTTCTATTATAGGACAGTTTGGAAAGGGCAAAACTGTAGGGACAGAAATCAGATCAGCAGTTACCAGGAGCTGGGACTTGGGGGAAGGAATTGACTACAAAGGAACACGGAATTTTCTGGGGTGATGGAAATGCTTTAAATCTTGATTAAAATGGACAAAATATTTCTCGGATAGGATGAAACAATGGGGTAGACAAATAGGAAAGAGAAATGACATCTTTATGGTGTGTTTAAAATTTAGAAAGGTAAAAAAAGCCATTTGTTACATTCCTCTAGATTAAGCTATAACTGCAGAGGACTATTTAGTAATTAGCTGAAAGTATGTAATGTTAAAATAAGTAACATTTAACTTTAGGGTGCAGAGTGGAATATCAGGTATCTCAAGAAAGGTGCACTCTGGAACGTCAAACCTGCCCTAAATGTGGTTTGAGGTCCAATCTCTGTAAGACAGAACAGGAACAGTGTTTGCAGACAGTCTGGACAAAAAATTTCTCCTGTTTGATAAGTTAGTCACTTTTATTTATTTATTTATTTATTTATTTATTTATTTATCTTTTTTTTTTTTTTTTTTTTTTTTTTTATGCGGTACGCGGGCCTCTCACTGTTGTGGCCTCTCTCGTTGTGGAGCACAGGCTCCGGACGCGCAGGCTCAGCGGCCATGGCTCACGGGCCTAGCCGCTCCGCGGCATGTGGGATCTTCCCAGACTGGGGCACGAACCCGTGTCCGCTGCATCGGCAGGCAGACTTTCAACCACTGCACCACCAGGGAAGCCCAAGTTAGTCACTTTTATTATATTTATCTGAAGATTATTTAATAATAGATATATTAACAATAGTATAGGAAATTTCTTAAAGAACATTGGTGTAATTATGTTGCCTAAGGAAAAAGAGAAATAAGGATATTGAGAAAGTCAAAAATGTTTACATTTGAATGTAGATAAAAGCTTCTAGTCTTTGGAAGTTACTTCCTTATTTTATTAAACCGCAATAAAACAAAGCTTTTGCAAACAAGATGACAAAATTGAACCTAGAAGCACTACGCTCCCACTTCCTAATGAATGAGTCTAGAAGAGCAAAGTCATTTAAGAAGTAAGCCCCACAGCTGCCTTGGAGGAGAGGGGCCAGTGAGGATGAAGGGGTCCTACACTTCACGGACAGAGTGGAAAAAGGATTCTAAACGGGTTGATTGCAAGTCACAGTCGTGACTTTTCTAGTAGTACACTGCCTGTTTGGATGAAGGTTTCAGATCTGACTCAACTTTTTGCCTTCCCTGACTTTTTCTTTGCCCACAGGATCCTTCACAAGTAGAACGTGCTTCAAAAGCCTGAAAGTTTTGCTTGCTTAATCAGGTGTGTTCATCAAGAGTGGATAAAGCAGTGGTAGGAAATGAGTTGTTTTTACTGCTAAAACAGCCCTTCCTTGGTAACTATGATAAATGCTCTGGGAAGGTCAAGTCCATGGTGCCTTGAATCTGTATGAAAGCAAGGATCACATGGGGCCTTGTGATTCCCTGAATGATGATACATATTGGAAGAAGACTCTAGATCCAGACTGGAGTTTGTTCTGGGATGAGGGGCTAAGCAGGTCCCTTGTGACTTGTATCATCCAAGTAACCCAAGTAACCCTGATATTGACTGGCCAAGGAACTAGCCAACTGGATGGAAACTCCCTACCTAATTTTATGTTTTTGTAACATGCTTCCTTATAAGGTCTTAGTAACTGACAATAAGTGCCTGTGATTTTTCTTTGTAATCATTTTATAAACAATGGTATTTTTCAAGGGAGCCAATGAGTTCAGCTTAAAGCCCTAATAGCATCCATTAATGAAGTACACTATAGGTAAAATATAGTTAGAACATCCTGAATGTTCTGGGAGAGCCCTAGTTTATGAATATGCCATCTATTTCTTCAAAAATATCTTTATATTTACCATGCATTCTGGTTTGGGATTAGAAAAATTTGCTCGCCCTCCATAGACAGCACATACAAATTCCCCACATGAAGTATTTTTTAAAAACTTAACACTTGTGGAAATACCATAAAAATTTTTCATAATGGCAGAGAAGAGCCTGTTCAAAGTCTGTTCAATTCTTCCAAGCAAAATAAATCCCCTTTTTCTGTACGCCCCATTTCAGCTTTATTCATTCCTCAGTTACAGCCTTTATTACATTGTATTATCCTGTTTAGTTCATCTATTTCTTTTGCTATGATATAAACTCAAGGACAGTAACCATTTTTCTTCTTTGTAACTTCATGCCTCCTACTATAACATTAGATGTTTATAAAATGTTTGTTAGTTTGTTTTTCTGTAAGAGGTAAGAAATTTCACAAAGACCTAACCTGAAGATATAATTACATGGAGAAACTTCAGCATGAGGTCAAAGTTAGGGAAATGAGAGCCTGGCCTGATCCAGGTTTGTCCCAGGAGACCCATTTGCTCCTCAGGGGAATTTAGGGATGTAGGTTAGCTACAGAGTAGATCTTGGATCTGGTTCTCCTAAAGCTGTCTTGGGTACAGGTTGACTCTTAAATGATAGCAGGACCAATACAGACCCACCCTTGGCCTAAGGCCAGCCCTGAAATCACCTCTGGAATGAATGACAAGGCCATTTACCAAGGCCTTGGAAAACGTGGTCCTTAAGCCACTCTAAGCTACCAAACATTTTCCATGATTACTTTAAAAGGTTATTTGTTCACATATTTTTCCAATTACTCTTTGGTCAGCACTTATGCCGAGCTTTTTGTGGTCCTGGAAAGGTAATTGATCCAAAAATTCTCTTTCAGAATTTATTTCCACTTATCCTTTGCCTGTAGGCAAGACTATATTTTCAAAGCCATATGCCAATAAAGACTACATTTCTTATTTTATTTTTAATTCCACTTAAATATTCCTTTAAATTATAATAAAAAGGGCAGCAAATACACTCCCCTTATTAATTACCTAATGTTGCACTATAAATTAGCCCAAAGCTTTGTGGCTTCAACAATGATAGCATTTGGAAGGAATGCTATTGTGGCTCAGGAAGGAACTTGGGAACAGCTGGGTTAGGTAGATACGACTCAGAATCTCTCATAAGGTTGCAGTCATGATATTGTCCAGGGCTGCAGTCAGCTGAAGGCTTGACTGAGGTTGGAGGATGTACTTCCAAGATGGCTCACTCATATGGCTAGCAAATTTGTGCTGGCTATGGGCAGGATTTCTCAGTCCCTCACCATGGGGACCTCTTCACAGGATTGCTTGAGTATTCTCATGACATGGCACCTGGCTTTCTCCAGATTTGGAGATTCAGGGACAGAGCAAGGTGTGAAGTGAACTACAATGTCTTTCATGACCTACCCTCAGAAGTCACACATGTTCACTTTACTTCTTCTGTAGATAGAAGGATATGGATGCACATGCCAGCCACAATTCCATGTGTGAGGGGACTATACAAAGGGTAAATACATGAGGTGAAGGTCATTTTGAATTGTGTACTTCCACTTTAAAATTTTTTTGCACCATATCAAAATCAATTACATAAACTGTGTATTCACAGCTTAGTTATGAAGTTTGAGATTTTTCATGAACCATCTCAAAGGCCTTTTTGCATGTTTTATGAATATGGTGGTAATCCTTCCAGCCACTCACTTGATGCATCCTAATTCTAACTCAGTGAAAGGCATCTGCCTAGACATGTGGTTCTTAGCTTTCATTGGCTCTTAGACTTTTTGAGAATCTTAATATCTAAAGACCAGCAGCGCCCCCCCCAAATGTACATACCCACAAATGTGCTATTTTACATACAACTGGAAGACTTTTATGGACTCCTGTAGCTAAGAAAAAGAACTCTAACTTGCAAGCAACATACACAATGTTTTCAGCTAAGAAAAGAACTCTAACTTGCAAGCAACATACACAATGTTTTCAGCGGGCTGCCAAATATAAAGGTCACAGCTAATGTTCAACAAAAGGCTGATGCCCAATATTAGCTGAAAGACTGGCTAGTTAACAAGTCTATGTAAGCCAAAATAACAGAGGACTTTCATGTGAAGTATCAAATTCACCTTTTGTTTCACAGTGGTATTTTTCTTAATTGAGCTGGTAAAGTAAACTGTTCATACTTTACAGTGGGCTATCTTGAGTTTGGGTTACACTTAACAGACGCTTGAGGCTAATATTAGGCATTAACTTTAATATGCATATACACAAACAGAATGACTCACTAATATCTCATAATGTCACCCAAACCTTCCAGAGTTAAACATTACTCACCACCAAACAAGGTTAGTTAATGGTGAATGCTGTTCATGCTTCAGCTAGCAATGCAAAAAAATGGTTTCTAGGGCTTCCCTGGTGGTGCAGTGGTTGAGAGTCCGCCTGCCGATGCAGGGCACACGGGTTCGTGCCCGGGTCCGGGAGGATCCCACATGCCGCGGAGCGGCTGGGCCCATGAGCCATGGCCGCTGAGCGTGTGCATCCGGAGCCTGCACGTCCGGAGCCTGTGCTCCGCAACGGGAGAGGCCACAACAGTGAGAGGCCCAAGTGCCACAAGGGAAAAAAAAAAAAAAAAAAGGTTTCTAAGTATAAAGCCAGACAGAAGTTCATCACAAGAACTAGAGCTCTCACTGTCTGAAGTAAACATTTTCTACAGTCATGTGTCATATGCTGAACAAACGAAAAGCACAGGTTCTCCAAATTTATAGAATTATAGTAAGTTAGCTCATTTCCTCTCAGCCACTTTCTTTGAATTAGTGCCCTAGTGCTTGGTACTGGTTATATAAACAGATCAGTTTCTGTATTTCTCCATACACAGTTAATCTCATCAGAGTCATCAGTGACAGTGTTTAACATTCAGATGGTCAAACCTACTAAATTGGAATCTGGTGTGACTATAGTAAGGCTAGAGGGAGTGAAGGGCGGGGTTGGGGGAGGTAGAGCTCTGCATACTTAACAGATTCACTAAGTCAGTGGTTTGCAAAACATGGCCCCAGGATCAACAATGATGAGAAATGTAAATTCTCTGGACCACCCCACCTCAGGTCTTGAATCAGAAACTCTAGGGATGGGGCCCAGCACGCCAAATGTTAACAAGATGATTCTGATGCTTGCTCAAGCTTAAGGACCACTGCACTCAGTGATTCCTTGCTCCTCAGTATAGTTTAAGAATGATCATCTCCAGGGTTGTTAAACAGCTGTATCTCAATAAAACAAAACTCATGGGTTTCTTTTCCTATTCCCATCTAAATATCTTCTACAACCAGGCCTTGTGGATGGATGTAGGCTGCAAGTACCATAAAGGAAGAAGGGTAGATGGGAGAGGGACCTTACAAAAAAGCAGATAAATGGAGGTACGTGTTTCTCCATGTTGTTTGTTTAAAGAAACAAAACAAACAGTCTCACAAAATAAGAAAGTCCCTAGAAAGAGACATCCCTAAAAGGATCTTGACTCGGCTAATGCTTATCTTTTAATGCCATTTAAATTATTTGATAACATAACTTACAGGAAGTTTATTTAGTGTTAACATCTGTGGTTCCTTTGTGGTCTATGAACCTCTGGCCATGAAAAGGGATGTTTGAAATGGATGTTTCTGGGACACCAGAAAAACCTTACAGATGACATGTGCGCCATGGGTTATGATGACTTTGGAAAATAATACAGTAAATACTTGTTGTCTTAATTTTCTGACATAAGTGAAAACAGATGCTTGGATTGAATGGCTGGTGAAGAACAAGTGTTATATAATGCAATTCCGCTAACAAATCTAGGGTCTCCTAAAACTGAATGGTGTTCTTTGTACACAGCTGGGAAAGGCACCTGAAAGCATTTGAGAAAGCACTGACACATTGGTGAAAAATTGTGAAAGTGGGACTTCTTGCCAAGAGTATGTGGAGAAAGAATTTTGACTAACCTAGATATGAAGTATTGTTACTTCTTTAAGTGATTCAAGGATATTTTTTATTAGTTATTCTGGTGATTCAGTTGTAATATCAGTATTTTAAATTTGAGTTACTGTTCCCCAAATAGGACAGTAAAAACAATCACTTGCTCTAGTGAAAGGCTGTTTTTAAAGAGTTTTACAACTAGGTTGTTCTGCATTAAGAACAAAACTCTAAATCACACTAACACCAGTATGTTAATCAATCAAAAATGAATGGTGAGTCACACCACATTTAATCCATTCTAGGACTTTCATCTATTTCATATTTATGTTTTTGATTTGTATTACAAGGAGAACAAATACAACAATGCAGCATGGCACATACATGTGTAAGCACATAAGCCTGGATCTGGAAATGTAATTTTATATATCTGTATGTATATATATATGTATATGTATATGAAACACCACCACTGTGATCCAGTTGCAAATTAGAGGATCACATTTCATGGGGACAGTTGACACAGAAACTCAGTTTCATGGAAATGTTGGCTACAAATCAAATGAAGAGAAACATGGCATTCACACTTAAGAGCCAACTCGAGCCACTGGAAAAGGCAAAGTTCTCTGCAAGTTCTTGAAAATATCAAACACCAACAGCTACCCTGGAACAAAAATCCAGGAACAAATAAAAAAATGACCTTACAAAATAACACTATGATATGTGGCGTTTATCATGCATATGTTATTGCCATAATTCATGGGACATGCTAACTTCTGCCATATTCAAAACCATTTAAGAATGAACTCTGTTGTTAATATACGGTATGGTTTGTCTCATCTGGTATGCACAGAGCTTATCAAATTAATGTAAATCTGTGCTTTTTGTAGGCTTGCTGATGCCAAGATAAATGATCAGGAAACCATGATATTTTCAATCAAGTGGAATGTTTAGCATGACAGAGAAACACCCATTCCTGCCTTGAAAAAAAATACAAAGTGTGCATTGTCTTCCGAAGGGCTGATTCCTGCTGAATCCAAACGGATGAAGAGTCAACTGTGAGGTGAGGCCTAGGGCCAAAGTGGCCAATGGCAGAGGTCGGGGGTGGAAGCCAGGAGAATGTTCTGAGGACTCATGGTGTTGAGAGAAGAGGGAAAGAGGAAAGGAGGGAATTCAAAAGGAAAGAGAGAGAGAAGGAGACTGAAGGGAAAGAAGGATTACGAACAAAACGAGGGAGGACAGAAAAAAAACAAAGAGTCTCATTAGGGGACTGATCAGTCATCTGATCAGACCAACCCAGTACCTGAGAGTTGACCAACAGACCAGGCATCCAGGAGAAAATCAAATCACACAGAACCACATCCCAAGCGTATGTGGAGGAAAAAATGACCAAGGACCATGATTTGTGCTCCCAGTTCTTCCACAATAAAAGGTAAATCTTCTCTGAGCCAAAGCTTCCAAACCCCTGCGGGAGAGTTGGCTGGGGGAACAGGAGCTGCTGGTGGCAAGAATTATGTTTAAAAACCCAGAGCGTGGGGGCTTCCCTGGTGGCGCAGTGGTTGAGAGTCCGCCTGCCGATGCAGGGGACACGGGTTCGTGCCCTGGTCCAGGAAGATCCCACATGCCACGGAGCTGTTGGGCCCGTGAGCCATGGCCGCTGAGCCTGCGCGTCTGGAGCCTGTGCTCCGCAACTAGAGAGGCCACGACAGTGAAAGGCCCACATACTGCAAAAAAAACAAAAGAAAAAACAAAAAAACCCCACAGCGCCGTGGCTCCCGCCTTCAGGCCCTGGGTCACTGTGAGGCTGACACCCCACACGCCCAGACACATGAGACTCTGACTTCCAGCAACAGAGCATTCTTTTAGCTCAGCCTCTTCTCAGGAAATGTCCAGGAGACAAGGGTGTCCAGACCCTTCTTTAGCTGCCAGGGCAGGTGAAGAGTTTTCAAAATTGTGGCTGGCCTTCCACATCTCCTCTTACTTAGGTTAAGAAAATTACTACCAAGAAACCGTTAAAGTCACCCTAGTATTATTATTTATTAGTGGAAGCTAAAAAGAGAACTGGTATTTTTATTATTCCCTTTGTTCAGGGAAGCAGATCTGATGTTCAGAGAGATCAGGTCACTTGCCAGGCTCACAATGACTCCAATACTTTACCCACTAGCCCCTATTGCCATTTCCCAATATTTATCCTCCCAATTCATAACAAAACTACAGTTTAGGGTAAACCTCAATGGCAGAACATGGCCAGCACCACTTTCCTTCTAATTCTAGTAAAAATATGAGTAATTAGAGAATTCTTCTATGACAGCAGGATCATTGGGGTATTTAAAGAGGATGAGCCATGGGCTTCCCTGGTGGCGCAGTGGTTGAGAGTCCGCCTGCCGATGCAGGGGACACGGGTTCGTGCCCTGGTCTGGGAAGATCCCACATGCCACGGAGCGGCTGGGCCCAGGAGCCATGGCCGCTGAGCCTGTGCATCCGGAGCCTGTGCTCCGCAACGGGAGAGGCCACAACAGTGAGAGGCCAGCGTACCGCAAAAAAAAAAAAGGGGCCCTTCTTCAGATCATCTGATACCTGATCCCAAACTTACTGGATAGAGATGCTTTAACTCCATCTGGGAACGTGAAAGGAGAAGGAAACTCTGTCCTGAATCCCTCACTGGCATATCTGTAACAGCACTGAATTCCAGAGTTCTCCGCCAGCATGACTTTGGCAGTCACCCCAATCCCCTCCTTCAATGACAGAACCTGTTGCTCTCAGAGAAGGAAGGCCTGTTAAGACTCGCATGCCCACACACGTGTGCACAGTGGACTCTCAGCAGGGTCCTTGGAAAACCAGAATGTTTTCTTATCAGCTAACAGATTGGAAAAATCAAAGGATGGCATTAAAGGAGGAAGGAAATCTGAAACTCCACTTTGGCATCTTGGAAGCAATGTACCCCCAGCTTCATCCTATCAGGGGTTCATTCTCCACTCAGAGAGATTTTTCATTTTATTGGAGACACAGCAGAATACACTTCAAAGATGTTTCAGATTATAAGTCATCCTACACGCTCATAAATTACCCTTAACGTAAAGCAGAAAGAAGATGGGCTGGAATGTATATGGTAACATGCACAATTAAAGGAACAATTTCCAAAGGCAATTCACATAACCCGGACCTTTGGAATGGGGGACAATTATTCAATGTTTTCTCAACTCGTATTTTGCATTGACTGGGATCATAGGGTGCTTTTTCTTAACATATTACATAAATTCATTTTTTCTTCTTTATGTACATAGGTATCACTTAAAGCTAGTGCATGACAACACAATGGAATAGCTTAACTCCTGCAGATTTTAAGAAAATGACCTTTGTGTGGCGAACGTATATTAGTTTTAAATAGAACTAATTTCAAACTCCTGAAAGCATGAAATGTCTAAATCATCCTTATAATCCTAATATGATGATTTTAAAAATTATTTTCTTTTTAAATTGTATTTCTTTTTAAAGTTAATTTTATTTTTTAAATTAAAATATTTAAGTATGTCACTCCCACCCCACTGGTAACCACCAGTTTGTTCTCCATATCTGTGAGTCTGCTTCTTTCTTGTTGTATCCACTAGTTTGTTGTATTTTTCAGATTCCACATATAAGTGATATCATATTGTATTTGCTTTTCTCTGTATGACTTATTTCACTTAGCATAATGTCCTCCAGGTCCATCCATGTTGCTGCAAATGGTAAATGCCATTCTTTTTTTATGGCTGAGTAGTATTCTACTGTGTGTAGGTGTGTGTGTGTGTGTACCAATAATATTAATGTGATTTTTTTTTAAGTTAATTGAATGACAGAATAAGCAAATGTAAGCCCAGTTCTGAAAACAATCAGCCATAGCTTCTCAGATCTAACCTCTGAGATTTTGTAAAAGTAGACATTTGAACTTATGTTCTAACACCAAAAACAAATGTTAAGCTGAATTTTAAACATTTTCTTATTTTATTTGGCCTGAGAAGGAAGTTTAAAAGTTTTCCAAATAATGCTTCAAAATCCAGGAACAAAGTAGAACAAAAGAAAAATCACCTTTAAGTTTGTTTTAAAACTTAAATAATAAAATGATTCACTTGCAACTTTTAAATTTTACCCTGCACTCATCCAGAAAGATTTATGAAGCACTTACACATGCAAATTTTCAAAACCTGTAGATCAGTGGTCCTCAACTCTGGCCACATTAAAATCACCTGAGGAATTTTTAAACTCTCCCATCCCAGACCAATTAAATCATAACTGAGTAGAGGAGAAGAACAGTACTGATATTTTTGAAAACTTCGTTATTCTAATGCACGGGCTACAACTGCTGAGGATAGATATTATAGTATTTATACTCATAGCTAAACTTATTTTAAAAGTAAACACTGAGTTGCTATATCATAGGTGAAACTTAAATTAGACCTCAATTTTCTCTAAAATTAATTTCTAATCTGACCAGAAGGTGCTTGGACTGGGTGGATTTGGTCTGATTTTCTAGTGTATGGCTTTAGATGTATAGTCCTTGATTGGAGAACAATAATGAAACTTCTATGAAGGCATCACATCTCCTATCTCCTTTCCAGAATTCCACAGGGAGGGATGTTAGCTGACTTCACAGCCTGCTACACTGAGAAGGCCTAAAAACCTCAGGCTAGCTTTAAGGCTCCCACATTTCTACCAAAATCACTGGGAATATAAGTCAGGGTTTTGTTAGATCAGGGAAACCTACAACACACTATAAAAATCTCACTGTGTAAAGTTCTTGGTGGGGAACCCAAGTGAAAATTATGAGCAGTGGGGTGGGTAAGTCCTGATTCAGTCTTGCTGTCCACAGAACTTTTACAAAGTAGCCTGAGGCCTTGAAGTTTACCCTTCTCACCATGTACCTCCCAGGCCTTTGGGACACCCCAACACAAGAAGAGACTGTGGGCTATTCTCTATAGAAAATACTCGATAGGGTATTCTAGTATTAACATTCTACAAGGTTCTGGGTGTCATATTAAGGATATAGTTTGTGTACAACCTAAATTTTGTGTTTTGATTCCTAGGGCATATGGAAGAATTGTTGTTGTATTCATACCAAAAAGGAGCTGAAAGAAGCTCCTTTAGTTTAACAAGTTGTCTCCATCACATCCACTGCTAGAAGTATACTTTCATCCTCCAAACAAAATTTTAATTCGACCTATAGCAACTCCTCCATATACTGGAAGAGCCACTCAGTGATGTTTCAGAAACACATTTTATGGAGACTGTATCATCAACTTCATAGGTGTTAATTGCTTAATATTTGTACATTTTGTCGAAGAGAACTTGCATTTTGTCTTACGTTTTCTCTTTTTAGGAGATGATGGCAGCTGAGTCTTACAAGGAAAGAAAAGCTTGTATTTGGGGGGCATTTACTTTGCATACTTCTCTACATGGGATTGACCACACTTGAGGAATCTAGGCATTGACTGGCCTTTTATATACAGAAAATAGGGTCCACACTGAGTGCTGAATATATACCCTGAGTCTTCGTAGTAGTAAGATATTTACCTCAATTCTTAGGGATTTCCTACAACAACTCCAACCATGGAGGCAGACAAATTGGTTAGTTTGCCTGCTGGGCATCTGCCACTAAAGGCTGAACTCTGTGAGAAGTAGATGGGGTGTTAATGCCCAAACCAGTATATTTTTCTGGAGTTAGATTTCCTGTATTAGTTCCACTATATCATTTGCTAGCTGTATGACTTCAAGCTGCCATTGGCCATTTTGTGGTGGGTAGACCCTAAGATAACCCCCAGTAATCCTCATCTCCTGTTATTGGGTAATCCTCTTGTGTGACAGGACCTGGAAGTTGCTTCTATCCAATAGAATATGGCAAAGGTGATGGGTTGCCACTTCCATGATTAGGCTGTATTGTAATTTCCGTCTTGCCTGCAGACGCATCTGGGCTTGTACACCTTGATGAAGCAAGAGGCCATAACAGAGAAGCCCATGTGGCAAAGAAAAGAGGTGACCTCTGGGCAACAGCCAGCATGGAAATGAGGCCTTTAACCAATGATCCTCAGGGAACTGAACTCTACCAATAGCCACAAGAACTTGAAAGGTGATCCTTTCCCAGTTGAGACTTCAGATGAGACCTGAACCTGGCCAACACCTTTGCTGCAGCCTTGTGAAAGACCACGAAGGGGACGACCCAACTAAGCCAGACTCAGACTCCTAACCCACAGAAACAGTGAAACAAAAAGTGTGTGATGCTTTAAGCTGCTAATTTTGTAGTAATTTATCATGCAGTAGTCGATAACATACTCTTTACGCTTAGTTCCTCATCTGTGAAATGGGGATAATAATATATATTCCATAGGCGTAAGGATAAAATGAGACAATGTATATAAACACTTAGCATTAAACAGCATGCCTGATACTTAGTAATATGGTTGTTGTAATAGTCTTTAAATGTTATTTTAACAGAATGTACGTATTTAAACCATTGTTTTTCTTTTTTTAGCGTGTTCATTCTTTGGCCGATACTATTTATTTTTATATTTTTATTTTACTACTCTCGTAATGTCTTGCATTAGATTATCCTATTAATTTTTTAATTTTACATTTATTCTTAGATCACTTTCATTAAGTTCATCTATTTACTTTCCATATTCTCCCTTGCTTTTATACCTGCTTTTATAAATGGCAATCAGGAATCAGGCAAAAGGGAAATCATTCTGAGGATGGTGACCCAGATAGAATAGTTGGTCACATTTGCTTAATGCCCCTCCCTTCATTAGACACCTCACTTTCGTCTTAGACAAATATTCTGTCAACACACATTAGCCTATAAAAATATTTTAACTGTCTTTTCTATAATACAGTATCAATGAATTTGTCGATTCTCAAGTGCTACCCTGTGCCTCATTACCTTTTTTTAAAATAAATTTATTTATTTATTTTTGGCTGTGTTGGGTCTTTGTTGCTGCACGCAGGCTTTCTCTAGTTGCAGTGAGTGGGAGCTACTCTCTGTTGAGGTGCACAGGCTTCTCATTGAGGTGGCTTCTTTTGTTGCGGAGCATGGGCTGTAGGCGCACGGGCTTCAGTAGTTGTGGCACGTGGGCTCTGTAGTTGTGGCGCACAGGCTTAGTTGCCCCGCAGCATGTGGGATCTTCCCGGACCAGGACTCGAACCCATGTCCCCTGCACTGGCAGGCAGATTCTTAACCACTGCGCCACCAGGGAAGCCCCTGCCTCATTAACTTTTGAAAGTGAGAGATAGAGGCTAAAATTCCTTAATATTTAGTATCTCAGCCTGATAAAGCAGTCTATAAGAGTAAACTAAACTAGTGAACGTGTAATTAGCACAGAGACGCCTTATTTTTAAGCACTGGGCTCTAAACATGATAGTCTTAGCATCAAAAAACTATATTTGATCAAGTTTTACATTCCTATTACAAGTTTCTTTTATCACAGGAGCTGGATCTCATTCAGTTTTACCTAGTAGACAGTGCTTGAATAGACAAACAAATCTATACAACTGCCAAGAAACTAGAGCCGTAGAAAATGCTAAAATAATTCCCCTGTGGTTTTCAGACTTGTTTGTTTTCTTTTAGCAGTGGAACCATTTTTTCCTAATGTACTCTTTAATACAGTCCCACCAATATATAAATGTATACTACTCAAATAAAAGCAGAAATCCACCCATCAGGGTTCTTTGCCCTCCCCACTATTCTTCCCCCAAACTCCTTGTTCTAAGATGGAAAAGACCCTCCCTGGCTCCTTACAGGTATTAACTACCCTCTGGAGAAAGGGACTGGGTCACTGGAGTGACACATTCTTGTTTTGTCAAAGTGAGGTTGGGAGTGCTCCGAGGAGAGTGGGAGCTAGACTCCAGGTGAGTGGCTGGAAAAGTTTAGAGTAAGACATGAGCCCTCTTCTCCAAAGACAATCTGCTAATTCTGCTTTGTAATCCATCTTGGGGAGTCAAGACAGATAGAGACAAGGAAGACACAGTCACATCCAGTGTGGACTCAGTCTTGGCTTTCCCTCTGGGTACTTTAACACCTGCTGGGCTCTGGCCCCTGGAGGTGGCCTGGGCTCTGGCCATGCAGCTACCCCTGTCGGGAAGGCCCTTCCACTACTCTCCTCCTTGCCCCAATGTATGTTTGTCTTCCAGGCTCCTACTTGGGTGCCTTATCCCCTCATAATTTTTGACCCCTCTAGTCTGGATTGGGCCCTTTCTGATTGTTCTCAAAGTTCTTTGCGCTTCAGCCAAATCAGAGGATGTCCTCACTCTAATGTAATTATCCCTTTACAGCCCTGTCTTCTCCGTCAGCTGGTCAGGAAGACAAAACCTTGTCTTCCCAGCCTCAGTGCTCTGCATATACATGGAATACAGTTTGTTACTTGAACAAATTAACATATCTTTATGTAGAGCAAGGAACCGATATTACATAGAAATTAAAGGTATGGTCTTTTGCCACTTGCTGGCTGGATGACTTTGGGCAAACACTCTGAGGTACAATTTTATCCTCTGTAAATGGAGAGTAATAAAATACCTGCTTTACGAGAGAGAGGCATGGACATATATACACTACCAAACGTAAGGTAGATAGCTAGTGGGAAGCAGCCGCATAGCACAGGGAGATCGGCTGGGTGCTCTGTGACCACCTGGAGGGGTGGGATAGGGAGGGTGGGAGGGAGGGAGACGCAAGAGGGAAGAGATATGGGGACATATGTATATGTATAACTGATTCACTTTGTTATAAAGCAGAAACTAACACACCATTGTAAAGCAATTATACTCTAATAAAGATGTAAAAAACAAAATACCTGCTTTATAGGGAAACTTCGAGCATTTAGTTAGTTTTCGACATTAAAAATATTTAGCCCTAAATTACCACAAACAATATGAGCTCAAATAATGTTATCTATAATAATAGCGATGAGTTATTGATAGCTATGGGAGTTACTGTTATTAACATCATCTGCCCTGCGATTCTTTTTCTCCTTGGAGCCAGAGATTTCTACCCTGTCAGGTAAGAACCTGAGGCCAAAAGCCAGCTACTTCTTCCCTCTGCACTTGCCAAGAGTCACGGCCAAGAGCCTCATTCCCTCGGGCCATCTGATCACACTTGTATTGGAGATGCTCCTCTCTGGTTTTCCTCACGCCTACATCAGGAGGACTGATAGAGCTGCCTAGAAATAGTAGCCTTTGCCTGCTAACTGACTGCAATTTTCCAAACACAGGAGTTTCTTCAGAGGTGTGTCAAGCCTCTCATGTCCCATTATACTACATACATATTACTCTCTGTGGTTTTTATTTCTGCCTGTATGCCAGGGAAGAAAAGTTCTATGGTTCCAAGAATAAAGACTCCTAGGGGTATCTGGAGCATAGGGGCTTTCAAGGATATAAAACAATGTGAGAATTCTTCAGAGCCTGTATTATGGTCTAATTCTCCTCCTGAAAAACAAGTTCAAGAGGATCTCTCCTGGAGGATCTGTAAGGCTTTATCAGTCCCCACAGGAAAGCTGATCCTAGGGCAAAGGTGCAGCTTTCCATAGAGAAAAGCAGTGTTTAAACTTGACAGTCAAACATTCGGTTGAGGAAGGTCAGGCTGGAAAACAGTAGAGACCTTCTCTCATTGTCCTGCAGAGCAACACAGCTCCCTTGCCCCACCTTTCACCAAGAACATGCCACCTCATTTGCTACCCTCCCAGAGGTTTGTCAGATAGTCTGGACACAAGATCACATATTATTTGGTGTGCATATTTTTTTCGGTATTGATATACTTTTCTGCAACCCAATAAACATTTATGTTATATGTCAGACCCTTTACTAAAAGTTTTGCAACTCTTACCTCATTTACTCCTAAAATACTGTAAGACAGTTATCATTATTCCCATTTTACAGATAAGAAAGCTGAGGCTTAGCAAAGGTAAATGATTTGCCAAAGAACATAGTCATCAAGGGGTAGGGAGGAGAAGAGGTCCATTAATAATACTCTCAGACTTTAAGCTTTTAAAAAGTAACAAAGACTCTTGCAGTATCTTATTTTCTATAACAAAGTATGTGGCTATGTATGCAAGTATGCATAAGACACGTAAGAAGTGATTTCTTATTTAAAAAGTAATTTCTTTTCCCTATAAATAGTCAGCTGTATTTATATTTATCAACTATACGCCACCTCCCCCCCCACACACACACACGCAGCAGACAGGTTCTAGGGAAAATGTGAAGATTAGGATAATGTTTAAAATCTTTACAAGAAACCTTTTATTCAAGGGAAGGACAGCATTCACATGTACACTACAGAACTTAACTCCTAAGATTTGGGTCGGAACAGAGCAGAACACAGATATCCAGTCAGGAACCTGGGATCCAGTCCTGGTTCTGTCATCAATGTGGGAAAGTTACTAAATCTCCCTGCATTTGGGTGCCTCCATTTGTAAAATAAATGGTTATACTGGTCAATGGTTCCCAAATATTGACCTGTGATGAAGTTTTCATCAGTCTGTGGTAAAATGAGAAAAATAAAACAATGGACTTATTTGTATCAATTCATTTGTTTTATAAATCTGTTAAAAATGGTTAGCTTTTATGAGCAATGGGGGTTTCCCTCCTTTCAACATTCTCACATGGCATAATTCAAGTATGTTCTCTATAATGGGACCCTGATATTAAAAAAAAATAGGTATTTTTATGGGTCCATAAATCCAAAGATCTGGGAAACCCTAGCCTAGGTGATCACTAACATCCTTCCTAGCTCCAAAATTCTATACTCTTCTTAAATGACAAATGATATTTAACTAACTCTAAAGTAGAAAGGAAAAAGAAAAGAAAAAACCTTTTATCTCTTTTTTTTTTAATTTATCTCAGTATTTCCCCAAATGTGAAAAATAAGCCCCTGGCAAGATATAATAGCTATTCCACTAGAAAAAGGACTCTTAGTCAAACGAGTTTGGGAAACAGTGGGTTAAATAGGTGGGACAGTTTTCTTTACCGAGAAATTTTCAGAACCTGTCAAGTTCTAAAGTCTGTTGTAACCCCACCCCAGAACAGAAAAAAGCATGAACGCTCCCCAAGTAATTGACGGGGAGAAGATGCCTGCCCCAAACCCCTTTTGAGGACAGTATGCCTATTCCTGGAATGCAGTTTGAAAAAAGGCAACTTCAGCTGAAAGAAAGTCCCTTGGTAGCTTCAATGATAAAGAAAAAACTTAGCATTAGAGACAAGGAGACTTGCCATTTATTTTATAATTATATTAATTTGATAGTTTTTTTTTCAAATTACTGAACCTATGGATATTTTTTTTAAAATTACAAAAGAAACCTGGATGAAAATACTTCAGATTAAAGTGCAATGAACAAGACAAAAGTTCTGTGGCTGCTTTTGACAATTTTTTTTTTACCATAACAAATAAAGGAAAATTGTGTCAAGAGATTTGCATCTAGTGATTGCAACATGATAATTAAAGCATTTGGAATTTGCAGAAGTCTGCAGTCACAAAATTACGGCTCTCATCTCTACACAGTAAATACAAGGTAAAATAAAAACATTTGGAGGTATTAAGCCTGAGAAAAACTCCAGACTTTTCTCAGATGGTGGGTCCTTGTTAAATATTTTAGCAGTAGGAACAGTTAATTCTGAATGCTTGTGGCTCATGACTGATTTATTTAAACACTTTTACTACGATCAAGAAACAGAATACTTGATAGAAGAGAAAGATCTAGTAGTGTATATTTTTATTTTATTTTATTTTGCAGAGTTATCGTAGAGTTGAAAAGGTTTACTCAGCCTTTTTTATTGCTTTTTATATCATCATGTGAAATATCAACTAGCCAAACCCTTCAGCTTTCACGCTCTGGATTCAAGTTTCACTTAATACACGGAAGAGAGAATGGTTTGCACTTGGGACAAGATGATCTTGGAGCAAACTACCCAGAGGGAGGACCTAGCAGGATCTTTGGATATTCTGACCTGAACAATCTTTCTTTCCGACTCTATGCACAGCAGGGTTTTGACAAGCTCATGGCTCTGCATTGCCTCTGATATTTTCCATCATAACTGTATGAAAATTCCAGCCTGTTTTTCCTAATCCTGCTGACTACAGCAGTCTGCAACCATAAAAAGCCTTCACAGACCTGAAGTTGGCTTGGAAAATGCCTCTGCAAAGGAGCAAAAAAATACCTGCAACATTTATGTTCAAAGATAGGAGAGAGGTAAGCTCTTGTTTTGGTGCTGATGGGCTCAAGAGATTGTTTTTAGCGTCTAAATTAAGATATTTTCATTTTCTTCTGATGACGTTTGTAAACAAAATACCAACACTAAAATGAGAGCGATTTAGCCAGGAAAAGGAGTGTCATGTCCAGCAGATCAAACCCTCTTCCAAATTCCACCAGAGAGAAGTGTCTATATATCAGCACATGACCATTCTTTTTCAGTGTGCCCTGCCTAGAATCCTTCAGCCTCCAAGCTAACAGGTATGTGTGAGGTTTACACAAAAGATTCTAGGTTTCAAATTAGCTTCTTTTAAACCTTCAGCTAGCACTGATTTAGTCTCTGAGGAGGGGGATAAAAACACCAAACAAGTCTTTTCAGCAGACTGTATAATACCCATCTATACCATACAATTCATTATACAAATACTGTAGTTGAAGCTATACCATTCAAGCTACTGTGAACATCTGCTAAATCTAATAAGAAGTTGGTTTTCATCTTTTGCAATAAAGAGATCCAACTGAAAATTAAATAGAGGGGGGTGTGGGGAAGCAAAAGTTTAAGCTACTTCTCCACACATTTGAATTCTGACTCTCCGAGAAGAACTCTATTCCCCCCATCTGGCAAAGTAGATCATATTTAATATCAACATTTAAAAACTAGTATCTTTTAAACATTATTCTGAAAACACAAAACATCAGAGCTACTTGCCTTTTGGCAATTTCTGTGCATTTCCCAGGGCTAGTGCAATACTTCCACAGAGAAGTAGACACCCCAAGCTGGAGAGCATGTTGCATTTGCCACCTCACACGGGGAGTGATGCTGGTGGGAGTCCCGCAACCCTGGAGCTGCATTTAAGTGGACTGTCTCTCGGTGACAGAGGAGGGCGGCTGCACTTAGCTATGCTGTGGGCTTACTCACAGGGGGTGGAGACAAAATGACATCACACCCTTTCCCACACACACATCAAAAAGAAAAAAAAAACGCACAGCAGCAAAAACATATCATCACATTTCCTGCTAGGTTGTAACTGTCTGTCTCTTCTCTTCCTTCTATGATATAAAACTTGAAATTATGGTCAAACTATATTTATGAAAGAGAAAGTAGTTGGGCAATTTTGAAACATGTGATGAACTCTTTTTAAAAATCCAGAAAAGACATCTTTAAAACCACTGGAACATTAAAAATATAAAATGAAACCTTATTCGGAAGGAAACTGTTTTTAATTATCTGGTAAACCAATCCAATTCTTCTTTCAAAGGGGAGTAAGCTCATAAAAATTCACTTTGAACCATTTGGAAGTTCCAATATCATGAGAAACTTTTAAGAGTAAGTCATTGGCTACACAGCTATTCATTATATATAATACACATGCATGCATACATAGATATACACACAGATATATATTGGGTTGGCCAAAATGTTCGTTTGGGTTTTTCCTGACTGATGTTACAGGAAAACCCGAACAAACTTTTTGGCCAACCCAATACCTATGGATATTCTATAGATGTGGAGATATAGAGAGATCACTATCACTAATTGATCCCCAACTCTGGGACAGGCTCTGTAATAGTGTCTTTACCAACATTATTGCATTTTAATCCTCACAGTGACTACACAGGAGATCTTGTGTTATCTCTGTTTCACCAGTGAGAAAAAACTGAGCCTCAGAGAGGTTAAGAGTCCTGACCAAGCCAGTGTATTCTAATGGTTAATAATTTGGATGGCCTTTGGAGTAGAACTGGCTGGGTATAAACTTGGATGCTATGTGCCTTTGACAAATTTCTCCATCTATATCTCATCAAAACTGGTTACATTTAAGGGCTTGCTCCACGCCAGGCACTGATCTGATCAATTCACATCTATTCATATGTATTCCTTACAATAACCTAGGAGACAGGCATTGCCATCACCCCCATTTTACACAGAAACTGGCCATAGGGAGGTTAAATGAAAAGCCCAAGGTCACGGTGCTAGTAACAGACCCGGCATTTTAATCAGACAATTTAAGCCCAGAGCTTCCACTCTTCATTACTACACTTTAAATTCAAAAATAGAGATGACAGTACCAATTTCACAAATTTGCTAGCAGGACTTTTGGACAGTACTTACCATAATGCCTGGTACACAGGAAGCATATCATAAATGATAGTCAATGAAAACAACAAAAATAATGACAATAATAAATCCCCCAATTAAGCAGAACTATGATTCTAACACAGGTACATCCACCTCCAAAGCCCATGTGTATCCTCTCTCTCTCTCTACATCACATGACCCCAAATACAGGCATTGCTGGAATGACTGGGTTAATAAAGCACTTTAAATGTTGTCATTTAAATCAACTCTTTGAAAATAGCTTATTTCATGCGGTTGCTGTAGCTGAACCAAAACAGTAAAAGGGAAATGGAATAATGGTGGTCCAATGAAATTCTAGTCAAAAAACTTACTAAAAGAAAAAAGACACACTGAAGAGATGGCCCCGTCTTCCAAATAAAGCGTGAGAAGGCACATTGTTAAAGTCATTTAGAGCTGGCCCCGGCTAAGCTTCCAGCACAGGAATGCTCTGGCACTGGCTACGAGGGGATTGGGTTATTTAACAGGTCTTTTTCGTCTCTAATTTTTTACTTGAATAGGCAGCTCTCTCAAACCCCCAGTTTAGACATTCATCCAGCTGGCACTGCTGATTCTACTTCTATATCCATTGCCATCAAGTTAAGCCAGTGAGGCCACTATGCTAGCAGGAAATGACAGGGTTTTTTTTTTTTTTTGAGGGGGGTAAAAAAGAGCAGAAATATTGGGGGGGGGAAGAAAGGCTGGTTCTTTAAAACAGTGTGAGAAGCCGGCCGGAAGGTTAGGTAATGGAATTCAGGAATCAGTGTCTGCTTGGCCTGTGGGCTAAATCAGGTCTACATTAGCAATTGTTATTTGCAGATTGGAACTGACTGGGGGCTAATTAAACAAAGGTCAGTCTCTGATTAGTATTTTGTCAGAAAAAGTTGGTTGCATTACTATAGCTAGTGGGACAATGAACATTCATGGAAGGCCCTGAAAGTATAGAGGTCTCCTGAGATCCTGAAGGAGGCACGTCCTAAAGAAACGGACCACGTCAGAGAAGGCATTTTACCTTCTCAACAAACAAAAAGTTTTCTATCATGTCAGAGTCTCAGCCCCAACAGGAGGTAGACAAATAGTCCAGAAGAACTGTTAAGGGCCTTGCTCATAGAGGAAAACGTCAGGGCTGTGGTCATGTAACCACTGGAGGATTTAAGGCCATTTTTTAAGGAAGAATTACCTTTGCCTGTGGGTAGATTGGAGATGATGATTGTCGAAGAATTTGCACACACACACACACACACACACACACCCCGTACGTCTCCCAGGTGTCACAAGAGAGTGCCAAACCTAAGTCCTGGTTCAAATGCCTCTGCAGGCACCTGTGTCTGTATTTACCTGGAAATACAGAAATGTGAAGCTCTGTTTGTGAGATGTAGAATCTCAGATTGAAAAAAGTTGTTTTACACATTTATTCAAAGCCCATAAGAGTGTATAACACCAAGAATGAACCCTAATGTAAGATATGAACTCTGGATGAGGACAGTGTGTCATTGGAGGTTCATCACTTATAACACATGGTAAGACCACTGGTGGGGGGATGCTGGTAATGGGAGGGCCAGGGGTATGTAGCATATCTCTCCATGTGTGGGAGCCAGGGGTAGGTATTTGGGAAATCTAAGTACCTTCTGCTCAATTTTGCTGTGAACCTAAAAATGCTCTAAAAAAATAAAGTTTATTACGAAAAACTTTTGTTGAAAGAACATTTAGGAAGAACTTCTGGAAAATCCCATAAACTATACTTGCATTTTCCCTCTGTTCTGTGAAGGCAGGGGACCATGCCTATTTTTGTCTATCACTGTACCCAGTGACTAGAATCTGATAAGAATGCTATATGTTAAGACGAATAAGGGTCAAATGAAGCAGAATCCCTCAATTCCTCCATATTGTCTAAAGGTATCAAGCCAGAGAAAGCTAGACTATGACTTGGAATGTACGATTGTTGGGGAAGGGAGGTAATTCTCCAAGAGTCTCTCACATTTCTGGATGTCCTCTGAGAAGAGGCACTGATTCCCTGTGCTCCAGACTACCTTTTCAATGATGTTGCTACAGCAAACAGCCTTGGAAGAGAGAAGTTTGTTTACTGATTCATGTAATAAAGATAAAGTCTCCCTCTGGGGCAAAGGGAACACATGCTCATTGTCTATTATCAAAGATTCAAGTTCCCTAAGCTTGGGTTTCCTTTCTTGTAATATAACCTGTGGCATGTTTTTGGGTACCACCTGTAGCTCTTGGTGTGGTCCTGTGGAAACTGGGGCTCCTAGAATGAGCACAGATGCTGATATTCAGGCTACAACTATTGCTGGGTGTAAATAACTGTCCTTTGTCTTTGACCCAGCATCCTTGTGTCTCCTGCCAGCATCCGTGAAGTGTGCGGGTTGGCTTGCACATACGGTAAAATCCCAACCCTTCACAATTCTTGACTTTAGCATTGACCCACTCCATAATATTTTGTTAGGTAATCTTTTGTATAGTGCTATTACCTACATTCAAGTTCACAGTAAGAATCAGCCACGAAACTATCGTGCATAGTTAAGAGTGCTGCCGACATTGCTTATTAAATCATATAGTACCCTCTTTAGAAAAGCTCTGGGGGAAAACCTCTGTTCTTTATGTCCAAAAAAATGTAATCTTTTTTCTGATCAGCTGCATTTATTTTGTGACATTGTTCTCTTTTTGCGTAGACCATTAGAAAACCAGAACCAAATGTGTCCCCCACCCATATTAAGTACATATAGGTCTTTGCAGTGCACATGTTTTGACATCATCCCTGGCTTTTTTTTAACCCCACCCTTTTTTCTTGCTTATTTTACTTAGAGTCATTATGTGGTTTTGTAACTTGCTTTCATTTTTTTCTGGAACAGGGTGAAGTAATAAACAAACCCCACATTGGAGTTATGTCAAAAATATGTGTCAAAATAGGTGAAGTGGGAATCTGTGAATGTGCTCTCTGCTTTCCTTTTCTACACAACAGTAAACCCTGATAGAATTCTGGTACAATGATTGTAGAGCATACTTTCTTTATTTATATTTTCTCCTTGGGAAAGTAGGCAAAAGGCAGGTGGATGCCCAGAACACTACTCGTACTTTTCTGTCATTTTATGTTTGGCTTTTTAAGTGTTGAACATTAATTCCATTATTTGAAATGAGACTTCCACTAAAACTCATCAGTCTTTCAAATCTTGCATGTAAACTCTGTGCAGTCATTTTACCCATCTGTTCACACTTTTGAGTCTCTCATACATAATGCCCTATGCTAAGAGATTTTTAAAGGCTTATAGATCTACAACTAATAAAATGCAAAGACATGCTGTGGGTTTCTAGGGGATGCTAATAAAAATAATTTTTATTATGACTCATATTTGAAACTGGAAACCCAGTGTCCCATGTTTTCAGCCCAAACATTGTTTCTGTAATTACCGTACTGAATGAGACTCATGATCCAATTGGAGGAAAATCCTGCTCCAGTGGGGGTACATTTGACCAGAGCATGAAGTTCTTTTCCACAATGCTTTTTTGGCACAGGGAAGTATGGCCCTTTAAATGCCTAAGTGATGTTTGCAGATCATTCTTCAGTCTGTCTAAATCTTGACTAGATATTTGGCTTCATAGCTTTGAAGGAATTAGCAACTTGTATTTATAAAAAACTGTAAAGAATTCTTTCTTTTTATTAAGCTGGAAACAGGCCTCTTTAAGACCTAAGTTGTACATCTCTGAGCTCTGAAGTTTGCCTTCCTTATTTTGTCTGAATTCTGCTTTCTTTGTGGAAGTGCTGAGTACTGAACTGAGCTTGTGCAGATGAAGGAAATATCTCCCACCTAGGATTTAAATGATATAAAAATTGAGGGAGTCAAGTGCTGAGTGGGGAATACAAATTTGTAAACCAGAGAAGGGACTCTGAAAAGGAGGATGTGCCAGAGAAGGCTCCCTAAAGTAGAGTACAGCATCAGGGAGTTCAAGACCATGAGAAACATAAGGAGGCAGCAGAAGGTAGGGCAAGTAGCATGGTGATCCTGGGAACATACCCTAGATAGGAGATTTTGCCAGCAGGCTGACTTTTATACTTCATTGCATGTGGTATATGAGAGGCCTGATGTGTACTAAAGCCTGGCATGAGATAGCCATGATCATGGCTTGCTAAACAACAGAGTCTGGATCTTTTTAATTTATTGTTTAATGGAAGTGTTACTTCTCTGGACACTTCCTAACTTTGTTACATTGTTTTTAGGTGTGACAACCAGGTTACAAGCAGAGTTAATTAAGTTCTTTAAAGATATTGCAAAATTGAGGTTGAGAATTACATTGTGGAATGTCTCTATGAGAGGGTGAACAGAAATAAGGAAATGGAAAGAAAGGACCCCTTTGAAGACAATTTGAGGCCATATCTCCCCCCAGGATATGCATTTGTGGGTCCTCTGGGCCATAGCTACCACTGAAATAAAGCATAGAACAGTATTCCAAAGGGAAGGACACACTCTAAATCCAATTAGAAAAATACACCCTGAGGAGGGGGACCAAGGAGGTGGAGCGTGAGGATGTGGAGCTCAACTCCCCTCACAGCACATCAAAAATACGTCGACATGCGGAACAATTCTCATGGAAAACTAACTGGAAATTGGCAGAAAACCTCCTATACAACCAAAGCTGCAAGAAGGATCTCCACGTAACCAGGTAGGACAGAAAAAAAGGCATTGGGTTGGGATCTGCATCCCTGGGAAGGGCCACAAGGGTGGACCCTCTCCCTAGGGAGCAAGTACGCCGAGGCTGAATCTGGGTATCACAGTCCTGGGGTCCTGCAGGGAGGAAACAAGCCCGCTTACCTGCTGGGAAATCCACGGAGACAGATAAAAGGACTGGAGAAGCCTAGACTCTACTCTCAAGGAATGTGTGTGTACTGTTTTGCTGACAATCAGGACAGAGGCCTCACCACACTTCCCAATCCAAAGGGACAAACATACTGGCTCCGATCACTGCACGCCACAGCCTGGCATAAGATCTGGGCAGAGACTCAGTGTAACTGTGCAGAGACAGACAGGGGCACCTGGGGTGTGATCTGGGCAGCGCCATAGAGGCCAGTGTCAGTGAGTACACTGTCAGTGCATACGCTGGCAGCATCACAGGAGCATACGGTGGCTAAGCACTGATCACTGAGCAGACAGACCCTGGCAGAGGACTCATCTAGCTACACAGAGAGCCCAGAGGGCCTGGGGTGTGGTCTAGGTGGAGGAGTGACAGCCATTGTCAGCATGTATGCAGCAGTTCGTCTCCCAGTGAGAGCACCCCAGCTCTACCGACTCTACACTGCAGCTTTGGGCTAGATCTGGGGCAGACAGGTCCTGGGATAAATCTGCCACAGAGGCAGCCCAGGTCTCAGGAAGGAGAGCAGCCACCTCATTTCCTGCAGCCACAATGCTCTGAGCCCCAGCCCGAGCCTACTCCCCACTACAGCCTTGAACTAGATCTTGGATGAACACAACAGAGAAAGGGAAGCAAACATGGGCTGCTTCTGAGCAGAGCCATGAACACCTGCACAGGTGGCACACAGTTTGCTGTGACTGCAAGGGCCTCACTTGTTTCAGCAATCACCTCCTTCAAGGCAAGACACACACCCAAGAGCAACAGAGCCTGATCAAGCCCAATCCTCAGGGCTTCTCCTCCAACAACTGGGAAGCAGACCCCCCCCTGACAGGATGGTGACAGCCAGGAAGCCCTACCTCACATCCAGCACAGGCTCCAGATACTACAACACCAACCATACCCGTTATGAGGGGGACACTGAGAAGCACACCTTGAGGAAAGATGTGACTGGTGTCCATACCAAAACCAGCCCTCGCACCAAAGACATTGGACACACACAGTCTACACAGGGATGCTCCCACATAAAAATACCACTTCAAGACCACGGTACATAACTGTTTCTCCTAAATTCAGAGAGACAGAGAAAGTTAAGTAAAATGAAAAGGCAGAGGAATCACTCCCAATTAAAAGAACAAGAGAAATCCCTGAAAGAACAGATAATGAAAGAGAGCTCACCAGCCTAGTAGACCCCAAGTTCAAAAAGGAGGTAATGAAAATGCTAACTAAATAAAGATTATTGATAGAAATTCAGATCACAGTAACAAGGAACTAGAAACTATAAAAATAAACCAATCAAAATAGACAATTCAATTGCTGAGATAAAAACCAATCTAGAAGCAATGAATAGCAGACTAAATGACACGGAAGAATGAATAAGTGATCTAGAAGAGAGAATAATGGAAATCACACAATCAGAACAGCAAACAGAAAGACAAATGAAAAAAATGAGCAACATATAAGACATATGGGGTAATATAAAATGTGTCAACCTATGCATAATACGGGTTCCAGAAGTAGAGAAAGAGAAGGAGATCAAAAATGTATTTGAAGAAATTATGGCCAAAAACTTGCCAAACTTAAAGAAGGAAACAGATATCCAGGTACATGAAGCACAGTGGGTCCCAAACAGAATAATCCCAAACAGGCCCACACTAAAACATATAATTAAAATGGCAAAAGTTAAAGAGA
Organism: Delphinapterus leucas; assembly: GCF_059928025.1. Classification (NCBI taxonomy): domain Eukaryota; kingdom Metazoa; phylum Chordata; class Mammalia; order Artiodactyla; family Monodontidae; genus Delphinapterus; species Delphinapterus leucas. The sequence continues at coordinate 48,617,010 of NC_143132.1, forward strand.
GGATTCTGAAGGCAGCAAGAGAAACACAAAGAGTCAGTTACAAGGGAACCCTCATAAAGCTGTTAGCTGGTTTCTCTGCAGAAACTTTGCAAGCGAGAAGGGAATGGCATGATATATTCAAGGTGCTAAAAGGGAAAAACCTACAACCTAGGATATTCTACCAAGCAAGATTATCATTTAGAATAGAAGGAGAGATAAAAAATTTCTCAGATAAGCAAAAATTAAAGAATTTAGCAATAGTAAATCTAACCTAAAAGAATTACTGAAGGGTCTTCTCTAAATAGAAGAAAAGAAAGAATCTATAGGAAAGGGAAAATCACAATAGGAAAGGCAAATATATAAAAGGATTGAAAATCACTTAAATAAGCATGTACATAGATTTAAAAATAATCAAAAATTATAAAAGTGATTATAATTAACAGTAAAAGGATAAGCATGAGGCTGTAAAATAGGACATCAAAATCACAAAATATGGGGGAGAGGAGTATAAAAATGTAGATCTTTTAGAATGTTTAAACTTGAATGACTACCAGTTTAAAGCAAATAGATGCAGTTAAGGATCAACATACTTGAACTCCATGGTAACCACAAATCAAAAATATACAATAGGTTCACAAAAAACAAAAAGAAAGGAATATACTACAAAAGAAAATCATCAAACCACAACAGGAAAAACAAAAAGAAGAAGAAATGAATAAAGAAGAATGACAAAAACAACTGGAAAACAAGAATTAAAATGGCAATAAGTACATACCTATCAATAATTACTTTAAGTGTCAATGGGAAAAATGCTCTGATCAAAACATAGAGTGGGAGTTTGGATAAAACAAGAATGTACAAGGTGCTGCCTACAAGAGACTCACTTCAGGGCAAAGGACACACACAAACAGAAAATGAGGGGATGGAAAGATAGATTTCATACAAATCGAAATGACAAGAAAGCTGGGGTAGCAATACTCATATCAGACAAAATAGACTTTAAAGCAAAGCCCATAAATAAAAACTAAGAAGGGCATTATATAATGATAAAGGGATCAATGCAAGAAGAGGATAGTACACTCATTAACATATATGCACCCACTATAGGAGCACCTAAATATATAAAGCAAATACTAACAGACTTAAAGGGAGAAAATGACAATAATACAGTAATAGTAGGAGACTTTAATACCCACTGACATCAATGGACAGATTTTTCCAGACAGAAAATCAACAAGGCAATGGAGGTCCTAAATGACACAGAGACCAGTTGGACTTAATTGATATTGACAGGACACTACATCCAAAAAAACTAGAATACAAATTCCATTAAAGCACACACGTAAGGTTCTCTAGGATAGACCACATACTAGGCCACAAAACAACCATCAACAAATTTAAGAGAACAGAAATTATTATAAGCATCTTTTCTGACAACAACAATATGAAACTGGAAATCAACCACAGAAAGAAAAATGAGAAAGGAACAAACACATGGAGACTAAACAACGTCCTACTAAAAAACCAATGGGTCAACAATGAAACAAAAAAACAGAAATCAGGGACTTCCCTGGTGGCACAGTGGTTAAGAATCCACCTGCCAATGCTGGGGACAAGGGCTCGATCCCTGATCTGGGAAGCTCCCACATGCCATGGAGCAACTAAGCCCGTGCACCACAACTACTGAGCCTGAGCTCTAGAGCCCACAAGCCACAACTACTGAAGCCCATGCACCCTAGAGCCCACACGCCACAACAACTGAGCCCACACACCACAACTACTAAAGCCCGCGCGCTCTGGGGACCGTGTGCCACAACTGCTGAACCCACGTGCTGCAACTACTGAAACCCACGCACCTAGAGCCCGTGCTCCACAACAAGAGAAGCCACTGCAATGAGAAGCCTGCACACCACAATGAAGGGTAGGTCCCACTCACTGCAACTAGAGAAAGCCTGGGCGCAGCAACGAAGACACAATGCAGCCAAAAAATAAATAAATAAATAAAATAGTAAACATTTTTAAAATTAAAAGAAAAAACAGAAATCAGAAAGTACCTTGAGACAAATGAAAATGAAAACAAAACCTTAAAAAAAATCTATGAGATGCAGCAGAAGCAGTTCTAAGAGGGAAATTCAGACCTTCCTCAAGAAAGAAGAAAAATCTCAAATAAACAACCTAACCTACTACCTAAAAGAATTACAAAAAGGAAGAATGAACAAAACACAAAGTCAGCAAAAGGAAGGAAATAATAACTACCAGAGAGGAAATAAATAAAACAGAGATTAAAAAATGATAGGAAAGATCAATAAAACCAAGAGCTGGTTTTTTTGAAAAGATAAAAAATCAACAAACCTCTAGTCAGGTTCACCAAAAAGAAAAGAGAGGACTCAAACAAACAAAATAAGAAATGAAAGAGGAGAAATAACAACTAATACCACAGAAATACAAAAAAAAATCATAAGGGAATACTAGGAATAGTTATATGCCAATAAATTGGACAACCTAGAAGAAATGGACAAATTTCTAGACTCATACAGCCTGCCAAAGCTGAGTCAAGAAGAAACAGATAATCTGAATAGACCAATCACTAAGTGAAATAGCCTGTAATAAAAAAACAAACAGGGCTTCCCTGGTGGCACAGTGGTTGAGAGTCCACCTGCCGATGCAGGGGACACAGGTTCATGCCCCGGTCCGGGAGGATCCCACATCCCACTGAGCGGCTAGGCCCATGAGCCATGGCCACTGAGCCTGCACTTCCAGAGCCTGTGCTATGCAATGGGAGAGACCACAACAGTGAGAGGCCCACGTACCGTAAAAGAAAAAAACAAAGAAACAAACAAAAAACAAACAAAACTCCCTGCAAACAAAAGTCCAGGGCCAGATGACTTCATTGGGGAACTCTACCAAACATACAAAGAACTTAGATCTATCCTGCTCAAAATATTCCAAAAAATTGAAGATGAAGGAACATTTCCAAATTCATTCTATGAAGCCACTATCATCCTGACACCAAAGCCAAACAAAGACAGTACAAAAAAAAAATTACAGGCCAATATCTTTGATGAATATAGATGTAACAATCCTCAACAAAATATTAGCAAACCAAATCCAACAATACATAAAAAGGATCAAACACCATAATCAAGATGGATTTATTCCAGGGTGGCAAGGATAATTCAACATACACAACTCAATCAGTGTGATACACTACATTAACAAAAGAAAAGACAAAAACCACATTATCATCTCAAGAGATACAGAAAAAGCATTTGACAAAATTCAATATCTATTCATGATAAAAACTCTCACCAAAGTGGATATAGAGAGACTATATCTCAAGATAATAAAAGTCATTTATGACAAACCCACAGCCAACATAACACTCAACAGTGAAAACCTGAAAGCTTTCCTGCTAAATTCAGGAACAAGACAAGGATTCTCACTCTCACCACTTCTATTCAACATAGTATTGGCAGTCCTAGCCACAGTAGTCAGACAAGAAAAAGAAATTAAAGGTATCCAAGTTGGAAAGGAAGAGGTAAAACTGTTACTATTTGCAGATGACATGATACTCTGTATATAGAACCCCAAAGCCTCCACACAAAAACTATAAGAACTAATAAATGAATTCAGCAAGGAAGCAGGATACAAGATTAATATACAGAGGTCTGTTGCATTTTTTACACTTTCAATGAAATGTCAAAAAGAGAAAGTTAAAAAAACTCATTTAAAATCACATCCCAAGAAAAATATCTATGAAAACTTAACCAAGGAGGTAAAAGACCGATATGCTAAAAACTATAAAACATTGATAAAGGAAACTGAACATGATTCAAACAAATGGAAAGATATCCCATGCTCTTATATTGGAAGAATTAATACTGTTAAAATGGCCATACTACACAAAGCAATCTATAGATTTAATGCAATTCTTATCAAAATACAAGTGACATTTTTCACATAACGAGAATAAATAATCTGAAAATTTCTATGGAACCACAAAAGACCCAGAATTGCCAAAGAAATCCTGAGGAAAAAGGCCAAAGCTGGAGGCATAACCCTTCCAGACTTCAGATTATACTTCAAACCTACAGTAATAAAACAGCATGATATTGATACAAAAACATACATATAAATCAGTGGAACAGAATAGAGAGCCCAGAAATAAGTCCACACACCTATGGTCAATTAATCTTCAACAAAGGAAGCAAGAATATACAATGGAGGGCTTCCCTGGTGGCGCAGTGGTTAAGAATCCGCCGGCCAATTCAGGGTACATGGGTTCAAGCCCTGGTCCGGGAGGATCCCACATGCCGTGGAGCAACTAAGCCCATGAGCCACAACTACTGAGCCCACGTGCCACAACTACTGAAGCTCACGCACCTAGAGCCCATGCTCCACAACAAGAGAAGCCACTGCAATGAGAAGCCCGTGCACCGCAATGAAGAGTAGCCCCCCGCTCACCACAACCAGAGAAAGCCCACACACAGCAACAAAGACCCAACGCAGCCAAAAATAAATAGATTAAAAAAAAAAAGAATATACAATGGAGAAAAGATAGTCTCTTCAACAAGTGGTGTTGGGAAAGCTAGACAGCTACATGTAACTCAATGAAATTAGAACACTCCCTCACACCGTATACACAAATAAACTCAAAATAGTTTAAAGACGTAAATATAAGACATGACAACATAAAAGTCCCATCAGAGAACATAGGGAAAACATTCTTGGACATAAATCATAGCAATACTTTCTTAGATCCGTCTCCCAATGCAAAAGAAATAAAAGCAAAAATTAACAAATGGGGCCTAATTAAACTTAAAAACTTTTGCACAGCAAAGGAAACCATAAACAAAATGAAAAGACAACCTACGAAGTGGGGGAAAATATTTGCAAACAATGTGACCATCAAAGGGTTAATATCCAAAATATACAAACAGCTCATACAACACAATATCAAAAAAACAAACAACCCAATGAAAAAATGGGCCAAAGACCTAAACAGATATTTTCCCAAATAACATACAGATGGCCAACAGGCACATTAAAAGATACTCAACATCACTAATTATTAGAGAAATGCAAATCAAAACTACACTGAGGTATCACCTCACACCAGTCAGAATGGCTATTATCAAAAAGTCAACAAATAATAAATGCTGGAAAGGGTGTGGAGAAAAGGGAATCCTCCTACACTTTTGGTGGGAATGTAAATTGCTGAAGCCACTATGAAAAACAGTATGGAGTTTCCATTAAAAACTAAAAATAGAGTTACCATATAATCCAGCAACCCCACTCCTGGGTATATATCCAGAAAAAATGAAAACTCTAATTGCAAAAGATACATGCACCCCAATGTTCATAGTAGCACTAAAATAGCTAAGACATGGAAACAACCCAAGTGTCCATTAACAGACGATTAGCTTAAGAAGATGTGGTATATATATATATAAATATATATATATATATGTGTAAAAAATATATATATAATGGAATATTAGTCAGCCACAGAAAAGAATGAAATATTTCCACTTGCAGCAACATGGATGAACCTAGAGAATATTACACTTAGCAAAGTAGTCAGTAGACCAATATTCTATGATATCACTTATATGTGGAATCTAAAAATAATACAAATGAATCTATATACAAAACAGAAAGAGACTCACAGACATAGAAAACAAACTTATGGTTACCAAAGGGGAGAAGGGGCGGGGAGGGACAAATTAGGACTATGGGATTAACAGATACTAACTACTATACATAAAATAGATAAGGAACAGAATTTACTATATAACACCGGGAATTATATTCAATTATCTTATAATAACCTATAACCGAACTTATAATCTGAAAAAAATAACTGAAATCACTTTACTAAAACTAATACAATATGGTAAATCAACTATACTTCAATTAAAAAAGAATAATTCAGGGGAAAAAAAGTGAAAAAAACAAAAAAAGAAAAATACACCCTGGTACAAAAGGAAAACATGTAGTAAATTGGTCTAAACTGAGAATAATAAATTTAGAAGGTGGTAGCTTACAATAGATGAATAATCATGTATTTAAAGTAACAATCACTGACAAGGACAAAAGTGCACAAAATTTCAATTTGTGATGTCCTGTGTTTTGACTTTGTGACACTCTATTTTCTAATCTCTATCTCTTCTCCAGCTTAAAAACATTTGTGTTTGAAGTTAAGGAAAAAACAATAATTTGATGTGATAACTAAATGCTTTAAAGAAACTGCAAAACTAAGATTGAGAATTACATCATGCAGTAATGTCTCAAATGAGAGAATAAACAGAAACAAGGAAATGAAAAAAAAATATTTCCTTGTTCTACACTTGAGCTTTCCAGTACAGTAAACACTAGCTACATGTGATTATTTAAATTTAAATGAATTAAAACTAAAAGTTCGGTTCCTCAATCACACTAGCCATATTTCAAGCACTCAGTAGGTCATATGTGGCTAGTGGCTACCATATGTGACAGCATAGACAAACCATTTCCATCACCGCAGTTCTGTAGTATAGCATTGATCTTGACCTCGTCAACTAGCATCAAACTCTACTAGTGGAGAATGACAAACATTCATATTTGGAATGAGTAAATCAATAAATTAATTGATTTAATTAATGAAAGACTGAATTAATAAATCACTCTCTTTTGGCTCTTTATCTCTCTTTTCAACATAAATATAATATGCTTTTATTATTTGTCTTTGGTAAACTTCAACCGATATGGGAAATTTTTCTCAAAATGAGAAAGTAACTAAGGGGGACAAAGGATTTTCACCTATAAATTTACAGCTCTTGAAATGTCAGGGAGCCAGGACTGCGAATGTAATCTAGGGTTGCTGACAGGATATATCAAAGTGGCCCAGCCACTGTTGGTTGGCAACCCTACAGTTATTCTCATCAACCTTTTTCTTCTCTAAGAGAACTTGCCTTTCATGGTAGAAGATGGCTTGGAAGGGCTATGTGAATAAATTCTAGCTAATAAATTTTAAAGAGATTTTTGCCAATGTGCTTCTAGCAAATATATATTTATCTGATGAAAAGAAACTTACGAGAAGGATAGCTCCTTCCCACCCCCTTTTTCCTGCTTTGAATATTATTAAATGAGGAAGGGATGCTTAGAGGCACAGCATCCGTCTTGTGGTCATGATACAAAGACATAAAAGTGCAAAAAGCTCATCTAGGGCCCATACGCTGTTGACCCTAGGATCAATCATGAAATGGACTATCTATGGACTTGTTATAGAGAAGTTATAGTGTAAATAAACAAAAATGTATTTGTTTATGCCAATTCTAGTCAGATAATTTGATATTTGTACCTCTTTGTGTCTCAATTTCTTCTGTAAATTGGGATAGCAGTTTCTACCTCATAGGGTTACTGGGAGTATTAAATGGCTTAATACATGTAAAATACTTAGAACAGTGCTTCATGCATAGCAAGCACTCAATCACTTTTGGCTACTGGTATTTTAGTGGTGGTGGTGGTGGTGGTGGTGATGGTGGTGCTTATAATCATTGCAGCTGAAAGTACGTGAACACTTAACCTAATGAAGAGCACACTCCATGTAGGCCTGCTTCTCAGCAAAGACATCAATTCAGAAGCTGGGAAGTATACAGAAAAGACTTAACTAACTTCTCTGAGAGTGCCTTTTCCAAGCATTTGGTTTGCTACTGAAGACTAATTGAGGCATTGAGTGAAACTATTATGAAAATAGTCATATTTTCAAAAGCCATATTTCAAAAAAGTTTTATGTCAGGCATCCCAAAAGCTTAGGTTCACTGCCCTAAATCTAGTATCCTGGAAATGTATAAATAGTTCAAAGTAGTATATCAGCATATCCTTAAAAAGAGTCAAATGTATGTGGGTATATTATTCTTCAAGCCAAGGCTTTTTCTAGTATATTTTCTTAGATTTATTTTATTTTCAACAGCTTTATTGAAACAAAATTGACATAAAACTAACTGCACGTATTTAAATTATACAATATGATGAATTTTGATATATGTTTTCACCTGGGAAATCCTCACGTCAGTCAAGATAACCACCTTTAAATGAATACTTGTAGCCCTTTTTAATCCCACCCTCCTTCCTCTCCACACCTCTCATCCAGTCCCTCATAACCACTGATCTGCTTTCTATTTTAATACTTTAGATTGCAGTTTCTAAAGTTTTACACAAATGGAATCATACAGTACGTACTCTAGTTTTGACTGGCTTCTTTCACTCAGCATAATTATAATGAAATTCACCTACTTTATAATATGCATCAATAGTTCATCCCTTTTCATTGCTGAGTAGTATTCCATTGAATGGAAATACTACATTTTGTTTACCCATTCACCTGTTGATGGACATTTGGGCTACTGCCAATTTGGCTATAACAAATAATGCTGCTATGAACACTTGCATATATGTCTTTGTAGGGCTGCATGATTGCATTTCTCTTAGATAAACACCTAGGAGTAGAACAGCTAGATCAAATGGTAGGTGTTCATTTAAATTTTTAAGAAACTGCCAGACTCTTTTTCAAAGTAGATGTACAGTTTTACAATCACACCAACAGTGTATGAGGGTTCCAGTTTTTCCACAACCTTGCCAACATACAAGTGTATGTCAGAATTTTTAATTTTGGCCTTTCTAATAGGTATGTAATAGTATCTCATTTTTATTTTAACTTGCATTTCCCTAATGACAAATAATGCTGAATACATTTTCATGTACTTGTTTGCCATTTGTTTGTCTTTTTTGGTGGCATCTCTTAAAAACCTTTGCCTTCTTTTGGTGGTGAGGAGATGGTTTGTTTTTTTATTATAGGTTATAAGAGTTCTTTATAAATTCTGGATATAAGTCTCTTATAAGATATATACTTTACAAATATTTCCTTGCTATCTGCAGCTTGTCTTTTCATTCTCTCAATAGTATCTTTTGAAGTGCAGAAGTTCTTAATTTAGGTGAAGTCTGATTTGTATAATTTTTCCCTTATGGATTGTACTATTGGTGTCATAGCTAAAAATCCTTTGCCATTCAAGCTTATGAAGATTTCAAACTTTTAGATTTTACAGTTAAATCTTTGATCCATATTGAGCTGATTTTTGCATATGGTTCATGGTATGGATTCAGGATCATTTTTTGCATCAATATATCCAAGTTCTGGTGCCATTCACTAATTGCTCTTGCACCTTCATCAAAAATCAACTGTTCAAATATATACAGGTTTATTATGGAATGTTTATTCTGTTCCATTACTCCATTCATCCTATCTTAATGCCAATAACACATTTTATTGACTGTGTTAAAATTCTTGTCTTAAAATTAAGTAGCATTAATTTGCCTGTGAAGCCATCTGCGTCTGGAGTTTTCTCTGTGGGAAGGTTTTGGGTTTCAGGGTGTTTTTTTTGTTTTGTTTTGTTTGTTTTTTTAAAAATTCAATGTCTTCACACTGATGAAAAAATCAAAGATGACCAAAGAAATGGTGGAAAGACATACGGTGTTCTTGGATTGGAAGAATCAATATTGTCAAAATGACTATACTACCCAAGGCAATCTACAGAGTCAATGTAATTCCTATAAAATTATTAATGGCATTTTTCACCGATGTAGAGCAAATAATTCTAAAATTTGTATGGAAACACCCATAGACAAAGCAATCTTGAGAAAGAAAAACAGAGCTGGAAGAATCAGGTTCCCTGACTTCAGACTATACTACAAATCTACAGTAATCAAAACAGTATGGTACTGGCACAAAAACAGAACTATAGATCAATGGAACAGGATAGAAAGCCCAGGGATAAACCCATGAACCTATGGTCAACTAATCTATGAGAAAGGTGACAAGGATATACAATGGAGAAAAGACAGCTTCTTCAGTAAGTGGTGCTGGGAAAACTGGACAGCTACATATAAAAGAATGAAATTAGAACATTCTCTAACATCATAAACAAAAATAAACTCAAAATGGTTTAAAGACTTAAATGTAACACCAGATACTATAAAACTCCTAGCAGAGAACATAGGCAGAACACTCTTTGACACAGACCACAGAAATATCTTTTTGGATCTGTCTCCTAGAGCAATGGAAATAAAAACAAAAATAAACAAATGGGACCTAATGAAACTTAAAAGCTTTTGCACAGCAAAGGAAACCATAAACAAGACAAAAAGACAACCATCAGAATGGGAGAAAATATTTGCAAACGAATCAACAGACAAAGGGTAAATCTCCAAAATTTACAAGCAGCTCATGCAGCTCAATATTAAAAAAACAAACCAATCCAAAAATGGGCAGAAGACCTAAATAGACATTTCTCCAAAGAAGACATACAGATGGGCAAGAAGCACATGAAAAGCTGCTCAACATTACTAATTATTAGAGAAATGCAAATCAAAGCTACAATGAGGTATCACCTCACACCAGTTATAATGGGCTTCATCAGAAAATCTACAAACAGCAAATGCTGGAGAGGGTGTGGAGAAAAGGGACCCTCTTTCACTGTTGGTGGTAATGTAAACTGATACAGCCACTATGGAGAACAGTATGGAGGTTCCTTAAAAAACTAAAAATAGGGCTTCCCTGGTGGCGCAGTGGTTGAGAGTCCACCTGCCAATGCAGGGGACACAGGTTCGTGCCCTGGTCCGGGAAGATCCCACATGCCACGGAGTGGCTGTGCCCGTGAGCCATGGCCACTGAGCCTGCATGTCCGGAGCCTGTGCTCCGCAATGAGAGAGGCCACAACAGTGAGAGGCCCGCGTACCACAAAACAAACAAACAAACAAACAAAAAAACTAAAAATAGAATTACCATATGATCCAGCAATCCCACTACTGGGCATATACCTAGAGAAAACCACAATTCAAAAAGACACATGCACCCCAAGGTTCATTGCAGCACTATTTATAATAGCCAGGTCATAGAAGCAACAATGCCCATCCACAGATGAATGAATAAAGAAGATGTGGTACATATACAGAATGGAATATTACTCAGCCATAAAAAGGAAAGAAATTGGGTCATTTGTTGAGACATGGATGGATCGAGAGACTGTCATACAGAGTGAAGTAAGTCAGAAAGAGAAAAATATCATGTATTAACGCATATATGTGGAACCTAGAAAAATGGTACAGATGAACTGGTTTGCAGGGCAGAAATTGAGACACAGATGTAGAGAACAAACGTATGGACACCAAGCAGGGAAAGCCACGGGGGGGTGGGGGTGGGGGGGTGATGAATTGGGTGATTGTGATTGACGTGTATACACTGACGTGAACAAAACTGATGACTAATAAGAACCTGCTGTAAAAAAAAGATTTCCCCCTGAAAAGCAACAGGGAGATCGTTCGGTATATAAAAGGGTTTAAAGGGAAAAACGTCACCCCAGGCGTGCTACCTCCTCATCATATTATCAGAAGGACCAGATATATGCACTTGGAGCAGAAATACCAATTGTTTTCCTTCATGCTGTGGACTTGAATAAGAAAAATGCCTCCTGCCCATAATCTTACCATTTACTTTGGCTCCACCTATGTAGCCTTTAGAAGAGAATTTGCTAATTTTCTTCTCCAAGACCAGAGGGCCATTGATTTACTTGGGTGGTCGAAGGACACCTACTCTACTGGTGAACATTTCTGGGTGACACGTAACAGGATTCCAGGCCAGAGGGCAGGTGAGTATTCTCATTTTGCTAGAGGAAGGGAGACTCAAGGAAGAGAGATGGGACACGTGAGTGAAATCATGGGAGTTGGACTGGAGTCGTTTGACTTTGAATCTAGCATTCTCTCCTCTACCTGACACCTGGCAGATACCCGCACCCCGACAGACATGTCAGCCTCAGGAGAGCCCATCAAAATTCACAGCATCACAGGGACATATTTACTCAAGATTTATATTAAGAGTTTTTCTGTTTGTGTAACTCTGAGCTCCAAATGCAATACACGACTGAGAAAACAGCATTCTGATGTTTTCAAGATATGCTCCAGAATTAACATTAAAGCATGGTGGACAATCCAAAAAAAAAAAAAAAAAAGCCAAAGCAGTAAAAGTAACCATGGAGTATTGGTTGAAATATTTTCAAACACATTACTTGTTAATTCTACTTGAGAAAACCTAGCATTTATGAATTGTGAATGGATATGGTGTGTTAAGATCTCTCTACAGGATTACTCTTCCCATACTGAATGTGTGGCTTAAACCATGTCCTTGTCACTGGGCTTCACATAAATCAATAAAACCAACTCACCTAAACTAAAGTGTTCATACACTGAGTTAATAATTCATATTGGGAAACATATGTCAAATTAATGATCTAAACTATAAAGATCATCTAATTATCTTTTTGAAAATTTAAAAGTTTAAAACAGCATGAAACAACATAAGACATAAAAAGAGGCTAATTATATAAATTGAGGAACAAAAAAAAATTGAGGAACAATCTAATCAGCTAACATAATTTAGTCACTAAAATCCACATGACATTGGCCACATGAGAGACCTGAAAATGCTAAGAGAAAAATATTTAGTCTTTAAAATGTTGTGTACTAACCAGACAATGATGTCAAAAAGAAAGAAAACTACAAGCCAATATCACTGATGAACATAGATGCAAAAATCCTCAACAAAATACTAGCAAACAGAATCCAACAGCACATTAAAAGGATCAAACACCATGAGCAAGTGGGTCTATCCCACAAACGCAAGGATTCTTCAATATACAAAAATCAATCAATGTGATACACCATATTAACACACTGAAGGACAAAAACTATATGATCATCTCAAAAGATGCAGAAAAAGCTTTCGACAAAATTCAACATCCATTTAGAATAAAAACCCTCCAGAAAGTAGGCACAGAGGGAACTTACCTCAACATAATAAAGGCCATATATAACAAACCCACAGCCAACATCGTCCTCAATGATGAAAAACTGAAACCATTTCCACTAAGATCAGGAACAAGACAAGGTTGCCCACTCTCACCACTATTATTCAACATAGTTTTGGAAGTTTTACCCTCAGCAATCAGAGAAAAAAAAGAAATAAAAGGAATCCAAATCGGAAAAGAAGAAGTAAAGATGTCACTGTTTGCAGATGACATGATACTATACCTAGAGAATCCTAAAGATGCTACCAGAAAACTACTAGAGCTAATCAATGAATTTGGTAAACCAGCAGGATACAAAATTAATGCACAGAAATCTCTTGCATTCCTATACACTAATGATGAAAAATCTGAAAGTGAAATTAAGGAAACACTCCCATTTACCACTGCAAGAAAAAGAATAAAAAACTTAGGAATAAACCTATTTAAGGAGATGAAAGCCCTGTATGCAGAAAACTATAAGACACTGATGAAAGAAATTAAAGATGATACAAATACATGGAGAAACATACCATGATCTTGGATTTGAAGAATCAACATTGTGGAAATGACTATACTACACAAAACAATCAACAGATTCAATGCAATTCCTATCAAACTACCACTGGCATTTTTCACAGAACTAGAACAAAAACTTTCACAATTTGAATGGAAACACAAAAGACCCCAAAAAGCCAAAGCAATCTTGAGAAATAAAAATGGAGCTGGAGGAATTAGGCTCCCTGTCTTCAGACTATACTACAAAGCTACAGTAATCAAGACAGTATGGTATTGGCACAAAAACAGAACTATAGATCAATGGAACAGGATAGAAAGCCCAGAGATAAACCCATGCACATATGGTCACCTTATCTTTGATAAAGGAGGCAAGAATATACAGTGGAGAAAAGAGAGCCTCTTCAATAAGTGGTGCTGGGAAAACTGGACGGCTATATGCAAAAGAATGAAATTAGAACACTCTATAACACCATAAACAAAAATAAACTCAAAATGGATTAAAGACCTAAATGGAAAGTCAGACATTATAAAACTCTTAGAGGAAAACATAGGCAGAGCACTCTTTGACATAAATCACAGCAAGATCCTTTTTGACCCACCTCCTAAAGAAATGGAAATAAAAACAAAAGTAAACAAATGGGATCTAATGAAACTTAAACGCTTTTGCACAGCAAAGGAAACCATAAAAAAGACCCAAAGACAACCCTCAGAGTGGGAGAAAATATTTGCAAATGAAGCAACTGACAAAGGGTTAATCGTCAAAATTCACAAGCAGCTCAATATCAAAAAAAACAAATAACCCAATCCGAAAATGGGCAGAAGACCTAAATAGACATTTTTCCAAAGAAGATATACAGATTACCAACAAACACATGAAAGAATTCTCAACATCATTAATCATTGGAGAAATGCAAATCAAAACTGCAATGAGATATCATCTCACACCAGTCAGAATGGCCATCATCAAAAAATCTAGAAACAATAAATGCTGGAGAGGGTGTGGAGAAAAGGGAACCCTCTTGCACTGTTGGTGGGAATGTAAATTGGTATAGCCACTATGGAGAACAGTATGGAGGTTCCTTAAAAAACTAAAAATAGGGCTACCATATGACCCAGCAATCCCACTACTGGGCATATACCCTGAGAAAACCATAATTCAAAAAGAGTCATGTACCACAATGTTCATTCCATCTCTATTTACAACAGCCTGGACATGGAAGCAACCTATGTGTCCATCGACAGATGAATGTTTAAAGAAGATGTGGCACATATATACAATGGAATATTACTCAGCCATAAAAAGAAACGAAATTGAGTTATTTGTAGTGAGGTGGATGGACCTAGAGTCTGTCATACAGAGTGAAGTAAGTCAGAAATAGAAAAACAAATATCATATGCTAACACATATATATGGAATCTAAAAAAAAAAAAATGGTCATGAAGAACCTAGGGGCAGGACGGGAATAAAAACACAGACCTACTAGAGAATGGACTTGAGGACATGGGGGGGTGGGGGAAGGGTAAGCTGTGACAAAGTGAGAGAGTGGCATGGACATATATACACTACCAAATATAAAATCAATAGCTAGTGGGAAGCAGCCTCATAGCAGAGGGAGATCAGCTCAGTGCTTTGTGACCACCTAGAGAGGTGGGATAAGGAGGGCTGGAGGGAGGGAGATGCAAGAGGGAAGAGATATGGGGATATATGTATATGTATAGCTGATTCACTTTGTTATAAAGGAGAAACTAGCACACATTTGTAAAGCAACTGTATTCCAATAAAGATGTTTAAAAAAAAATAAAGTGCATCACTTCTAGTGCCTAAAATACAAAAAAGAAAAAACGTGTACTATATAGATACAATAATTTTAAAAATATGTATAGAATAAAATGGCTGGACGGATATAAACCCAAATCAGTTGTCTCTGCATGGTAGAAGCATGGTGACACTTTTTCCTCTATTTCTCCAAATCTGTGATAAGGAAGTACTTCTTGTGCAATGTCTGTTATGGTCTGAGTGTGTTCCCTCCCAAATTTATATTTTGAAACCCTAACCCCCAAACATAATGGTATAAAGAGGTGGAGACCTTTAGGAGGTGGTTAAGCAATGAGGGTGGAACCCTCAAAACTGAAATGAGTGGGGGGACCTTCAAGGTGGTGGAGGAGTAAAACGTGGAGATCACCTTCCTCCCCACAAATATATCAAAACTACATCTACATGTGGAACAACTCCAACAGAACAACTCCTGAGGGCTGGCAAAAGACTCAGACTTCGCAAAATGCAAGAAACTCCCCACGTAACTGGCCATGTGGTTGACACGGTCTTGGTGCTCCGACTGGGTGCCAGGCCTGAGGCTCTTATGTGGGAGAGCTGAGCTCAGAGCATTAGACAACCAGAGACCTCCCGGCTCCATGTAATATCAAAGAGTTATGACCCAGCTGCACTCAATGAGCAGCAAGCTCCACTGCTGGACACCTCATACCAAACAATTAGCAAGATAGGAACACAACGCCACCCATCAGCAGAGGATGCCTAACATCATAATAAGTTGACAAACACCCCAAAACACACCACCAGACACAGTCCTGCCCACCAGAAAGATAAGATCCAGCCTCATCCACCAGAACACAGGTACCAGTCCCCTCCACCATGAAGCCTACACAACCCACTGAACCAACCTTAGCCACTGGGGGCAGACGCCAAAAACAACAGAAACTACGAACCTGCAGCCTGCAAAAAGGAGACCTCAAATGCAATAAGTTAAGCAAAATGAGAAGACAGAGAAACACACAGCAGATGAAGGAGCAAGGTAAAAACCCACCAGAACAAACAAATGGAGAGGAAATAGGCAGTCGACCTGAAAAAGGATTCAGAGTAATGATAGTAAAGATGATCCAAAATCTTGGAAATAAAATGGAGAAAATACCAGAAATGTTTAACAAGGACTTAGAAGGACTAAAGAGCAAACAAACAATGATGAACAACACAATAAATGAAATTAAAAATTCTCTAGAAGGAATCAAGAGTGGAATAACTGAGGCAGAAAAACGGATAAGTGACCTGGAAGATAAAATAGTGGAAATAACTACCACGGAGCAGAATGAAGAAAAAAGAATGAAGAGACTTGAGGACGGTCTCAGAGACCTCTGGGACAACATTAAATGCACCAACATTCAAATTATAGGGGTTCAAGAAGAAGAAGAGAAAAAGCAAGGGACTGAGAAAATATTTGAAGAGATCATAGTTGAAAACTTACCTAATATGGTAAAGGAATTAGTCAGTCAAGTCCAGGAAGCGCAGAGAGCACCATACAGGATAAATCCAAGGAGAAATATGCCAAGACACAAATATTAAATACAAAGAAAAAAATTAAAAGCGGCAAGGCAAAAACAACAAATAACATACAATGGAATCCCCATAAGGTTAACAGCTGATCTTTCAGCAGAAACTCTGCAAGCCGAAGGGAGTGGCAGAACATATTTAAACTGATGAAAGGGAAAAACCGACAGCCAAAACTACTCTACCCAGCAAGGATCTCATTGAGATTCAATTGAGAAATTAAAACCTTTACAGACAAGCAAAAGCTAAGAGAATTCAACACCACCAAACCAGCTCTACAACAAATGCTAAAGGAACTTCTCTAGGCAGGAAACACAAGAGAAGGAAAAGACCTAAAATAACAAACCCAAAACAATTAAGAAAATGGCAATAGGGACATACATATCGATAATTACCTTACATGTAAATGGATTAAATGTTCCAACCAAAAGACACAGACTGGCTGAATGGATAGAAAAACAAGACCCATATATATGCTGTCTACAAGAGACCCATTTCAGACCTAGGTACGCATACCGACTGAAAGCGAGGGGATGGAAAAAGATATTCCATGCCAATGGAAATCAAAAGAAAGCTGGAGTAGCAATTCTCAAATCAGACAAAATAGACTTTAAAATAAAGACTATCACAAGAGACAAAGAAGGTCACTACATAATGATCAAGGAATCAATCCAAGAAGAAGATATAACAATTGTAAATATGTATGCACCCAACATAGGCACACCTCAATACACAGGCAAATGCTAACAGTCATGAATGGGGAAATTGACAGTAACACAATAATAGTGGGGGACTTTAACAACCCACTTGCACCAATGGACAGATCATCCAAACAGAAGATAAATAAGAAAACACAAGCTTTAAGTGATACATTAAACAAGATGGACTTAATCGATATTTATAGGACATTCCATCCAAAAACAACAGAATACACTTTCTTCTCAAGTGGTCACAGAACATTCTCCAGGATAGATCATATCTTGGGTCATAAATCAAGCCTTGGTAAATTTAAGAAAATTGAAATTTTATCAAGTATCCTTTCCAACCACAATGCCATGAGACTAGATATCAATTACAGGAAAAAATCTGTAAAAAATACAAACACATGGAGGTGAAACAATACACTACTAAATAACCAAGAGATCACTGAAGAAATCAAAGAGGAAACCAAAAAATACCTAGAAAAAAATGTGAATGAATACATGATGACACAAAACCTATGGGATGCAGCAAAAGCAGTTCTAAGAGGGAAGTTTATAGCAGTACAATCCTACCTTAAGCAGCAAGAAACATCTAAAATAAAAAACCTAACCTTACACCTAAAGCAATTAAAGAAAGAAGAACAAAAATAAGCCCAAAGTTAGCAGAAGGAAAGAAATCATAAAGATCACATCAGAAATAAATGAAAAAGAAATGAAGGAAATGATAGCAAAGATCAATAAAACTAAAAGCTGGTTCTTTCAGAAGATAAACAAAATTGATAAACCATTATCCAGACTCATCAAGAAAAAAAGGGAGAAGATTCAAATCAACAGAATTAGAAATGAAAACCGAGAAGTAAAAAATGACACTGCAGAACTACAAAGGATTCTGAGAGATTACTACAAGCAACATTATGCCAATAAAATGGACAACCTGGTGAAATGAACAAATTCGTAGAAAAGTTCAACCTTCCAAGACTGAAACAGGAAGAAATAGAAAATATAAACAGACCGATCACAAACACTGAAATTGAAACTGTGATTAAAAATCTTCCAACAGGGCTTCCCTGGTGGCGCAGTGGTTGAGAGTCCGCCTGCCGATGCAGGGGACACAGGTTCGTGCCCCGGTCCAGGAAGACTCCATATGCTGCAGAGCGGCTGGGCCCATGAGCCATGGCGACTGAGCCTGTGCGTCCGGAGCCTGTGCTCCGCAATGGGAGAGGCCACAACAGTGAGTGGCCCGTGTACCACAAAAAAAAAAAAAAAAAATCTTCCAACAAACAAAAGCCCAGGACCAGATGGCCTCACAGGCGAATTCTATCAAATATTTAAAGAAGAGTTAACACCTATCCTTCTCAAACTCTTCCAAAATATAGCAGTGAGGAACATACACAAACTCATTCTACTAGGTGACCATCACCCTGATACCAGAACCAGACAAAGATGACACAAAAGAAACCTACAGGCCAATATCACTGATGAATATAGATGCAAAAATCCTCAACAAAATACTAGCAAACAGAATCCAACAGCACATCAAAAGGATCATACACCATGATCAAGTGGCGTTTATCTCAGGAATGCAAGGATTCTACAATATATGCAAAGGAATCAATGTGACAAACCGTATTAACAAATTGAAGGATAAAAACCATATGATCATCTCAATAGATGCAGAAAAAGCTTTTGGCAACATTCAACACAGATTTATGATAAAAGCTCTTCAGAAAGTAGGGAAACAGGGAACTTACCTCAACATAATAAAGGCCATGTATGACAAACCCACAGCCAACATCGTTCTCAATGGTGAAAAAATGAAATCATTTCCAATAAGATCAGGAACAAGACAAGGTTGCCCACTCTGACCACTATTATTCAACATAGTTTTGGGAGTTTTAGCCATGGCAATCAGAGAAGAAAAAGAAATAAAAGGAATCAAAATTGGAAAAGAAGAAATAAAGCTGTCACTGTTTGCAGATGACATGATACTACACATAGAGAATCCTAAGATGCTACCACAAAACTACTAGAGCTAATCAATAAATTTGGTAAAGTAGCTGGATACAAATTTAATGCACAGAAATCTCTTGCATTCCTATACACTAATGATGAAAAGTCTGAAAGAGAAATTAAGGAAACATTGCATTTATCATTGCAACAAAAAGAATGAAATACCTAGGAATAAATCTACCTAAGGAGACAAACGACCTGTATGCTGAAAACTATAAGACACCGATGAAAGAAATTAAAGATGACACAAACAGATGGAGAGATATACAATGTTCTTGGCTTGGAAGAATCAACATTGTGAAAATGACTATACTACCCAAAACAATCTACCGATTCAATGCAATCCCTATGAAAATACCATTGGCATTTTTCACAGAACTTAGAATAAAAAAATTCACAATTTGTATGGAAACACAAATGACCCTGAATAGCCAAAGCAATCTTTAGAAAGAAAAATGGTGGTGGAGGAATCAGGCTCCCTGCCTTCAGACTATACTCCAAAGCTACAGTAATCAAGACAGTATTGTACTGGCACAAAAACAGAAATATAGATCAATGGAAGAGGATAGAAAGCCCAGAGATAATCCCACACACATAAGGTAACCGTATCTTTGATAAAGGAGGCAAAAATATACAATGGAGGAAAGAAAGCCTCTTCAATAAGTGGTGCTGGGAAAACTGGACAGCTACATGTAAAAGAATGAAATTAGAACACTCCCTAACACCATACACAAAAATAGACTCAAAATGGATTAAACTGGTGGCGCAGTGGTTGAGAGTCCGCCTGCCGATGCAGGGGACGCGGGTTCGTGCCCCGGTCCGGGAGGATCCCACATGCCGCGGAGGGGCTGGGCCCGTGAGCCATGGTCACTGATCCTGCGCGTCCGGAGCCTGTGCTCCGCAACGGGAGAGGCCCGCGTACCGCAAAAAAAAAAAAAGGATTAAAGACCTAAATGGAAAGTCAGACACTATAAAACTCTTAGAGGAAAACATAGGCAGAACGCTCTATGAGATAAACCACAGTAACATCCTTTTTCGCCCATCTCCTAGAGAAATGGAAAAAAAAACAAAAATAAACAAATGGGACCTAATGAAACTTAAAAGCTTTTGCACAGCAAAGGGAACCATAAACAAGACGAAAAGAGAACCCTCAGAATGGGAAAAAATATTTGCAAACAAAGGTCCTGACAAAGGATTAATCTCCAAAATTTAGAAGCAGCTCATGCAGCTCCATATCACAAAAACAACCCAATCCAAAAATGGGCAGAAGACCTAAATAGACATTTCTCCAAAGAAGATATACAGATTGCCAACAAACACATGAAAGAATGCTCAACATCACTAATCATTAGAGAAATGCAAATCAAAACTACCATGAGGTATCACCTCACACCGGTTACAGTGGCCATCATCAAGTTCGGTGCTTTGTGCCCACCTAGAGGGGTGGGATAGGGAGGGTGGGAGGGAGGGAGATGCAAGAGGGAGGAGATATGAGGACATATGTATATGTATAACTGATTCACTTTGTTACAAAGTAGAAACTAACACACCATTGTAAAGCAATTATACTCCAGTAAAGATGTTTTTTAAACAAATAAATAAAAGCATTGGTTAGAGAGTAAAACAAAAAATCTACAAACAATAAATGCTGGAGAGGGTGTGGAGAAAAGGGAACCCTCTGGTACTGTTGGTGGTGATGCAAATTGATACAGCCACTATGGAGAACAGTATGGGGGTTCCTCCAAATACTAAAAATAGAACTACCATATGACCCAGCAATTCTACTACTGGGCATATACCTTGAGAAAACCATAATTCAAAAAGAGTCAGGTACCAAAATGTTCATTGCAGCTCTATTTACAATAGCCAGGACATGGAAGCAACCTAAGTGTCCATCAACAGATGAATGGATAAAGAAGATGTGGCACATATATACAATGGAATATTAGCCATAAAAAGAAACAAAACTGAGTTATTTGTAGTGAGGTGGATGGACCTAGAGTCTGTCATACAGAGTGAAGTAAGTCAGAAAGAGAAAAACAAATACCATATGCTAACACATATATATGGAATCTTAAAAAAAAAAATGGTTCTGAAGAACCTAGGGGTAGGACAGGAATAAAGATGCAGATGTAGTGAATGGACTTGAGGATATGGGGAAGGGGAAGGGTAAGCTGGGACAAAGTGAGGGAGTGGCATGGACATACATACACTACCAAATGTAAAATAGATAGCTAGTGGGAACCAGCCGCATAGCACAGGGAGATGAGCTCGGTGCTTTGTATCCTCTATAAAAGAGGTTCCAGAGACATGCCTATCCCCTTCCTCCATATGAGGAAACAACAAGAAGTCTGTGATCTGGAAGAAGGCTCTCATCCAACCATGCTGGCACCCTGTTCTCAGACTTCAAGCCTCCAGAACTGTGAGAAATAAATTCCTGTTGTTGAGAAGCTATTTTGGTATTTTGTTACAGCAGACCAAACGGACTACGAAAATGACAAAATGTTCTAGAAATAATTTTTTCTTATTCCTAACTATCCCAATAAATAGCTGGTAGTAGTAGTTGAATTCAGGAGGGATTAGATGTGAAGCCAGTAGATAATCAGCTTCCCCACTCTTTTCACCCAGGTGAGTTATTCTCAACGTATAGCCACATCACAAAATGTACTGGAGTTCACACACTCAACACAAGATTAAAGAAAAGCATCAAACAGCAATGGTGTCTACATCAATCACATAGGCTGAGGCACAGTTGATAATACTTCCCCATGTTTAGGTGAGAGTGATCTGGCTTCAGACACTACACTGAAGGGTAGTACCTAAGCAGGGCTCATTCAGAACAGAGCGGCTGATGGAGGCCATTCTGGGAAAGCCCAGCATCCGTTCCATTGCAGACACTGAATAATTATCTCTTGAACAAGGAGCTCACATTGATTCCCCTTTGTTATGTTACATCACCCACAATACAACTGCAGGCAAATAGGAGTCAGTGGTTCCCAACTTCCAAATATCATGTGGATAAAAAGCAAAGAGAGGGAAGAAGCACTGTCCTCCATTTATAGGCACTTCTGGAGGGTGTGTGTATAGCCTCCCCTCACTCTTGGACCACTGTAGCTGTTTTCTAAATTGTGAACAACTTTCAGGCCTCTACTACCTCCAATCCAATGAAAATTCCCTACATCCTATAGCCCTATCTGCTGTTTCCTCCCCCTGACCTGGCTCTTGCTGTCTGTTCCACTTATTAGCACTTAGTACCTGCTACTTGTTTTCAGTTTATCTTTTAAGTAAATGTTATTCATTTTTGCATATTCATTTTACATAATAGGTATGTGATATATTTAAGTAACTTATGGCTTTGGGAGTAATAAAGAATAACTTTGCTTAGATTAATTTTGTTCCCTTCTATTTCATGAATAAAAAGAAGGACGGGATTAAAAAAAGGAAAATATGTTTAATGTGGAAGTAGCTCAGTGATGACCATAAAAAGTATAATTAGGATCAGAGGTAGACCACTGCCTCAGTGGAAAGCCCTGGCCTCCATCTCCTCAATCTACTGGAAAACACAGGCATTTAGTTTGAGGGTTTGTTTAAATGTGAATTTACTTGGGAAAGGGAAGTTTTTAGCTATTTTTAGTTAGTTTGAGTAGACTACTAATACTTTCTTCATAACACATTTTTATAGGAAGGAAAGACAAGAAGTATCAGGATGACATCTTGGAAGCCCAGGGGAGGGCTTCATCAAGATGAGAAATGGCATAGGAAATGGAAGCAAGGGGCAATGCAGGGGCACATAATTGACTGCATCATTTTGCTTGTAGCTAGCCTTACAACCACAGTAACATGTCATTTACCAAATCAAGATTGTGCTTTTTAATGTGGCATCCCAACTTGGTGTTCAGGAAATCACAAACCAGGTGAAAAAAAAAATGAGCATTCCAAAATATATATCACGTGGACTTGAAGCGTCAGGAGAATATGTACTTTCCTTCCTTATCCCCAAAGCATGAAACCTGAGGCATCTTTAGCTAAGAATTATTGCAGAGCACATGATTCTTTGCTTATAAAAGATCTTGGAAGAAACTGGGGCTATACTTTTGGCTCTGAGTTGCAGATGAAGCAGGAAATGTAAAAATATTCTGAACTTCTTCACAAAGGCTCTCAGTCTAAAACTGAATAAGAAACTCTTTTGGAAATGATGGGGGATTAGCAGGTGTGGGTTTTAAGTGTATGCATTCTCCTTAGCTGACACTTGGAAGTGTCCCCATGGCTCTATCTTGGGGTGACAGAAGGAGATGAAGCCTTAGGCAGGCTGATGCACAGATACAAAGATACTTATGTTTGTCAGGAGCTAAAAGGAAACCATGAGTCACACGGGAAAGAAGGATTAAGTGTTTTAACAAGTTTTTTGCTTTCCTGGAACTCTTACTAGGAAAAAAGATTAGCTCCTTTTTCTTAGTGCAACAAATACTATTTTTCAGCTCAGAGGTGAAGAGTGTATTTATATGTAAAAAACTAAGTGATTTTTCCAATTTATACCTCTTCTATTTCTTTAAGGTCAAGCAAAATGCCTTCTATCGGATGAACTGCTACTCCTTCAGACTTTAAAAATCTAAAGAACCTAAGTTTACAAAACTAAATGTTATAATATTTCTGTGCCACTAGAGGCAAAGGTATGCCTCTATTAAACATTGGCTACAATGGTTCTATATTGCAGTTTAAAAGAAAAAGCTCTCACCTTGATTTCCCTTAAGTTTACCAGATTTACTGAATTTTATCCAAAGAATTACACAAGCAGCAAAGCATGTGGCAGACGGTGAGAGAAAAGAAACAAAAAAACCTAACAATGCTTATGTCTTCCAGTTTATAAAACTTCACTTACTGTTTTTACTGGAGGATACACACCAGTGCTTAAGCAAATGTGCATGAATGCATACCTAAAGGAGGCTGTTTCTGTTACTTCACTGAATTATCAAAATATGAGTGATGAGGTTGGTGGGTATGATGTCAAACACATACAGAAGGAATTAAACTATTATATATGCAGCCAAGGCTATTGTTTAATCTTCAAGTTCATCTTCTAGTTTGTTAGAGTGGGAACGATATACTCTGAAATTATTCAGCCCTGAGGTTCCTCCCACTTAGGGATTTTCATGGATTTAAGTTATCATGAAAATGATGTCTCTGGTGGTGGCTAATGGTTGGAATGGTTACCTCTCCTGTATGAACACCTTGAGCACCTCGGTGACTTGTACATTTTGTCAGATTTGAACTCTGGCCAATAAGAGATAAACTCACCCAAAGAGAATAGCTATTAAGAAGTAGAGTTGGAATCAAGAGGGAGTTGATTAAGGAAGTAGAGTTGGAATCCACTGTCAGCCAAAAGGAGGAGGAATAAAAAGACCCAAAATATACTTCCTGTTGCTAAAAAGCCTCATTAGATAATTTGCTTCAACGTAAAGTTCAATTTTACACAGTGACTGGGTGAGTGGTGTTCATGTTCCTCCCTCAATACTGATGAAGAATGTATCATATTATATGAATTATATTAATTGTACTTATTATTTTAATGTCTGAATCCCCTCCACCATCTCCAGTGGAACTGTGAGCTCCTTGTGGACAGGAACTCTGTCTTATCCTTGTATCCCCACTGTCTACTATGGTGCCTGGACAGTGGAGCCGTTTGATAAATATAATTGGATATCACAATCATGAGAATAACTGGAATTAAGGGTAGAACGTAACAAAGAAAAGTCCGAAGATGAGAATTTGTCTGCATTCCCAAGACTGTCCCAAGGAAGAAGGCATTCTCTCAGTACAACTATTCCAGGTCTTTGGAAACAAACATCAAATATCCAGTATCTTATAGAAGTAAAAAAGAAAGGGCTTCCCTGGTGGCACAGTGGTTGGGAGTCCACCTGCCAATGCGGGGGACGCAGGTTTGAACCGTGGTCCGGGAGGATCCCACATGCCATGGAGCAACTAAGCCCAGGCACCACGACTACTGAGCCCACGTGCCACAACTACTGAAGCCCGCGTGCCTAGAGCCCGTGCTCTGCAACAAGAGAAGTCAACGCAATGAGAAGCCCGAGCACCACAACAAAGACCCAACGCAGCTAAAAATAAAAATAAATAAATAATTTTAAAAAAAAGAATTGAAATTATTTTTTAAAAAAAGAAATGAAAGAGCTATCTAACAATTACAGAATGCAAAATATCATGAGCTTTCTTGGGAGCCAAGTCACAGTCAGAGTTGTTTAAGTAGAGGTAACAAAGCTAATTGCAGATGATGTTGTAAATGGATTCAATGAACTTTGGACCCTCAGCTTCCTTCCAAATTGAGAGTTGATTCTTGATCTCTAAACTGGAATTGGCCTAATCATTTGGCTACAATAACTTGCTGAGCACATCCCATAATGATAGTAAGCATCCTTGCTCTGCCTCTATAGTCACAGCTGAGAAGTTTCCTTATTGGTTTTCCTTATTTTCTAAGATAATTTTCCCAGCAAGAAGGAAATAAGTGTTCTAAAATAACTTAGCTTGATTTTAAGGTCCGGTACATCTTTAGTAAATTTCAGTCTGACTCTATGACACTAATCAGTCTTTTGTACATTTCATTAGCGTTACATAAATTCTGTGAGGATTTGATAATACCCAGGAACCAGAGCAACATTTCCCAAGAGGCACCAGTCAAAATGTCAGGAGCTAAGTCTTCTTACTGACCTCCGTGCCTCTAGTTTTGTTCTGCCTAACCCATTTTCTTCTCTGATGTAAGACTGACCATTCAAAAACATAAAACTAAACATACTAGCACACCTTTCTTCATAAAACCCTTCCATGGTATCCAGTTGCCTTCAAAAGGAAGTCTAAATAGCCATGGGTGATCTTTGCCTTGACTACCCCTTGGCCTCAATCCCTGATATTCCCTCCTTTGATCTATGTTCAGACAGTTGAACAATTTACATCTCCCAATTGTGACATCATCCTTATCACCTTAGATCAGTGATTCTCCACCAGGAGCAGTTTTGCCCCTGGGGACATTTAACTATGTCTGGAGACATTTTTGGTTAACTCATGGGATGCTCCTGGCATCTACTGGGTAGAGGCCAGGGATGTTGCTAAACATCCTACAATGCATAAGACAACTCCTTACATCAAAGAATTAACCAGCTCAAAATGTCAATAGTGCCTTTGTTGAGAAACTCTGCTTTAGATAAATGAATGAGAGCAACCATGCAAAAACAAAAACAAACCCTGAGAAAAACTTCTTTAAGACAGTGCCTCTAAGATAGGGTTGGCAAACTACACCCATCGGTCAAATTTGGCCCACTACCTGTTTTTGTAAACAAGATTGTATTGACACATGGCCATGCCTATTTATGTATGGTCATTTCGTCTATGGCTGCTTTTGCAGCAGAGATGAATAGTTGCAACAAAGGCCATCTGGCCCACAAACTCTGAAGTATTTTCTATCTGGCTTTTTACAGAAAAAAATTGCTGACTCCTGCTCTAAAACACCCCTACTGTTCTCCTGCTCCTAAGATTGCAGAATATGTAGTGTACAATTATAACTTGTACTTGGGAAAGAAAATATTTTCCCAACTGGCATACTATTTCTGTTTTAGAACAGAAAACTTAGATACAATAACTGAATGGCCATCTAGTCTTCTAGGAAAACTAATAATGAGCTTTGCTGGTGAGATATCATTAAAAAGAGGAATTCAGGGCTTGGAAGGAGTAGGTGATGATGGGGGAGGTGGAGTGGGGTAAGAAAACGTTACCAATTCCTCCCTAGAAATTTCTACACTCAACATATTCTGAACATAGCCTAGCATGCCTTTTGAGGCAGGCAGATTCTATCACCCTCAGTTTCAGGCACTTTCTAAAATTTATAAGGGGAGATGTTTAGGAGCAGTGAGGCAAATGACTATTATGAGAAAAAAAGCTGATCAATCAAGTCTATAGCAGTCTCACTCTAGCTCCTCAAAAACATGAACTTGTTTTGTTGTTAAATCTTCCTTTAACTTTAGCAGATTGCTAATAAAATGAGAATCATGCAGAAGCTGTGACAGATATGTGACACTTGAGATGTCTGTTAGTGTTTCCCCACAAGGCTACAGTTGACAAATGTAGCAGCTGAACAATAAAGACATATTTTACATGCACAAAATGCTAATTCAGTGTATAAGTTCTTTTTTATATAATAAACATCAATTTATTGTGTTTATAGAAACCAGCTCCTCATAACCATTGAGTATCCATATGCACACACATGCCACACACTGCTTCATACATCATGAGGTATTTATAGTTAGGGCAGCAGCCCAGGAGCTATAGGAGAGGGCGATGAGTTTCCATGGCTATCCACGTGGGATGTATTTTCCCTGGGTGGGTGTGTTAGGGAGCATATTGTTCCCATAATTGGGACATCCACAAATCAGGCAAACCAAAATCAGGATCTTCCCAGATATCTCTAAAAAATAATGTGTGCAAGAAGCTAAGAGAGTTAAGGTTTGTAAAATCTAAGAGACATTGTCCTGAGGTCAAATCCCTTTTTCAGCAGTGTGATCTGCAAGGATAATGCTAACCCAACTAGTGCCTTTGTGAAAATTATTTTACAAAGTGCTTTCCATGGGGGATGTAGCTATGAAAACACAAGATGAGACCTTGCAGCAGTAGCAAGGCTGGGAAACTGAATATGATTCCTATATTAAGCCAGAGATCCTAAAGGGCAACTTTTCCTAGGAAAAAACAATAAATTAACAAAACTGCATTAATTTAGAGTAGAAAGCCTAAGTATACTATAACCATCAAAGAAATTCAATTAGTAGCTTAAAATCTGTTCCAGTCAAAACAAAAAAGATTTTTTAAGGTGAATTCTATGAAACTTCCAAAGAACATCATCTCAAGCTCTTCCAGATAAGAAAAAAAGAGAAACATTCCCCAATGCATTCTGAGGCAAATATAACCGATGCCAAAACCAGAAAAGGATGGCTCAAAAAAAAAAAGATTACAGGCAAATTTTACCCAGAAGCACAGATGCAGAAATTATGAACAAAATATTAGCAAGCTAAACCCAGTTTTTTTTTTAAATGTACATAAATAACATCATGACAAAGTTGGGATTATCCTAGGAACTCAAGGGTGGTTTGATAGAGCCTATAAATGTCTTTATTACATTAACAGATTACTAGACAAAAATCACATGATCTCAACTTCACAGAAAAAAGAACTTGATAAAATTCAATACAAATTCATAACAAGAGATTTTTTTTGTTGGTTTTTAAACATTTTTTCAAAATGGAACGAAGAATCCTGAGGCAGACAGACACAAACATAGAAATTTGAAATGGTACATTACTTTGCAGATCATTTGGGAAAGGAAAGAACTTTTTAATAAACAGTACTGAGAGAAATGCTTCTCCCTAGGGAAACAAAATGAATCCAGATCTCTCACCTCATACCACATACAAAAATCAATTTCTTATGGATCAAGGACATCACAGTATGTGGCAAAATTTTAAGACTTTTAGAAGAAAATATGGGAGAATATCTTTATAACCTCCCATATTAGAAGGGTACGGGAGGTCATATTAAGACATAAAAAGCACTAGCCATGAAAAAAAGATTAATAAATTCACCCATGTTAAAATTAAGAACTTCTATTCATCAAAAGTGAATAAATAAAATGGAAAGACAAATCACAAACTAGAAGACGTTAACTGCAATGCATACAAATGACAAAGCTAAGTAGCAAAATGATATGAAAACTCTTACACGTCAGTAAGGGAAAGGCAAACAACCCATTAGAAAAATGCGCAACAGACTTGAACAGTTAATTCACAAAGAGAAACGAGAAATAATCAATATACATATAACTGATGCCTAACCTCTTTGCTTCTTTTGATTGTCTTGGTTACTAATAAAATGGCATTTTACACCCATTAGACTGGCAAAAATTGCAAAGCCTGGCAATACAAGTTATTGGCAAGGATATGGATCAAACGGAATTACATATGTGCTGATATGGAAACTGCACAATCACTTTAAAAAACAAATGGGAATTATCTTCTAATGTTGAATATTAGTGTTACTGAGTCCAAGCTCACTCTGCTCACTGCACAATGGGCCAATAAATCAGAGACCAGGTGCTGAGACAAGGAATATGACCTTATTTGGAAAGCCAGCAGGCTGAGAAGATGGCAGACTAATGTCTCCAAGAGAAAAACCCATCTTATCAGGGTTTGGATGCAAGTTTCTTTTATAGAAAGAGAGGGGGTGGAGATGAGGAAGTAAAGTAAAAAGGCCATAAATTTCGCAAATATTGCCTGGAAAGGCCAGCCTCAGGGAGGGGATATGTTAATTTCTTCTTTCTTGCAGCCATCCACAGGTGGACAGGGTCAGGATGCTTCCCTGAAAAAAGGCACTTCGGTTTAACATTCAGGCAGAGGGACAGGGTTCCCCGAGGCAGGCCAATGTGTATAGACAGTATCCTTTTAGTGAACAAAAGCAGTGGAAAACAAAGATTAAAGTAAAAGAAACAGATCCAACAAGTAGTCAGATTTGGCTCTTCCCTGTTACATTAGCATACACTGTGACCTAGCAATTTCACATTCACCCCCAAAGGCATGTATAAGAATGTTTGTGGTAGCTAAGCTCATAATTTTTAAAAAAGGGAACAATCCAAACATTCATCACAGGAAATACATTTTTGTATAGTCTCACAAAGGAATATTATACAACAGTGAATACTAGTTAACTATAATTACATATAACAACCCCAAGGAATTACAAAATTGAAGGACAAAAGCAAGTTGAAAAAGACTATATTGAGAATGATAGCACTTCAATCAAGCTAAACAACAAAATTCAACAAAATATTTTTTATGGTTACATACCTACAAAAACTGCCTCAAAAAGTGGGGGGAAAAGAAGTATGGAATAAATAAACATAAATTTTAGGATAGTGATTACCACTTATTGGAGGCAAGAGAAAGAACACACATTTATATGCAACAGCATTACTAATGTTCTAGTTCTAAATTTGGATTCACAAATGTTTATTATTATTTTTCTTCAGAACTTATATATGTTACATATTCTTTTGTATGTACAGAATGTTATACAATAAATATTCCAATGCAAAAACCATTGACGTAGAGAAAGCTCAGAAAGAAAAGTCAAAGAACTTAAGACTAGCAGAAAACATTTGTGTTGACTCAAAGTTAATCAATTAAAGATGAGATTGCTTCCACCAATAATAGCAAACAGTCTTGCCTAAAATACTCATGAGCTATTACCTGGTCTTAGGGCCAAGAAGATTAGGTTGCTTCCTTAGATATTTACACAAATCACTATATATTGTGTCTGAAACAATTTGAGATCTTGTAACAACATAGTGTGGAAATGAGAAAGAAGCAAGTCATGAAGAGCAAAAATTTTTTTCAGACTCTCAGAGTCAAAATAGGAGAATTGGAGAACTACCTTGGGCCAATGTGCCTGTCCTGACAATGAAATGCAGATTCAATCCCTTGTAGGCTGGGAAGAGGGGGACTCCAGGTCAGGGAAAGATGTGTCACCAATTCACCTCAGTACAAGGTTCTCAAATCTCTTCTTCAGATTCCCTATTCATCAAGAATCATTCTAATTGAAATTTGATTTTCTTTTTCCAAGTAGTTTTTCCTACCATGTTCCC
Source organism: Delphinapterus leucas (assembly GCF_059928025.1). NCBI lineage: Eukaryota > Metazoa > Chordata > Mammalia > Artiodactyla > Monodontidae > Delphinapterus > Delphinapterus leucas. The sequence continues at coordinate 48,648,126 of NC_143132.1, forward strand.
TCAGGTGAGTGAAAGAACTAAGAGGCAAAGTTAATCTCTTTATTTATAGTATACGTGTGTTTAAATCATACCCACTTTGTGGGAATGAAAGCCAGTCCTGTGTGAGTCTGGGCAGCATGAGCCAGCTGTTTCTAGATACCAACACCCCTGAGCTGAGCTGAGAAGACCATTCAAACACCACTGCAAGAAGACGTTCTACATAATGACTAAAGGACCTGCAGGGAGTCTAGTACAATGGCTGTCTAACACTGCCCTGCAATTGGATGCAGATAGGGAATCAGTTTGGGCATCAAAATACCTACTTGACCAAGGGGAACCAGTCCTAAGCAACCGCCATCTACATAAGCACTCTCTCTAGCTGACGTGGAGGCTGCTTTCAAATGAATAATTGGACTAGGCAACTTCTCCCCTCTGCTTTCCCATGGAAGCAGATTTGATATGGTATAATCTGGAGACAGGGTGGCTTCAGCTATCAGATTTTCCCTAAATCTTATCAGGTTCTACACCCTGTAGCCATGTTGCGTGGCACAGGATCAATTTCATTTATGGAATCACTAAATCTATGGCTCTCAGAGATGCTCTCCTGGTGTGGTCTTTTTGTTTCAGAAAGTTAGTCTTCATCAGTAACAGAAAACACTGCTGAAATGAACATTGTAAAAAAGAAAAGAAACAACAGTGCAATTTAAAATACTGATATTTTCTTTTATTGATTGTTGAACATCATGGTTCCTAAGTTGATCTTAGAACACAGAGAGTTTTAAACCTACATTAAAAGAAATTATTTTATAATGGAGTAAACAGTACAGCTCACCCACTTGGATAATTGAGGGGATGACTTTCATAATACCTTAAAAATTGATATCCATATTATGTTCATTCCCAACCAAATGCATATAACTATTTTTAAAGGGGGAGAGAAAGGGAGAGAAGGAGCAAGATCAAATGAGCAAACAGAGGCAAATAACAACAACAAATACTTCAGCTAGAATTTGGGAACAGAGTATCCTTCATCCAGGAGACAGTTTGTTGAGAACATGGTAAAGCCCTCCTCACACTTGTCCACTGAAGAAACCCAAAACCCCAGAATAATGAACTGGCAGCCTGGCCTTAGCCTGCCACATACTAAGAATTTTCCAGTCTTCCAATTTTTCTTAAAAATCCAAGTGATTTTTTCCTATTTGGCCTATCATATATCCATAGGAATACAGGAAGGCAGGATTCACTGATTTTGTCTCCATCAGTAGATTACAAAATCTTTAGGAATGTAAAAATTCAACACCCCACCACCCCTACAAATCTCAGAATAAAACTGAAGCATTAAGAAAAATGTGCCATGCTTATGGGGGTGGGGGGTATACTCCCAGGCAGAGGGTAGGCACTAAATCAATTAGCACAAAAAAAAATATGGAAAGAAAGAATAAAGTGTAAATAGATTTAACAAGGAAGAAGATCACTGAAAATTTAACTCCTAAGTTGTTTAATGCAACTCACTGAACTCTCCCCATTGATGGTGCCAGATCAAGGAGGGAAATAACAGTGTCACATCACTTCCTTGAAAAATAACACAGTGTCTTTAATTATCAGAGACTGAGCATTTGGCTGCCAAAGAAGAAGGATATATTCTTCCTAAATCCTTCGTGATCAGTATCTCAGAAACCAAAACAGAAGACCTCAGGGCAATGAATCAGGATGAAATAAAAGAAATATTCCATTTTAGAACACAGCAGTGTAAGAAATCTACTGAGGTGTGAAAATATTTTTCCCTTTAAAAAAAAAAAGAAGAAGAAGAAAAAGAAGCATCATACCAATCAACTAGTATAGAACTGAGTGGGTACCTAAATATTAGTAGGGACTAAATTCAATGACCTTGGAAATCAGGTTAAATACTATGCTTGGATATCAAGCATAACAATTAAAACAATGACAAACTTTCACCAAAAGGCTGGGCTGTACCATTCTACTTGATTTCACAGATACACACATACATACACAGAAGCTAAGGCCATGACTGCAGTTTGTGTGAGCAATGACTATTGTTGGCACGTGGGTGTGATAACTCTAGTAATCAGAGACCATCTCAGCCCCAGTGTGGACCTGGTCACAAACTTCCATTGGGTTTTCAAAATATTTCAATGGAAACAAGCAATAAAATTCTAATCTTTCAGGGGCTGACTACGCATATCACTTTTCTTTCCTTCCCCAGTAGTCTACTTTGCACATTTTACTACTCCTTGGCACCTCTTTCAATGTTCTGAAAAAGATGGCTGAAATTCAAATCAACCCATTTTGCCTTTCACTGCCAGTTTCACAAGGCAAGGAAATTGAAATACCACAAACTTATTTTTACCGTAGTTGTCTTAGATAAATTTTAATTTTCCCCACACTCGTGGTAGTAACATCACTCACTATACCACTGTCTTTTTCCAACCATTATACCTGCAATCCATCATTTCATGAACGAGAAATCTTACATGAACGTGAAAGTACTATTCTAACCCAGAGGAAAGCAAGGACTATTATTGCTATTCTTTACTTCTTAGACCAAGAAAATCAGCCAACCTCCAGTTTCCTTCTCAGGGTAAAACCATGGGATCCATGAACACGGATTAAAAGTAGTGTGTGGTGAAGGCTTCTTAAGCTCTAGTCTCCCAAGAGTAAAAGACAATTCGCTCCGATCAGTGCATACCTGGTACTGTCATGTTCCCTCCAGCCTGGCACTGACAGAAAAGCAGTGCAATGGAAGTCAGAGACCAGGGTTCTAGTTCTATTTCAACTACCCTTCACGTCCCTGCAGTAGCTGTACAACCTCTCTGAGTCTCATGTTTCTCTGAGTCTTGATTTGGACTCTAACTAAGGTTCCCTCCAGCTATGACCTTCTTTGAGTTCTTCCCTCTTCCAGCTGTATGCTTCTACTAACTAAAACTTGGAAAAGCTCAAGATTCATTTTTTTGGAGTCTTAATGGCTACTACAACCTCTGCCAAGTTGGGAATCACCTATGGCTGTTACTCCAGCTTTGGACCTCTAGGGACACAGTTAGTCAGGAGTGTTTTAATAAACAAGGCTAGCCCTTGGCTAAGCAGCTAAGTAGGTGCAAGTTTTGTTGTACACCCTTCCCAACTCCCTTACAGAACGCCCTTCATGCCAGGTAGTTCTCTGGTATCCCATGGAGTCCAGTCTTCAGCAGTCAACTAAACCACAGGAAGATGATGGCTGATATGCCTAAAATAGGACTCCTTCCAGAAATTGCGTTGGAATAGACTAGAGAATGAAGAAGACCTTGAACCATTCCCTGTATCTACCTCTCTCTTAGTTTTTCCCACATCTTCCACCCTTTTAGTTGCTCAGGCCCAATTCTTATGTGTTATCCTTGACCCCTCTTTCTTTTGTACCCTTCAACTAGTCCATGAGCAAATCCAGTCAGCTCTACCTTTGAAGTACATCCAAAATTCAACTATTCTTCACCACCCTCATTATTATTACTCTAGTTTAAGCATTTACATTTGAGAGGTAGTAGATGGAGGGAAGAAATAGAATAAACAGAGAGAAATAGGCTGGATTTAATGTGGTAGTCAGTAGGTAGTAGAAAGAATTTTTTTTTTCTGAATGACTGCCATACAGAGGTATATTTTACTAACATAACTTAACTAGTACTGAGGGGAACACACTTCTCATCTGGGTTTGGTAACAGCCTCCTAATCAGTCTGGTTCTGCCCAGACCCTCCAACAGTCTATTCTCCTATGACAGTGATCCTGTCTTATAAGGCAAATAAGATCATGCTTCAAACTCCCCATGGCTTCCCATCTCTTTAGGATTCAAAGGCAAAACCTCAGAATGGTATACTGGTCCCCACCACCTCTCTGATCTCTCTGTCCCTCCCTTGCTCTGCTTCTACTGCACCAGCTCCCTCGCCATTTTTCAGATTCACAAGCCTGCTGCTTTGCACCTTCATGCTTGCTATCACCTCCACTTGGAAACCCATTCCCTTGGGCACCCACAAGACTTACTCTCTCGGTACATTCAAGGCTCTATTCAAATCTCTCTTTTAGAGGCTTTTGCAGACCACCTTGTATAAATTACCACACACCCCTCAACACAAACACACACACACACCCTCTCTATCCCCTTATTGCCATATAGATTAGATTATCTCTTACTCCCCTTCCTCCCTGCCTTTCACCAGAGCAGAACTGTGTCTTGCTTACTGTTGGACTGGTGCTTCTGGCACAGTGCCTGACATATCCCAAACACTCAAAAATTTATGAGATGAATGGGCTGAGGGCTGGATGAATCACTCCCTAACACAGGAAGATACATGTCGGTCCTTCTTTCAGCTGCTCTTCAGAACACATCTACTATCGTATTCTAGGAAGGTCATGACTGAATGGCATCCAGCCCTGGTAGGACAGGCTTTGCTTCATTTCCTTCTTACAATGCAGTAGTATATTGCTAGCAATCTTCTACATATGAGATTTCTTCTTTTTGCCTTGCTTCAGTTTTGTCCAAGTGCATGAAGGCACTTTGATTGATGTGTACTATGATCATATAATCTTTCATTTGGTCTAACTCTATCAAAATAGTTTCTTAGAATAAGCTCTAGGAAGGGGAGGAGTTCATGTATCAAAACTCTGATTTCAATTATCTAGGGCTCTGGATCCCAATTCAATGACAACTGAACTATATGTATACAGATAGAAATAAAAATGAAAAGAACCAGAAGTCATTAAATCTCTACTAGGAGCCAGCACTGTGCTGAGAGCTTGATAAATGCTATCTCAGTAAATCTATGGTATCTCATAACTGTTCACATGAAAGTGATATATTCATTACATAAATGAAGAAACTAAAGGCTGAGACAGATTAAAAAATTAGCCAACATTTAAGTGAAAGAATTGAGATTCTGATGCAGATCTGAATCCAAAATCTAATCTCTTTCAATACAAAAGACAAGACATTCACACGATTCATGGGAAAAATTGGTCTTTTCTCTTCGCCTCACTCATTGGCCCATAGCTAATACTATTTGACTAAGGATTATTTGAGGGGTCGCCCTAGAAGATGTTCTAATGAGTTGTTCCCAAGCACAAACTCTACAGCCTCTAAAACCAAGCTTATCTAACATGCATGGGGATTTGCTCACTTTTCAAGCTTAGGAAAACAAACACAGAATGAAGTCATATCTACCTATTTAATTCCACATTAGTTTCTAAGACATCTGAAACTATATCCCAGACTAGTTTTCTTAAATAATAAAAAAGAACTGAGTTCCAACTGTTGTGTAGTATCTTGTAGCTCCTTCTCTGTAGCGATTCCAGAAGCCCAGCCTTTCACTCAGGCACTACTTGGGGCGCAATGGGTTAGTCCTGGAGATGCAGCAGTGAACAGCAAGCACTTGTGAAACTTCCTGTCTAATGGGGCAAGCAGACAATTATGTGGTTGAGTGTTAATTACTTTTTGGTTAGATGCTATCAACAACTACAGAGTTGGGCATTGTGGATAATCTCTTCTCAGGTGGTCATGGAAGTCTTCCCTAAGAAAGTAATACTTGAGCTGAGAGCTAAAGAATGAAGTGGCATCTCTTAGATGGAGGAGTTGGGAAGTGGTGACTGGGGTCAGTTTTACAGGCAAAGGGAACAAAACGTGACAAAGGTATGAACTGGGAAAGGGCTTGATGCATTTGAGGAATTACAGGGGTGGCAGTGTGGCTGGAAGCTGGATTGGAGAAGAGTGAGAAGAGAGGATGACTGCAATGAGATGAGGCTTCAAAGATGGGAAGAGACCAGGTCCTGTACAGCTTGTGAAGGATTCTGTGATGGACCCCAACGGCAATGGGGAACTAAGGAAATGTTTTAAGCAGTAGTGATACATTCAGATTTGCATTTTGAAGAGATCACTCTGGATATAGTATAGAGAATGGTTTAATGGGTGAAGGCTGATAAATATGGATGGGGTATAGAGGGAGTGGGTGCTGAAATATATAAGGAGACTAGTGAGGATGCAAAGGCCAGGAAAAACCAAGAGTAGTAACGAACTGGTAGAAATACCAATGTTTTTGAGATATATTTATAAGGTAGAATCAACAGAATTTAGTGATGGATTGGATGCAAAGGATAAGGGAGAGGGAGATGTTAAAAATGACTCCCTGGTTTCTGTAGGTGCTGTTGGCTGGATGGTGCTACTGTATCCTGGGGAAGAAAACAAATTAGGGGTATGTTTGGGGGAGGTGGGTGGAAAGAAAACGAATTCAGCATTAGACTTGGACTCTGAATTGCCTGTGGGACTTCCAGTGGGATGTTGAGTCAGCAGTTGGCTACTTGAGGGTTAGAACTCAGATGAGCTCTCTGAACTTGAGATTTAAACGTAAAAATAGATGCAATCACTTAGGGAAAGAACGTAAAGTGTTAAGAGGATGGAGTCGTGACAAACTAAAACATTTAAAGGTCAGGTAGAAAAGGAAAGGACTAGCAAGGGAACATAGAATTTCCATCACAGGTGCCTTCATATTATAGCTCCCCTTGAAAATGCCGGTTTGGTTGCATACATGGCACCACTAAAGTAGGGCATATCCAGGAAGTTAGAGTAGGCAATGTTTTCAATACTTTTCTGACAGCAGAGAGAGTCAAGGCAGGTCTTTGTGGATTGGCCAAAAACAAAAATTTTTTATGTACCCACCCACAGTTAAATAAGGCCTTGAGTTTGTTTTGATCCTTATCCCTTCCAGAAACACATTTTTATTTTTCAATCTTTAGATCCCAATTTTTGCTATCTATTCTTATGTTTCTTTAAACTACTAGAGGTCTAGCTAATTGGTATAATTTGGCAAAGTTATCTAGCCTCTTAATTGTAGTTTATTTTAAATAGAACATTACATATACATTCCCTAACCTCATTCTCCTCCTGTTTTTCCTAGAGGGAGTAGCTATTCAGAATTTAGTGGGTTTTTTAATTTTTTTTTTTTTAAATTTTATAACCAACAGTGTATATATGGAATTGGGCAAAACTCTGTTCTCCATGTCAGGGTCTCTCAACCTCAGACATTTGGGGCTAGACAAGTCTTTGTTCTGGGAGACTGTCCTGTGCCTTGTAGGTTGTCTGGCAGCAGCCCTAGCCTCTATCCACGAGATGCCAGTAGCAGCCACCAAATTTCACCAGATATTGTCAAATGTGCCTTTGGAGAAACAACTGTTCCCCTCATCTCCCACCCTTGAGAGTCATTGCTCTAAGTCTTGTAGTCCAGGGCTTCACAAACTTAAATGTGCACAGGAATCCCCGGGAACATTTTTAGAAGGCAAATGCTGATTCAGTAGGTCAGAGGTGGGACCTGGCATTCTGCATTTCTAACAAGCACCCAGGCAATGTGAATTTTTCCGGTCAGAGTACCACACTTTGAATAGCAAGGTTGTAGACAGTTTCGCATTCATATCAAATGGTGGAATTCTCAGGAGGATCCAATGACAGTAATTTTGGGAATACAAAATTTACAATGAACTATTGCTCAAACAGCCTAAGACAAATAGAAACTAAGAAAACAAGCACTGTCCCATCCTCCTAATAGAGCTGCCCTCATGTTTCCATATTTCTCTCCAGTCCCCACTACTTATTCATAATTGGACAACAATTTAGTGTATATTCCCTGCATATCTTAACACATTTACGAAATGTGTTCAAAAATATTTAATTTTTTTTGTGTTTTTAATTTTATAAATGGTATCATACTGTACTATCCTACAACTTGTTTTTCTTACTGAACACTATGCTTTTTCTATACACCCATGGTGATACTGGCAACTCTAGTTGATTCATTTTAACTGCTGTATGGTATTCCACTAACTGACTTTGCCACCATCTGTCTCTTCTCCTACTGAAAATTCAGGATGTTTCCATGTTTTTGCCACTGCACACAGCTGCAATAATTATTTCCAAACATTTTTTACATGTGCACACGTGCTACAGTTTTGCTGGAGTATTGACCTAGAAGTGTCAATTACTGGTCAAAGGATATATACATCTTTGAGTTTACAAGTTATTGCTAAGTTACTCTAAAGGGCCATCAGCAATGTTTGAATCACTATTTCTCCATATTATCACCAGTACTTGATGTGTCACATTTTTCATTTTTGTCTCTCTGATGGGTATAAAATAGTTTCATTGTAAGCCTAAGCATTTTTTCATAGTTTTTCCTGCATTGCTAGATTTTTTAAAATATGTATATTCATACTCTTAGTAGTATTTCTTATTTTCATTCACTTACATATACCACCCTAAAGATTCTGATACCCTATAAGGAGGGGTAGAGCACATTCCATGAGAATATGGGTATTTGAACTTTAATCCAGGTCTCCAGCTGACTCCAATATGCTTCTCTTCCCTATTGTAATTTAGAATAATGCACAAATCTTTACTCTTTTTGTTTAATTCTGAGCACCTGGTGCCTACCATAGACTTTGCTAGGATTAGATATACAGAGAGAGAAGGCACAGACCCTGCCCTCAATGAGAACCTTGTCTAGAGGTGATGGGAAAGGATCCAATAAATAAGCCACAAAATTTCAATAGCACAGAAATGCTGGGATGGGATGATCACAGGATGCTGAGGGCACAACAGAAGAAACCAACCAGACCAAGGAGAGAAGATGACTTTGGAATGAGATCATATGTGAGCTAAGATTTGAAGGATGAGTGAGAATGCACTATATCGTTGAGAAAAGCATCTTTAATTTTGTAAAGAGGCTAATAGAGAGTATGGCAAGTTCAAAGACTGGAAGGTATTCTGAAATGCCAAGAGACAAACGTAAAGAGGGAATGGCAAAAAAAGAAAGAGGGAAAGAAGGAAGGAAAGGAAGGAAGGAAGGAAGGACGGAAGGAAGGAATGGAGGGAGGGAGGGAGGGAGGGAGGGAGGAAGAAAAGAAAGGAGGAAGGAAGGAAGAAAGAAAAAGACTAAAGAAAAGTCTAAATACAGATCACAAAGGACCTTGTGTCATGCTAAGGATTTTGGATTTGACCCTGCATGTGATGGGAAGCCTTCAAGAATATTTAGCAGGAAAATGATGGGATTAGGGTTTTTTTCGCTCAGTAAGATCCCCCTGAGTCTTATGTGATAGTAGCAAGGGGTGGGCAGTAATGATGGCAAGGAGGCCAATTTGCTTTTTTCAGGTTGCTGATCCAGACTGGATGGTTCCCAGACTGGATGGCTCCCGGACTGGATGGTTCTTCAACCTAATAGCAGTGGGGATAGTGAAGAAAGAAATTACAGAGGTAAAAAAAATATTCAACAGAACATGAGGATAAATAATAGACAAACCTTGGGTTTGTGGTTTGAGGACCCTAAGCATTATGGTGCCAAACAAAACAGGGAATAGAAGAGGAAGAGATGAGGGCCCAGGGTGAGGGTGGGGAGAAATGATGATAAACTTCAGTTTTACGTTTATTGATTGAGTTTAAGCCTCATACGGAACATCCAGATGGAGGTGTGCTGTTGACTGTTGGAATAAGGGCCTGGAATCCAGGTGGCAGATCTTGACTTGAGACTTATGCTTAGAAATTATCAACTTCCAAACAGAAAGTAAAGTCATGACAATAGATTCAGCTGCTCAGAAAGAGTATAGGAATTGTAAGAGTAGAAAAGATGGACAGAACTCCAGGAAGCAGAATGTAGAGGATTAGCAAAGTAAGAGAAACTAGAAAGGAGACAGAAAGACTGGCCAGAAGAATAGGAGAAAAACCAGGGGGATGCAGTGCCACCAAAGAAGCCAGAAATTTCAAATAGGAAGGAATGACAAGGGTCAAATGGTCAGGAGAGCATTTAGACGAGACCTCTGAAAAGCACGGGCTGGATTTAGACACAGTGTGATCTTGGAAAGATCTCTGAAGCCACCAACATATGGACTATCTCTAATTCTATACGATATGGATATTTTAAATGTATTTCTACCAACCAAAAAAACGGCCTATTGTTCCTTTTAACTAAAACAAGTCAGGCCATCCCTCTAGGCTCCACTTTGTTGAGCTGAAAGAAGAGTGAGTTAATTAGATGACACACCAGGTTCCCTTCAGCTCTCACAGGTATGATTGCCTCAACACCATATAATCAGTTTCACCTTGTATCCTTGAAACTAATGATAAGCTACACCTTGGGGACCTCCTCTGGCTCCATTGACATCCTCCTCTTTCATTCCTAAGTCCCCCCCTTGGACTTCCAGTAACTCCACACTACCCTGTGCTTCACCCTGACTCACTCTTCCCAGAAACAGCCCACACTAACTTGAACTTCTTCTTTCCCTCCCCTCAATTTCCACTTTATGGAAACTGTGAGTCAGACGTATCCACACATCTTTTGACTTTAGCCCCTACCTATAAACAATGAGAACACATTTTACACACCATTGAATAGGCAAGTCATCCTGAGGTGAGCTTCTTGAGGACAAGAATTGTGCATTTACTAATCTTTGGAAGCCAGGTCTTAGACAATACCCAGCAAACTACAATCATTCAAAACACTTATTTTGGGTAAGTGAAGAAATTGTGACAGCAATCCTGCCTGGGACCTCAGGAAGCATAGATCTTATACTTGGCACTTCCTTACAACAAAGGGATTACAATGCTGCCAGTCCTCTGCTAGTGGGCTCACCTCCAACGCCTGGCAACACAGCTTCTCCTGAAAATCAGCATCACAGGACTGGACTAAACACCTTCAGCTACTGCCTGGTTTCAGAGTCCACCAAGTCGAGGTAGGTGATGGACTCTACTCCAGTGGTGATACACTCAATGACTCTACAACATTCTGTTGTCCCAACACTACACAGGATTCACTGAATTGGGGACCATCTGTTGCTCACCTTTGCCCTGTTTCCATTCCTATCCTATGAGTAAGACTGAAATTCTCTTCCTCCTTGAGAAGATGACACTCAAACTCCCAGGGCTCTTCAGAAGACTCCTCAGGTTCCCCAGTTTGCTCTGCATGCATGTTATACTAAACATTCAAACATACTGAAAAAGGATTTCCAACAATAAACATGGTCTGTATTGGGGGGAGCGGGGGGAGTTGTTTTTGCAAAAGCAAAACATTTTATAAATCTAATTCAATTTTCTGATTTAGTAAGAGCTTGAAAATAAATAAGCTCATTTATGTCTATTCATTTCAGTACCAGCTAATGTCAGACTGAGTGATGATGCTGAAATGCTGTTTTGCACCCTTTGATGTGTGGAATTTTAAGAACAAGCATCATTTCTATCGGTCCTATTTTTATGTCACCTCCACCAAAATTTCTTTTATTTCACATTATTTTTCTTCATCAAAGTTCAAGTCATTCTCTTAATTTTTTCTCTCAAAACAAAATAATCGTTAAACTTAACTTTTCCAACAAAGCAAATCTGGCACCTTATTTCTTTATAGATTTTTGCCAAGATCTAAAATCATAAATTCTCTCTGTACACTTTTCCAAATATTTAAAGATATATTTTTGCTGACATTTGAAAGTAATATTTATACCAGTGAATTGAGCTTAAGTAAACAGACCATTACTGGTATAGTCACTATACTATGATGTTCTTTGAATGTACCACAAAGAGGCATTTATCTCTATGACACCCCACAAGAGAAATGAAATCAAACATTTGCAGCCACCATAAACAAGTAAAGGTCCTGTTTTCTTTACCAGATCAAGGTCCAGCAAGTGGGCCTAATTGAGTTAGGCATCAGGGAACATGTGAGTCAAATTTGGCACTCCCTCAAAGTTTGTGTTGAACTGAATTCAAATATCTGAAACTGCTTTTGAAAAAAAATACTACTTCCTGCTTTTAAATAAGAAAGGCAATTTGAAGATTGGATCATAAGGCTTCTTGGATATGGCAATACTCTCAAAAGAACCCTGAAACGCTGAGCGATATTTGTTTAGTTAAACAAGGTTCCACCGACCCTACTGGAACCCTGGGGGAAATTTTTTGTTTAACCTTAGTGTAATCCAACCTCAGGCCTCATGGATAATATTTGTGTCTCTCCTTGTGATAAAGCAAGAATAAAAGGAGATATACATAGGTGATCACAGAAGAAGAGATGGCACATGTGAAAGGAAAGGGGGAAATTTATTGAATTCTTACAATGTATCCAACATTGTGCAAGGTCTTATTTAACTCCTAAAACAACTCTGTGTTTAAATATCACTATTCCTTTATTACAAAGAAGTAAGCAAGATCAGAGAACTTAAGTAACTTGCCCCAAAATGCATAGCTGGTAAGTGGTAAAACCAGGCTTATAACCCAGTTCTACCTGGTTTGGACCCCAAGTTTATCCTAATATTCCAGGGAGCAAGGACACCAGGGAGTCAAATCACAGAATTTCATAAAGCCACCTGCCAGTTGTACACTTATGTTTATAGCAGCGTATTCACAATAGCTAAAAGGCAGAAGCAACACAGAGTCCATCAACAGATGGATGGATAAATAAAATGGGGCGTAAACATACAATGGAATATTTTTCAGCCTTAAAAAAAAGGAAGTTCTGACACAACACATGCTACAACATGGGTGAAACTTGAGGACGTTATATTGAGATAAGCGAGTCACAGTAACACAAAGACTGTATGATTACACTTATATGAAGTATCTAGAGGAGTGAAACTCAGCAACAGAAAGTAGAATGGTGGTTGCCAAGGGTGAGGGGAAAGAGAAAGGTGAGATTTTTCTTTTTCCTTTTTTTTTTTTACATCTTTATTGGAGTATAATTGCTTTACAGTGGTGTGTTAGTTTCTGCTTTATAACAAAGTGAATCAGTTATACATATGTTCCCATGTCTCTTCCCTCTTGCGTCTCCCTCCCTCCCACCCTCCCTATCCCACCCCTCTAGGTGGTCACAAAGCACCGAGCTATCTCCCTGTGCTATGCGGCTGCTTCCCACTAGCTATCTATTTTACGTTTGGTAGTGTATATATGTCCATGCCACTCTCTCACTTTGTCACAGCTTACCCTTCCCCCTCCCCATATCCTCAAGTCCATTCTCCAGTAGGTCGGTGTCTTTATTCCTGTCTTACCCTTAGGTTCTTCATGACATTTTTTTTTCTTAGATTCCATACATATGTGTTAGCATGCGGTATTTGTCTTTCTCTTTCTGACTTACTTCACTCTGTATGACAGACTCTAGGCCCATCCATCTCACTACAAATAACTCAATTTCGTTTCTTTTTATGGCTGAATAATATTCCATTGTATATATATGCCACATCTTCTTTATCCATTCATCTGTTGATGGACACTTAGGTTGCTTCCATGTCCTGGCTATTGTAAATAGAGCTGCAATGAACATTTTGGTACATGACTCTTTTTGAAGTATGGTTTTCTTAGGGTATATGCCCAGTAGTGGGATTGCTGGGCCATATGGTAGTTCTATTTGTAGTTTTTTAAGGAACCTCCATACTGTTCTCCATAGTGGCTGTACCAATTCACATTCCCACCAGCAGTGCAAGAGTGTTCCCTTTTCTCCACACCCTCTCCAGCATTTATTGTTTCTAGATTTTTTGATGATGGCCATTCTGACTGGTGTGAGATGATATCTCATTGTAGCTTTGATTTGCATTTCTCTAATGATTAATGATGTTTAGCATTCTTTCATGTGTTTGTTGGCAATCTGTATATCTTCTTTGGAGAAATGTCTATTTAGGTCTTCTGTCCATTTTTGGATTGTTTGTTTTTTTGTTATTGAGCTGCATGAGCTGCTTGTAAATTTTGGAGATTAATCCTTTGTCAGTTGCTTCATTTGCAAATATTTTCTCCCATTCTGAGGGTTGTCTTTTGGTCTTGTTTATGGTTTCCTTTGCTGTGCAAAAGCTTTGAAGTTTCATTAGGTTCCATTTGTTTATTTTTGTTTTTATTTCCATTTCTCTAGGAGGTGGGTCAAAAAGGATCTTGCTGTGATTTATGTCATAGACTGTTCTGCCTATGTTTTCCTCTAAGAGTGTGAGTTGTTATTTAATGAGTGTAGAGTTTCAGCTTCGCAAGATATAGAGAGTTCTGGAGATTGGTTGCACAACAATGTGAATGTATTTATGTATTTATTTTTACTTTAACTTTTTCTATTTGGAATAATTTTTTATATTTACACAAAAGTTGCAGTGATGGTATAGAGTTCCCATATGCCCCTCACCCAGCTTCCCCTACCATTAACATCTTATATAATCACTATATTTGTCAAAACTAAGACATTGACATTGGTACAATACCATTAACCAAACTCCAGACTTTAGACTTTATCCACATTTCTCCAGTTTTTCCTTGAATGTCCTTTTCCTGTTCCAGGACCCCAAAAAGGACACCATATTACACTTAGATGTCAAGTCTCCCCAGCCTCCTCTGATCTGTAACAGTTTCTCAGACTTTCCTTGTTTTCGATGATCTTGGCAGTTTTGAAGAATGCTGGTCAGATGTTTTGTAAAATGTCCACTAGATACTTGCTCATGACTAGATTTGGATTATGAGTGGGAACTGGCTTTTCAATCTACATTTCATTAAAATTTAAAGTTGATACTTGATTCAATTACCAGACAACTTTTAAGCATGTTTAGAAGAACTTGGATATGTGAATCTACTTTTTTGACTGTAAATTTTATGAAATCCAATTTCAGATCATTGATTTCTGATGAAAATATAGCATTCAAATTGAGATGTGTAATAAGTGAAAAATACATACTGGATTACAAAGCCTTACCACAAAAAGAAGGATATGAACTGTTGCAGGAACAATTGTTTTATATCTAATACATGTTGAAATATTTTAGATATACTGAGTTAAGTCATACATATTATTAATATTGATTTCACCAATTTCTTTTGTTTAGAACAGATCTTTTCTTTTCTTTCAGTTTTATTGAGGTATAACTGACATACCACGTTGTATAAGTTTAAGGTGTACAGCATAATGGTTTGACTTGCATACATTGTGAAATGACTGCCACAACAAGTTTAGTGAACATCCATCATCTCACATAGATACAACAAATGTGAATGTATTTATACTACAGGATTGTAGTATTAAAATCGTGAAGATGACAATTTTTATGTTATATGTATTTTACTATGATTTAAAAACAAACACCCCTGCCTAAGTTGTGTTTCCCTCTCCTTCACCAATCCTTTCACTTCATTTTCTGCTCAGTATTATGCATTTTTGCAGGCAAGAATCAGGGTCAATGAGATAAAACGTCCACACAGACACTCTATTTTACAATATGTTCAAAGGACAAAAACAAGTTTTAAATGAAGACATGCCTCCAGTACACTAAATAGTCATCTGTTAAAGGACACAAATTCTTTAAAGCATTTACATAGTCCATTGGAGAAAGGTTTCTATGTGAATTGACATTTTAAGGTCATATCCAATGTTCGTGTCTAGTTCATCTTCCAGCCAAGGCATCTCAAAGGATGAGAGAGAGACCACTAGTATTTAATAAATGTCTATAGCACTCATTGTGTGTCAGGCACAGTTGTAAGCACTTCACAAATGTAAGCTTATTTAGCCCTCAAAACAACTCTAAGATGTAGTAGCAGTATTATCTTCATTTTATGTGAGCAAATTAGGACACAGAGAGGTTAAGTAACTCACCCAAGTTCACACAGCTAGTACGTGGCAGAGCCAAAATCTGAACAGAAGTAGCCTGGCTGCAGAGTTTATGCTATGTGGCCTGTCACTTGTATTTTTTGTGGGCCCTTAGTTATTAACCATACACACACACACACACACACACACACACACACACACAGAAATTTTTTAAAAGCTTAAACCTCACTGCCTTCTTTCAAACCTGCCAGTGTTACTCACTGACTTTATATAAAACCACTTTTGGAGAGAAAATCAAAAGTCTAACTGTGAGCCTCCAGCCAGCGGGCTCTCCTGCTCTCTCTGCCACCATCTCTTCACTAGATTCTGCTTCCATCTACCCCCGATCTACTCTCAGTTCTAGTTCAAACCCAACCTCTTTATTACCACTTGCCTCCTGACTGGGCTTCCCTGGAAACTTCATAGAGTTTTCCTGACTTATTTCTCCTTCTCTGGGCATAGCTGTTGGGCTCAGTTTTCCAACAATTCCCCTGATCTAAAGGTCTTCTCTATGTGCAGCATCTCTTTGTCTTTGAGGTACCACATTCTTTCACAGCCTCCTCACATAGCCTCACTTCCAAAGCCCCTCGTCTCTCTCTTTGTTCTCTGAGGTTCATCTCTGGTCAGTACATGTTTCCTGATGTGTTATCTTTTTTCAGGCCAACCTTCCACTTTTCTGGCACCAACATCTGAAGGTTCTCAAGGCACACAGCATGGCAAAGGGCATTTTACCTCCATCTTATTATCCATGATTTCATCCCCACAGCCTGAAACTCACCTTGCTGCCTCAGAAATGTTAGACAACCTCCATAATTTTTCTCTATGATTTTGAAGAAAAAAATGTAAGTATTGGGGGCAGGGGGGTAGGAGGGTGGCTGGTAAAGAAAGCAACTGACCAGAGTGACCATTTTGTCGGCTGTACCCACTAACTGCTCATAAAGCTCAAACAATCCAAGTAGCATTGGATCCTGTAGGAGTTAAAACAGAGGTAAGTAAACTTTTTATAAAAGGCCAGGTGAGAAAAATTTGAGACGTAGGCTACACAGTCTCTGCCCCAACTACTCAACTCTGCCATTGTAGGGTGAAAGCAACAGTAGGTGAATAAATGAATGGGTGTGGCTTTGTTCCAATAAATCTTTATTCACAAAAACAGGCACTGGGCTGGATTTGGCCCATGGGCCATAATTTGTTTCTCTCTCAATTAAAATACTAGAATTCTTTGTGATGTTTTCTAGCTTTCACATGGGTTTCTGAAACCAGAGTCCCTCCTTACTGTTTTTTTAGACGATACTGTACTTCATTAACTCTCCACTAAAAGTAAACTTAAACTAGCATAAAGTAAAATAAGAAACATGATCCGTCACATCATTTGCCATGTTCCTTTAGGCAAAAGAACACATCCCAGACATGACAATTATTCACTGCCAAAACTGATAAACATCTGCTAGCACATATGCTGCCCCTGTCAGGTACTTTTTAATTTCCATGAGGAAGCTTCTCTTACAAAATATTCATGAAGGATCTCCAGACAATGATTGGCCAAGTACAGCTTTGAAACGGTAAAACAAAGATTTGTGCAGGCATGTCATTGAGTGAGCACATGAACGGCATCAAGTGCTGAGGCCTCTGGAATCAATGGTTCACAAATACCAGCCTCGGAGAAAGTTTTCCCAATTTGGGACATTCTTAACTGCTCCACTTCATCCCCACAAGGCTCTGAGGTGCTCATTCATTAACTCATTTATTCATTTGCTTAACAAATGTTTTGGAAGGCCTTCTGTGGGCCAGACATGTTGCTAGGAACCGGGAATGTAATGGAAAGACAGAAAGACAGTTTAACAACAGGAAAAAAAGAAAAGAACCATTGTGTGCCCCTGCAGAGCTTACAGTCTGGTGCATGTTGTCCTACAGAACTTCCTAGGGTGATGGAAACGTTCTTTACTCTGCACTGCCCAACATGGTAGCTACCAGTGCCCAGACGGCTCTTGAGCACTTGAAGTGTAGCTGGTGTGACTAGGAAACTGAATTTTAAGTTTCATTTAATTTTACTTAATTTAAAGTTAAATAGTCATCTGTGGCTAGTGGCTACTGTAATGGACAGTGCAGATTTAGTGGGAAAAATGCTTGAATCAAATTAATGTAACATTAAACCTGTCTTATGTGCTAAGGACATTAGGTACTGAGGGCTCTGATCACTAATAATAGAAGGATTCAACCAACCCAGGAAGATCAGGGAAAACTTCTCTAAAGAAGTGGCAAAGGAGGAGAAACCTGAAAAAAAAAGGGGGGGGTTGATCAAAAGGATATAGAACATGCTGAAGGATGGAAAGAGAAAGCACAGGGAGATCAGGAAACTATCTATTGCAATGGTCCAGATGACCAATGATGGTACATGGCTTGAATCCAGACAGATCTGTGGGATATGTAGAAAGCAAAATTGACATATCCTGGAAGAAAACTGGATGTGAGAAATAAGGAAAGAAGATTCATTTCAAGGATGACAGTACAACTTGCACCTCCTGGTTGAAAGAGGTGCCATTAACTGAACAGAAAACACAAAGAGATGAGTGGGTCTGGGAGGATGTTGTTGGCTTGGTCTTCAACATGTTAAGTTTGAGGTGCTCAGAGACATCCATATGGTCTGTTGAATAGGCAGCAGCTCAGAGGAGAGGTAAGAAGTGAAGATAGAAATTGGTGGGTTGTTATTGAATAGTGTATTACTATTTCTGTCCCCATGATAATGTGAGGTATTCCTGGCAAGTTGCCATGAATTTTGTTAATTAATGCAGACAAGGCAGTATGTACAAATGGAATACATCCAATGAAATGCCATAATTTCAACAGTAGTTTAAATGGGAGGAGATCAGGAAGGATTCAAAGAGAGGAAAAATAATGGTGGGGTTCATTTGTAAAAGCTTTATAAGAAAGTAAAACTACCTAAAGAGATGTGAAATAGGCCATAAGAATTCACATACAGTGGATGCTCCTTGCAATTATAAAGGAACAGGAGAGATGGAAAGACTCAATTTAAGCTGAGGTCTCAGAGAACCACCTGACCTAAAAGAGAACACTGTAGTTCAGTTTAACAGATAGAAACAAGTATATGGGGAGTTGGGACAAGAGTGAGTGGCCCAGATAATTAACAGTGGTGGACATTTTTAAATTAATTTGTTCAGCTTCTGCTTATGGGTGATAATATTTGAATACGGATAAGTCAAATATTTAATTTAAAAACAATGTCACAATTGTCACAATTCAATACAATTGAATTGGAAAGCTGTTCAAGTCTTTCATCCCCTTCTCATACACTGTTTCCATCTTAGAAGCATGTCACCTATTAAACTGGTGAAAAGACAACTCATCAATTTTTAAAAATCTGCTCTCAGCTGGCCATGTGCATGACTGCATCTGTCTTCCCACTACTCCATTAGTTGAGACCCATATCTTCCATTTAAAAGTCCTCCTACTGGACTATAGACTAGTGGAGAAATAAACTATAGAAAATGGTTACAATTGTTCCGGTCAGTAATTTTATAACTTGCCCTGAAAATTATAACACTAAGAACAAAAATTTTCAGTTGGCCTCCAAGTAGTAAAACTCTGTTGACTGTAGTTGAGATTCTTGGAAATGTGTTCAGATTGTTTCAGGACATAAAATGAACTGAGTCTAAATCTAATCAGAATATAAACAAACAAATATTCAGGTATTTCAGGCCAAGACATTGTACTCTTTCATGCTACCAACATTTACACAGTCCCGTTCCCTCCATTCTTACCTTGAGGCAGCCACTAAGAAGAATGTGGAATATATCTCTTCCAGCCCAAGCTTTTATACTTTTATTACATTTATGAATACAAAAAATATATATAGCATTGCTTTGGGTTTGATTTACATAAATGCTATGCTACAATATGAATCATTCTAAAACTTGCCTTTTCATCTACCTTTTAAGATTTTTCCATGTTGGTTTGTTTTCATTGCTGTTAATTTTCCAACATATAAATAAACCACATTTTATTCATTCCCCTATTGATTGATATCAGATTACTTCCAGTTCACTATTCCAAAAATACAACAATGAAGTTACTTTAAATATCTTCCTGTGTACATGAGCAAGAGGTTCTAGATCAATCTAGATCTAGATCAAGAGTGTCAAAGGGTATGCTTTCACTAGATACTGGCAAAAGTCTCAAAAAGTGGTGGGAACTATTAACATATTAGCAGCAGTGGGTAAGATCTTCTCTACACACGACTTTCTGATGTTTGCCAGTCAAATGGGTGTGAAATGGTATCTCATTTTAATTTTTTCCCTGATTACAAGTTTCACTAATTCCTATGTTCCTAGTTAAGCATCTTTTTTATGTTTATTTTCTATTTACCTTTTACCTTTTCTCTGAGCTGCTGGTTCGTATCTTTTATCCATTTTTATACTTACCTGTCATTTTCTCCAGAGTTCTTTATATACCAAAATGTGTCTGGATATAAGGTGATCCCAAATATAAGGCTGTCTCTCCCAGTGTTCCAAATTAGGAGTTACATAAAGTTTTGTACAACTTTAATATAAAAATATTTATGTATAAAGTTAAAATCGAAGGAGTACTTCCCAGAACTTCTGCTGCCAGTGTCCTTGTCCTAATGGTGAGCCACATCCACCCACTGACTCTGCAGGAGACCCTCCAAAACTAGAAGCCGTGTGGAGGACAGTCTCTTGGTGCTCCAGCCAGGTGTCAGGGCTGTGCCACTGAGGTGGGAGAGCCAACTTCAGGACACTGGTCAACAAGAGACCTCCCAGCTCCACATAATATCAAATGGCGAAAATCTCGCAGAGATCTCCATCTCAACACCAACACCCAGCTTCACTAAATGACCAGCAAGCTACAGTGCTGCACACACTATGCCAAACAATTAGAAAGACAGGAACACAGCCCCATCCATTATCAGAGAGGCTGCCTAAAATCATAATAAGGCCACAGACATCCCAAAACACACCACCAGACGTGGACCTGCCCAACAGAAAGACAACATCCAGCCTCATCCACCAGAACACAGGCACTAGTCCCCTCCACCAGGAAGCCTACACAACCCGCTGAAACAACCTTAGCCACTGGGGACAGACACCAAAAACAATGGGAACTAAAAACCTGCAGCCTGCGAAAAGGAGACCCCATACACAGTAAGATAAGCAAAATGAAAAGACAGAAAAACACACAGCAGATGAAGGAGCAAGAAAAAAACCCACCAGACCTAAAAAATGAAGGGAAAATAGGCAGTCTACCTGAAAAAGAATTCAGAATAATGATAGTAAAGATGATCCAAAATCCTGGAAATACAATAGAGAAAATGCAAGAAACAATTAACAAGGACCTAGAAGAACTAAAGAGGAAACAAGCAATGATGGACAACACAATAAATGAAATTAAAAATACTCTAGAAGGGATCAACAGGAGAACAACTGAGGCAGAAGAACGGATAAGTGACCTGGAAGATAAAATAGTGGAAATAACTACTGCAGAGCAGAATAAAGAAAAAAGAATGAAAAGAAATGAAGACAGTCTCAGAGACCTCTGGGACAACATTAAATGCACCAACATTCGAATCATAGGGGTCCCAGAAGAAGAGAAAAAGAAAGGGACTGAGAAAATATTTGAAGAGATTATAGTTGAAAACTTCCCAAATATGGGAAAGGAAATAGTTAATCAAGTCCAAGAAGCACAGAGAGTCCCATATAGGATAAATCCAAGGAGAAACATGCCAAGACACACATTAATCAAACCGTCAAAAATTAAATACAAAGAAAACACATTAAAAGCAGCAAGGTAAAACCAACAAATAACACACAAGGGAATCCCCATAAGGTTAACAGCTGATCTTTGAGCAGAAACTCTGCAAGCTAGAAGGGAGTGGCAGGACATATTGAAAGCGATGAAGGAGAAAAACTAACAACCAAGATTATCTACCCAGCAAGGATCTCATTCAGTTTTGATGGAGAAATTAAAACCTTTACAGACAAGCAAAAGCTGAGAGAGTTCAGCACCACCAAACCAGCTTAACAACAAATGCTAAAGGAACTTCTCTAGGCAAGAAACACAAGACAAGGAAAAGACCTACAATAACAAACCAGAAACAATTAAGAAAATGGGAATAGGAACATATATATTAATAATTACCTTAAATGTAAATGGATTAAATGCTCCCACCAAAAGACACAGACTGGCTGAATGGATACAAAAACACGACGTGTATATATGCTGCCTACAAGAAACCAACTTCACACCTAGGGACACATACAGATTGAAAGTGAGGGGATGGAAAAAGATATTCCATGCAAATGGAAACCGAAAGAAAGCTGGAGTAGCAATTCTCATATCAGACAAAATAGACTTTAAAATAAAGATTATTACAAGAGAAACAGAAGGACACTACATAATGATCAAGGGATCGATCCAAGAAGAAGATATAACAATTGTAAATATTTATGCACCCAATATAATAGCACCTCAATACATAAGGCAAATACTAACAGCCATAAAAGGGGAAATCAACAATAACACAATCATAGTAGGGCACTTTAACACCCCACTTTTACCAATGGACAGATCATCCAAAATGAAAATATAAAGGAAACACAAGCTTTAAATGATATATTAAACAAGATGGACTTAATTGATATTTATAGGACATTCCATCCAAAAACAACAGAATACACATTTTTCTCAAGTGCTCATGGAACATTCTCCAGGAAAGATCATATTTTGGGTCACAAATCTAGCCTTGGTAAATTTAAGAAAATTGAAATCATATCAAGTATCTTTCCCGACAACAATGCTATGAGACCAGATATCAATTACAAGAAAAGATCTGTAAAAATTACAAACACATGGAGGCTAAACAATACACTACTTAATAATGAAGTGATCACTGAAGAAATCAAACAGGAAATCAAAAAATACCTAGAAACAAATGACAATGGAGACGCGACGACCCAAAACCTATGGGATACAGTAAAAGTAGTTCTAAGAGGGAAGTTTATAGCAATACAATCCTACTTTAAGAAACAGGAAACATCTCAAATAAACAACCTAACCTTGCACCTAAAGAAATTAGAGAAAGAAGAACAAAAAAAACCCAAAGTTAGCAGAAGGAAAGAAATCATAAAGACGAGATCAGAAATAAATGAAAAAGAAATGAAGGAAACGATAGCAAAGATCAATAAAACTAAAATCTGGTTCTTTGAGAAAATAAACAAAATTGATAAACCATTAGCCAGACTCATCAAGGAAAAAAAGGGAGAAGACTCAAGTCAATAGAATTAGAAATGAAAAAGAAGTAACAACTGTCACTGCAAAAATACAAAGGATCATGAGACATTACTAAAAGCAACTCTATGCCAATAAAATGGACAACCTGGAAGAAATGGACAAATTCTTACAAATGCACAACCTGCCGAGACTGAACCAGGAAGAAATAGAAAATATGAACAGACCAATCACAAGCACTGAAATTGGAACTGTGATTAAAAATCTTCCAACAAACAAAAGGCCAGGACCAGATGGCTTCACAGGCGAAATCTATCAAACATTTAGAGAAGAGCTAACACTTATCCTTCTCATACTCCTCCAAAATATAGCAGAGTGAGGAACACTCCCAAACTCATTCTACGCAGCCACCATCACCCTGATACCAAAACCAGACAAATATGTCAAAAAGAAAGAAAACTACAGGCCAATATCACTGATGAACATAGATGCAAAAATCCTCAACAAAATACTAGCAAACAGAATACAACAGCACATTAAAAGGATCAAACACCATGAGCAAGTGGGTCTATCCCACAAACGCAAGGATTCTTCAATATACACAAATCAATCAACGTGATAAACCATATTAACAAATTGAAAGATAAAAACCATATGATCATCTCAATAGATGCACAGAAAGCCTTTGACAAAATTCAACACCCATTTATGATAAAAACCCTGCAGAAAGTAGGCATAGAGGGAACTTTCCTCAACATAATAAAGGCCATATATGACAAACCCACAGCCAACATCATCCTCAATGGTGAAAAACTGAAACCATTTCCACTAAGATCAGGAACAAGACAAGGTTGCCCACTCTCAGCACTCTTATTCAACATAGTTTTGGAAGTTTTAGCCACAGCAATCAGAGAAGGAAAAGAAATAAAAGGAATCCAAATCGGAAAAGAAAAAATAAAGCTGTCACTGTTTGCAGATGACATGATACTATATATAGAGATCCTAAAGTTGCTACCAGAAAACTACTAGAGCTAACCAATTTATTTGGTAAAGTAGCAGGATACAAAATTAATGCACAGAAATCTCTGGCATTCTTATACACTAGTGATGAAAAATCTGAAACTGAAATTAGGAAAACACTCCTGTTTACCGTTGCAACAAAAAGAATGAAATACCTAGGAATAAACCTACCTAAGGAGACAAAAGACCTGTATGCAGAAATTATAAGACACTGATGAAAGAAATTAAAGATGATACAAATAGATGGAGAGATATACCATGTACTTGGATTGGAAGAATCAACATTGTGAAAATGAGTCTACTACCCAAAGCAATCTACAGCTTCAATTCGATCCCTATCAAACTACCACTGGCATTTTTCACAGAACTAGAACAAAAAATTTCACAATTTGTATGGAAACACAAAAGATCTCGAATAGCCAAAGCAATCTTGAAAACGAAAAATGGAGCTGGAGGAATCAGGCTCCCTGACTTTAGACTATACTACAAAGCTACAGTAATCAAGACAGTATGGTACTGGTACAAAAACAGAAATATAGATCAATGGAACAGGATAGAAAGCCCAGAGATAAACCCATGCACATATGGTCACCTTATCTTTGATAAAGGAGGCAAGAATATACAGTGGAGAAAAGACAGCCTCTTTAATAAGTGGTGCTGGGAAAACGGGACAGCTACATGTAAAAGAATGAAATTAGAACACTCCCTAACACCATACACAAAAATAAACTCAAAATGGATTAAAGACCTAAATGTAAGGCCAGACACTATCAAACTCTTAGAGGAAAACATAGGCAGAACACTCTATGACATAAATCACAGCAAGATCCTTTTTGACCCACCTCCTGGAGAAATGGAAATAAAAACAAAAGTAAACAAATGGGACCTAATGAAACTTCAAAGCTTTTGCACAGCAAAGGAAACCATAAACAAGACCAAAAGAACAACCCTCAGAATGGGAGAAAATATTTGCAAATGAAGCAACTGAAAAAGAATTAATCTCCAAATTTTACAAGCAGCTCAATAATGAAAAACCAAACAACTCAATCAAAAAATGGGCAGAAGACCTAAATAGACATTTCTCCAAAGAAGATAAACAGATTGCCAACAAACACATGAAAGAACGCTCAACATCATTAATCATTAGAAAAATGCAAATCAAAACCACAATGAAGGCTTCCCTGGTGGCGCCGTGGTTGAGAGTCCGCCTGCCGATGCAGGAGATGTGGGTTCGTGCCCCTGTCCAGGAAGATCCCACATACCATGGAGCAGTTAGGCCCGTGAGCTATGGCCACTGACCCTGCGCGTCCGGAGCCTGTGCTCCACAACGGGAGAGGCCACAACAGTGAGAGGACCGCGTACCGCAAAAAAAAAAAAAAAATTTATGAGATATCATCTCACACCAGTCAGAATGGCCATCATCAAAAAATCTACAAACAATAAATGCTGGAGAGGGTGTTGAGAAAAGGGAACACTCTTGCACTGTTGGTGGGAATGTAAATTGATACAGCCACTATGGAGAACAGTATGGAGGTTCCTTAAAAAACTAATAACAGAACTACCATATGACCCAGCAATCCCACTACTGGGCATATATGCTGAGAAAACCATAATTCAAAAAGAGTCATGTATCAAAATGTTCATTGCAGCTCTATTTACAATAGCCAGGACATGGAAGCAACCTAAGTGTCCATCAACAGATGAATGGATAAAGAAGATGTGGCACATATATACAATGGAATATTATTCAGCCATAAAAAGAAATGAAATTGAGTTATTTGTAGTGAGGTGGATGGACATAGAGTCTGTCATACAGAGTGAAGTAAGTCAGAAAGAGAAAGACAAATACCGTATGCTAACACATATATATGGAATTTAAGAAAAAAAAAGAAAGGTCATGAAGAACCTAGGGGTAAGATGGGAATAAAGACACAGACCTACTAGAGCATGGACTTGAGGACATGGGGAGGGGGAAGGGTAAGCTGTGACAAATTGAGAGTGGCATGGATATATATACACTACCAAATGTAAAATAGATAGCTAGTGGGAAGTAGCCGCATAGCACAGGGAGATCAGCTAGGTGGTTTGTGACCACCTAGAGGGGTGGGATAGGGAGGGCTGGAGGGAGGGAGATGCAAGAGGGAAGAGATATGGGAACATATGTATATGTATAACTGATTCACTTTGTTATAAAGCAGAAACTAACATGCCATTGTAAAGCAATTATACTCCAATAAAGATGTTAAAAAAAAGAAGATAAAATCATCAAATGTCTATGTATCATACTGATGTTAATGTCATTTTAAATGCATATTCTAAATCACACATTAATCATAATAAATTATTTTCAGACTATTGCTGTCTCCTTCACTCACATTTCATGAAACAATTTTATTCACATTTCTAATGAGCATATCCAGCATCAGGGTTTTTCATGATTGAACCTCTTTTTGCATCATTTACAGTTTTCTAAAGCAGATCACCTCCACTTCTATTCAGAAAAATGTTGAATCTGTGTTTAATACACCCTCTAGACTGTGCTCCAAAGTACCAAATACCACTTGCTATTCATGATTTTCACAATATGATCATGTACCATATTGCTTTTTGTGCCAGTTATCATCATTTTCCCCTTCCAACCCACCCCCCTTCCTTTTCCACCCTGCTTTCTGCTCTGGAAAGCTGACCCGTGTGGGCCACATACCCTGGATCCCTTGCTCTCAGGCTTCCTGCTGGGGACAGCCAATGGCAGGCTTGGCAGGAGATGAGAAGCGGGGAGGAGAGTGAGGTTGGGGCATTTACTCCTCTGGCTCCCTCTCTTAGAGGTTGCCTCCGTCTGGCTACCTCACTGGACAGAAAGTCATTGCTCCTCTCAAGGCACCCTACTCCTCATTACCCTCTCCTTCCACATCCAGAGACCCCTCCTTCGCTTTACCCTTGCAGACCTAGGAGTGGTCATAGTTCTGAGCCTGCTAGCCCTGGGGTCCTGTGCTATTCCTTGCACTTCCCTTACACCCCTCCACACCTTTATAATTAGCCTTTTGATTAATAAACACTTCTTGAATTGTCCTAATTTGAACATGCCATCAATTTCCCATTGAGAAACTGACTGATCTTAATATTTTAAAAATAATCTTTGGGGTTCCTTTTTAGTTAAAATTATTCAATTTCAAAAATCTTTAGAAGGCTTGCTTTCCACAAATCGAACTCTTGCCATTTGAAGTTGTATTCCAGGAATAAACAATCTGTATTAACCTTCTTGATAGCCTTTTGTTAGTTTGTTTTGTTGTTTTAATCAGCACCAACCTGGGTCCTTTACAAACATGCACAAGTAGCACTGACTGGGTGGTTTTAGGCTGCTAATACATTTCAGAGACTTGAAAGCCTCTGATAAGTCCTTTTTTCTGAGCAATCATTTTGGGGAAATAAACATTGCCTTATATTTCATCATATACAGTATTCTGAATCTTAATATTCTATTTGTGTTGTATATCTCTTCTTCCCATCTATCACTTGACTTTTAAATTTGTTTGTTTTGTCAAAAGGTATCAGTTTTAATTTAGACAAATTTATCTATCTTTTATTTTATGACTTACTGTTTTTATCTACTGAAGAAATTCTTCGCTACCCCAAGTTCACAAAGATCTTCTTCATGTTTACTTCTAAATGTTTTAAAGTTTCTTTTTTTACATTCTGATTTGCAGTTTGAGATAGAGACATAAGTTTATAATTTGCCCTATGGAGAACCAGTTGGCATCCCCATCTACTGAATAGTCTATTCTTTCCCAAATGACTTGAACGCCACCTCTATCACAAGGTTTCTGTATATACATGGTCTTCTCTAGGTTCTCAGTTCTGCTTCACAGTACATCCCTGCACCAACTCAACACCACGGTTCTCTAGTGATGATATCTAGCAGATGTACCCATCATGCTGTTCTTCAAAAGTTCTTGATTTCTTTGTCACCTGTGCTGCTAAAATAGATAACTTCTCCATAGAATAAAATGTGAACAGTGCCCCTTGGAGTTGACCACTTCTTCCATTTGAATTTTAGAATCTAATTGTCTCATTACATGAAAAATCCTGCTGGAATTTTGAGTGGGATTGCACTGGCTTTATA
The DNA here is from genome assembly GCF_059928025.1 of Delphinapterus leucas. Taxonomy (NCBI): domain Eukaryota; kingdom Metazoa; phylum Chordata; class Mammalia; order Artiodactyla; family Monodontidae; genus Delphinapterus; species Delphinapterus leucas. The sequence goes on from NC_143132.1 coordinate 48,676,105, forward strand.
AATTAATTTAGGAGAGAAGAAACATTTTCACCATAGTGAGTCCTTCCATATAGCAACATGGTTCAGCTCCCAATTTATTCAGGTTTGCTTTTACATTTAAAGATTTCTTTCATAAGATTTCTTTTACATCTTTTGGTCACTTAATTGCTAGGTACTCTATAAAATGGAGGTTTTTAAGAAACTGAGTCACAGGTATAGAAAACAAACTTATGGTTACCAAGGGGGAAAGGAGGCGGGGATAAATTGGGAAATTGGGATTGACATATACTCACTACTATATATAAAAGATAACTAGGGCTTTACTGGTGGTACAGTGGTTGAGAATCTGCCTGCCAATGCAGAGGACATGGGTTCAAACCCTGGTCCGGGAAGATCCCACATGCCACGGAGCAACTAAGGCTGTGCACCACAACTACTGAGCCCGTGTGCTGAAGCTACTGAAGCCCACATGCCTAGAGCCCGTGCTCCGCAGCAAGAGAAGCCCACGCACTGCAACAAAGAGTAGCCCCCACTCTCCACAACTAGAGAAAGTCTGTGCACCGCAATGAAGACTCAACACAGTCAAAAAGAAATAAATAAATTTATGGAAAAAAAAGATAACTAATGAGAACCTACTGTATAGCACAGGGAACTCTATTCGATGCTCCATAATGACCTATATGGGAATGGAGTCTAGAAGAGAGTAGATATATGTATATATATGACTGATTCACTTTTCTGTACAGCAGAAAGTAATACAAGATTGTAAATCAACTATACTCCAATTTAAAAAAGTAATAAAAAAAGAACTCTCACTAGATGAATAAATAAATAAATAAAATGGAGGGTTTTATATTTTCAAATTGGTTGTTACCAATACAGGAATCCTATTTTTTTTATTTAGCCACTATGCTGAAATTTTCAAAGTTTCATAGTTCATTTCTATTGGATTTTCTATGCATATACTCACATTATTACAAATAACAAAAAATTTGCCTCTTTCTTTCCAATCGTTACATCCCCTATTTCATTTCTTTGACAAGAAGCAATGACAGGGGTCCTTATCCTTTTCATGTTAAAAAGAACACTTCTAACATTTCTCCACTGGTGTTCACATAATGACATTTGATTCAGATCACAGAAATAATAAGGATGTTCCCAATAATTTTTAGTTTCCTAAGACTATATCATGGATGGGTATTGATTCATCACAAATGCTTTTTATGTATCACTTGAGATAATATATAGTTTATGTTGTCTTATGTTATAGATATAAACTATATATATTTAATTTTTATAGTATATATATATTACACATTTTCTTTAATCTGTTAATATACTACCTTATATAAATAAATGCTGAAATAGAGCTATCCCTATGTTCTTGGAGAAATCCTAACATATACTGATGAATGGATTTCAGGCTAGTATTTCATTTATAAAGTATGTTTATATTCATGCTCATAAATGAAATTGGTCTGTAAATTTTTTTGCACTGCCCTTATTCAGTTTGGGCATTGTATTTGTTTCCTATTGCTGCTGTAACAAATAATCACAAATTCATTAGCTTATACAGTTCTGAAGGTCAGGAGTCCAAAACATGTCTCAATGGGCTAAAATCAAAGTGTCAGCAGGACTGCCCTGCTTTCTGGAGGCTCTAAGGGACAGCCCATTTTCCTTGCTTTTTCCAGCTTCTAGTGGCCACCCACATTCTTTGGCTCATGGTCCCCTTCCATTTTCAAAGCCAGCAATGGCTGGTTGAGCCTTTCTTGTATCATAACACTCTGACCTTTTTTACTGACTTCTTCCACTTTTAAGGACCCATGTGATTCTATCAGGTCCACCTGGACAATCCTAGTAATCTATTTTAAATTCAGCTGATTTGCAACCTTAATCTCATCTGCTACTTTAATTTCTCTGTGTTATATACTGTGAATATGTAACATATTCACAGGTTCTGTGATTAGGATATCTTTGGGAGACGGTCATTCTGTCTACTACAGGTATCAAAAATTTAATAGCCTTAAAATTAGTTGGAATATTTTCTCTTTATTCTCTGAAACAGTACAAGTTAGAGGTCATTCATTGCTTAAAGGTTTAATGAAACTCACCTTTCTTGCGTGACTCTTTTTTTCAGGGATATTTAATACTTGAATTAATAACTTGACTTTTTTCTCCCTTAGTTTTCTAGTGTCTATCACCAATTTAGACCCAAATAATCCACCAGAGACATAAAACTCCCCTCAACACACTGGGCGATCTATCCATTGATTTTTGTTTTCACTGGAAACATTCCACCAGGATCTCTGTGTTCTTAGTCCAAAACTAGACTGTTTGCTCTCTAGGAAGAGCTATCACTCTGAAGTTTCCCTTTGTTATCGTCTTGGGAATTCCTTTTATTGATATTTCTCTCTTCTGTGAGATTCTCCTTTGCCTGAGTGTTTTGGCTTCTCATTTCTTATTTTTTCCTTTCTTTTGGTGGAGTATGTACTCAACTTCTAGTAGCATGAGGGAAAGGGTGTTGAGGGTAAATTATTTGACAGCTTGCCTTTTGGAGGTCTTTTATTCTATCCTGATACTTGACACATGTCTGGGCATAGAATTCCTGGTGCAAATCTTTTCCCCTGAACTTTAAAACAATGCCTCTGCTGTTTTCTAGATTCCAGGGCTACTGGTAAGAAATGCAATGCCATTCCAATTCCTGATTCTTCCCAGAGAAGGAAGGAAAATGTATGTTAAGACTGTCTCTTCATTCTTTTTTATAAAATTATTTTATTGAAGTATAGTTGATTTACAATGTTGTGTTAATTTCTGCTGTACAGCAAAGTGATTCAGTTATAGATTCTTTTTCATATTCTTTTCCATTATCCATTACAGGATATTGAATATAGTTCCCTGTGCTATACAGTAAGATCTTGTTGTTTATTGTCTCTTCATTCTTATGCCATGGTAGGTTCCCAATACGGGCTTGAGGTATTGAATTCTCCAGGATGACACTTTCTATTCAGTGTCCACAGTACTCATTCTTGTTCTAAGTCCCCCAGCCTGCTTTTCTAGAGCCAGTTTTAGGAACAACACAGCCATCTTAGATTCCTTGCTTTATATGAGCAGCCCAATTCTAGCTCCTTCCACACATAGCAGCCCAATTCTAGCTCCTTCCACACATAGTAACTGCAGATCTAAGCCTCCCTCTAAGTGTCAAACCCCAGCCATTTAGGTCCATCTAGTCAGGATACACCCATGGGCCATTCTGGTTTAGCTTTGCTTATCTCTGTCATTTGAACGTGTTTTTCTGTTTATTTTGTTTCCTGGGGATGTCCTTCTTTCTTTTTTTTTAAAAAAAATATTCATTTAAAACTTGCTTTTGCTTCAAGTTTTCCCAAATCTTCTATGGTTGGGTGCTGGAGGAGGCACATTCCTTATTAGTTAGTTTGTCAAACTTTATAGAATACATCTCTAAGACGGCATTTGGAAAGGTATATTGGTCTAGCAGAGTATAAAATACTAGCATCATTGGTTCATTTATTGATCCACTCAGCACATTTATGTGAGTGCCAGGTGTGTTAAGTTTTTATCCCTGGAAATACAAAGGTTTATCTCTTGATTTAAGACATCCACTAGGAACATATGTGAACATGTTAAAAGCAAACTGTGTCACATTTTCCTCAGATTTACAATAGGAAGGAAAAACACACATGAACAAAAAATTGTTTCAACAGTTAAATTATGATCCTGATTCTTCCTAGAAACCAGCTTTAGAGCACTCTAAGTTGTTCACATTTCCCATAACTTGACGAAACAGCTTTTCTCTTTAGTGTGATTATCTACAGCTGTAATGAATGAAGGCTCTCAATTTGACTGCTTGGTGGAAAAAGCAGTGAAGGAAACATTGTACTTATATGTGTTTTTTAAATGAGATTGCATGAAGAAAAAACAATATCTAGTTGCTATTTTTAAAAATACTACATCCTTAAATTTCCACAGGTAACAAGTATTCAAAGATTCCACATTTAATCACAGTTCAAAGCATCTCAAGAGAATTATTTGCTTTTAAGCTTAATGCTTTTTTTTTCACTTTTGTAGAACAAATAAACTAAAACACTTCATTAACTGCCTTGAAAGAAAATACATTAGCAAGGTTAAGAACAGATAGAACTATCTTCTTAGGACATATAAATTCACAGTAGGATCTAATATTGTAATGGACAGCAACAAATTAAAATTTTAAATCAAAGAGTGTAAGATATTCTTGGTATATCAGTCCTTCATAATCTCCAGACATCAACATAACATGAACATATCTACGAGACTTCAGTTGGTTCATTCAATTATTTAATTAATGCCAACAGTCATGGAGGAACCATGCTGCCATAAACTCTGTCATCCAGAAAAGGTAAGAGTAGCTAATAATATAAAATCTATCCTGGGTTGTAGCATGTCTCTCTTTATTAAATGGTGGCTTATTAAATTATTAAAGTTAAATCAATATACCTGCAGCTGTGTCCTCCCCACTTACAGTTATTCTCTACTCCTTAAATTCATAAGGAAAATTGGTATCACTGTTCTCCATACCTGTTTGGATCAGTGTACAAAATGTCCAACAGTTTATGTGGAAAAATTCTGATCCAGCTAAGCTCAATGGGGTGGGTTTATCCACCATTTGGTATGTTCTAGACTCATCACAGAAGCGTCAAAGTTAAGAAGAAGGAAGTCAAAGAAGAAAAGAAACAAAAAGCAGTTGAGGCTTTCACAAAATTTAAAATCTAAAATTCCATCTCAAAATTCAGGAATATTAAGCTACAATTTCTACATATTTAGTCCAGCTTTGATATCAGCTTCTTATAATTTTTCCCACGTCTAGTGTTCATTTGGGAAACTTTTTTTGGTTTTGTTTTAAAGAACAACAGATGGGAGTAATCATGGCTGAAACCCTCACCCCTCCTTGTCTGTTGTTGGCCCAGTCCTTTCCAAGGACACATCTGGGCCTGGGATGGGTCCCTTTTTTTCAGTTTTCTCAAGAGCATGTGACTAATATATTTCACGTGTTTAATTAAAGGCTTTTTTGTGTGCACTGTGCATAGCAAGAACCTCTTATGTTTCCAAGATCACATGTCTAAACTGTGACTCTGTGAACCTCTCATGTCTCACTCTGAGATTAAGTTCATTAAATCAGGATGAGTGGATGGTTAGAGGGAAAGGAAGAGCAGAAAATGGAAAGTTATAAAACACCCAGGATGCTATGTTAATAACCAACTCAGGACTAGAACTCAGGTAGGTCTCTTAACTTGCTTCTAGGGTTCTTATTATACCCTTAAACATATAGCTGAAATTTTAAAGCCAAAGTTAAGAAAATCAAATTGTACCCCTACCATTATTCGATACTGTGCAATACCTGGGATTACAAACATGACTAATTTAGGTTTCCTGCTCTCATAGGGCTTACAGGGGGAAGACAAAGACAAACATAAATAACAGAGACAGGTTGGGACCTGGGACCTGAAACCATTTGCTGCAGTGCTTGCATGTGGATAAACATTTCCTCAAGTAACAGAATACAAAGAAGTTAGAAGGGACTAAAATTAACTGCATGCATGTGCAGTTGGGGCAAATTATGAACAACAAGATACAAAAAGACCCAAAACACAACTGCCACTTTTGAGGTGTCGGGATCAAAAGCAGGGTACTGTGCATGTACAAAGCACCACAAAGTGGGTGGACCAACCACCTAAGCCATCACTCCAGCCCAACCCCTGGACCCACCCCAACCCTCACTCCATTTAAGAGACCAGCTTGCCTCGCCCCCATCAGGGAGCAAGCAAGGGAATCTGTTACTTGTTTTTGCTCCCTCGTGCTGCAGTCTTGCCTGAATTCTCATCTGGCCTCTTATCAATTTCTGTTGATTAAAAAGTCCAAGAACACTGGTCAGTAACACAACCACCCTGGCAGTAACTACTGAAGGTACGTTAACAAAGGGCTGAGAAATCCCATAGACAGAGCAACTTCTTATCTGGAATCAATATTTTGTTGGATCTTGAAGGGTGAGTAGGAACTTTACAGCAAAGAACAACACAGAACAGTAAGCAAAGGAGCCCAACAGAGCCTTAAAGGATCAGGTGTGCTCCTGGAACTGAGCTGTACAGAGAGGAGTCGAAGTTGAGGTTGACAAGATGGGTTAGGTCAAATCTAAGGAGTTTCAATTCCATACCTTAGGCACTTGAATCGAACAGATTTTCAAATAGCAGAGATGTATTATTGAATATTTTGGGGGGGAAACTGGCATTGCTTAAATACTCAAGTATTTTAAAAACAGACGAGGATGGGAAACAGATTAGGATGAGGGATATGAGTAAGGAACCAGTTTCTACTCTTTCCAAGGAGGAAAAGATGATAATTTTAAAAAAGAAGTAAGAGCTGCTGCATCTTCTTTTTAAACTTCAAGTAAACTGATAGACTTAGGCAGGGATTATAAGCAGAATAAAGGAAAAGAGAGAATGGAGGAAACACAGGTTTCTGACTTGGGAAACTGAGGAAAATCATTAACCAAGATCATGAATAAAGGAAGTGTTAATTCTGAAAGTAAGAGAATAAGAACTTTAAGGACTCTGGAAATAGGGCATAAAGATCTAGAAATAGGCTTCTGACTCTACAAAGGAAATTTGCAGGCATTCTGTGCAGCGTGACCTTCTCAGTCTTATAATTAATAACAGGGTCCTTCTCTGACTCAGTGATTACTGTTGGGACCACAGAAACTAAGGCAACATTAGTTTAAATAACCACCTACTCACAGTTAACCATACATGCAAACAAAATCATAACTAATAGATTTTGAAGATAGATATTTCCTGTCTGCCTAAGTACTATCTTTCACCAGTGGTATCTAAATAGAAAACATTACCATTAAAAAAATACTTGAGTTCTGTTTTTAATGGCCTTTACTGAATGCCTACCAAGTAAAAAAATTGTACCTCATTGCCAGAAAATGCAAAGTAAAACAAGAAACAGTTCCAGAACTCTACTCAATACTCTGTAATGACCTATATGGAAAAAGAATCTACAAAAGTGTTAATATATGTATACGTAGAGCTGATACACTTTTTTTTTAAACATCTTTATTGGACTATAATTGCTTTACAATGGTGTGTTAGTTCACGTTGCTGTACAGCAGAAAGTAAGACAACATTGTAAATCAACTTTACTCCAATAAAATTTTTAAAACATAATAAATTAAAACAAAGAAATTTATAGCCTAGAAGCTGAATAATAGTGAGTATAAGTTTCTACTATATGGAATAAAATATTATAGGAGCTGTGAGCAGTAAGGAAAGAGTTCTTGGTAAAGAAGATACAGCCAGTAAGGAAAACAGTATGGAAGTTCCTCAAAAAACTAAAAACAGAACTACCATGTGATCCAGAAATTCCATTCCTGTATATGTCTGAAGAAAATGAAAACACTAATGATAGACTTGCATCAAAATGCAATCTCAGGGTGGAGTCAAGACGGCATACTAGGAGGATGTGGAATTTGCATCTCCTCACAACTAGGGCATCTACCAAGCACCAGAGGGGGACCACAGACACCTAAAGGGATAGGAGGAATGACCAACAACCATTGTTTCAATTTAGTTTTATTTTTCCTAATATAATTTTTATCTTTCTAATTCTATTTGTTTTTTATACTTTGATATTGTACTCCTCCTTGTTTTCTTTCTTTCTTCCTTTTCTTTTTCTTTTCCATGACATAAAGCTTGTGGGATCTTTGTTCCCAGGCCAGAGGTCAGGCCCAAGCTCCTGTGGTGGGAGCTCCGAGTCCAAACCACTGCATTAACAGAGAACCTCAGACCCCAGGGAATATCATTTGGAATGAGGCCTCCGAGAGGTCCTCACCTCAGCACCAAGACCCAGCTCCATCCAACTGCCTGCAAACTTCACTACTGGACATCTCAGGTCAAACAACCAGTAAGACAGGAATACAGCACCACCCAAAAAAAAAAAATGAAATGACAAAAAAATATGTTACAGACAAAGGAGTGAGGTAAAAACCTACAAGATCAAATAAAATGAAATAGGCAACCTACCTGAAAAAGAATTCAGAGTAATGATATTAGAGATGATCCAAAATCTCAGAAACAGAAAGGAGAAAATACAAGAAACATTTAACAAGGATCTAGAAGAACTAAAGAGCAAACAAACAGTGATGAACACAATTACTGGAGTTAAAAATACTCTAGAAGGAATCAATAACAGAATAACTGAGGCAGAAGAACGGATAAGTGAGCTGTAAGATAAAATGGTAGAAATAACTGCCAGGGAGCAGAATATAGAAAAAAGAATGAAAACAACTGAAGACAGTCTCAGAGACCTCTGGGACAACATGAAATGCACCAACATTTGAATTATATTGGTCCCAGAAGAAGAAGAGAAAAAGAAAGCATCTGAGAAAATATTTGAAGAGATTATACTCAAGAATTTCCCTAACATGGGAAAGGAAACAGGCAATCAAGTCCAGGAACCACAGAGAGTACCATACATGATAAACCCAAAGAGAAACATGCCGATACATATATTAATCAAACGATCAAAAATTAAATACAAAGAAAAAATATTAAAAGAAGCAAGGGAAAAGCACCAAATAACATACAAAGGAATCCCCGTAAGGATAACAGCTGATCTTTCAGCAGAAACTCTGCAAGCTAGAAGGGAGTGGCAGGAAATATTTAAAGTGATGAAAGGAAAAAACTGACAACCAAAATTACTCTACCCAGCAAGGATCTCATTCAGATTCAACAGGGAAATTAAAACCTTTACAGACAAGCAAAAGCCAAGAGAATTCAGCAGCACCAAACCAGCTTTACAACAAATGCTAAAGGAACTTCTCTAGGCAAGAAACACAAGAGAAGGAAAAGACCTACAAAAACAAACCCAAAACAATTAAGAAAATGGGAATAGGAACATACATATCGATCATTACCTTATATAAATGGATTAAATGCTCCAAACAAAAGACACAGACTGGCTGAATGGATACAAAAACAAGACCGATACATACTGTCTACAAGAAACCCACTTCAGACCTAGGTACACATACAGACTGAAAGTGAGGGGAGGGAAAAAGATATTCCATGCAAACAGAAACCAAAAGAAAGCTGGAGTAGCAATTCTCATATCAGACAAAATAGACTTTAAAATAAAAATGATCACAAGAGACAAAGAAGGACACTACATAATGCTCAAGGGATCAATCCAAGAAGAAGACATAACAATTGTAAATATTTATGCACCCAACACAGGAGGACCTCAATACATAAGGCAAATGCTAACAGCCATAAAAGGGGAAATTGAGGGCTTCCCTGGTGGCGCAGTGGTTGAGAGTCTGACTGCCGATACAGGGGACACGGGTTCATGCCCTGGTCCGGGAAGATCCCACGTGCCGCGGAGAAGCTGGGTGCATGAGCCGTGGCCGCTGAGCCTGCGTGGTCCGGAGCCTGTGCTCCACAACAGGAGAGGCCACGGTGGTGAGAGGCCCACGTACCACAAAAAAAAAAAAAAAAAAAGGGGGAAATTGACACAACAATACTACGGAAATTTAAAACCTCACTTTCACCAATGGACAGATCATACAAAATGAAAATAAGGAAACACAAGCTTTAAATGATACATTAAACAAGATGGATTTCATTGATATTTATAGGACATTCCATCCAAAAACGACAGAATACACTTTCTTCTCAAGTGCTCATGGAACATTCTCCAGGATAGATCATATCTTGGGTCACAAATCTAGCCTTGGTAAATTTAAGAAAATTGAAATTGTACCAAGTATCTTTTCTGACCAAAATGCTATGAGACTAGATATCAATTACAAGAAAAATAACTGTAAAAAAAACAAACACATGGAGGCTAAACAATACACTACTAAATAACAAAGAGATCACTGAGATAATCAAAGAGGAAATCAAAAAATACCTAGAAACAAATGACAATGAAAACACGATGACCCAAACCCTATGGGATGCAGCAAAAGCAGTTCTAAGAGGGAAGTTTATATCAATACAATCCTACCTCAAGAAACAAGAAACATCTCAAGTAAACAACCTAACCTTACACCTAAAGCAATTAGAGAAAGAAGAACAAAAAAACCTCCAAAGTCAGAACAAAAGAAATGATAAATATCAGATCAGAAATAAATGAAAAGGAAATGATAGCAAAGATCAATAAAACTAAAAGCTGGTTCTTTGAGAAGGTAAATGAAATTGATAAACCGTTAGCCACACTCATCTAGAAAAAAAGGGAGAAGACTCAAGTCAACAGAATTAGAAATGAAAAAGAAGTAACAACTGACACTGCAAAAATACAAAGGATCATGAGAGATTACTAAAAGCAACTCTATGCCAATAAAATGCACAACCTGGAAGAAGTGGACAAATTCTTAGAAAAGCACAACCTTCCAAGACTGAACCAGAAAGAAATAGAAAATATAAGCAGACCAATCACAAGCACTGAAATTGAGAGTGTGATTAAAAATCTTCCAACAAACGAAACCCCAGGACAAGATGGCTTCACAGGCGAAATCTATCAAACATTTAGAGAAGAGCTAACACCTATCATTCTCAAACTCTTGCAAAATATAGCAGACAGAGGAACATGCCCAAACTCATTCTACGCAGCCACCATCACCCTGAAACCAAAACCAGACAAGCATGTCACTAAAAAAGAAAACTACAGGCCAATATCTCGGATGAAAATAGATGCAAAACTCCTCAAAAAAAAACCCCAGCAAACAGAATCCAACAGCACATTAAAAGGATCATACACCATGATCAAGTGGGGTTTATCCCAGGAATGCAAGCGTTCTCCAATATATGGAAATCAATCAATGGGATACACCATAGTAACAAACTGAAAGATAAAAACCATATGATAATCTCAATAGATGCAGAAGAAGCTTTCAACAAAATTCAACACTGATTTAGAATAAAAACTCTCCAGAAAGTACGCATAGAGGGAACCTAGCTCAACATAATAAAGTCCATATACGACAAACCCACAGCCAACATCTTTCTCAATGATGAAAAACTGAAACCATTTCCTCTGAGATCAGGAATCAGACAAGGTTGCCCACTCTCACTACTATTATTCAGCATAGTTTTGGAAGTCCTACCCACAGCAATCAGAGAAGAAAAAGAATTAAAAGGAACCCAAATCAAAAAAGAAGAAGTAAAACTGTCACTGTTTCCAGATGACATGATACTATACATAAAGAATCCTAAAGATGCTACCAGAAAACTACTAGAGCTAATCAATGAATTTGGTAGAGTAGCAGGATACAAAATAAATGCACAAACATCTCTTGCATTCCTATACACTAATGATGAAAAATCCGAAAGAGAAATTAAAGAAATACTTCCATTTACCACTGCAACAAAAAGAATAAAATACCTAGGAATAAACCTACCTAAGGAGACAAAGACCTGTATGCAGAAAACTATAAGACACTGATGAAAGAAATTAAAGATGACACCAGCAGATGGAGAGATATACTATGTTCTTGAATTGGAAGAATCAACACTGTGAAAATGACTATACTACCTAAAGCAATCTACAGATTCAATACAATCTCTATCAAGCTACCAGTGGCATTTCTCACAGAACTAGAGCAAACAATTTCACAATTTGTATGGAAACACAAAAGACTCCGAATAGTGAAAGCAATCTTGAGAAAGAAAAACGGAACCAGAGCAATCAGGCTCCAGTACTTCAGACTATACTACAAAGCTACAGTAATCAAGACAGTATGGTACTGGCACAAAAACAGAAATATAGATCAATGGTACAGGATAGAAAGCCCAGAAATATACCCGCGCACATGTGGTCACCTTATCTTTGATAATGGAGGCAAGAATATACAATGGAGAAAAGAGAGCCTCTTCAATAAGTGGTGCTGGGAAAACGAGACAGCTACATGTAAAAGAATGAAAGTAGAACACTCCCTAACACCATACACAAAAATAAGCTCAAAATTGATTAAAGACCTACATGTAAGGCCAGATACTATAAAACTCTTAGAGAAATACATAGGCAGAACACTCTATGACATAAATCACAGCAAGATCCTTTTTGACCCACCTCCTGGAGAAATGGAAATAAAAACAAAAATAAACAAATGGGACCTAATGAAACTTCAAAGCTTTTGCACAGCAAAGGAAACCATAAACAAGACGAAAAGGCAACCCTCAGAACGGGAGAAAATATTTGCACATGAAGCAACTGACAAACAATTAATCTCCAAAATGTACAAGCAGCTCAGGCAGCTCAATAACAAAAACACAATAACCCAGTCCAAAAATGGGCAGAAGATCTAAATAGACATTTCTCCAAACAAGATATACAGATTGCCAACAAACACATGAAAAGATGCTCAACATCACTAATCACTAGAGAAATGCAAATCAAAACTACAATGAGGGCTTCCCTGGTGGTGCAGTGGTTGAGAGTCCACCTGCCGATGCAGGGGACACGGGTTCGTGCCCTGGCCCGGGAGGATCCCACATGCCGCGGAGCGGCTGGGCCCGTGAGCCATGGCCACTGAGCCTGCGAGTCCGGAGCCTGTGCTCCGCAATGGGAGAGGCCACAACAGTGAGAGGCCCGCATACCACAAAAAAACAAAAACAAAACTACAATGAGGTATCACCTCACACTGGTCAGAATAGCCATCATCAAAAAATCTATAAACAATTAATGCTGGGGAGGGTGTGGCAAAAAGGGAACCCTCCTGCACTGTTGGTGGAGATGTAAATTGATACAGTCACTATGGAGAACAGTATGGAGGTGCCTTAGAAAACTAAAAATAGAACTACCATGTGCCCCAGCAATCCCACCTACTGGGCATATACCCTGAGAAAACTATAATTCAAAAAGAGTCATGTACCACAATGTTCACTGCAGCTCTATTTACAATAGCCAGGACATGGAAGCATCATAAGCATCTACTGACAGATGAATGGATAAAGAAGATGTGGCACATATATACAATGTAATATTACTCAGCCATGAAAAAAATGAAATTGAGTTATTTGTAGTGAAGTGGATGGACCTAGAGTCTGTCATACAGAGTGAAGTAAGTCAGAAAGAGAAAAACAAATACCGTATGCTAACACATATCATGGAATCTAAAAAATAAAATGGTTCTGATGAACCTAAGGGCAACACAGGAATAAAGACACAGACGTAGAGAATGGACTTGAGGACATGGAGAAGGGTAAGGGTAAGGTGGGATGAAGTGAGAGAGTGGCATGGCCATATATACACTACCACATGTAAAATAAGTAGCTAGTGGGAAGCCATCGCACAGGGAGATCAGCTCGGGCTTTGTGACCACGTAGATGGGTGGAATAGGCAGGGTGGGAGGGAGATGCAAGAGGGAGGGGATATGGGGATATATGTGTACATAGAGCTGATTCACTTTGTTCTACCACAGAAACTAACACAACATTATAAAGCAGTTATACTCCAATAAAGATGTTAAGAAAAAACACTAATGATACATGCACCCTAATGTTCATAGCAGCGTTATTAACAATAGCCAAAATATGGAAGCAACCTAAGTATCCATCAGGATGAATGGATAAAGAACATGTGATATATATACAATGGAATATTACTCAGCCATAAAAATGAATGAAATTTTGCCATTTGCAACAACATGTTTGGACCTGGAGGGTATTATGCTTAGTGAAATAGAGAATGAGAAATACTCTGTGTTATTACTTATATGTGGAATCTAAAGTATGAAACAAATGAATATAACAAAACAGTACAGGCTTACAGATATAGAGAACAAACTAGTGGTTACCAGGGGGAAGAGGGAAGGGAAGAGGGGCAAGATAGGGATGGAGGATTAAGAGGTACAAACTACCATGCATAAAATAAATAAGCTACAAGGATATATTGTACGGCACAAGGAATATAATCGATATTTTATAACTTTAAATGGAGTAATCCATTAAAATATCGAGTCACTATGTTGTACACCTGAAACTAATATAAAAAATTAAAGCAGATATGTTACATAAAGCTAAAAATAGAAGAGAAAGCCTTCTCATGTATTCTCAGGCCATAAGATCAAATAATACATCTGTCTTAGTCTGCTCAGCCTGCTAAAAAATAAAAACAAGATGCTTATGCTGAGTCATGTAGGAGGAAGAGTTTAAGATTTTTTTTTTTTAATTTATTTATTTTTGACTGCATTGGGTCTTCATTGCTCCAAACGGACTTTCTCTAGTTGCGGTGAACAGGGGCTATTCTTCGTTGCGGTGCGTGGGCTTCTCATTGTGGTGGCTTCTCTTATTGCGGAGCACAGGCTGTAGGTGCGCAGGCTTCGGTAGTTGTGGCACACAGGCTTAGTTGCTCCGTGGCATGTGGGATCTTCCCAGAGCCAGGATCTAACCCATTTCCCCTGCATTGGCAGGCAGATTCTGAGAAAGAGCAGTCAAGGCTGGTCAAGCTGGTAAACTGTCTGTAAAAATGCACGCAACAGGAAAAGTGTTACCATATTCAGAGAATATCGCAGTTGCTCTGTGTGGTTGTAACTTTGAGTCTCTGAGAGTAAATGGTAGGATTTCTGGTTGGAAACTTAAATTGAAGTCAGCTTGTGAAGGCCTTCATAGTAAAATGAGGTCTAGAAATGGCAGCGACAACAAAATGTTGGAGAAAATAGCACGGATAATTACAGTAGGGCTTTGCTGAGGCTCTGATGCAGAAGATCTGCCCCCCAAATCACTTATGTTGCAGAGATGTTGGGAAAACTAGTAAAATAGTCTTGTTCAGGCTTCAGAGGCAGAAGCAGGCCTCTGACTGACTTGTGAGCCTGCCTGGACAGCCTGCCTGCTGGCACACCTAGCAACTGCTGCTAGCTAGTCAAGTGGTGGTGCTTACGATAAGAAAGGGAGTGAGTCTTGGAATTTCTTGAGCCCTGGGGACCTGGCCAGTCTCCCCCCCACCCCACCCCCGCTGGGGTGTAGAAAATCTTGTGACTCACATGGTGAAACCAACATTGTTACAATAGTACCAGAGCTGCAATTTTGCAGGCAAACTGATAGTATCAGTTTGCAGCCTGGAATTGTAAACAGAAGCCCCCAGAACTCCAATCTCACCCATGGGGTGGATGCACCACCTGGGACCCTTTCCAACTGGGGCTCCAGATTGCTGTTACTTGGGACTTCCCAGCTGCTGTTTGGATCTGGAAGTAGGTGTCGGCCCAATTCAGTGATATATACCCTGTTACGTTTCTCTAATATTCTTATTCCTTTCCTTCTAATGATTGTA
The DNA here is from genome assembly GCF_059928025.1 of Delphinapterus leucas. NCBI lineage: Eukaryota > Metazoa > Chordata > Mammalia > Artiodactyla > Monodontidae > Delphinapterus > Delphinapterus leucas. The sequence continues at coordinate 48,691,405 of NC_143132.1, forward strand.
TATTAAAATTAAGTTAAATCACCTTTCATTAAAAAATTAATTAAAGTTGTTTATTTGTTTGAAAGGAGTGGTTATTTTGCCAGCAAATCCAATGAATCTTAAAACCAAAAGCAAGCTTTCAGTAAAACAAAAGATTAGCCTAAGGAACTTCCTATGAGCCTTCTTTTTTCACTGCCCCACCTTGACCCCATACCCACCTCACCAAATTAGAAATGTTACAAAACCTTGCTTAATATACAAAATACATATACTTCACAAAGGAGTCTGGTACCCAATATGAATTTACTAATGTTTGTTATTAGAAGAGTAATAATAATAATAAAAGTGATAATAACAGCTAGTATTTGGAGCACTTTCTTTGTAACAAGAATGTACTGATGGTATTGTTTGTCCTTACAATAATCCTTTGAGGAGGGTACATTATCACACCAATTTTACAGTGAGAATGATTTAAATGATCTTTTCACTGTTGAGAAGCTTGAGAGTTGGGGTAACCAAGATTGCTGACATAAAAGCCCTGCTCTTTTCCTTATCCCACACTTGGCAGCCCCTTGTCTGCAACACAAGGATAACTTTTAAGGCATTCTCTTTCTCAGTCTCTCTCGGTGCCCAAGGTAATTGGGCCCTATAAAAACACGTAAGTGGAGGTATCCTGCATCTTTGATGTGAAGTATTTAAAAGGCAGGGGTGAAATAAAGGAAGAGGCAAGGAAGCCAATGCATTTGGGATTGTTACTTCTCAAATGCTACCCTGGTGAAAGAACCTCAGCTGTTCTCTAATGATTCAGGGATAAACTCCCTTCTGAGTCAGTGAATTCAGCTGAAAGACAAGAGCAAAGCTAGAAGAGCCATTCTAAACCAATGACTCACTGACCTTTGAAATCTGGCTAGTAGATATCTAATAAAAATAACCCCCTTCAGTTTAAGATATGAGAGATTTACTCCACACCCAAATGAACAGTACAGGGGACTTACAGGAATTTTAGATTGTTTTTTCCAAACACAGAACCTGGGAAGATTTCTTCTCTTTCAAGACTGAGTAAAGCAATATTAAACAACATAAAGCAAGGAAGTCCCTTAGGGATTCAGGGTATACACATAAAATGATTTAGAGCAAGAAACTGATTTATAGTTAAAATAAAAAAAACAACTAAAGATATTTTTAGAAATTATCCACTTTGTGTTTTTAATAAATTAAAAGAAAACAGACTTTTTGAGATGTAAGTCAAGAGATGAGTATAAAATAGAATCAACTAAAATAAAAGCTAAGATTAAAATTTTAAAGGAACTGACCATTATAAAAAAAGAATTAAGGGGAAAATCTTGCATTCTCATTACCAATTCTCTTGCCAAAAACAATTATGAAAGCTGAATAAAAGACCTGAAAAATGTTTGAAAGCATCAGTGAAGGCATCAGAGATCAACCAAGACAATCAGCAGCTGAGGGGCAAAGGTCCCAGAGAAAAGAAGGGCAGGCCAAGGTGAACCCACAGTGATGACTGGTTTTTCCCTCAGAGGTGTTGGTGATTTGGACCATCATTTCTAAACACAAAGTGGTAGACTGGGGCTTGGAGCAGTTCCACCAGGGAGGATAGGTTGGGGAGGATAGACCAAAGAGGCCAAAGCATGACAGGGAGGAAGGAAAAAAAAAGAGGATCGCCCAAAATGAGGCAGTAATTTGCCCTTGAGGCATTTGCCAACTCCTAAGCCTTTCTCATGCAGAGTGAGACTTGAAAATCCAAGCAAAAAAATCCAGCTGAGCTGCCAAAGCCTAAAGCCAAGATTTAGCAGTCATCAGTGCTAGAGAGACAGAAGTGGGAATTCATGACCCACCAAGGGGGTGGAGCGGGGAGGGGGGGGCAGTTATTAAACATCCTTGCTTTTCAGTTGAGATATAACAGTGAAGAAAGTTATACTTTTAAATTCCCCCTTAACTTAAAATATCAATAATAAAAATCAAATATGCAAAAGATTAGCTGGGCAAAATAAAATTCAATTCCCTATATGCCAAAACTATGGGTTAGAGCTTATAAAGCTGCTTTTAGTAAAAATAATAACCTTGAAGAAAGAGAATAAATGAATAAAACATTCAATTATAAATTACAACTAGATTAAAAAGAGAAACATAAAAAGAAAGATAATATAAAAAATAGAGAAAGCAATGAATCTACCAAAAAAAATGCAACTAACAAATGTATCTGACACAACATTAAAGAATTAGTTCTTTTCACAGTTGAGTATGATGTCAGCTGTGGCCTTGTCATATGGGGCCTTCATTAGGATGAGGTACATTTTTCTAAACCTAACTTGATTCGAGTTTTTATCATGAAAGGTGCTGAATTTTGTCAAATGCTTTTTCTACATCTATTAAGATTGATCATGTGATTTTTATCTTTAATTCTGTTAATGTGGTGTATCATGTTTATTGATTTATGTATTTTGAACCATCCTTGCATCCCAAGGATGAATCCCACTTGATCATAATGTATGATCTTTTAAATGTGCTGTTGAATTTGGCTTGCTAGTGTTTTGTGTTTTTTTTAACATCTTTATTGGAGTATAATTGCTTTACAATGGTGTGTTAGTTTCTGCTTTATAACAAAGTGAATCAGTTAAACATATACATATGTCACCATATCTCTTCCTTCTTGCATCTCCCTCCCTCCCACCCTCCCTATCCCACCCCTCTAAGTGGTCACAAATTGCTAGTGTTTTGTAGATAATTTTTGCATCTATGTTTATAGGGATATTGACCTGTAATTTCTTTTCTTTGTAGTATTCTTGTCTGGCTTTGATATGAGGGTAATGCTATTCTCTTAAAATGAGTCTGGAAGTGTTTCCTCTTTTTAAATTTTTTGTAAGAGTTTGAGAAGGACTGGCATTAACTCTTCTTTAAATATCTGGTAATTTCAGCTGCAAAGCCATCTGATCCTGGGCTTTTCTTTGCTGGGAGGTTGTTGATTATTGATACATTCTCTTTACCCATTACTGTCTTGTTCAGATTTTCTATTTCTTCAGGATTTAGTCTTGGTAGGATGTATGTTTCTAGGAATGTATTCATTTATTCTAGATAATTCAATTTGTTGGTATATAATTGTTCAGAGCAGTCTCTTATGAATCTTTGTATTTTTGTGGTGTGTTATAAGGCCTCATCTTCCATTTATAAATTTATTTGAGTTCCTCTCTCTTTTTTTCTTGGTAAGTCTAGCTAAAGTTTGGCCAATTTTTGTTTTAAAAAATCAAATCCAAGTTATGTTGATCTTTTCTATTGTCTTTCTGGTGTGTGTTTCATTTGTTTCTGCTCTAATCTTTATTATCTCCTGCCTTCTGCTAACTCTGGGCTTAGTTTATTCTTTTTCTAGCTCCTTGAGGTGTAATGTTAAGTTGCTTATTTGAGATCTTCCTTTTTTCTTAATTTAGGGATTTACTGCTATAAGTTTACCTCTTAGAACTACTTTGGATACATCTGCATCATCCCATAAGCTTTGGTATGCAGTGTTTCATGTGTTCATTTGTTTGTTTGTTTTGCTTTTTCCCTAAAATCACGAACAAAACAAGCATGCCCACACTCACCAGTCCTATTTAACATTGTACTGGAAGTCCTAGCTTGAACAGTTAAGCAAGGAAAAGTAATTAAAAGCATCCAAATTGGAAAGGAAGAAGTGAAATTGTCTCTGTCTGCAGATGACATAATCTTACATAGAGAAAAATCTAAAGACCCCATCAAAACACTGTGAGGGGACTTCCCTGGTGGCACAGTGGCTAAAAATCCACCTGTCAATGCAGGGGACACAGGTTCGATCCCTGGTCCGGCAAGATCCCACATGCCACGGAGCAACTAAGCCCATGCGCCACAACTACTGACCCTGTGCTTTAGAGCCCATGAGCCACAACTACGGAGCCCGTGTACCACAACTACTGAAGCCCACGTGCCTAGATTCTGTGCTCTGCAAGAAGAGAAGCCACTGCAATGAGAAGCCCGTGCACCACAATGAAGAGTAGCCCCCACTCAATGCAACTAGAGAAAGCCCACGCACAGCAATGAAGACCCAATGCAGCCAAAAAAAACCCAAAAAACAAAAAAACACTGTTAGAACTAATAAACTAATTCAATAAAATTGCAGGACACAAAATCAGTATAAAAATTAGTTGCACCTCTAAATACTAACAAAGAACTGTCTGACAAAGAATTTAATAAAACAATCCCATTTACAATAGTATCAAAAAGAATAAAATACTTAGGAATAAATTTAACCAAGGAGGTGAAAAATTAGTACACTGAAAACTATAAAAGACTGACAAAAGAAATTAAAGAAGACAAAAATAAAGGGAAGGATATCCTAACTTTATGTATTGGAAGAATTAATATTGTTTGGGGACTTCCCTGATGGCACAGAACCCTCCTGCCAATGCAGGGGAAAGAGGTTCGAGCCCTGGTCCAGGAAGATCCCACATGCCATGGAGCAACTAAGCCCATGCGCCACAACTACTGAGCCTGCACTCTAGAGCCTGTGAACCACAATAACTGAGCCCGTATGCCACAACTACTGAAGCCTGCACCCCTAGAGCCCGAGCCCCACAACAAAAGAAGTCACTGCAGTGAGAAGCCCGCACACCACATTGAAGAGTAGCCCCCACTTGCCACAACTAGAGAAAGCCCATGCCCAGCAACGAAGACACAACACAGCCAAAAATAATAAATAAATAAATAAAAGCTTCTGGTAATCAAAGGAAACTATCAGCAAAATGAAAAGCCAACCTACTAAATGGAAGAAAATATTTGCAAATCAGATACCTGATAAGGGGCTAATATCAAAAATATATACAGAATTCATATAACTTAATAACAAATAATAATAATAATGATAATCTGATTTAAAAATGGGCAGAAGAACTGAATAGGCATTCTCCAAAGAAGGCATTCAGGTGGCCAACAATTATATGAAAATGTAGTCAACATCACTCTTCATCAGGGAAATGCAAATCAAAACCACAATGAGATACCACCTCACACCTGTTAGAATGGCTATTTAAAAAAAGACAAGAGACAGCAAGCACTGGTCGGGTAGGAGAAAAGGAAACTCTTGTACACTGTCGGTGAGAATGTAAATTGGTACAGCCATTATGAAAAACAGTAGTCATTCCTCAAAAAATAAAGAGAACTTCCATATGATCCAGAAATCCCACTCCTGGGTATATGTCAAAATGAAATAAAATCAGTATATTAAAGAGATATCTGCACTTCCATGTTCATTGCAGCATTATTCACAATAGCCAACATATGGAAACAACAAAGGGTCCATAGATGGATATAGGTAAAGAAAATGTAGTATGTATAAACCATACCAAAAAAAAAAGAAAATCCTGCTATTTGTGACAACATGGATGAACCTGGAAGACATTATGCTAAGTGAAATAAGTCAGACATAGAAAGACAATTACTAAATGATCTCACTTATATGCTGCTTCTAAAATAGTTTAAGTCATAGAACCAGAGAGTAGAATGGTGGCTGCCAGGATTGAGAGAGTGGGGGAAAGGGGAGATGCTGATCAAAGGGTACAAACTTTCATTTACAAGATAAATAAGTTTTGGGGATCTATTTTACAGCATGGTGATTATAGTTAACAATATTGTATTGTATACTTGAAAGTTGCTAATAGATCAAATGTTCTCATCAGAAAAAGAAATGGTAGTTATGTGACATGATGGAGGTCTCTGCTCACACTACAATGGTAATAATTTTACAAAATATCCATTACTATTCAACTTTGTAGTGGAGGTTCTAGCCAGTGCAATAAAGCAAGAAAAAGAAGTAAGAGATTCAAAGTTCAGACAGTGAAGAAATAAGACAACAATTATTTGCTTATGATCTGCTTGTAGAATATACAAAATAATCTACAAATTATTAGAATAAAAAATGAGTTTAGCAAGATTGCCAAATACAAGATCAATATGACAAAATCAATTGCATTTCTGTACCAAGAGCAAACAGAAAATGAAATATTTAGAGGTGTCATTTATAATAGTGTCAAAAATATCCAATCCCTAGGAATAAATCCAATAAAATATGTGAAAAATCACTACCATGTCTGACAGAAAATAAAGACCATAAAGGAGGTATGGCATTTCTTACATAGAAAGCTCAATCATGTAAAGCTGTTAGTCCTCCCCGAACTGGCCTACAGAGTTGATAAAATGCTAATTAAAACCCAATAGGAGGACTACATCAAGGAGGAAACAGATGGTGGAGTACAAGGACATGCTCTCACTCCCTCTTGTGAGAACACCAGAATCACAACTAGCTGCTGGACAATCATCGACAGGAAGACACTGGAACTCACCAGTAAAGATACCCCACACCCAAAGACAAAGGAGAAGCCACAATGAGACAGTAGGAGGGGTGCAATCGCAGTAAAATCAAATCCCATAACTGGTGGGTGGGTGACTCACAGACTGGAGAACACTTATACCACAGAAGTCCACCCACTGGAGTGAAGGTTCTGAGCTGCACGTCAGGGTTCCCAACATGGGGGTCCGGCAATGGGAGGAGGAATTCCTAGAGAACCAGAATGTGAAGCCATGTGGGAATTGATTGCAGGACTTCGACAGGACTGGGGGACACAGAGGTTCCACTCTTGGAGGGCACACCAAAGTAGTGTGCACATCAGGTCCCAGGGGAAGGAGCAGTGACCCCAGGGGAGACTGAACCAGACCTACCTGCTAGTGTTGGAGGGTCTCCTGCAGAGGCGGGGGTGGGGGGCTGTGGCTAACAGTGGGGAAAAGGACACTGGCAGCAGAAGTTCTGGAAAGTACTCTTTGGTGTGAGTCCTCCCAGAGTCTGTCATTAGCCCCACCCAAGAGCTCAGGCAGGCTCCAGTGTTGGGATGCCTCAGGCCAAACAAGCAACCCCACCCATCAACAGTCAAGTAGATTAAAGTATTAATGAGCTCTGCCCACCAGAGCAACAGTCAGTTCTACCCACCACCAGTCCCTCCCATCAAGCCTCTTATATAGACTCATCCACAAGAGGGCAGACAGCAGAAGCAAGACGAACTACAATCCTGCAGCCTGTGGAACGAAACCACATTCACAGAAAGACAGACAAGATGAAAAGGCAGAGGGCTATGTACCAGATGAAGGAACAAGATAAAACCCCAGAAAAACAACTAAATGAAGTGGAGATAAGCAACAGTCCAGAAAAAAAATTCAGAATAATGATAGTGAGGATGACACAGGACCTTGGAAAAAGAATGGAGGTGAAGACAGAGAAGATGGAAGAAATGTTTAACAAAAACCAAGAAGAATTAAAGAACAAACAAACAGAGATGAACAATACAATAACTAAAATGAAAACTGCACTAGAAGGAATCAGTAGCAGAATAACTGAGGCAGAAGAATGGATAAGTGACCTGGAGGACAGAATGGTGGAATTCACTGCTGCAGAACAGAATAAAGAAAAAAGAATGAAAAGAAATGAAGACAGCCTAAGAGACCTCTGGGACAACATTAAACACAACAACATTCACGTTATAGGAGTCCCAGAAGGAGAAGAGAGAAAGGACCAGAGAAAATATCTGAAGAGATTATAGTCAAAAACTTCCCTAACATGGGAAAGGAATTAGCCACCCAAGTCCAGGAAGCACAGAGAGTCCCAGGCAGGATAAACCCAAGTAGAAACACACCGAGACACATAGTAATCAAATTGAAGGCAAAGAAATTAAAATTAAAGACAAAGAAAAATTATTGAAAGCAGCAAGGGAAAAATGACAATATACAAGGGAACTCCCATAAGGTTAACAGCTGATTTCTCTGCAGAAACTCTACATGCCAGAAAGGAGTGGTATAATACACTTAAAGTGATGAAAGGGAAGAACCTACAACCAAGATTACTCTACCCAGCAAGGATCTCATTCAGATTTGATGGAGAAATCAAAAGCTTTACAGACAAGGAAAAGCTAAGAGAATTCAGCACCACCAAACCAGCTCTACAAAAACTGCCAAAGGAACTTCTCTAAGCGGGAAACACAAGAGAAGAAAATGACCTACAAAAACAAACCCAAAACAATTAAGAAAATGGTCATACAACATACATATCAATAATTACCTTAAACGTGAATGGATTAAATGCTCCAACCAAAAGACGCAGGCTTGCTGAATGGATACAAAAACAAGACACATAGGTATGCTGTCTACAAGACACCACTTCAGACCTAGGGAGACATACAGACAGAAAGTGAGGGTATGGAAAAAGATATTCCATGCAAATGGAAATCAAAAGAAAGCTGGAGTAGCTATACTCATATCAGATAAAATAGATTTTAAAATAACGAATGTTACAAGAGACAATGAAGGACACTACATAATGATCAAGGGATCAATCCAAGAAGAAGATATAACAATTAACAATATATATGCATCCAACATAGAAACACCACAATACATAAGGCAACTGCTAACAGCTAAAAAAGAGGAAATCGACAGTAACACAATAATAGTGGGGGACTTTAACACCTCACTTACACCAATGGACAGATCATCCAAAATGAAAATAAATAAGGAAACAGAAACTTTAAATGACACAATAGGCCAGATAGATTTAATTGATATTTATAGGACATTCCATCCAAAAACAGGAGAGTACACTTTCTTCTCAAGTGCACACAGAACATTCTCCAGGATACATCACATCTTGGGTCACAAATCAAGTCTCAGTAAATTTTAGAAAATTGAAATCATATCAAGCATCTTTTCCAACACAATGATATGAGGTTAGAAATAAGTTATAGGGAAAAATACATAAAACCATAAATACATGGAGGCTAAACAATACATTACAAAATAACCAAGAGATCACTGAGGAAATCATAAAATACCTAGAGACAAATGGCAATGAAAACATGATGATCCAAAACCTAAGGGATATGGAAAAGCAGTTCTAAGAGGGAAGTTTATAGCAATGCAATCCTACCTCAAGAAACAAGAAAACTCTCAAATGAACCATATAACCTTACACCTAAAGGAACTAGAGAAAGGAGAACAAACACAACCCAAACTTGGTAGAAGGAAAGAAATCATAAGTATCAGCAGAAATAAATGAAATAGAAACAAAGAAAGCAATAGCAAAGATCAATAAAACTAAAAGCTGGTTCTTTGACAAGATAAAAAAAAATAGATAAACTTTTAGCCAGACTCATCAAGAAAACGAGGGAGAGGACTCAAATCAATAAAATTAGAAATGAAAAAGGAGAAGTTACAGTGGACACCAAAGAAATACAAAGCATCCTAAGGGACTACTACAAGCAACTCTATGCCAATAAAATGGACAACCTGGAAGAAATGGACAAATTCTTAGAAAGGTATAAGCTTCCAAGACTGAACCAGGAAGAAATAGAAAATATGAACAGACCAATCACAAGTAATGAAATTGAAACTGTGATTAAAAATCTGCCAACAAACAAAAGTCCAGGACCAGATGGCTTCACAGGTGAACTCTATCAAACATTTAGAGAAGAGCTAACACCCATCCTTCTCAAACTCTTCTAAAAAACTGCAGAGGAAGGAACACTCCAAAACTCATTCTATGAGGCCACCATCACCCTGATACCAAAACCAGACAAAGATACTACAAAAAAAGAGAATTACAGACCAATATCACTCATGAATATACATGCAAAAATCCCCAACAAAATACTAGCAAACAGAATCCAACAACACATTACAAGGATCATACACCATGATCAAGTGGGATTTATCCCAGGTATGTAAGAATTCTTCAATATACACAAATCATCAATGTGATACACCATATTAATAAGTTGAAGAATAAAAACCATATGATCATCGCAATAGATGCAGGAAAAGCTTTTGAGAAAATTAAATACCCACTTATGATAAAAACTCTCAAGAAAGTGGGCATAGAGAGAACCTACCTCAACATAATAAAGGCCATATACAACAAACCCACAGCAAACATCATTCTCAATGTTGAAAAACTGAAAGCATTTCCTCTAAGATCAGGAATGAGACAAGGATGTCCAATCTCACCACTATTATTCAACATAGTTTGGGGAGTCCTAGCCAAGGCAATCAGAGGAGAAAAAGTAATAAAAGTTATACAAATTGGAAATGAAGAAATAAAACTGTCACTGTTTGCAGATGACATGACACTATACATAGAGAATCCTAAAAATGCCACCAGAAAACTACTAGAGATAATCAAGAAATTTGGCAAAGTTGAAGGATACAAACTCAATGCACAGAAATCTCTTGCATTCCTATACACTAATGATGAAAAATCTGAAAGAGAAGTTATTAAAACACTCCCATTTACCACTGCAACAAAAAGAATAAAATACCCAGAAGTAAACCTACCTAGGGAGACAAAAGACCTGTATGCAGAAAACTATAGGACACTGATGAAAGAAATTAAACATGATACCAACAGATGGAGAGATATACCATGTTCTTAGATTGGAAGAATCAATATTGTGAAAATGACTATACTACCCAGAGCAATCTACAGACTCAACGCAATCCCTATCAAATTTCCAATGGCATTTTTTATGGAAATAGAACAAATCATCTTAAAATTTGTGTGGAGACACAAAAGACCCCGAATAGCCAAAGCAGTCTTGAGGGAAAAAAATGGAGCTGGAGGAATCAGACTCCCTGACTTCAGACTATACTACAAAGCTACAGTAATCAAGACAATATGGTACTGGCACCAAAACAGAAACACAGATCAATGGAATAAGATAGAAAGCCCAGAGATAAACCCACACACCTATAGTCAACTAATCTATGACAAAAGAGGCAAAGATATACAATGGAGAAAAGACAGTCTATTCAATAAGTGGTGCTGGGAAAACTGGACAGCTACATCTAAAAGAATGAAATTAGAACACTCCCTAACATCATACACAAAAATTAACTCAAAATAGATTAAAGACCTAAATGGAAGGCCAGACACTATAAAGCTCTTAGAGGAAAACATAGGAAGAACACTCTTTGACATAAATCACAGCAAGATCCTTTCTGACCCACCTCCTAGAGTAATGGAAATAAAAACAAAAATAAACAAATGGGACCTAATGAAACTTCAAAGCTTTTGCACAGCAAAGGAAACCATAAACAAGATGAAAAGACAACCCTCAGAATGGGAGAAAATATTTGCAAATGAATCAAGGGACAAAGAATTAATCTCCAAAATATATAAACAGCTCATGCAGCTCAATATTAAAGAAACAAACAGCCCAATCCAAAAATGGGCAGAAGACCTAAATAGACATTTCTCCAAAGAAGACATACAGGTGGCCAAGAAGCACATGAAAAGCTGCTCAACATCACTAATTATTAGAGAAATGCAAATCAAAACTAGAATGAGGTATCACCTCACACCAGTTATAATGGGCTTCATCAGAAAATCTACAAACAACAAATGCTGGATAGGGTGTGGAGAAAGGGGAACGCTCTTGCACTGTTGGTGGGAATGTAAATTGATATAGCCATTATGGAGGACAGTATGGAAGTTCCTTAAAAAAACTAAAAATAGAATTACCATATGACCCAGCAATCCCACTACTGGGCATATACCCAGAGAAAACCATAATTCAAAAAGACACATGCACCCCAATGTTCATTGCAGCACTATTTACAATAGCCAAGTCATGGAAGCAACCTAAATGCCCATCAACAGACCAATGGATAAAGAAGTTGTGGTACATATATACAATGGAATATTACTCAGCTAGAAAACGGAACGAAATTGGGTCATTTGTTGAGACGTGGATGGATCTAGAGACTGTTATACAGAGTGAAGTAAATCAGAAAGAGAAAAACAAATACTGTATATTAACGTATGTATGTCGAACCTAGAAGAATGGTACAGATGAGCTGGTTTGCAGGACAGAAGTTGAGACACAGATGTAGAGAACAGACATATGGACACCAAGGGGGAAAAACCACGGTGGGGTGGAGATGGTGGTGTGCTGAATTGGGCAATTGGGATTGACATGTATACACTGATGTGTATAAAATTGATGATTAATAAGAACCTGCAGTATAAAAAAACAAACAAAAACAACCAATACTAAACTTTCTTTGGGTTATATGTATGAAATATATTAATATAAATATTTCAGACATTACATGAAATTTCTAAAAATCTTATATGTTCTGGTATAACGTTGTAAGTCATAATTCTAGTTATTACTTTAAACTGTATATCTCAGAAATAACTAAATTTCTTTGTTGATTGCATTATTATGAACTTTCATCAAATCTCTAACCGTGTACTCTGATGCTTTTGCAATAATGTTCCTGTAAAAGGGCTTCATCTTCAAGGAATTCATGGAAAAGACTGTGACAAGTACAGGTTTCTGGTAACTGACTATACTGCTGAACTGAATGAATAAGCATTTTCAGAACTCAAACGGAAAACTGATGAATTCATAAAAGTGCTAACAAAAGATCAAGATGAAAAAAAATTAATTACATGGGACTGAGTGAACTGATGAGGATGATTATAATTTTTGTGACTTTCTGTTTGAATTTTTAAAAAATCCCACAAAGGCTCAGAGGCAAAGAATATAAAAATCAATTTTCACTGCAAAGTAAAGGAGCTGTTACAGTGGAGGATTACTGGGCTGAATGTCAATATTATGACAATAGTATGAGTGTATTTTGTGTTTGGTAACTGCAATCATTGTTGCTTTTGTTGTGGTCATCCATTTACAATGCCTGGTGTCAGTTTATTTATCTCTTGTAAAAAATAAGATACATTGTGTGTGTGTGTGTGTGTGTGGTTTAACAAGTTAATTCTAAAATTTACATGGAAATAAAAAAAGCTAACAATAACCAAGATGCTCTCAAAAAACAAAGTAGAACTTAATAAATATTCATATATCTATACAATTAAGATCATATGGGGCTTCCCTGGTGGTGCAGTGGTTGAGAGTCTGCCTGCCAATGCAGGGGACATGGGTTCATGGCCCGGTCCAGGAAGATCCCACATGTCGTGGAGCGGCTAGGCCCGTGAGTCATGGCCGTTGGGCCTGCATGTCTGGAGCCTGTGCTCCGCGATGGGAGAGGCCCGTGTACTGCAAAAAAAAAAAAAAAAAAATCATATGGAATCAACACAAAGATATGCAAATAGACAAGAAGAAAGAGTTCAAAGACAGATCCAAGTGTGTATATACACCTAATTTATGACAAAAGTGGTACTACAGAGCAATGGAGAAAGCAATCTTTTCAACAAAATCATTCTGGTCAATTAGATATGGGAAAAAATATTGAGCCTAACCCTTATCTCATACCATACAAACACACAAAATCAATTCCAGCTGGATTGTACATTTAAACATAAAAGACAAAGCAATAAGCCTCCTAGGGTTGCTTTGTTGGACATGGTAGTTCCCAGCCACAAAGAGCTAAATTAATTAAAATTAAATAAAATTTAAAATTCAGTTCCTCAGTCTTACTAGCCACATTTCAAGTGCTCAATAGCACCTGAAAATAGTATGTGACAGCCCAGATACAGAATATTTCCATCATTTTTGAAAGTTCTATTGGATAGTGTTGGTCTAGAATATAATAAGGTATATCATTATGACCTCAGCATTGGAAAGATGATTAAAACAGAGCACACACAACAACAACAACAATACCTAACCATAAAGGAAAAAACTGATCAACTAGACAACATTAAACCTAAAACGTTCTATTCATCAAGATACACCACAAAGAGAATTGAAAAAGCAAGCTGCAGATGGGAGCAGATATTTGCAATACATCAGCAAAAGGCTTATATCCAAAATATGCAATGAACTCATACAAACCAGGACACAGACAACCCAACAGTAATGGGAAAGAAATTCAAAGGTATGTCACAAAGAGGATATCCAAATAGCCTACTTTTCTTTTTTTTTAATTTAATTTTATTTTATTTTTTATACAGCAGGTTCGTATTAGTTACCTATTTTATACATATTAGTGTATACATGTGAATCCCAATCTCCCAATACATCTAACCATCACCACCACCACCCCACTTTCCCCCTTTGGTGTCCATATGTTTTTTCTCTACATCTGTGTCTGTATTTCTGCCTTGCAAACTGATTCATCTGTACCATTTTTCTACATTCCACATATATGCATTAATATATGATATTTGTTTTTCTCTTTCTGACTTACTTCACTCTGTATGACAGTCTCTAGGTCCACCCACGTCTCTACAAATGACCCAATTTCTTTCCTTTTTATGGCTGAGTAATATTCCATTGTATATATGTACCACATCTTCTTTATCCATTAGTCTGCCGATGGGTATTTAGGCTGCTTCCATGACGTGGCTATTGTAAATAATGCTGCAATGAAAGTTGGGGTGCATGTGTTTTTGAATTATGGTTTTCTTAGGGTATATGTTGAGTAGTGGGATTGCTGGGTCATATGGTACTTCTATCTTTAGTTTTTAAGGAATATCCATACTGTTCTCCATAGTTACTGTATCAATTTACATTCCTACCAAAAGTACAAGAGGGTTCCCTTTTCTCCACACCCTCTCCAGCATTTATTGTTTGTAGATTTTCTGGTAATGCCCACTCTAACTGGTGTGAGGTGATACCTCATTGTAGTTTTGATTTGCATTTCTCTAATAATTAGTGATGTTGAGCAGCATTTCATGTGTTTGTTGGCCATCTGTATGTCTTCTTTGGAGAAATGTCTATTTAGGTCTTCTGACAATTTTTTGATTGGGTTTTTTGTTTTTTTAATATTGAGCTGCATGAGCTGTTTGTATATTTTGGAGATTAATCCTTTGTTCGTTAATTCATTGGCAAATATTTTCTCCCATTCTGAGGCCTGTCTTTTCGTCTCGTTTATAGTTTCCTTTGCTCTGCAAAAGATTTTAAGTTTCATTAGGTCCCATTTGTTTTTGTTTTTATTTCCATTTCTCTAGGAGGTGGGTCAAAAAGGATCTTGCAGTGATTTATGTAATAGAGTGTTCTGCCTATGTTGTCCTCCAAGAGTTTTATAGTGTCTGGCCTTACACTTAGGTCTTTAATCCATTTTGAGTTTATTTTTGTGTATGGTGTTAGGGAGTGTTCTAATTTCATTCTTTTACATGTAGCTGTCCAGTTTTCCCAGCACCACTTATTGAATAGACTGTCTTTTCTCCATTGTATATCCTTGCCACCTTTTTCATAGATTAGTTGACCACAGGTGTGTGGGTTTATCTCTGGGTTTTCCATCCTGTTCCATTGATCTATATTTTTCTTTTTGTGCCAGTACCATATTGTCTTGATTACTGTAGCTTTGTAGTATAGTCTGAAGTCAGGGAGTGTGAGTCCTCCAGCTCAGTTTTTTTTCCTTAAGAATGCTTTGGCTATTCAGGGTCTTTTGTGTCTCCACACAAATTTTAAGATTTTTTGTTCTATTTCTGTAAAAAATGCCACAGGGATTGCATTAAATCTTTGGATTGCTTTGGGTAGTATACTCATTTTCACAATCTTCCAATCCAAGAACATAGTATATTTCTCCATCTGTTTGTATCATCTTTGATTTCTTTCCGCAGTGTCTTATAGTTTTCTGTATATAGGTCTTTTGTCTCCTTAGAAAGGTTTATTCCTAGGTATTTTATTCTTTTTATTGCAATGGTGAATGGGATTGTATCCTTAATTTCTCTTTCTGATCTTTTGTTGTTAGTGTATAGGAATGCAAGAGACTTCTGTGCGTTAATTTTGTATCCTGCAATTTTACCATATTCATTGATTAGCTCTAGTAATTTTCTGGCAGCATCTTTAGGATTATCTATATACAGTATCATGTCATCTGCAAACACTGACAGTATTACTTCTTCTTTTCCAATTTGTATTCCTTTTATTTCTTTTTCTTCTCTGATTCCTGTGGCTAGAACTTCCAAAACTACATCAAATAATAGTGGTGAGAGTGGACAACCTTGTCTTTTTCCTGATCTTAGAGGAAATGCTTTCAGTTTTTCACCACTGAGAATGATGTTTGCTGTGAGTTTGCCATATATGGCCTTTATTAGGTTGAAAGTGGGCATAGGTTCCCTCTATGCCCACCTTCTGGAGGGTTTTTATCATAAGCGGGTGTTGAATTTTGTCAAAAGCTTTTTCTGCATCTACTGAGATAATCATATGGTTTTTATTCTTCAATTTGTTAATATGGTGTATCACATTGACTGATTTGCATATATTGAAGAATCCTTGCATCCCTGGGATAAATCCCACTTTATCATGGTGTATAACCCTTGTAATGTGTTGTTGGATTCTGTTTGCTAGTGTTTTATCGAGGATTTTTGCATCTATATTCATGAGTGATATTGGTCTGTAATTTTCTTTTTTTGTAGTATCTTTGTCTGGTTTTGGTATCAGGGTGATGGTGGCCTTGTAGAATGAGTTTGGGAGTGTTCCTTACTCTGAAAATTTTTGGAAGAGTTTGAGAAGGATGGGTATTAGCTCTTCTCTAAATGTTTGATAGAATTCACCTGTGAAGCCATCTGGTCCTGGACTTTTGTTTGTTGGCAGATTTTTAATCACAGTTTCAATTTCATTACTTGTGATTGGTCTGTTCATATTTTCTATTTCTTCCTGGTTCAGTCTTGGAAGCTTATACCTTTCTAAGAATTTGTCCATTTCTTCCAGGTTGTCCATTTTATTGGCATAGAGTTGCTTGTAGTAGTCCCTTAGGATGCTTTGTATTTCTTTGGTGTCCACTGTAACTTCTCCTTTTTCATTTCTAATTTTATTGATTTGAGTCCTCTCCCTCATTTTCTTGATGAGTCTGGCTAAAGGTTTATCTATTTTGTTTATCTTGTCAAAGAACCAGCTTTTAGTTTTATTGATCTTTGCTATTGCTTTCTTTGTTTCTATTTCATTTATTTCTGCTGATACTTATGATTTCTTTCCTTCTACCAAGTTTGGGTTGTGTTTTTTCTTCTTTCTCTAGTTCCTTTAGGTGTAAGGTTAGATGGTTCATTGGAGATTTTTCTTGTTTCTTGAGGTAGGATTGCGTTGCTATAAACTTCCCTCTTAGAACTGCTTTTCCATATCCCTTAGGTTTTGGATCATCATGTTTTCATTGCCATTTGTCTCTAGGTATTTTTTGATTCCCTCAGTGATCTCTTGGTTATTTTGTAATGTATTGTTTAGCCTCCATGTGTTTGTGGTTTTACGTATTTTTCCCTGTAACTTATTTCTAATCTCATATCATTGTGTTGGAAAAGATGCTTGATATGATTTCAATTTTCTAAAATTTACTGAGACTTGAGTTGTGACCCAAGATGTGATGTATCCTGGAGAACGTTCTGTGTGCACTTGAGAAGAAAGTGTAATCTCCTGTTTTTGGATGGAATGTCCTATAAATATCAGTTAAATCTATCTTGTCTAATGGGTCATTTAAAGTTTCTGTTTCCTTTTTGATTTTCTGTCTGGATTATGTCCATTGTCGTCAGTGAGGTGTTAAAGTCCCCCACTATTATTGTGTTACTGTCAATTGCCTCTTTTATAGCTGTTAGCATTTGCCTTATGTATTGAGGCGCTCCAATATTGGGTGCATATATATTTATAATTGTTATATCTTTTTCTTGAATGGATCCCTTGATCATTATGTAATGTCCTTCTTTGTTCCTTGTAACATTCTTTATTTTAAAGTCTATTTATCTGATATAAGTATTGCTACTCCAGCTTTCTTTGAATTTCCATTTGCATGGAAAATCTTTTTCCATTCCCTCACTTTCAGACTGTATGTGTCCCTAGGTCTGAAGTGGGTCTGTTGTAGACAGCATATATACAGGTCTTGCTTTTTTATCCATTCAGCAAGACTGTGTCTTTTGGTTGGAGCACTTAATCCATTTACATTTAAGGTAATTATCAATATGTATGTTCCTATTACCATTTTCTTAATGGTTTTGGGTTTGTTATTGTAGGTCCTTTTCTTCTCTTGTGTTTTCCACTTAGTGAAGTTCCTTTAGCATTTGCTGTAGAGCTGGTTTGGTGGTGCTGAATTATCTTAGCCCTTGCTTGTCTGTAAACATTTTGATTTCTCCATTGAATCTGAAACAGATCCTTGCTGGGTAGAGTAATCTTGGTTGTAGGTTCTTCCCTTTCATCACTTTAAGTATACCATGCCACTCCCTTCTGGCTTGTAGAGTTTCTGCTGAGAAATCAGCTGTTAACCTTATGGGAGTTCCTTTGTATGTTATTTGTCGTTTTTCCCTTGTTGCTTTCAATAATTTTTCTTTATCTCTAATTTTTGTCAATTTGATAAGTATTTGTCTCGGTGTGTTTCTCCTTGGCTTTATCCTGCCTGGGACTCTCTGCACTTCCTGTACTTGGGTGGCTATTTCCTTTCCCATTTTAGGGAAATTTTCAACTGTAATCTCTTCAAACGTTTTCTTGGGTCCTTTCTCTCTCTCCTCCCTCTGGGACCCCTATAATGTGAATGTTGTTGCATTTAATTTTGTCCCAGAGGTTTCTTAGGCTGTCTTTATTTCTTTTCATTCTTTTTCGTTATTCTGTTCTGCAGCAGTGAATTCCACCATTCTGTCTTCCAGGTTGCTTGTCAGTTTTCTTCCTCAGTTATTCTGCTATTGATTCCTTCTAGTGTATTCTTCATTTCAGTTATTGTATTGTTCATCTCCGTTTGTTTGTTCTTTAATTCTTCTAGGTGTTTGTTCTTTTATTCTTCTAGTTCTTTGTTAAACATTTCTTGCATCTTCTCAATCTTTGCCTCCATTCTTTTTCCGAGGTCCTGGATCATCTTCACTATTATTCTGAATTCTTTTTCTGGAAGGTTGCCTATCTCCACTTCATTTAATTGTTTTTCTGGGGTTTTATCCTGTTCCTTCATCTGGTACATAGTCCTCTGCCTTTTCATTTTTGTCTACCTTTCTGTGAATCTGGTTTTCGTTCCACAGGCTGCAGGACTGTAGTTCTTCTTGCTTCTGCTGTCTGCCCTCTAGCCTACATTTCAGTAGCTGAGAAAATGGAAATTAAAACAATAATGAAGGACTTCCCTGGTGGCACGGTGGTTAGGAATCCACCTGCCAATGCAGGGCACACCAGTTTGATCCCTGGTCTGGGAAGATTCCACATGCTGCGGAGCAACTAAGCCTGTGCACCACAACTAATGAGCGTGCACTCTAGAGCCTATGTGCCACAACTACTGAAGCCCGTGCTCCCAGAGCCCATGCTCCACAACAAGAGAAGCCACCACAAGGAGAAGCCCATGCACCACAACTAAGAGTAGCCCCCACTCGCCACAACTAGAGAAAGACCGCACAGAGCAATGAAGACCCAACGTAGCCAAAAATAAAATGTTAAAAAAAAAAAACAACCATAATGAGCTCCCACTACACGTCCAAACAGGATGGCTAAAAGTAAAGAGGCTGATAATACAAGGAATTGGTGTGAAAAAGGAAAAATGGGAAGGGAATATTCATATACTGCTGGTGAAATTTTCAGTGGCTGAGAAAATGGAAATTAAAACAATAATGAGGGGCTTCCCTGGTGGCGCAGTGGTTGAGAGTCCGCCTGCCGATGCAGGGGACATGGGTTCGTGCCCCAGTCTGGGAGGATCCCACATGCCACGGAGCGGCTGGGCCCGTGAGCCATGGCCGCTGAGCCTGCACGTCCGGAGCCTGTGCTCCACAATGGGAGAGGCCACAACAGTGAGAGGCCCGCGTACCGCAAAAAAAAAAAAAAAAAAGAAAAAGAAATTTTAAACTGAAATAATCACGTTAGAAAAAAAAATTGACTGTCCCAAATAAAGCTATACAAATACCCATCCGTATCCTATAATCAGCAATTCCACTCCTAGTGGAACCCAACAGAAATGCATACACATGTATGAGAATATTCACAGTAGCAACATTTTTCATAGCTGTCGAAATTAGAAACCCAAATGATCAATCAGTAGTAGAATGGATTAATTATGCAATATTCATAAAACAGAATATTACATAGCACTGAAAATGAGTCAAATAAAACCATATGGAGTCATTTTGAAAATAATATCAAGGAGAAAAAGAAGTATACACAAAAGGATATATACAGTATAGGTTTTTTTCACAAAACATTCTTTAAAAAGCAGGCAAAACCAGAGGGTTAGAAGTCAGGAGAGTGGTTTCTTTTGGGGGGAGGAGGCAGTATTTGAGGGGAAAGGAAAGGGGCTCTGAGATGTCAGTAACCTACTTTTTGACCTTCATGTTTATGTGGGTATTTTCTTTGTGTTATAAATATATTACATGTGTTTTGTGCAATTTTATGTATGTATATTAAACTATATAATTATATAGTTAAAATGTTTGTTTCATTCTTTAAGATAAACTTATAAGGACTAATTTTTTATGGAAATGTTCTTCTGAAATAGTACAAGTTAGTGGCTCAAGCTTTTAAAAATAAAGTAAGGAGCCCCAGGAAACACAAGGCTTATTCTAGTTGAAGTGAACATGGAATAGAGGTTAGCTCCAGTTGCTTAGTGTGTCTCTCCGTTATGCACCACTCCCACCTCCAAACCTTGGGGCACATCTAAGAGGCTTGATCTCCTTGGAATGCAGTTTAAAAAGCACTGATACATAATTCATTCTTTTCACCAATATTTGAGATCTTACTATTGGGGACATATAAGATAGAGCAATAAACAAGGCAAAGTCCTTGCCCTCGTGGAGTTTATATTCCACCATGACACTGAAATGTGAAAAATCAATAGCTTAGCATATTTTCTTAAGAGGAAGTTTAGTTGATAGAGAATTAGAGCTTTGAACTGAAAGAATTAAAGGTAATTCATCCCCATAGAAGGAATTTGGGCATGACATTACCCTGATCTGATGCTCTTCAGAGTCTCTATAAGCCAAATCTTTTTAAGTATTCATTTATTTTATAATATCTGAGGACCAATCATATGCTCTACACTGTATAGAGCCATTGAGCCTTGGGAATACACAACAGTGAATAACACAGGGATGTTCCCTGCACTCAGAAAACATACAGTCTAGAGGGCGAGATAGACATTAAACAAAGTACACAATCTGTAATTAAATTTAAGGAAAGAAGTAGAGTTAGACACTATACTGCTTCTTACCACCTGATGACTGTATTTCATCTATTATTGTTTAACTTGACTCTGTAAAGCACCTGGATAAAGTCAATGAATTCTAGTATTTTTCAGTCTATCAAACAGTTTTACAGCACTTAAAATCCTGATGGCTTGGAGACACCCAGGACCAGGTGAGTCAGACTGGGGTGGGACCCAAGCATCAGTGTTTCTTAAAGCTCCCCATGTGGTTCCAATGTGCAGCCAAGGTTGAGAATCTCTGATTTTGGCAGAAGTTTACTCTATATGTTTTAAATTTCTTTCATATTAAGCTATAAACTTATTTTCCCTCATATTTAATATTTCATGGCCTTCTAATTCATATGCCTGCTTAGTCGCAGAAAATATTTATATTTCATTACCAAGTGCAAAATTTCAGAATGGGCACATATCCTGAGCTAAGTAGCTGGACTGTAAAACTGGCCATTTCAGATAATCTCAGGAAAACAGGAAGCAAATTGTTTACTTAATATTTATTTCAGCTATTATTTAACTCCATGCTTCAAACTTCAACGTAATTCATGTGAAGCTAAACAAGAGTCACATGTTTCTGATGCCCTTTTTGCTCTGGAGGAGCGTAGCATCAGTGAAATAACTACCACACACCCCTAGGATGATAGTTTAATGTCACTCCCTAAAAGCAAAGAATTGGGCTATATAAAATATTAGACCAATCCTCTACAAACCTCTTTATGTTGCAAGATTTGTCTAATATGTGTATGGACAAAGGACAAATGTTAGTGTTCAGAAGACCACACCAAATACTGTGGAAAGAATGTAAAAAGTCTTATTATTACCAGGTGGGCAAAGGAACAAACAGAAACAGAAACAGAAACTAGGGGCTTTCCAAATGTTTCCTCAGCTATTTTCCGCTTTGATTATAAAGCTGTCTTTGGCTGTGATGTTTGGAGATCAGCCGGCTGGTCTCCAAAGCCAAGGGCAAGCCAATGCACTGGGTTCCAACTATGATGCCATAGAGATTTCTCTCTTTCTCTCTCTCTCTTTCTGTCCGTCTGTCTGTCTCTCTCTTGGTGGGGGGTAGGGGATAAGACAAAGTTCTGCCATTTTGTAAGCAAATTTCTAAGTTTTGTTTTGTTTTAGGACTCTCCCTACAGCAGCAATTGTTGCAATGATGAACTCAGCTACATTTTGAACTCACGAGTAAATCCTTCAAAAAGGTTCCCTTATCCCAAGTTAATCACTCAAAAATAAAACCGCAAGAACAAGTCTGCAGTAGAAAAGAGTTCTCTGCAAAGCAAAAAATATATGAAGGGATTCCGTAAGACCCCATGAAAAAATAAGTCTATTTTCTAATTAGGGAATGATTTCACAGCATTCAAAAAGAAATAAACCAAAAATACATCATTCTTTAAACTATTTTGGCTACTTATTTCCAAGAGTCAAGAAACTACAGAACCATGAAAATTGATTCAACAAATCCTGCAGCAACTACGGCTTGCCAGGCTTCATGTTAGGATCAAAGGTTAGAAGAGCATACAGGAGAAGCAAGAGCTGAAGCCTCATAAGTAAAAGAAGACAGAAATGGCTTGATGAGGAAAGAGAAGTAGTCAAGCAATCTTATATGGTCAGATTCTTTGTTTTTTGCCCTGCTCAGAGCTCATGAGTTTTCACGCAGAACAGTGTTGTCCCCTCCCCATCCCAGGGTGGTACTTGGCCTTAAAAAGTTCTGTAGTTAAAAAGCTCAATTTAATTTCCAGCTTTTTAAATGCCATCAAGTTCTCTTCTTCAGGGACTCAAAGGGAGAAGGTTTTGTGATTCCCTCATGTATTATATAGTCAGTTGCAAAGAATGGAAACCAAATCTACCTGACTTAAGCTGCAAAGAAAAAATGATGCTAAAGTATATGGGTATTTCACAATTCCTGGGGAGACTGGAAAATCAGACTCAGAACAGGCAGGAACAAAAGAAAGCTCTGCAGGTATGATCACACCCAGAGTCCAGCACAGACCAGCTGGGAGGACATGTAGCCCCTACCCTGCATCCCCACCCCCAGAACTGGAGTCGCTCCCTGGACACTCCTGCTGCTGCCCTCAGAGAGCACCTCCCTATCTAGGCCTCCAACTTGGCTCCAGGAACTCCAAGTTGAACAGCCCAGACCACTATATCTGATCTACCTAGTCCCATAAGCAATTTCTGAGAATTTTCTGTTTCTATGATGTTACAAAATTTTCCACTTCCCTAGTGGGAGGCGGACGCTGCTTCCCAGCAGAACCTCTGCAGCAAGGAATTTTCAAAATATAGGAAAGAGGTAAAATGCTGGAGAGCTTTAAATAGAAAAAGGTGACAAACTGGCACTCTTCCACAAATGTCTCAGGTAATTCTTTCAGGAAATGTGTCCAGTGTATTCTCTTTTCCAAAACTCTAAGGGAAACTGGATTTTGATGGCCATTCATAAGTAAATAGCATGTCTACTTTCATATGTAAGTCCCAACTTCTGTTACCCAAACACCACTCTCTGAAGTCCTCTACCAGTGCTATAACGATTAAATATTTTTCTGAGTGATCTTGCCCGTACAGTCTTACCCACTAAGACCTGGCCTCCACTTCATGTGCAACTTCGTGCACTGCAGTCGCTCTTCAGTATCCACGAGGGATTGGTTCCAGGACGCCCGCATATACCAAAATCCGAGGATGCTCATGTCCCTTACATAAAATGGTGTGGTACAGTTGGCTCTCCCTAGCTGCGAGTTCCGGAAAAGCAAAATCCGCTGGAAAATCAATCCGCAGTCGGTTGAATCCGCGAATGTGGAATCGCAGATATTGAGGGTTGACTGTATTTTGAAATCTAGCTCATAATTCATAGCCTTCTTGCTCAGGTAGAAAGTTTACTAGGTTTCACTGCTGTGTAATATAGCATTATCTTCATCGTTCCTTCCTTTGCTGGCCCACGACCCATGTCAAGTGTACTTTGAGTCCTCCTTCCCTAGTCAGACCTCTGACCAGTTTCTCCTTCTGTGAGTACTAGTCCTGAGCTGCTACAATGTTACCTGTAAGTAGATTTGTCAGACAGAGAAAGGTCACCTAAAACAAAGTCTACCACTTTATAAAGAAAGCAGAAACAAGTTGAAGTATGTCTGAGTCCTCACTTGGTCTCCCATGCCACCTGCATTCCTCCTATATCCAGTACCCTTTTTTTTTTCCCCCCTCTTGCTTAATATCCTCCAGAAAGAATCTGAAACTCAATCACTAACTAGTCATTTAGAATGACTGATATTTAAAGAAATTTGTCAAGGCTCAAATCTTTGCATCATGCACCAACCCAGGGCCACCCTTGAGCTCTGTCCGGATGTTTCAGGGATTCACTGAAAATCATCTTCCATCTAAGAGTGAAGGCTTAAAACTAACCAAGAATCCCTGATATTTCTTTTACTATATTCTTTAATATACTATACAGCTTCTACAACTTACTTCTAATAGAGAGTCCAATACAAGAGTTAAACACTAATGCTAGATATTTTGAAAAAATCTATCATTCTATTTTTGGATGCAGAAATTCTGATTTATTTTTTCCCTCAGTTATAATTTTATCACATACTTTCCCCCAAAGAGTTAAAATTCCTATGATTAAGAGTTATATATCAAGTTTTCTTTAACCAAAATCCTAGAACAAAAGTCACTGTGCTTTCTGGCTAATTTCATCAGTTAGATCTGTGATGGCTGACAACCTGATCCCTGACTTGATACAAGTTTATTTAAAAGTACAAGTTCATACTCAAGGTAGTACCTATTCTGACAATGATATTAAAGTATCCTATCGAAAGGAACCCCATTACTCCCATTAGCGTCAATGAGGCAAAAATCTAGAGCCATTTATCAGCATCATTCTACTAAATTAAAATTCAAAACTAGATCTCTGTGGTAGAAAAACATAACCAAGTTATTTAGATAGCATGCATTGATATCTTATTCAATTAAAAAACTGTACAGGGCAACGAAATGGTGACTATAATTTATTGACTAGACCTTTTTTACAACTGGAAGAAACCTAGGTATCATTTACTCCAGAAGTTTCAACTTGACAGGTGGTTTTGCAGTAGTGATTTCTTTGGTCTGCGATGTTTGATTTAGTTTATTACCAATATTAAATGACAATACACTTTATGTGAAAGATACAGACTTTTACCTCTTCTTAAATATTTAGACTATCCAGTGCAATTTCTCACATTTACATGGGGCAAGTGTCTTCCAAAATGTAAAATTTACTCACTTAAATTACCTGCATGGTTTTAAAATTTTTTTAATAAATTTATTTATTTTTGGCTGAGCTGGGTCTCTGTTGCTGCGCACAGGCTTCTCTAGTTGCGGCGAGTGGGGGCTACTCTTCATTGCGTTGCGCGGGCTTCTCATTGCAGTGGCTTTCTTGTCGCGGAACACGGGCTCTAGGCACACGGGCTTCAGTAGTTGTGGCTCGTGGGCTCTAGAGCACAGGCTCAGTAGTTGTGGCACACGGGCTTAGTTGCTCTATGGCATGTGGGATCATCCCAGACCAGGGCTCGAACCCATGTCCCCTGCATTGGCAGGCGGATTCTTAACAACTGCGCCAACATGGAAGTCCCATGGTTTTAATTTTGAGTTTAACTGACAGTGACAGACTCTCCACTATCACTCCTCCATCGTGGTACGGATAACTATTCTAAACAAAGTGTTAAAAACCAACCAACAAACTACTACCAAAAGGAATCATTGTTCTTAGTTTCATTAGGGCCTGAAATCTAGTTGATAAAACAGAGTACTGCTTCTCAATCTTACTGGGACATAATACTTTACTTCTAAAGCTAAAGACAAGAATCTCTTTTTATTTAACATTGCAGGATTAGAAAGTAAGAACTAAGCAGTGCAGGAGACAGTACTAATAATGTTCATTGCAGCACTATTTACAATAGCCAGGACATGGAAACAACCTAATTGTCCAATGACAAATGAATGAATAAGGAAGATGTGGTATATACATACAATGGAATATCACTCAGCCATAAAAAGGAACAAAACTGGGTCATTTGTAGAGAGTGCATGGACCTAGAGTTTGTCATATGGAGTGAAGTAAGCCAAAAAGAGAAAAACAAATAACATAATATTAACGCATATATGTGGAATCTAGAATAATGGAACAGATGAACCTATTTGCAGGGCAGGAATAGAGGTGTAGACATAGAGAACGGACATGTGGACACAGTGGGGAAGGAGAGGGTGGGATGAACTGGGAGATTACGTTTGACGTAAATACATTACCATGTGTAAAATAGATAGCTAGTGGGAACCTGCTATATAGCACAGGGAGCTCAGCTCGGTGCTCTGTGATGACCTAGATGGGTGGGATGGAGCGGGGGTGGGAGGGAGGTCCAAGAGGGGTGGGATATAGGTATACATATAGCTGATTCACTTCATTGTACAGCAGAAACACAACATTGTAAAACAATTATATTCCAATAAAAAAATCAAATTGTATATAACCCTTAAATTGTCATTTGAAAGACAGAAAAAAATAATCTTTAAAGTGGCATGTGTTTATTGTATGTTGTATCACAGCAAAAGATGTAGATGTATAGACATATAGATGTCATATTTTCTTTATCCGTTCATTCATCAAAGGACACTTAGGTTGTTAGAATGTCATGGCTACTGTGAATAATGCTGCAATGAACATGGGGGTGCAGATATCTCTTTGAGATACTGATTTTGTTTCCTTCAGATATATAAACAGAAATGAGATTTCTGGATAATATGGCAATTCTGTTTTAAATTTTTTAAAGAACCACCATAATGTTTTCCATAGTGGCTGCACCAATATAAATTCCCACCAAGAGTGTACAAAGGTCCCTTTTTCTCCACATCTTTGCCTGCCTTTGTTATCTTTTATTATTATTATTATAGCCATCCTAACAGGTGTGAAGTGATACCTCATTGTGGTTTTGATTTTCATTTCCCTGATGATTAGTGATATTGAACGCCTTTTCATGTACCTGTTGTCCATTCATGTCTTCCTTGGAAAAATGTCTTTTCAAGTCCTTTGACCATTTTTTAATTGGATTTTTTTGTAATTGAGTTGTATGAGTTCCTTACATATTTAATCCCTTATGAAATATCTGATTTGCAAATATTTTCTCCCATTCCATAGGCTGTCTCTTCACTACTGATTGTTTCTTTTGCTGTGCAGAAGCTCCTTAGTTTGATGTAGCCTTGCTTGTTTATTTTGCTTTTGTTGCCTGTGCTTTTGGTGCCATATCTGAAATATTATTGCCAAAACCAATGTCAAGAAGATTTTACCCTATGTTTTCTTCTAGGAGTTATATGGTTTCAGATCTTACATTTAAGTCTTTAATTCATTTTGAGTTGGTTTTGGTGTATGGTATGAGGTAGTGGTCCAGTTTTCCTGATGCTATTTATTGAAGACACAATCTTTTCCCCATCGTATATTCTTGGCACCCTTGTCAAAGATTAATTGATCATATATGCATGGATTTTTTTTCTGGGCTCTCTATTCCTTTCCACTGGTCTATGTGTCTGTTTTATGTCAGTACCATATTTTTTTTTGATTACTATAGCTTTGTAATAGAGCTTTAAATCGGGAAGCATGATGCCTCCAGCTTTGTTCTTCTTTATCAAGATTACTTTGGCTATTAGGGATCTTCTGTGGTTCCACGTGAATTTTAAGGTTGCTTTTTCTATTTCTGTGAGAAATGCCTTTGAAGTTTTGATAGAGATTGCATTGAATCTGAAGATTGCTTTAGGTAGTAGGTACATTTTAACAATAATAAAACTTCCAGTTCATGACAATGAGATATCTTTCCACTTATTTGTGTCTTCTTCAATTTCTTTCATCAATGTTTTATAGTTTTCAGGGTACAGATCTTTCACCTTCTTGGTTAAATTTATTCCTATGTGTTTTATTCTTTTTGATGCTAATGTAAATGGGATTGTTTTCTTAATTTCTCTTTCAGATGGTTCATATACTGTATGATTTCACTCATATGTGGAATGTAAAAAACAAACTATTAAAAATAAATGAATAAATAAATAAACAAAACAAACACACAAAGAACAGAGTAATAGGGCTCAACTGTATGGTGATGGATGGAAACTAAATTTTTGGTGGTGAGCATATTGGAGGGTGTACAGAAGTAGAAATATAATGTTGAATACATGAAACTTAGATAATGTTATAAATTGACATTGCCTCAATAAAATAAGTTCTAAAAATTAAAAAGGAAAAAATGGTAACTGTGAGGTGATAAATTTGTTAACTTGATTGTGGTAGTCATTTCACAATGTATATGTATTTCAAATTGTCACACTATACAGTTTAAATATACACAATTTTATTTATCAATTATATCTTAATAAAATGGGGGGGCAATAATGAGTCTGAAAAAGAGCACAGGGTGCTAGGAGCTAACTCTTTGCATTTATCCTAAATAAGCTTGTGGTTATAGTTGCATTTGTTAGTTACTTCATTGTAAGAAAGCCAAAACTATAGAGAAAATAATCAACTTGTGTGGCATTTTACATAAGAAATTCCTTAATTTTCCCACTTAGGCGACAAACCTATTTTAAATTCCTTAATAACTTTGTCTGATATGTCAAATTCATAAGCTCCAGGAATTTCCAGAAAGCAGGATATTAGAGCTCAAAATCATCTAAGAAAAATACTCCCCTAGAATGTTTATCTAACAGCAAGTAACTCGTATAAAAGTTTACAAAACCTTAAATAACCCCTTTTTTAGAAACTTTTAGATTCTCTGAAATTAGTTATTTGTTTTACCTTCATAGAGATATATATCTAACAGTACCACTATATAAATAATGAACATATTTGTGTGGAAGCATATTTCCCACACAAAGTAAAAACGTCTATATTAAAAATGGGTTTTTAGGCTTAAACAAAACATAGATTCACCTTAACAGTACTTCCTCAATTAAAAAAAAAATCTGTTCCTGGAATAATCTAAACCAAAATCTTTTATGTGACCACAGACAGTCAAGATAGATTAAAAACAAACATTTAAAAACAAAACCTATGAAAGTAAATAACATCTAAGGTCAATGCAGCAGCCACCTTTGGAAATATAAAGTCTGTTTCCCCACAAAATGTAATCTTTATGAGGAAGTATAGTCTATACAAGCTTAGATTCTTCCAGGAGCTTTCTGATTAGTCATCTATCATCCATCTCTTCAAATCAGTAGCCTGAAGGTAATCAACCATAAAATGTAATCAGCCTGAAAAGCTGCTTAAGGTAGGTTCTAAAATAGTCAAATTTCCTGGGTGAGTTTCACCAAATCTATAATCCTGTGACTGATTTCTCAGGACAAAAGCCTGGAACAAAAGCTTCAAGAGCTGTAGTACAATGAGAAGAATAAAGTCATAGGTGCATCTTGAAAAAAACAACTCTTAAAGAAGTATGCCATCAGCACAGTTTATTAAGACATGGCCATGGAGATAGGATTCCAGGTAACAACCAGAACTTAATAATTTATATACAAATCTGCAAGTAACATGTTCTGTTGTAATTGTTGCACCAGAGTTAAATACCATTCTTTGGCCCCAAGGAGTTTCAATATCATAAGGTAAAAGAGCATCAGTTCTGAGTGGTCTACATTCCTCAGAAGCACTGGTCAGGTTCAAAAACTCCTGGGCATTAGGGAAGGTACCCTTGTGCTGGGTACCTTGCCTTCAACATGGCAAAAACTCCATAGGAAACCCATGTCCCAAGAAGCCAAGAATTTCTTGTACTGACGAGTATACATAACACAAACTGAATGTCTTTTTTTTTAATGAGGTATTCAGGCAGTGATTGACATCACTGAGGCAGTAACCTGAGAAGATGACAGTTTCAACTTTATATCTATCCTATCACCAGACCACCTGATGCTCACTGAAGTGACTGCAGTTCTTCCTTTCCTTGTGGTCATAAGACCACTGTCTAAAAATGGCACCACAGGACTCTTGAAAACCAAGAAGAATTTACTCATAACAAAAGTTGTCAATGGAACATGCCCTGCATGGATAGATTAATGAGGGAAAGCTATTGACAGTTTTTATAGTTGGCTTTCTCATGGTATAAACGCCTAGAACACTAATGCCTACAGGTAAACCTGTTATTTTCCAAGAAATTTTGGCCATTTATCTCTATGACTTCTGAAAACTACCCTGATGCCCATACCAGGTGAGGAACTCAATTTATACTCTCATCAAGCCCTCTACATCTCTCATTTCCAGCACTGCCATCTGTAATCACATCAATCAACAAAGGTAATAACTTCATCAATACTTATCTTCCACCTTTTATTGTAAGCCTCTATGAGAGCAGGACCTGGCACATGGTTTTTTAATTCTAATTATTAACCGATAAATATATATACATGTGAATAAATGAATCTTCATGGAGAAAGTAAAAGCACATTAAGATTTCATTGATGGGTCTCACTGGAACTGTATTATAAAGTCTACTTATACTTTTTAACTACTTTGTCAATGGGCCTTAGAATTATTCATCATAAAAGGCATAATTATCAGTTATTGATATGTCAAGATAGCATTAGCTTTTGTTTTACACTCCTGGGTAATTATATATATTATTATAATAACTGTAGCTCCTTGTATCTACCATGGATCTTGTCATGTGTTGTTAACACATGCAGAATAATGAACCCTCCCAAAGCTATCCTCATTGTAATCCCCAAAACCCGTGAATATGTCACTTTATATGGCAAAAGAGACTTTGCAGATGCAATTAAGTCAAGGATCTTTAGATGAAAACTTACCTTGGATTTTCTGAGTGAGCCCAATGTAATCACAGGTGTCTTTATAAGAGGAAAGCAGGAGTGTCTGAGTCAGAGAAAGAGATATAATGATAGAAGCAGAGGTCAGAGTGATGTAGCCATGAGCCAAAGAATGCAGACAACCTCTAGAATCTGGGAAGGGAAGAGAAATTAATCAACCCCCTCTGAGCCTCCAGAAGGGAACACAACCTTGCAGACTCCTTTCAAACTCTGACCTATAGAACTATAAAATATTTGTGTTTTACAATTCTGAACTCAATTTATAAGGCCTGCATTACCCTGATACCAAAACCAGTGAAGACACTACAAAAAAAGAAAATTGCAGGCCAATATCCCTTATGAACATAGATGTAAAAAACCTCAATAAATATTAGCAAACCAAATTCAACAGTACATTAAAAGGATCACACACCATGATCCAGTGTGATTTATTCCAGGGATGCAAGGATGATTCAATATTCATAAATCAATGTCATATACCACATTAACAAAATGAAGGATAAAAATTATATGATCATCTCAAGATAAGGTGCAGAAAAAGCATTTGACAAAATTCAACATGCATTTATGGTAAAAACTCTCAACAAAATAGGTACAGAGGAAACATACTTCAACATGATAAAGGCCGTATATGACAAAACTACAGCCAACATACTCAGTGGTGAAAGCTTTCAGCTTTTCTAAGATCAGGAACAAAACAAGAATGCCTACTCTCACCACTTTTATTCAACATATTATTTGAAGTCCAGCCAAAGCAATTAGGCAAGAAAAAAGATAATAAAAGCCATGGAAATCAGAAAGGAAGAAGTAAAAATGTCATTTATGCAGACAACATGATCTTATATACAGAAAACTCTAAAGGCTCTACAAAAAAGAAACCTGTTAGAACTAATAAATGAATTTGGTAAAGTTGGAAACAAAATCAATATACAAAAATCTGTGTCATTTCTATATACTAATAACAAACTACCAGAAAGAGAAATTAAGAAAACAACCTGATTTACAATAGCGTCAAAAAGAATAAATTACTTAGGACTAAATCTAGCCAAGGAGGTGAAAGATCTGTGCCCTGAAAACTGTGAAACACTAATGAAAGAAACTGAAGATACAAATAAATGGAAAGATATTCCATGCTTACACAGTAGAAGAATTAATATTTTTAAAATGTCCATACTACCCAAGGCAATCTACAGATTCAGTGCAATCCCTATCAACATTCCAGTGGCATTTTTCACAGAAATAGAAAAAAGCCTAAAATTTGTATGGAACTGAAAAAGAACCCTAACAGCCAAAGCAATCTTGAGAAAGAAGAACAAAGCTGGAGGCCTCACATTTCCTGATTACAAAGTTATAGTAATCAAAGCAGTATGGTACTGGCATAAAAACAGACAAATAGATCAATTGAAAGGAATAGAGAGCCCCAAAATAAACCCACACAAATATAGTCAATTAATCTTTAACAAAGAAACCATGAATATACAATGGGGAAGGGTTTCCTCAAAAATGATGTTGGGAAAACTGGACAGCCATATGCAAAAGAGTGAAATTGGACCATTATCTTATACCATACACAAAATTAACTCAAAATGGATTAAAGAATTGATCTTAAGACCTAAAACCATAAACTTCTAGAAGAAAACATAGGCAATAAGCTCCTTGACATTAATCCTGGTGATGATTTTTTGGATTTGACATGAAAAGCACAGGCAACAAAAGCAGAAGTAAAGTGGGACTATATCAAACTGAAAAGCTTTGGCAGGGAATTCTCATTCACTATTGGTTGGAATGTAAATTGGTACAGCCACTGTGGAAAACAGTATGGAGGTTTCTCAAAAAACTAAAAATAGAACTACCATATGACCTAGCAATTTCACTCCCAGGTTTATATCCAAAACAAAACAAAACAAATGCAAAAACACTAATTTGAAAGGATACATGCACCCCAATGTTCATAGCAGCATTATTTATAATTGCCAAGACATGGAAGCAACCTAAGTAACCATCAACAGATGACTGGGTAAAGAAGATCTGGTATATATACATATATACAATGGAATACTACTCAGTCATTAAAAAAATAAAATTTTGCCATTTGCAGCAACATGGATGGACCTGGAGGGCATTAGGCTAAGTGAAATAAATCAGACAAAGAAAAATACTGTATGATATCACTTATATGTGGAATCTGAAAAATACAACAAACTAGTGAATATAATAAAAACAGAAGCAGACTCACAGATATAGAGAACAAACTAGTGGTTACCAGTGAGGAGAGGCAAGGGGGAGGGACAATATAGGAGTAGGGAACTAAGAGCTACAAACTATTAGGTATAAAATAAGCTACAAAGATATATTGTACAACACATGGACTATAGCAAATATTTTATAATAACTATACATGGAGTATAGTCTTTAAAAATTGTTAATCACTATATTTTACACCTGTAACCTATATAATACTGTATACCAACTATACTTCAATTTAAAAACAGAAAGTTTTAACAATTTTGCTTCCATTAAAAAAAAGAAACTAGGTTCCAAAGAACGGAAGCAGCTCATTCAAAATTACAGAGCCCAGACTAAGATAAATGCAAGATCGGAGCCTCCTGATTTCCAGATTAGTTTTCTTTCCAGTACATCATATGCCTGCCTATAATTTAGTAACCAAAGGGAAGCAGACTGAACTCCTTATGTCTTGTGAAAGCCAGAGCAAGCTCATATTCATACTTGACATAGTTGTCGTTTTCTTTGTTTGTTTTATGTAAAAGCCCTGGAAATCCAACCCAAAAATAAACTCTGTGTTGCTAAACCTAAAACTAATAAATAAAAATCAAAAAACTTCTGCACAGTAAAGGAAACCATAAACAAAATGAAAAGGCAACCTATGGAATAGGAAAAAGTATTTGCAAATCATATATTTAATAAGGGTTTAATACACAAAATACATAAAGAACTCACACAACTTTACATCCAAAACAAATCTGATTAAAAATAGACAGAAGAACTGAATAGATATTTTCCCAAAGAAGTCATACATACGGCCAACAAGTACATGAAAATGTGCTGAACATCACTCATTATCAGGGAAATGCAAATCAAAACCACAATGGAATATTACTTCACATCTATTAGAATGGTGATTATCAAAAAGACAAGAGACAACAAGGGTTGGTAAGGATGTGGAGAAAAGGGAATCCTTGTGCACTGTTGGAATATAAATTGGTACAGCCACTGTGGAGAACAATATGGACGTTTCTCAAACAATTAAAAATAAAACTACTATATGATTCAGAAATCCCACTTCTGGGTATTTATCCAAAGGAAATAAAAACACTAACTCGAAAAGATATACACACCCCCATGTTCATTGCAACATTATTTACAATAGCCAAGAAAAGGAAACAACCTAGTGTCTATCAAAGAATGAATGGAAAAGAAAATGCCTATATATATATAGGCACACATGTATATATATATATAGGCACACATCTATATATAAATGCATATATTTATATAACACACACATACACAACAGAATATTATTCAGCCATTAAAAAAGAATGAAATCCTGCCATTTGCAATAACATGGATAGACCTTGAGGGCCTTATGTTAAGTGAAATAAGTCAGAGACAGAGAAGAACAAATACCATATGATCTCTCTTTTAAGTGGAATCTAAAAAAAAAAAAATACTGGGAATTCCTTGGCAGTCCAGTGGTTAGTACTCTGTGCTCTCACTGCCAAGGGCCTGGGTTCGATCCCTGCTCGACATGTCGTGGGGCATGGCCAAAATTAAAATCAAAAAAATACTGAACTCATAGATACAGAGAACAGATTGGTGGCTGCCAGAGACAGTGGGTGAGAGCATGTGAAATGTATGAAGGAGGGTCAAAAAACACATACTTTGATTTACAAAAATAATTAAGTCCTGGGGTGTAATGTACAACATGGTGACTATAGTTAGCAGTTGTATATTTGAAAGTTGCTAAGAGAGTAGATCTTAAAAAGCTCTCATCACACTGAAAAAATTTTGGAACTATATGTGGTTATGGATGGTAACCAGACATGGTGATCATTTTGCAACATATGCATATATTGAATCATTATGTTGTACACCCAAAACTAATATAATGTTTTATGTCAGCTATAATTCAATTAATTACTGTTGCTTTAAGTAACAGATTTTGTGATAATTTGTTTCAGCAACAATAGAAAACTAAGACAGCTATGCACTGGGGATATATTAAAAAAGTGACTGACCGTGAAAAATGGTAATGAGAGAAATGGAGCACACCTAGCAAAACCGAGATGGAGATGCTAATGTAGGACACTAATAGAATGCAGAGCAACTTGTTATAGTGAAACATCTAAGGTCTTCCGGAGAATCCATGAGCAATTGAAAAGAAAGATCTCTTTGCTTACTATCAACTTGTCCACATCTTGCCCAAGAAAACAATTTGTTGTTTCTGAAAGATCTATATTTTTTCTTCTTTGCCACTTTCTCATATAAATCCCATCTTTCCCTTTAATAGATTAAATCAATTTACTCTTGGTTCCCTTATCAACAGAGTGCTAATAATTAATCATATGCTGAGTTATACTTCAAAAGTCTTTGATAAGTTTCACACAGATTTAAAACAAAAGCTATAGTTTGAAATACTTGTGAAGAAAAGCCTTAAAAAGGATTGGTTAAATGACATTCATCTAACAAAAGTTAGAATAAGTAAGTTAAAGCAAAAAGAAAAAAAAAGAAGAAGTCAATATACAATAGTCTGAGTTCTTGGTTTCAAGCTGAAACTAATCTTGGCTAACTGAAAAGCAATCATATTAGTGATATAAAATGCTAACTATTGGATAGATTAATCAGATATTCGGTAAGCACTAAATATATGCCCACAAAAGTTGAAAGATTTCTCAACCAATTAGCAGCACACTACATTCTATCAACAAAATGCATAATTGTTTATTCTGTAAGGGCATTCGATTTATGGACACAATAATTTTTAAAGATAAAACTTAGTATGTTGTGTTGCCATGGAAATTCATAACAGCATCATCACCTAAGCCAACCTCTTCAATACTGATGTCTTAATTCTACTTGAGTTTTTATAGAAGTATATGAATGAAACACGTTTTGCTCATATTGAGTTTTTACCTCAACAAGGACAGGTTCCTCTCCTCTTTTCTATTCTTCAACAGAGACTAAGGCACACAGAGGTTAAATAGCTTGCTCAAGTCATACAACTTGTTAACAACAAAGTCAAGCCTCCTGACTCCTGATCTAGGACACTCTACATACCACCATGGCCCCAAACTATGCAAACTAGACCACTGTGAAGAATGCCACACACCATCATGCCATGCTCAGTAAGAATTCAGGTGCTTGCGGGTTTAGGTTGAAGTTTCTCACAGATTAGTCCTGACCAGGGATCCTGTATTTAACACTGTGACTGATTCTCTATGCTTTGGAAGAGGAGGTAAAAGAGAGCCCCAATTTCCACAAAGAACAAACACGTATTTTCTCTGTGAAGTTATACACATGTAAAATATAGACACTTGTCAAGATTCTGTTTGATTTCCCTCATGTGCAAAAACAATTCATCACTGAAACCAGGTGAGAAGGGGGTATGATCTCTATACATGAGAGCCAAGAGAACTTTTTTTAAATGAAACTCTCCCCCAGTTCACACCAGCATCTATGCAGTTAACATCTCTTCTCACTTTCTGTATTTACATGATCCCTTTCTCTACTTCCTACCGAAAAATGTCTAATTTATTTCCAGGCTGTTTATTTTAAATTAGATGAATTTAAACAAAGGTTAATCAGTCTCAGTTGTTTAAAAGTGGGTCACAGATTTGTTTCCCCTTAAATTAAAATGCCGCACGACCGTTGATGTGAGAATACAAAAAGGACACCAGCTTTCTTCCTTTGCCTTTTTTTTTTTTTTTTTTTTTTTTTGGCGGTACGCGGGCCTCTCTCTCACTGTTGTGGCCTCTCCCGTTGCGGAGCACAGGCTCCAGACGCGCAGGCTCAGCGGCCATGGCTCACGGGCCCAGCCGCTCCGCGGCATGTGGGATCTTCCCGGACCGGGGCACGAACCCGGGGCACGAACCTGTGTCCCCTGCATCGGCAGGCAGACTCTCAACCACTGCACCACCAGGGAAGCCCCCTTCCTTTGCCTTTGAAAATAAAGAAGACACTAGGAAATTTTTTGACTAATTTATAGAAAAATTATTTATTACACCTAAGATTATACATATTAAGAATCCTTCTCACATGCCATAATTTTTCCTTAAATCATTTTATAGCCTTAGAAATCCAGGTAAAATGCTGCCAAGAATAGGTGTAGCATCTTCATGGGCTCAGGCTGTGTTGTGACACGCAAGGAGAAGCTGGAGGCTGCTAGAGCCAATGGCATGAGCCCACCTGGGGGTTAACCATTTACAGGTTAATGAAGGGCTTCATGAGAGGTTTTGCTTTAATTTTCAATATCAACCTAGTATATTTTCTTCAGTTAAGTAATCACACACCATAGGATCACCTATGTCACCCTTAACCTAGAATAATACTCCTGCTATACTATTGGGATCTTATACTATTTCCAAAATGTTAAGATACTTGCTAAATTTGAAGTAACTTGGTGCTTCAATTTTTTTTAATATTTATTTATTTATTTTTGGCTGTGTTGGGTCTTCGTTTCTGTGCGAGGGCTTTCTCTAGTTGCAGCAAGCGGGGGCCACTCTTCATCGTGGTGCGCGGGCCTCTCACTATCATGGCCTCTCTTATTGCAGAGCACAGGCTCCAGACGCACAGGCTCAGTAGTTGTGGCTTACGGGCCTAGTTGTTCCGCGGCATGTGGGATCTTCCCAGACCAGGGCTCGAACCCATGTCCCCTGCATTAGCAGGCAGATTCTCAACCACTGCGCCACCAGGGAAGCCCAGTGCTTCAAGTTTCTAGTTCAATTCTACTAATTCAAGAATGAGATAAATGGAGTCCACTTAACTTTTTTTTTTTTTATCCCACAAGAACATAACAAAGAAACCTTGGAGATCTGATTTCATAGATTTTTGTTAAGCTGTGATGTTTTATGTACTGCAAGTGGTTAGGAAGAAATTTAACATTTTTCCTATGGTCACAGAAGGCTAATATAAGAACCATGTGTCCACACACATATCAGCACGCTCTCAGAGTGCACCCACACACTTGAAGATAATGAGGATCTTCTCTCACAAGACACATCCTCCATTCTAACATTTTGGTCCCTATTCTGTGTCTGCACCACATACTGTGCTAAGCATTGAAGAGGGAATAAGGATATAGAGGATCTATTCTTCTGGGACCCCTTTAGGCTAGATAGCTAAACCAACAGCCATAATATAATGTAATTAATAGAATATGTAGTGGGAAGAGGGATTAGTCCTTGGAAGAAGACATGAAGAAGAGAAGTGGGGGAGAGAACAGTGTGGGATGGGGGATGTTTACAAGCTTTTGTATGAGGCAGTAGAGATTCAAGATGTATAAAGCACATTACAGGATATCTAACTGGAGGAATAGTAAGATTACAGGGCAAAATAGCAAAGGGTGTAACCATATTTGGGAGAGGGTACAAGGGATGAGAAGAATACAGTTACATATGTACAAATACACACAATTTTTTCCATTTTTCTAAGTGGAAAAAACTCATAAAAATAGTGTGGGGCTTCCCTGGTGGTGCAGTGGTTGAGAGTCCGCCTGCCGATGCAGGGGACACGGGTTCATGCCCTGGTCTAGGAAGATCCCACATGTCGCGGAGCGGCTGGGCCCGTGAGCCATGGCCGCTGAGCCTGCGCGTCCGGAGCCTGTGCTCCGCAACAGGAGAGGCCACAACAGTAAGAGGCCCGCATACTGCAAAAAAAAAAAAAAAAAAAAGATAATAGTGTTTTCAAAATCATCTACTTCCCTTGTATAACAACGGGAACACTTGTTTCTCTTGCAACAGTGTAAAAATTAAGTTTTAGGGAGACCTACCTTTGGTCCGAGAAATGGATTGCCTTCACCCCAACGCTACCAACTAGTTTAGACACACTATACATGTACTAAATTGTACTCATAGTCAGATTGAGAATTAAAGTCCCTGGACTATAATAGCATAACAGCCAAGCAACACCTAGCTTGAGGGGTGAGAAGGACACAGAACCATAAGAACTTGTCTCCAAGACATCCATGAAGGAGATGAGGTTAGAAAAGACAGAGTTTCAAGCACTACTGCTTGTCTCCTAACTAATAATCAAGTGGGGAACTAAACTCATCTGGGTTTGAGAGTAGAGTGGGTACCAGCACTAAACTTCCCTTTCTAGCTCACTCTTCCAATAGAAAATTCATCTTTTTTTACTTAAGATTCTTTAACATATCATAATAATCATCAATTAATTATTTTTTAGTTTTTATCTAAAAGTTACTTTTAATTGATGCTTACCATCATCATTACTAAAGTTCTTTCCCATAATGTATTTGTAATCCTAATGTGCTGATCAAATGCTATGCGGCAGAAATGTGCTGGCTCGGACGACATATAGCTGAAACACAGGAGCTGTAAAAGAAATTGGTGTAGTATCTTTTTGAGGTTCAGTAAACCAAGGGATCAATCATGGTAGGATACATTTTATGGGAGGAAAATATATATTGTTGAGGAGGTAAAACATGAAAATTAAAGTAAGACAGTATTGAAAATTAAAGTAAGAAACGATTGAACCATTAGCAAGAAGGAAAACATTCATGGAGTAATTAATAGTTAAAGAACAGAAAGGAAGCCATATTATTTTCCTGTGAGTTTCATGTCCATTCTGCAGGGTTGCAATAAAGAGCTGAGTACATACACACTGTGTCATATACTTTCACTCACATGCAGCCTGGCACAAAGTATTAATAGATGACCAATAAATGTATGTTGAACCTGGATGCAAGGAGCAGAGAGCAGTAGAAAAGCAGGAGTAGGAAGATGAACATTGTGTTGTTATTTAAGTACTAACTACATTGGAGGAGCTATAAATAACTGAAACGATCTATTGTGGCAACTAGAATAAATTCTCTTTGTTTTTATGACACATACACCTTTCTGTGTCAGTTCTCACTTTAAAATGCTCAAGTTTTCCAAGTTACTCAGATACGAATTTATCTGGAAATTTAATAATATATATGACCAAATAGAGCAAAACTTTGTTTAAAAAAATCCAATTGAACCAAACTTTTTAAAAGTAAAAGAAATGTAGGAAAAAATACTCATATAAACTAGAAAGGTGAAAGGCATATTTTCATTTTAGAAATTTTTCCTTGTTAAAACAGATGTTAAAGCTAATTTAAATAAAAAGGATTGAATCTTAAGGAGAAAAAAAACTTTTTAAAAATAAAAGTCAATATAATGTAGCAAGACAATCCCATAAGCAATATTTGAAAATCAGTCTTACCAGTGCTAATATCCAAAGTCAAGAGACCTTGGGACAAAATTGGCCCTACTACTAGTTAGCTGTGTCACCATGACTCTATCACTTAAGCAAGCTAGACCTCAGTTTCAACATATATAGAGTAGTGCATAGAAGGTCTAATTATAATGTTTCAAGATCATTTAGAAAAAAACAGTTCAACTCAATACATTGAAGTTGAACCTTAACAGTTCAACTTAAAACATTTATAAATGTTTTATGTGTCCTTCATGGCTTATATTTAGCAGAGTCGTTAAGACACAAAAGAAATAATGCAAACTTTTGAACTAGAATAGACTTCAGACTAGTTTCTTTTTTTTCTTTTTTTTTCTTTTTTTTAGATAGATTTTATTCATTTTTAAAATTTTTATTTATTTATTCATTTTTGGCTGCATTGGGTCTTCGTTGCTGCACACAGGCTTTCTCTAGTTGCAGCGAGCAGGGGCTACTCTTTGTTGTGGTGCATGGGCTTCTCACTGCAGTGGCTTCTCTTGTTGCAGAGCATGGGTTCTAGGCACACGGGCTTCATTAGTTGTGGCACATGAGCTCAGCAGTTGTGGCACATGGGCTCAGTAGTGTGGCTCGCAGGCTCTAGAGCGCAGACTCAGTAGTTGTGGCGCACGGGCTTCGTTGCTCCGCGGCATGTGGGATCTTCCCAGATCAGGGCTTGAACCCGTGTCCCCTGCATTGGCAGGCGGATTCTTAACCACTGTGCCACCAGGGAAGCCCCCAGGCTAGTTTCTTAGCCTCAGGATAGTCAGTCTCCTTGAGTCTGATCACTTTTGTATGTTAACCTCATTAATACCCATTTTATAAGGTTGTTATAAATTTTAAAATAAATGTACTTAAAAATACATCTCACTAGTAACTCTCATTCATTGCTGGTGGGAATGTAAACTGCTACAGCCACTTTGGAAGACAGTTAGCAGTTTCTTATCAATTAAACATACTCTTACCATATGATCCAGCAATCTCACTCCTTAGTATTTATCCGTAGGAGTTGAAAACTTATATACAGCCAAAAACCTGCACACAGATACTTAGAGCCACTTTATTCATCATTGCCCAAACTTGGAAGCAACCAAGCATTCAGTAGGTGAATGGATAAATAAACTGAGGCCCATCCAGACCACAGACTATTATACAACACTGAAAAGAAAAGAGCTAACAAGCCACATAAAGACCTGGAGGAACTTATTGGGTACGCGGGCCTCTCATTGTTGTGGCCTCTCCCGTCGCAGAGCACAGGCTCCGGACGCGCAGGCTCAGCGCCCATGGCTCACGATCCTCCCGGACCAGGGCACGAACCATGTCCCCTGCATCGGCAGGCGGACTCTCAACCACTGCGCCACCAGGGAAGCCTGACCTGGAGGAACATAAATGCATATTACTAAGTAAAAGAAGCCAATCTGAAAAAGCTACATACTGTATGATTCCAACTATATGTCATCCTGGAAAAGGCAGACTAAGGAGACAGTAACAAGATCAGTGGTTGCTGGGAGGAGGGGGGAAGGAAGGATGACTAGGCAGAGCGCAGAGGATTTTTAGTAGAGTGAAACTACACTGTATGATACCATAATGGTGGATACATGATATCATACATTTTCCAAACCCACAGAATGTACAGCACCAAGACTATATAGATGTTGACTATAGATATTTGTCAATATAGGTTCATAAGTTGTAACAAATGTAACCATCTGGTGCAGGATGTTGATACTGAGGGAGATTATGCGTGTGTAGAGGCAGGAGATATATGAGAACTCTGTACTTTCCACTCAATTTTTCTGTGAATCTAAAACTGCCCTAAATAATAAAGTCTATTTCTTCAAAAACTACATTACACAAAGGGGGCTTTAAGAAAATTCTAACTCAGGCTCTTTTCAAGGGTGAACATGGATTTACCAAAAAATACATTCAACAAAATAATTGTGTTGATGGCAAAAAAGATGTTGGTAGTTGTTTCACCACTCTCGTGGGATGGATGTGGAGAGAAAGGGGAAAAAGTCAACTTGTCCAACTACGTATTAAAATAAAAATATTCTAACATTAACCAAGTGTTTGTAATTATCAGAGAAGTCATTTAATAAAAAAATATTAGGCAGCATACAGAGAAGGGAGAGACAGAATAAAAAGTTTTATCCTGATTCATCTCTTCATTTTGTCAAACAACCACAAACATCCTTTCAAATAAGCATGACAGGATCCACCCCATTTAGGCAGCTGCTTTCCAAACTGTGCAGCTGTGCTGTAATCTGGGTTACTGGAAATTCTCAAAACTGTGATATTATAGCCTATGAAAAGTAAATTAGAGTTGAGAAACTTCACTGATTTCCAACTCGAGGAAAAAGTACCTTGCATTTTCATATGGTGAGTATTTTTCAGAGACAAAATCTCTCCAGAATTCTTTCAAATTATTAAAAGATCTCAACTGTAAGTCTGCAAACCTTTCTGTTATGTAAGAGGTCAAGGTCAGCACATCTTCAAATACCTACATGGGCGTTAGAACAGCATGGGCCTGTAGAGGAGACAAGTGAGCTTACGGAATTGTATACATCACACAGTCATTTCTTTCAAGCCCAAGTCCTTAGCCAAGAGCAGCTTTAATTTCTCCACAGCCATAAGCACATAACAAGATTATCCCCTGTTCAGACAGGTCACTCCAGCACAAGTCAGAAAACACGAGGAGACAGGAATACAAATATTCAAAGACCAGCTTCAAAAAGAGATAGGAAGAATTCCTAAACATTTTTGGATTTTAAAACAAATATCGTGGACTTCCCTGGTGGCGCAGTGGTTAAGAATCCACCTGCCAATGCAGGGGACACGGGTCCGAGCCCTGGTCCGGGAAGATCCCACATGCTGCGGAGCAACTAAGCCCGTGTGCCAAACTACTGAGCCTGCTCTCTAGAGCCTGCGAGCCACAACTACTGAGCCCATGTGCCAAAACTACTGAAGCCAGCGCACCTAGAGCCTGTGCTCCACAACAAGAGAAGCCACTGCAATGAGAAGCCCGCGCACCGCAACAAAGAGTAGCCCCTGCTCGCCACAACTAGAGAAGCCTATGCGCAGCAACAAAGACCCAACAGAGCCAAAAATAAATAAATAAAATTAATTAATTAAAAAAAACAAATATCTTGGTTCTACTCTACTTTTGGAATGAATCAAGTCTTTCCTGTGCATCTACTGTGAATAAAGAACAATGACACTTCTACAAAACTTTTGGATAACTGCAGTAGTCTTTTCTAATTTCTTCCTTTCCCTTCTCAGGAACCAAATAGATATATGTCATCTTCTTAATAAATTTTTTATAAAAAAGCAAACACTAGGACGTGTTATAAAAGCTCATCTAAGAAAATGGAATAACTATCCTAGCATCACTGTTTATTTTCCAGCTAGGACTAAAGATTTAGGTAATGGGATGATATGATATACTCAGGACCAGTAGATGGCTGGCTAAAGAAAAGTTGGTTGATGGGGACAATCACAAATTGATTAGTAATTTAAGCATTTTATCTAAAACATGAAAGTACACATTTATTTAACCAATCTTCAGATATAAGGAAAATTATCACAACATCACGTTAAATTCCCAATTAGTCTCAGGGCAGGAAAGAACACAGGGTCCCTTGTCAAGCAGTTTAAGTGAAAATGTTTTCTAGATTAGTATGATCCTTCCTTCTGATCTCAATTCTCTCATTCACACCTAATTAGGCAGCAAGCACAGTGCCATGTTTTTATCAACATCCAAAGCATTCATCTTAGTTTTCCTAGAAATAATTCTCCTTCCAATATTTGTTTCATTGATGTATACAGTGTCTAATAAGATTATATAATTATAATATAATAAACATAGATTGTATAAAATTTAAAAACTGGAATAAAAAGATTTCAGAACAAACAATTTAATCGGTGGTAGCAGAAGTATACGGCTGTGATAGAAAGTAGCCTACAGGGATTCCCTGGTGGCGCAGTGGTTGAGAATCTGCCTGCTAATGCAGGGGACACGGGTTCAAGCCCTGGTCTGGGAAGATCCCACATGCCACGGAGCAACTAGGCCCATGGGCCACAACTACTGAGCCTGCGCGTCTGGAGCCTGTGCTCCGCAACAAGAGAGGCCTCGATAGTGAGAGGCTTGCACACCGCGATGAAGAGTGGCCCCCGCTTGCCACAATTAGAGAAAGCCCTCGCACGGAAATGAAGACCCAACACAGCAAAAAAATAAATAAAAATAGAAAGTAGTCTACAGCTTATGTGAACAGGCTCAGTATGCTATCAGTATTGAAAACAGCCTTTAAGAGGGGAAAAAAACTGCAG
Source organism: Delphinapterus leucas (assembly GCF_059928025.1). Classification (NCBI taxonomy): domain Eukaryota; kingdom Metazoa; phylum Chordata; class Mammalia; order Artiodactyla; family Monodontidae; genus Delphinapterus; species Delphinapterus leucas. The sequence goes on from NC_143132.1 coordinate 48,736,090, forward strand.
CAAATACAGAAAATTGGTGAATGAATGTCAACTGGAAGTGCTTCTATCAAATTAATTGGAAATCTGGATTATGACCAAGAGAAAACAGGCCTAATTTACACCTTTTCCAAACATTGTTCCAAATCCATCATTTGGGTGTTTCCAAAAGTCTTATTTTTCTCTGGGGGCGGGGCAGGTGGGTTGGTGGGGGTAAGAGGATACTGTGGACTGTCTACAAGTGCTCTAGGAATGTTTTTAAAGCTTATTTTTTATTTGGCAACTTTAAAAATTATGTGAATATATCCTGCATCGTCCAAAAAGCCACCTCAAACATGAATCCTGCCTCCCCAAGAATAATGATTATGGGAGCACCAAGGACCATCTAAAGTCACAGAACTTAACTTTGTATGTGGGAATAAGCATGGCTAACTGCTATCGTTTGGTAAGACCTAATGTCAAGCTAACTGTTCTGCACTGTTTTTGCATTGAATTATTTTTATCAGTTATAAAGACAATTTCCTTTTACCAAGAGAATCTATAGTTGAAAAGCATGTCTTTCACAGAAACAGACTTCAGTTTAAGGTACTAACATTGAAGCCAATTTGATATAAGAACACCATGGTATGGTGAAGAAATGTACTAATTTAATTGTCACAAATTATGAGAAATAACATAAACATGGACTTAAGATCTAAATGTACTCACATCCATCAAGGGAGAAACAGAAGTTTTCAACAGTTTAAAATTTCTAGCTAGGGATTAAGAAAAGGAATAGGGAAACCTGAGTTACAGTCATGTCATTTTTAAATGGGGTGTACAAATCACTTACAGTATTTACAGATAGGCCTCAGCCTGAGAGCAGGCTCAGCGTGTGAACTATTACCATTTTCAACATCTGCAAACATCAAGAACTTCAGATATTCTTCTTCTCCAGTAATTTGATTAGATGCCATTGTAATACAGAATTCAATAACAACACAATGCTAATCTTGTCTTGAGTAAACATGGAAGCTTTAGAGTTAAAATGATATATTATTGACAGTGACATCTAGGATTGTTCCTTGGTAGAGTTTTGATGAAGGGTGAACTGATTATAATGAACTATTTTAAAAGCTTTGAAATTATTAATGCTATTCTGTACAACATACTTATATAAGCAGGCATCCTCTGCATCTGTAGAACTGAAGCTCAAACACACAAAGTAAATATATTACACCTAACAAAAGGGGATTTAGTTTCAACAAAATATGCATATTAAAACAGGTCATTGACTTATATTTGATTTTATAATATTATTTGCTTACTTGCAAATTTGTTTCACATTTGTGTAAAGAGTCACAGATACAAGGACTTGATAAATATGGACAAATATAAAATAGCTAAGTAATAGTAAAACACAGATAGTTTAAGTCCAGTGGGAGACCCTCCAGGTAGCTCCCATACCCTTTGGGGGTCCCACCTGTCATTGCACACATCTCAGCCTGCTGGCACCACAAGGTGTTTAAGGCTCACCTGTGCCCTCCTTTCCCAGGACTGTAATCAGGCATTTCTCAAAAGCAGGGATTCAGAAGACAAGATCTGGGCACAAGTAAAATTGTTACTATGATGCTATTGCTTCTATGCCCTTCTACTGGACAGAATTAGGAAATACATTTTTTAAACATTATAAATTCATATTGATTAGTTCATACTTATATCCCCAATTCAACTTCATTAAAGCACAAGATTCTTCCTCACCTTCCCAATTCTACATTTGTCTCTCCTTTTTCTTACAGCAAGAACCCTTGTTCCCAACATCAATATTTTTACTCACTCTCTCAACGTGATACGCATACAAGTTTCAGAATTAACTCTTCAGTACTATAATAAACCTCAATACTTATACATAAAGTTCAAGATTTCTGTTCTGTCCCGCTCTCACTTCTTCCCAAACACCACAGTCCTAGAGCTATTAGATGGAGCAGAGTAAGACAAGCACCTCTATGAGATGGGGGAGCCATCGTGGCTCAGTGTAAGGAGTAGAAGCCCAGGGTCCCTGAGACCTGTTTATGTGATCTGGCAGGTCAAGACTATCTTTAGAATAACACTGAGATATTATTTGCTTTTGCACTTTTATTGTCTGACAAGAATACTATGGAGTTCTTCAAAAGCTACAGGACTTCAGAGACAGAGAAAGAGAAATATCGTAAGATATCGCTTATATGTGGAATCTAAAAAGAAATGAAAAAAATTAATAAAAAATTTTAAAAAATAAAAAGAAATGATACAAATGAACATATTTACAAAACAGAAACGGACTCACAGACTTAGAGAATGAACTTATGGTTACCGGGGGGGAAGGGTGGAGGGAAGGGTTAGTTAGGGAGTTTGGAATTGACATTTACACACTGCTATATTTAAAAAGGATAACCAACAATGACCTACTGTATAGCAAAGGGAACTCTGCTCAATGTTATGTGGCAGCCTGCATGGGAGGGGAGTTGGGGGAGAATGGATACATGTATATGTATGGCTGAGTCGATTTGCCGTGCACCTGAAACTATCACAACATTGTTAATCGGCTATACTCTAATATAAAATAAAAAGTTAAACAAAAAAAATTAAATAGAAATATGAGTCAAAAATTAAAAGTAAAAATAAATAAATATCCATGAAAAAAAAAAGCTACAGGACTTCATAACTGTATGAAGGCTAGATTTTCTTCATATATATATATTTCTTCATATATATGTAGTCATATGTATTTCTTCAATCAAATTAACATAATGCAGTAGTTTGAATGCAGAAGCAGATGTGGAATCTAGCTGCCTTCTAGTAAGCCAGACATTAGCGATTTGTAGAAGTGTAAAACAGTGCTATTGTACTTCTCACTAAATCAGTTTTGTTTTGGAAAATAATTATTTTTCATAAAACTTTTATTTATGTTAACATGCAATGGGTTTACTATTATTATTTTTAATGAAAAAAATATTTAAAATATTTTTATTAATATATGTTTTAAATTTGTTTTATTTTCTAATTGGTAAATATTAACTCAATAAATTAAAAACAAATTAAATTATAAATAATTCACATAAATTACAGCTCTTTGGAGTCCCCCATAATTTTTAAGAGAGTAAAGGAGTTCTGAAGCAAAAAAAAAAAAAAAACCCACAAAAACTGAGAACCAGTGCCCTAACACAACACTGATAAGGAAAAAAAACAAGGAGTCAGAACTCCGAAAGATAGGATAGGAATTTACATAATAACCAAATGTAGTGAATGTGTCTTGCTTGAATCCTAATTCTAAAAAGTAAAAAAGACATTTCTGAGATACAAGGAAAATTGAACTATGTACTTTTTTTTTTTTTTTTTGCAGTACGCAGGCCTCTCACTGTTGTGGCCTCTCCCGTTGCGGAGCACAGGCTCCGGACGCGCAGGCCCAGCGGCCATGGCTCACGGGCTCAGCCACTCAGCGGCATGTGGCATCTTCCCGGACCGGGTCACGAACCCCTGTCCCCTGCATCGGCAGGCGGACTCTCAACCACTGTGCCACCAGGGAAGCCCTGAACTATGTACTATTAGATGACATTAAGAAATTTAAATTTGGTTTGGTTTGAAAATGGCATAGTGATTATGAAGAAAAAAAACAGGTGAAATGAAATGATGACTAAAATTTGCTTTAAAATACTCCAGAAGAAAAAATGTAGCAGGGAGTAGAAGCAACAAAATTGGGAACTGTTGATAATTCAGGGTGATGGATATTTAAGTTAATGATAATACTCTCTACATTTGTATTATGGAAATTTTCCAAAATAAACTTTACAAGAAAGAGAAACAAAAACTTAGAAAATACTGATTTGAAGATTTCCAGGGGTACATATCATACAGAGATTGAAACTAATTTTTAATCGATAAAGTTCAATTTCTAAGTACAGTTAACGAGAATTTCAGTAGATGTTCACGTACTCCCTCTTCTACTTCAAAAATTTTCCCAGATTATTCTGCAGATATCTCTGACTCTATGGGAAATCCCAGGAAACTCTGAAGTTGCAAAATAAATTTAGTTATTGGAATGTGAAATACCTAAACCAATTAGGGGATTCTAGTAAGGAAAACAACTTAGAGTAAAACTGGAAGTGAGTTTTTTTTATTCTTAACCAAGTAAGATCAGTTAACATTTTCTAGCAAGAAAGGGAAGCTTGCTCAAGTATTAAAGTCTTGTGGCAACAGGTTAATTAATCAATTTAATTACACAACTGTCTTGGCCAAAGCAGAATTTTGCGAGGTAAAGTATGTATATAATAGTGTTCCCACACTTTAATCTAGTTAGAGAGCTAAGAGACAGGAAGACTTAACTATACAAAACAATAAAGTGTCCAGTGTGCAACAGAAAGGATAAAAATTTCCCATATGTTTGAGTAGGGGCTATTCCGTCCTCAGCACTAACCTTACTCCATCCCTTGGTCTTAAAGCAAGACAGGTGATGAAAACTACTCACTCCACATACACTCCTGGTAAAAACGGTCATTCAGAGAAGACATTTAAATAAAGAAATAAAGAAATTTAGAAAATAAAGCTATGCATAAAATAATAAAGGAGGCACATGCCAGTTATCCTATACTTTAATCAGGAATGTAAATGGAAAACCAAGGACTACCAGGTATATATATGAGGAGAACCAACTTTATAAAACAGAAAGACCTCCCCACCTCCCAAAAAAAAAGAGAAAAAAAAAAAACAATTTTAAGATCTTGGTAGAAACAAATAATTCAAGGTATAGAAGAAAAAAATTTAAAAGACAAAAGAAAATTTATAATTTACTCAGAGTTAGAAATTACATCCATAACACTAAAATAGAAAGCAATGAAAAAGAAAGAGAACAAGAAAGTGCTTTTAGAAATTTTTTTAAATAGCCAAAATAAATATTTGGTATAATGACTGGAGAACAAAATTTTGGTAATCTCCCAGAATAAGAAGACCAAAAACATGGACTCTATGAAAGACAGGACACACGCAGAACAAATCCAGGAGATTCAATTAACGGGAACTTCAAAGTGTAAAAAGAAAATGATGAGAAAAAAAGTTATCAAAGGGGATAATTTCAGGGTTTAGGGACAAATCTTCAGATTGAAACTATCCACCAAGTATACATTAAAATTATTTCTTAGTAATATTTTTTAAATGTACCTAGATGCACCATTCTGAAATTTTAGGTCAAGGATAAAGAGTAAATCCTCAACAAAAACAAAAGAATAAGAATTAGACTGGCACAAGACTTCTCATCAGCCACATTATATACTAGAACACCATAATAAATTAAGCACATTACTGGCTCAAAATAATAATCTCACCATATCAAACCCTTTGCCTTGTAAATTTGTAGTCTTCTCTCATCTGACTCTTAGCTTAACTACATGACTTGCTTTGACCAATGAGTTATTAGCAAAAGAGATTTGAAAAGGAGCTTGTATGTGTTCAGCTTTTCTCTTGGATCCCTGCTACTGTCATGAGAACATATTCAGGCTAACATGGAGGGAGAATAAGAGAATGATATGGAAAATAGCTGAGTCACTCCAGATGAAGTCATCCTAGACCAGCCTACAGCTAGCCAATTCCCAAATATGTGATTCCATTTAAAATCAGCAGTCACAGAGCTACTCTTAACAGACCACACTCATAAGTATCCCAACTGAGACTAAAAGAATTGCCCAGATAACTCATAGAATTGGGAGCAATGATAAATGTTTGGACTTATTTAAGGTACTTTGTTATTCATCATTGTTGTGGCAATAAATAACAGACAGAAACACAAAGGACCAATGCCCTCAAATGTTTTGAGGAAAAGTTTTAAGGCTAAAATTCAATACCTAGCCAAACTATCAATCAAGAGTGAAGGCAAGAACAAGACATTTCAAAAATGCAAGAATATATACCTATTTCTTTTCACATATCACTTTCTTAAGAAATTACTTACAAAAGTTTTCCAGGAAAATGAAGGTCAAAGCAAGACAGAACAAGGCACTGTATCTAGAAAACAGTGAATCCAATCCAAAGTGTTTAGGATAAAAGCCATGCTGTAGGCCCAAGGAGAATGTCAAAAGACTGGATAAGGAGGACACAGCCTCCAATCTTTAAGAAGGGTGAGGGGCAGGGACTCAATAAAACAGTAAATACGACTGAGAGATTAGAAAATGGTGAGAATGTAACATAGAAATAACAGTGCAGGGGTGACATCAGTGAAAATGGAAGAGTAAAGACATCTGAAAAACCTCTCCTTCATAAAAGCAATGAGAACACTGGTAAAATTTGCCAAAATCAACTTTTTTAGAACTCTGGAAATTAACCAAAAGCTTGTAGCAATCCATGGAGCATTTGTTCAAAACAAGTGACTGAATCTCAGTAAATACAGTGAGTTCTGTGGCATTTTAACTTGCCCTATTCTCATCCCCCACTCTCCAGCTCTGTAGTATCCTTGGAAAGCAACAACCCATGATCATGGTGAAAACCAGAAGCTTGGCAGCCACTCTATGGGGCTTCTCTTCCCCAGAGCACTGCCATTATTTGACCTGTCTGGTCATCCCCTGGAAGACCCCGTTCACAAAGATATCTTTATTTGATCTTCTTCAAATCTCATCCAAAGACAACCCACAGAATGGGAGAAAATATTTGCAAATGAAGCAACTGACAAAGGATTAATCTCCAAAATATACAAGCAGCTCATGCAGCTCAATATCAAAAAAAAAAATCCAATCCAAAACTGGGCAGAAGACCTACATAGACATTTCTCCAAAGAAGATATGCAGATTGCCAACAAACACATGAAAGGATGCTCTACATCACCAACCATTAGAGAAATGCAAATCAAAACTACAGTGAGGTATCACCTCACACTAGTGAGAATGGCCATCATCAAAAAATCTACAAACAATAAATGGTGGAGAGGGTGTGGAGAAAAGGGAACCCTCATACACTGTTGGTGGGAATGTAAATTGATACAGCCACTATGGAGGACAGTATGGAGGGTCCTTAAAAAACTAAAAATAGAACTACCATAGGACCCAGCAATCCCACTAGTGGGCATATACCCTGAGAAACCCATAACTCAAAAAGAGTCATGTACCACAATGTTCATTGCAGCTCTATTTACAATAGCCAGGACAGGGAAGCAACCTAAGTGTCCATCAACAGATGAATGGATAAAGATGTGGCACATATATACAATGGAATATTACTCAGCCATGAAAAGAAATGAAATTGAGTTATTTCTAGTGAGATGGATGGACCAAGAGTCTGTCATACAAAGTGAAGTAAGTCAGAAAGAGAAAAACAAATACCATATGCTAACACATATATATGGAATCTAAAAAAAAAAAAAAAAGGTTCTGATGAACCTAGGGGCAGAGCAGGAATAAAGACACAGATGTAGAGAGTGGACTTAAGAACACAGGGAGTGGGAAGTGTAAGCTGGGACAAAGTGAGAGAGTGGCATTGACATATATACACTACCAAATGTAAAATAGGTAGCTAGTGGGAAGCAGCCGCATAGCACGGGGAGATCAGCTCAGTGCTTTGTGACCACCTAGAGGGGTGGGATAGGGAGGGTGGGAGGGAGATGCAAGAGGGAGGGGATATGGGGATATATGTATGCATATAGCTGATTCACTTTGTTATACAGCAGCAACTAACACAACGATGTAAAGCAATTATACTCCAATAAAGATGTTAAAATAATAATAATAAAAAGTCATCCAGTGCGACAATTAGATCCTCACATGCAAAAGAATGAAGTTGGGCATCTACTTCACACAATATACAAAAATTAACTCAAAATGAATCAAAGACCTAAGAGATAAAACTGTAAAATTACTGGATGAAAACAGATATAATTTCTGTGACCTTGGATTAGACAATGGTTCCATAGATATGACACCAAAAGCACAAGCAAAGAACAAAAAATAGATAAGTTGGACTTCATTAAAATTAGAAACTTTTGTACTTCAGAAGACACTATCAAGAAGGTGAGAAGACAATCCATAGAATAGGAAATCATACATCCAGTAAGAGTATAATATTCAGAATATATATTTTTTAAAACTCTTAGCAACTTATCAATAAGACAACCCATTAAAAAAGGGACAAAGAATCTGAGTAGACAAGTCTCCAAAGAAGATATACAAATTTCCAAGAAGTGCATAAAAAGATGTTCAATGTCATTAGTCATTAGCAAAATGCCAGTCAAAACCATGATGAGATACCACTTCACACCAACTAGGATGGCTATAATCAAAAAGAGAAACAATAACAAGTGTTGGTGAGACTGTGGAGAAATTGGAACCCTCATACATTGCTGGTGAGGATGTAAAATGATGCAGCTTCTTTGGAAGCAGCTACAGTTACTCAAAGGTTAAACACAGAGTTATCATATGAGTCAACAATTCCAGTCCCAAGAGAAATTAAAACCTATGTTCACACCAAAACTTATAAAAATATTCATAGCAACAATGTTCATAATAGCCAAAAAGTGGAAACAATCCAAATTTCCATCAACTGATGAATAGGTAAATATAGTATATTCATAGAATGGAATATTATTTACCCACAAAAAGGAATGAAATACTTATTCATGCTACAATATGGATGAACATGACAAAACATGGATGAAAACATTATGCTAAGTCAAAGAATCCAGACACAAAAGATTACATATAGTATGATTCTATCTATATGAAATGTCCAAAATAGACAAATCCGAAGACAGAAAGTAAATTAATCGTTGCCAGCATCTGGGGTAGAGAGGAATGTGGAATGACTGCTAAACAAGCTGCTTTTGGGGAATGATGAAATTATTCCGAAATTAGATAGTGGTGATGGTTGCACAACTATGTGAATGTACTAAAAGCCACTGAATTGCATAGTTTAAAAGGTTAAGTTTTATGATGTGTGAATTAAACCTTAATTTAAAAAAATAATGCAGGATAAGAATCCCAAAGCTCCATCTCTTTGAAAAGTCACTTTCTAAATATGCAGCAAACTGAAATGGGAAATAATGTTAAGCAATTGATACAGTATAAGAAAACAGAATTGAAGACTTCTGGTTTCTGGTACAACATAGGACTTTAGAAGTCACCACTCCATCCTAACAACAAAGAAAAAGCAGAACAAATTGAAGTATTCACAAATTTCCTTAGATGCAAAAGAGAAGTAAAGTCATGGGACAAACTGCTGCCCCCAAAATTGGAGTCTGGTAAGTGAATTCAAACAATCGCAACTTAACAAGGTAGAAACTCACAAGCTGAAATCTCTACAGGAACCAGTGCTATGGTAGAAAAATCAGAACTATAACTGATGAATTTTTGGAAGCTCAGAGTGAACAAACCTGACAGTAAAAAAACTTCAGGAAGACCTAGTTGTAGGAGAGCCTCATTCTTTTATGGCTTTTATCTCTAAGATATCATACAGGTTCTTACAGTAAATATCAGAGAAAAATCCCCTAATGCTTCCAGCGAGGAACAGGGAAAGGAACTAATTTGAATATGCTGGAACACACTGTTCTTCTTAAACAAGGTCTGTGCTCCGGAGAAATTATTTGACCAGAGCCTAATCTGCTAGAGTTTTATCAGAGTCCAGCTGACCTGGAGGAAGGGAAATGCACAGCTCCAGCCCTTTCTAGCCTTCCATGTGGGAAAAGGGAAATAGCCATCTCCAGACCACTCAAGCCATACTGTTTCACCTAAGGTGGGGGAAAAGAAGACAGAAGCATTTGTGAAGTTCACAGTCCAGAGGGACAGACTGACTAAAAGACTGAGACGTAATCATAGGTCTCTAGAACACTACCCCTTTCCCCATACATTATGCCCATGTTACTAAAGGCCTATTTACATAAATTCCTTTCATCTAGTACATCTATGTTTGGCTATTTTTAAAAATTACAAGACATACTAAAATTAAAAAAAAAAAAAGTTGGAAGGGACAGAGCAAGCATTAGAAACAGACATGGCAGGGATGTTGGAATTATCAGACCAGAAACTTAAAACAACTATGATTACTATGCTAAAGGCTTGTGATGAGAAAATGGCTATTCTGAGTTGCTGTGTAGGCATTTTACAGTATAACAACCACGCTCACACCCAGAGTCTGGAAGTTTAGATAAGAATCTGAGCTTAGGATTCCTGCCACAAGTTCCTACTTTGCTTTTCCCAGGGCACCTTTTAAAATAACTACTTAGAGTTGAGCCCACAAAAAGTTAGTGACCCCAGCCCCAACCCCCTTATAAATAATAGGTGCTGTCTTCTATCTCTTTCTTGCCTGTAACCTGGGATGGAGGACCACCCTTCTCCCAGCTCACTGCACAGACTGCCTCCCTTGTTTCTGGGATTTGTAAGTAATAAATCTTGTGACTTTACTTGCTCTATGTGAGTGTTTTAAACTGCATCTTCAATCAAAATGTCCCCATGGTTTTCATTTCCCCAGAGTGGGAGCCCAGATGATGAGGGAGCTACCTGTCATGTGGATGGCTTGTGCCGTCTCATTCAGCAGGTCATAATCTGTATATTCTTAATTTAATACACTAGCTACAGGCCCACCAATACAAGGCTTTAATGAATAAAGTAGACAGCATGCAAGAACAGATGGGCAATGTAAGCAGAGAGATAAAAATTCTAAGAAAAAACAAAAGGAAATGCTAGAGATAAAAAACGCTGTAACTGAAATGAAGAATGCCTTTGACGGGTTCATTAGTGTACTGAACATGGCTGAGGAAAGAATCTCTGAGTCTGAGGATATCTCAATAGAAACTTCCAAAATGAAAAAGAAAGACTGAAAAAAAAACCCCACAATACTCAAGGACTACGGGACAACTACAAAAAGTATAACACATGTATAACGGGAATATCAGAAGGAGAAGAAAGAGAGAAAGGAATAGAAGAAATATTTGAAACAGAAATAAGTGAGAATTTCCCCAAATTAATGTCAGACATCAAATCACAGATACAGGAAGATCAGAGAACTCCAAGCAGGATAAATGCCAAAAAACTATACCCAGGCATATCATATTCAAATGGTAGAAAATCAAAGCTAACTAAAAAGTCCCTAAAGAAGCCAAAGGAAAATACACCTTACCTGTAGCAGAAAAAAGATAAGAATTACATCTGACTTCTCCTCAGAATCCATGCTGGCAAGAAAAGAGCAGAGTGAAATATTTAAAATGTTGAGAGAAAAGAATCAAAAACCAGAATTCTGTACTCTGTGAAATTATCCTTCAGAAATGAAGGAAAATAAAGACTTTCTAACACAAACAAAATTGAGGGAATTTGTTGCCTCCTTACAAGAAATGTTTAACAAAAAATTCTTCAGAGAGAAGAAAAATTATACATCAGTAATTCAGACCAACATAAAGAAAGGAAGAGCAACAGAGAAGGAATAAGTAAAAGTAATATAAAAACTCTTACTTTTCTTATTCATAATTGATTGAACAGATAATAGTTTTCTCAAAATAACAATAACAACAATATTGCATGTATGTTTATATATGCTTATAGACAAGTGAAATGAAAGACAGCAATGATACAAAGGATGGAATGAAGGAATTGGCATTATTTACTTATTATAAAATACACTATCCATGAAATTATAGTGTTATTTGAGAGGACTTGGATTAGTTGTATATTTCAAACTCTATGGCAACCACTTAAAATAGGAAAAAAAAGTATAACACATGTTAAGAAAGGAGAAAAACTGGAATCATATAAAAGGCTCAATTAAAAAAATAAGCAGAAAAAGAGTAGAAGACAAAAATAGGAAGGGCAACAACTCAAAGCAGTAACTAATATGGTAAATATTAATCCAAATATACCAATTATCACTTTATACATCAATGGTCTAAATAAACCAATTAAAAGACAAAGATTGTCAGAGTGTATCAAAAAACAAGACCACCTCTATGTTGTCTACAAGAAACCCACTTTAAACATAAAGAACATATTGGTTAAAAGTAAATGGATGGGGCTTCCCTGGTGGCGCAGTGGTTGAGAGTCCGCCTGCCAGTGCAAGGGAAACGGGTTCGTGCCCCGGTCCGGGAAGATCCCACATGCCGCGGAGCGGCTGGGCCCGTGAGCCGTGGCCGCTGAGCCTGCGCGTCCGGAGCCTGTGCTCCGCAACGGGAGAGGCCGCAACAGTGAGAGGCCCGCGTACCGCAAAAAAAAAAAAAAAGGAGTTAATGGGAGCTTTACGACTCACTAGATCAGTGGTGAAGGAGAAAGGAATGAAGGCTGACCTTGTTTGAGCCCAAGTGATTGGGAAAGGGAAGTCAAAGACACAGAAAACCGAGATATGAAATTGGTAACTGATTTGAGGGAAGAAGATAAGGACACTGGGAAATGCAGTAAGAATACAACAAGTGGTTAAATAAGTGTCTGGAAAAAATCTGGAGTAAAATATGAATTTGAGAGACATTTACATATATGTTAGAGTTAAACTGATAACAACAAAATTTTGAAGAGGAAAACAAAAAAGAAAAAAAATTTTAGAAGCATCTCAGTTAAATTTAGAGCACCCTGGTGAAAGTGCAGGAGGAAGAAGAAAGAGAAATGCCATAGTGTTAATGGCGTCCAAGGAATGAGAAAGTTCACCAAAATGTGTCCACAATTATAAACACTGACTCCATCAATGATAATCAAAAGAGCAGAAAATACAAAGATGCCTCTGGCATTCACAGACAATACTTAAAATAGGCTCATGGAAGTTGAAAGCTGATCCATGGCTTTCCTCACTATTTATAATTGGCTATCTCACAACACAGTTGAAAAAAACTGCTATTTATGATTTTAACTGCATAACACATTAAACAAAAGAAAACAAAAACATTCTGCCAAATCTATTCTAAATCATACTCATATGTTGTGATTGGCTCCAAAAGCATACCATTTGGGAGAACAAATACATGCAATCACAAAAAGCTTAAAGCCAATTTTTTTTTTTTTTTTTGCGGTAGGCGGGCCACTCACTGTTGTGGCCTCTCCCGTTTGCGGAGCACAGGCTCCAGACACGCAGGCTCCGCGGCCATGGCTCACGGGCCCAGCCGCTCCGTGGCATGTGGGATCTTCCCAGACCGGGGCACAAACCCGTGTCCCCTGCATCGGCAGGCGGACTCTCAACCACTGCACCACCAGGGAAGCCCCTGAGGGGATTTTTAAAATTTATTTTTTGTATTTCTTAAAATACAAAAAATTTCTCCCTCAATAAGCATATGTTGCTTTTATAATCAGAAAAAATATATAAAAAGCAAAGCTTTGAAAGAATAACTTTGTCATTTAAACCAGTAGCTCAATTTTTTTTAATAACAAAGGGTTTTTGTCATCAATAACATGGTCCCCCAATATATTTGCAAAACTAAGTGGAGACCAGCTTCCTTAGGCAGTTTAAATCTTTATCACCAGGCAGAAAATACTTCATTGTTTGGAAGTAGTCCTGAAGTGTCGCTTAGAAACTAGCTTATTTGAGTCCAAATCCCATCCAGTGATTGTGAAATAGGCATGTAAAGTGGCCTTTTATCCCATTTCTCTGATTCATATTTTATTCAAGATATTGGTATTATTTAAGTAATTCTTGGTTATGCCTCAGTAGCAAATAAATCCTGCAATTTCAGTGGTTTAACTGCAAGGGTTTTTTTGTTTTGTTTTGTTTTGTTTTGTTTTGTTATCAATCCAATGCAAATCGGTTGGGCAAGCAGTGACTTGGGGCCCCAGGCTCTTCAATCTTGCAACTCCAGCATCTTGGATTTCTCCAGTTACACAGATAAAAGAGAGAAAGAGCTGGTAGTGCCACATTGGGCCTTAACTGCCCTGGCCAAGAAACCATCTCTTTACTTATATACTTTTTTGCCTGAAGGAGTCACATTGTTCCCACCCTAACTGCAGAGACTGGGAAATGTAGAAATGTGCAAGAATATTTGGTTATTATTAACAGTGTCTGTCACAATATTTAATTTTAAAATTTCAAATAACGTTAAAAAAGGACATAAGATTTACCACAATATGACAAAGTTTAAGAGAGGTTGTAAAACACTATATTAGCAAAAAGTAATTTTTTAAAGATGCATGTACTTGAAAAAATTCTAAGAGGATATGACAACACAGATTATTGATATGAAGTAGGGCTGAGGGTGAGATTAAATAGAGTTAAAAGCATGAAACGATACCTTAAGATCTACTTACATCCTCTGATTTCCAGAGGTCCTATATTGAGACAAAAGAAAAAAAGTGGGGCTTTTAAAATGTCCCAGCAGAAGCTGAGAGTTGCCACAGTTTGTTACAAGATTTTATTTGATTTATGCTGCTTACAATAACCTTCAAAGAGATCATGCCAATGGTTCCTAAATGTCACATAAACACAACTTTATGTAAACATCAGTCTGGAACTCTAGCAACCTGTACAGATCTAGTGGGTATTCAGCAGAACAAACTAGCAAAGGACTTTACTCTCAAGCCTTCACAGCTGAGCATTAACTTTGCCCATTTTTCTACCTATTTAGTAGAGTGTCGGTTTAATGTTTCTATTTTCACACAGCAACGTATGTTCCCCATGGTTTTACACATCAGTTTAGAATTCTCAAGAACATTGTGAATTTACGAGAAAGACTGTTTTCCAATCAAGTACACTGTGCCTAGTATTGTGCTCTGTATACTCAGTGGTCTTCTATAAATGTTGGAGATTGATGCATAAGTATTGTAAGTAAAAATCAATGGGAGACACACTTGAGATATGATTCTGATAAGGTATGTGCATGAAATAATTTTTAAAATGTGGCCTCATTCCTATCACTTGGATTAAGTGCATTAGCGCCAAAATGTGAGATAAGTTGTTCCCATATCATATTTTCCTATAAGTGGCCAAGAAAGATTTAAGGTAGAATAATGCTTAACCAAGTTATATTTTTCAGATATTTGTAAAGGATGATCCTTGCTCTTCCACTTTAACAATAGGAGGGAGGGAGGGAGGGAGGGAAGGAAGGGAGGAAGGAGGGAAAGGAGGGAAGGGAGGAAGGGAGGGAGGAAGGGAGGAAAAAAAATCTGTTTTGCACTATTTAAAGAACATTTGATACTGTCTTTAGATCATGGGTCTTCAACTTTGTTCTTCTTATTGCCATCCAGACAGTATAAAATCATTGAGAGCGAACTATAAAATTCTTATTTGTTGTTAAATAGACAATGTGAAATCAATAGTTTTATTCATTAAGGGATGGAACCTCTGAATA
This sequence comes from Delphinapterus leucas, assembly GCF_059928025.1. Taxonomy (NCBI): domain Eukaryota; kingdom Metazoa; phylum Chordata; class Mammalia; order Artiodactyla; family Monodontidae; genus Delphinapterus; species Delphinapterus leucas. The sequence continues at coordinate 48,751,301 of NC_143132.1, forward strand.
AATGATTTTGTTTGGCTCTTATTAACTTATTAGCCTCTTGAAAAAGAATGAATCATCAGTTTAATTCATCAAGAAATCTCTAAGAAAGTTCAAGTTTAAATAGCTTTTGAACCTAAAATGGCCAAAGATGTAAGCCACCTCAGCACATCCTTTAATAATTTTATCTTGGTTCAGAATGACTCAAATTATCATATGAATGAAGGAGTTGATCCATCATTTCAACTCCCTTATCTTGGACACACTGCTGAAACAATTAAATTTAACTTCCAATCGTGGGGAATTAAATAGGCATGATTTGGTAGAAGCCCTGCTCCAATTTTTTTCTTTCTCCTACAATAAGTCAGTGAAGTTTATAACTGAAACCAGTCTCACAGACCTTTGACTCTGCCATTTTCTCAGCACAACTGTTCCTACACTATTGCTCCGCTGTTCCGGAACAGATGACGTGCCACTCACAGGACAGTCTTTACACTGCTGAACCTCTCATAACTGTGGGGCAGAATTAAGAGCTTCTCTGACGTCCTAAAAGCAGAGAGGCCTGGGGCCAATTACATGGTTTGGGGCTGTATTTTAAGTGTGTTTACTAGTCTGTTTCCCACATTAAACTGTGAGCAACAAGAGAGAGTCCCTTGTAAGCATCATTGTGTTCTATTTCCAGCATGTATCTCAACACTGACAAATGTTTAATTCCTTCTTCTTTTTATTTGAAAGGTGTTCATGGAATACTAAATTTTAGTTAAATCAATACATTCAGGAGTCATGGGGCAGAAACAAGCAGGTAATTAAGTTATTTGAAGACTTTCTCCCTTCTATCCAAATTTTTTTCCAAATGCTAGTCATCTAACAAAAGGATCTCCTCCTTGTGTTCTTGGCCTTAACTAATGTTGAAAAATAGAAAAGGAGATTATCTCAGATAAACCATGGCCATGAATTCGAGCTGCATGAAGAAAGCTAGGAGGAGCTGAAAATACTTGGAAATTTTAAGTTATGTTACTGAAAAAAAAAAAACTACTAATATGTGACAAACCTCAGCAATGCATTTGATGCTAAAATTCCTACTCATATTTGCAATCCACATTGAGTTTTTGGATAGCAGTCCTCTCCCTCTCCTAGTCTCCTTCCTGTCCCCCACTTTCCTGATGGAACAAGACTTCTGTTTTGAAGTTTTCTACTACGGAAGGAGCTAAGTCCACTGAGCTGGGAGCATTAAAAATAGAAGAAGAAGAAAAGGGAAAAAAACTGCTACAGCCTGTCACTCAAAACAGGAATGAAACCTGGAAGTGCGTTAATTAATTCTAGATGTCTGTTTCCCTTGAACATGTCCTCCTGGCCAGTTTCCACATAGTTCATACACATGAAATACATAACACTGTAAGATATGAAATAAGATTGACAGAGGGGCTTCCCTAGTGGCGCAGTGGTTGAGAGTCAGCCTGCCGATGCAGGGGATGCGGGTTCGTGTCCCGGTCTGGGAGGATCCCACATGCCTCGGAGCGGCTGGGCCCCTGAGCCATGGCCGCTGAGCCTGCGCATCCGGAGCCTGTGCTCCGCAACGGGAGAGGCCACAACAGTGAGAGGCCCACGAACCGCAAAAAAAAAAAAAAAAGATTGACGGAGAAAATAGGAATTGAAAAAGAAAATAATTGTCCATAAGACATTTGACTGGAAATAGGGAGACTCACCTCCTATTAAGAAGCTGCGGCCATGATCTCAGCCTGGAGCGATGCCCGCCAACACTCGACTCTAGGCCAGTGGTTACTGAACGCCACCACACATTAGACTCAGCTGGAGAGCTTGCTAAAACACAGTTAAAATACAGATTGTAATTCAGAAGGGCTGGGATAGGACCAAGAATTTGCATTTCTAACAGGCTTTCAGGTGGTGCTAATGTTGTTGATCCATGGACCAGGCTTTGAATAGCACTGCTCTAGACTACAGAGTTAAAAATAACAAAACCAAAAACTATTTTCACTAAGAATCAAAAGGATATAACGATGCCTAGTTGTAAGGAATAAGATGCCAAAATTTTTAGCTTAATGGTGGTGGCATTGACCTGCTTGGAAATTAAAAAGAAAACCAGTAAGAAGAGTGAGAGATGAGTTTTGTTTTTATAAATGCTGGATTAGAGATGACATCAGGATATCTATATGTCCATGACCTGTCAGAGGGCAGGAAATAGATGGCTGTCACAGGCATAGAGTTAGAATTCAGGTTTAAAGATAAATATTTGTGAGTCTCATCAACTCAGTAGCTAAACCCAAGAGCCCATAAAGACTGAGGTCTGGGAAGAAACCAGAGAGCTATGCACAGAACCTCAAAGAATTCAATATTATGGGTTAGGAGAATAAAAGACATCAAAGGAAGGCTTCCCTGGTGGCGCAGTGGTTGAGAGTCCACCTGCCAATGCAGGGGACGCGGGTTCGTGCCCCGGTCCGGGAAGATCCCACATGCCGCGGAGCGGCTGGGCCCGTGGGCCACGGCCGCTGAGCCTGCGCGTCCAGAGCCTGTGCTCCGCAACGGGAGAGGCCACAACAGTGAGAGGCCCGCATACCGCAAAAAAAAAAAACAAAAAAAAACCCACTCTGAGAAACTATGAGATATTTCTCAGTGGAGGGTCATGATATTTTATTCCTCTTCTCTCACCCAATTTGGTAAGAAATAGATTTGCTCTGTTGCATGAACTTGGAGGCTATCACTATTTAAATAATTTGAAAAATTAGAAGATATGGATTCTATCCTCTAAAATGTTAACTTTTTAAAAAAACAGGGTAGCCAAAATGGGTTGTCCAACTAGCAATTTAACCAGAACACATGCCAGAAAGTACAGTCATCAGTATTTCATAACACAGATGCTGAGATGAAAATCTCATTTTCCCAGGAACCATTTAAAAAAAAATCAATGAAAACAATTCTGACAGGAAAAAATGAATGCTCGCTTCAGCAGCACATATACTAAAATAGGAAAAAATGAAATTTAAGCATAGTTAGGAAATTTCAGAAAATCAATATTGTATGGAAACTGAGAGTTTTGTCTAAAACAAGATACCTTGTATTCAATAGTACTCTTAAAAAAAAATCATCACTTACAGCAACTCAACAAAAAAACAACTCAATTAAAAAAATGAGCAAAGGAATCATACATTTTTCCCAAGATATATTAATAGCCGATGAGCACATAAAATGTTTGACAATACTGACCATTAGGGAAATGTAAATCAAAACCATAATAAAATACTACTTCACACCCACTAGTTATTATTAAAAAAAAAAAAGAAATGTTGGCAAAAATGTGAGGAAATTGGAACCCTTGTGCATTGCTCATGGGAACATAAAATGGTGCAGTCGCTATGAAAAACAGTATGGCAGTTCCTCAAAAAATTAAACATAGAATTACAGGTTAAGGCTCAGCCCCACAAGACTGCCCCCCACTTCAGATGCCGGTCACAAGTCTGGGCCTCCCCTACTTCTGGACGACTGGCTATAAATCAGAGATTCCCACAGCCCTTTCCTTAGGTCAATAATTTGCTAGAATGGTTCACAGAACTCAGGAAAACACTTTACTTACTATTACAGGCTTATTGTGAAGGATAGAACAAGACAGCCAGATGGAAGAGATGCACAGGGCAAGCCACAGGGGGTGGGCAATACAGAGCTTCTACGCCCTCTCCAGGACTGCCACCTCCTAGCACCTCAATGTGTTCACCAACCCAGAAGCTCTCCCTTTGTTTAGGGGTTTATGGAGGCTCCATTGCATAGGCATGATTGATTAAATCATTAGCCATTGGTGATTAACTCAATCCCCAGACTCTCCACCCTCCCAGGAGGTCAGGAGTGGGGCTGAAAGTTCCAACCCACTAATCACTTGGTCGGTCCCTCTGGCAACCTGCGCCCTCCTCTGGGAGAAACCTCATTAGCGTAAAGTTAGGTGCGGTGAAAATAACAAAAGCTGCTTCTCCTCACCGCTAACACTCTAGAAGTAAGGGTTTCACAAGATTTGCTCCAGGAACTGGGAACAAAGACCAAATGTATATTTCTTATTATATCACAATATCGAGAGGCAACCGGAATCCAGATGTCAGCATTAATTGTCATTTACTCCCATGATTAAATCAGTATTTCTCACGCCGGAGTTCTCCCTGGTGAGCATGATTTTGCCTGACTCTGACAGTGGAAGCATTTACTGAGTGCCTGTCCTCTGTATATCTGAGTAAGATGGAGATAATGATTCTTTCTACGGTTTTGATCATTAAATGGGAGAATACATGGCATACAATTAGAATACAAAGGCATTCCATAAGTTAGCTACGTGTATGTATAAAGTATTTTTTTAATTTTTTTTTTTTTTTTTTTTTTGCAGTACGCGGTCCTCTCACTGTTGTGGCCTCTCCCGTTGCGGAGCACAGGCTCTGGACGCGCAGGCTCAGCGGCCATGGCTCACGGGCCCAGCCGCTCCGTGGCATGTGGGATCCTCCCGGACCGGGGCGCGAACCCGTTTCCCCTGCATCGGCAGGCAGACTCTCAACCACTGTGCCACCAGGGAGGCCCTATTTTTTTAATTTTTAATTTAATTTTTATTTTATTGGAGTATAGTTGATTTACAATGTTGTGTTAGTTTCAGGTATATGGCAAAGTGATTCAGTTACACACATATATATATACATACATATCCATCCTTTTTCAGTTTCTTTTTTCATATAGATTATTACAGAATATTGAGTAGAGTTCCCTCTGTATACAGTAGGTCCTTGTTGATTATCTGTTTTATATGTAGTAGTGTGTATATGTTAATCCCTAACTCCTAATTTATCCCTTCCCCCAAACTTTTGTATAAGGTATTTAATTGGACATTTTCTGTGTGCAAAACTTAATCCCCCAGCAACCCTATATGAAACTTTTATCCCAATTTTACTGACAAAGAAACTGAGGCTTAGAGAGGTTAAACAGATTTTCCTAGGTCACAAGACTGATTTTATACCAAATCTGTGGAATTCCATTCCTTCATTTACACCATCCTTTACCCTACAGCTAACAACATGAGAAAGATAACACTGTTGGAAATATCTGATGTGCATTAAAACCAAAAATCTTTTAAATGTTAATATTTCTTAAATGGAATAATAAATTGGTTTGCCCTCTGCAAAGGTTATTTTAGTAATACATAGCAAAAGACTCAGAGTTTTGTGCTTTCTCCTTACCTGAGTCCATTAATTGGAACCTAAAGAAAAATAAAAGATGTTTGTGAGGATTTAGGCACAAAAATCTTCACCAGAATTGTCAATAATTGTGAAATATTGGAAAGCAATCCAACATACCGAATAGGAATCGATTAAACTAAAGACTCTAACAGGATGTTATGCCATTATAAAAGTCTTATAGACATATATTTGACACATCAACACATAAAAATAACATAAACAGGGGCTTCCCTGGTGGCGCAGTGGTTGAGAGTCCGCCTGCTGATGCAGGGGGACACGGGTTCGTGTCCCGGTCCAGGAAGATCTCACATGCCGCGGAGCGGCTAGGCCCATGCGCCATGGCCACTGAGCCTGTGCGTCCGGCGCCTGTGCTCCGCAACGGGAGAGGCCACAACAGTGAGAAGCCCGCGTACTGCAAAAAAAATAATAATAACATAAACAGAGTGGATTTCTATGCACTCATAAAATAATCTAGAAACATATATCCCAAAAAGTGAACAGTTATTTCTAGGTCAGATGGGATTATGAGTGGTCATTTTCTCTTTTGCTTGTCTGTATTTTCTAATTTTTCAAAAATAAATATATACTACTTATCTACTAAAAGCATGGCTTAAAATGTTTTTCCTAAAGGGATGACTAGTTAGATATTAAATAAAGAAAACTTGGGGGAAATGATCATTCTGAGAAAATAACTGATAGAATTATAAGTATTTATGGTATGTTTCTATGATCAATAAAATTCTATATTGACATTCTTGTTTGTTTGTTTTGGCCACGCCCTGCAGCACGTGGGATCTTAGTTCCCTGACCAGGCATCAAACCAGTGCCTCCTGCATTGGAAGCGTGGAGTCTTAACCACTGGACTGCCAGGGAAGTCCTGATAAAATACTAAAATGGAAATTATGGAAGGGAATTAACAAGGAAAGATCAATAGGGTGCAATTTGAGAGAAAGCTCAGAGATCTAAGTGGGATAAGTTGACAAGAAGGTGGCAGTCCTTCCCTAGCTCTCCTTGACTTCACATATAGCGCAAGACAACATCCTAACCAATCCTTGAGCAGCAAAGTGATATGAATCAGTATTTGCAAAGTGTTTCTCAGGAGAACATAAGTCCTACCAGACAAATGGGAGTGATAACAGTCTATAGTCAGATAAGATTGTGAAGTGCTTGGCTTTAAAAAGTTAAACCACTTTCTTTACTGCAGGACTGCTCAAACCCTTGGATAGGCTTTATGCATTGTCAGTCACCAAAAGACTGATCTAGCATGCATGCGGCATTCACCAAATAAATGGAATTTCAGAACATTGTTTCTGTGGCTTCTTTCTCAAGAATAGTATTCCCAAAAACACTTTGGAAACCCAGATTTAAGAAACAGGAAAAGGAGCTGCTTCAGTAAGCAGAAGACTCACCAAGAGGAAAGTGAAATGGATTCATAAAGTTTAACAGAGATGTTTTCAAAAAGTGTCAGGCAAAACGCAATAGAAGAAATGAGGAGGCTGTGACTGTTAAAAAAGAAGAGAAAGATCCAGTGCAGGTTAAAACCACCAGATTCTGATGTGGTTCAGAGAAGACTCTATTGAGTTGGTTCAGAGCTCCAAAGCCTGTGTCCTTGACTGACCCGGACTGACCCTTTTCTTCTCTTCTCTCTAAGCTGTCCTTACTCAAATACCTAATACAAAGTAATATGATAAATATCCTGTTGTGTAAACAGGATATTAAAATAGGACTCCTAAGTCTGTTTTGGCTGACACCTCAGAGTGATAGGTGTCCACTATTGCCACACCCAAGCAATAGAATAGCAAGGTTGTGTGGGGCCTGAAGAGAGGTAACAAAGAACCAGTTGTGTAACACTTGGCTTACCAAACACTCCCAGCCTTTTAGAAAAGAATAGGAAGCTACATGGCAAGAAGATGTCTTTAGAGGGAACTGTTGGTGGGTTATGAGCCTAGGGAAGTGGGTCCTTAACTTTCCTCAAACCACATGAGAGGATCTTCAGGACCATTTGAAGGGCTTGACATGGATGCCTTTAGTTTGGGATACACAGTAGAGTCCCCAGCTAAATGTCGGACACCAGGCTAAAAGTGCGAGGCTGCGGCTGGAGCCCCTGCTCTGAAGACAAAGCAGGCATGAGAGCTGCACTTAGCACAGTCTGTCTTAGCTCATGCTGTTATAACAAAATACCATAAACTGCATGCCCTAAACAATAGGCCTTGACCTCTCATAGTTCTGAAGGCTGGGAAGTCCAACATCCAAGTGCCAGCCCAGTCCAGTTCTAGTGAGGGCCCTCCTCCTGGCTTGTAGATGGTGCCTTCTCACTGTGTCTTGACATGGCAGAGAGGAAGAGGAAGCAAGCTCCCTGGTGCCTCTTCTCATATAATCCCATCACGGCAGCTCCGCCCTCACGACCTCATCTAAACCTAATTGGCTCCCAAAAGCCCCGCCTCCTAATACCATCGCACTTAGGGATTGGAGGGCTGGGGGACACAAGCATTCAGTTCCTAGCAGTCTGCAATCCCAGTGTTAGCACTTCTCCTGGGCTAGAGATGGCCAGGTGTTAGAATCTGACCAACAGGGCTGCCTGGAAGGATGAGGACTTCAGCACAAAAAGACTAAAGTTGTACTGCCAGGAGTTTAGAAGACGGGGAGGAATTTTACGTAACCAGCTGGAGAAAATGTATTGATGTTAGTTATTGAACCACAGATAAGGCGTTGCTAGTGTTTGGTGGGGAGGAGGTCCCTGAGACCCACAGAACTGCCTCCCCCGCCCTGCCCCCGTGAAGGGCAGCTTTATTCACCATGGCTAGAGGAAGCCAACGTCTTCATAAATCGGGACCAGTCAAGTAAAACCTTCCTTGCTCCTTATCCTTTTCTCCACTCCTCGTATTTCAAACGAGGAGGATTCGAAGCCTAGGCTACAAAGTGAGGGGAAGGAAAAAGAAGCTGGCATGCAGAAGACAGAAACAATAATGAACAGATCCTACCCCTCTGACTGAAGTCTGGAGCAGAGGTAGAGGAGAAGTTTTAACTTAGTTCTGACTATTTCGTGACTCTCGGTATTTTATTCACTGAAATGAGATTCTTTGAATAGGAATAGAAGGCTTAATATCTGAGCATGAGAGTTCAACTAGAGATAAAGAGAAAACTATCTTCACAGAATGGATGAGGGATGGATAGTACATGAATAAAAGTACTTTTGATTACACCTTAACTGTTTTGCTCCTTCAACGTACAAGTTCAACTTACAACCCTTAAGAAGGATTAAACTGGAAATTCATTTTTATTCCTAACTTGTTTTGTAAGACCAACTGCCTCTGTCTCCTTACTACCCATTACTCCTTATAATCTTGAAACTCATTCTCTGTAGAAAATGCCAATACCAGTTATTGGTGGGGTCTGTCAAATAATGTTTAAATTCCATTATAATGTACACTATTTCAGAAAAATCAAATCCAGCCCCATGTTAGAAGAATGATATACGGTGACACAGTTGGTTTTATCCAAAAAAACAAAAAAGCAAGAATGATTTCATATCAAGGCATTATTAATGTAATTCATCACATCAGGTGGTCAAAGGAGAAAAAAATATTATAAAATTCATTAAATCATTATAGATTTTAGCAAATCTTGGAAAATGAAGAAGAGTAATACCTTCTTGTGATAAAAATCTCAAACTTTTCATGTCACCAACTTATTCAATGATTGAACACTAAAGTCATTTTCTTCAAAGTCAGAAACAACTTATGGTTTGGGAATCAATAAAAGATTAAGGATATAGAATAGAAAGCCTAAAAGAAAGATTCAAATATAAACAAAGAAATCTGGCCAGTATCGTTTCAAATCAATGGGAAATTGATAGGGACATTAATAAATGGCATTGGAACAATGGCTAACTTTTCAGGGAAGAAAACAGAAGACCACTTCAAATACTTTTCACACAGATTTAAGATATAGATGAAAAAAATGATCATAAGTACCACTAGAAACTATAGGTCCATATTATCTTGGGGCAGAGAAAGCTCAGTTAATAAAAGGTAAAAGTCACATACACACAGAAGGACATATTTGACTATAGAAAATTTTTTCTATACAACAAAAGTTACCGTAAACAAATGCCCACTAGGGGGCATTCCTATGAAAGAGGCCTAGGGACGAGTAAACCACAGCAGATCTATTCTCTGTCACCAGGTAGAATCCAACCATTTCAGACTCCATCACTCAAAGTAGAGGACTGAATAGTCATCGGATTCTGCATGTGGACCCAGCCGGGTGTTTTGCTTCCACCCACCTCTGATAAAGACTAGCGTCTGGGTTACACAATCATGACATGCTGCGATAAAGAGCTGGCAACACAACACCCTAATTACTTCCAAGACAATTAAGTAAACATAGTATCATTTCATGGTGTAGCTGGGGTAGGGAAATAATTCTCTACTATGCTTGCACATTAAAAGCACCTGGAAAGCTTTTAAGACCTGTGATTATAGGAAGAGGAGGACCTACCCCAGACATTCTAATCCAATTCACCTGAAGTGACACAAAGGCCCCCTTTTTTTTTTGTTTCCCAGTTATATAATCTTTCATCATAAAACAAAGGGGATGTATTTATTCCTCAGCAGCAAATCTGTGGCATAGGAAGCCTTTAAAAAAAAATAATGGTGGGCTTCCCTGGTGGCGCAGTGGTTGAGAGTCCGCCTGCCGATGCCGGGGATGCAGGTTCGTGCCCCGGTCTGGGAGGATCCCACATGCCGCAGAGCAGCTGGGCCCATGAGCCATGGCCGCTGAGCCTGCACGTCCAGAGCCTGTGCTCTGCAACAGGAGAGGCCACAACAGTGAGAGGCCCGCATATCACAAAAAAAAAATGGTGATTTATTCTCTAATCAGAGATACACAGAGTCTTCTAACCTGAACAGCCCTACTCAATGATTCTGAAAGTAGAGACACACCTTCCTTCATGACAGATCTGGTTTCTGGTTAGAAATGACTTAAGAAGCTACAATTTAGAGTCCCCTGCACCCTAAAAACCTCTTACACTTCAACATCTTTTCCTCCTTGTAACTTCATATTTAATTGTTATAATTTTAAATCTACTGTTCTCTGTAGTGAGAGAGTGCAATGCAGTGATTAATTAGCTAAAGAAGCTTCATATTTGTATTTTTGAAGACAGGCATAAAGGACTTACAAGATCAGACAAGGCATATGGTACACATTCATGTTGACACAACGAGAGCTCTTGAATTATTTTTCCAAGTCAATACATTTGCCAGGCAAAACAAAAGCAACAACAACAGGAACCTGTCAGGGAGGCAGGAAGACTTCAGCAAGAACTCCTAGATATTTTGTACATAAAGCACACAAACATCTCCACACGCAGTACATAAACCCTACTCGATTTCTCTCTGGAGAGAAAAACACGCTTCGATTTCAGCGTTCTCTCTAATGACTGAGGAATGTGATCCCTAATCGTCACTGAAATCCTCACAACAAATGCCTTGGGCTGGGTTAACATCCTACGGCATTTTGCTCAATTTCTTAGGTTTTGCAAAATTATTTGACCTTTTAGTATATTTATCCTACCTACACTAGATAGTTTGAACTAGCTTCTTAAAGGCCAGGAATGTTCCTTTTTAAAAAAAAAAAAAAAAAAAAAAATCTTTATCCTACAGCACCTGGTACCAATTAGCAGTCAAATAACAACTGAATAACATTTGTTTAAAATCTTCTTTACCCTAAAGCAGGAGCTCGCGTGCATGTGAATCCAAGTACACATCCTCGAGTAAATAAAGTCTCCCCATATTCTATTTGTCACACGGACCTGTCCTGTTAAGATACTCAGATATGGGAGGAAAGGGAGACAGGCAGCTGGAAGTGGTGGCAAAGACAGCTTCTTGGCTTTGGGGTCTCAGAAGAAAGTTCCCTCAGTTTCTCCATTCTCCAACATTCTCCACTGCCATGGGGGGGTTTCAGAGGGCATCAGGGGCAGCAAACATCACCAAGGGAGAAGCCCAAGGCCCAGAAGGAGAATAGGTTAGGGTAATTGTGGCTGTCATATTGATCTGTGGTCAAATGGGCACTCCTTTGGGGGAAACCCAGAAATATTAGGGGAGAGGGTCCCTTGTTAGCAGGGGTGGGAAAAGTTCTACATAGGCATTTGGAGGCACAAACAGAAACTTGAGCTTACTGGTGTCCTTGTGCCCATTTGTATCTCAGGCTGGTGAAATATGGTCATGCTGAGTTGTTGCCATGTGAGAATGCCAGAGACGTGCCACGTGTGCTTTCTCCTGATGCTCCCAAGCCCTCCATCTATTTTTATTGTGCCTCCCTGCTATCCCAGACCCCTCCTCTAACAGCACAAACCATATATGGATGAGGGTTGGGCTTGGAGAGTCAAGGTTCAAACCTTAGATTGTGTGAGATATTCAAAGCTCACGCGCTTTCCTCTACACCATGCCATGTGTAGGTCAGACATGCAAATAATGGAAACATAAAGTGGATGGTACCTTTTACAGAATTTACTACCATTAAGGAAAAAAAGTATCCAAAACCAAGAAATTTGGCAAAAGGAAACCTGCATATCTTTTCAAAGTCATCCTTGAACATCATCTAAAAGGCCCACTCAAGGATTATTTCTTTCTCTGGGAGAATATACCTGTCTCTAACTCACTATTTAATATGATTCTACAAGGTTACGTAAAAACTTGTCGACTTTTGCCCAGAAGAGATGCAAATCGTTTCTGTTCAATAGAAAAAAATAACCCCAAATATTATGATTTTATTGCCCATTAGGATATTAACCAATTTGTCTCTAACTTAGCCAATTTATTTAAGCACGCCATCCCCAATAAACCATAAAATTCTCTGTTCATCAAACAGAGAATTTTTTGAACCAGCTTATCCTGCTTGTTCCCTCACTCATGAGTTAAGTAAATCTTTGACAAGTGCTCACTGTGTACTTACAGAAGTGTCATGATAAGTTTTTGAAAATCATGTTTTGACACTACAACACATTGTGAAGATCTAGCATAAGAAGTGTTTTTATGCAGTAGCGGCCAAGACAAAGGAAAGGCTTCACAGATGAAATGGCACTGAGGTGAGCCTTGAGGCATGGACAAGATTTCACCAGTGGCCATAGGAAGGAAAGCCAGTGCAGGCACAACTTCAAATATTAACAGGTTTACATGGAAAGCTGACAAAGAGGTTCTAACCTTGATCATTTAGAAATACTTATTTTAGACCCATTTTATGTAATCTTCTAAATTAAATATTATCAAATAGAATCCATCAATGAAAATAATACATTATGACCAAATAAAACTTATTCCAGGAAGAGAAGGGATGTTCAATATCTGAAAATCCATCGACATAATAAAGTATATCAAGAAATTATAGGAGAGGGCTTCCCTGGTGGTGCAGTGGTTGAGAGTCTGCCTGCCGATGCAGGGGACACGGGTTTGGGCCCCGGTCCGGGAAGATCCCACATGCTGCGGAGCGGCTGGGCCCGTGAGCCATGGCCACTGAGCCTGCGCGTCCGGAGCCTGTGCTCCGCAACGGGAGAGGCCACAACAGTGAGAGGCCCGTGTACCGCAAAAAAAAAAAAAAAAATTATAGGAGAAACACCATGTGATGTCAATAAATGCAGGAAAAAAGACTCAAAATTAGATCACCATTTCTAATAGAGACAGTAAGTAAAATGGAAACTACTTAAATATAATAAAAGTTATTTATCAAAAATCAACGGCAGATATCATAAATAATGAAAAATAAAGCCATTTTTCTCTCTCTCTTTTTTTTTTTTTGGCCACACCTCAAGGTTTGTGGTATTGTAGTTCCCTGACCAGGGATCCAACCAGGGCCCAGAGCAGTGAAAGCACATAGTCCTAATCACTGGACCACCAGGGAATTCCCTAAAGCCATTTTTCTTAATACCAGTACTAGACAGAGTTGACGGCTACAACGATTATTATTCACTGTTCTGCAAATGTTAACAAATGCCACACAAGGTTTAGAAAAATCAAATACCATGTAAAAATCATTGGAAAACAAGGTTAATCCCTTTGCAGACAAGACTGTTTTTTAAAAAAGAAAGAAAGAAAAAAGAAAGAAAGAATTTACATGAATTGGTGAGGTGGCTAGGTACAGGATAATTTGTTTAAATCAATAATTTTCCCTGTTTAGCAATAATCACTGAGAAAGGGAAATGAGAAAGAATTTTCCTTCTTTATGACAATAACAAGGAAAAATACATAGGAGTAGATTTAACAAGAATTTTATATGAAAAAAATTTTAAATCCTATTGAAAGACACAAAGTAAGATATGAAGAAATGGAAAGATGTGTACTATGTTCCTGGATAGGAAAAACAGTATTATGGAAACACAGATTCCTCCAAAATTAACATATAAATCTAATGGAACTTCAATTAAAAACCTACCAGAGATGATTAAATTATATATTAAAGTCTTTATAGAATATTAATTCCCCTAAAACCTATCTTGTGTTTGGAAATGTTCACAACCTCAGTGTATATCCTTTTTTTTCTCCACCAAATTTCCACCAAGGGGAGGGTTATGCTATAGTCCCAGGTTTTCAGCTCTCTTTCTACCTCTTCTGTGTGGTTGCTGTCCTACAGAAAACTCTATTATGTACTAAAAGAGGCTGAGAAGGGACATTTGCTCTGGTTTAATGCATGGAGGAAGGCAGAGGGCAGAGAGGGAGGGATGAACTAGGACCAGTAGCGTTCCTCTTTGTACTAAAGTTTGTTTATTTTTTCTAAAATATTTCTCGGAAGGCATCTTACTCTTTACCATGAAGGCCCCGTCTCACTTACATGATAACTGTACAATCCTGTTAACATAACCTAGACCTCGTTTCCTGTGCACAAATAACTTTAGCCTAAAAGAGCATGTGCCCGTCACTGCCCTGGGCACTTCACATCGAAGTTTTCCTTCCTCAGTGAACAATGAAGAACACCTTGTTCACATGGACTCTTTCTAATTCCTATTTTTCTCCTCTTGGTCCACAAAATCAACTAAGGAGGAGAATGGATATTTGGAGGTCAAGTTGTCCCCAGAGGAGTTTAGAAGGACAGAAGCCCTGTGAAATCTGACACTGCCTTCTTCATACCCCAATCTGGGGCATTTTGCCCACAGTTCCTGGAGACTCCTCTGAGGTCCTCCCAGAGAGATCCCAGAACCTCTCAATGACAATATGCACTCTTCTTGCTTAGCTGAAGTAATGCTGTGTGAAGCTCTATTTCCTCTCATGAACACGTTGGTTTTTTTTAATGGGTAGAAAACATTGTTTCATTCAAAGACTTCGCTGTGTTGAAACTATAATTTAAAGTTTTATAGAAAGACAGCTACAATGAATTTATGATAAGTCTGTCATTTCAACTTCCTAAAACCACAAATATTATACTCCCCTGGGCATCAGTTTATTTAAATTGCAGGGATTTGTTATTGTTGTTGTTTTTAAATAAAAGAGCTTCATGGCTTCAAGAATCTCTGTTGAAAATTAGTCTTTGGAAAATCAGCCATCTGCACAGAACAGTTAAAAAGAAGTTAGACTACTTAATTTGCCTAATCGAGGACTTGAAACCTTCATCCTCAAACTCATAACATTTTCCAACTCATTAAAAGAGGAATTGCTTGTGTCTGTCATCTACAAACAGCACCACTGGACACTACAAAAGATAGCAATCTAAAAGCATCCTTTTGGGTAATAAAACCACAGCTGCTGTCCAGGCAACAATACTGTTTATTATATTCAATTACCAAAACAAAACAAAATATAAAGTGTTTAAAATGGGCCAGCTAATAAACACCCATTACTTACTGCATAAGCACTGTCAGGAAATATTTTACATCATAAACATCAACTGATACGGAGGACATTTTTGTTATTCTCACTAAACACAAAGCTACTTCTCAGTCAATAGTTACTCAATTTGTTCTTCAAATCCCACTCCTCCTTCAACGATAATCATTTATGAGCAACTATGTGTCTAGCACTAATCCTTCCTAAATGATCCGTATTAGTGAGTTTTAGTTTTTCATATCCCAAAATGTACCTTTCACATCTGACAGTTTTAAGTGAAAGGCAACTCCTTGTGATGTTAAAAGGTTACTCTTTAAGTTTATGGTCACGTTTTAAACCTAATCCCCTGAAGTGAATTCATTTTAAGCAAATATGAATTCACTCCTATGACAGATTTCTCTGGAATAGCTGTCTCCTGGAGTCTTCTATTAAAACTAACCCCAAACAAAGCTCAAAGCAAGAAAAAACTCCAAAAATCTCTCTGCCATTCCAAAAGCAACTTGAAAGTTCCAATGAGTGAAATAGAGTTTGACTAGTTAATTTCACTCTATTAAACATGCCAATAGCTTTATCAAAATATCTATGTTCACCAGCAAAGGACGGCAGGTTGCTTACCTGCTTCTTGACTTTGACTCGCTCTGCCAGCAAGGCTGTTGGAAAGGTCAGGACTTTTAGAGATGACTCAGACGGTGACAGGATCATGTGAGCTCTGAATGGTTCCCTGCTTCTTCACGAAGCATTGCAGAAAGCCATGAAAGCTGTTCAACCACGGGAAATGACTGGGGAAAGAGGAGCTCGGCTGACAAATGAATATCACTCATCTCACCCCACAATAGCGTGTCAAACCAGCTCCCACTTCTGAGCTGCTTCGCCATCTCCTTGAAACCTTTTGCGAGCTGAATTCATCTTTTTGAAGACAAACCTGAGCCTAGCCAAGTTCTAAATTCCTTGAAGCACAGGTTTTCAAAAGCTCTGGAGTGTATTAAGAATTACCTGGAGGGTCTCATTCTAGCTCCTCTGAATCAGTATGGTTGTGGGGCTGGGGCCTGGGAATGTGTTTGTTTATATGCTGCCCAGATGTTTCTGAAAGAGGTGGTATTATTTTAGGAACACTGGTTTAGGACAAAAAGAAAAGAAAAATCCACTCCCTAATGGACAAGTATAAGAAATGACTGCTTTACTTTATAGTGAAAAGAATTCAGATTGGTGTTTAATGCCTCCTGGAATAAAAAGCTACCAGAAAAAAAAAAAAAAGAGTTGAAGTCTAGCTGAGGCTGAGAGCTAGATCACATCTCACTTAAATCTAGATCAGGTTATATCAGTGTTTCTTCAAAAGTGATACCATCCACTCTACTCAGATAAACCACAAAGAGATGAAAAGGGAAAGAGATGTCACCAGCATAACAGTGATTCCTACAGTATTAAGCTCTTTGTGCAAAAAGAGCTTGGACTAAGAATATGATTTTGAGAAGAGTAAAGGAACTTGTGTTCCACGAAGCAGGAGCTGAAGCACTTAAAAGCAAAGGCTCAGCACTGTCTCCAAAATGGGTGGGGTGAAGGCATGGATACGTATGATGCCAGCTGTGTCTTTCATATCTCGGACCTCAGCTGAGTCCTTCTCTTAATGCGGGAAAGCCCTGTGCAGCAAGAGGCCACACAAATACACCCCTTCTGTAAACCAAGGGGACATGAGCTCACTGTGTAACCCTCCTTCAACTTTCCCAGCTGTCTTCCCCTTGATTAGCTCCTTCTTGGAAAGGCCTAGTGTAAGCCCATTCTACTTTGCTGGATGATAAAACTGCGAATGTATTGAAGTAGACATAAGCATTAACTTCACTTTGGGGAATCTAATCTGAACACCAAACTGGCCTTCTAACAAGCATCTTAAGGAAGAGGTAAGACCAACATTTCGCCCTTTCAGTCACCTTTCCAGGAATTCCCTTGGAGGCACACCAATGCTGAATCTCTATTTTTCTTCAACACTGGTTGTCAGGACTGGCATAAATCTCTGACTGGTCTGGGACCAGACCTGCACCAAGTTGCTATAAAATAAATCTGAGGCTTCTGAGATCTAACCAAGACTTCTTATGAAGAGATCAGGAACTCAAAATATTAACCAAGGCTGAGGCTGGGCCAAGGTGAAAATATCCAAGAAAGGGCTAAGCCTTGGCTCACCATGGGTGGGCAGTGACAAGGCTGTCACCTCAACATGTGAGATGTCCTTGTCTATTAGAGGCAAGCCATCAGGTTGGGAAACATCTAGGAAGGACAAAGGGAACATATGATCAGTGGAAGGGTCAGAAAACATTTTTAGGAGCATGTGATCCACAGGAGTCAGTGTAAGCAAAGAGGGCCTTGACAAAACTACCATGTAATTACCCAGTAAAGCTCCTGGATCATTGCATTTGAAGAACAAGAAAGCTCAAATGGTGAGAGTGAAAACCTGTTTTGGTATCAAGAAACCCCCACTGAAAGCTAACTTACGAATTTATATATCATCAACTAGGCCTATCACCCATACAAGATGAGTCCAAGGAAGGCAGTGGCCTTGTGTGTTTCAACATCTAATTAGTTGAAACACTAATTTAGTTTTATCATACTTAGCTTGATCAGTATAAATCTATGATGAGTGTCTATCCCATATTTCAGATACTTCCAGGAGTGATGAAACAGAAATTACGTCAACCAAAAGTGAGCTAGACAACACTGTATCCGAACTTACTGTAGCCCCCACTATCTTTACACTGACTCTAATCTTCTAGGCCTGACTTCCAGACATTTTATGAATTGACCCTTCTTTCAATGTCCAAGGTTATTTCCCAGCATCGGCCTCTGCTCCAAGCGTGAAAGCCTCATTGCATTTTTACAATATGTCACAACCTCCAGGTCACATTTCTGCCTCCCTCTTCAGACTTTCCAACCACCTTCCAAGTCCTCCTTGAGAACTGCTTTGCCCACATTTGGGGGGTTGGACTGTATTGCGAATATCATAGTTGGAAGTGAAACTGGGTCCTGACTCTCTGCAAAGACATTGTTATCTATCTTAACCAGTTCCTTGAATCTAGTGTGCACCCAGCCCCAGTGTACTTCCCGTTCCTAGTATTTCCATTAAATAGAAAAAACAGACAATTGATGCCAGGTCTCTCTCTCTCTCTGTCTCTTTCTCCTACAACTAAAATACTTACACCAACTTTTCCAATAGTACATTTTATTGAGCAATGGGAACAAACTGTTAAACCAGTGGGAGATCACAAGAAATCCCAGGGACCTAGTAGCCTAAGTTACTTGGATGGCAGTACCTTTTGAATCTCTGTGGAACTTGAAAATACTATTTAAGCATATTAAGCTATTCTCCTAAGTGTTAATGATGATAGGGGATCAAATTGCAGATTGAGTAATGAAAGATTTGGAGATTTCAAAATAAAGAAGAGGGAAGAATTTCAAGATGGTGGAGGAGTAAGACGTGGAGATCACCTTCCTCCCCACAAATACATCAAAAATACATCTACGTGTGGAACAACTCCTACAGAACACCTACTGAACGCTGGCAGAAGACCTCAGACCTCCCAAAAGGCAAGAAAATCCCCACATACCTCAGTAGGGCAAAAGAAAAAAGAAAAAACAGAGACAAAAGAATAGGGACAGGACCTGCACCTCTGGGAGGGAGCTGTGAAGGAGGAAAAGTTTCCACACACTAGGAAGCCCCTTCATTGGTGGAGACGAGGGGTGGGCAGGGGAAGCTTTGGAGGCACTGAGGAGGGCGCAGCAACAGGGGTGCAGAGGGCAAAGCAGAGAGATTCCTGCAGAGAGGAATGGTGCTGACCAGCACTCATCAACCTGAGAGGTTTGTCTGCTCACCTGCCAGGGCAGGTGGAGGCTGGGAGCTGAGGCTCGGGCTTCGGAGGTCAGATCCTAGGGAGAGGACTGGGGTTGGCTGTGTGAACACAGCCTGAAGGGGGCTACTGTGCCACAACTATCCAGGAGGGAGTCCAAGAAAAAGTGTGGAACTGCCTAAGAGGCAAGAGACCATTGTTTAGTGGTGCGTGAGGAGAGGGGATTCAGAGCACCGCCTAAACGAGCTCCAGAGACATGCGCAAGCCACGGCTATCAGCTTGGACAACAGAGACAGGCATGAAATGCTAAGGATGCTGCTGCAGCCACCAAGAAGCCTGTGTGCAAGCATACATCACTATCCATACCTCCCCTCCTGGAAGCCTCTGCAGCCCGCCACTGCCAGGGTCCCGTGATCCAGGGACAACTTCCCCAGGAGAACACACAGCGTGCCTCAGGCTGTTGCAATGTCATGCTGGCCTCTGCCACGCAGACTCGCCACGCATTCCATACCCCTCCTTCCCCCGGCCTGAGTGAGCCAGAGCCCACCAATCAGCCGCTCCTTTAACCCCCTCCTGTCTGGGTGGGGAACAGACACCCTCAGGCGACTTACATGCAGAGGCAGAGCCAAATCCAAAGCTGAACCCCGGGAGCTGTGCGAACAAACAAGAGAAAGGGAAATCTCTCCCAGCAGCCTCAGGAGCAGCGGATTAAATCTCCACAATCAACTCGATGTACCCTGCATCTGAATACCTGAATAGACAAAGAATCACCCCGAAATTGAGACGGCAGAATTGGGAGCAACTGTAGACTTGGGGTTTCCTGCATGTGACTGACCAGTTTCTGATTTTTATGTTTATCTTAGTTTAGTTTTTAGCGCTTGTTATCATTGGTGGATTTGTTTATTGGTTTGTTTGCTCTCTTCTTTTTTCTTTTTCTTTATTATTTTTTTATTCTTTATTTTAACAATTTTTTAAATTTTTTATTTTAATAACTTTATTTTATTTTTCCTTTCTTTCCTTTTTTTTTTTCTCCCTTTTCTTCTGAGCCGTGTGGCTGACAGGGTCTTAGTGCTCCAACCGGCTGTGAGGCCTGAGCCTCTGAGGTGGAAGAGCAGAGTTCAGGACATTGGACCACCAGAGACCTCCCGGCGCCACATAATATCAATTGGTGAGAGCTCTCCCAGAGATCTCCGTCTCAACGCTAAGACCCAGCTCCACTCAACGACCAGAAAGCTACAGTGCTGGACACCCCATACCAAACAGCAAGACAGGAACACAACCCCACCCGTTAGCAGAGAGGCTGCCTAAAATCATAATAACATCACAGATACCACAAAACACACCACCAGGTGGAGTCCTGCCCACCAGAAAGACAAGATCCAGCCTCATCCACCAGAACACAGGCACCAGTCACCTCCACCAGGAAGCCTACACAACCCACTGAACGAACCTTACCCACTGGGGGCGGAAACCAAAAACAACGGGAACTATGAACCTGCAGCCTGTGAAAAGGAGACACTAAACACAGTAAGTCAAGCAAAATGAGAAGACAGAAAAACACACAGCAGATGAAGGAGCAAGGCAAAAACCCACCAGACCAAACAAATGAAGAGGGAATAGGCAGTCTACCTGAAAAAGAATTGAGAATAATGATAGTAAAGATGATCCCAAATCTTGGAAATAGAATGGAGGAAATACAAGAAACGTTTAACAAGGGCCTAGAAGAACTAAAGAGCAAACAAACCGTGATGAACAACACAATAAATGAAATTAAAAACTCTCTAGAAGGGATCAACAGCAGAATAACTGAGGCAGAAGAAGGCATAAGTGACCTGGAAGATAAAATAGTGGAAATAACGACCACAGAGCAGAATAAAGAAAGAAGAATGAAAACAATTGAGGACAGTCTCAGAGACCTCTGGGACACATTAAAAGCACCAACATTCGAATTATAGGGTTCCCAGAAAAAGAAGAGAAAAAGGGACTGAGAAAATACTTGAAGAGATTATAGTTGAAAACATCCCTAATATAGGAAAGGAAATAGTCAATCAAGTCCAGGAAGCGAAGAGAGTACCATACAGGATAAACCCAAGGAGAAACATGTCGAGACACATAGTAGCCAAACTGGCAAAAATTAAAGACAAAGAAAAAATATTGAAAGCAACAAGGGAAAAGCAACAAATGACATACAAGGGAACTCCTATAAGGTTAACAGATCGTTCAGGAGAAACTCTGCAGGTCAGAAGGGAGTGGCAGGACATATTTAAAGTGATGAAAGGGAAAAACCTACAACCAAGATTACTCTACCCAGCAAGGATCTCATTCAGATTCAAAGGGGAAATTAAAACCTTTACAGACAATCAAAAGCTGAGAGAATTAAGCACCACCAAACCAGCTTTACAACATATGATAAAGAAACTTCTCTATGCAGGAAACACAAGAGAAGGAATAGATCTACAATAACAAACCCAAAACAATTAAGAAAATGGTAATAGGAACATACATATAAATAATTACCTTAAATGTAAATGGATTAAATGTTCCAACCAAAAGACACAGAGTGGCTGAATGGATACAGAAACAATACCCATATATATGCTATTTACAAGAGACCCACTTCAGACCTAGGGACACATACAGACTGAAACTGAGGGGATGGAAATAGATATTCCATGCCAATGGAAATCAAAAGAAAGCTGGAGTAGCAATTCTCATATCAGACAAAATAGACTTTAAAATAAATACTATTACAAGAGACAAAGAAGGACACTACATAATGATCAAGGGATCAATACAAGAAGAAGATATAACAATTGTCAATATTTATGCACCCAATTATGCACCCATTGGAGCAAATATTTATGCTCCAATAGGAGCACCTCAATATGTAAGGCAAATGCTAACAGCCATAGAAGGGGAAATCGACAGTAACACAAACATAGTAGGGGACTTAAACACCCCACTTTCACCAAAGGACAGATCATCAAAAATGAAAATAAATAAGCTATAATAAACACAAGCTTTAAATGACACATTAAACAAGATGGACTTAATTGATATTTTTAGGACATTCCATCCAAAAACAACAGAATACATTGTCTTCTCAAGTGCTCATAGAATATTCTCCAGGACAGATCATATCTTGGGTAACAAATCAAGCCTTGGTAAATTTAAGAAAATTGAAATCATATCTAGTAACATTTCCGACCACAATGCCATGAGACTAGATACCAATTACAGGAAAAAAAACTGGAAAAAATACAAACACATGGAGGCTAAACAATATGTTACTAAATAACCAAGAGATCACTGAAGAAATCAAAGAGGAAATCAAAACATACCTAGAAACAAATGACAATGAAAGCAAGATGACCCAAAACCTATGGGATGCAGCAAAAGCAGTTCTGAGAGGGAAGTTTATAGCAATACAAACCTACCTCAAGAAACAGCAAACATCTCAAATAAACAATAACCCTAAACGTACACCAAAAGCAATTAGAGAAAGAAGAACAAAAAAATCCGGAAGTTAGCAGAAGGAAAGAAATCATAAAGACCAGATCAGAAATAAATGAAAAAGAAATGAAGAAAACGATAGCAAAGATTAATAAAACTAAAAGCTAGTTCTTTGAGAAGATAAACAAAATTGATAAACCATTAGCCAGGCTCATCAAGAAAAAAAGGGAGAAGACTTAAATCAACAGATTTAGAAATGAAAAAGGAGAAGTAACAACTGACACTGCAGAAATACAAAGAATCATGAGAGAATACTATAAGCAGCTCTATGCCAATAAAATGGACAATCTGGAACAAAGGGACAAATTTCTAGAAAAGCACAACCTTCCGAGACTGAACCAGGAAGAATAGAAAATATAAACAGACCAATCAGAAGCACTAACATTGGAACTGTGAATAAAAATCTTCCAACAAACAAAAGACCAGGACCAGATGGCTTCACAGGTGAATTCTATCAAACATTTAGAGAAGAACTAACACCTATCCTTCTCAAACTCTTCCAAATACAGCAGAGGGAGGAACACTCCCAAACTCATTCTATGAGGCCACCATCACCCTGATACCAAAACCAGACGAAGATGTCACAGTAACGAAAACTATAGACCAATATCACTGGTGAACATAGATGCAAAAATCTCCAACAAAGTACTAGCAAATAGAATCCAACAACACATTAAAAGTATAATACACCATGATCAAGAGGAGTTTATCCCAGGAATGCAAGGATTCTTCAGTATATGCAAATCAATCAACATGATATACCATATTAACAGACTGAAGGATAAAAACCATATGATCATCTCAATAGATGCAAAAAAAGGTTTGACAAATTTCAATACCCATTTATGATAAAAACTCTCCAGAAAGTAGGCATAGAGGGAATTTACCTCAACATAATAAAGGTCATATATGAGAAACCCACAGCCAACATCGTTCTCAATGGTGAAAAACTGCAACCATTTCCACTAAGATCAGGATCAAGACAAGGTTGCCCACTCTCACCACTATTATTCAACATAGTTTTGGAAGTTTTAGCCCCAGCAATGAGAGAAGAAAAAGAAACAAAAGGAATCCAAATCAGAAAAGAAGAATTAAAAACGTCACTGCTTGCAGATGACATGATACTATACGTAGAGAATCCTAAAGATGGTACCAGAAGACTACTAGAGCTAATCAATGAATTTGGTAAAGTAGCAGGATACAAAATTAATGCACAGAAATCTTTTGCATCCCTATACACTAATGATGAAAAAAGCTAAAAGAAATTAAGGAAACACTCCCGTTTACCATTGCAACAAAAAGAATAAACTATCTATGAATAAACCTATCTAAGGAGACAAAAGACCTGTATGTGGAAAACTATAAGACACTGATGAAAGAATTAAATTAAAGATGATACAGGGCTTCCCTGGTGGCGCAGTGGTTGAGAGTCTGCCTGCCGACGCAGGGGACACGGATTGGTGCCCTGGTCCGGGAAGATCCCACATGCCGCGGAGTGGCTGGGCCCGTGAGCCATGGCCGCTGAGCCTGCCTGTCCGGAGCCTGTGCTCCGCAATGGGAGAGGCCACAACAGTGAGAGGCCAGCGTACTGCAAAAAAAAAAATAAAGATGATACAAACAGCTGGAGAGATACACCATGTTCTTGGATAGGAAGAATCAACATTGTGAAAATGACTATACTACCCAAAGCAATCTACAGATTCAATGCAATACCTATCAAACTACCAATGGCATTTTGACAGAACTACAACAAACAATTTCACAAGTTTTATGGAAACACAAAAGACCACAAATAGCCAAAGCAATCTTGCAAAAGAAAAACGTAGCTGGAGGAATCAAGATCCCAGACTTCAGACTATACTACAAAGCTACAGTAATCAACACAGTATGGTACTGGCATAAAAACATAAATATGGATCAATGGAACAGGATAGACAGCCCAGAAATAAATCCATGCACATACAGTCACCTCATATTTGACATAATTGGCAAGGATATACAATGGAGAAAAAACAGTCTCTTCGATAAGTGGCTCTGAGACAACTGGACAGCAGCATATAAAAGAATGAAATTACAACACTCCCTAACACCATACACAAAAATAAACTCAAAATAGATTAAAGACCTCAATGGAAGGCCTGACACTATAAAACTCTTAGAGGAAAACATAGGCAGAACATACTATGAGATAAATCACAGCAAGATCCTTTTTGACCCACCTCCTAGAAAAATGGAAAGAAAAACAAAAATAAACAAATGGGGCCTAGTGAAACTTCAAAGCTTTTGCACAGCAAAGGAAACAATAAACAAAACGAAAAGACAACCCTCAGAATGGGAGAAAATATTTGCAAATGAAGCAACTGACAAAGGATTAATCCCCAAAATATACAAGCATCTCATGCAGCTCAATATCAAAAAAAACAAACAACCCAGTCAAAAAATGGGCAGGGCTTCCCTGGTGGTGCAGTGGTTGAGAGTCCGCCTGCTGATGCAGGGGACGCGGGTTCGTGCCCCAGTCTGGGAAGATCCCACATACCACGGAGTGGCTGGGCCCGTGAGCCATGGCCGCTGAGCCTGTGCGTCCGGAGCCTGTGCTCCGCAACGGGAGAGGCCACAACAGTGAGAGGCCTGCGTACCACAAAAAAAAAAAAAAAAAAAAAAAAAATGGGCAGAAGACCTAAACAGACATTTCTCCAAAGAAGATATACAGATTGCCAACAAACACATGAAAGGACACTCAACATCACTAATCGTTAGAGAAACGCAAATCAAAACTACAATGAGGCATCACCTCACACTGGTCAGAAGGGTCAACATCAAAAAATCTACAAACAATAAATGCTGGGGAGGGTGTGGAGAAAAGGGAACCCTCCTACACTGTTGGTGGGAATGTAAATAGATACAGCCACTATGGAGAAAAGAATGGAGGTTCCTTAAAAAACTAAAAATAGAACTACCAGGCTTCCCTGTTGGCACAGTGGTTGAGGATCCACCTGCCAAAGCAGGGGGCACAGGTTCAAGCCCTGGTCTGGGAAGATCCCACATGCTGTGGAGCAACTAAGCCCATGCACCACAACTACTGAGTCTGCACTCTAGAGCATGCAAGCCACAACTACTGAAGCCCACACACCTAGAGCCTGTGCTCTGCAACAGGAGAAGCCCCTGCTCACAACAGCTAGAGAAAAGCCTGCACGCAGCAACGAAGACCTAATGCAGCCAAAAATAAATTAATTAATTAATAAAAAAAGAACTACCATAATACCCAGCAATCCCACTACGGGGCATATTCCCTGAGAAAACCATAATTCAAAAAGAGACATGTGGATTGGTTCAAGATGCTGGAGTAGAAGGACATGCTCTCACTCCCTCTTGCGAGAGCACGGGAATCACAACTAAGTGCTGGACAATCATTGACAGGAAGACACTGGAACTCACCAAAAAAGATACCCCATATCCAAAGACAAAGGAGAAGCCACAGTGAGATGGTAGGAGGGGCGCAATCACAAAAAAATCAAATCCCATAACTGCTGGGTCAGTGACTCACAAACTGGAGGACACTTATACCACAGAAGTCCACCCAGTGGAGTGAAGGTTCTGAGCCCCACATCATGCTTCCCAACCTGGGGGTCTAACCATGGGATGAGGAATTCCTAAGAATCAGACTTTGAAGGGTAGCGGGATTTGGTTGCAGGACTTCGACACGCCTGGGGCAAAAGAGACTCCACTCTTGGAGGGGACACACAAAGTAGTGTGTGCATCGGGAACCAGGGGAAGGAGCAGTGATCCCATAGGAGACTGAACGAGACTTACCTGCTAGTGTTTCAGGGTCTCCTGCAGAGGCGGGGGGTGGCTGTGGCTCACTGAGTGGACAAGGACACTGGCAGCAGAAGTTCTGGAAGTACTCCTTGGCATGAACCCTCCCAGAGTCCACCACTAGCCCCACCAAAGAGCCCTGGTAGGCTTCAGAGCTGGGTTGCCCCAGGCCAAACAACCAACAGGGATGGAACCCAGGCCCACCTATCAGCAGACAAGCAGGTTAAAGTTTTACTGAGCTCTGCCCACCAGAGCAACAGCCAGCTCTACCCATCACCAGTCCCTCCCATTAGGAAACTTGCTCAAGCCTCTTAGATAGCCTCATCCACCAGAGGGCAGACAGCAGAAGCAAGAAGACCTACAATCCTGTAGCCTGTGGAATAAATACCACATTCACAGATAGACAGGAAGAAAAGGCAGAAGGCTATGTACCAGATGAAGGAACAAGATAAAACCCCAGAAAAACAACTTAATGAGGTGGAGATAGGCAACCTTCCAGAAAAAGAATTCAGAATAATGATAGTGAAGATGATCCAAGACCTCGGAAAAAGAATGGAGGTGAAGACCGAGAAGATGCAAGAAACGTTTAAAAAAGACCTAGAAGAATTAAAGAACAAACAAACAGAGAAGAACAATACAATAACGGAAATGAAAACTACACTAGGAGGAATCAGTAGCAGAATAACTGAGGCAGAAGAACGGATAAGTGACCTGGAACACAGAATGGTGGAACTCACTGCTGCAGAACAGAATAAAGAAAAAAGAATGAAAAGAAATGAAGACAGACTAAGAGACCCCTGGGACAACATTAAACACAACAACATTCACATTAAAGGGGTCCCAGAAGGAGAAGAGAGAGAGAAAGGACCCGAGAAAATATTTGAAGAGATTATAGTTGAAAACTTCCCTAACATGGGAAAAGAAATATCCACCCAAGTCCAGGAAGCACAGAGAGTCCCATACAAGATAAACCCAAGGAGAAACTTGCCGAGACACATAGTAATCAAATTGGCAGAAATTAAAGTCAAAGTAAATTATTGAAAGCAGCAAGGGAAAAATGACAGCTAACATACAAGGGAACTTCCATAAGGTTTACAGCTGATTTCGCTGCAGAGGACATATTTAAAGTGATGAAAGGGAAGAAACTATGACCAAGATTATTCTATCCAGCAAGGATCTCATTCAGATACGATGGAGAAATCAAAAGCTTTACAGACAAGCAAAAGCTAAGAGAATTCAGCAGCACCATACCAGCAAACAGATGCTACAACAAATGCTAAAGGAATTTCTCTAAGTGCAAAACACAAGAGAAGAAAAGG
Organism: Delphinapterus leucas; assembly: GCF_059928025.1. NCBI lineage: Eukaryota > Metazoa > Chordata > Mammalia > Artiodactyla > Monodontidae > Delphinapterus > Delphinapterus leucas. Next base: position 48,778,786 of record NC_143132.1, read on the forward strand.
ATCTACAATAACAAACTCAAAACCATTAAGAAAATGGTACTAGGACATTACATATCAATAATTACTTTAAACGCGAATGGATTAAATGCTCCAACAAAAAGACACAGGCTGGCTGAATGGACACAAAAACAAGACCCATATATATGCTGTATATAAGAGACCCACTTCAGACCTAGGGACACATACAGACTGAAAGTGAGGGGATGGAAAAAGATATTCCATACAAATGGAAATCAAAAGAAACCTGGAGTAGCAATACTCATATCAGATAAAATAGAATATAAAACAAAGAATGTTTCAGGAGACAAGGAAGGACACTACATAATGATCAAGGGATCAATCCAAGAAGAAGATATAACAATTATAAATATATATGCACACAAAATAGGAGCACCTCAATACATAAGGCAACTGCTAAAAGCTACAAAAGAGGAAATCGACAGTAGCATAATAATAGTGGGGGACTTTAACACCTCACTTACACCAATGGACAGATCATCCAAACAGAAAATTAATAAGGAAACACAAGCTTTAAATGACACAATAGCCCAGATACATTTAATTGATATTTATAGGACATTCCATCCAAAAACAGCAGATTACACTTTCGTCTCAAGTGCGCATGGAACATTCTCCAGGTTGGATCATATCTTGGGTCACAAATCAAGCCTCAGTAAATTTAAGAAAACTGAAATCATATCAAGCATCTTTTCTGACCACAACATTATGAGATTAGAAATCAAATACAGGGGAAAAAAAGTAAGAAACACAAACACATGGAGGATAAACAGTACGTTACTAAATAACCAAAAGATCACTGAAGAAATCAAAGAGGAAATGAAAAAATACCTAGAGACAAATGACAATGAAAACACAACAATCCAAAACCTACGGGATGCAGCAAAAGCTGTTCTAAGAGGGAAGTTTATGGCTATACACGCGTACCTCAAGAAACAAGAAAAATCTCAAATAAACAATCTAACCTTACACCTAAAGAAACTACAGAAAGAAGAAAAAACAAAACCCAAAGTTAGCATAAGGAAAGAAATCATAAAGATCAGAGTGGAAATAAATGAAATAGAAACAAAGAAAACAATAGCAAAGATCAATAAAACTGAAAGCTGGTTCCTTGAGAAGATAAAAAAAATTGATAAACCATTAGCCACACTCATCAAGAAAAAGAGGGAGAGGGGGCTTCCCTGGTGGCGCAATGGTTGGGAGTCCGCCTGCTAATGCAGGGGACACGGGTTCGAGCCCTGGTCCGGGAGGATCCCACATGCCGCAGAGCGACTAGGCCCGTGAGCCACAACTACTGAGCCTGCGCATCTGGAGCCTGTGCTCCACAACAAGAGAGTCCGCGATAGTGAGAGGCCCGTGCACCGCGATGAAGAGTGGCCCCCGCTTGCCACAACTAGAGAAAGCCCTCGCACAGAAATGAAGACGCAACACAGCAAAAATAAATTAATTCATTAATAAAAAAACTCCTACCCACAACATCTTCTTTAAAAAAAAAAAGAGGGAGAGGATTCAAATCAATAAAATTAGAAATGAAAAAGGAGAAGTTACAACAGACACTGCAGAAATACAAAGCATCTTAAGAGACTACTACAAGCAACTCTGTGCCAATAAAATGGACAACCTGGAAGAAATGGACAAATTCTTAGAAAGGTATAACCATCCAAGACTGAACCAGGAAAAAAGAAAATATGAACAGTCCAATCACAAGTAATGAAATTGAAACTGTGATTAAAAATCTTCCAACAAACAAAAGTCCAGGACCAGAGATGGCTTCAAAGGTGAATTCTATCAAACATTTAGAAAAGAGCTAACACCCATCCTTCTCAAACTCTTCCAAAAAACTGTAGAGGAAGGAACACTCCAAAACTCATTCTATGAGGCCACCATCACCCTGATACCAAAATCAGACAAAGGTACTACAAAAAAAGAAAATTACAGACCAATATCACTCATGAATATAGATGCAAAAATCCTCAACAAATACTAGCAAACAGAATCCAACAACACATTAAAAGGATCATACACCATGATCAAGTGGGATTTATCCCAGGGATGCAAGGATTCTTCAATATACTCAAATCATCAATGTGATACAGCATATTAACAAACTGAAGAATTAAAACCATATGATCATCTCAATAGATGCGGAAAAAGCTTTTGACAAAATTCAATACCCATTTATGATAAAAACTCTCCAGAAAGTGGGCATAGAGGGAACCTACCTCAACATAATAAAGGCCATATATGACAAGCCCACAGCAAGCATCATTCTCAAAGGTGAAAAACTGAAAGCATTTCCTCTAAGATCAGGAACAAAACAAAGATATCCACTCTCACCACTATGATTCAATGTAGCTTTGGAAGTCCTAGCCACGGCAATGAGAGAAGAAAAAGTAATAAAAGGAATACAAATCGGAAAAGAAGTAAAACTGTCACCGTTTGCAGATGACATGATACTATACACAGAGAATCCTAAAGATGCTACCAGAAAACTACTAAAGCTAATCAATGAATTTGGTAAAGCTGCAGGACACAAAATTAATGCACAGATATCTCTTGCATTCCTGTACACTAATGATGAAAAATCTGAAAGAGAAATTACGGAAACACTCCCATTTACCATTGCAAGAAAAAGAATAAAATACCTAGGAACAAACCTACCTAGGGAGACAAAAGACCTGTATGCAGAAAACTATAAGACACTGATGAAAGAAATTAAAGATGATACAAAGAGATGGAGAGATATACCATATTCGTGGATTGGAAGAATCAATATTGTGAAAATGACTCTACTACCCAAAGCAATTTACAGGTTCAATGCAATCCCTATCAAATTACCAATGGAATTTTTCCAGAACTAGAACAAAAAATCTTAAAATTTGTCCTGAGACACAAAAGACCCCGAATAGCCAAAGCAGTCTTGAGGGAAAAAAATGGAGCTGGAGGAATCAGACTCCCTGACTTCAGGCTATACTAGAAAGCTACAGTAATCAAGACAATGTGGTACTGGCACAAAAACAGAAATATAGATCTATGGAGCAAGATAGAAAGCCCAGAGATAAACCCATGCACCTATGGTCAACTAATCTATGACAAAGGAGGCAAGGATATACAATGGAGAAAAGACAGTCTCTTCAGTAAGTGGGAATGGGAAAACCAGACAGCTACATGTAAAGGAATGAAATTAGAACACTCCCTAACACCATACACAAAATAAACTCAAAATGGATTAGAGACCTAAATGTAGGACTGGACACTATAAAACTCTTAGAGAAAAACATAGGAAGAATACTCTTTGACATAAATCACAGCAAGATCTTTTTTGATCCACCTTCTAGAGTAATGGAAATAAAAACAAAAATAAACAAGTGGGACCTAATGAAACTTCAAAGCTTTTGCACAGCAAAGGAAACCACAAACAAGATGAAAAGACTACCCTCAGAATGGGGGAAAATATTTGCAAATGAATCAACGGACACAGGATTAATCTCCAAAATATATAAACAGCCCATGCAGCTCAATATTAAAAAAACAAACAACCCAATCCAAAAATGGGCAGAAGACCTAAATAGACACTTCTCCAAAGAAGACATACAGATGGCCAAGAAGCACATGAAAAGCTGCTCAGCATCACTAATTATAAGAGAAATGCAAATCAAAACTATAATGAGGTATCACCTCACACCAGTTAGAATGGGCATCATCAGAAAATGTACAATCAACAAACGCTGGAGAGGGTGTGGATAAAAGGGAACCCTCTTGCACTGTTGGTGGGAATGTAAATTGATACAGCCACTATGGAGAACATTATGGAGGTTCCTTAGAAAACTAAAAATAGAATTAACGTATGACCCAGAAATTCCACTACTGGGCATATACCCAGAGAAAACCATAATTCAAAAAGACACATGCACCCCAATGTTCATTGCAGCACTATTTACAATAGCCAGGACATGGAAGCAACCTAAATGCCCATCAACAGACAGATGGATAAAGAAGATGTGGTACATATATACAATGTAATATTACTCAGCCATAAAAAGGAATGAAATTGGGTAATTTTTAGAGATGTGGATTGATCTAGAGACTGTCATACAGAGTGAAGTAAGTCAGAAAGAGAAAAACAAATATCGTATATTCATGCATATATGTGGAACCTAGAAAAATGGTACAGATGAACTGGTTTGCAGGGCAGAAATTGAGACACAGATGTACAGAACAAATGCATGGACTCCAAGGGGTGAAAGTGGCTGTGGGGGTGGGGGCGGGTGTGATGAATTGGGAGACTGGGATTGACATATATACACTAATATGTATAAAACGGATAACTAATAAGAATCTACTGTATAAAAAATAAATTAAATTAAATTTTAAAAAGGAGAGAGACATGTACCACAATATTCATTGCAGCACTATTTACAATACCCAGGACACAGAAGCATCCTAAGTGTCCAATGACAGATGAATGGATAAAAAAGATGTGGCACATATATACAATGGAATATTACCCAGCCATAAAAAGAAATGAAACTGAACTATTTGTAGTGAAGTGGGTGGACCTAGAATCTGTCATACGGAGTGAAATAAGTCAGAAAGAGAAAAAAAATACCATATGCTGACACATATATATGGAATCTAAAAAAAAATCGTTCTGATGAACCTAGGGGCAGGACAGGAATAAAAGACACAGATGTAGAGAATGGACTTGAGGACACGGGGAGGGGTAAGGGTAAGCTGGGATGAAGTGAGAGAGTGGCATGGACATATATACACTACCAAATGTAAAATAGATAGCTAGTGGGAAGCAGCCGCATAGCAAAGGGAGATCAGCTCGGTGCTTTGTGTCCACCTAGAGGGTTGGGATAGGGAGGGTGGGAGGGAGGCGCAAGAGGGAGGGCATATGGGGATATAAGTATATGTATAGCTGATCCACTTTGTTATACAGCAGAAACTAACACAACAATGTAAAGTAATTATACAAAGTATAATTAATTATAGTAATTAATTAAGTAATTATACAAAGTATAATTATACAAAGTATATACAAAGTAATTATATAAAGATGTTAAAATGTTTTTATTAAAATAAATAAATAAAAATAAGGAAGAATGACCTCATGTGTATTCTTTTTTATCATTTGGCAAATGTTTACCTAATTCCTGCTGTGTGTAAGGTATTGTGATAAGAGCTGGGGCTACAACAGGGAGCCAGTCAGGCATGAGGAGTTGCCCAGGTAGTAAAGGCTTTATCCAGAGAGCTCAGAAAACAAGATACACTCTCCCATGCCCAGCATGGGTTTGAGCTGGGTAAACACACTAACCCTTCAGATTCTTGCTGGAGCCATGACGTTGAAGTACCCACACACCCCAGGCCCAGATCCACCACAGCGCTGGCTTAAAGAAACTCATCTGGCACCATAGATTGCCATCAATGACCGAGGTCCCTTTCCAAGTTTTCAAGGGTGACAGCTTCAGTTTCAAATCAGATAAGGCCATCCAGTGGGACATTTTTAGGGGAGTTTAATTTGTCAGACTGCAATTTTCTGAAGGATTTGCCTCACTGTTAAGATAATATCTGGTAAGTGTGTTACTGTCTTCAGAAGAAAAGTATAAATACAAATACAAAAGTACAAACTCCTGGTGTGTTTTTTTTTTCTCATTGTCTATATTCTAACTCTTTTGAGTTGCCATCCTTAGACTCTTTTGATTTGCAGGATCCTGCATTCTTGCCATTGGTATGTAATCTGTCTGTAGAGCTGGGGCAGGGGGGGCACATTTTGCCATAAGACAGGGGTCTGAATGCTGCATTCCTTCCAGTTGCATGATTGGATGAGGAACAGACTGGATATGGGGAATTACGTGTAGCTGAAACTTTGTCTCATGACATATAATTTTCCCTCAGGGAGAGTAGCACAGGCCCAGCATAATGGTAGTGGGATTCTGGGGTCCAGGCCTTTATCATGTCAATAAGTGACAAAGCCTAAGGTGAGTTCAAATCCCAGGAGATGGATCAAAACCAGGAAAGCATCACAAAAAGACAAATACTATATGATTCCATTTATATGAGGTACCTGGAGATATCAAATTCACAAAGACAGAAAGTCGAGAGGTGATTGCCAGGGGCTGAGGGGGGGTCAGGGAGTGGGGATTTATTGTTTAATGGGTAGAGTTTCTGTTCTGCAAGACGAAAGGAGTTCTGGAGATTGGTTGCACAACAATGTCAACGTACTTATCACCGATGGATGGTACTCCTAAAAACAGTTAAGATGGTAAATTTTACATTATATATGTTTTACTACAATTGAAAAATGAAACAAAACAGGAAAGCTAAGTCTACTGATAGATCAAAAATGTTTAGTAAAGACAAAAATGGATAGCAAAGCCCCAAAACGGACAGGATTAGGACAGATATTGGCTCAGAGCAGGGGCTGCAGGGAAGGGACAGTGTCCAGGACTGTTTTTGAAATCAGAGTTTTATATTCAAAATTTGCTTTTGTTAGAAGTTGACTATGCAATGCCATCTGGTTGTCCTGGTTTAGAGGCACCAGTCATGGTGAGCCTATCAGACAGAAGCAAACACCTTCCAGGTGGAAGTAGACAGCAGAGGAATATACCGCAGAGATACAGGGTCCTGAACCTTTAGATCCAGCTTAAGAATGGGGCAAAACTTTTCAAATTGTAGCTAACATATTGTCCCTTTTGACCTCACCAAATTGGGCAAAAGCCTCAGAAAGGAAAGCATTCCTTCCCTGGTTAATGGCCTTCAGGAAGCAGCAAGAGGAGAAGGAAAGGATTCAGATGGCGTGGCAAAAAGAATCAAAGAAAAATATTGAGGGTTATAATGACCCATAAAAATTTTACTACTTGTTTAGAAAGTCTTTGTAATGTTCTCAATTTTGCCACTCAAAAATAATCTGGTCACTCCAAATTTAGACCAGATGAGATTTTCAGGCTGCAACCCATAATATCACATTCCAGAGGGCCAGATTCAAATTTCCAACTGCCCGAGGGCTATTCACACTTAGTTGTGCCCTCTGAACTTCAAGCTCAATTTGCAAAATTGAAGACAGACCAAACATGCTTTTCCTTTGAGTCCCCTTTCTCAGTAATGGCACCAGCATCCTCAGAGTCACCCAGGTGTGAACTATTGGGAGCCAAGGGAATTCTCCTCAACCCACACCAATTCGGTTACCAAAGCCCTTCAACTATGCTTCAGTGCTATTTGCTCCCAGCCCCATCTCCTCCTATCCCCTGCCTCCGCCACTGCCCTAATCTGGCTCTTAAAATTAATCTTTTGTTTGGTGTGTTGCTAAAGCTTCCTAACTGGTCCCAGCTTAGACTCTTGCTTTCCACTCCAACCTTAAAATAGCCACCTGGGTTACATGCTTATATTCCCTCTTTAAATGCCTTCAGTGGCCCCCGAGTGTTCACAGACCAAAGTGAAAACTCCTCAGCCTCAACTTCAGGTTCCCATGCCACTTTTCTAAAACTCCCCCTTAGCCCTATCACTCACCACGTCTCTTTAGGTACCTATGTTGTGCCATATCCAGCTAGTCACGATTACCCAAACGTGTTAGGAAATTTTACATGTCCATACTTTAAGCTGTTCCCTCAACTAGAAAGCCCTTATTATCTTCCCCATCTTTTCCACTTGCTGAAATTTTACCCATCTTTTGCAATTCAGCCCAAATACCATCTCTTCCATAAAACTTACCATATGTCTTTCCATTAGAATGAATCATTTCTTGTTCACACTCAACTGTTATTAAATACCTAATACTATGCATTGAGTATCAAGCCACAGATCCTGTTCCCAGAAAGCTTACAGTGAGCTATAAAAATATATACTCTAGTCTCTATGCTATTCTTGCCTATATGTTTATTTACATTTATTAACATTTTACCTTCCCAGCAAAATCATAAATTTTTTAATGGTAGAAATCATGTCTCATTAATCTCTTTAACCACCATTGATTGACCTAGTATTAGTGTTCTGATGTTAGCAGGAACTCAGTAAAAGTCAATTAAATGAATGATAAAAATAAGTAAATAAACACCTGGAATAATTCATCTCACCATGCCAATTTACTGTATCATTACATTCTGGCCTTTAAAAGCAACAAAACAAATATTTTCACCTCTGGGTTTCATCCCCAACCAGGATCTCAAAGTTACTCATTTTCACATTTTTAAAATCCAGTGTATTTGCCAAGTTATATTTGAAATCCAGGCATATATGCATCCCAAAATTTCATGTACCTTCCTAAAAGGTCCTTTTTATTTTTTAACAGCAGTGTTAGTGGATTTATTTGCCAGCTAGAGAATATTATATGTATCCACGTGTTGTGGACATTTCCAAGAAGAATGCAGAAAAAAAAATTGCTCTTCTCCTGAGTGTTGGATTATATTTTAATTTAGGTTCTGTGGAGATACTGAATGTGCAGGAATTAGCAGCAGAATCTACCGCTAATATATTTAATTTTTTTAGGCAGATAACTGTATAGCTTTGAGGAGAGGCAGTGCTAGAGAAAATTCCACGAAATCCATCAGAGAATTTTCTATCATTTGTGAACATTTCCCTTAACCCATATTCAAAAGGTTAACAAGAGGATAATCACATGCTTTTTCTAGCCCAGATTGGCCATGTGACTTGTTTAGACCAATAGAACATTTTGAGGCATGACATGACTAAAAGCTTGCAAAGCACTTGCACAATTGGCCTTGGTCCCTTGCATTTCTGCCATCTCTGTGGGAAGAGCATCCATGGGGGAGCTTGATGGTCCCAGGAAGTAGAGACACATGGAACAAGCTGCTCCAGCCAGACCACCCCAACTAGGCCCAACCTAGAAAACACACAGACACATAAGCTAAGTAAATGCTTGCTGCTGTAAGCCACTTAGATTTTGTGGTTGTTTGTGATGCAGCAATAATATAGTGAGTTAATAACTCCCTTCTCCATATCCCTCTAATCTGGCAAACAGCCATCTTCATCCTCACGTTTTAGGCTTAGTCCCATACCTGATGTTTTGTGCTGGCCATCTTTTATTTCTCCTCCAAATCCACTCTCCGTCCTTCTGCATCCTGCCTTCTACCCTGGGACACTGACCTGGATGAACTGTTATCAACAGCCTTCCTTCTCTCAGACTTCCAGTTGTGATCAGCCAGTGGAGAGCCACAAAAAGAGATTGCTCGGAGGGAGGAGGGTGAGGACAGGGCATTTATTCCCCTGAATCCCTGCCTCACTGTGTCCCTTGACCAAGGGTCACTTCTCTCAGGAAGGCCTCCACTACATAACTCTTTCTGAATTCTGGGAACAGTTCCCACCCTTATCTATTTGGGCCGACAGTGGTAATAGCCCAATTGCCACTAATCCCAGGTTACTGCACCATCTCCTGTGGTGCCCTACACTCCAGAACATTCACCTTTACAGATAGTCCCTTTATAAATAAAGCTTTGTGGAAATGTCCTAATTTGAGTGTTCCATCTCTTTCCTGTTAGGGTCCTGACTGATATATGTCTCCTCTGGGCCTCTTACACCTTCTGCCAAGCATCACTTTTCTGAGGGCAGCTTATCTATTGGATCCTTCACCAGCTGTCATCATTTAGACCCCTGTTTTATTGGTCCACCCTGTCTGATTTAAATTCTCTGATCTTGGACATGGTCAATGAGTCAGTCATTGAACCAACGCTGACTGAGTGTGTATTAAGCGTTACTAGACACTAAGAAATCCCCGCCTTAAGGACTTTATCATGTAGTGGGAAAGACAGGCAAATCAAATTAAAATTCAGTGTGTCAAGAATGTGATAGGGGGCTTCCCTGGTGGCGCAGTGGTTGAGAGTCCACCTGCCGATGCAGGGGACACGGGTTCGTGCCCCGGTCCGGGAAGATCCCACATGCCACGGAGCGGCTGGGCCCGTGCGCCACGGCGCTGAGCCTGCGCGTCCGGAGCCTGTGCTCTGCAACGGGAGAGGCCATGACAGTGAGAGGCCCGCGTACCGAAAAAAAAAAAAAAAAAAAAAGAATGTGATAGGGACATGCATAGAATGCTTTCAAAGCCACAGAAGAAGGGGATCTAACACGGGATGTCATGAGGATAAAGAGCACTAAGCTTGAAACATCAGAGTTAGAACAGAAGATGAACTCTGCAATCACACTTATACAAGAATAGGCAGGGCTAATGGAGATTGTTTGCTAACAGCTCAGTCTGGCTATTTAACTTCACAGCAATGATCTATTATTACCTCTCAATGTTCAGTGGCTTGCTGGAGCCAAAGTTTAGCATGTATCAGAATCACCTGGAGAGCTTCTTAAAACACAAATTTCTGAGACCCATCCTTAAAAATTCTGGTTCAGTTGGTCTTGGGGAATTCTTGGATCAAGAATTCCCATTTCTAAGAAATTCCTAAGTGATGCTTGGCGGGACCACATTTTGAGCACCACATCTTAGGGGTTCTGGGGAGGACTGAGTAAAGGAAGAGAAATGCTTGTAAAGGAAATCACAGGAAAAAAAAATATTTTTCTGAGCTGAAGAACAACTTCAGTGTTCAGAGCAAAAAAGCACCTTGATAATCAGAAGACATAGTGAAAGAAAATATATCTAGAATATGTTCTAGTGTGATTTCAAAAATAAAGAGAAGAGCCTAACAAATGAAAAGACAAAATAAACATATTACTGACAGGAAAAATAAACCAAGAGCAGCTACGTAAAACTTACTACTAGGCAGAAATGGTATAATCTCTAAAGAATTTATCAAAGAATTGTGACCTTAGAATTCAATATAGAACCAAATTGTCATTTACATGTGAAGACAAAGGAGAAACACTTTTGAATGTGTAAGGACTCAAAAAATGTACTATTCACTCATTCCTTCTGAAAAATATTACTTAAGAGTGTCTCTCAGAAAAAAAATGATTTAAAATTATCAAAAAGTTTTTAAAGGGCAAAATGGTATATAGTAAACAGCAGGGGACAATGAGACCAGTGGGGGAAAAATGCTTAATTCTAAATAATTATTGAACAATATGGCTATAATTTTAATACAGTGAAGAAAGGATTCCCCAATCTAAAATATGACACAAATGAACTTATCTAAGAAACAGAAACAGACTTGCAGACATAGAGAGCAGACTTGTCGTTGCTGGTGGGGAGGGGGGTGGAGGAGGGATGGATTGGGAGTTTGGGATTAGCAGATGCAAACTATTATATATAGAATGGATAAACAACAAGGTCCTTCTGTATAACAAAGGAACTATGTTCAATATCCTGTGATAAACCATAATGGAAAAGAATATGAAAAGAATGTGTATATATGTGTATAACTGAATCACTTTGCTGTATAGCAGAAATTAACACAACATTATAAATCAACTATACTTCAATAAAATAAATTTTAAAAAAAAGATTCCCCCAAAATACAAGGCACAATATTTTTAAAAAACCCAAACTGAAATTCCAGATGATTTCAACAAAACCTTTAGTGACGGGTGGCAGTGGCAGGGAGCTTCTTAAAGCTAGAGGTTTGCTGCATTCTACAAATCAGATGTGCCCACTCTGGATTTTAAATTGAGAGATGGTGACACAAGGGAATAAGATCCATAGGCAACTCTCCCTCATGGAGTGGCAGTTGAAGAAAGATGGACTTTCTGGGGTAGGAGAAGTAGTGGTACTGGTTTTAATATCAAGAGTCAGCACCTTTGGTGCTGCTAATAGAGATTCAGTGCTTAAAGCTTGGCCCTCATGATGACGGAGCAATATTCTCACTGGGCCTCTTTCTCAGACATAATTCAGGGGCATTGTCCTTGACTGCTTAGCCTCTGATGACCTAAATAAAGAGGTAAACTGAGGCAAGCTCAAAATTATCAAAAAGATAAGTTTATTTGGGAATAGCAGAGGAATTGCAATATGTTAAAGGTAAAGTAAAAGATGGTAGGAAAACTAGGGAAAGGACAGTTGAAGGCCTGAATGACATGATTTAATTAAACATAGAATAAAAAGAAAAAAAGATTTTAAAAATAATGAAATTTACACAGGCCCTGGATATCTTGGGTAAGCTGTCTACTATAGATGCTGTCTACATCAGTCCCTAGAAATTTTCAGTTTCAAGCCACCAGTTGGTACACAGGACCCATCAGTTTTTAGGACTTGCTTTAGATATGATACATGAATCCAGGAGTCTATTCCTTGAAGACTGGCTGCACAGGGGTTAGTTAATAGCACCTGGTAGGGGCCTTTCCAGCACAGTTGAAGAGAGTCTTTTTGGAGATGTGTTTTCCAATAGATGAAATGTCCAGCTGTGAAGTGTAATGTTTGATGTCTTCATCTCCTGGGAGCACACTGTGGAAAGCTTGTTCTACCAAAGCATAATTATTTTCTATGGACTTGATCAGGTCTTTGCAAAATTGAAGTATATCCTCCTTTATTAGCTGTGGGTGAAAAGAAGCAGGGACTAAGTGTATCGGCCCTCCTGTAATTATTTCAAAAGGTGAAAGTTTATGTATCCTGAGGGAATAGATCTAAGATTTAGAAGAAACTGTAGTAATGTTTTTGGCCAGGGTAATTGGAGGGGTTCAACTAATTTAGCTGAGTCTTACTAATTCCATTTATAACATTCGATCACTCCTAAGGACTGAGGAGGATAAGCACAATGAAAGTGCTGCAGAACTTGCCAGATAGCATAGCATTGCCAAGTTTTGATCAACAAAGTGGGTTCCTCAATCACTATGAAGTTCAAGGGGGTGTTCCCCAAGTGGGAATAATTTTTTAAATAGGATTTTAGCTACAGAAGATGCACTCACCTGTTTACGTGGGAAGCCTTCAGTTCAGTGTGAAAACATGCAAACCATTACTAAAACATACTTGTATTCATGAGATGGGGGCAACTGTATGAAATCCATTTACCAAACCTCAAAAGGTCTATTAAAATGGTAAATTAAAATATCCAGGGGCAGTACAAATAGGTTCCCCTGGGTTAAATTCAGGACAGATAGAACAAGCAAGATAAGCACTTTTTGCAGCCTTGCAGTGTGGGTTTCCCCACCAACATTGATTCATGAACATTATCACTTTATCAGTTGACCAATGATTTAACTCATGCATGGTAACTCAACAATAAAAATTTTAGATTTTCTGACAGCACCAGTTCATTATTGGGTCCGATCTCCAAATTTTAGATGTCCAATTTTGCTTTTTCCTTTTCAGGGGCCATTTGTTGGATTTCCCTAGTTAATTCTCTTCTGTTGTTGCCAGAGGAAATAGTTTTCTGGACCATAACAAAGGTTTGGTCCATGGATCCTATACAAGCAGCATTTTCTGCATAGACATCAGTGAGGCGGTTTCCTTTGGTTTCCAGAGAGTCAGACTTGGAATACCCGAGAACGTTGAATAACAGCCAGTGCTGCTGGCAGGAATACAGCGTTCACTAAGTTTGGGACATAAGGGCCATTTTTAATTTCGTCTCTACTGGAAGTAAGAAAGTCTTGTTTCCATAATATTCCAAAATCATGGGCTACTCCAAAGGCATATCAACTATCAGTATAGATGTTTGCGGTTTTACCTAGCTAGAATACATGCTCAAGTAAGAGCGTATAATTTGGCTTTTGGGGCTAAAGTGGTCAAAGCTAAGGGTCTTTGCCTTAGTGATTTCAAAAGGAGTTGATGTTGCATATCCAGCATGATGTTTACCATTTTCATCTTTCAAGTAAGGGCTATCAGTATTCCATGGGAAATTAACGTATGTTAAAGGGGGTTTCTTGTAACTAGGGATTACTAGGTGATCCATCAAAGTCAAACAGTCACGAGGGGTTTTGTCCATGCAAGAAGGAGGAAGGGTAGCAGGGTCAAGATTGTTACAATGAACAAGGGTGATATGGGGGACATTTAGCAAGAGAATTTCATAAGAAGTAAGATGGCTTGCTGAAAGGTGTTGGGTGTGCTGTGAGTCCAAGAGAGCTTCGACAGCACGAGGTAGAAAGACAGTCAAAGAGGGAGGATCCCTTGACTATTTCTTCAGTGGCCCTTAACAGAAGGGTAGTAGCAGGGACAACCCTGTGGTATGGAGGGTAACCTCGGGCTACAGGATCTAAGATTTTTGACCTAGAGGTCAGCCCCCACGTTTTACAGTAAGTACTCCAAGGGCATCTCCCTCTTTTTCATATACAGAAAGAACAGGATAGTTTGGATAGCCAAGAGCAGGTGGATTTATTAAGCTTTCCTTCAAGGTTTTAAAGGCTAAGTCATCTTGGTCTTCCCAGATAATGGGATCAGGTTTAGTGGTTTATGATAAGACATACAGGGGCTGGGTGATTAAGGAGAGGTTTGGAACAAATTGTGACAATAACCAGCTAGCCCAAGAAAACCCTGTAGCTGACTTCTGGTTTTAGGTTTTGGGAAGCTCAAGATGCTATGAAGCTTATCAGGATCTAGGTATAACCCTTCTCTTGAGATTAAATTTCCTAAATGCCCAACTTGAGTTTGAACAAACTGCAATTTTTCACTTGAGACCTTGTGTCCCTTAGTGGTTAAGAGTTTTAGAAAGTGAATACTGTCTTCTTGTGAGGAGGCTTGAGAGAATGAGCAGAAAAATAAATCATCTACATATTATAGTAAGATGGAGCCTCTAGAGAATTTTATATCATCCAGGTCAGCTCTTAAAATTTGTGAAGAGTAAGAGGGGTTTTCAGTAAAATTCTGGAGCATTACTGTCCAGGTATATTGTTGTTCTTCCCCAGTAAAGGCGAAAGGATATTGGCTAGCCTTATCAACTGGAATACTAAAGAATGCACTGCATAAATCAAAGTAAAAAATTTGCTTTCAGTAGGGATGGATGCTAAAAACATCACATGGGGATTAGGGACAACAGGATGGTGAAAAATAACAATATTATTTATTGCTCGGAGATCTTAGACAAATCTCCATCCTTGACCATTAGGTTTTCTTACAGGTAAAATAGGGGTTTTACAAGGACTGATGCAAGGGATAGTAAGTCTCTGTGCTTTATGAGTCTTCTATGATAGGTCTTGTGCCCTGTAAAGCTTCTTTGTTTATAAGGTATCAATTCTGGGGAGAGGATTTAAGGAATGAATTTGGCTTTTAACGGAGAGACTCTATAAATTCTGCCCACATCTGTGGAAGATTTTGCCCACAAAATAGGGGACACTAAATCTAATAATGGGGATAAGTCTGAAGTTTGGTATTCCCTGGTTTGTAAAGTAATATGAAAGAAAAAGGGTTTGGATTTTCTTGAGGATGAGATTCTGAGATTCAAGGGCTTTGAACTCGTGTTATATCTCCTTTCAAGAGAAAGAAACAGCAGCATGATATTTTTCTAGGAAATCTCATCTTAGTAAGTGGACAGGAGATGATTCACTGAGGAGAAATGAATGTTTATCTTGCAAAGGTCCCAAGCAAAAGGGTATAGGTTTAGAAATAGGGACATGTTTTTGTTTATTTGAGGCCACCACTATTTGAATAAATGTACTACTCTGAGAAGAGACTGTTTAATTGTAGTAGGGTTGGAGCACAGAGAGAGCAGCTACCTGTTTAGATGATTATTGTAAGGGATTCATCCCCAATCTAGAGAGTAGTTTCCCACGGCCTATGTAATGGTAGGATGGGAAACAGTCCCTGTGTTTCCTCGGAGTCCCATCATTGGGATGAGTCTGACCCTCGGCTCTTAGAAAGCTGCAACCAGCTAGACCTTTTTCATCTGTAGCAGTCCTTTTTCCAATGGCCAGGTTTTTTTTTTTACAATAATGACAGAACCCAGGAGGGAAAGTTTGGGAGATTCCATTTGTTGAAGTTGAAGATTTAAAATTTTAGTTGCCCTTCTTTTGGAATCATCTTCTAGGGTGCAGGCTAACTGATTAGCTAGATTGACAAGATCAGAGGGGGGCATTGTTTCCCATTCTATGCGAGTTCTCTTGACTAAGAGGGATAGATCTGTTTAAACCATTTCTAAACATTGATTTAAAGACTACCCTGGTAGATTCAACATCTATAGCAAGTACAGAATTTTCTTTGAAGACAATTTGGAGTCTGCTGTAATAATCACAAACAGATTTGGCAGGCTTTTGGGTACATGTCTGAATTTTGTTCCAGTCTACTGGTTTAGGGAAAGCTCTTGGGATGGCAGGATGCTACCTTTTGGGTATGGCATGAGCTTGGTCATATAAAAGAGCCAGTGGTTGACTTACTTGGAATTCTAAGGATTGTTTGGGGCTTTCCCAATTAGCAGTTTTCATCCAATGCTGGGCTTAACCTTTTCCAGAAAGCAAGTGCATGAATTGATAAACACTGGAGAAGCCAGGTTGGTAAGTCTGAATTACAACATTGAATTCTTCTGCAAATCTATGAGGATCTTCAGTTACGTTAGGAAAATCTTTTATTATAGCTCAAGATTCAGCTTTGGTCCATGGAATGTAAGAAATTAATGGTTTAGCAGGATCCTCAGAAAACCTAATTTTTAAAGGGAGAGTTGGTAAGTTTCAGCATTAGAGAGGAAGGAAAGTTCAGATAAAGGAAGGGGGTTAGAAGAGGGCAAAGGTGTACACGGAGGAGGTGGAGCAGTAGGGTGAGAGAAAACTCGGCTCGTGCTGCGCAGGAAGAGACCTCAAATGATTTTTTTCTCCTTTCAGTTGTTTATTTGCTTCAGCTAACTTAGAAATAGTATTTTGTAAAGAGGCAATTTTTGAACCCTGAACACATTTAGAAGCCTCTATGTACCAATTAAAATAGCTATCTCATTAAGTTTGTTTAGTTCTATTGACACAGTCTTCTAATTTACTCTGGAGAGAAACAAGTTTGGGGAGATCAAAAATTCCCCATAATGGCCATTGAATTTCTAAATTATCTTTACTAAGGTTGGTCCATTTAGTCAAAAATGCACGTGAGGGGCTTCCCTGGTGGCGCAGTGGTTGAGAGTCCACCTGCCGATGCAGGGGACACGGGTTCGTGCCCTGGTCCGGGAAGATCCCACATGCCGCAGAGCGGCTGGGCCCGTGAGCCATGGCCGCTGAGCCTGCGCGTCCGGAGCCTGTGCTCCGCAACCGGAGAGGCCACAACAGTGAGAGGCCCGCGTACCGCAAAAAAAAAAAAAAAAAAAGCTCGTGAGGAGAGACCATAATTCTGTAACGTCAAACTGGCTGAGGTCCCTGAAGGAGGGCCACCCTTAGAGCATTTAAATGACTGGAATCCCATACGTCATAGGTTTTTTTGAGAGCAAAGGAAAAATTCCTAAATAGCTTGATGGGTATGCTTTCAGGGTTGAGAGTTGTGTTTTGTTCTAGAGCGTGCCTTTCACAAGATTCTTTAGATTTTTCTTCCAGGGGATGGCCTTTGTCCTGGTTATCTGACCCATGACCAGGTGCCCCTTGTTGCATGAAAACTGTCTTGCAGTTGGCGGGTGACTTAATGTCAATCAGCCTTATCCTCTCATGGGAGTCTTTTGTCTCAGAGACCAAAGTCTCTCATAAGGAGGTGGAAGTGTTCTAATAGTATTTATTTGCTCCATTCACATCCACTTATATTATTTTTAATTGTTGCTCTCAAGAATTCCAAAGGAATTAAACCGAAATTCTAGCCTACTTCCAATAAGAAAACAAACGAGTATTCATCAGAGATAAAGCCTTCAAACAGATCCCAAATAAAGTCAGAAAGCTCAGCCAAAGGGAGGAAGCTCAGAATGTGAGAACAGACTTTCCAAACCGAAAGTAGATGGTAACTCACCGGAGTGATGAGGGCAAGGGACTTGGTGTGGGCACCTTGGTGTGGCACTTTTGAGGCCAAGGAAAAGTTGCCTGTAGCTTGCTACAGTTTGCCTGTCCTGATTTGTAATTTCTCTCTGCTATTCCTGAATAAACTCATCTTTTTGACAATTTTGAGCTTGCCCCAGTTTCCCTCTTTATTTAGGTTGACATCTCCAAGCCTGGTTCTCCAATCCTCATTACAATTCTAGAAGACGCCTAATCTCATTTGTAAATTGGACCATTAAGTTGGCAATAGAGACTGAAAAGCACCAGAAAACAAGTGTCATAACATTTCGAAGTGAGAAACCAAGCCAAATTGCAGAAGTTTCCAATCAGGCAGCAGAGAAATGTTTCCTCTGCTTAACTTAACCAGATTTAATTTTTACTCTTCGAAGTTAAGATACCTGACGGATACAATCTTAACCCCTGACCAAAGCTGATTTGTCAAAGGACAGAAATCTCATCCCAGCTTGACTTTCTGGTTATGCAGTTTTGAAAACAAAACCTAGTGGCCTTAAACAACAATTTATTTCCTCTCAATGTTCAGGTGGTTGCTGGCCTCAGCAGGAAGTGTCACTTGGCATCTCTCATGCACTTGCAGTCACATATCAGCCAGGCCTGCAGTCATACGAAGGTTTGACTGAGCTAGACGTCTAAGAAGTCTCACTTATATACCTGATAGTTGTTACTGGCTATCAAGGGGAGCTCAGCTCAGGCTGTCAACCAGAGCCTCTGTACCTGGCATCTCCATGCAGTTTGAACTTCTCACAGCATAGGGGCTGAGTTCCAACAGGGAGTATCCAAAAACTAGAATTGCAAGAGGCCCAGGTAGAATTATCAAGGCTTCAAAAGCCACAAACCATCATTCCTATTTAAGATAGAGTCACAAGGACAGCTCAGATTCAGAGAAGGGGCTTATATAAGGGCATTAGGATATGCAGCAAAATGGCCCTCCAGTGATATCTGTATTCTAATCCCTGGAACCTGTAAATAAGTTACCTTACATGGCAAAAGGGACTTTGCAGATGTGATTAAGGATATGGACATTGAGGGACTTCCCTGGTGGTCCAGTGGTTAAGACTCCATGCTCCCAATGTAGGGAGCCCATGTTCGATCCCTGGTCAGGGAACTAGATCCCGCATGCATGGCGCAACTAAAAAAAAAAAGAAAAGAAAAAAGAAAAAGATCCCTCGTGCTACAACTAAGACACAGCACAGTCAAATAAATAAATAAATATTTTTTTGAAAAAAGGATATGGACCTTGACATAAGGAGAGTATCCTGTATTATCCAGGTGTGCCTAATCTAAAATATGAGTGCTTCAAACTGGAGAAACTCTCTCAGCTCCAAAGAACCAGAGAGATGGCAGTATGAGAAGGACTTGGCCTGTCATTGCTCACCTGAAGATGGAGAAAGGGAGCCATGAGCCAAGGCATGCAGGTGACCTCTAGAACCTGGAAAAGGCAAGAAAACAGATTCTCCCTTAGAGCCTCCAGAAAGGAGCTCAGCCCTGCTGACATACTGATTTTAGCCTAGTGAGACCCATGTTGGACTTATCGCCTACAGAACTGTAAGATAATAAATTTATGTTGTTTAAGCCACAAAATCTGTGGCAATTTGTTATTAAGTATAATAATAAGAAACTAATACAGCGTGGGACTTCCCTGGTGGTGCAGTGGTTAAGACTCTGCCTGCCAATGCAGGGTTCAATCCCTGGTCCGGGAAGATCCCACATGCTGCAGAGCAACTAAGCCTGTGTGCCACAACTACTAAGCATGCACTCTACAGCCTGCGAACCACAACTACTGAAGTCCGCATGCCACAATTACTGAAGCCCGCGCACCTAGAGCCTGTGCTCCACAACAAAAGAAGCCACCACGATGAGAAGCCCGCGCACCACAACGAAGAGTAGCCCCCCCTCACCGCGACTAGAGAAGACCTGCGCACAGCAACAAAGACCCAACGCAGCCAAAAGTAAACTAAATAAAATAAATAAATTTATTTTTAAAAAAAAGAAACTAATACAGTGTGAATACCAGGAAATATAGCTCATTGGGAGATCATCTTTGAACACCAGCTCCCTCACTTGATCTATGAGTCCTTTCTTAGGAATGTAGAATTAAAACTAGAAGACAGCTCACCCTCTTAGATGAAAAATACCTAAATCCAGAAATTGCTGGTAGTATCCCATTTTCTAACATGCACTCTGTGATCAGAATACACCATTTACAGTTTAAAAAATGAATTGATGATATCAACACTAATTGAAAAGTGAAAAATCTCAGACCCTTAACATTCTGTATTTCTTGTGTTGTGCAAAAGAGGTTTTATTGATTTATTTAAACAATCAGTCTATTTCCTTCAACAATGAAATCATTTAAGCCTAGAAACAGTCAATTTTGCCTTAACTAATAAGTTCCTTGGGCAAGAAAGAAATGTATACACATGACTTGGTAGATATAAAATGAATATTCCTTAAGCGGGAGCTAGAATAGAAAGATATCCTGTGCTCTTGGATTGAAAGAATTAATATTTTTTAAATGGCCATACTGGGGCTTCCCTGGTGGCGCAGTGGTTGAGAATCTGCCTGCCAATGCAGGGGACAAGGGTTCGAGCCCTGGTCTGGGAAGATCCCACATGCCACGGAGCAACTAGGCCCATGAGCCACAACTACTGAGCCTGCGCGTCTGGAGCCTGTGCTCCGCAACAAGAGAGGCCACGATAGTGAGAGGCCCGCGCACGGCGATGAAGAGTGACCCCCGCTTGCCGCAACTAGAGAAAGCCCTCGCACAGAAACGAAGACCCAACACAGCCAAAAATAAATAAATTAATTAATTAATTTTTTTTAAAGTGTCTTAAATGGCCACACTACCCAAAGCAATCTAAAGATTTAATGCAATCCCTATCAAAATACCCATGACATTTTTCACAGAGCTTTACTTATATTGAATCTTGGTGAATAACTTTTGCTGAATTGAATCCAAAAAGGCCAAGCTAGAGAAAAAAATGGTTTGGGACAGGGGAGTGATATTGTATTAAAATAGAAGGTTAACATTCTTAATTTGACAAATTCTACAGTCATTTACACCACAGTCTACCCAACAGCTACTAAGTAGGCAAAAGAAAAGTGAATCTCTAAGCCGAAAAGGTTAATGACAAAACCAATTCTATTCTTTTCATAATTTTTATTTCAAAATCTTTGGTCTAACCTCCTGAGATTTTGCCAAGCAAAAGCTGGAAGACTGGCTGAAACCGTGTCACGGTGTCCACATGCTTGATCTTTAGTACACTGTCCAAGGCAGTATGAACCAGAAATATCCATGCACATGCCATTAGCCACAGAGAGCCTACTTGTGACTCACCTGCAATGAGCTGACAGTCTGAGTGAGGGACAAGAGGAGCTGAGGTCACCATGTGACCGTGCTGATGATATCCTACGACTTCCATTCCAAGAATATCACGCAGGAAATTTTTTCTATTTATTATCATCCCCTTGACAATGTCCACTATGAATCTCCACAGTATGCCAGCAGACAATACCCATACCAGCCAGGGGTAAAAAACACCATGTGTTTTGCCCACAAGTGAATGGCTATACAGCCTAACGGTGAAGGGAACGTGCTCTGGATTTAAATCCTGACTATACCTCTTACTAGCTGTATAACCTTGGGAAAATGACTAAACTTATCTGTGCATCAGTTTCCTCACCTCTTCTAAGGGGATAATAGTACTCACCTTGATTTTCCCCACTATTGTAAATATCTTAAGGAGATTACTCTATTTACATAAAATATGATAGTTACTGGCCACCATGGTAGTAAGCACACTAAATAAATGTTAGTTTTCACTGTTATCATTATTACTGTTTTAATTAATGAAGAGACATATGCTGAAATCAACAATACCAAGAAGACAGACAGATACTCTAATTGGGCCTATCTGCACACCTAATCATGAAAACTCGAGTAAAAGTAATAAAATCCAGATCCGTACTTACCAGATTCATCTGGCAAAAGTTCCAAATATCTTTATTCATAAAAGTTAATGTATGACTTTTCATGTCACCCTCAAGGAGAGCTGTTTAACATTTAATTTATCTAGTATTTTCATCTTCCATCATACTCTGGACAGGCTAATTAATATAATATCAGTGGCTGGCCTGGCATATTCTCATTATACCAACAGTCTTTTAGGGAAAAATGAAGAAGTGAGAGGGGAATATTGGGGCTCAGAAACAAACAGTGGTAAGTATGGGCAAACGATGAACACCCAAAACCAGGCAAAACACCAGATAATTGTCACCTGATCACTTTCTAAATAACTGTGGGTTGATTTTAGTGAAAAAGAATATGAAGATGTATTTAAAGTTGTATGTTTTCAACTACACAGCATAAGAAGTGGTGATTTGAATTTGGTGTAGTTAAATTTCTACAGCTCTTGAGACTATATCTCTATGCCCAAATGGTAAAATAATCAGCAGATTCCATAAAATAGTATTGCAAGAAGTCATTTGATTTCTAGCAAAAATATATATATATTCTTGGCTTTCATAGTGGTATTTGGAAGGCTATTTTAGAATAAATTTTATTAGCCTAGAAAAGACAGTAAATGAACATCCCAGCTGTTATTCCATGAAATAAAGCAATGTGATTGTCCTTCTTGGGGTTTTTTCCTGCTTCATTATATACATATATTTAATTATCAAATGTCAACTAGTCCTTCCCAAAATTCAATTTTTAAACTATATTAACTTTAAAGAGTTGGACCTGAGGGGAAAGTGGCAGTGTTCCTAAAGGGACAAGATATAGTAATACATCTTATTGACTGTCTTTACGTGGTTGATTTCCAGAACTATTGTTTTTCCACTTCTGGAATTCATATCAGCAAGGTGGATCTTCTTAAGAAAACCATTTTTTAAGCACAACCAAAAAAATGCCTGTTGATTCTCTAGGTGTCTCACACTGACTGTGCCTTTGTTTTGTTTGGGTTTATACAAAAATTTGGCATGCTGGCAATATTTATGTGCAGAGGGGTAGAGCTGAACAACCTTGAGTTAGAGGTGAACACTTGAAAGCTTGTAGCTCATGTCTGATGCACTGTCACACCTTTATGACCTCCACCCCAGCAAGCCACCGGAATATGAAGAGTCAATGAATCTATGCTCAGTAACTTCATTTTTACCCAAGAGGTTATGAATTATATTTCATCCTCATCAGGTGAGATGATACAAGAAGTGTCGAGGTGTGCACTAGGACACAGGTTTTCTCCATGCCTCCTCATATTTGGGACTTCCTCATACTCTCAACACTGAGCCCCACTATGTTAGAAAAAGCTAGATTCCAGGGTTTTTCAACATGGTAAACATTAAGTAGTTTACAAATAGTGAGAACTGAAAACTCCTTCATTTGTTTTCTAACTTGTAATGTCTAACAATATGAAATTGAGCAATTAACTTATGCTTGTCTGGCTGCTTTACTTTTTCCAGGAAAGAGATATTAGGAAAGGTTGTGAGAGCTAATAAAACCATGATACTCTACTTGGGAATGTTTATGAATTATCCCTTCTCTAAACACAAAAATTCTAGTCACATCAGACTCTAATTGTCCATCGCACAAAACAATGAAAATACCTTCAAATTTGTATCAACTTAATGTCTGCGAATATTTTCTTAAAAACAACCAGCTCACACACACCTGTAACGGTGGCCAGATGATTTTTCTAGTGTAATTTTGTCAGCAAACACTCTAGAATAATTTGGGACCAGAATATTCATCACAAATGACCTCATATCCTCTTCTCCATTTCTAAGAACAGGACATATGTGTGTGTACATGTTTAGGGCCACAATACAGTACTGTCAGCACATGAAACAACCTGAGATTTCTTAATTTTGCTAAAACGTGATGATAATTACAAAAAAAACGATGAGGAAGGGAACATGGTGTTCAATTTTACTTTTGATCTTCTAGTTAAACATCAAAGCAACTCCGTACATGTTAGAACTTTACTTTCCCTCATGAGCTAATAAACTCCTCCTAAGACGTAGAAATTGCTCTGCAAAGCATACTATGAAACTCTTACCAAATCGAAGTAGCAAAGATATTTCAATAACTCAACATCCTTAAACACTTTTAGTGGGAAAAATAGTTGGAAAAGTCAAGCCACAGTATTGCCAGACTTTACACGTGGACATAAATATTTGTTCTAATGTCAGAGCTATTTATTGAAGCTGTGGAATAAAAATGAAACACTTTTCATATTAAATGCAACGAATCATGTACATCTACCTAATGGTGAAAATTCTAAATATTGTGAAATGCAAATTCCCATTCCAAATTTAAAAGATGTGTATTAAATACTACCTTGTTTGATATGTATGTTTTAATGTATGATTGTTTTATACAACAATTCTATAGAAAACACAGTATTGAGTAGTAATAGGACAAGAAGTAAAATATATTTTTTCCATACTCAATGAATTTGCTAAGTTTTTATTTCACTCAAATTGTATTTGCATTGAATTCTAAAATACTTCTAGAATAGGGAAAAAAATCCTCCAGCCCTTAATAAATATTTTGTGAATAAATGAATGAATAAACAAAATCTAAAAATGAAACTTAAAAAATAATAAACCTAAAATTTTTAAACAAAAGAAATTAAATCTTTATGTTTGTTAAACTAGTTAAGAATGAAGATGTTACAGTAACCTGTTAATGTGTCTCATAACCTTCCTCAGTCTCTCTCCAGAGGCTGTGAAGGAGCTGAAATTAGGCTATATTCCAGAAAGGTGTATCAATTTATAATCCACCCCAACCTACATGAAATGGAGCATATCCCTGAAAACTCACTTTACTGTTACAACTGACGTAGAGTATATTATAGAGAATATTTGAAGGCCTTGGAAATAGTATTTCAATTAAGATACTGCCAAATATATGTAAAATAGATAGCTAGTGGGAAGCAGCCGCATAGCACAGGGAGATCAGCTCGGTGGTTTGTGACCACCTAGAGGGGTGGGATAGGGAGGGTGGGAGTGAGGGAGACCCAAGAGGGAGGAGATGTGGGGATATATGTATATGTATAGCTGATTCACTTTGTTATAAAGCAGAAACCAGCACACCATTGTAAAGCAATTATACTCCAATAAAGATGTTTTAAAAATAAGATACTGCCAAAATTTAATTAATAGCCACTTAATGAAGACAGAGTATTTTAAAATTCCTCTTAGTGTATTCTTTTACTCAATTACATGATAAGAGGAGAAGGAGCATCTTGCGCATCTAAAAGAGTCTGTGACTTGATTTAAAGGAAATCTTCCTCTAAATTTCAATAAAGTTACAGTTTCCTGACATTGAAAAACAGGGTTTGAACTGAGCAGGTCCACTTATACTTGGATGTTTTTTAATAGAAAGACTGCAAAACCACACGATCTGCCATTGGTTGAATAGCGAATACGTAACTATGGATACGTTGGTTGAATAGTGAATACGGAACTATGGATACGGTGGAACCGCGTATATGGGGGATTTTCAACCATGTGGAAGTTCGACACCCCTATTTCCCCACGTTGTTTAAGGGTCAGCTGTATGCTTTTAAACAAGCACTTTTCAATTTTTATTGTGTTTACAAATCACTTAGGGATCTTGTTCAAATGCAGATTCTTTTTCCTGCAGGTCTGGGAAGTGACCTAAGTTTGTTTGTTTGTTTTTCTTTTGAACAAGATCCTAGTGATGGTAATGCTGATGGCCCTTGGACCACACTTTGAATAGCATTTTGAATAGCTGACAAACCACTTTAGAGTCTCTTAAAATCACCAATGTCTCTAGAAACTTTTACTTCAACTCAAGATCCTAGTTTCTCAAGTGAGGAAACTAAATTTTTATTTCTGATTCCATCAACTCTATTTTATAAAACTAGTTACTCATGTAAAGTACCAGAAAGACAGGCCCAAGACATTTAGCAGTTTTTCTACTAAAAAAAAAAAAAAAAGGGAGCTCTGCCAACCAGAGCAACAGCCAGCTCTACCCACCACCAGTCCCTCCCATCAGGAAACTTGCTCAAGCCTCTTAGATAGCCTCATCCACCAGAGGGCAGACAGCAGAAGCAAGAAGAACTACAATCCTGCAGCATGTGGAACAAAAACCACATTCACAGAAGACAGACAAGATGAAAATGCAGAGGGCTATGAACCAGATGAAGGAACAAGATAAAACCCCAGAAAAACAACTAAATGAACTGGAGACAGGCAACCTTCCAGAAAAAGAATTCAGAATAACGATAGTGAAGATGATCCAAGACCTCGGAAAAAGAATGGAGGTGAAGATCGAGAAGATGCAAGAAATGTTTAACAAAGATCTAGAAAAATTAAAGAACAAACAAACAGAGATGAACAATACAATAATGGAAATGAAAACTACACTAGGAGGAATTAATAGCAGAATAACTGAGGCAGAAGAATGGATAAGTGACCTGGAACACAGAATGGTGGAACTCACTGCTGCAGAACAGAATAAAGAAAAAAGAATGAAAAGAAATGAAGACAGCCTAAGAGACCTCTGGGACAACATTAAACACAACAACATTCACATTAAAGGGGTCCCAGAAGGAGAAGAGAGAGAGAAAGGACCCGAGAAAATATTTGAAGAGATTATAGTTGAAAGCTTCCCTAACATGGGAAAGGAAATATCCACCCAAGTCCAGGAAGTGCAGAGTGTCTCATACAGGATAAACCCAAGGAGAAAAATGCTAAGACACATAGCAATCAAATTGGCAAAAATTAAAGACAAAGAAAAATTATTGAAAGCAGCAAGGGAAAAAAGACAAATAACATGCAAGGTAACTCGCATAAGGTTAACAGCTGATGTCTCAGGAGAAACCCTACAAGCCAGAAGGGAGTGGCAGGACATGTTTAAAGTGATGAAAGGGAAGAAACTATGGCCAAGTTTACTCTACCCAGCAAGGATCTCATTCAGATTCAAGGGAGAAATCAAAAGCTTTACAGATGAGCAAAAGCTAAGAGAAATCAGCACCACCAAACCAGCAAACAAATGCTACAACAAATGCTAAAGGAACTTCTCTAAGTGCGAAACACAAGAGAAGAAAAGGATCTACAATAACAAACTCAAAACCATTAAGAAAATGGTACTAGGACATTACATATCAATAATTACCTTAAACGTGAATGGATTAAATGCTCCAACCAAAAGACACAGGCTTGCTGAATGGATACAAAAATAAGACCCATATATATGCTGTATATAAGAGACCCACTTCAGACCTAGGGACACATACGACTGAAAGCGAGGAGATGGAAAAAGATATTCCATGCAAATGGAAATCAAAAGAAACCTGGAGTAGCAATACTCATATCAGATAAAATATAATTTAAAACAAAGATTGTTACAGGAGACAAGGAAGGACACTACATAATGATCAAGGGATCAATCCAAGAAGAAGATATAACAATTATAAATACATATGCACCCAACATAGGAGCACCTCAATACATAAGACAACTGCTAAAAGCTACAAAAGAGTAAATCGACAGTAGCACAATAATAGTGGGGGACTTTAACACCTCACTTACACCAATGGACAGATCATCCAAACAGAAAATTAATAAGGAAACACAAGCTTTAAATGACACAATAGCCCAGATAGATTTAATTGATATTTATAGGATATTCCATCCAAAAACAGCAGATTACACTTTCTTCTCAAGTGTGCATGGAACATTCTCCAGGATAGATCATATCTTGGGTCACAAATCAAGCCTCAGTAAATATAAGAAAAGTGAAATCATATCAAGCATCTTTTCTGACCACAATATTATGAGATTAGAAATCAAATACAGGGAAAAAAAGTAAAAAACACAAACACATGGAGGATAAACAATACGTTACTAAATAACCAAGAGATCACTGAAGAAATCAAAGAGGAAATCAAAAAATACCTAGAGGCAAATGACAATGAAAATACAATGATCCAAAACCTGTGGGATGCAGCAAAAGCACTTCTAAGAGGGAAGTTTATGGCTATACACGCATACCTCAAGAAACAAGAAAAATCTCAAATAAACAATCTAACCTTACACCTAAAGAAACTACAGAAAGAAGAACAAACAAAACTCAAAGTTAGAAGGAAAGAAATCATAAAGATCAGAGTGGAAATAAATGAAATAGAAACAAAGAAAACAATAGCAATGACCAATAAAACTGAAAGCTGGTTCTTTGAGAAGATAAACAAAATTGATAAACCATTAGCCAGACTCATCAAGAAAAAGAGGGAGAGGATTCAAATCAATAAAATTAGAAATGAAAAAGGAGAAGTTACAACAGACACCGCAGAAATACAAAGCATCTTAAGAGACTACTACAAGCAACTCTATGCCAATAAAATGGACAACCTGGGAGAAACGGACAAATTCTTAGAAAGGTATAACCTTCTGCAGGGCAGAAATTGCGACACAGATATAGAGAATAAACGTATGGACACCAATGGGGGAAAGCAGGTGGGGGTGGGGGTATGATGAATTGGGAGTTTGGGATTGACAGATATACACTGATGTGTATAAAATGGATGACTAATAAGAACCTGCTGTATAAAAAAATAAATGAAATAAAATTCAATAATTCATAAAACAAACAAAAAATGTTAAAAATGTCACATTGCATTCAGCTTCTCCTAATTGATCCTATTTAGAGATTTCTGCAGCCCACAGTGTATCACAGAAAAATCAAAATGAAATATTATGATGGATGTGTGTATTTTTATGGAGCAGGGAATTAGGGTGTCATATTCATCTCCTGGATGACATCCATTGCCAGTTGGCTAAGCTTAAGAAATTCTGAATACTAGTCTTGCCAGATTTCTGCCCCCACAACCTGGCTGACAGCTTTATCAACAACCAGGAGGCAGAACAGGCCCCAGTCTGGCTTCCCATCTCTGTAGTGCCAACTGCAGTTCGAATGTTTGGGCTTCAGCAGTAACAGAAGCAGACAGGCCCTAAAGATCTAAAGTGAACAGATACTGCTTTTACTAACAACAATAATGAAAAAACCAATCTCTGACATTCAGAATGTGCATGCACTTTTAAGGCAATGATGGCTTAAGCAATCAGTAATATAAATTCCTCAATGATATTTACTGAATATGTATTTGAAATATCAATAATCATTACATTAGGAAATAAAAGCCACCTTCCTTAAACAAATATATCTTTTAAGTTTCTAGAAGGTAAGCCATACCAAGAAGAAGAGAATAATGAACACAGCAATGGATCAGGCCAGATATGTCAAATCCCTCTTAACCTGCATGAATAGTCAAAGCTGAGTAAGATGACACACTATAGAAAGATCCTGTAAAGAAAGTTGATGCAAACTTATTACTCCTGAACTCTTTTTGTTGAATTCCAAGTTGTCCAACAAGCTTCTCTATTATTCACCCATAAGTTTCCCAAAGAGGTTGGCTGGAGGTGACAAGAGGGAAATGACATCAGCAAAGACCCCCCCAAAGAGACAGCTAAGCAGTTCAGTCTCAGCAGTTTTGCTTCAGGGGCAAGGTTGTTCCAGAGGCAAGACTGGCCAGAAAGTTGCAACTAGCTGCTCGTAGGAACAAGCTAGTAAGCAGTAAAATATTATTAAATTTATTGTTATTTAATAATGAGACTTGGCTAAAAGATAGGTAAGACATCCATTAGGTAGCAATCATAAAAAAATACTAAAAAATAACAAGTGTTGGCAAGAGTGTGGGGAAATTGGAATCCTTGTTGCATTGTTGGTGGCTATCTAAATTGGCATAGCCACTGTGGAAAACACTATGGCAGTTCCTCAAAAGTGAAATATAGAATTACCATATGATCCAGCAATTCCACTTCTGGGGATATACCCAACAGAACTGAAAACAAGGACTCAAACAGATACTTATACACTAATGTTTATAGCAGCATTATTCACACTAGCCAAAATGAGGAAACAACCCAAATGTCCATCAACAGATTAATGGATAAACAAAGTGTGGTATACATGTAAAATGGAATATTATTGACCTTTAGAAAGGAATGAAATCCTGATACATATTACAATATGGATGAATCTTGCAAACATTATGCTAAGTGAAATAAGCTGGACACAAAAGGACAAGTATTATATGATTCCACTTACAAGAGGTGCCTGAAGTAGGTAAATTCATGAAGACAGTAAGAAGAATAGAAGGTACCAGGTGCTGGGGAGTTATTATTTAATGGCTATAGAGTTTCTGTCAGGGATGATAAAAAAGTTCTGGAAATGGATAGTGATGATGGTTGCACAACAGTGTGAATGTTTTTAATGCCACTGGATTGTACACTTAAAAATTAAAATGGTAAGTTTTAAGTTATATGCATTTTACCACAATAAAAAAATAGAAAAAAATTAAACCATTGAATACTTAAAGAACCTGATTTAAATTTTTTCTCTTTTATTTCATTTTTTATTCTTCCCCATAAATTAAAATTTTTAACAAGAGCTAAGTATAGAAAGTGGATCTTAGAAGACAGGCACATGTACTTGGTACCATTTTCTTTGTTTTCTTTGCTCTATTTAATTAGTGCCTGTGCTAATACAAAGGATTAGACTCACACAAATCAATATCTTACCCAGTATCAAGCCTTCATAATGATGTAAAAGAGTCAGGTAATCCATGGGCTCAGACAAAGCAGAGAGGATTTGGGGACATTGAGGTGGCCTCCTTTCTTATGATGAGCACTCACTCTCTGGTCCAAAATGATAGATGAGCTCTCCAATGGAGGATATATGGGGTTATCTCACAGAGTAAGGGAACATTTTATTTATGATACATCTCTGTTTTATACCCTAGCTTTCATGTCAGTTTTCAAGGACATCTTACTAAGAGCACTCCAGCTAGCATAGATCATTAGCCTAATTACCTAAAGGTCCAGAATCACATTGTCTAGGATTGGGTTACCTGCCTTCTTCCCCCTCATCCTAGGTGGAGCATCCCCTGGTAGTCAGGGGCAAACTGGGTCACAGTCCAGTTACATTAACTCCTTCCTCATCATTAACAAATTTATTCTGATTGCACACATGAACTAGTATGTACATATTTGTCTTCAGAAATAATCATTTAATGTACAAACCTGCTATGATATTTTCATGGGAGTTTCTACTCCTAAAGCTTGATGTCTAGACCTCTACATTAGGAACACTCGCCAGACAAGTGCATCAAATATCCCCTGGTGAGGGTGAGAAGGAAAAGACTGGGTTTCTAAGTCCTCACATAGCTCAACAAGGTCTCAGATCCAACAATTCAGAGGTAAGGAGCTACAGGCAATGAAAACCTAAAGTAAAAGGAACATTGCTTTCACATCAATCACATTTCAGGCCAAAAGGCATTGAAGGGATGGATGCTTTGTTGTCTCAGAAGGGTTTTCCACGGTCTGCATAGTTTATTCCATCTTTCCCATTCTCTGTTGTTAACCTTTCACATCAGAGTTTTTGTTCTCCACCTCCCTGCTTGGACTGCAGGATTCAGACATTTCTTTGCATCCCAGGTCAACCTTGCCTTTAACAAGAACATAAATTTCTCCTTGCCCAAAATTCTTGGTTTGGCCTCAGCCCATTCCGTCCAGGTCCCACCTCTCGAGACATAAGGCTGTGTCAGAGGACTAGGTCTCCCACCGATCTGCGAGGAAAACCTGGATAAAACTGGTGGCAGGAGCAGCTGCCACCCCAACCTGACCACCATGCAGAAAACTTGGCCCTTTCACCATCACTTGCCCTCAGTACAGGGCTTCTCTCTGCTCTGTTCCTCCTACTGAACCAAATCTTTTGCAAATGTGGGCAAAACAGCAGTAGCAGGGAGAAGCCTAGGCCCTTAAAACTCTCCTCAAAGTGTCTTAAAACTCTCCTCAAAGTTCCCTGATGGTGGTGGTGAGTCTGGACTCTACCATCACTACCTAAAATTCTGAGATTAATAGTGGCACCAGGGAGCCACAGGAATGGAACCAAAGCTGGTGCCTCAGTTGTGACTATATAGTATTCCTAATTAATCCCATCTGGCTTCATATAATTATCTGAGCAGAAGTGCTGTTGGCATTATCTGAATCACAGATTTAGCTCTGGCTTCTGCTGGTAGCTATAGAGCCCTTTCTTCAAAGCATGTAGCAATGCAAGCAGAAGGAATAATTTGCTTCTTATAGACATATGCCCTGAACAAGAGACATCTTCTGGGTGAGATACTACCAGAAACATAATCCATAACCACTAAAAAAATCCTTTCTGGGGCTTCCCTGGTGGCACTGTGGTTGAGAGTCCGCCTGCTGATGCAGGGGACACGGGTTCGTGCACCAGTCCGGGAAGATCCCACATGCCGCGGAGCGGCTAGGCCCGTGAGCCATGGCCACTGAGCCTGCGCGTCCGGAGCCTGTGCTCCACAACAGGAGAGGCCACAACAGTGAGAGGCCCGCGTACTGCAAAAAAAAAAAAAAAAAAAAAAAAAAATCCTTTCTGTAAATAGTGCCAAATGCAATTTTAAAAACCTTATAAATCATGATAGTTTAGAAAATGAATGGCACCTCACAGTTTACAAAGTATTTTCACCAGTTTTCCCATTTGAAAGGAAAATATGGAGTAAATGTCACAACTTCAAACTAAAAATAACAGAAGAAGAATTGGCTTTAACTGGGAAGAAGAAAGAGTTAAGATACTCCCTCTCACCAAGAAATAGCAGGGGAAATAAATAAGAACACAAACAACTAACCTAAGACCAAACTTCAACATCAATTTTATATGTGTCCCTGTCAAGGGGACTACGATATGAAGTCCCAACACGCTTTGTGGTAGGATTCACCTGGGTTCAGGTATTTCTGGAATTCTGATTATACAGGCTTTTCAGAAACTTATACTGCTAGACAATTCACTCATGGGAAGAAAACGATTTGGTTTAAGCTATAGAATATGTTTTCAAGAACTGCTATGTTGTGATCATACCTGTCCCTCATAATCTTTACATTTCAGTTTCTGAAGAAAGAAAAGCAGGATTTTCACTTTATTTATATGCATCAGAGAAGTGCAGGAAAACATTTCCATGAAACTTACTGTGGCTGACAATCTGCTCAGTTGCGGCAAGGTGTTTGATATGGGCTCTGGACACAAAGCAAACCCCCATAGTAGAAAATGACAACTGATGCTCTTGCCAAAGCCTGCCAGTGGCTGGTGACCATGACCTGCCTAATCCTGGGTGCCTGTCTCTTAGTGGTGGTTCCCTGTGTATGTGTGTGTCCCACCAGAGTTATCTGGGTGGGTGTTCTATGAAATATTTGGAATTTATGGACAACCTTGCCTACAGACAGGCAACTACTTTAAATGCTATTGCCTGCTGTTTGATTGTGGAGTGGTACCTGGTTAATTCTCCCCAGAATCAAATCAAACACTAATAATGCTCTGAGATTCTGGTTACTATTAGTATAATTCATTTATGTGCAAGGGTAAGACTTGCCAACACATAAAACATATCCTTCAGAGCCAAGGTGAAAAGGGAATCATTCTTTGCCACTTCTTCAAAAAAGAAGAGGAAAGAAGAAAGTGAGATACTATCCTGTGTAAGCCCACAGATAGCTTCTCTTTTCTGCTAACAGTTTTATTCTCTCTCTAGAGTTCTAATGTATGTCAAACCACTGCATAATATTTCTCAAAATTTTAAACGTCAATAAGAATTTCAAAACAAAACAATCTATTTTTGAAAAAGAAATCTTTTCTCATTGTGAAAATAATTATTCAAATGCCATACTAAGCCATTATACCTTCAATTTAGAAAATGTAAATACCCTTGGAAGAATAATACCATAAGGTATTTGACATCATTTACACTTATTATGAATGAAGGCTATGAGAATTGGCTTTTACTGGGAAGAAGAAAGAATTAAGACACTAACTCATCAAGGAAGAACAGAAGACTGAAAGTAAAGGAATAGAAAAAAATAACCCATGCAAATGGAAATGAAAAGAAAGCTGGGATAGCAATACTCATATCAGAAAAAACAGATTTTAAAATAAAGTCTGTAACAAAAGATGACCATTGTATAATGATAAAGGGGTCAAACCAAGAAGAGGATATAGCATTCATAAATATATGTGCATTTAATATAGGAGCACCTAAATATATAAAGCAAATATTAACAGGCATAAAGGGAGAAATTGACAGTAATAAAATAATAGTAGGATACTTGAATATACCACTTACATCAGTGGACAGATCAACCAAACAGAATATTAATAAGGAAACAGTGGCCTTAAATGACACATTACACCAGATGGTCTTAATAGATATCTGTAGAACATTCTACCAAATAAACAAACAAAAAACCCCAGCAGAATACACATTCTTTTCAAGTGCACATGGAATTTACTCCAGGATAGATAACATGTTAGGCCACAAAACAAGTCTCAATAAATTTAGAAAATTGAAATTATTTATATTAAACAACTTTTCCAACCACAACAGTATGAAACTAGAAATTAATTACAGGAAGAAAAATGGAGGAAACACAGACATGTAGAGACTAACAACATCTTACTAAGAAAAGAGTGAATCGACAAAGAAATGAAAGACGAAATCAAAAAATACCTTGAGATGAATGAAAATAGAAATGCAAATTTCTAAAATCTATAGGGCACAGCAAAAGCAGTTCTAGGAGGAAAGTTTATAGTGATACAGGCCTACCACAAGAAACAAGATAAATCTCAAATAAACAACCTAACTTTCCATCTGACAGACTTAGAAAAAGCCCAAAGTTTACAGAAGGAAGGAAATAATAAAGATCAGAGCAGAAATAACTAGAGACCAAAAAAGAAAAAAAAAAAAACACAATAGAAAAGATCAATGAACCTAAGAGCTGGTTTTTTTGAAAATATAAACAAAATTGATAAACCTTCAGCCAGACTCACTAAGAAAAAAAGAGAGGCCAAATAAACAAAATTAGAGGTGAAAAAGAAGTAATAGAAAAAGCCACAGGTACCATAAAGTGGTCAGTCTATCATGGTATAGTTTAAGGCTGTCACCTAATGGAAAGGTTTATAGAGCAAATGTTCTCTCAATACTCAAAGCACAACCTGAATGTCATTTCTTTCTTTTGATTAAATCTCCACTAAATGCTCCTGAAAATAGAATATACTACTGAAATATGGTTTGAGTACTTCAATAGTCCAGGCTTGTACATAGCCATGCAGGCTGTGCTTGCATTAACAGCATCCTGAGCAACAAGACATGTGGGAAAACTGATAGTGACTGGTATTAAGATGCTGTCCCTCCTGTCCTTTCTGTGGCTACAGGACATGTGATTGGCAGCTGAGGTAAGCACATTCCAGTCACAAGGTGAGCTGTACTGTATTTCATTCAGCAACTGCTGAGAGGCCAAGAAGTAGGAATTCCTCTAGGGCAATCCCTGGAAACAGCTATGGAAGTAAAGGAGTGCAACAGTTATGTCTGCCCAGATTTAGTAAAAGAATTTAACAAGTACGACACAGAGGGGCCAAGTAGATTAAACAGTATACTAGAATCAAGGCAATCTCAAAGAAAGAATTTTCCATTGACATTGGTTACGACAGATCCTTGGAACCTAAAATCTTTTTTCATCCAGAATTTGCTAATCTAGAATTTACCTACCTAACAAGTAGTAAATGAAGTAATTCAGCATTATCTTATTGGTGTCAGAGTTCTCTCTACAAGGATACTGACCTCACTTAACTGGATGTGCAGAGACTTTGAGGGTCACTCATATTTTGAAGGAAAAAAATGACCAAGTAAAAAGTACCTTTCAAAAAGTAGCTTCATACACAACAATGTGAATGTATTTAATGCCACTGATCTGTACACTTAAAAATGGCTAAAATGGTAAATTTCATGCCATATGTTACCATAATAAAAGAATTTTAAAAATTTTTTAACTTTAAGAGGGCTCATGACACTTGCCCTTACTCATTCATGGGCCAAGGAATTCCAGTAATTAGGAAATGCTACCCTCCACACTAAAAGAAAATTGGTTTTTGCTGCAAGTGTTTTAGAACTAAGAAGCTAGTACAGTTGACCCTTGAACAACAAGGGTTTGAACTGTGCAGGTCCACTTATATGTGGATTTTTTTTCGATAGTAAATACTACAGTTCTACACAATCTGTGGTTGATTTAATCCATAGATGTGCAACCACGTATATGGAGGAACCACATATACGGAGGAACTATGAAGGCCTGACTATAACTTATACACACATTTTTCACTGAGTGGAGGGTCCACGCCCCTAACCCCACATTGTTCAAGGGCCAACTGTCTATTGGATTAAGTTTAATTCCTTGGACTCTTTTTCTTGATAAAAAAAATTTTTTTTTAATAAAAACCGCCTATTGGATCTTCTTTTTAAAAAAAAAAAGAAAAGAAATGCTCACAACATTCAGGTATTACCACACCAGTTTCAGCCTCTGTTTATTGAAATTTCTTCCTGGTTCACATGTCTAAGCACTTGCCACTGACCCAACCTGTGAGAGGCAGACACAAAGTGGTGTTGCAGATGCAAACAGTTGTCTACTTTGACTGCTCTTCTAACCCCTCTCCTATGACAGAAATCACTGGCAATGCCAATTAAATCTCTATCAGCTGATTTTGGGGTGGTTCTAATGCACCTGTTCCCTCTTTGTTCTTTTTTTCTTTTCTCTCTCTTTCTTTTTTACTTTATTTTATTTTTTTGGTGGGCTTTGTGTCTGGCTTCTCTCACTTAACAAGGTTTATCCACGTGTAGCATGTATCAGCACTTCATCCCTTTTCATGACCTTAGTCATTTCAGGCAGCTATAACACCATAGACTGGGTGACTTAAACAACATTTATTTCTCATCGTTCTGAAGCCTGTGAAGTCCACGAAAAAGGGGCTAGAAGATTGGAGATTTGGTTCTTGGTGAGGGCCTTCTTGCTGACTTGCAGATGGCCAACTTCTCACTGGATCCTCATATGGCAGAGAGAAGATGCTTTAATGTCTTTTCCTTTCCTTATAAGGCTACCAATTCTATTATGTGGGCTCCACTCTCATGAGCCCGTGTAAACCTAATTACCTTCCAAAGACCTCTTCTCTTCATATCATCACATTGGGGGTAATGGCTTCAATATTTGAGTGTGGGGGGCAGTAGGGGAGACAGAAACATTCAGTCCATAACATGACCCAATAATATACCATTGTACAAACAATACTACATTTCATTGATTCATTCATTAGTTGACAAGCATTTAGGTTTGACTGTTAGCATTGACTATTATGAATAATGCTGTTATGAACATTTGTGTGCAAGTTTTTTTTTTTTAATGTTGAGCCTTCTTTTACTTATTTTTATTTTCGTCTGTGTTGGGTCTTGGTTTCTGTGCAAGGGCTTTCTCTAGTTGTGGCAAGCGGGGGCCACTCTTCATCGCGGTGCGCAGGCCTCTCACTGTCGCGGCCTCTCCTGTTGTGGAGCACAGGCTCCAGACACA
Organism: Delphinapterus leucas; assembly: GCF_059928025.1. NCBI lineage: Eukaryota > Metazoa > Chordata > Mammalia > Artiodactyla > Monodontidae > Delphinapterus > Delphinapterus leucas. The sequence continues at coordinate 48,816,052 of NC_143132.1, forward strand.
CAGGCTCAGCAGTTGTGGCTCACGGGCCCAGTTGCTCGCGGCATGCGCGATCTTCCCAGACCAGGGCTCGAACCTGTGTCCCCTGCGTTAGCAGGCAGATCCTCAACCACTGCGCCACCAGGGAAGCCCTGTGTACAAGTTTTTTGTGGCCACGTGTTTCAATTCTCTTGAGTATGTACCTAGGAGAGGAATTGCTAGTTCATATGGCAACTCCATGTTTAACCACTCAAGGAACTGCCAATCTGATTTCCCAAATGGCTGCACCATTTTACAATCCCATAAGCAATATACGAGGGTGCAATTTCTCCAAATCCTCACCAACACTTATTGTCTGTCTCTTTTATTATAACCATCCATCCTAGTGGGTGTGAAGTGGCATCTCGTGATTTTTGATTTGTATTTCCCTAATGATCACCTTTTCTTGTGCTTATTGGTCATTTGTATATCTTCTTCAGAGAAATGTCTATTTGAACTCTTCATCCATTTTTAATTGGACTATTTGCCTCTTTTTTATTGAGTATAAGAGCTCTTTATATTTTAGATACATGTCCCTTATCAGATATATGATTTGCAAATATTTTTTCCCTTTTTGAATTGTCTTTTTATCTTCTTGATAGTGTCCTTTGAAGCATAAAAGTGTTTTGTTATTTTTTTAATTTTGATGATAAATTGCTTTTTTAAAAAGCTTTTGGAGGTCTGGATCCAGAATAATGTTTTCCTAACACCTCATGAAAAGTTTCATAGAATTTTATAGCAGGTAGGAAGGTAATTCAGGTGTATAGTACAAGAAGAACAAGAGAGTTTAATTGATAATTAATTAAAGGGGAAAATATTTTGATGGGTAGAAAATTAAATTTCACATAGTTAATATATAAGAATAAAGGCTCTGTAATATATTTTTACTTCTTTTCATATGTGTAAATGCACATTTTGGGGTGGTGCATTAGAACCACCCCAAAAGAAGATATTAATCTCCTTTCACATAAAACAGATTGAAAGGAGTTATTTTATAAACACAAGCCAGAGGAAAAAAATCTATGCTTGCCCCTAACACTGACTAAGTGAAACTGAAGGGAAAACAGAGTTGTTTACTCAGGTAAATATGTTGGGGATCTATAAATGATGAATAGCTTTATTAAAGAAGTTATTAACTTTATATCCTGAACTACTGCTAATGACATTTTAATAAAAGTTGCTTTTGAAATAAACTTTTCTGGTTAATTTCTCCACTCTCTTTGGAATCTTTGGAAGGTAAAAAAATAAGCTAAATTCACATCTGAAAATTTTATAACAGTTTATGCAGAGCATACAAAATTAACAGCTTATAAATTCTCCTTACCTCAAGAAAGGAAATGGGCAGAAGTAACCATGAACGACTACTGTAGTTGCTCCTGCTAAAATACTTCCCCAGTGTACTTTTAGCTATTCATTTCCTTCTTTTTTTGAGTTATAACAGACATATAACATTATATTAGTTTCATGTGTACACATAAAGATTCAGTATTTTTATATATTGCTAAATGATCACCACAATGTCTAATTAATATCTATCACCACACATAGTTACAAAAAATTGTTTTCTTGTGATGAGAACTTAAGATCTACTCTCTTAGCAATTTTCAAATATACAGTATAGTATTACTAACTATAGTCACCATGCTATACATTGCCAGGACTTATTTATTTTATAACTGGAATTCTGTACCTTTTGACCATCTTCATTCATTTCACCCACCCTCCACCACCCTGCTTCTTCCACCCACCAATCCACTCTCTGTATCTATGAGTTCAGTTATAAATTTATTTTAGATTCTACATAAAAGTGAAATTATATGGTATTTGCTTTCTTCTGTCTGACTTATTTCACTTATAATGCCCTTAAGGTCCATTTGTGTTGTCACAAATGGCAAGATTTCATTCCTATTTATGGCTGAATAATATATAAATCACATTTTCTTTATCCATTCATCCCCTGATGGACACAGTTGTTTCCATGTCTTGGCTATTATAAATAATGCTACCATGAACATAAGGGTGCACATATATCTTTTCAAGCTAGCGTTTCGTTTTCATCAGATAAATACCCAGAAGTGAAATTGCTGGATCATACTGTAGTTCCATTTTAAATTTTTTGAGGAACCTCCATATTATTTTCCATATTGGCTACACCAATTTACATTCCTACCAACAGTGCACAAGGATTCCCTTTTATTCATCTTCTCACCAATACGTGTTATTTGTTGTCTTTTTGATAATAGCCATTCTGACAGGTGTGAGGTGATATCTCACTGTGGTTTTGATTTGCATTTCCCTGATGATGAGTGATGTTAAGCACCTTTTCATGTACCTGTTGTCCCTTTGTATGTCTTCTTTGGAAAAATGTGCATTCACATCCTCTGCCCATTTTTTAATCAGGTTGGTTTTTTGCTATTGAGTTGTATGAGTTCTTTATATATTTTGGATATTAACCCCTTATCAGGTATATGATTTTCAAATATCTTCTCTCATTTGGTAAGTTGCCTTTTCATTTTGTTGACGGTTTCCTTTTTTGTGCAAAACCGCTCTGCTCTTTAATGATAATATTAAACAACAAGATGGCACAATTTATGGACAAATATTTTTCATAATAAAAAGTACCCTTTGTATTGCTCCATTGTTGCAATAATATGAAATTTAATCTTGAGAAAGATGCACTTAGGTTTTGGTGGTACTTTCAAGAAAACACTAGTTCTCAAAAATATTTGTTATTTCTAGTTATTCCCAAGAAAAATGCTGAAACATTAAATGAATCTAAATATTAAGGGCTCCATGTGAAGCCGCATGCTGAGCCTCAGCTCTAGTGAGGCTGTGCAACACCTTGATTTTAAACTTCTAGCCTCTGTGAGAGAATACATTTCTATAGTTTTAAACCACCAAGTTTGTAGTACTTTGTTACAGCAGCCCTAGAGAAGAATACTCTAGCTAACAGTCTCCTCATTGTTCATGAAATACATCAACCTGTTTCCCACCTCCACACCCTTGCTTAACTATTTCGTCACCCCAAATGTCATACCTTTCACCTTTCCACTTTTCCTTCCTAGCCTTCGGGACCTCTCTCAGTCCTACTTATTCCAAGCAATTTTCTCCAGCTCTTCCTACCCACTTATGCTCTTAACTGTTCACCGCAATATATATTATATACACTCTTCTCGTACTACTTAAGGTTCTATGTCTTGCTACCCTAAATGAAAGCTCCATGAATGCAGATTCTTATGCTGCACTTATGTAACCTTAAATTTATCAAGCACGAAGACATATTTAATTACTGCATAGCATCAGATAAACCAAGATAATGGGCCTCACAGCTGTAGCACCACCGATATTAAAAACCAAATCTCAGTGACCTTGCTGCAGACTCCTCCCCAGATTCTACACCTCACAGGCTGAACTGCTATAACCCAGTTAGAATGGAATGAATGAGAGCCCAGGTCATTCCCCTGTTGTGCTGCTCAGGGCTAAAATTCCACCCGAAAAGCTATTACTGTCACCTTGTCGTTGTTTTGTGAAATAAAAAGGGGATCTATGAAAGGTTACCACAGCAAAGCTATAATTCCTACAGAATTATAGTAATAGTGATATCAAAGATCTTTGATGCATTTAGGTTGCAGAGGTCTGAGGTTGCTGAGCTTGATATTAATCAAAGAGAAGACTAATAGTAAAATAAAATGAATGAAACAGACCTCAAGAAAAATCTTCCAATCTTCCTTTGTGATCCAAGCATGAAGGAAACATTTTCTCAGAGAGAAATGGCCTTGAATGGATATTTGCAAATTATCTTTCTTTTCTTCCTTCTTTGTTCCCAGCCAATGGCTTTAGATAAACTCTGTTATCATCATATCTTCTTATGTACCTATTTTCAGGAGTCTCAGGTAAGAACCCATGACCCAACTCCTTGCAAAATGTAGGAAAGCTAACTTGCTGCAGGGAAGAACCTTGAACGCAGTTATGGACCAACTGTCAAAGATGCTGTTAGGACAAGGTACACACAAGACATTTCCTCCTCTGGCCTCTCTTGTTAATACAATATGAGTTATAATGGGACTAAGTGGGTGGAACTGGGAAGTTACATTATCAAGACAAAGTCTTCATGGAAGTTCCCCTCTCTGAGTCAGACTTGGGCCAGGACATTGCCTGCCTCCCATGGAATAGTGGAATCTACGTGATCAAAAAAATCTTAGGGATTCTCCAAGCCAAGAAGTCATTGCCTCCCCTAAATTATCCCAGAATCCAAAGGGGAATGGCCACTAGATCCTGATGAAACAACTCTTTAATTTGCCACCAAGACTAGCTGAGCAAAGATTTCACACCCAGCCACCATGAGTCCCATAGAGAGGACTCCACAATTCATTAACCCTCTTCCGCTATCCTCCCCACCACGGGTCACAGCCACTGGAGCTACAGAACTGCCACAGTGAGAGTTTTCCCTCTCTTCTATTTTATACTTGATCCGCATGATTTCCCAGAAAAACTGAGTCTCAAAAGACTCTCACAATTTCTCCCTCTTTCCCTCCCTCTCCTTCTCTCACTCTCACTCTCTCTCTGTGTCACACACACACGCACACACACACGCACACACACACGCATGCATGCATTTGAAGGGCTTGGTTTGGCTCATTATTTCCTTTTCCATAATTTCCATTCATTCAATAGGTTACCAAGTATAAAAAAAAAAAAAACTTTTCTAAGACACTGGGAAAAAAGCTTTGGCCTCATGGTGTGTCAATGTTTATGATATGCAGGGCCCTCTTGCTCTGTCTGTGGGTATAGCACACACACGCACAGAGCTGGCCATATGGCTGACAGGCACGAATGCCACCAGCCACCACCTTGCTGGGCCTTCAGGCCTTCACAGTGAATCGTCTCTCAGGGACCTACAGTCTTTCCTGAAGTCTGATCTCTATTGTCAACACTCCAGGTCTACAAATAATTTTGTACATTCTAGAATAGTGGTTCTCAACCTGGGTGCACGTTAGAATCACCTAGAAAATTTTATTTAAAAGGTGATGCCTGCCCATCCTAGAGATTCTGGTTTGGTTGGCTGGGAATGGTCTAGGATCAGTGGATTAGTCACCAGGAGACTATGATGTATGGCCCAGGTCAAGAGAACCTGGGGAGGTGGGGAGTGGGTCAGTGATCCAGCCTCTTTTTCCAAAAGGCCCACAATCTCTATGTAAATACATATTTGCAAACAGATTTGGGAGGAAAGTGAGATGCTGACTAATTCCTCTCACCATGGGGCTTTTAACCCCCTCTGCCCACCTATTACAACTATTTCCCTTTCAATTATAGCCAAAAGCAAATATAAAGAATTTTGTTGTAAACAACATTGTTTCTCCTTCCATTTACTGCCTCAGTAGGAAGATGTAACTGTTGGCATTGCATTATTATAATAAAGAGAGAAAACACACCATTCCAAGTGACATTAGAATGTGTTGATCATGCAATCTTGTCCTCTATTCACTCATTTTTATCTAAATTCACAGCAGGAAAAGGGGTCATAATTTTCCTATTTTGTGTAACTATAGGTTATTTAAATAAGAAACAAGCATAGATAATTATCTGAAAGGTCTTCTATTATAAGAAGCAAATCACTTCTCCTAAAAATACTGGTAAATAACACCCTTATGTGACATATAGTCATAACCCTGCTCCAAGGGAGGACAAGGCCAATTTATCAGATTTTCATCTGCCTCATTAAATTCTCCACTCTTTTCAGAGCCTGCAATTTAATTGCAGAGAGAAACTATAAATGACCCTGCAGAGTGCATGTGGAAGAATTAGCCATCAGCTTTATTTATAAGTTATTCTAAATAAAGAAGCTAGCAAATATGAACACAGTCGATATCTCCCAGGTCACACCAACTGGGGGTAAAAATAGGGTCACATACGTTATAAACAGGAGTTGTTGATTTTTGTTCTCCATCTACTCTGCCAAAACTCTGGTCCCCTCAAAATAACTCTCAAAGAATTCTGGGAGTCTTAAGGGGCTACAGGAACTAAGGCTTGTATTTGCTATGGACGTCTGCCCTTTTCCTCTGTCCTGCTCAAGCTCACTAAAGTGAAAGTGTCTCAGACGTAGAGAACAAACGTATGGACACCAAGCGGGGAAAGTGGGGATGGGATGAATTGGGAGACTGGGACTGACATATATACACTAATACATATGAAAGAGATAACTAATGAGAACCTGCTGTATAGCACAGGGAAATCTACTTTGCTGCGCAGTAGAAACTAACACAACATTGTAAAACAACTATACCCCGATAAAAAATAAATTAACTAAATAAAGTGAAAGTGTCTGTTTTGGAGGACTCCAGAGTTGTGAGCTACACCATCACCACCTTTATGCCTGGAGTGGTTGCTATTACACAGCCGATGCTGACTGACACATTCTATACCCATGGAGGTTTCTCTTTTGACTCTTTCTTGGAGTCACCTTATCTGAGAACTTAAGTGTGACTCCGTGGAGTCTGAGCTGGAGAATTATATGGATGAAAGGCATTTGCTCTGTGTAAGATCATCCCTCCTCTCTGGCTTTGTGCCATTCTCCCAGAATCAAGCATTTTTGTCTTCATTTTCTCCTATGAAATTTTTTATTGGAGACTCTTCAGTTTACCTATTCACTCCTCCCCACCCCAGTCCTCCAGATGTATTCATTCATTCATTCACTCAACAGTTAGGCACTGTTGAGGATACAACGATGGCCTGGACAGGTACAGTCTTCTCCTCATAGACCAAATGCCATAAGCAGGTTCTCTGGTGGGGAAGTTGAGGATGCTGTGAGCACGCAAAGGACAGGCGCTTCCTCCCATATGTGTGTAGTCAAGGAATGGTTCTCAGAGAAAGAAATGGCCTCAGAATGGAAACTAAAAGAAGGAGTAGGAGCTGGTCAGGCAAGGCAGAGCAGGAGCCAAGGCACAGAGAGAGAGTACTGGGAGGTGGGACAAGGAAGGCACAACTCCAGACATAAAGAGCATCATGTACAAAGTCTCAGAGGGTAGGCAGAACATTGCAAATTCCAAAGATAATCCCAGAAGACTCACTTCCATCAGAAGTTTTACCTTTCTGTGCCAATAACTTGTAATCAGAAAGCGGAAAAAAACAGCTGATTGGGCTTGCTCTTCTGAGTGGTTTCTTTGGAGGTGTTAATTAAGTAGGGACAGGCTCTGAAGTCAAATGGAAATAGAGTTGCCAGATAAACTACAAAATGCCCAGGTAAATTTGAATTTCAGATTTTATATATATATATATATGTATACATATATATATATTCAAAAAATAATTTTTAGTACAAATATCTCAAATATTGCATGGTATATACTAAAAGTTATTTGTTGTTTATCTGGAATTCTAATTTAACTGGATGTACTATATTTTTATTTGCTAAAGCTGGCAACCGTCAACCATGAAAATGACCAAAAACTTGGTCACATTCACTGGAAAATCAATTGGAAAAAGAAGAGATAAGATTACAAAAGCAGACATCAATGGTAAAAACATAAAAAAAAAAATGCAACTCACAGAGAAAAAGATTACAGCAGGTCAAGCACATTTCCTTGTCTGAATTCGAAATAACTAAAACCCACGGAGAATGTCTTACAATAGCATATAGAGGGTTCTTTGCCACAAGCACTTTATAAGAGCAGGATTGCAGAGGAAGGACCCCTAAGACTGAGTCCCCAACTCACTAGTAATTATCAGTCCAGCCAATGAAACTGACACCAAGAGAAAAGAGACCTGCAGTCATCAAACAGCAGGGTCAGCCATCCTTGGACTCCCGGTCACGCACAGACAAGGTGGTGACCACCTTGTGGTTCTTGAGAATTCTGGTGGATGAAAGCACATCTAAATGCATGTGTGTTTGTCTTCTGGCAGCTCATTATAATAGAGCCTTGTGCCCATGTCTTGTGGTCCAGTCTCAATACATAGGCCCCACCTCTGACTCTGAAGGAAATGGATGAGAAACAGCATGTCCACTGGGAGGAAGAAAGTTTACAACAGCAGAAAACAAACAAAATAGACGGGGAATGGGGAGCAAAGGACTGCTTTCTTAGTCCTGATATGAAGAACAGTAGTGTTTGATGAAGAAATTAAATGGGAAGAATAAATAAATTTATTTATTCATAAATAAATTTTCCATAGATAGGCTTGTAGGAAATCTGAGTTTTTAATGGACACAAGAGAAAGACTGAAGATAGAATATTTTTCTTCTGTTTGCAACTTGAATAAACTGTTGACCTTAAGTGGAAATACACTAAGTTTGAGGACAGATGAGAACAAAACCAATAAATTTCATAGGACTGTAGTGAACGCCAGATGGTGAAAAAGTGTCTTACCAAGCCAGACATCTGCTTTCATCTCTAAGAGACAAGAGAGATGTACAAAATATTTTTAAAGGATACCAAAAGAAGAGACATTAGAGATGACAGAGTGTAAAGGCGCAGCCTCAGATTTCAAATCGAGAAGTACCCACATGGTCATTTGTCCATATACCCCTTACCCCCAGCCTTCTGCCCCAGACCCCTGAGCTTCGACAGTAGCTGGTAGTCTCAGTTCTTCACATTCAATCCCAATCTGAAATTATAGTCTAGAGTCCAGCTTTGAACTATTCAAAGCTGAAACACCTAAAACCCCCTCTTCCTATTCCCTTCCCCTTTCAATCCATCCTCCCCTGCAATAAAACTAAGTATATTCATTCCGGGTTCCAAGGTGGAGACAGCCTCTTCTTTCCAGAAGCAGGCACAGCAGTGGGGTGGGTCATGTAGGTTGATCTTCCCACCCAGTTCTTTACATCAAGTTAAAATAAAAAGTAGTTTTCACTCATGAGGTTCATATGTTACACTAGACTTGAATATATATGTTGCATATTTTTTGCAATTAAAAAGTAGGGTTATTTGGAGACATTCCAAAACATATAATAAAAAAAAAAGGAAAGTTAAGTTTTGCTTGTATGAAACAATGTACAATAGAGGTGAGCCATGTTAAAAATAATCTCAGTTGGATGTTCTTATGAACCAAAGCTTCATTAGAAACCATGCTTTCGGATGAAATCATCTACTGCAAAGTGAACACAGCCTTAAAACAGGTGATTCATTCCTATTCTTTCTTTTTTTTAAGAAATAGTTTTCTTATTTCAAAAATAATATCAAGGGACTTCCCTGGTGGCCCAGTGGTTAAGACTCCACACTTGCAATGCAGGAGGCACGGGTTCAATCCCTGGTTGGGTAACTAAGATCCCGCATGCCCTGTGGTGCAGCCAAAAAATAAATAAGTAAACAAATAAAAATTCAAAAACGAAACAATATCAAAAGTTTGGGAAACCAAAAGCACAAAGAAGAAAATTTAAATCACCCATAATCCTATCACTTAGAAGTAACTACTATTAATTTATATGTTGTTATTTAGCCTCCTAGTCTTTGTTCTGTATTTACATAATGTTATTATAAAAATGAAATCATGCTGTGCTTATTGTTTAGTAACAACCTTACCAATAAATGTATACGGGCAACATGCTTACATCATTAAATATTCTTCTAAAACACATAGGTAATTTTTTTTATTGAAGTATAGCTGATTTACAATGTGTTAGTTTCAGGTGTACAACAAAGTGATTCAGTTATACATACTTCTTCAGATTCTTTTCCACTATAGGTTATTACAAGATACTGAGTATAGTTCCCTGTGCTATACGGTAGGTCCTTGTTGGTTATCTATTTTATATGTAGTAGTGTGTATCTTTTAATCAAGCACCGTAAAATATTGTACACTGGATGTAAGTGAAAAGGCACTAAATTTGAGAAGAGATGAGAGCAAAACAATACATTGATTTTATCTTACAGATGTGCCTTAATTTATTTAACCAATCCTCCTCATTTACCAAGAATTTAGATTATTCCCCACACCAGTTCCCTCGCTCTCGCTCTCTTTTCTCTCCCCATTAGCAATAATAAATAGGACATCCTTGTAGCTAACCTTTTTGCACATCTAGTTATTTCCTTAAGATAAATTCCTAGAAGTGTAAGTGCTGGGTCAAAGGGAATTTACTATGCTTCCTGAACCAAATGTTTCTGTTTTCCTCCTGAATTTTTCTAGAATTAAGCAAGATCTCCACATGGGCCATTTTGGTGATGTATGCAGTTTACAAGCATATTTCTTCTTGCATAATTCATTTACAATTTCTAATTTCATTCTACCAAGTGGCAGATGTTAAACACATGTCTATTAAATTTTTTTAAAAATCAGTCACCGTAACTTTCTTATGCTGACGACTCCAGTCATTTCCAGTTCATTAAACTGTGTCGCAAAATTAAATCAATCCATGAAAGCAACTAAACCTTGTAAAAGCAAGAAAGGGCTCATTTCTGTCCAAAGTAGTATAGAGAACTGTATTATTCTTAAATCTGAAATCAGTGCAGGCACACACAACAACATGAATAAATCAATAGGCATTGTGCTGAGCAGATGAAGCCAGACACAAAAGAGCACATATTTATGATTCTGTTTATGTAGAGTTCAAGAATAAGCAGAACTAATAGTGAGGGAGAGAAGTCAAAATAGTGGTGACCTCTTGAGGTCATGGAAGATGACTGACTGGGATGCAGCCCAAGGGAGCCCTCTTGGGTCCTGGAGATATTCTATCTATTGGTCTGGATGACAGTTGCACAGGGATATGGAAGAAATTATTGAAATGTACATATAAAAAATTGAACAATATATTTAAAATTTGTGTACTTTTACTTTATGTACTTTACTGTTGTATGTTGTACTTTGAATTTTTTAAAAACTCCAAAAAACTCAAGTTCTAAATCAGTGGTTTATGTATTCGTTTCCTAGGGCTGTCATAACAAAGTACCACAACCGGTCATCTTAAAACAACAGAATTTTATTCTCTCACCGTCCTGGAATCCACGAGCTGAAAACAAGATGTCAGCAAGGCCATGCTCCCTCTAAAACCTGTAGGGGGAACTCCTTCCTTGCCTCTTCCTAGCTTCTGGTGGTTTGCCAGCAATCTTCGGCATCCCTCGACTTACAGATGCATCACTCCAATTCTCTGTCTTCATATGATGTCCTTGCTGTGTCTCTTGTCTTCACATGGCCGTATTCTTATAAGGACACCAATCATATTGAATTAGGGGCTCACTCTTCCCATTTTCAAATAAGGTCACATTCTGAGGTACTGGGGGTTAGGATTTCAACATACAATTGGGAGGGACATGATTCAACCCATAGAAGTTTACCCTCTTCTTTTACATTTTCTTCCAAAAATTTAAGTTCTGCAAAAGGAACCAAAGTGAAGGAAATGGTGTCTGGAAGGTTTTATATCAGTCAGCAGTAAATAAACTCTATTTGCAAGGAGATTCCTCAGGAAATCCTCAGTCAGGGCTACAGATCTGTTCTTAGTTTCCAGAATATGTATCAGAGGGAGGGAAGACACTTGTGAAAAATTACACAAGGGGAATTTGAAGATATGAAGAAAGAGCTCACAGGCATAGCAATTCAGTGCAGTACTTCTGAAATACTAAGATATGTTATGGTTCATTGTTGTCCCAGTATCCAGCCAGCTGGCTGCCTCAAGGAAAGTTTTTTGGCAGCACAGAAAACAGCAGTAGAGAGTCAGCCTCTCTGGGTTTTGTATTCCAGAGTGAGAAGAAGATTAGGTGTGTAGCCACAATACTTTGGGCGAAAATTTGGAGGCAGAATCTCATCCCTGCACCTTAGATGTGAGAAGGATTCTTTTGGCATTGGGATGGAAGAAAAAAGAGAAAGGGGGCTTACTTTCTGATTCCTACTAGACCCACTCAGGTTGGGAGGGGGTCAAATGCCAGTGAGGGAAAAACTGCAGCAGAAAAGACCATGGACAGCCTCACAGGTATTTCTGTCCCAGGTGTGGCCCAGCATCAGCAGAGGGCCCAGGGCCATGTGAACAGCTCAGGGTCACCTCAACAGAGACCTACAAAAGCCAAGAATTGAAGGGGCTTCTTGCCCAACACGCAGCAACAAAAAAAGTGATTCATTTAATTGATTACTAAATCTGACATAGTTTGTCCCCATTTATAAGACATTTCAAATAAATAAATGTACAAATCAGAAAAATACATCCCTTGTCAGATCACAAATTTCAATTTTGGGTTCAGGGATCATAGTCACCCAAAAAATCCAGCAAAAGGGAAAGTTATTCAGTGTTTCTAAGAGCACCAAGAAGGATAGGAACTAAAATTGAATTAGAGCTGAAACTTGGAACCAATGATTCAACTTTTATCAACTGTTCAGTTCATATCTAAAGAAGAAGAAACAAAAAGTATCTGGCATGCTGTCCAGGATATAAGAGCATAAAAGGAACTCAGACCAACAAGAGCTGGTCAGTCTTGCCCACAAAAATGAAACTGGCAGAAGAAAGCAATAGGTGGGAAGCAAAGCGAGATCTGTGAAAAGGATTCCAATGGTAGCTGGGCACACCTTGCTGCTTCTCTTAAATCCATCTGCCAATATTATCTTAACCATGAGCGGCTCCCCAGCTGTAAAAAATGTACTCTGCTAACAAAACCACTTTTAGAAGAACATCGACCAAAAGCAGACGTATTTATACATACACAACTTGATGCTGTCTTTGCAGACAGGACTGGCCTGTATCCATTTGATATGTTCATTGTTAAATAGTTCTACCTACCCATTTTAGCAACACTGAGTAGTTCTGCCTTTCACCTGACCTCTTAGATGACCGTGATTTCTGAACCAAATTTGGAAAGTCTGATCTGACAAGGGAATCTTTTCTTTCTGATCTGCGAATTTATTTGTGTAATGTATATATATATTTATAGTCTTATAAATGAGGACCAATTATGTCAGATTTAATTAGAGGTTTATTCATTTTACTGAAAAGAATAAAATTACATGAAACTGAGTCTTGGCAAGAAAATCCAGGACATATGGTCATCAGACGAGGAAAACTGGGCTTTGTAGAGGAGAGAGCAGCAGTCATCTGGAAACTGTCCCTTGTTTCTGACAGCAGAGGAATTTACCTCCAGAAAATTGATCACTCTGTGAGTGCAAGGTCCAGCTCAGCCTCACGTGCCAAGGAAGACCTAACTATCATCTGGTGATGATAATGAGAAAAGAATGATTGCACAGGCTGAAGCAAAGCACGTGCTCGGATCCAATTTCCTTTGACTGCATTCAGACAGTCCCTGGTCTACTGTCAGCAGGCCCCTATGTGCTCCTTTCCAACCTAAGCATACTTGTGTTGCTCCATGGATGTCTGAGGTCTCTTTCTAACAGACCTAACCACGAGATGGACTTTCCTGCATGTTTGCCGATTCTGTTAGTTACACCTCGTGCCTTGCATCTCAAATTAATTCATCAGCAGGTGAATATTTTGGCCAGAGCAAAAATAGTGAATATTTCCATTTCTAAAAAATCATTACAGAAAACAAAAATTACTTCCATTCATTGATTATTCTCCACCATGGACCTATACATTTAATCTTTAAAATAAATAAGCTGATATCTTGGTTGAGGGTAAAAGTATGACAGTTCTGAAATCATGAAAAAAACATAAGTGAAATTGATTCTTCTGGCATGATGCAGGAGACCTGACATCTAATAAAACACGCTCTTCTATAGATGAGGACCTTGACTCACAAAGCGCTTAAGGCAGCAGCTCTCAAACTGAACGTGTATCAGAATCTCCTGGGACGTGTCAACTCCAGCATCAGAGATTGCTGCAGTGGGTCTGGAGGGGAGGGCCAGGAATCTGCCTGCAGGAGGGTATAACCTACATATTTAACAATCACCCCAGGTGATTCTGTTGCAGGTGATGTCCAGAATGCACTATGAAAAGATATTGAAACCACCCCCCAGAGTCATGAAAACAAAACCAGCAGAGTCTGAGCTTAGAATGTGGGGACTGAGATGAGGGATAAGGAAGCTGTCTGGGCTCTTAGGCCTGACTCTCCCTCCTCTGCCCTGCTCCTCACTGCCAGGCTGCCCTTGCACTTGCCCTGAAAGCTATCTAAGTTAAGATTATATTGGAATTAAAATTTGAACGACATGGTGCAATATATACTTCAATGTATACCACTAGATTATTATGCCCCCATAATAAACATCAGGTAATTTTATTACCTTTATATCACAGGAGATTGAAATGACACTCAAAATTGTTAACTGTCCAAAATCACATAGCAAGAAAGTAGAAGAGCCAGACACAAATTTACCCTGGAGGCACACAATCCTCCTACTGCTTCCCTGAAGGGTCCAAATGGGATGAATCAGCTTTTCCTACTTAAAAGTTTGCCACCATCAAGTGGCTCCAGTTTCTCTCCTAGTCCTTCCATCAGTCAGTTAGTGACATTTACTTGGCACCCGCTGTCTTCAGAAGGCCAAATACAGGAACTCAAAGGCCCCCAATTGCTCTTACAGGAGCTCAGGACACTCTAAGGCCTGAGAGTACTTTTCATTTGTACCAGTTGACTTTTTCACTTCTGCAGGAGCACATCTGGCCTTCTGGATGGAGCTAATAGTGGGTTATAATAAAACTTTTTTCCAAACTGCTTCCTGATTTGTATTCAGTTTTTAAAGCACAACATGGTTTGGAGTATTTAACTCTTGCTAAAAGCAGAACTGGGAATTCTCTTGAAAATAGAACTGCCACTTGTAACTTAAGCCCCAATGCAAAATCCAGAGCCTTTAGAACTGACTACTGAGCGACCTCAAACTTGAGAGAAAAGATATTCTGTACCCTTGAGGCACAAATGCCCTCTCCACGGCCAATCCTGTTACCCTCAGCCATCAATCCAGTACCACCTCCTTCCTGTGGGTATAAAAAGACAGTTGGGAAGGAGTGGGAATTTTCTAGAAGTCTGCGGAGAGGTTTTTTGGCTTTTCCTCCCCTTCCTTGAGAGGCAGGAGCAGTATTACTAAAAGTGAATGTCTTGTAATACGAGGATTAACCTCAGCAGTCTTAACACTGTGGGCCCCCGGCTGTCTCCTAAACATTTTCAGGGGGTTCCCAAGGTCAAAACTCATTTCATAAGAATCCTAAGATATTATTTGCCTTCTCACTGTTTTGATTTTTGCACAGATAGTACGAAAGCAGTGGAGAGTAAAACCCACGGGTACCTTAGCAGGAATCAAGGCAGTGGCACCAAACTTAATCATTGTATTCTTAACCTCCACCACTCACAGTTAGAAGGAGAAAAATGATACCCACAAGGATGTCCTTGATGAAGTACTAAAAGTTATTAATTTTATTATACCCTGTCGCTTGATTACCTGTCTTCTTAATATCCTGCAAGAAAATGAAGGGAAGTACACGTAAAGCACTTCAGCTGCATACTGAAGTACCCTGTTGTCTTCAGGGAAAGTATTATGTGATGGAGTTGTGAGCTGAGGTAGCTGCTCTTTTCATGGAACACTGTATTAGTTTCCTATTGTTGTTATAACAAAATGCCACAAACTTAGAACAACACAAATTTACTATCTTACATTTCTGGAGGGCAGTAGTCTGATGTAGATCTCACTGGGCTCAAGGTGTCAGCAGTAAATTCCTTCTGGAAGCTCTAAGAAAAAAATCCCTTTTTTCATTTTTTTGGGAGGCCTTTTCCAGCTTGCAGAATCCATCTGCTTTCTTCAGCTCATGGCTTCTTCTTCTAATTTCAAAGCCAGCAGGAAAGCATCTCCAAATTCCCTGCCTCCCTCATTCACCTATAAGGACCCCTGTGATTACACTGGGCTCAGCCTGGCCATCCAGGACAGTCGCCCTGTCTTCAAATGCTTACCTGAATCACGTCTTCAATGTCTCTTTCACTAGCAAAGTAACATATTCACAGGTTCCAGGGATTAGGACACAGACATCTTTGGTGGACCATTATTCTGCTTTCTGTAAACATTATTTTTACTTGAAGGAATGAATAATAGACAAACTATCATTTTTCAGACTTGGGTATTTGGCAGATACTTTCTCAAAATCAGCAAAGTAAGCCTGTCACTTCTAGGAAAACAGCTCATAGTATTCGTTATCAAAAATAAAATTCAAGTTCTCAAGTGAAAATTAAAATTTTGGAAAATCTGTGTCTACCACAATGACCTTGAAAACTTCCTGATACTTAAGGACTTTTCTAATGACATTGGTATGTGATACTTTGGATATTGCATAATGAAAGATGTTCATAGTTGGAAGATCTGATTAGGTGAACCAATATTTTTCAAATAGTAACTGCATATTAAGAAATCATGCATGGGTTAATGATTATTCAATGTGCAAGAGGGATCAATGGATTTTAATGCAACATAGTATGAAAAGTTTATTGATATGGTTTTAAATTCCACATTGCAACCAACCTCTAAGAAACTACCACTTTCAAATTTTGGTATAGTATTTAAGAAGATTACTCACGTCTGTAATAACCTATATGGGAAAAGAATCTGAAAAAGAATAGGTATAACTAAATCACTTCGTTGTACACCTGAAACTAACACAACATTATAAACCAAATATACTCCAATATAGAAGATAAAGAAAAAAGAAAAAACAAAGACTACTCACAATTACCTGAAGACACTATCAGGATATTCCTCCCTTTCCAACTGTGTATCTGTGTCATGCCAGATTTTTTTTTATATCTCAGTTTTAAAAGATCACAACTTTAAAGACTAAATGCAGAATAAGATATTAGAATCCAGTTACAATCTATTAAGCCAGGCACTAAAGATATTTGCAAAAATGGAAAACAATGCTGCTCTTCTCACTGACGCTTGTTTGGGAAAATATAGTTATTTTTCATTAAAAATAATTAAGTTGATATGTAATGGGTTTATCATTGTTATTTTTAACTGAATTAATAAATATTTTTCAATTTCTCAGTTGTAATTTTAGCATGGCAAATATTGAGAGCTATAATTCACACAAACAAAAGACATTCGGAGTCCTCAATAATTTTAAGAGGATAAAGTGGTCCTGACACCAAGAACCACTCATCTACCCTAAACCAACCAGAGCAAGAAACAGAAGTGAAGAGATGATAGGGTAGAGCGGAGCCACAGTGAACCCTAATAATGATTTCAAGTGACCCTGAGTAATGTAACTTACACCATCTTCTCAATGCCCTGTCCCCAAGGAGAGGGGAACAAGCACAAGGCAGTTGAAGGGGGTTGAAGAGGTGTAGGCAGGACACAGTGCAGTAAGCATCCCCCTACCAAACCCTGGGAGAATAGAGTCATGTGCCCCCACGAGGGCACCAGCACCTGTGACACCTGCCATATAGAAGGCATCAGCACTGGTCCAGGGTTAGCTGGAAAGGCAAAGTCAACCAACACAGTGTGATATTTTTCCCTTTCCTTCTCTTTTATCAGGGTGCCAATCCACCTGAGGAGCTAGGGAATCAGAAGGAGAAGGGGGAAATCCAGAAGGAGAAGGGGGAAATCATGAGAAGGGTACAGGACTAGAAAGAAAGACCAAGACCCATCCCATCTCAAGTTCCTCCAGCCACAAATCTGGCTAGTAATGGAGGAGACTGAAACTTTAAAATGAGAACTTTGAATCTGATAGATTCTCACTAACCAAAGGATCTGGAAAGTTAATGAATCCATCCAATATAACAGGAAGGAATCTGTTACTCAGAGGGTGTAAAGTTAGGGAACAGTCCCCAAAACCACTGTCACTTAAGGCACCAATTGCAAGCTCAGGGATCCCCAAGACTACCTCAGATTCAATAACTGACTAGAAGGACTCAAAAAACTCACTGAAAGCTGTTATACACATGGTTTTGTTTTGTTACAGTGTTACAGTGTTAATGCAGATTAAAATAGCATTTTAGGGCTTCCCTGGTGGCGCAGTGGTTGAGAGTCCACCTGCCGATAAAGGGGACACGGGTTCGTGCCCGGTCCAGGAAGATCCCATGTGCCGTGGAGAGGCTGGGCCTGTGAGCCATGGCCGCTGAGCCTGCGTGTCCGGAGCCTGTGCTCCGCAACGGGAGAGGCCACAGCAGTGAGAGGCCCGCGTACCGCAAAAAAAAAAAAAAAAATAGCATTTTAATAGCTATTGAATAGATGCATGGGACAGAGTCCAGGAAAGCTCCACACACAGAGCTTCCATTTGTCCCCTCCAGTGCATTCACAGATAACATTAACTTTCCCATTAATAATGTGTGACAATACACACTGAGTATTACCAACAGGCAAGCTCACCCAAACTTTGGTGACCAGAGCCTTTACTGAGGCTCACATGGCTGACCTCCACCTCCAGCCCCTCTCAAGAGTGAGCTGATACCACACGACCCAAAGTCCCCACTACAAACTACATTGTTAGACTATCTGGTGTGGCCCAAGGTCCCCAGATAAACAAAGAAACTTTTATCAGGCAGAATATTTCAAAAGCTTAGAGATTACCTCCCAGGAGTCAAGGTCAAAGGCCAGACCTCTCTCTGAGCAAAGTTAAATTCTTTACTACACAGCAGGGAAGGGAGATTCAATTCAATGAAGCTGGTGGAAATGACGGGCAAAAAGTAAAAATATTTCTTGTTTGTGCTCCACCCACTGACCACAGGGATGTGGCCTTACCCTTCTTACCCATGACCTGAGCTTTCCTCCTTTGAGCCTCTCTTGGCACTGGTATGAGTGACTGTGCATTGGCGTAGCCTGTATATACCCCTCCCCATCTGAGAACACAAAATACCATCTAGACAGAATCAGGCAGGAGTTTATAAAAAAACACATGGGATGGAATTCCAGCATAACATCCTCTCATTTTTATTAGCTCTTCTTAAAATGCAAATATAGTGGGAAAGTTAGGACATCAGTATCTATCATTCTAGCTTCCATATGCGTTAGTTTTATCCTACTGCTTTGCATCCTGAAAGCTGAATTAAAAGAGTTGTTTGGGAGAAACAGAGATTAAAATATGGTGATTCGTGGAAGGCCTTTCATTCAGGCAGATGAGTCTTTGAAGCCACTTCTGTTGCTAACTTTTCTTGCTAATTGTGTCCAAAACTCCTAGAATTTCTCAAGAGTTACCCAGAAAGAAACTTCTCAAGTGATCATCATTTACTAGTGTCTACCGGAGCATCATATTGAGAAGGATTCTGAAGCCACACCTGAGATCTGTTAAAAAAAAAGTGTGGTAATCCATTAGTAAGGTCTGTAAGACCACAGGAGAGGAGAGTAGCAGGATCTGTGCCTCATATTTCTTATCCTGATCTAATCCTTTGACTTCAGCCCCATATGCTGCTCTTGAGGGAAGCAGCACCATTTGTAGACCCTCAAACTAAAGACTTTGACACTTCATCCTTTCCCCGCTCACTGACCAATCCAGCCATCTGGTCCAAGTTTCTCTCTTTGTGATAATGTTTAACTCCTAGTGGCCCAGAGACTATGTACCATCCAGCAAGCACCACTGACTCTAAATTCAAGAGCAACAATTGTCTCTTCACAGTTGTGCTTAGGGCTAATTCCTCAGCATGTTCTGAATGCCCAGACCCAAAAAGGAGATGGCAGAAGTGGGCTTAATTTCTCCAGAGCAGTGCTGCACATCTACCCCTAGTGACTGAGAAGCATCAAGTTTTAGCTCCAAAGCTCTGACCATGTCACCAGCAGCAGCACAGCTAAAATTTGTATATTTACTATGTGCCAGACATTAAGCTAAGCACCTTTAATGTTCTACCAACTCTGTAAGTTGCATATGACTATTAGCCCCATTTTATAGAGGAGGAAACTGAGAGGTAAAGAGGTTAAGTAACTTGCCCAAGGTCTAGCAAGGTTTTAAGTGGTTCACATGAGTCCAGAATTTCTACTCTAAATATTACATTTTATTGCTTGTATCTTGGAAAAAGCAGTCAGGCACAATTGTGTTCTATGGTTTTAAGTCATGCTGATTACATATTCTACTCTATCATAAACCTGAGTGTTTTAATATAAAAATTATATTATTTCCCAAACATCTTAGTAAAGTTGATACTCCAACAAGAGATGACATATTTATCCTGAGGCTCTGTTCCCTGAGGAACTTCCTCCGGGAGTTCGGGTACAGTGTGAGAGAAACAGCAACAGAGCATTTGATTTTGCTCTACCTATACCAAATGATAAAATCTGTGAACTCAGAAAGCGGATGACGTGATGATGTTCTCCATCCATCCATCCATCCATCCCACATGCGTTTCTATGAACAATGGGGAGGAGGGTTCAAAAAAGAAAGAAGGGCTAGGATACTCTAGTAAAAAAGAAAAAGAGAAATAAATATTTTCACTTATAATAAATATACAGATTGACAGCATTTGAAAATCACTTCCTACTTTCACAGAGAAAATAAAAGAAATAGTCATTATTAATTATAGGGAGCCATTAAGTTGGGTCATATAAATGGTCATGAAAGTAAATAGTTTTTTTAGAGCTCTAGGCCTCGCTTCTTATTCCTCAGTTCAAGACCCTCGAGCCTTTGTCCTGTCACCTTTCCTAACATCAGTGACATGTTTCACATCTAAGTACTTGGAGGTAAAAGTTCTACGTCATCTCAAATCCCCATAAGCCAAAATGTTTAGGGTTAATAGCAACAAAGCATTGTGTAGCAAATTACAGATAATTACAAGCATGAACTAACACGTAGCTGTTATTACTGAGGCCAAATTCCATAAAGATCAACTCTCTGGAGATTTCTGGGACAACTCTCTAGAACTGCATTGTGTCTGCCACATGATACAACATTGCATACTTTCAGTTATGTGTCATCTCCTAAGGTATGTGATCTTAATCTCCAGTATTTGATGAGTAACCTTCGAAGTGTATATAATTAATCCTATGTGAGAAACTTGGCCAATATAAACTGAAAACCTAAAGGCTGACCTTTAGTTGGCTTTAGCAGGTGACATTCTATATATAGACAAAATAATCAAATAAACCAACTAACCAACCAGAACAGCAACACTTTTTTTTTCTTTTTCTGTATCCAAGAGTGCAGGAACGTTGTCCCATGAATAGACGGTAGCATTTTGACTGTCATACCAGCAACATATTGTTTACATGTGGTTTTGCTCCTCCATCCAAGTGCTGAGCCAATGCCAGACCTACATAAACCTGAGGCCTACAGCAGGAACCCAAGCTTGCTCACACAGGAGGAAAGTAAAATGACATGTGGAATCCCTGCTCCCAGCCTTTGACCAGCTGCAGAGGCCAGGCCTGAACACCAACACAAAGAGAGCTGGCTATCAGCTTTGACCATCCTCTGGTGCCTTGTCAGCAATGGGCAAAGGCAGGCCTGCCACCAGGGAATGCAGAGGAACAGGGAGCAACAAACTCAATACTATCCAAGTTGTTCCCAGGCAGAAGTAAAGAAGAAAATGCAGGTCTTCAGGTCACACCTGTACTCCTTCCAGCCCCTTTACTACACCACTTTCCACTGTTAGAGACCAAGTAGCACTTGATCAGTAGATAACTGAATACCTGACATCTACCTCTAATACAGTGTATTCGTTTGCTAGGGCTGTCACAACAAAGTATTACAAACTGAGTGATTTAAACAACAGAAGTTTATTGTCTCACAGTTCTGGAGGCTAGAAGTCTGAGACCAAGGTGCCGACAGGGTTGGTTCCGTCTCAGGACTGTGAGGGAAACTGTTCCACGCCTCTCTCCTGGACTCTGGTGGTTGGCATTTCTGCTTATGGATGCATCATTCTGATCTCTGCCATGATGTTCACATGGTATCTTCCCTGTGTGTATGTCTGTGTGTGTCTGTGTCCAAATTACCCCTTTTTATAAAGTTGTATTAGATTAGGGCCCACCCCACTGATCTCATTTAAATTTGATCATCTGTGAAGACGCTATTCCTAAATAAAGTCACATATTCAGGTGTGTTAGGACTTCACCATCTTTGGGGGGACATAATTCAATCAAAAACATGCGAGAGGGGCTTCCCTGGTGGCACAGTGGTTGAGAGTCCACCTGCCGATGCAGGGGACGCGGGTTCGTGCCCCGGTCCGGGAGGACCCCGCATGCCGCGGAGCGGCGGGTCCCATGAGCCATGGCCGCTGAGCCTGCGCGTCCGGAGCCTGTGTTCTGCAACGGGAGAGGCCGCAACAGTGAAGGGCCCGCGTACCGCAAAAAATATATATATATATATGCGAGATAAAAATATCTCGTAAAGAGGTGAACTGGACTCTGTGACTCAGCCTAGAGCCTAAAGGCTTCTTCTCACAAAATAGAGATTGCCTGGAAACAGGAAGGGAAGAGTGAGTCAGAGCACAGGTTAAGGTGCAGTTATCTGCCCTCTAGTAGTAATAAGTGACCCAGTGAATGCCTGGGTTCTAAAAGGCAGGGTGAGGATTCTTGGGAACATGTTAAATTTAAGTGGCCACATCAGAGAAGATGTTACCCATCTCAAGTCACAAAAACACTCGTTATTTGTTTTGTTCAAATGGCAATTACCAGGATGCAAGGATGTATATATTTTTGTGCGAGTCCTGGACCTTTTACCCTCAGTTCTATTTTTATCCCTTCCACTCCTCTACATTCCGTCTCAGGGGGCTGACTCTGCAGGCTTTGTTTCCCAGGATCCTGTGACAGGTGGATTCTGGCCAAGTCAGGCCAACGGGAGGTACTGAGAGTAGATGGGAGTGCAAAAGGAAGGGAAAAACCTCTCCTCCTCACGTGGCTTCTCTTGTAGCAGCTGCACATCCTCCATGGCTCAGGTTCCCTCTAGACAGTCCAGTACTTCTCAGACTTCTTCCAGATGCCCTGACCTCCTGAGCACACTACATCCCCCTTTTGGCCCTCTAGCCTAAGGGCATTAGTGGTTTCTCTGGGTAGCCTTACTGACCCCTATTTGCCTCCAGCTTTCCCATCAGCAGTTTAATCTATTCCCTGAATTAAATCTCCTCTGTTAGAATCTGAAAGCAGCAACACCCCAAAGGCAATGAGCACACTCAGAGCCAGGTCTTGATCTCTATAAGTCATTCTCCAGCGCTGTGGTAGGGAAAGATTAAGACGAGCCTGGAACATCTTTTGGGATCAGAATGTAAGAAAATACTCAAATAATAAAGGGGACATGTCAAAAGGACACAGAAGCCAGAATGAAGTGGTTCCCTCTGGACAAAATAGGGACAATTTGAACATCAAGATAATGATAGTAACATTATAATTCATTAAACAAATTATGAAAACAAGATTTTGTACTGATATGAATGGATTAATTAAAGTTTGATGAGGAACAGGATATTCACATAGTCTCAAAGTAAACTATCTCTTCAAATAGTAGCTATAAAGGGGGAAAGATTAGCTTTATGGTAGAGAAGTCTGACAGACTACAAGAAAGTGATCAAAGGGAACATGATCAATAACAGGACAAACCAAATATGTGCGCCACCTGATGGGATGCACTGAGAACACAGCACCACTCATCACTCCTATGTAACCTGAATCTAATCATGAGGAAACATCAAAGCCAAATTGAGAGATATTCTACAAAGTAAATGGCCTAGAATCTTCAAAAGTGACAAGCTCATGAAAGTTTATGGTTGTTTCAAAGTAAAAAGAAATAAATAAACCCCTCTGTTGAAAAGGTAGTGATTTCTTTTTTCGTTGTTGTTTTTTCGGTACGCGGGCCTCTCACTGTTGTGGCCTCTCCCGTTGCGGAGGACGCGCAGGCTCAGCGGCCATGGTCCACGGGCCCAGCCTCTCCGCGGCATGTGGGATTTTCCCGGACCAGGGCACGAACCCGCGTCCCCTGCATCGGCAGGAGGACTCTCAACCACTGCGCCACCAGGGAAGCCCTTAAAGTGATTTTTGTTTTCTGTATACTTGATTGACATCCTTACCTTCTAAATAGTAAGCTCTTATAGGCAGAGAGCTTCTTTATATCTTCCACAACACAAGCCCAGTGGCATGCACGTAGTTAATACCAAATGTATTTGTTGGTTTGACTAATGGAAGAACTCCATAGTCCATTTTAGTGAACTTGTAAACTTCAACTGGCAAAGCTAATCAGTCCAACTGACTAAATTGGTCTGAAGGCTCCAAAGTCAATTATCCGTCCTTATGATCTGTGGTAACATGCTGACTGTTGGGCTTCATTTTAACCCCAGCCTAAGCATTGGTTATTTGGGTTTAATAGCATGCTTTTATTTAAACCCTCACATTGTCTTTTTGCCTACACAGCAACCCTGTGAGATAGGCAGGGTTGGTATTTTACCTCTACTCTATAGATGAGGACAAAGGAGAGAGAGTTAAGTGATTCAGCCAAAATTACCCAGTTAGGAAGTAGCAGAGCAGAGATTTAAACTCAGCTATTTCAACTCCAAATCTTCCACACACATCTCTGAGCGTGTAAAGAACTAGGAAAGGAGTGTTCCTGTAGGTGGCTCATCCAGCCAATTGTTCCAAAAAGGATTTGAGTGGCTAAGGGTGTCAACAGCTTCAAATCCACATATGAAGGATCACATGGTTAGATGATAATGTCTACCTCTTAAAGTAAGCTCCCTCTCTCTTTGACAGAGAATTTGAGTAGCATCTTACCAACACAGACTTAAAGACCCTTCAGATGATATAGGCAATAACACATTTATAAATAATTGTACTGTAAAACCTCTTAGACATCAGAAATGTGGGGCATAAAAAACTAAACAGTGATTTTCAAATGCCTAAAAAGGCATCTTGCTAATAAATATTCTACAGATTAACAGTAAATAAATCAAGAAACACAAACACTAGGCTTGATATTGAAGCATGTTAGCTACATAAATATTTACATTTTGAAAAAAGAATGCACGGGTACAAATACTTAAACTAAATTAGGTTCTATTTTACACTTTGCTCTGTTTTCCAAATTTTTCACAGTGAGCATCTTCTACTTAATCGTCTGCTTTATCATTGCTATATTCCCAACACTAAATAGGTTACTAAGTGGATCTTTGTTAGATTAATGAATCAATACATCAATCAAAGACAGAATAATAAACTAAAATGTGGAATCAAACTGTCTATAGTATTAAATTTTTACTTCACATGCTTCTCTTCATATTTACATTTTGGAAATCAGTACTGCTTCAGATTACCAGACATTCCAACAAGATGTTAAAAGGCAAAATTGTAGACATTGCTGAGTTAATATTTAGTACAACATTTAATAACTCTGCTGCAAAAAAAAAAAAAAGAGCTTGTCAAAAAAGGCAGGTATAGGAATGTAGTCAAAATGGAGACTTCAAAACAAGAAAAATATAGTCCTGCTTAGCTAGAGTTAGGAAACTAAGCACTGACCTTGTGCTTAAGTGACATTAACATAATTTCTAAGGATATGTAGGTGTGGCACCAGACTTCCCTGATGTATAGTGCAAAGTGGCCCAGTCATCTGACAAATCCTGTGGGATTAAAAGTGGAGCCTGGGGAACATAGACCAAGCAAAATGATGCCCCTATAAAACAACTTGTTCATGGGACTTCCCCTTCCATGCTCCCAACGCAGGGGGCCTGGGTTCAGTCCCTGGTTGGGGAACCAGATCCCGCATGCATGCCGCAACTAAGAAGTCCACATGCCGCAACTAAGAGTCCACATGCTGCAACTAAAACATTCCCATATGCTGCAACTAAAAGATCCTGGGTGCTGCAACTAAGACCTGGTGCAGCCAAAATAAATAAAGTAAATAAAATAACAATGATTCTTAAAAAACAAAAGAAATAACTGTTCATTAAAAAAACTTAAAAAATAAAACAACTTGTTCACTATATAGCATATTCATGTAAGAACAAAGGCAATCAAAAAAGTCATAGAACTCTGGATCCGGAAAGGATCTTAGATGCTACCAAGTTCAACCTCCCCCCACTCCCACCCCTACTTGCAGATGAGGGCTCCAGGGCTAGAAATGGTGAAAGACCCACCCAGGTAGAAGAATTAGGAATAGAAAAATAGTTGTTGAAAGTCCCAATCCACGACTCCTTCAGCTTCTCCATATTTTCCATAATTTAAATTTAAAATGCAAATATGGTGTAGAGTAAGGTTAGGAAACTTTTTCTGTAAAGGGCAAGATAGTAACTAATTTAGGCTTTGTAGGCCATATGTTCTACTATGGTCACTCAAGTCTGCCACTGTCGCATGAAAGCCACCAAAGACAAAACATAAACAAATGTGCCTGTGTTCCAATAAAATTTTATTTACAGCAACAGGCACTGGGCTGGATTTGCCCTGTGGGCAGTAGTTTGATGACCCCTCCTGCTCTAGAGGAACAGCACTGCACTTCCTACAACTCTGGATTCACTGCCTTCAGACTCATTGTTCAGTCTATGCATGTGTGAGTGTGGAATAAGAGTTGCATTTTGACCCATATCCCCAAAGCGTCTAGAAAAGACAAAAAACTCTCCCCAACCAATGTCATAAATTATTAAAATCACACACTTATACACATACCTCAGAGAAAGTAAGTGTGAAAGGGTGGGGAGACAAGCCAATGAGTGAAAGTTCTGGTTATGAGTCAGCTGCCTCTTTTTCCTCCTAGCCATTTAATTAATGAGATCAAATCAAGTGGCCAAGCTTCTGTGTTTTTTGGTATTTAGGGTACTCATTAACTACCTATAAATCTCTGCTGCTCTCTGGTGGTAACATGAAACTGTTAGAAGACATTCCAGTAAAGTTGGGTACAGTAGAATTTAGAAACTGAATTTATAAAATACTCTAGGACAATTAAAGAACGAAACAAGAGTGAGATGGAGAATTTTCAAACTTACTAGGCAGAATTATAACCAAATCCCTAAAATACTTCCATAAATGGTTTTCCTTGGTCTTAAATCCTGATTTTTTTACTATCAGGACAAGAACCAGTTTTTCTGACACCAGAAGTTTCTGTATTTTTTTCTTTCTCTAAAGCAGGAGCAACATAATTGATAAACCATGGCTCAGAAGCAGCTTTAATTCTTTCAGAATTTTTGGATAGGGCACAAAAAAGTGCAGCATAGAGTCAAAGGAGATTAAGTGTCTACCTGGCAGTTGGCTGACAGCAAAGGAGTTTTTAATGGAAATTACAATTCCAGGTGACATGTAGCTAAATGACAGCAGATTCTACTTCTCTTTAATGCTGAAAAAAAAAAGATACCTTATTTCTAATGGCTTAATCACACCAGAGGAGCAGAGAACCCACCTGCAGTTTTCTCATCACTGAAAACTGTCCTTTGGTGAGGGATTCACATTTCATATCAGAAAACAAAGTCAGACCGCTATGTTCATATCGGCACATTTGTGGTTCCTAGTGACTCAAGCCAAACAAGGAGGAAAGGGATTGCAGAAACCAGGGATAAGGAATAGTAGGAACAGGATAGCTTGAATTCTCTGAGCACCAGGGTCATGCTCTTCCACACAATGCAGTTAATGCATTCCAGCTCCGGCACAGAGACTAATACATTGTAGGGACTCAATACACCATTACTGAATCGGTGGAGAAATAAATGAATTAACCATTAGTGTTTATGAGAGTGGTTTATAAACTATACAGTACTCTACAAATGATCATTTTATCCATATTAGAAGTAGAGAAGAGGTAAATAACAAATCAGGAGATAATGACAGAAAATGGCACGGCTAATATGGAAGGAAGTTCTTTCCAAACACATAATTCCATGACTCATTTCTCAGTATCACAGTATCACAGAACATTGGAGTGCCAAGGGATTTTAAGGCTTTTCTTGTCCAAAAATCCACCTGATGGTCTTTATTCACAATATACCCACCAAGCATTGGTTACCCAGCCTCTGCTCAAACACTTCCAGAGACAGGGAACTCAACATCTGCAAATACATTTTGTATTTTGGGTGGGAAAGGGAGTTGGAGCAGCCAGCAAGGGTAGAAAAAGAAGATTCCGGAGCTGTGCTGTTTAATATGGTAGCCAGTAGCCACAAGTGACTATTGAGCATCTAAAATGTGACAAGTTCGAACTGAGGTACGCTATGATTTTGAAGACTTAGTACAAAAAAAAAGGATGTAAAGTATTCCATTCATTCTTTATAATGATTATATGGTGGAATCATACTATCCTGTGTACCTTCAGTTAAGTAAAATACATTATTAAAATTAATGGCACCTGTTTCTTTTAACTTTTTTTGTTTTGTTTTGTTTTGTTTTGTTTTTTGCGGTACGCAGGCCTCTCACTGTTGTGGCCTCTCCCATTGCGGAGCCCAGGCTCCGGACGCGTAGGCTCAGTGGCCATGGCTCACGGGCCCAGCCGCTTCGCGGCATGTGGGATCCTCCCGGACCGGGGCACGAACCCGTGTCCCCTGCATCGGCAGGCGGACTCTCAACCACTGCGCCACCAGGGAAGCCCTCTTTTTACGTTTTTAATGTGATTGCTAGAACACCTAAAAGTACATATATAGCCCACAATATATTTCTACTGGATAGCACTGGTCTAAAAAACACATTTTGTCTTTCTCTCAGTTTAGCCGAATAAAAGTGATGGCTTTAGGAGACACTGATTTGGAAACCCTGGTCCACTTTTACTATGGAAATCAAAATCTTTACTTTACAATTTAAATCTTGTCCACACTTTTGTGGTGCTTTTGTCTATGTATGTTCCCTTGGCTATGAAATGGAAATAATATTTTCTTCTCTCTACCTCCACAGAGAGCCAAAGACTCATTATGAGCCTCTCATAATTATAGACTCCCGTTACCCTGGAGATGGTGTATGAGAAGAATTGCCTCAGCTCAGTAAAAGGAAGAATTTTCTAACAGGATAAGAATGGTCAACTTGGCTAGACACTATCCCAGATAGCAGGAAAATCCTACATTTTACAGTATCTAAAATGTCATAGCAGCTAAAAATAGGAAAGGAAAAAAAAGTTCTTAGAAGCTCCATGATAGAAAAAAACAATAAATCTTAATCAGTTGTTATAAAATGTACTGTTATTTTACTATATGGCTAGAGCTTATACATGTAATCACGAGTAATAACCCTTCAGTTAAAAATGCATATGATATTTAGGACAAGCATAATCCTTAGGTAATACAGTGATGATTCAGTTCTTAAAAATCCATTTGAGTATCATTTGACAGCGTACCTGTACTTTAAAAGTTTAAGCCCTTTAATTTATTCCAGGGATGCAAGAATGGTTCTATATCTTCAAATCAATCAATGCGATAGACCACAGTAACAAAAGGAAAGGTAAAAATCATATGATCATCTCAATAGACACAGAAAAAACATTTGACAAAATTCAACATCCATTCATGATAAAAAAAAAACCCTCATCAAAGTGGGTACAGAGGGAACGTATCTCAAAATAATAAAGGCCATTTATGACAAACCCAGCTAGCATCATACTCAATGGTGAAAAGTTGAAAGCCTTTCCCTTAAATTCAAAAACAAGACAATGATACCCACACTTGCTATTTCTATTTAACATAGTATTGGAAGTCCCAGTCACAGCAATCAGACAAGAAAAAGAAATAAAAGGCATCCAAATTGGAGGGGGAGAAGTAAAACTGTTAATATTTGTAGATGACATGATACTATATACAAAAAACCTTAAAGTCTCTACCAAAAAAAAAACTATTAGAAATAAGTGAATCTGGTAAAGTTGCAGGATACAAGATTAATATACAGAAATCTGTTACTTTTCTATACACTAATAATGAACTATCACAAAGAGAAAAAAAATCCCATTTAAAATTGCATCAAAAAGCATAAAATACTTAGGAATAAACAACCAAGGAGGTGAAAGATCTATACTCTGAAAACTATAAAACAATGATGAAGTAAATTGAAGATGACACAAAGAAATGAAGAGATATCCCATGTTCATGGGTTGGAAAAAATTAATATTGTCAAACTTTCTATACTACCCAAAGCAATCTAAAGATTTAATGCAACCCCTATCAAAATACCCAGGACATTTTTTACAGAGCTAGAACAAATAATTCTAAAATTTATATGGAACCAAAAAGACCCCAAATAGCCAAAGTAATCTTTTTTTTTTAAATATCTTTATTGGAGTATAATTGCTTTACAATGTTATGTTAGTTTCTGCTGTACAACAAAGTGAATCAGCTATATGTATACATATATCCCCATATCCCTTCCCTCTTGAGCCTCCCTCCCACTCTCCCTATCCCACCCCTCTAGGTCATAACAAAGCTTTGAGCTGATCTCCCTGTGCTATGCAGCTGCTTCCCACTAGCCATCCATTTTATATCTGGTAGTGTATGCCAAAGCAATCTTGAGAAAAAAGAACAAAGCTGGAGGTTATTATGCTCCCTGACTTCAAACTTAACTACAAAGCTACAGTAATCAAAACAGTATGGTACTCGCACAAAAACAGACATATAGATCAACAGAATAGAATAAAGAGCCCAGAAATAAACCCACAAACTTATGGTCAATTAATCTATGACAAAGGAGGCAAGAATATACAATGGAGAAAAGACAACTTCTTCAGTAAGTGGTAATGGGGAAACTGAGCAGCTACATGTAAAAGAATGAGATTACAACATTTTCTCATACCATATACAAAAATAAACCCAAAAGGGATTAGAGACCTAAATGTAATAAGACCTAAAACCATAAATATCCTAGAAGAGAACACAGGCAGAATACTTTTTGACATAAATTGTAGCAATTTTTAAAAATCTGTCTCCTCGGGCAAAGGAAACAGAAGCAAAAATAAATAAATGGGACCTAACTAAACTTAAAACTTTTGCACAGCAAAGGAAACCATCAACAAAATGAAAAGAAAACATACTGAATGGGAGAAAATATTTGCAAATGATATGACCAATTAGGGATTAATACTCAAAATATATAAGCAGCTTATCCAACTCAACATCAAAAAAAATTTTTTCAAAAATGGGCAGAAGACCTGAATAGACATTCTTCCACATAAGACATACAGATGGCCAACAGGTACATGAAAAGATGTTCAGCATTGTTAATCATCAGGGAAATGCAAATTAAAACCACAATGAGATATTACCTCACACCTGTCAGAATGGCTATCATCAAAAGAACACAAATAGCAAATGTTGGCAAAGATGTGGAGAAAAGGGAACCCCAGTACACTACTGGTGGGAATGTAACTTGGTATAGCCACTATAAAAAAACAGTATGGAGATTTCTCAGAAAATTAAAAATAGAACTACCATATGATCTGGCAACTCCACTTCCAGGTATATATCCAAAGAAAATAAAAACACTAATTTGAAAACATACATGCATCCCAATGTTCATAGTAGCCTTATTTACAATTGCCAAGATATTGAAGCAACTTAAGTGTCCATCAACAGATGATTGGATAAAGAAAAAGTAACGTATATACATACAATGGAATACTACTCAGCCATAAAAAAGAATGAAGTTTTGCCATTTGCAACAACATGGATGGACCAGGAGGGTATTATGCTTAGTGAAATAAGTCACAGAAAGACAAACACTGTATGTTATCACTTATATGTGAAATCTAAAATTGAAACAAACAAATGAATTTAATAAAACAGAAACAAACTCACAGATATAGAGAACTAGTTATTACCAGTGGTGAGAGGGAAGGGGAGAGGGGCAAGATAGGGCTGGGGGATTAAGAGGTACAAACTACTATGTATAAAATAAATAAGCTACAAGAATATACTGTATAGCACATGTAAGATAGCCAATATTTTATAACTTTAAACAGAATATAACATGTAAAAATATTGAATCACTACGTTGTATACCTGAAATTATATAATATTGTAAATCAACTATATAAAATTTAAAAATCCAATAAAACTTCCATATTTTCAAAAAGTTTAAACCTTTTAAAATTGTTTGCTGAATAGTCTGGAGACAGTGGGTTAAATATGAAATCATTTCACTTTACTTATTTTACTCCATCATGAATATGTGCAGGCTTTATGAGTGACTCCCACTAGCTTTAGAGAGGAAGCAGCACCTCCTTACACATACACATACACACACACACACATACAACAGGCTAGTGACCCAACTCCAAGCATTTCCTCTTTCCCACTATTCAGATTAAAGAGATTTGGGTTGGGACGAGAGGGGTCTATACTGATTTGGGAAGGGTCACTTCTCCCTCTTCATAAGCCCTGGACGGTTATCTGCTCCCAAGCCTGGAACAACAGAATTTGGCAACTGATGTGTCAGAACTGCCAACTGTGAAAAATGATTTTAGACAATAGTTGAATTGCCGTGTGACCCTAACATTACTTACATAGGAAATGTAAAAATGCATTTTCTGACATTTATGGCTATTAACTTCAAATTTAATAACAAAACGATAATTAATTGTGACTATCTTTGTCTTTGGAGGTCTTTAAGATCAGAGAAAAACCTTAACTATTTGAGCAGAATATTCCTTTTTAGGGCAATGAAATAAAAGTTCTCCCAGCTCTATCCAGCTACACAGACTTAGGTCACTAAGCTGTTTCATGCAGCCCTTCAAGGGTAAGAATTTCCTCATCTTCGGGGGTCTTTTCTTGGGGTATTTCTCTTTATTTTAGGGCAGAGAGTTTGACTGAACTACCGAGTTAAGCATTTTTCCATCAGGATAAGTTCTAGGCATTCCAGGAAATCTAGTTTGATTTCCTAAAGAAAGAGAAAATAATTCATTCTTTTATATGAGTGAGGGAAAAAAACAGCAGTGAGATTTCTCCTTGCCATGCACACATCTCTTATATGGACCAAGTTCTCTGACCACTTGTAATAACTGCAGTAGAAGTAGAGGCTTCTCCTCATTCCATTCTAACAGAATTTGGCCACCACATGGAATATTGAATAATTCTACAAAGCTTGAAACAATCTGGATCAGTGGTTCTCAAACTTAGCAAGCACCAGAATTAGCTAGAGGGCTCGTTAAAACACACAGCGTGTGATCCACTCTCCTAGTTTCCTATTCAGCAGGTCGGGGATGGGGGGATCTGAGAATCTGCATTTCTGACATGTTCGTAGGTGGTACTAATGTTGCTGGTCCAGGGACTACACTTTGAGAATCACTGATCTAGAACAGATTATTCCAATAAAGAAATGCAAGAATAAACATAAGAGCTGTTCTTTCAGAATTCAGATTGAAAGCTCCCCTCTAAAATACTTTCAAACAACTTATTAAGGTCATTTTTCAAAATATTAAACATAAGCATCAAAATCTGCTTCATACAGATGGCTTTTCTATGCTCGATTAAATAACGTGAATGCAGAGCATAACATTTGATATGAAATATAGTCATTTTCCATGGTGATTATTTCTACTGGGGAAAGCCCTGGAAAAATGAACTATATTCCTTAAATTTTAATCAGTGTAAAAAAATTGCCATTTCATTATTACATGGCTTTTTTGTTGTTGTGCTCCTAATACACACTTTCATGCTTAAATCCACTCAGTTTCAAGTAACTGTAAAAAAGTTTTTGAAATATTATCAAACGCACCTGGAGTTTATTTAAAATCTAGTTCACCTTGAAAAATCTAATAATTTTCTAAATTATCTAAACCTTTCAGTGGCACTTCAGGATTACCAGAGGCCCCACAACTTTTAAAAGACTAGATATCCAGGTTTTCAAATATTAATTACCACTAAAACATTTATACAAGCCACTAATGAACATTAAGATGACCGAGGCCACCAATTAAGCCTCTAATGAATGTTTAAGCGATCTTTCTAAACTAGTATTTGGACTAGGTCTTTTAGAACACTTAGCCAAGTTCTTCCTGCCAGAAGAGCACACTCCCTCATCCTCCAGCTTCCCTAGTCTCAAGGAGCTCAAGAAGACAAGATCCCATGGGACAAGATGAAGAGCCTGAGCCATGTGCCTGGGGAGAACATATCCTCTCCTCCCTGAAGACCACAATGACCCAGGCTCTCAACAGGAGTCGACTGGATGCCCTCTTGTATGTGAGAAAAACTCACGGGGCTCGAGGGGGTGAAGGAAAGCCCTTGCAAACTGCTTGGCCACTGCCTCTTTGGAATGTACCTACCCAGCTTCTACCTATGTGAAGACGAAATATTTCTGGCTGTATCTCTTTTCAGATCATCATGTGACCTGAGCACAATTCAAAAAAAAAAAAAAGATGCAAATGAGGCATGGTTATAAATAAATGTAATAAAGGCCAAAAAGGGGGGAGAAAAATAGACCTATGAATTTTATGGACAACAAACGAAGCCTGAGCCATAAAAGTGATGCAGCTGCTGCTAATATGAATACATCTCAGGTAAAGAGATGTCACGCCTATCTTCCTCAACGGGAGACAGGTTACTTCTGCTACTTCTACTTCTTCTACTGCTGCAGGAATGCTGCGGTAATGCTGCAAACTCCATCTTAGGAAAGCCATCAACACACAGGAGAGCTCCCGGAGGTAACCAGGATGGTGGAAGGTCTGAAAAGCATGTCTTTGGGGGAACATTTGAAAGAACTTAGAATGACGGGAAAAGAGTTGGATGTGGGGGGAAGGGACACATACACGTTCTCTGGAAATATTTGAAGAGCTGTCACAAGGAAGAGAAATTACACTTGATCTTTTTCTCAGCAGGTGAAAGAATAGGAACCTATGAGAGTATCAGGTAGATCAAGAACACAGATTTGAAGTCAGGCAATAGATTTAAGACCTTGTTCCAGACACTGCTGAACATATAAATTTGGACAAACTGGTTAACTTCTGTGAGCCTCAGTTGTTCATATGAAAAGAGGGATATTAGAAGTACCTACTCCTGGGTAAGGATTAAATGAGATAACAGGTACAACAGACTCGGCACAATGCCTGATAAGTGTTCACATAATATTGGTTTGAATCAATTAAACAGAGATGCCTGAAAATGCAATGAGCTGCCTCTAGAGGGGGGTTTGAGCACAGGCTAAATGACCATCTGCCAGGGAAGCAGCGGTGAGAATCCTGCATTGGGTAGAACTAGGTAACCGGTAAGGACCGTTCCAATGCAACAATTCTTCACCATTGTTAACTAGCACTTCAATTTCTCTCTCCTGTGCCCTACAGCACTTCATTCATAACCTTATTGCAGGGTTGCTCAGTTTCTCATCATTAGTTATAAACATATCCATCACCCACCTAGTGTGTGAGTGCCCCAAGGTCAGACTATGGCTCATCTGTCTTTGTTTCCCGTGCACCTCACCCAGCACCTGGCATAGAGCAGGCATTCCATAAACACCTGCTGAATGAAGATACTCAGGGCTAGGCCTGATCTGGGCTCGTGGCTCCTTCTCTACCTGTATGTCAATTCCTCCAGGAAAGGGCCTAGCTAATACTTAGTCCTGGAAGTTTTAGAATTCTTGTGATTATACTGGAAACATCACTCAGTGGACCTTAAGTTTCTGGGTGAATACAGTATTCTAAATGCACAGTATCAAGTTTGGATAAGTTCCTGGTTCCCAGCATGTGACCTCCCCTCCTAGGCTCCCAGGCCATGGCTCTGTGAGTTCTCCTGCACATTCTCCACAGCCACATTTTCCAGATGAACTACTTTCCAGTAGTTCAATTCATACCCATGGAAGAGGCATAATGCTGCAGTCCAGCCGTGGTATGCCAAAATTAACAACATCTGCTCATTTATCAGAAAAGCATGTTTGCGTAATTACCAACTCTGATTCTTCTAGTGCCTAAGCTCTTCCCTGGATAAAACTGAGGTATCTTTCAGAACCCCAGACTTATTAACCCTTAATATCTTTGTCCAAGTACTTACCAAAATATTAATTTTCCGTTAGTTGCTCAATAAAAACTTGATGAGCTGTAACAGTAAACAGTAACCTGATGGCACGACAGAAATAACACAGCTTCCAAATGTGCGTAAATTATAGCCATGGAGTAGCTTAGGCAATTAGAGAAAGTATTTCAGCTATCATTCGTTGCAGGAGAAAAGTTTTAATACTTTATACTCTGAATAAAACCTGTTCTGAAAGAACCAAAACTCTCCAAACCACCTAAAAACTCACAATGGGATATAAATAAAAGCAGTCCGTGAACTGCCAGTCCTGTTAACCCACAACACATTGCCATGTGATCCTAAACATCCTGCCAGTGGGTCGCTTCCAACACTACATGCTCTCTGCCCTGGAATGTGGTGAAGGAAAGTCTAAAAGCAAAGTCAATCTTGGCAAAATCTCTTGTTCTTTCACGTCTTCCAGAGACATGAGGCTCTGGGAGCACTCAACTCCCCTCCTGCACATGACTAAATCTGACTTTTTTAAACTTCAGAACAACAATTTCCTTCTGCTTCAAACAGTACGTGCAGTACCCAGAGCACAGAACCTACCCAAACTGCAAAAACAAGAAAGTATATATTTTCCATCAGGATTAATTTCCTCAGCAATAATCTGTTATTTCCTTATGATATTCTTGAAGCCCATTCTTTTTCTATAAACTGTGTATGAGGTTTTTGGTGAGGAGATGAGAAAAAAAAAAACACTTTTCCTAAGACAGTGTCTGTCTAGATCTCCATATAACTTTCTAATTCTTTGGGTCATTTGTTGTAATTCTTTGTCATTTATGTCCTTACTGAGGAATCATCTACACCCACATGTGTATCTATATATAGTCTGTTACATTTGGCCAGTGATAATCAAAAAAACTTTTATATGCTTTTCTGACAATTATTGAAAGAATAAGTTAGGAAATGTGAGACAAAATGGTAACCACCCTAGTACCTATTGACTCTGTTGATGTTTATTACTTATTATTACTGTGATATATGTGGTGAATCATTAGTAGCCTCAATAGTTTTGTGTTTCTGTTCCTCCGAGCCATGAGTTTAGGGTTGCATGGGTTCAGAGTAATTTTGCAAACTGAGAAGACTTTCCTAGATAACATGGTTAAGAGAGTATCTTGTACACAGAGTTCATTAGTCAGGGCCACTTGGCGAAACCAATTTGACAATTGTAATGGCCAAAGGAAAGGCCTGCCCAATCATTACACCTTCATAGAAAGTAATGGGGAAAGACCTAACATAAATGCTGCCTGCAAAAGCCAGCAGGGTGAGCAGAACACAGGGTATCTGAATATCATTTAAGAAACACCAACCCTCAGTCACACTGAGCAAGGTCATACAGTGCTCTGCTTACATATGCAAGGAAGTTTAAAAGAGGAAGGAAAGACCACCCTGACAGAGGTATGCTCTTTACAGTCACCAAAATAATGTCAAGAATTTTCACAGCCCTTCACCTGGCAGTGAGGGATCTTGAATGTAGCCAAGCAGACTGCCTAACATAAAGCTGAATTTGGAACAGTACTTATAAATGTCCATAAGTAAAGTGGAAGTCACTCCAGCAGTGATAAAACCACACTCAATAAAGATAACTTTTACAGCATTTTTTCATAAACGTGTATATCAAAGATGCTAAGATCACCAGCCATTTTCTTTGTAAGGGATTACAAAGCTCTTACTGCTCACATGGCTAAAACCAGAGGTGAGATTATACAGTAGGGCTCCTCCAGATGGAAAAGACCCCTTATAAGAGGTATTTCCTTGAGAGAAACAATTACACAATGCTAGTAATTAGTGCTGCTCTGTGCATAATAGTGAAATAGTCTAGCTATAGAAGCTGTTAACAAATTCCCCAACATATTCTAGAAGAATTCCAAACATACAAAAGAAGGAAATGGTGTCAGCCTACCTGGATCAAGCCTTTTCTTCAATTCACTTAATCTTCTCAAAAAGAAAAAGTAAGGGAAGGAGGGAGGTTGGTTGAAACAGAACTCGGATATCAATTGTATATACCCAGAGGATCACACTGGTTATACCATGAACAAATAATGATGGTAAGCAAGACTGAGGGGAAATGAGCCGTGAGAATGAGGGCCTAAAGTAGTATATATTCCTAGTGCATCAACTCTGTATTTTTCTTCTTGAGATCCTTGCAAAGTTCTGCCCAAGTAGAACAACAAATACAAGACACTATAGTGAACACACAACTATTTCTCAATCTGTGAAGAGCATTCCCAGTTAAGGAATTCTTCACTTAGAAATTCCCTTTGCCCCTTTAATATTCTATTGCTTTATAGAAACCTTGCTAAGATTCCAGATTTGCTAATGATATAATCAATAATTACTATTATATAGTTTTTGCATTTTGTGATATAATTTTTCATAAATATTATCTCATTTAATACCTGTGAGGTTGGTCTTACCATGATTCCCAACTAACAGATGGGGACACTGAGGCTCCCAGGGGCAAATTATCTTCCCCAATATCATGCAGCCTATGAAGAAGTCAAGACTTGAACTTGGATTTTCTGAGTATGACTTCTTTGGCCTTTTTTCTACATCATGTTCTCTGACCAATGATGAGGAGATCAAAGTTTAAATTTTAGAGGCAGCCATACAATATTTCAAAATACAAGTGAAAGCAAGAGATATATAAAACCATAACTATGCAACTTGTACTCATTCTCTCAAAACAAAACTAGTTTTCAGGCTTCCTGCTGCTACTTTATTTCTACCGTATTCTCCTTTCATAAAAGTCAGGTACTGCCAAGTCATCATTACCTAACAAGAAAGGCTCTCCTTGGGAGATCTTTGCTGGAGGACGATTTCCAAAATGTCAAGAGACTTTTAACTTCAATTTCTGGGCTAGCATATTAGTATGAATATAAATTTCTGTTTCTTACTACTGACATTCCATCTAAAAATGCTGGAACTGAGCTTTGCCACAAAATACCAGCTGTCATGGAGCCCTGCTCATAAATAATGTCCCATACTGAAAAGAACTGCACACAAATTGACAAAGGAGCTTTTGTGGTTATCACAGAAGGCAAGAATTTCCAAAATAATCCTAACATCATGCCTTGACTGTTTATTCTATCATCAAGCCATTGGTAGGTCTTTTCTCTAAAAATAAGCCTTTTCTGTTGCTTCTATTACTATGGAGGCTACTGTGAGCCTTTTACTCAGTACCCATGACCTCTACTTACATATAAACCTCAAAGGACAGAATTGCTCGCTGATATCACTAACGTTACCATATAAGTGCAGCCCTTTGCTGGAAATTTTTATGTAAGAAAAACTATCCAACTCACCTTTGCAAGCTGATCAAATCATTAGTTAATTGTCTCATATCTTAAGCTGGGTGTGGATAGAAAAACTGCTGGAGAAATTTAAATTTTGACAAAGACTTAGCATGAATCACCTTTCCATAAATGATGTCTTTCATGGGAAGTTACGTAGTTATCCAAAAGGCTGTTGTTTCTAGCTCATTTTGAAAGTGTTCACATGAATATATTGCCTTCAAACTACGTCTGCAGACCTGACATTGATTTTGATATGAAAAGACTATAAATCACTGTAAAACATGCCAGGCCACTCAGTATAGCCCATGAAATACACATACATTCCTATGTAAATTGACCAAGGAAGGATAATCAAGAATGTAATATTGATTTGGAAAAATCATTCCATGGAAGACATTTTTGATTGCATAAGACTCCTACTCAAAACAGCTTGAAACAATCCTGGCTCCATCTTGCAGTACTAGAAAATGAATCACAGACTTTAGAATACAAGGGACCTTATCATCTGGTTCAACCTCCACAGTTTAGTTGGATGGGAAGGAGGCAGGATGACATTTGTGTCTTTTTTATGTGCATTCCAACTTTTTTTTACTTTTTATTACATTTTTAAACACACTTAAAGGTAAGGAGACAATAAACTCTGTTGTATGAGTACCAGTCAATCTAATTGAGTTGCCAATCTTTTAACCTTCTTACCTTTTTCCATGAGGAATTCAAGCCCAAAGAAGTGACTTGACCAAGGTCACTTAGTTATTTTGTGGCTGATCCATGGCTGAAAGTTAAGTCCTAACCAGCCCCATTCCCCAACTAGTGCTTTTCCCACTCTTTCCTCATAGCTCTTGCCATTTGTAATACATGGATTGGTCAGATACTTTCATTTCTATTTTTATCACCACACACACAAGGAAAGTACCAGTATGAATGAATGATGTAGAAGACGAAGGACATCCTGGTCTGGACTGTGAGAACACCCTGGCCAACTAAGTTATTCAAAATGCCTCTCCATGTTCAGCAACTGGAAGAAGTTCCACTGACTTAACAATGGAACAGTTTTCAACAGCTATGATGACTACCTTCTCCCAGATCTGGCTGACAACGTTCCACACAAACTATAATATACTGTCTTAGTTTTTTGCTACATCTACTATTAGCTTACTTTCAGCGCAAGAGACCAGAATCAAATCAGTGTAAAGCTTTATCATTCCAATTAAGTTGCCAGATCCTGTGTCATCCACTCTATCCTTTAAATCAAACCAAATTACCCATGCAGCATTCAGCCGGCAGTCTATAAAAACAAGTCACAGGTGATCCTACTCTATAAACCTGGTATCCCCTTGTTTAGTTCCTTAATCTTGCTCTTGCTCCACTCTATCCCAGTTTGGGCGTTTCCAACCCCTCTCTTACCATTTGTACTCTGTGTTTAACTTTGTCTTAACCAATTTGGTATCTTTGTTGCACTTTAAAGAATCAATTCACTGCTTGGTTTCT
Source organism: Delphinapterus leucas (assembly GCF_059928025.1). Classification (NCBI taxonomy): domain Eukaryota; kingdom Metazoa; phylum Chordata; class Mammalia; order Artiodactyla; family Monodontidae; genus Delphinapterus; species Delphinapterus leucas. The sequence continues at coordinate 48,856,538 of NC_143132.1, forward strand.
CTTGGCCCTAAGTGCCTTAACTCACCCTTTCTCTTGCCATTCCTTTGGAATCCAAACCCCTACAGAGAGGGATTTAGGAATATATCATATGAAGCCAAGGCTGCTGACAGGTATGTGGCAATCCCATGTTTATGGGCTGGGAAGTCATTATTCCCTCCCAGGGAAACTTGGCTACCATTACTATTTGTTGATGCTTTTTCACATAGACCAACTAAGAGGTCATCTCACCCACAAATGTGAAGAAAGAAATCATTGTTTTCTGCCTTTTACAACTGGTGATGGTAATAGAAATACTTGATGTTCCTTTTATACTCATCTGATAACCTAGGAACAGCCTCAAAAATAGATTCCAACAGGCTTATTAAAAGAATAAATCTTATTACTTAATTTACTTAATTTCTTAATTTCTTTGCCAAGAAGTTCAAAATTTCTTTTAAGTGTGTGCAATCATTTGTTGTATAATGTTATCGCTCTATACTGATATTTTATATATAATTATTATGGGTTTCTCAGTTGGTATAGAGTGTTTATAAATCCTAGTTCAATACAAACTTTTATCAAATAAAACATATATTTTTCTAAACATTATAGTATGGCCATATACTCAACATCCAAAAGTCTGTAACTCAGAACAAAAAATTAAGAATATTTTTAAATAACTGAAGTAAAAATTCATTTTTTAACAATGATCTTGGGACTTCCCTGGTGGTGCAGTGGTTAAGAGTCCACCTGCAGATGCAGGGGACACTGGTTCGAGCCCGGGTTCAGGAGAATGCCACATGCCACGGAGCAGCTTGGCCTGTGCACCACAGCTACTGAAGCCTGTGGGCCTAGAGCCCGTGCTCTGCAACAAGAGAGGCCACCGCAATGAGAAGCCCCCGCACCACAGCAAAAGGTAGCAGCCCCCACTCACTGCAGCTAGAGAAGGCCCCTGCACAACAAGGAAGACTCAATGCAGCCAAAAATAAATTAATTAATTAACTTTTAAAAAAAAGATAACTAAAAAAAAACACAATGATCTTATATTCAAGTAAAAAGTAAGTCAATATCACAAAACTGACTTGTACTAATTCACCTCTGATTTAAAAAATAACAGATTAAAGGACATCCTGGCCAAATTAACTTGCACCAAGCTCCTAGCAAAGAGGTGAATGGAAAGTCAGGCCTGGATACGCTCTCATGCTGGCCACGGAGAGCCCCTCCATGCCAGCAGCAGGCCCAGCCTGGCCAACGCCCATGCAGTCAGTCCAAGACCCTGCTTACAGACACGAGGAGACTGGTCAATGGAAAGAAGGTTCTGTGGTTTGATTGCCAAGAAAATGTGATAAGAAAAGCCTTGAAACCTCAATGAAATAAATCTACTTCTAAAAATCTTTCTTAAAGAAACATTTAGAAATACAGAAAATACAATGGTATTCATTCTGACAATTTTAAAAATCAGAAATAATCTAAAAGTAATCACAATACGTGAATGAATGGCTAATGTAAGTTTTGGTAAAGCCATCCCAGAACTCTCAAAGCACATGCTGAAAGTGGCCAGACAGGTCACCTAGACGAGTGAAGTAGGCTAGGTGACATGAAATCTCCTGATTTTAAAATATACTGGCAAGTAATTCAAATATTCGTGAACATCACAAAGGCCAAACAAAATATGTCTACGGGCCAGACTCAGCTACACACCACCAGTTTGATCTCTGTGGTGAAATGTTTTTGAAAATTATGTGATTAAAGAATTTGTAATGAAAATGCTCTTTGTATAATATTAGGTTAAAAGGAGGAAGGGGAGTGTAGTCCTAATTACTTAAGAGACGTGGGAAAAAAGACCAGCAGTGAAAACATCAAAATCACGACAGCTGTATCTGGAGGGAAACTGTGGGATGATTTGTTTTCTTTACACTTTTCTGTATTTTAAAAATTCTCTTCAAATAAGTATTTATTACTTTATAATATTTTTTAACCTATCTTAAAAAAACAAATACATGCATTTTCTCAGCCTTTCTTTTGGTTCAACATTAATGTTGCATCTCTAATTGGGCAATGTTCCTAAAAGGGGGCAACTCAGAAAGGTTGACATTTCTTCTTTTTCCCAAGCCATCATGTTAAATTTTGTATGTAAAGGGCTGTTTGTAAGGCCCTAAAATTTTGAATTGCTATAATGCTGAATAATTTAATATCATTAATGGGTTGGAAATACTGCTGAAGGCAGTTATGAAAATAATGCAAAGAAATAATACATATAAAGCATTTAGCCCAAACACACTCAGTAAATGGTATTCCGAAATACCTGCCTTTGGTATTTACCAAATACCTTGTCTTGCTTGTATGCTGACCTCAGCTCACCCTGATTCTGAAACCATTATGTACGGCTCAGTTACTAGCTTTTCTAAACCTACACCCCACCTCCTTCCTCTGCCCCCATCACCACCTGTGTTTCAGATTCTCATCATCATGAGTGACAGGAAACCATGATCCTGATCCCTTCCAGGTTCTCCTTGACCAAGCCCCCAACCCCTGGTTATCATAATCCAGTAATAAAAATGTGATTCTAACATCTTTAGGGAAGCTTCGTTCAAATATTGGCTGGAATTTGTAAAGTGTGTGTTTATCATAGCTTGCTTTCCCTTCTTCCCTTTTTGCCCCCAATTAGCCAATGTTTATGACTTATTCTAATCTTTATTTCCCACTCTGCACCATTCTGGAATTCTTTGGAGAAAAGGTATTTGGAGATTTAGAAGAGCATGTTCTCTTATCCTCAGGAATAAATGAGATGAGACAGTGGATTAATCCTGAGATAACCCGTGACATTTCATAAAGCAAATTCACCTATATTTACCTTTATGTTTTGATTAGACAAATATAGAAGTTATTTTGCATTTTCCAAACCCATGTCAGGAAGGTATAAAATTTTACCATGGGTCAATGAGGGTTGCCTGTGGTCATATTTTTCAATAATTCCAGAATCACGTAGGACCCTCAAACAACTAGTAGACCTTCAAAGACAGGCATATCAAAGAGAACCACAATATTGTTACAAAAAACTTAATTCCTTTGGGAATGTAAATTTGATGATAATATTCACATGTAGACGAGCTGGGGTTTTTTTAGTGTTCACCTTTAGAAGAGTGTCCAGTTTAGGGGCTAGGAGGAAAGATGTCATTATTTATCTGCCACATCTTTACTCACCACTTTAACAACAGAATGTACTTTTAGCCTCTGTTTGCAGCCACTTAGCCCAAACGCTCTCCCATCTACCCGACACTGTGCTGCACAGCCTCAGACACAAGCTTTCTGTGAAGGTGATGACTTTGAAGCACAGATGCTGAGCTCACATAGTAACCATGAGTACACACAGGTCACTACAGCTGGGGCAGAAGAGGATGCCAGAGCTACAAGCCTTCAGAAACTCAAAACATGTGGAGGGACAAGAAAGCACATTAAGGGGAAGGGCAAGGTAGAGACATTCCATGTACCCATCAACATAAAAGCACCTCCCACCCCACTGATGGCTGAAACAGGAGTTAGGTTTCCAGGCCTGGGTGGCTTGTGAGTTCTGTATGACATGGTCTAAGTTTTGGCAAGTAGACTAATACTAGAAAATTGAGTCTCATGACACCTTTGTTGTCTAGAATTACTGTATTTTCCAGTCTCCTAGAAAATAAAAAGGCAACTTGAAGCAGGAAAGTTCTCAAGATATTTTACTTGCTGTTTCTGGCTCTAAGGAATAGTTTTATAACTCGGGAACGAGATTATCTGCCCCTTAAATCCGTATAAAAGTTGAGAGGTTAAAAACATCATCTTTCGATTGACATAATTTAGTAATAAAAGATGGCCTCAACAATGAACATGTTAGGTAATAACTTAACCCAACCTTCCATTCCAAATCAAACTGTACTGGGGACAAAACTTTCTAAGACAATTAGATGTAAACCCTGGAGCAACCAAATTGCAAGTTAACATGTTTTTCTCTGCAGGTTGCCATGTAACTCTCATCTTTCCCCAGTGAGTTTTGGAACAGAGAGCAAGGATCTGGCCCTCACTTGGTGCACTGCTGAGCCCTCCCAAGTGGGGATCAGTGTGAGGTCCTGATGTAAACGTGTACGTGGAGAGCAGCACAGTGTATCACAGGCCAGGGACAAGAAGAAATGACAAAATGCCATCAATCAGTGTGGCTCCCACCTCGGCACTGAAGAAATACTGGCAAAGCCAGTGTTTTTATACCATGTTCACTAACATTATCATATACCTGCTCTCTCCATCTTGGTTTAATAAAACTGAAAAGAATCACCTGACTTTATAGACCTTTCCAAACTGTCAATTTTATATTTTAAGCCCAAATTAAAGACTGTTCTCAAAATAGAATAATGTCTAAACCTGTTCATTAATGGAAAGTCCATTTAAGCTTGCAGCTTCGCAATTCCAAGTTAAATTCTGATCCTGAAACATCACTGGCAAATATGAAAGTAAAATAAGAAAAAGTGGAGCAATGGAAAAAAATCTTCCCTGGCTCAAGAAGGTATTTCCAATCCTCAACATGTGTTTTTGAACTTTCTTTTATGAGGAAGAGAGATCATTCCACTACTGTCATGGAGAGCACTTCATAAGGAAAATAAATTTCTCTAGAAATAAGTTATATTTACATTTACATTTTTAAAAGAAACAGGCAGCATTTTAAAGGGGCAATTCCAACCCAACAGTCTCCTTATCTGTATACTTTCAAGAGTATCATATGCCCTGGAAACAGGCCATTAAATCCATTTTCCCAGTAGTAACTGCAACATGAACTATTGATTGATTATTCATCTAAAATGAAATTGTCACTAAATGGTAGAATTGTCTACTAAATGGTAGAATGGTAGAATGCTCATTTTATCTGTGGCATTCCAAATCCAAATAGTATTAAAAAAGAAAAGGTAAGGAACTATTCTTTAATTTAGATCATCAACCTTCTCTCATAAAGTACTAAGACACCAGAAGCCACAGATTCTTTAAGAAAAAGAAACATTTCACAAAAGCTTTCTGTATAAAAACTTTAAAAACGTGTCCATAGCAAAATAAAAAAGGCAGGGAGAGGGTCACCTTGACCAATTATCACTAAAAAGCAATTAGAAATTAAACCAGTATCTGTTTTTAGATCAATACAATTTAGTTTTTCCTGAAACTTTGAAATATTTCTAATCTATTTCATTTTTCTGTACCTTCCAAGCAATAGCAATTTAAAATCTGAATCAAAAATGAGTTTCCCTCATTCATTACAGGAAAGAAAATATTTAACATTTGTTTTGTTATCACATAAACTTTTGATGGTTTCATAGTAGCAGCAATACCACCCTCATTGAGTATTTGACAATTATGTGACACTGAGCAAAACTAATACCCATCCCCTAGGAGCATGGAGCCAAATAGATGCTTCCAAGCACCTACATCACAGAAATGGAAGGATGGAACCTTCATCCTGGAGGAACCTGGCGTGATGCCTTCTCTTTTCAGGGCCTTTCCTTTGGGGCACAGGGATACCAGCCACTCTGCTGGGATTAAGTTACTTAAATAGGAAGACAAGCAATCTTCCCCTCATGGTAAACGTTGGGAAACTGAGAGGTAATACCAACATTGGTTGCTGCTATGTACAGGATGAAGAAGATCAATTTTGAAAGTGCATCATCTCTAACTCTCACAAAACATTATTACTAGAACTTAAATAAAACTGACAGGTTTAACCAACTACTCATCCTTCCCCATGGTTGTGTTTTTTTAAAAAAATGGGAAGAACTGAGTCACACCTTCATCTGTGCCCTGCTCCCTCATGCCTTTATTTTATTCTGCCCTGCACAACAAAGAAATAAAAAAGGAATAAAATTACTTTTTTAAAAAAACCTGTTTTTTAAGATTAAACGATGCCTTCTATGTCTCATACTCCCCACTCCAAAAGAAAGTAGAGTTGAATTTGTTTCCACAAACCCACCTGTCTCCACAAGCTCCCCAGTCTTCGCTCCTCAGCCAGCCATAGCACCTGAAGCTTTCTCTACCATCCAGCACCATTCCCCACACTATTCCACCTCTTCATCCTGCTTTCCTCCTTGAGTCTGTGGTTAAGAAATACAGACAGTTTATTACATCTCAATGTAGCAGTCCATACATTCTGATAGGATTTTGTAAAACGCTTACTACTTTATGATCTGCGAATTACTCAATGAGAATAGATTGATATAAATGTATGAATCTGATCTCTTGAAACATTTAGGGTTCTTTTTATTTTATTTTATTTTTTTCACATCTTTATTGGAGTATAATTGCTTTACAGTGGTGTGTTAGTTTCTGCTTTATAACAAAGTGAATCAGTTATACATATACATATGTTCCCATATCTCTTCCCTCTTGCGTCTCCCTCCCTCCCACCCTCCCTATCCCACCCCTATAGGTGGTCACAAAGCACGAAGCTGATCTCCCTGTGCTATACGGCTGCTTCCCACTAGCTATCTATTTTATCTTTGGTAGCGTGTATATCTCCATGCCACTCTCTCACTTTGTCACAGCTTACCCTTCCCCCTCCCCATATCCTCAAGTCCATTCTCTAGTAGGTCTGTGTCCTTATTCCTGTCTTACCCCTAGGTTCTTCATGACATTTTTTTTTCTTAAATTCCATATATATGTGTCAGCATACGGTATTTCTCTTTCTCTTTCTGACTTACTTCACTCTCTATGACAGACTCTAGGTCTATCCACCTCATTACAAATAGCTCAATTTCGTTTCTTTTTATGGCTGAGTAATATTCCATTGTATGTATGTGCCACATCTTCTTCATCCATTCATTCGATGAACACTTAGGTTGTCTCCATCTCCTGGATATTGTAAATAGAGCTGCAATGAACATTTTGGTACATGACTCTTTTTGAATTATGGTTTTCTCAGGGTATATGCCCAGTAGTGGGATTGCTGGGTCATATAGTAGCTCTATTTGTAGTTTTTTAAGGAACCTCCATACTGTTCTCCATAGAGGCTATACCAATTCACACTCCCAACAGCAGTGCAAGAGTGTTCCCTTTTCTCCACACCCTCTCCAGCATCTGTTGTTTCTAGATTTTTTGATGATGGCCATTCTGACTGGTGTGAGATGATATCTCATCGTAGCTTTGATTTGCATTTCTCTAATGATTAATGATGTTGAGTATTCTTTCATCTGTTTGTTGGCAGTGTGTATATCTTCTTTGGAGAAATGTCTATTTAGTTCTTCTGCCCATTTTTGAATTGGGTTGTTTGCTTTTTGTTATTGAGCTGCATGAGCTGCTTGTAAATTTTGGAGATTAATCCTTTGTCAGTTGCTTCATTTGCAAATATTTTCTCCCATTCTGAGGGTTGTCTTTTGGTCTTGTTTATGGTTTCCTTTGCTGTGCAAAAGCTTTGAAGTTTCATTAGGTCCCACTTATTTTTGTTTTTATTTCCATTTCTCTAGGAGGAGGGTCAAAAAGGATCTTGCTGTGATTTATGTCATAGAGTGTTCTGCCTATGTTTTCCTCTAAGAGTTTCATAGTTTCTGGCCTTACATTTAGGTCTTTAACCCATTTTGAGCTTATTTTTGTGTATGGTATTAGGGAGTGATCTAATCTCATACTTTTACATGTACCTGTCCAGTTTTCCCAGCACCACTTATTGAAGAGGCTGTCCTTTCTCCACTGTACATTCCTGCCTCCTTTATCAAAGATAAGGTGACCATACGTGCGTGGGTTTATCTCTGGGCTTTCTATCCTGTTCCATTGATCTATATTTCTGTTTTTGTACCTGTACCATACTGTCTTGCTTACTGTAGCTTTGTAGTATAGTCTGAAGTCAGGGAGCCTGATTCCCCCAGCTCCGTTTTTCATTCTCAAGATTGCTTTGGATATTCGGGGTCTTTTGTGTTTCCATACAAATTGTAAAATTTTTAGTTCTAGTTCTGTGAAAATTGCCAGTGGTAGTTTGATAGGGATTGCATTGAATCTGTAGATTGCTTTGGGTAGTAGAGTCATTTTCACAATGTTGATTCTCCCAATCCAAGAACATGGTATATCTCTCAATCTATTTGTATCATCTTTAATTTCTTTCATCAGTGTCTTATAATTTCCTGCACACAGGTCTTTTGTCTCCTTAGGTAGGTTTATTCCTAGATATTTTATTCTTTTTGTTACAGTGGTAAATGGGAGTGTTTTCTTGATTTCACTTTCAGGTTTTTCATCATTAGTGTATAGGAATGCAAGAGATTTCTGTGCATTAATTTTGTATCCTGCTACTTTACCAAATTCATTGATTAGCTCTAGTAGTTTTTTCGTAGCATCTTTCAGATTTTCTATGTATAGTATCATGTCATCTGCAAACAGTGACAGCTTTACTTCTTCTTTCCTGATTTGGATTCCTTTTATTTCCTTTTCTTCTCTGACTGCTGTGGCTAAAACTTCCAGAACTATGTTGAATAAGAGTGGTGAGAGTGGGCAACCTTGTCTTGTTCCTGATCTTAGTGGAAATGCTTTCAGTTTTTCACCATTGAGGACGATGTTGGCTGTGGGTTTGTCATATATGGCTTTTATTATGTTGAGAAAAGTTCCCTCTATGCCTATTGTCTGGAGGGTTTTTATCATAAATGGGTGTTGAATTTTGTCAAAAGCTTTCTCTGCATCTATTGAGATGACCATATGGTTTTTCTCCTTCAATTTGTTAATATGGTGTATCACATTAATTGATTTGCGTATATTGAAGAATCCTTGCATTTCTGGAATAAACCTCATTTGATCATGGTGTATGATCCTTTTAATGTGCTGTTGGATTCTGTTTCCTAGTATTTTGTTGAGGATTTTTGCATCTATGTTCATCAGTGATATTGCCTGTAGTTTTCTTTCTTTGTGATATCCTTGTCTAGTTTTGGTATCAGGGTCATGGTGGCCTCGTAGAACGAGTTTGGGAGTGTTCCTCCCTCTGCTATATTTTGGAAGAGTTTGAGAAGGACAGGTGTTAGCTCTTCTCTAAATGTTTGATAGAATTCACCTGTGAAGCCATCTGGTCCTGGGCTTTTGTTCGTTGGAAGATTTTTAATCACAGTTCCAATTTCAGTGCTTGTGATTGGTCTGTTTATATTTTCTATTTCTTCCTGATTCAGTCTTGGCACGTTGTGCATTTCTAGGAATTTGTCCATTTCTTCCAGGTTGTCCATTTTATTGGCATAGAGTTGCTTGTAATCTCTCATGATCTTTTGTATTTCTGCAGTGTCAGTTGTTACTTCTCCTTTTTCATTTCTAATTCTATTGATTTGAGTCTTCTCCCTTTTTTTCTTGATGAGTCTGGCTAATGGTTTATCAATTTTCTTTATCTTCTGAAAGAACCAGCTTTTAGTTTTATTGATCTTTGCTATCGTTTCCTTCATTTCTTTTTCATTTATTTCTGATCTGATCTTTATGATTTCTTTCCTTCTGCTAACTTTGGTGTTTTTTGTTCTTCTTTCTCTAATTGCTTGAGGTGTAAGGTTAGGTTGTTTATTCGAGATGTTTCCTGTTTCTTAAGGTAGGATTGTATTGCTATAAACTTCCCTCTTAGAACTGCTTTTGCTGCATCCCATAGGTTTTGGGTCGTCGTGTCTCCATTGTCATTTGTTTATAGGTATTTTTTGATTTCCTCTTTGATTTCTTCAGTGATCACTTCGTTATTAAGTAGTGTATTGTTTTGTCTCCATGTGTTTGTATTTTTTACAGATCTTTTCCTGTAATTGATATCTAGTCTCATAGCATTGTGGTCGGAAAAGATACTTGATACAATTTCAATTTTATTACATTTACCAAGCCTTGATTTGTGACCCAAGGTATGACCTATCCTGGACAATGCTCCATGAGCACTTGAGAAAAATGTGTATTTTCTTGTTTTTGGATGGAATGTCCTATAAATATCAATTAAGTCCATCTTGTTTAAGGCATCATTTAAAGTTTGTGTTTCCTTATTTATTTTCATTTTGGATGATCTGTCCATTGGTGAAAGTGGGGTGTTAAAGTCCTCTACTATGAATGTGTTACTGTCGATTTCCCCTTTTATGGCTGTTAGTATTTGCCTTATGTATTGAGGTGCTCCTATGTTGGGTGCATAAATATTTACAATTGTTATATCTTCTTCTTGGATCGATCCCTTGATCATTATGTAGTGTCCTTCTTTGTCTCTTCTAATAGTCTTTATTTTAAAGTCTATTTTGTCTGATATGAGAATTCCTACTCCAGCTTTCTTTTGGTTTCCATTTGCATGGAATATCTTTTTCCATCCCCTCACTTTCAGTCTGTATGTATCCCTAGGTCTGAAGTGGGTCTCTTGTAGACAGCATATATATGGGTCTTGTTTTTGTATCCATTCAGCCAGTCTGTGTGTTTTGGTGCAAGCATTTAATCCATTTACATTTAAGGTAATTATCGATATATATGTTTCTATTCCCATTTTCTTAATTGTTTTGGGTTTGCTATTGTAGGTCTTTTCCTTCTCTTGTGTTCCTTGCCTAGAGAAGATCCTTTAGCATTGGTTGTAAAGCTGGTTTGGGGGTGGTGAACTCTCTCAGCTTTTGCTTGTCTGTGAAGGTTTTAATTTCTCCATCAAAACTGAATGAGATCTTTGCTTGGTAGAGTAATCTTGGTTGTAGCTTTTTCTCCTTCATTACTTTAAATATGTCCTGCCAGTCCCTTCTGGCTTGCAGAGTTTCTGCTGAAAGATCAGCTGTTAACCTTATGGGGATTCCCTTGTGTGTTATTTGTTGTTTATTTCTTGCTGCTTTTAATATGTTTTCTTTGTATTTAATTTTTGACAGTTTCATTAATATGTGTCTTGGCGTATTTCTCCTTGGATTTATCCTGTATGGGACTCTCTGTGCTTCCTGGACTTGATTAACTATTTCCTTTCCCATATTAGGGAAGTTTTCAATTATAATCTCTTCAAATATCTTCTCAGTCCCTTTCTTTTTCTCTTCTTCTTCTGGAACCCCTATAATTTGAATATTGGTGTGTTTAATGTTGTCCCAGAAGTCTCTGAGACTGTCCTCAGTTCTTTTCCTTCTTTTTTCTTTATTCTGCTCTGCGGTAGTTATTTCCACTATTTTATCTTCCAGGTCACTTAACCGTTCTTCTGCCTCAGTTATTCTGCTATTGATCCCTCCTGGAGTATTTGTAATTTCATTTATTGTGTTGTTCTTCATTGCTTGTTTCATCTTTAGTTCTTCTAGGTCCTTGTTAACTGTTTCTTGCATTTTGTCTATTCTATTTCCAAGATTTTGGATCATCTTTACTATCATTATTCTGAATTATTTTTCAGGTAGACTGCTTATTTCCTCTTCATTTGTTAGGTCTGGTGGGTTTTTATCTTGCTCCTTCATGTGCTGTGTGTTTTTCTGTCTTCTCCTTTTGCTTATCCTACTGTGTTTGGGGTCTCCTTTTTGCAGGCTGCAGGTTCGTTGTTTTTGGTGTCTGTCCTCAGTGGCTAAAGTTGGTTCAGTGGGTTGTGTAGGTTTCCTGGTGGAGGGGACTAGTGCCTGTGTTCTGGTGGATGAGGCTGGATCTTGTCTTTCTGGTGGGCAGGTCCACGCCTGGTGGTGTGTTTCGGGGTGTCTGTGGACTTATTATGATTTTAGGCAGCCTCGCTGCTAATGGGTGTGGTTGTGTTCCTGTCTTGCTAGTTGTTTGGCATAGGGTGTCCAGCACTATAGCTTGCTGGTCGTTGAGTGCAGCTGGGTGTTGGTGTTGAGATGGAGATCTCTGGGAGATTTTTGCCATTTGATATTACGTGGAGCTGGGAGGTCTCTTGTGGCTCTCCCACCTCAGAGGGACAGCACTGACTCCAGGCTGCAACACCAAGAGCCTTTCATCCACACGGCTCAGAATAAAAGAGAGAAAAAGTAGAAAGAAAGAAGAAAGAAAGAGGATAAAATAAAGTAAGATAAAATAAATTTATTAAAATAAAAAATAATTATTAAAAAAATTTTTTAAGTTAAAAAAAAAATGGACGGACAGAACCCTAGGACAAATGGTGAAAGCAAAGCTATACAGACAAAATCTCACACAGAAGCATACACATACACACTCACCAAAAGAGGAAAAGGGGAAAAAATACCTTGCTCTCAAAGTCCACCTCCTCAATTTGGGATGATTCGTTGTCTATTCAGATATTCCACAGATGCAGGGTACATCAAGTTGATTGTGGAGATTTAATCCGCTGCTCCTGAGGCTGCTGGGAGAAATTTCCCTTTCTCTTCTTTGCTCGCACAGCTCCAGGGATTCAGCTTTGGATTTGGCCCCGCCTCTGCGTGTAGGTCGCCTGAGGGCGTCTGTTCTTTGCTCAGACAGGAAGTGGTTAAAGGAGCCGCTGATTCGGAGGCTCTGGCTCACTCAGGCCGGGGTGGGGGGGGGGGGAAGGGAGGGGCATGGAATGCGGGGCGAGCCTGAGGCGGTTGCACCAGCCTGAGCCGCGCCGTGCGTTCTCCCGGGGAAGTTGTCCCTGGATCCCGGGACCCTGGCAGTGGCGGGCTGCACAGCCTCCCGGGAGGGGAGGTGTGGATAGTGACCTGTGCTCGCACACAGGCTTCTTGGTGGCGGCAGCAGCAGCCTTAGCGTCTCATGCCCGTCTCTGGGGTCCGCGCTGTTAGCCGCGGCTCGCGCCCATCTCTGGAGCTCCTTTAAGCGGCGCTCTTAATCCCCTCTCCTCGCACACCAGGAAACAAAGAGGGAAGAAAAAGGCTCTTGCCTCTTCGGCAGGTCCAGACTTTTTCCCCGGACTCCCTCCCAGCTAGCCGTGGTGCACTAACCGCTTCAGGCTGTGTTCACGCGCCAGTCCTCTCCCTGCGCTCCGACCGAAGCCTGAGCCTCAGCTCCCAGCCCCGCCCACCCCGGCGGGTGAGCAGACAAGCCTCTCGGGCTGGTGAGTGCCGGTCGGCACCGATCCTCTGTGCGGGAATCTCTCCGCTTTGCCTTCCGCACCCCTGTTGCTGTGCTCTCCTCCGCGGCTCCGAAGCTTTCCCCCTCTGCCACCCGCAGTCTCCGCCCGCGAAGGGGCTTCTAGTGCGTGGAAGCCTTTCCTCCTTCACTGCTCCCTCCTGCTGGTGCAGGTCCCCTCCTTATTCTTTTGTCTGTTTTTTCTTTTGCCCTACCCAGGTCCATGGGGAGTTTCTTGCCTTTTGGGAGGTCTGAGGTCTTCTGCCAGCATTCAGTAGGTGTTCTGTAGGAGTTGTTCCACGTGTAGATGTATTTCTGATGTATCTGTGGGGAGGAAGGTGATCTCCGCGTCTTTCTCTTCTGCCATCTTCCCCCTCTCTAGCCTAGGGTTCTTTTTAAATCTCTATAAACTACTTATTTAAAAATGGTTTGTAAACCACTCATAGTTGCACCTAATCTGCTTGCTAGTCATTAAACACATATGACCCATTATCTCAAGCTAATTGAATAAATATTGTAGAACAACTCTGCATCAAGCACTCTTTGGTTTCGTGAATAGTAAATGAGCAAGATATGGCCACAACATCAAAGAATTCAGTTTAGTGGGAGGTCAATGACATAAATAAAAAATTACAACACAGCCTTGGTGAATAGTGGAGTGGAAGCATATAAATGGTACAGAAAAAGGCATAAAATACAGGGGGGGTTTTTGGAGGTTTCTTCAAAGGCCCACCTGCTTAAAATATGCAGATTCTTCCCCAAATCTGCCATGGTGAGTGCAATACTGACAGAGTTATTCATTTGGAATAATAAATTACTCCCAGAAATCCTACATACAATATTCTTATTACTTGGAAAAGCATGATTCCTTAATATTGATTATTATATTAGCATGGATTCATTTGTACAGACAAAAAAAGTGGAACACAAGATATGTGTGTGTTTTGGTGAGAGGATAACTTAAACGTCATGGGACACAGTCCATCAAGGACTAGCTCAGAAGAGACATACATTCCAAAGAACCTAGAAAGTGGACCGGCGTGGTGAACACATGACCTAAGAGTAACTCAGGCTTGTCCTGACCAGACTTATTAAAAACAGGGTTATTACTCGCTGTTTCTTCTAAAATTAGGTCACTAATTAATCTATCAATAGGCATTTATTGGACACATTTCTCCAACTTTGTGTTTTTTTAATACAGTCTTTAGAGTCAAATCAAGACCATCCTTCTCTTTCCTAAGATTCATTTAGGACTTCCTCACAGCCTCTTGCCAGCAAAACAACATGCAAACGTAGGGAAAAAAAAAACATAAAGTTGAGGTTTCTGATGCTGATGTTTAAGTAAGTGGTAGCTGACCTTCCCATGCAAACTTGCATCATACTGCTGTTATACCACGTTTATGTCTTCTTGTTCTCTTTTAAGACAGGGCACCAATTCCATCTCTTGTTACAAGACAGCTGGTGCTAGCTACTCACCCCTAATCTTTCTTTAATCAACTCCATCCAGCTTTCCTTCCACCCCTGCCTTAAGCAAATGAGCAAAAAATGAAAGTTTCTAAGACTTTAAAAGACTAAAGTTCAAGCGAGGCCAAATAATAACTCAGCATTATTAACTATCAACAAAATTGGGGGCAACAATCGGGCTCTGGGTTTGTCTCCAATTCTCCAAGATCCTCACTACACAAAGGTTAATCAAAGAATGATTATCTTTCCCACACCATGCTCACATTGGGTAGGTGTATCTTTGAGTGGTAATTACAACTGAACTACTGCTACAATCTACAATGTTTTATTCTAATTGACAAAAAGAATGTAGGGAAATTCTTGAAAGAGAAGTTTATTAATAATGAAAATGGCACAGTTATATACATGAGAAAAAAGACCTTTCATATACATAAAGACTGTTAAATTTTTATTTCTAATTAGCTAGTATTAAGACTAGAGCATTTCAAACAAACAGTACAGTAACATGAGCTTATCTGACCCACACTTTATGTACAGTGTCATTATAAACAAGATGAAAAAGAAAGATCCTTCATTATCCATACTCCACATTGAACATATATTATGGTCACTTTAGAATCATCACACAGTCTGAATACATAAATAATTATACCTTTATTCTCTGATATCATGGTTACATTTTTCCTATTTATTCCCTTAATCACTAAAGAAGCAATTATATATGTGAAGAAAAAAAAGTCAGGATAAGGAATCATTTAAACCTGGCTGTAGCTACAAATTGTGTATTCTAACTTGTGTCTTATTACCCCGAGGGGAGTGATTTAACCTGTATCTTGTTAACTCATAGGGATAGTATAAGGTTTTACAAAATGCATAACTCAAGAAAATTTCTAGGTAGATTCGTTACTTCAATTACTTTCTAGTACCCTCCCACCTTCCCACCTCCAGCCAGGATCTTCTGTGGAACACAATGCAACTGATTTTAGGATTGGGACCTTCACACCATTTTTCTGCATTCATTGCACACTTGGGAATAGAATGAGCTAGGATGCATAACTCACTGCAGCTGGATTGTAAATCTGAAAGCCTGGCCCCACCCATCCTACTGGGAATTGTTACAAACATCTTAAGAGAAAAAAAAAAAGACCCATATTTTTCTTGGCTAAAATAGCTCAATTTAATAAAGATAAGTTATTCTCCTAAATCAGCAGTTTTCTTATGGAGTAAATATGTTACCTTCTTTTCCCATTTCAAAATGAAAATTCAACTCACGGGCTGATAGATGTCAAAGTATCCATTATTGAAAACATGGAAATGACACAAAGACACCAGCTGCCTAAAGCTCATGAAATGGAAGAAGGCAAACTTATAAAACAAGCATGCAAGTAAATAACTAAATCAGGTATCGTATTTGAGCCAACATGGTTTGAGAGCCTACAAAGAATATTTACGCAATTTACATCTTTTTGTCAGAAGTAATATTAAGTCAGCGTCGTTCAACTATATTAAAATTTACTATGTGGTAAAAGGCAGGGGGAGGGGAGCAGCCAAACCATAATGACCAGATACTGCAGAAAAAAAAAAAGAAGAGGTGGAAATAAAATCATGTAAAACCTGCACTTGTTTTATTATGTAAAGTAAATGGGACTTTAGGGCACATAAATGTGAACAAATACCCTTAAAACATATTTATTTATTTATTTATTTATTTTTGGCTTCATTGGGTCTTTGTTGCTGTGCATGGGCTTTCTCCAGTTGCGGCGAATGGGGGCTACTCTTCATTGTGGTGCGTGGGCTTCTCATTGCGGTGGCTTCTCTTCTTGAGGAGCATGGGCTCTAGGCGCACAGGCTTCAGTAGTTGTGGCACATGGGCTCAGTAGTTGTGGCTTGCGGGTTCTAGAGAGCAGGCTCAGTAGTTGTTGTGTACGGGCTTCATTACTCCGCAGCATGTGGGATCTTCCCGGACCAGGACTCGAATCCATGTCCCCTGCATTGACAGGTGGATTCTTAATCACTGTGCCACCAGGGAAGCCCCATACAGTTTTGATTCCCTTTAAGTACAGCTTTTGGTCTTTGTGGGTATAAAAACCATCACATCTCTTACTATATTCTAAAATTTTAAACTAGAAAAAAATATTTGTGTCCCAAATTTAATTTTTTTGATAGAAAACGCTTCTTCCAACGGAGTTCCAAACCCAAGTTAATTATATGACGTAGGTAATGAGTGATCTCCATCTTCTCTAGGCTTCTAATCAGTTGGAAAATAGGAGTTTTGGTTAAAGCTCTTCCCTGCCATGAAAAAAACAAAGAGCAATTAATTGGAAAAAATCCAGAATGTACTGAAATGCACTTTTGTTGTAATATATCATCAAGCTATAGTCCTAAAATCACCAATACCTTCTTTCTTTGCAGGAAAGCTGTCCTGTGCTTTGCTAAGTTAAAAAAAAAGAATCCAATCTACAGAGACTATGTAATACTTTTACTGAATCCTAAATCAAGTCCATTAATATTTTCTTGAGCTACTGGTAGATGAAAACTCCAGACTATGTGAAAACTGAAAATGTTGTATGGATTATGTACCTAACATTTTTTCAATGCCATCTTCCCACTGTGAACAACCCCCTTATAGTGTCTGTGTGAACATTCTTTTGTTTCACTGGATCTTCTTGTTTAAATCTTCTTTGTTACATGAATTTTTAAATAATTTTAATGCCAAACAGTTTACCAGAAGAAAGTGAAACATGTAGTCCATCTGTCTGTCCCTAATTAGGCTCTCCTGGATCCTTTCTTTGGATTTCTTAGCCTAGGTGAGATGCATTTGTAATTCATGGAACGCAGATGGCTCTGAGGGGCTTAGGAAAGATAAAAAACATCAGTCATGTTCTTTCTATTGGATACCACGGAAGTGGAGCCATAGGCCATCTGCTGGCTAGAGATGCAGAGATAAGCAGGTATCCTGGTCTAAAAGGCAGAGTCCCAGTAATATTGCTCTGATAGCATTCAAGCAAGGTTGGCAGCAACTCCCATGGGCTAAGTCAGATGTTTAAAGGAGTCTCTACCATGCAAATGGAATTAGAAAAGCGTCTTCTTTAGTTTCCTTTGATGTCAATTTGTCCCTTCCTATCAGAGGAACCATGCATGAGGGGCTGCCTATCAGAGAAAGGGGATTTGGAACACAGGGGCAGAGGCTCCAATCAGAACCACATGTGTTATCCTGACCCTTTATCAATTTCTGCTACAAGCAGGCATGAATTGCTCTGGTTTTTCTCTTCTAAAAACCTGGTGCCATCATCTGGCCTGGGTGAGACCCATCCATGAGGAAGCACCTTTGTGAGGGCAGCTGTAGGACCAAATATCAAAGCCAAATTATAATCCCACCCACTACACTCAAGTAACATCTATAAATGTTCTCTTTACAAGATTATTGTACTTTTGTAACCTAAGTCTGGTTATGGATCCTGAGGAACAAGGGGAAAAAAACTAGACACTTGCCCAAAATGCATGCTAAAAAAAGTAATGGAAAAAGGTAGCTTGAAAAGTAAAATGAACCTGCTGTATAGCACAGGGAACTCTACTTCACTTCGCTGTACAGTAGAAACTAACACAACATTGTAAAACTATAGCCCCCCCAAATTTTTTTTTAAAAAAAGAAAAGATGAACTTAATAAAAGCAAGAGACACACTTTAATGAGATTTGTCTCATTCAAAGCATACTTAAAAGTATCTACAGAGATGGAAAAGGAAGTATATGTTAAAATATGTGAGGATTTACGGCTACTCAAATGGGTGACATCTATATTAATAAGAAAATATGACAGAGCCAGGGAGCTCTAGGCCAGAACAGAGTGTCTTTGTTTTCAATATTCTCCGGCATTTGCTGTCATCGTGATCTTGAGTAAGTCCCTCCATCTTTTTGAGGTTTCCTTTCCTCATTCATAAAACTTAAATAAGAAACATTCAACTTATAAAGGCATTAGGAGGAATAAATGAGGTAATCTGTGTGGATGTGTATTAACTGAAAAGAACTCAACAAACATTGGTTACCAACAAAACCCATGTCACAGGGACAGGAATTAAGTATTCATGCTTGTGGCACTAACTCTAAGGCAAACTTAACGCTTACATTTGATGTTCTCTCACAAAAGCTGCAAACTCAGGATCCCTGGCATACAGTTCCAAAATTCTCATTCTTTCTTGAATTTCCTTTAAAAAAAAAAAAAAGAAGAAGAAAGTTTTTCTACATTGCATTAGAAAAACTTTAACAGCTTTTTAAAAAAGAGGTTTAATTTTTATAAGAGATTGTGGCTTTCTGAACTATCCAGGGGAGAGCTATAGAAAACAATGGCCTTTTCAGAAAAATGGAAGGTGTGGCTACTACATGAACTGCTCTGAATAACCCAGACATATATTTCTAAGGAGGGGGGGTGGAGGGAGAGAGCATTTGCTATTAATGATAAAGGACCCACTGGGTGGGAAATAAGGACAGCGCAGAATTGTATACCCTCTACATATCACATCGACTCAGAGATAGCATGAGGTAAAAAACGAATCATGAAATAATTTTCAACCTTTCTTGCAACCTACTGTACACACATGAAAACACACACACACACACACACACACACACACACACACAGCAGGGCAGCAACAGAAAAAGCAAGTTTCCTACCTCTCTGGAAAGCTCACTGTTCTCATACATTTGTCTGATTTCTTCCCTGCTCAGACCAGCAATCATCTCTCTGCCTGTGGAGCTGTAGAAGGGCCGCTGAGGGTAGGGTCCTTCGTACTGCTCGAGATCAGCCCCGTGACTTTCAAACACGGGGTTGTGCTTTTCAGCTCTTTCCACAGACGAGAGGCTGTCAGGCTGCCTGCTGGAGCCACAGAAAGAAAAGTATGATTGAATCAGGTTCTTCGTTGGATGCTCAACTACTTGGAAGACTATTAACCTGGAGCAAGATTTCTGTTGAGGAAGAAAAAGAGGCTAACTGGATACAAATGGGGGACGAGGAGAGGTGACTGTGAAAAATATCCAGATCAATCTCAAAAATTATTTACCACGTGTTATCATTATTATCTCCCTAACTATCTGGTAAGTGCCTGTGGAACTGTTCCATGTCTCCTTCATCTTTATTTGCCCCACAGTGCCTGGCACCCAATAAATGCTGATGGGGAAATATGTCTGCCAATAGTATTTCATTAAATGAATACAGCTCCATTATTCCCAGGGTAGATAAATCAAAATCAGTGTGTAACCACACAAAGAATCTACTAGAAATAGAAACACAGGGGAGAATGGGCTTCAATTAAATTCAATTCGGGTCTACAAATATGTGCTGAGCATTGATTATATGCCTAGGAATATTCTAGATGCTGATGATACAAAGAATTGTTGGAATCTCTCCAGAATGAGACTGCGGTCTAATGCAAAGTCAGACCCAATAAAAAGTATAAGAACAATATGGAATTATGTCCTGGGTGCTCTAGGAACCTAGGAGAGGTGTCTCCTGGGCCTAAGCCAGAGGATGAGGGGAGGTAACCTAGACCCGAAGCAGACCTGGAAGCACAGAAGCAAAGTACAGCCCGGGATTGTGATGATATTACAACTCAAAAGGTCCTTGGATCGCTTAGTCTAGCAAGTAGAACCAGTTTTATTTCCTTTGTTAATGAAGCTATGCTCAACTAAAAAGAGAATCAGATTCCATTTCTTGTCAGATTCTTATCTAGATTTAAAGTCTGGCTAATTACCACTGGAATGAGCCAAAGGGGAAGGAACTAACAGATCTGGTCCTCACATAGGGCCTCCCCTCATCTCTATCACCCTTCCAACCCCTCCCCCACCGTGACCTTCAGTGTGCAGTGAGATTCATGCATGCCTCCCTGACTGTGCTAATGTTCATGCAACTAGCTAGAACGTTTCCCACCCACCCCCTGCAGCAAACATCTACTCTTTGGTCCAGCTAAATACCATAGCCATCATTAAAACTTCTAAGATGTCCTCCCCTAGGCAAAACAAATTCATTCTTCATCTAGACACCCTAGCAGCTTGTTCAAACTGCTGCTTATGTTTGTTTCCAATCTGACACACTTTGAGGACAGGGACCCTGTCTTTATTCAACTTTATAGCCCTCTCCCCTCCACGCTGATCCTTTCCAGTATTTGGCACACAGGAAGTACAAAATGAATGAATAAAAGGAATATTTTAGTCCATCAGAGAGCAACTGTCCTTACTTACCTGAAGGGTCTCTCTCTTTCTCTCCTAACATATTGAGCTTGAAGAGTCCTGATGAGGAAGAAGACGAAAGCAGAAGAAATGAGGACAAGTCCAACCATGGAGGCGATGGTGATGCCTATCACCAAGGGCTCGGACACAAACTCCTCACAGTGCTCACCTCGATACCACCAGTTCTCGCCCACCCGGCACCTGGAACGAGAAGTGACCAAGCCCCAAAATGGAATCACTCTGCTGAAAGTAACAAGTAACAGCAGAACCTACAGTGGGACTGAGAACAGGTAGAGAAATAAATGCTGACCACATGAAGCTTCAGTAAAGAGGTTAAATGGTAAGATTTAAGGCTATGCATGAGACCTGGCACAGACCCAGGAGGTCCTCAATGACTACTTGTAAAGACTGAATAAAAGACTGACTAGACTTAAAGAAAGTCAACTTCCTTATTTATGGATAATGAAAAACAGGCCCGGGAAGGAAAACGACTGGTGTTGGATCACACAATTAGTCAGCAACAGAGCTGGTCTAGAACCCAGGTCCCTAGACTCCTCACGTCCTTCCATCACACTGCAGAGATCCTCCAAACCACAAGGCCACCCACTTGTGCAAAAATATCTTCAATTCCCAGAGCAGCAATCACTGCTTTTCAAAATCATATTCATTTCTCTGGAAATCAAGAGACTATTTTTCCTCTTAGTTTTCTAGCTAAACTTTACACATAGAAAAGTGTGAGTCATTTCCAACTATTTCTTCTGTTTTTGGCATCTATGCCAACATTTGCCCTTTTTGAAATTCACAAATTGTCCTCTTATTGATGTTTCCCTGGCTTATTCTCAGCATTCTCTCCTTTCACACCATGTGACTTTGGTTGGATGTGGCTGGGAGGTTGATTTGCTCTGCTCTTTTTAAGGGGAGTGACCAGGGAAGGCTACCTGAATCTGCTCATTTGCCTGCTGCATTTTCTTTGGTTCTACCTTTAAAAAATAGATCTTAGATACTTAAAATATATTTGTCACAATTTTAAATACTTGCTTTTCTTTATTTTTGAATACTCAGTAGGACCAAGAGCAGCCCAAAGCTGTTGAGAACATAATTCAAATAGAACAATAAAACTCCTCTGTTTCAGATACAGTGTAAAGTGTCGATCATATGCCTAAACCTAATTTGATCACCAATTGCCTTGTTATTACCACTAAGAACCATAACACAAAAATCCCCAACTACTCTTAAGTACTCTCCGTAAGACACTAGGCAATGTTTTTCTTACAGCTCCCTAAGAGCATGAGATAAAATAACCCACTGAACTGGGTATAACTCAGGCCTATGAACTGACTCAGTCCTCACAGGAGGACTCGATGGCACCCATCTATTTCCCAGATATAACTTCTATAATAAATATTGCTGTGATCATCCTAACATCATAGGCGCAGATCCCTTTTCTTCAGAGGAAATATCTCTAATCTTGTGAAGCCAAAATCTCTAACTATAGCATACCTACAAATGGCCCCATGCCCAGGCATGATGTCACACTTTCCATCATTCAAGCAGAAGTCGGGCTGTAGGTCACAGAGACTCTGACAGGGCAGTTCTTCCACACTCAGGTACCCAGGGTAGCATCTGCACTCTGCTTCTCCACTCCAGGGGTTGACCAAACACTCGGAAAATTCATTGCATGCTTGAAACTTGCAAGGGTTGGCTTGATCACCTAAAACATCAAGCAAACCAGAAAACGATACAAGGAAAGGCAAAACACAGGAATTGGAGTACATGAAACCCCTCCACTACGGCTCCCCCATCCAAAGTACCGTGAAAATCCAATCCCCTTCCTGAATCACTGAAATACAACACCACCATCCACACCACAAAAAATTTCTGATTCATCCTTGATTGATGAGCTTTTGTCAAATTTCTCTGAAACTCAGAGCCAAACCATAAAACCCAATGACCTGGGTGAGCCTCTACCTGTTTTACGTAGGAAGCATGTAGAAGCTTTAAAATCCATGTAATTGTAGATCTAAATTAAACAGTTTTCATGTACCGTTCATTTCCACCAACCTTATCCTTCTGTCATCCTCCTCCACGCTGCACATGATGCTACATGCCCCACCCCCAGCCCACCCCACCAAGAACATGGATGGAGAGACAGTATCCAGAGAAGAGCTGGTGGAAGCCTCAGGGATGCATATAGCCCAATAAGAGCAGCCTAAGAACATTGGAGATTAGGGAAAGCTAATGTCAGAAAAACAGATCAGCCCTGCACCTCCTCAGGCCATTCCCAACAGTATTTTAGCTTCAGTAATTTCATTTTTCATTGATGGGATGAGAGAAAGTGACATTTTTAAAAATTAATTAGGACACACAAACCAGTCAAAAATGATAAAAGACATTGACCATGGATGGGCCTTCCATCCTACCATGGTTCCACTGTATGTTCTTCACTGGTCAGTGACAATCTCTGAATTGCAAATGGTGACAAAGATACCACAAATAGAGGAAATAACTGTAAATGACCCATAAACTCATCTGTATGAAAAAGCATAAGAATTA
This sequence comes from Delphinapterus leucas, assembly GCF_059928025.1. Taxonomy (NCBI): domain Eukaryota; kingdom Metazoa; phylum Chordata; class Mammalia; order Artiodactyla; family Monodontidae; genus Delphinapterus; species Delphinapterus leucas. Next base: position 48,879,687 of record NC_143132.1, read on the forward strand.
GCCAGAAGACAAAGGGGAGGTTAAAAAACAAAGAGCATAGTCTCTCAGTTTCCAGATAAATTAATATTGCTCTCAGAGTCAATGATTTCCTTGCTACTGTGAAAATTAAAGACATTTTGCACGAATCTGTGGCCTTGGAGTTTGTAGGATCTCTGCGGCTGATCTTTCTTAGCCCTATGTAGGAATGGGGAGAGATACTGGGTTGAATAGTATCCTCCCAAAATTCATGTCCACCCAGAACCTCAGAATATGACTTTATTCGGATATAGGGTCTTTGTAAATGTAATCAAGTTAAGATGAGGTCATACGGGATTAGGTTACTGCTAGTCCAACACCTGGTGTCCTTATAAGAAGAGGGAAATTTGGACACAGAGACACAGACACACAGTGAAGAAGGCCATATAAAGACAGAAGCAGAGATTGGAGTGATGCATCTATAAGCCAAGCAAGGAGTGTCAGGGATTGCTGGTGAACACCAGAAGCTAGGAAGAGGCAAGATAGGATTCTTTCCTAGAGCTTTCAGCGGGAACACGGCTCTGCCAACACGGTGATTTGGATTTCTAGCCTCCAGAACTATGAGAGAATAAATTTCTGTTGTTAGAAGCCACCCAGTTTGTGGTCCTTTGTTACAGCAGCCCTAGGAAACTGATACAGGAGACCAATAATAAGATGCTCATATAACAAGAAGAGCACACGAATGTGCTGACAGATGGCAGTTTCTACAAGGGAACTACACAGCAGGATTCGACTGTGTATTTCCTAAGTCTTCACATCCTTACCCTGGTATTCATTCTGTGACTTTTCAATCAGAAAATAATCTACTCCTGGCCTAGCAGTGAGGTACAGAAGTGTATATAGGGGGTGGGAAGGATGATATTGCACAGTCCCCCTTTGTTGATGGAAATTCAAGAATTTCTGAGACACTACATGTTAAAACAAATTAAGCAAGAGACAAGTCAGTCTTATCTTTAGCCAACCTTCAGATAAAATAATAGTTTAATCTGAAGGCTTGTAACTAAAAATATACAAGAAATAGGAAAATTCTATTTAAAAATTCTAAAACTTTGTGACCATTCCATGGGTGTGGGTGAGTGTCTAGGGAAAGGAAAAACAGAATCCATGAGAGGAAAAGGATACATGTTGCTCCCTTTTGATCCCAGATCAAGGAGAGAGACCAAGACCAATATTTTAATCATGTGAGTAAAAGACTGGAGTTTTAAAGTTGATTTTTAGTCTTTTGTGCAGGTTAAAGGTGGAGGCCCAGAATAGATAGCTCTTTGTTTGGAAGAGTACTTTAATGACTTTATGGGAAAACAAAGGTAGACTTGGAGCTAATCTTGGGATGGGAGACAGGGATCTAAACTGTAGAATGAATTACACTCTGGTTTTCCAGGGACAGGCTAAGAGAAGGATTGATGGGTCCCGGAGAATGAGAGTAGAGGAAATGTGAAGAAGGTCTGGAAATATAGCCAGAGTGGCCAGAGTAACATGGTAGCTGACTTAGTCCTGGAGAAAAAATTGTCCATTAAAAGACACCCTTGAAAGGGTGGCTGAGAAATTTTTGGATATTTACACCTAACAGTAATCTCCTGTGCTACAATAAAAATTCCTCCATCACCCTCATATCATCAACAAATTATCTGATGGAGTCAACTGCCTTGTGTTAGAGGTACTTTGGGAAAGTAAAAACATGGGACCATGATCTGTGTTGGATTAACATAAAGAACAACCACAAGGGTCAAGACAAATGTGAGATTGGAAATTCAGCAGAAGGAAATCAGAGCTGGAGATGATTAAGAGACAGTTAAGTTCCCTGATAATTCCTAGAGATATTAGGGGTTGAGGACCATGGATGCAGGTGTTACACTGCACACGGGAGAGACTAATGCAAATTCATTTGAATATTAAGGAACAAGGTGACCCTATAAACCTGGATGATTTGGCATAGAGCTGACATGTGAGTTACATACAAAACTGAGGTAAATGCACTTATTTATGTACTTCCCTTTAAAAAGAAGTGGGTAGGGCTTCCCTGGTGGCGCAGTGGTTGAGAGTCCACCTGCCGATGCAGGGGACAGGGGTTCGTGCCTCGGTCTGGGAAGATCCCATGTGCCGCGGAGCGGCTGGGCCTGTGAGCCAGGGCCGCTGGGCCTGCACGTCCGGAGCCTACACTCCGCAACGGGAGAGGCCACAACAGTGAGAGGCCTGCGTACCACAAAAAAAAAAAAAAAAAAGAAGTGGGTAGACTTTTGCAAAAGTTTTATAATCATCACTGCTTGCATTTGTATGGCTAGTCAAATGTTTTTATACATGCTATTTGTTTAATCCTTAGAATAGTCCCATGAAATACACAGGCCAGGTAACATTATCCCCATTTGCTATATGAGGGAGTAAGGCTCAGAGATAAAACAGCTCATCTAGGATCACACAAATGATAAATGGCAGAGCAGAGGCAAGAAACCAGGCCTCCCAAATTATAATTAATTGCTTCCTCCACTACACCACATGGCAAAGAATGTGCAAATGTCCTTAAAGAACTCAAGTGGCAAAAGATTTGGCTATAGGGGGATTAGCTAAATCATTTTCCTCACTTTCAGTGAATAACGGTCCTTCAAGGATTTCAAAGGAAAGAATGTTTGCTTCTTTCCCGGTTAAAGAACAGGGCTGGCTTCCAAACCAGTCTGAGAGAGAAAAGCACTGGAGAAATACAAACCCAGACATTCCACCTTACTCCTACTCAAAACCACTGTCCTCCGGTATACAGAAGGTAAAAAAGAACAAAGGTTTGAGGATCCAGCAGTACCCTCTGCATCCAAGTCTTCCAAATAAAAACAATGGTTCATTTCACTCATTCACAGTATTTTTGAGTACATTCTACATGCAAGGCACTGTGCGAGGTTTTGGCTACCAAGTGGTTAATAAAGTCTCAGTCCTTGTGGATAGTTCAACTGGGCAAAATAGCTATTTAGCAAGTATGTGCATAAGTTACCATGATTACAATAGTTATAAACTCTACAGAGGGAAAAGACCCAACCTAGATTATGCGTGAATCAGTGAAAGTCCTGAGGAAGAGACATTTGAACTGAGGCATAAAGGGTAAGCAGAAGTCAGCCAAGAGGGGAAAGAGATTCAGGCAAAGAAGACAGTATGTGCAAAAGGCTTCAGGCTTCAAGTTAAGATAAGTTTTGGAAATCTAAGGAACCCAAAACGAGTTAGTTTGACTAGAACATAGTGAGGAAATAAGTTAGTTTCATTGGACGATACTGGGGAAGAAGATAGGGACCAGGCCTGTGGCTACTGAACCAGGCAGCCATTGAAAGTATTTCAAGCAGAAAAGTGAAATAATCTGATTATTTAGAAAGAGCACCCTGGCTACTGTCTGGAGAATGAATGGGAAGGTATGGGAGTGAGGGAAAAAGAGAGGTAGTGGAGAAACTGGTCCAAATGCGAGATGATGATGGCTTGGCCTAAAGTAGGGGAAGTGAAGACAGAGAAAAACACATAGATTTGAGATATATTTAGAATTCAGAATCAATGTCAGTTTGTGAGTGACTGAAAGTTAGGGGTGATGGAAACTGAGATATCAGAATGACTTTCCGGGTTTCTGGCTTCAGTAGCTGAGTGGATACAGCTTCCATTTATCAAGATAATAAAGCTGAGAGAGGTAAATTTAGTTGGAAGGTATGCAGATATGGAAAACAAGGGCTCAGTCTTAGCCTAAGGGCTTAGTCTAAGCTTGATATACATAGTATATATCCAAGTTGAGATAATCAAGTACATAGTTACATATTGATTCTGGAGCTCAGAAGATAAGTCTGATCTGCATATAGAAATGTGGAGAGTTACTGACATTTATATTAGGCTTACAATAATGAAAATTAATAAAACAACGTAGGAAAATAACATAGAAGGCAAGAAAGGCCAAAGCTATAGGGCTTGGCAGCATAGAGATGTAATAAGAACAGATCCATGGATAAGTAAAATAGAGAGCCAGATACAGCAGGTAGAAAAGGAAATGGGAGGTAAACATGTAAAGACAAGTGTGGACAATCCTTTTGAAAAGAGAATGATACTGACATCCTTGGAAGAGATATTTTACTAATTATCAAAACGTGGAAAATTTGTCAGACATAGTACTCTTTTACCTATAAGTATTGAATTCATCTTGACTCAGTGTAGAAGAAAATACACAAGAATAATAACTAGGTTCCACTAAGAAACCACCATAGTATTTAATATCATTACCTGATTCCACATCGAGGGAGTATTTATCAATAGCCAAGTTCATGGTTTGGTAAGCAGTGGTGCAAAAGTCTTCCAGAATCACGTATACAGTATTGGTGACATTAGGAGGGACAGACTTGGCGAACTTCATTCGGCTGTTCACCACAATACTGCCATTTCTGAAGTTCAGGATTTCTAAATTCTGGAACCCAGTGAGATTTGACTGGAGATAGGGAACCAGCTACAATACACAAAAATTGGTCAGTTTATTGACAAAGTTTTGCATTTTGTTCAATACATACTGAAAACAAAGATGAACCCCTCCACTTTTCCAAATTGTATTCTATTTACGTTATTTAAACTGTTCATCAACAAAAGTAAGAATTGTGAATTATTTGCGAGTCATGAGGTTTCAGTGTTATTTAGGAACCCCATGGAACTCACAGACAGTTTTAGACATCAGAGAGTTTATTCTGTTTCACTAAAGGATCGTGACAGTGAAGGCATTACAGGTACCCACAAAGCACTGGTCTCACAATAAAATGTGAATATAAATCTTAAACTTGTATCAGTCCCAGAAATTATATAATACAATATCCAGTATCTAAGTTACAATATCCAAGAATACAATATCCAAGTGTGGCTCATACCATTTTGTGTTTTCCGTTTCTTGTAACCACCTGTCTCATTATTTTCCTATGAACCCTAGGCCATTACAGTATTTGTAGATGATAGGAAATGAAAATCCATAGCAGACCACACTTTCCTTGGCTCAGATCTTATGCTCCGGGGTGAAAGAGGGGTGGTTCATACACGATTATTCACTAATGCCTGTATTTCACTTCTTATGCTTACCAGTTCTAAGAATCTTTGCTCCAGGGCTTTATACTCCAAAGAGTTTTTATTAAACAGATCTTCTGAAAACATCATGTTAGTCACTCTGAGGCTGAAGAAAACCACCAAAGCTCCTGCGGCTTGGGTATGACTCAAGTCTTCACTTTTTGTTGGCTGAGCCACAATAGCCATCTCTGTGGAGTGAATACTTGTAGACATTTCCACATAACCACCAACCTTGCCATTTTCCTCTGGGATTAGCTCAGGATGATAGTAATCTGTGCCTATCTGGTCCAATTCTAATGAAATATCCTGTACGCCCATAATGACTTCATCTTCCAGCAGGGTGGAACTTGTGGTTGAAGGCAATTTGGTAGACTGTGTCATGGAAGATTTCAACCAGAGCTTGTCAGTACTCTGTGGTGTACTTGCCAATGTGTCTCTGGACAGTTTCTCTAGGGAAGAAGTTCTTACCCAAACTACATCTGATTCTGGCAATATGGTCCACAAAGGTTGCACATCTGGCTTCACTACTGAAATCTTGCTGTCAAACCATTCACGGTTGGATGACTCTGTAGTTTGTTCCATATCCTCCTTTAGAAAGGGTTCTTCTTGAATTGGTTTATCAGTAGAAGCAGAGGTTGCTGCAGATGTCAGTAGAGGAGGTGATTTGGTAATTGAATAATAGTCAATGTCAGGTACTGTGTGCTTGGATAGAACTGGAGATGCAGATTGAGTTGTGGTCTCTGCAAAGATGGACACAGTAGGTCCACCAAGGGTCTCATCCTCTGCAAAGTCTCTGGATCTATCAAAATGCCCATATTTTGAATGCTCAGTACTTTGATCTATGGAATCTATTCTGTCATCTATATCTAGTTTCTCATCTATATCCTCAGTTGGCAAAAGTAAATCCTCTGAATCCTCAGCTTCAAGCCATGACTTGGAAAATGGTTCAGTGCTCTTCTCTAATGAAGTCTTGCTCCATGGCCAAGTAATCAGACCTACCTTTTGCCCAGACCCTGAACCTAAACCACTCTCAAATATGAACTCTTTCTCCATAGATGTGTCTGGCATCCAAGTGCTCACTTCTAATTGGCCTTTGACTTTGGAGGCCAAAGAGTCCATGCCAAAAGGTGTAGTTACTTCTTTAGCAAGAATATCGAATGTGACAGAGGAGACCGGATATGGTGAGGATGTCAAAGACACCCCAGAGTCTTCCATGGATGGTATTATTTCTTTTGGCATAGGACGACTAAATGGGCTTGAAGGCAGTGGATCAACAGAAAGAAAATCTTCTGACCCTTTAACTTTAGTTAATCCTAAAAATAGAGTTTACCATTAATTAATCTACATAGATGCCAAAATATATTCCCATTCCTCCTAATAAAACCAGCTACCCATTTTTCCCCATTAGATTACAACAGACGGTTGCTGACTTTTACTTTGCCAAATCCAGCAAACAACAATAAGGTATGATTATGTTTTTGTGATATGGTACAGTCACTCATGATTATAACCCCGTTAACTGAGGATAACAAGACATCAGGTACTGAAAAAATTCATCTTCAAACATGTGATTTCTTTTACTCCCTGAAAATAAAGAACTGCTGGTAGCCATACTGACAACAAAGAGTGAATCTAGTAAAAACTTAGGAAGAAAATTCCCTAGGAAAATTCCCAAGGAATTTCCATCTCCTTGTTATGTTTATTTTATTTATTTTATTTTTGGCCATGCCATGCAGCTTGTGGGATCTCAGTTCCTCGACCAGGGATTGAACCTGGGCCACAGCAGTGAAAGTGCTGAGTCATAACCACTAGACCACCAGGGAACTCCCCCTTGTTATGTTTATTATCCATCAGCCTTCAGGTTCACCCAATGTTCAAAATCCTAGACTCATTACTTATATCTTTGTTCATCTTCCTCTTTCACATATACTCCATCCCTGAGTCACATCCCACAACAGCTAAATCAGCTACTTGACTTTCATTTCTTAATCTCTGCTGTAGCTGCCCTAGTTCAGGTTTTCCCCTTCTCAAGCCTGATGCAAGCTAAAAATCTCTACTGGCCCCCAATTAATCCTATTAAAAGATACTGGAATAATCTTCTTTGAGGCTGCTTGTTTACCACTCAAATATTCAAGTAAGTAGAGTAGTTCTTAAATAGTAATATAATTAAATTATAAATTCTTTAACAGGACCTTCAAAATATCTATTAGGTGATCCCATCCCAGCCCACAAGTTCATTTCTAATTATTTACCTATTTGGATGCTCCCTTCCAACCAATTAAAGCTGATTGTTCCCTTTCTCACACAACTTTCCCAAGACATTTCCTCCTAACGAATGCTGCCATGCTTTTCTCCTAACCCTAGTCTCTCGCTCTCTTCAAAACCTTTGTCATCTGATACAATAAAGAAGTACAAAAAGTCATAAGAATTCCTTACCATCTTCTAATGAGTGAGATCCAGAAGTCCTTTCTTCAGAAGCCACAGGCAAGCCAGTCTGAAGCACTGCTGGGGTGACAGAATGAAGAGTCAAGCTGCTAACCTCTAAAACCTCTGGGGAAGAACTGAGGCTCACCTTCGAGGGAAAGGCTAATTTGGGTGCAGACACTAAATCACCCAAAGGGCTTTCTGACCAGAGTTCCCTGCCAGTGGTTGAAGGAGGACCAGAGCTGAAATCAAGTGGTGAAACACTGCTCATGGTGAATTCATCTGCTGAGGGCCATTCAGCTTGAGGGGTATTATCCTGGAGGGGCAAAAAGAGGCTAAATCATATCATAGATAAAAGAAACACATAAAAATAATTTCAAATACCATCTATCTATCTACATTCCTGGATTTTCTAGGGACAAAAAGGCAATGTAATATTGGGGGAGGGAAGGGGAGTATGGGCTCTAGAATCAAACAGATCCATAATTAAATCCTAATTCAACCACTTACTAGTTGGAAAATCTAGAGAAAAATCATGTATCGCTTGAATCTCACCTGGAAAGTGGGAATAGATGAGATAATATATTTAAAAGATCCCAAACAAAGTGAGTTTGTGAGAGAAAATATTGTTTGCCTTGCTTTAGATGGTTCCTTTCCCTCTGTCTTATTAGCTTAAATACTTTAAATACATAGATGTTACTAATATCTGTAATTTGTTGTCAAAGACCTAAGCACATTGCCCACAGCAGAAAGAACAATCAGTAATTTTATTCATCATTCTGAAAAGTATTAAATTAAGGTCTTTTATTTTGATAAGAAATTGCAACACATCAAAATGTGGTCTCTTACCTTGAGCAAATAGGAACATCTGTGAATTGGTATCACACTTACAAAATAAAATTTTCTCTTTCCAGTGACTTTTTACTAATGTAGTACTAATCATATCTTAAAGTTTAGCTTCAGGAATAGAAAAGTAGACAGAAACACAACCATTGAACATACTAATTATTTAATCCTGTGAAGGTTAGTCCACGTAAAAAAGTTTAATGATGTTAATAGGTAAAACAGCCATAACACTGGATAGGAGTTTATATATTCCAATCTATGCTGAATAACAAAAAGTAAGAAGTGTCATATGCATAGAAGGAATTCACAAAATATTTCCTACATAAAAACTGAAAAAGGAAAATAGAAAAGATCAATCATTCTCTACTCTAAATAGCATTAAAATCACATGCAAGGACTTCCCTGGTGGTGCAGTGGTTAAGAACCCACCTGCCAATGTAGGGGACACAGGTTCGAGCCCTGGTCCAGGAAGATCCCACATGCCGCGGAGCAACTAAGCCCGTGGGCCACAACTACTGAGCCTGTGCTCTATAGCCCGTGAGCCACAACTACTGAGCCCACATGCTGCAACTACTGAAGCCCACGCGCCTAGAGCCTGTGCTCTGCAACAAGAGAAGCCACCGGGCTTCCCTGGTGGCGCAGTGGTTGAGAGCCCACCTGCCGATGCAGGGGACAGGGGTTCGTGCCCTGGTCCGGGAAGATCCCACATGCCGCGAAGCAGCTGGGCCCGTGAGCCAGGGCTGCTAAGCCTGCGCATCCGGAGCCTGTGCTCCGCAACGGGAGAGGCCACAACAGTGAGAGGCCCGCATACTGCAAAAAAAAAAAAAAAAAAGAAGCCACTACAATGAGAGCCCACGCACCGCAACGAAGAGTAGCCCCCGCTCGCTGCAACTAGAGAAAGCCCGCGTACAGCAACGAAGACCCAACGCAGCCAAAAAAAAAAAAAGTAAATAAATTTTTTAAAAAAATCACATGTAAGCTTTTTAAAGACACCAATGCCCACACCCCACACCTCAGAGATTCTAACTTAACTGGTCTGAGGGCAGGACCTAGACATGGTACTTTTAAAAGCTCCTCAGTAGAGGATGCAGCTTGATCATGTGTTGGTTGTATTATTCCAGCCTGGGTTTCTAAAATACTTCTTTAGTTGTTAAATCATTATATTTCTCATCAACTGGAACCTTCAAGAAATTTTCCACAAGCATAAACCTGCCTGAAGACTAGAATTCATGGAAGAGCTATAAACAAAATGAAGCCCATGAAAACTAAGAAACTCTGAATAGAATCCTCTCCCCACTCTTCCAGGAGATTCCTGCCAAGGGTAGTGAATTTTCACTGGCATATACTCTCAAGCCTAATGTGATTTTTAAACAAAAGCACACAATTTTAAGGTGGCTACCTACACTTCAGTCCATGGCCAGGAACTAAACAACCTACTAGCCTACGGAGGGACTCAACCCAATGTCACGACCTAATTAGTCTTGTATGCTTTGCCTACACACTTCCCCTTGTCTCTCCATCAAGGGTCCATGTGAGGAAGCCTTAGACAGCACACTCTCCTAGTCACAAGGGAGGGAACATGAGGCAAGAAATCACTGAGCATGACCCAATGTATCCCCTACAAATGCATAGTAGGCCACTGCATATATATGGAGATACTCTCAGTTCCATCTACTATTTCTAAACTAAAAGCACTAAGTCAAGTAACTAATTTTCTTTTGTGGAACTCAGTGACACCAACACTTCCTACCTTGTTCATGCTCTTTTAATTAGGTCCTATTTTAAGTGGGCCATCCTGCTGGCTATTTTCATCTGCCACCACCCTAGCTCCTTCTCTTCCCTGATAATTTCATCACCCTGCTCCCTTACCAGCTGTCTTCTGAGTTTACAGTTTTAGAAGCAGAAGATCAAAGGACAGGAAGAGTGAGAGGTTTCGGTATTTCTTCCCAGTTCCCTCCAAGCCTCAATACTGCAGACGTAGCTGCGTCCCTCTACAATTGCAACTTCAGCTCTCACTGGGCTCTGGTAATTGCATTTCCTCCCCTTGCCCTACAATCCAATGGATGGGAATGGCTTCTCACTGTTATTAGTCTCAGCATACTTCAAGATCCCTTTTTCACTCCCTTAACCCCTTAACAGAACAGGTGGTTCTGTTACTATTGAAACCCTGGTCGTGCCATGTTTTGTAGTGCAATGTATTTTTAAAATCCATAAAAGTTTGAATCACTTCTGTCAAAAGATGATTACATAATTTGTAATGAAATACAAATAGCCAGAAAAGGAAGAATGAGAATCAATTAAAATAACAACAACATGAACCAAAAATGGTATCATTCTGCTAAATTTGATTAGAAATAAAGAATCTAGAAAGTTAAGAGGGAAGTGATGAAAAGTGGATGGCGCAATACTAGTGAATATTTTTGCCAGTGTGACTTTGGTCAAAAAATGGAATAGAGGAAGACACATCTGAGCATTAGACTGGAGTCCGTGACCAGAGTCTGATGAAATGAAATACATAGAGAAAGTAGAGAAAGGCAAGATATATGTCAAAGAAAGAGGAAGACCATCCTCAAAAGACTGGATGTAACTGCAAAAGATTAAAAAGTAATAATAATAAAAGAACCATTTCAGGATAAGAAATTACGTCTTGGGAATTCTCTCGCCAGAAGTGAACATGAGGATATCAAGACTTGATTCATGAGTAAGGCCAAAAAGATGATCTAATCAGGGGAAAGACTTCTGGCATTTTTCTAGTAAATTTTAATATTTTAAGAGTACATCATCACAAGGAGCGAACTTAACCTTATATAACTCTATGTAGTGAAGGCAGCTTGCAATCACTGACCTGCGTACACAGTGCTCCTATATAACCCAGCACCAAACAGACACACAAAGTTGCCTTACGTTTCTGACTAGAGGGTCTAAAACTTTCTGGGTCCTCAAGAATGGGCCAGAGTGATGTCAGCTGAGTAAGACATCCCCCACTCGTATTCCCCCTTCAACAGTAACAATTTGGCATCCTCCATGGACAAAAGTGCCTTTGTGGGAGCTGTGGGATCCAGCATCATACACCAAGGGACCCAGAAGGAGTCTAGCCCACCCATGCACAGGGTAAGAAGCATACAGACCTCAGTCCTGGCTGTGGACCCTGAGGTGGCCCGTGAACTGGCTCCAGCCCCTCTTGGACGCAGTCTGGGAGCCCCTGGAGAACAATGACTTAGACAGTCACCCATGAATGACAGAGCCTTTGTGGAAGTCCAGGAGTCCAACAGAGAAGCTCCAAACACACCATTTGAGCAAAAAAGTCCAACTTTAGACACATTGGCGAGTGTAAGAGGAACAGTTTCCCTTTACCCACCTCATCCCTCCCCCAAGGCAGCACAGCTCAGGGCCAAGAGAAACCCTCTCTGTACATGATTTCTGCACAGCGGAAAGTGAGAACATGTGAGTGAGTCTCTGGCCTCCCCAGCTGTGCAGGACCTTGCTAAAGAGGTCTGTTTCTCTCTCACTCTATCCAGAGAACTGAGTTGTAAGCTGCACGACCAGGGGATGGGAAGTGGCTGAAAGAACAGCGGCCAGGACTCTGAACATATCACAGGGATGCAGATCCTACTAACTACATGACTGACTCCACCAGGAGGCCTGACCACAAGCTGTCGAGACACCTTGCCCATGGATCCCCCTCAACTGGCCCATGGGCACCTCACCCCCACAGGCACCTCCTCCACCCCACGGCCAGCTCCTCGTGTGCACTCCCCATGGCACGGAGAGCGAACTTCGGCAGACAGCTAGCGAGCAGGCCCAAAAAGCCAGCCTGAATCTATCTATAGGCCAAGGAGAGACGACAAAGTTAAGCTTTTGCACTTCCTTTAGGAAAGCTGTCAGTACTTAGCCTGGTGCACTGCAGGATCAAGAGAAGGCATACAGGGCTTCCCTGGTGGTGCAGTGGTTGAGAGTCCGCCTGCTGATGCAGGGGACACGGGTTCCTGCCCCCGTCCGTGAAGATCCCATATGCCGTGGAGCGGCTGGGCCCGTGAGCCATGGCCGCTGAGCCTCCGTGTCCAGAGCCTGTGCTCTGCAATGGGAGAGGCCACAACAGTGAGAGGCCCGCATACCGCAAAAAAAAAAAAAAAAAAAAAAAAAAAAAAAGCATACAAGCTTAAGAATTCTGCCACAACAGGCAGCAAGAAGTGTGGAGAAGGTGTATCCATAGGAGGTCTGAGAAAAACAGAAAGAAAATATCCAAATGGCCAATAGCTACATGAAAAGATATTCAACATCACTATCATCAGGGAAATGCAAATCAAAACCACAGTGAAATATCACCTCACACCTGTTAGAATGGCTACTGTCAAAAAGACAAAAGTGCTGGCAATGGTGTGTGGAAAAAAATTTTTTCCTCATAAAATTAAAAATAGAACTACCATGTGATCCAGCAATACCCACTTCTGGGTATATGGCTAAAGGAAATTAAATCAGTGTGTCAAAGAGATATCTATAGTATTCCCATGTTCACTGCAGCATTAGTCACAATAGTTAAGATATGGAAACAACCTAAATGTCCACTGACAGATGAATGGATAAAGAAGATGTGTTACATATATACAATGGAATATTATTCCGCCATGAAAGAGAAAGAAATCCTGCCATTTGTGACAACATGGATGGACCTTGAGGGCATTATGCTAAGTGAAATAAGTCAGGAGAATACTGTATGATATCACTTATATGTAGAATCTGAGAAAGCCAAACTCATAAAAACAACTGTAGAATGGTGTTTTCCAGAGTCTGGGGATGGGGAGATGGAGAGATGTCAGTTAAAAAGTACAAACTTGCAGTTATAAGCTGAATGAGTTCTGGGTAGCTAATGTACAATGTGGTGGCTATAGTTAACAGTACTGTGTTATAAACTTGAAATTTGTCTAAAGAGTAAATCTTAAATGTTCTTACCACCAAAAAAAAAGAAAAAAGGTAATTATGTGAAGTTACGGAGGTGTTAACTAACTCTACTGTGATAAGTACTTCACAATATATGTGTATCAAATCATCATATTACACACGTTAAATTTATACAGTGTTGGATGTCAATTATATCTCAATAAAGCTAGGGGGAATAAAATGAATTGACCAGATGGAGAGAGCAACAGCTCAATTCCAGATAAATGAAAAGACAACCAACTGAAGTCCAGAATGTAGAAGTAAAACAAATAGAAGCTTTTGTTTTGCCAAAGGCTCAGTGCTTTATAAGGCCATCCTTTGGTTTATAAAAATCTTATGTTAGGAAGTGGGGCTGAGCATGCACATATGTTTGAATGTAACAAAACTATCAAATTTTATAACTAGAAAGACTCTTAAGAATCATTTAGTCCAAACTTGCCTATTAAAAATAAGGAACTGAGGTTCATAGAAGTGAAATGTCCACAGTCACAAAAAATAGAGAAAAAAAAGTCAGAACCAGATTCTGAGTTTCTAGAGTTCGGTCCCCGTGCTTCACTCACTATACCAGACTGTTCACTGAGGAATACATACAGAGGGCAAAAGGATTTCCAGAGGAGAAACCGGAGCTAGCAGACTTGGCAGTCTATTCTCATTCAGGTTAGCATATATGCACAAATCTAAAAGACCCAGGTGAACACAAAAGAGAGAAAGGAGGAAAAACCATTTTCTAATATTAAAACATCTATGTTGAAAATGGAGGCTGTTTGTATATGAGGAAAAGTTTCTTTCTTTCTCATTTTTTTTCTATTATCTAAAACTATATATGTATTCAGTGAAAAGTAAGAAGGCCATTTACTCAATACTAAGTTCTGTCCCTCAAAAATGTTGGTACGATGATGAGAGTCATACCATACCAGGGAATTCACTTGTTTTCCTCTGAATTACCTAAAACCACTTATAGAGATATGTTAAAGCCACCTGTGCTTCCAGCTGAGTAAGGCATATTTACATCCTTGTAAATTCTAAGTGTGCATTTTTTTGAAATTCTAACAGAGAAGGCGAAGCTCTTCGACCTATACTTAAGAAACTGAGTTTTATCAGACAGAGCCTATGATCTGACACACATTAGGAAAGCAGCTGAATCCTCAATGAAAAAGAAATGCTCAAGTAATATATATGATTTCGATATACTTATAAACTCCTTTTCAGTTCATAAAAGTTAAAACAATACACAATATCTTTAATAAAAATTAAGCCACAAGTAAACAACGTAAAATGTGAAAGTAAACAACTTGACTTTTTTTTTTTTTTGCAGTACGCGGGCCTCTCACTGCTGTGGCCTCTCCCGTTGCAGAGCACAGGCTCCGGACGCGCAAGCTCAGCGGCCATGGCTCATGGGCCCAGCCGCTCTGCGGCATGTGGGATCTTCCCAGACCGGGGCACGAACCCACGTCCCCTGCATCAGCAGGCGGACTCTCAACCACTGCGCCACCAGGGAAGCCCACAACTTGACTTTTTAAATAAAGAAGGAAGACCATCTATTTCAAACAAGTACCCAGTAAAAAAAAAAAAGGGCAGGGCAATGAAGCTCTCTCATATATTTTGAAAGATGAACACATACATGCCAGGAATAGCACTTTATTTATTTTTATATGAATAGATGTTCCCATAGTAACAAATTCAACTCATGAATTCTTCTTTTAGTTCAATGTAGTATATTAACAGGTTCAATATTATATTGGCCAGTTTCACTTCTGCTAAGGCCAACTGAAAAGTTTGCTAAGTGCTATAGGAAGCACACTGTGCAACAAGTGATTTTCCAAACCAGGAGGCCAAAAGGTGTCAAATTCAATATCCCAACATTCTTAAGTCTAAAATAATTTCTAAAAATAAAATTGGATAAAAAAAATCTCATTTCTATTAAAGAATAGAGAGAGAGGAGTGGGAGAAGGGGGAGAAGGGAGAGAAGGGGGAGGAGGGAGAGGAAAAGGAGGAGGGGGAGAAGGGGGAGGAAGGAACGGGGAGGAGGAGGGGAGGAGGGGGAGGAGGAGAAGCAATAATCAGATACCTCTAATTAATCATTCTTTTCTTTCATGTTTTTTAATCACCCATTAACATTGCAATGTCTCCTCAAATTGAAAAACTAAGGAGTTGGCTTAAATGCAAATAGAACCACAGAAGAGGCAACATAAATGAACAAATGAGTCCAGGTAGTCAGTGTTTGCCAATAATTAAAGGGGTAGCTTCTTTCAGCCAAGCTCTAGCCACTTTCTGCAATGGGAAATGTAAACCTAATGATATCAGATCTTCCGGTTTTCAAAAGAAGTTGGAAATCTGCATTTTTATGCAAAAATCTCCTTACTTTTAAATATTGGCTTTTTAAAAAATTTGGGGGCTTCCCTGGTGGCACAGTGGTTAAGAATCTGCCTGCCAATGCAGGGGACACGGGTTCGGGCCCTGGTCCGGGAAGATCCCACATGCCGCAGAGCAACTAAGCCCGTGCGCCACAACTACTGAGCCTGTGCTTTAGAGCCCATGTGCCGCAACTACTGAAGCCCATGAGCCACAACTACTGAAGCCCACGTGCCTAGAGCCCGTGCTCCGCAACAAGAGAAGCCACCTCAATGAGAAGCCCACGCACTGCCACAAAGAGTAGCCCCCGCTCACTGCAACTAGAGAAAGCCTTTGCACAGCAACGAAGACCCAACGCAGCCAAAAATAAATAAATAAATTTATAAAAATTAAAAAAAAAAATTGGCCCCAAAGCACATGCCTATAGCTGGATCCAGTCAGCTGGTCTCCAGTTTGCAACCCCTGACTTACGCAGAAATTTCTGTCTTTACATCGTTCTAAGATATCATCACAGACCTGTGGTTACAGAAGCCCTGAGTAGAATGGGATTAGAAGGAGCGGAATGTGCCATGTTCGCAGTGGATCATCCACTCCCTGCCACCGCACCTTGGATGAAATCCTATGACAGCACTACTTTATTTGTGTAGAAGTCTGTCTACAACCACCAGACTGGAAACTTCTTGTAGGCAAGGCCACACCTTATTCATCTTAGTTTCCCCAGCACTTGGCACATGAAAAGCACAAAATAAATATACTTGAATTAATAAGTGAATGAATAAACAAACACCAAATGAATGTAATCTCTGATGTCAATCCCCCTCTAACCTTTTTTCTCCAACATGTAACTTGGTGAAAAAGAGTATTTCCAGTGACTCCACATTTCAAAACTGAGTTGCCCTATACCTGAGCAGAAGTAATGGCTGTATATATTGGTTAAGCCAATTTGGGGCAGACTTTCTAAATTTCAATTGCTGGATTAAAGCCAGGAAACAAGTATCTGAAATTAATTAACATTAATTTCTTCTTTGCCATATGAGACAGAAAAGAAGTCTCAAGAGGGTAGAAGGAGCAGGGAATGAAGAAGAAGGGAGTCTCCATTCTGTGACTATGTGATAATAAAAGATCGTGTAGTCGTGTTGTAGACAGCTTAGTCTCTACAGGTGTTGTGGTTGTTGTTTTACCTGCACTTGAGGAAGCCATTTCTTTTCTACTGGATGCCTCCCTGTAGATGACATGGCAAGTGGAGATTTGAAGGGGGCAGAAGAGTGTCCAGGGGAGTTAAGTGGTAAGAACAAAAAGGAAAGTTCATTCCATGCCGTTTCTGTGCAAATGGGAATGCTTTCTGCCCAGGTTAAAAGGAGGCCTGATTGGAAGGTGGGGGTGGGATGGATTGGGGTTGACATATATACACTACTATGTATAAAATAGATAACTAATGAGAACAGACTGTAAAGCACAGGAAACTCTACTCACTGCTCTGTGGTGACCTAAATGGGAAGGAAATCCAAGGAAGAGAGGATATACGTATACATGTGGCTGATTCACTTTGCTGTACAGCAGAAACTAACACAACATTGTAAAGCAACTATATGCCAATTAAAAAAAAAAAGAAATTCTACAACTTCAAAGTGCAATTTAAAAAACACACATGTAAGGATAAATAACATTAGAAATAAATGGACTTAAATATGAAAAAAAAAATGCAGGCCTGGTATACCATCCCTGTCAACTAGCCAATATTTCTACTCTGCCTTCTCTCCTTTCCATACACACACTGTTCAATATGCTTTGGAGTTTAAACTTTTTCTTCAATACAATCCTTGGAACAAAAATGTATACTCTGTATCTATGCACACCAAATTTATAATCTTGGCTATAAAAACTATTTCTGGGTAACTTTTAGAGAACAACTCAGTGGGCACTTATAGCTTAATTATCACCAAGCAAGTATGAACCATAAATAAGCTTTCTACCATGTGTGGACTTCGGCAATGCCAAATGTGTGGACTTCATTTAACCACTGTGGAAGGCTTAAATTATCTGAACCAATACTTGGGTCTCATGAGCTGACAACTATGAATAATGTCCCAAGGATGATATAAGAGAATATGTGTAATAGGAACAGCTTGGGAAAGTCATGATACCAAAGTAAGCAGGTAAGTGTACAAAGAAGAAAAGCTTGAGGGCCTGGTTCTAGGAGTAAAACACAGAAACATACTTACCAGAATAGATGGTAAGGTTTCCTCAAGACTTGAACTTTGGGTGTTCCAAACTTGGTCTTCACTTTGGGGAAGTAAAACTCCTCTCACTAAAGAAAGAGTAACATTAAAGAACATTTTTAGTTGAGACACAATTGTACTTGAGGTTCAGGGACAACTAAAAACCAAGTTTTTCCTTTTTATAGCTTACATTTGGGTAGAACAGATGGGGAGTCGCTTAGAAAATGCTTGATACTTTATTCAAATATTGTACTTATATTAGCACAACCTGTCTAAATTATAAGACTCCAACATAAAATAAATATTCTCCCCATCATTACATTTAGGACACTCCTATATTATTTTCTTTCCTTTCTCAAGCAATTTTTTACTCTTTTCAAGATTCCTATGAAGTAGTTGCTTTAAAACTGATTTTTTTTCATTTTAATAACAAAGTTGAACTGAAATTCCAACTCATTTAGTTGATGCTAAAAATGGAGAAAATTATGCAAAACTATTTCCTTTTCGGCAGAAAGTGCCTTTGAAAAAAGGGGTAAGACACCAGAGAGTTTATCACTATACCAGTACTAAGCCATAAAGTTAACAGAGTAGACTGTATAATTTAATTCAATAAGATTTACTGAATCCTTGCTAGTTACCATGGACTTTGATGAGATTGAGGCTATAAACATTAATAAAGTCAAGTTTCTTTTGTGGAACTGTTCCCTATGTCACAGATAAATACATATTATAAAACAATATGAAGGACATTTATATAATGTATGTGAACACAGACAAAGCAGAAAATGATTTTGCCTGGAGGAGAGAAGGAATCAATAAAAGCTAAAAAGAAAGGATTGTCAGAAAGGTGATCTGGTGCATACACAAAAACAGAAGCAGAATCTCTCTTAATTCACCCGTTCACTGACATAAAGGGATCAAACAGAAGTCAAAGACCCTATTTTTGGAAAATGTAAGTATTTTCCAAAATTCTTTCTCAACTGTGTATTCAGTTATCTTGTCTTCTATGGAAAACAAGTAGCATGAGATCAAAGATGAACATATCTTTTAAGATGATTGAGTCACCTAGAAAGCTGCAGCCATTCAGAACTCTGAAGCTGGCAAAACAAACAGAAATGGATTTTAGGAATAAAATTCTGAGCAACTGAAATGTACATCTACTGAAAGGTCAAAGCACCTGAATTAGTTAGTACTGGATATCCTAAAGCTTTTGTTAAACTTGCTTGGAAATTCTGAGAGAACTGTTGACCTCTTCTTTAGGACACCTTCTAGGAAGTAGCTCCACCCCAGGCTCCACATAAAAGGAAGACCTCACTATGTTGTTTATGGATTTAGTTTCCTAAACAACCTCATTTTGCCTATGGCATATCTTAATCCTCATGCCATTCTTCCACCAGAAACCCCTGATTGATCTACCCAAATTATCTGCATGGCTAAAGTGCCATTCATATCAGGATGGCTTCTGTCTCATGTAGTCTAGAGAGTGCCAGAACCATATATATTTTTGGAAATTAGTTTTCCCAGAATATATTGGAAAAGAAACTAAAACTGTACAAGGACTTAATGGTTATCCAACTTACCATCAATAAGCTGAAGGGAGTCAGGATCCAGATTCAAAGAGGAGGTCCCCAGCAAAACATTCTGGTGCAGTGTCTCAGCAATATAATCTCTGAAGTTACTAATTGTATAAACAGCAGTAGGCTTATCATCCAATTCCACAAGACCATGGTTCTCCACCTTGTTGGAGTGAAGGCTAATTAGGTCCCAGGTGGTATTGCTGATGGCATCACCATTGAAGGTAACTGCATAGTGAACATCTATGCCACTATGGATGAAAAGAGAAACAGATTAGGTCCCACCAAGGAAACACAAAGAAAGGAGCTTTGAACCCACCAAGAACAAACATTAGACCTAGAGGGAGAGTCTCAAAAAGCATGGATTCCATCACCATTCTCTGAAGACTCTGGGCAGCCTTTAGCCATCCCCTTCTTCCCAGAGAACAGAGGGTTATAGATCTAAGAACATGGAAAGGGGTCTAAGGAGGCCGCAGAGTCAACCCTGCACAATACCTGAGCGTATTCTTCCCCCATGTTCTCACCCCTTCAAAGCCAACTGCTCCTTTTCCCTATCAGCCTGCTTCCTTCTTTCCCTGTTAGCCTTTTTCCTACCTGATTTAAAAGAACAAAACAAAACAAAACCCTCTAACTCTACTCAACAATGGGAAATCCTCTCATATCTCTTTATTACTGTTGCTGGATGAATTATGTACTCCACAATGGGGAGTGAAGCAATGAAGAAGCTTAATTACTATGAACTAAAACATAGTTGCCTATTGTGAAAGGAAAATATGAAATATTTGGAGATAAAGCAAATTGATGATGTTTTTTAAAATATCATGCTAGAATATTTTCTAATATGACAGTTATCTAAGTCTCTCAGGAGACATACTTTTGTTTTATAGCACAGACAATTTACAGTCCTATAAAGTTTAATAGTGAATTGTAAAAAAAAAACCTACTAAAATGTGATGGGTTTTTTGGCCTGATAGGAACGATAAATCCAAAGTTTATGATTTTACTAACCTGTAGGGCATTTAGCAATGTTGTATCTAACTTAACAATCCTTTCCCAATTAACTATATATACTTCTTTCAAATGCTCTAGAAACTAGCTCTCATTTTTCTGCTGGTTCCCTCCTTAATGTGCTGAATAAAAGTTTGACAAGTGCTAAGAAATAACTTTGTCTAGGAATGGGGCCTTTTCACTATCTTTCCACAAGCAAAAAAAGAGAAGATTTCTTGGAATAAAGGATAAAGTGAAAACAATTAGTAGGAGATGATATGTCATTTGATATTTTCTTAAATAGTCATTTTGAGGAAACATCAGAATATAAAATTTTTAAGCCAATAGAATTACTCCTTCTAGACACTCAGATTTATCTAACAGCTAAAAACTAACACTTTTGTAAGTGCTTACAATGTGACAGGTATTTCACAGGCTTTAATCTCACTTAATATTCATAATAACCTTATGAAGGTTTTATTACCTTCAGATTATTATTAAGAAACCGAGCTTTAAAGAAGTTAAAAGACTTGCCTAAAATTTCACCATATATAAGGGATAGATAGAGCCAAGATTCAAACACGGATCTGCCTGACTCCAGTACCTGTATTCTGAACTACTTTGCTATACTCTCAGTAACTTTAATTAAACTATTACCAGAAAAAAGTCATTATGAGAATGGCTTTGCTCTACTCATCATTCTGGCTTCCAGCCAGTCTATGAGACACAGCCATCAGAGGCAGTACCCAGCAAGCCACACCAAGATCCCTCCAGAGGAAAGGAGAATACCACCCTCCCAAAGATAAACCACTGAAGGCAGATGTGCAATGGAAATAATCTGCCACCTTCAGACATTCTATAGGAGCAAAATGATGCCCAAAGCAAAGCACTCAAATAAATTAAGCACTTCCTCCTCTGAGCTCACTTATATATTCCTTGATTATAGCCTTTGCTGTTTTGTAAAAAGATTCTGTTTATAGTGACTGCCTTGCAGTCTCTCCTTGAGTTTCTATCTCCAATGTTTGGCTTGGTACCTGGCATTAAGTGCCTATCAAATTAACAGAAATCTATACCTGCCTGAATATAAAGAGAAAACTGCAGCCTAATTAAGGTATTCATATATCTCAAAAAAAAGTGTCAGGATAATGAGAAGTGTCTCATAGAGTCTAGAAAAAGGGTTAGTCAACTAATTTATGCTACCATTAGTGAAAAGTTTCTGATCAGTGTATTGTGCCTTCCTTGTAACACAGATCCCTAGATTGGAGACAGCTATAACAGGCTAGCATGACTTTGATACTGGCCATTAGGATCACCCAACCTCCTTTCTCTGATCTCAAGCTTGCAAAAGGAACTTTTGATTATAATTCCCTACAGATTGTCCTATGGGGAAAGAACGCATGAGCTAAGCCAATGCAATAACTAGTCAGTTGGCAGATATATTTCTTGCTTTAAATAGATCAATCAGCATTGTATTTTGTGGTTTGGTAAGCATAAATTGGTCTCAAGAGACCTCTCCTTCCTGGGAACACTGGCAGTTCTGGTCTTGTCCAGGGCCTACAGGGGAAGCCATGAAGGTGTTACCCCTCACCTGCCACAGGAGCAGCCAGGCATGATATGATGTTCCTGTCCCACTCTAAGGTCAGTAAGGTTTTCCTCCCAGATCTGATAAGCTACCACTTCCAGCAGGGTGGTTTAGGGAGCTTTAAAGTGGTAATTGAGCATTTTGACACCCAGATGCCCTACTAAGTGGCGAGACATCTGCTTGTCATCTGTAAATTCCCTCAAACCCTTAATTTTTCATATCATAATATGTTGATTCATGAGTAATTCCTGATCTCCTTTTGTAAAGAAATAAATTCAGTAAAACATGCTAAAATAACCAAATGATGGTCCCAATGTGAAATAAAATAGTATGAGGGACACTTACTGGTCAGAACTTACCACACCACATGTGTCCCAAGCATTTAGGACACAATACCTGGCTCATAGCAGTTCACTAAATACTTTTGAAAATAATGAAAAAACAAACGGTCAATTTTATTCAGTAATGCAGGCAGATAAGACCATTGAATTTGTGCCACTTAAATGACAGTATGTGATACTCCTGACTTAATCTGAAGGGTTTTTAAGTCTCTAAATATGAAAGAGTAATTTTTCACCCTAAAGAGCATGCATATTATCCTCATACATTTGTGTCTTCTGGGTAATGATTTTAGGGACACTGCTTCACAGCCAGAACACAACTCTGTGAGGATGTGCATGCTCTTTCCAAGCTCTGTGGGTGGGATGGACCATGCCTACATCTCCAGAAAGGTGAGCTTCTCCTTGGGATCTATGCCCAACCTATTAACATGTTAATATGGCTCTAAGACTCTAAGGCTCTAAGGAAGCAGTGATAAGGGAAAAAATGGAGAAGAAGAAAAGGCTGTGCCAGTTAGCACTTGAGCTACAAAGAAAATCAGACAAGGCTACAAAGAAAATCAGACAAGGAGAGTCAAGCCTTTACTGAGAGCCTACCATGTGCTTTGCATGACTTAAATAGCATAGGGAGAAGACCAAGAGAAATGTTCCTGGATCAAGAAATCTGAGCAAATCAGGCAGTCTGGGTTAGATCACTAGCCTTACTCTTTACTGGCAAAATATAATTTGTCTCCCAATGTTTCCCTTGGACTTCTAAAAATAACACTTCTAATATCATCTACCTTGTCTAGTAAGGATAAATTCTTTAAAGAAGATAAAATGCCTCACAGAGATACTGCAATTTATTACCAAGTTTTTGTCCTGGAAAGAGAACTCAAAGTAATGCTTGAGGTATCAGAAAACCATTTATTCTCAGATCGGAGAACTTCAGCATGACCCAGAACAGACTTAGTTCTGGCATGGTAAATGGAATACAGAGACATCTCAGGATGAGGAACAGAATAAAAGCCAAGAGTAAAAGAAAGTACATAAGACACAGAATGCACACTGGTGACAAAACATTATCTGACTGAAGAAAGCTATGCTGGCTCTCTGCACTCAGCAACTCCAAGTTAACCAACCATCACCATAGTAGCATCATCTTTCATCTTCTAAACTGAAACGACTGCTATGTAGAGGAAAGTTTCTCTGTCTGACTGCTATTTCCAGAGACATCAATCATGTGGAGGTGAAATTTACCCTTATTCCTCACCTCTAATGCCCTGATTGGCTTTTTGATGTGTGCAGGTTTTAAATAGAAAAAATAATGATACCACATCTCGTGA
The DNA here is from genome assembly GCF_059928025.1 of Delphinapterus leucas. Lineage (NCBI taxonomy): Eukaryota > Metazoa > Chordata > Mammalia > Artiodactyla > Monodontidae > Delphinapterus > Delphinapterus leucas. Next base: position 48,903,336 of record NC_143132.1, read on the forward strand.
CAACTGATCAAACTAAAGATATTTCAGAGAAACTCAGACATCCCTTCTTCTCTCATCCTTCTATTAGGAAGAAGGTGCATACTTACAAGGCCTGGAGCTGAATTTTTGAAGTGTGTATACCAGGCAGATATTTTGTTTATTCACTTCAAATGGGTCCTAATAACTTAAAATAATGTGTGCATCTTGAAAGAGGTACAAAGCAAATAGAAAATTTCATGTGTATATAAATGCTTATGGAGAGAGAGAGGGGTGTTACATATTATATAAATAGACTATTTCTGTGCCACACATTCATTCACACACAGCTCAAAATAAAAGTATACCAGAAAGTTATGAATAAACTCCACCAACTGGTTAATATCTGACAATACTAAACAATTTTAGAAACTGTACTTAGGTTAACAATTCTATCATAAAATCTAATGGTTTCATATTGAATTGTTGTCTGTGTCCCGATAGAGAACTTAGCACTCAGCAACTGAATACCATTCTTTGATCACAGGATTAACATCAGAATTCGGGTTGTTTTAACATTCTAATCTCCCCAAGAGGGCAGCAATTAAACAATCTTTTGGTTGAATATTGACCATCAACACATATACCTATAATATAAACACACAGAGCAGTCTGCATATACTAAGAGTACAGAAACCCAAATCCTGATTATTTTGGGCAAAATATCTGATACCCTCTAGTCACGTAAGCTACGGCAAATCAGTTTGCCTCTCTAAGGCAAAACTGCCTCACCTCCAAAAGGAGAATGAATATTCTCATTTTCACTATCTTACAGGGATATAAGAAAATAAAATGAAAAAACAAAAGAACCCGTACTTTGACATATCTCTGAAAGCACTTTTAATTAGACTGTGTTCCTAGATGATGGAGACCAACAGTTATTCATTTTTGCAGGCACAAGGTTTGCCCAATTAGCAGACACTTAGTGAATATTTGCTAAAATAATATAAATGAAAATGAGGAAGTCAGAAAGCCCTTTTCAAATATAAGATATTATATTTATATCTTATATAAATGAAGGCATAATGACATGGATTGACCTGGAGTGTATTACGTTTAGTGAAATAAGTCAGACAGAGAAAGATACTCTATGTTATCATTTATATGTGGAATCTGAAAAATAAAATAATCGAATGAATATAACAAAACAGAAACTGACTCACAGATATAGAGAACAAACTAGTAGTTACCAGTGGGACGAGGAAAGGGAGGAGGGGCAAGATAGGGGTAGAGGATTAAGAAATACAAACTACTATGTATAAAATAAATAAGCTACAAGGATATATCGTACAGCACAGGGAATATAGCTAATATTTCATAATAACTTTAAATGGAATATAATCTATAAAAATACTGAGTCACTATGTTCCACACCTGAAACTAATATAATACTGTAAATCAACTATACTTCAATAAAAAAATAAAAATATTTTAAAAAGATATTACAATGAAGAAATATTACCGTATCTCTAAACATCTCTGTACTTAGCTTATGAATTTGCTTCATGTTTTCTATATTATGGTTATCAATCTTTCAAGAGAAAGTAAATTTTAAATAAAGTTGAGTTCAAAGATAAAATGACAAGCAACCTTCACAAGGGGAATTGACTATGTTTTTATATTATGCTTCTAAGAAGTTCCAGAGAGCAGCTGTTTTCGCAAATGAACTATGATAGAGATCAGCTTTCTCCCTTTCATTTACCACTTAAAATGACACTTGATTATATTATTCAATGACAATAGTATACTTGAAAGTGTTTTCATTAATGCCAGTTTTTATTCCAATTTTAAATTAAGTATAACTCAATATTTTAAAGTATTTGTCGTAGGCTATATTGTACAGCACAGGGAATATAGCCAATATTTTACAATAACTATAAATGGAGTATAACCTTTAAAAATTGTGAATCACTATGTTGTACACCTGAAACTTATATAAAATTGTAAATCAGGGCTTCCCTGGTGGTGCAGTGATTGAGAGTCTGCCTGCTGATGCAGGGGAAACGGGTTCGTGCCCCAGTCTGGGAAGATCCCACTTGCCACGGAGCGGATAGGCCCGTGAGCCATGGCCGCTGAGCCTGCGCATCCAGAGCCTGTGCTCCGCAACGGGAGAGGCCACAACAGTGAGAGGCCCACATACCGCCAAAAAGAAAAAAAAAAAAATTGTAAATCAACTATACCTCAAAAAAATTTTTTTGATTTAAAACTAAATAAAAATAGATTAAAAAATAAAAGTACTTGTCAGTCAGCAGCCTATGACAGAAGTCTGTAAACTACAGCCTGTGAGCTAAATCCAGCCCACTGTCCATGAGTTAATGGATTTTATATTTTAAATAGTTGAAAAAAATCAAAATAACAATATTTTGTGACGTGAAGATCACATGAAATTGACATTTCAGGGTCCATGAATAAGTTTTATTGGAACACAGCCACGCTCATTCATTTTCAATATATTGCTTACATCTACTTTCATCTGATAGTGACAGAGGTGAGTAGATGCGACAGAGGCTGTATAGTGTGAAAAGGTTTGAAATATTTACTATCTGACTCTTAACAAAAAAATGTTGGCCAACTCATCTGTAAGGAGATGAACAGTGATATTGGAAGTAATAAAGAAATTAAGCCACACTCCCTTGGACCTTGGGCTACCATATTTTCTGAACTACCTCCTCATTAGGTGGACAGTATAGAAAGTGCCAAAAGTTACTCTACCTGCCATTTTCCTTAGGGGATCTGAAAACAAAAATGGAAAGTGTTAAGCAGAGTTTAAGAGCGTTATAATTGTCATATAATTCATCAAACTACAAGTTCTTAATGTATTTCCTCTGAAATGTTTCTTTAAATGAAAATGCTTGTATATACTAGATAATGAAAAATTCCTGTACGTTGAAGGAAGATAGCAAAGGTGGAGAAAATATTCTATTTTAAAGTCAATAGTCTTTACTGTCTTCAAACTTGTTAAAAATACTTTTAAACAATTAATATATGGTTATCTCTTTATAAATAAACTTTTTTTCAGTAGATCAGCAGAGAACTCCAGCTATTGGCACTAACAAAATTGGGAATACTTTTGGGGGGATACAATGTGTTATGTGGTATTAAAATGAATAAAAGAAAATCAGATGGTACATAGTAAGGTTCTAAGGGGTTGGGAAAGGTCAGGACTGACTAACTTATAGGATATTGCATAGCTTTTAATATTTATTTATTTAATGTAGTAGAACTTCCCATGTGCTATGCATTTTACAAAAATTAATTCATTTAATCCTCATGAAAACTTATTAAGGACCATGAACATCCCCATATTACAGGTAAAGAAACTGAGAAACAAAACAACTAAATAATTTACCCAAAGCATTTAAAAGTATTTTTAATAAAGCAGGATTAATATAAATTGTATAAATTATCTTTTTTATACAAAGGAGAAGTTAAGGCTTGTTAATTTATCCAAAACCATCCAGCCAGCAGTGCCAAAGGCAGGATTTAAACCTAGACAAGTTGATCCCAAAGGCCAAGTTGCCTTTCAAGTGCTGCCAAATGAGAGAGGACTTCAAAAGCCTCACCTTCTCAGGCTCTCATGTGAGCTTTAGTCACAGCTGGAGGCAAGTATCCTGTGCAAAGGGCTAAGGCTGAACTGGGAGACAGGTCATGGTGTGAGAGTAGCTGGAGGGTCAATTTACCATGCTTGCCCTCGCCCCTGCACCAATAATTAGCCGAGTGTCCTTAGATAAAATACTTAAATTCCCTGTGCTCTGGTTTCCTTGTCAGAAAAAAAGGAGGATAACAATAAGTATTTCACAGCATGGCTGTTGGGATTAAATGAATTAATATAAATACTGGCACACTGTGCTCGATTTAATATAAATACTGGCACACTGTGCTCGTAAGTGCTTGCTATTATTTCTGGAAAACCCAGAAGTTGTGACAAGACTATGCCAAAGATGCATACACTGTTAATTATGCTCATGCTCCCCTGCATCCAATAGGTGGGCCACAGCTACCACCCACACGCTCCAAACCTTCAGAGGACTCAGTCTAGCACAGAGGTTAAGAGCGAGAGCTATAAAGTCAGTCACTTTGTTTCAAAATCCCTCTTATGCTCTAACTTAAAAACTCTCTGACCTTGGGCTAATACTTCATCCTTTTAAACCTGTTTGCTCCTCTGCAAAATAAGTATTAATAATGATATTTTTGCTGAAAGAATTGACGATTATGTGAGCTCAGGAATGTGAAGCGGCCAGAAGTATTCACTCAGTAAATGTTCACAAGTATTATGCTGCAGGTCGTAAGTAGGGAAGAAATGTCTTAAAAAGAGGTGTCTGGGGCTTTCCTGGTGGCGCAGTGGTTGAGAGTCTGCCTGCCGATGCAGGGGACACGGGTTCGTGCCCCGGTCTGGGAAGATCCCACATGCCGCGGAGCGGCTGGGCACGTGAGCCATGGCCGCTGAGCCTGCACGTCCGGAGCCTGTGCTCCGCAACGGGAGAGGCCACAACAGTGAGAGGCCCGCGTATCGCAAAAAAAAAAAAAAAGAGGTGTCTAATTTACCCAGAACTGTTATGTTGATGAACACATCCCTTCCAGAGCGGCCATACACGGAGATGTCAAAGTCACCTTAGTGTAGCACTGACGAGCATTAGGAGCACGCTGAGGTCACATCTAATCTGACTTCAGGCTCCCTTCAGTGCCAAATAAAAGCAGTGTGACTTGTCAGCAGCAAGCTGGGGACATGAATTCCTAAGTTCTTAGCCTGGCCCAACTACAATTTAATATATCTCCTTGAATATATTATTTTGCCTTTTTCTGACTCAGTTTCTTCATCTGAAAAACCAGCATTAGGAACATGAATTTATAGGATTGACATATACACACTACTATATATAAAACAGATGACTAATAAGGACCTACTGTATAGCACAGGGAACTCTACTCAATACTCTGTAATGGCCTATATGGGAAAAGAATCTAAAAAAGAGTGGATGTATGTATATGTATAACTGATTCACTTTGTGGTACACCTGGAACTAACACATTATAAATCAACTATACCCCAATAAAATTTTAAAAAATAAATTTTTTAAAAAGGAATATGAATTTAACAAAATAGTACTGAATTACAGTATTCACATCATTTTGAATCATTGTTAGAGTATACATAATAAACACAAAACGATATTCCATTTGAAATAAAGAGTTCCACAAAACATGTGCATTTTTGAAGTCTATTTACCTAAAGTCAAGTACATGAATGTCCTTGTAGCCCAGTAGCCCAGTAAATGCATTTTCCACCTGTTAAAAATAAAAATAAACTTTATAGCTATGTAGAAATGTAAAAAAAGTACATAGAAAAAATGCTTTTAAGAGTCAAATATAAAGTGCCCTGTTTACAGCCATTAGAAGCTTGTACACACATATGGATATATGTGGATCAGAAAGTTAAGAAAATTATAATTGTTACAATGTTAGAAAATAGTTTTTACATCACTGACACATTTTCCTTTTTCATTTTGATTTTTAAGGTTTTGATGTGCTTTAATATTAATTTTTTCCAAATTATAAAAAACACACTTTTATTGGCAAAGCACTGTTTTTTCCCTTATGTGATGAAATGTGAAAAAAGAACTGGTTTCAAAGAAACTGTAATAACATTTTTTAATGTAATTATATGGATTAGAAGTCTGGCCACACATGGACATATATACACTACCAAACGTAAAATCGATAGCTAGTGGGAAGCAGCTGCATAGCACAGGGAGATCAGCTTGGTGCTTTGTGACCACCTGGAGGGGTGGGATAGGGAGGGTGGGAGGGAGACGCAAGAGGGAAGAGATATGGGGATATATGTATATGGATAGCTGATTCACTTTGTTATAAAGCAGAAACTAACACACTATTGTAAAGCAATTATACTCCAATAAAGATGTTAAAAAAGAAAGAAATCTGGCCACAGCACACACGCTAACACACAGTCAGGTGCTCATTTCCTCGAAGTGTAAAATGTCTGGTGGCATCTGTTTCCTACTCCTACAACACAAGGGACTGTGAACACAGCTAACTTAAGAAAGAAATCTGCAGACCTGGGCTTAGGCCTTGTTGACTGCTGGTCACGAAGGAGGTTATAAAGCAGTAACTGGTCAAAAGATCAATTTATGAGCATCACAACTGCAGGAACCAGTTTTATCACTGAGTTTTTAAAATCAAGCCACATAAATCAATGTAAGCTTAGTGACTAGAGTGGGGGGAAATGCTAGATTGGACCAAATACCTAAAAAAATCAGTTATGCATAAATATATATTTAACAAAATCAAACATTTTATCCACAACATTTCAGAAGGTGACAGTCTCACCAGATGAGTCACTAGGGGGCCGACACTAGAACAAGAGAAGTTGTTAGTGACATCTCTGGGCATCTGCTTTTAAAACCAAGTCCACATATAATCAGGAGAATGGGATTTTCTTAAAATCTTGGTTCACCGAAGATATTCATGCCTTGCAGATAAAGAATCCAAACATGTGAAACTTTTTAGCTATAATAATTGCCTTGTTTAATTCTCTGAAAGAAAACTGAGAAGTACTATTAATTCTCGGAGGATGAGGCTGGGGATAGAATCTGCAGCACTAGGAATCCAAAGACTGAGGGTTAGTGCCAGCTGTTTTTACTGGCAGAGTGGCCAGGCACAAGTCTTCTTTCATATGATTAATGCTGCCCTGCCCACCAACCACATTAGTTTTTGTAAGGTTAAAATGAATGTAGCTGAAAGTACTCCATTAATTGCAAAATGCTGTACAAGTGCATGTTATTATCAATACTAAACCCAACTCATCTGGGGTTTTGCCATCTCTTGATTCAAATACATATATGTATTCTAATTAATCATACCCAGTTAGCTATGTACAGGTACCCAGTTGTAATAAAGTCATTCCACTTTATTAACATCAAGATTAGTAACAGGTACAATTTACTGAGTGACTGCTATGTACCTGGCGCTTTGATATAACATTACTTCTAATCCTTTCAACAATACCAAGAGATACATATCTTTCCCATTATATGGTTGAGAAAACTGAGACTCTGAGATGTCAACTAATTTGTCCAGATCATGCATTTGGTAAGTGACTGAATCCAAATTTGTTCAATCTCCAATCTTTCTACTGAAATACATGCCTCATCCTCTTTCCCCTGATAAATATGGTTTTAAAATTGGGACCAGGACTGGGAAAAAACTGTGAGGCTCACCACAACTTCTCACCTGAATTAAAATGAAGGGGACTCTGTATTGATATAAAGGAAGGAACACTTTCAAAGGAAGGAGGAGACCTGATTTTCCCTTCTACTCCTAGAAGCTGAAATGAAATGACCATGAACAAGTTACTTGCCCTCCTGGGTTTCATCTATAAAATGGAGATGATTACCCACACGGATGCTGTTAGCAAATGGACATACAGCAGGATGCAGAACACAAAGCACTATGCGAGGACACTGTGTTGATTCCGTGTCTGTTGTCAGGTATCCACACTCCCAAGCCTATCACAATGACCTTTCCCTCTCTGATGTCATTCTTGGTGATGTCCCAAGTTTATCTTACTCTTCTCCTCATAAAAAATAAAAATAATAATAAAAAAAATTTAACGGCTCCCGAACCTCAATCCTCCCAAGCAGGCTTTCTTTTTCCCTGTGTCTTGCAATATTACCTAAGAAATAATATTGAAGGAACAATTCCTGTGACTGTGTCCTGAAGGGAGAGAGCTTGAGGGCCTCCTTCAGTTTGCAGTAAACATGGAGACAGGACCTTTCAGAGACATGACCCTGACCCTGCAGTTCCATACAAAGAAGTGGCTATTCGTAAACATTTTATTCCAGGTAAAAGGACGGGGATATAGAAAAAGGCCAGAGAAGGAACGGATCCTTCATCACCCTCAAATCACCTCAAGCCAATAGCTACCTATACCTCATAAAGTCCCTGCTGGACATGTTTTTTCAGAGTGTTTATTAGACTTTCTCTAAATATGCAGTCATTCAGCACGATTGTTTACCCAAACACTGAGGCTTATTAAAGGTTCCTTAATCCAAGGGCAGAGAGAACCAAACAGCTGATCCAAGACACTATCTGATGCCAGGTGGCCACTGGCCTGGCTGACATTTCTTCCACACACCATACAGCCTCACAACTTGGCCACACAGCTAGGAAATTAATCGTCTGGCCTACATTCTCTGTGTCTGATGGCTGCAATAATGCTGCTTGGCTGAGAGATGCACATTTTTGTTTCTCGTCTAAACAGTGTAAAGAGAAGGAAATTAGTCCAAGGTAATGGAATTGAAAAACTTAGCCAAAGAGAATTCCATCAAGAGCGATGGAAAAGAAATAAACAGGAAGGAATGATGTGCCCTCTCACTGGACAGAGAGAGGAGATGGGCACTCAGTGCCTTACAGTCTATACAAGAGCAAAGGCACACAAGAAGGGGGCCAAGAATGGGTCATTTTTGACTGAAAGAATCTTGAGTTCAAGCCCCTATATAGAGTTCTTCCAGAAAGTAAGGTTGTGGGATGGTCTAATGCACAATTCTTTAAAGAAACCCCTTTTTAAAAATACTTCCAACCAAGGAACAGAGATAACAGGAAAATTTACTTTTCACTGGATATCCTTTTGTCCTTTGAACTTGGTGCCTCATACTACCTATTATTAACTGTTAAAAATTTTTCAACTTAAAAAAAGAACAAATATAAAATTTTAAAAATTAAATGTAATGTTCCCTCAAGAAAAACAACACACTAAATACAGTTTCTCAAAGATACTCATTTCTCCAAATATGGTCAAGTTAAAACCATGCCATAGAACACATTCTTCCTTGGCTGTGCAGCCAAAGTTGGAAATAGCATTTATTTGGTAGCAGATGGCAAACGCATACAAAATTTTGTTTCAATGAAATAGTTCATCTTTCGGTGAACTTTTCACAGAGTTTCTAAAGAAATGGCTAAATCACCACTCCCTGAATCAAACAGATGGAAAGCTTAAATCCGAAATCTACCTTTAACCAGTGTTGTTAATATGGGAAATTTACAACCCCAGCGAACTATCTTGTATACAAAAAGAAATAAAAGAATAAAAACATACAAGAAAATCACCCACCTCTGAAATAAACTCTTCTACAAGGCGCTGGTGGTGAAAGCTGTAGGGATCCTGTAGCTCTTCATTGTATTGTTCCCCCAAAAGGTGGATACTGAATTCTGCAACCTGCTCCACTGCTGGTTTTGTGGATTCTTCTATCGCATTCTCAATTTCATTGCTAATCTGGATTTTTAGAGAAAGAACAATAAATGTTCACTCATTCAGTCAACAAGTATTTATTGATCACCCATGATATGCCAGACACTGGGCCAAAGGCAACTTCTGATGATGATTATTTATATAATATTTGACTTTGAAACTAACTGGTGGACTTTAAGACATAGGCTAATAGTAAAATTACTGTGTATTTGTACATTCCTTTGAATACACAGTGACTGGTTCAGGGAAGGACAGAACATTTTGTTAGTAAATAAATAAAAGGAAAAAATTTTTAAAGAAGAAAAAGAGCTGAAATTATCATCTAAAAATAGTCTAGAAGGGTGTTTCTCAAACTTTTTGGTGTTAGGACCCCTTTAAACTCTTAAAATTCATTAAGGAACCCAAAGAAGTTTGGTTTTTGTGGGTTATATCTATAGATACACACCAAACAAAAAATTAAAAGAGAACTTTTAAATATATAAATTCATTTCAAAATAAGAAACTCATTACGTGTACAAATGAATAACATATGTTTTGCAAAATAAAAAAATTAGTGAGAAGAGTAATGTTTATATTCTTACAAATTCTTTAAGGTCTGGCTTAATAGAAGATGGCTAGATTCTCATATCTGCTTCTGCATTCAATATGTTGTTTTAGTTGAAGTACATGAAGAAAATCCAGCCACACAGATATGTATTGGGTAAGGAAGGAATACATTAATAGCCTTTTCAGATAATCATGGATAATCTTTTCTGATACTGTGCCAAACTCAATGAGTGGAAGTGTTTTAAAGGTTAGTTTCTACGTGGAATCTGAAACCACACCAACAAACTTTTTGTACTCTGTAACATCTAAATCCAGGTCTTCCACAAGCCAAAGCTGGAACAATTTGAGCAACAAAATAAATAGTGGATTATAATCCAAAGAATAAAAGAAATATCCATGAGTCTGTACTGATATAAATAAATAATTTAATAAATAAACAAGAGAGAAGTGGCAATAGTTCCTTACCGAAGAATCCCAATTAACAAAATGTAGAAGGAATGAGGAAAACAGAATATCACTACTAGAACCCAACACTAATAACTGCTGCATGCAAGATACACTTGTGCTCATCTAATCCAAGTCCCTCCATTTTAAAGAAAAACAGGGATTGAGATGGAAGAATGGCCTAAGGGCTAACAGCAAGCCAGTGGCAGAGTCAGGAAGAGAATACCGGCTTTTTCCACTGTATCATCTTTCTTCCCTGATGGATCAAATAACCACAGACCTTCAAGACTTCACAACTGGAAAGAACCTCGAAAATTCCACCATCCTTTCTGATGCCTGAATTCTCTCTACAGTATCTCCCCAAAATATCTATTCATCCTCCGTTTAAATGGCTCTGATGAGAAAGTCTTGGAAGGACTTTCAAAGGCAGGCCATTACATTTCCAAAAAAGCTCTCTCATGGTTGTAAAGTTCTTAATAAAACCCAAAATATATTTCCCTGTAAATTCCCACTGATCTCAGTTCTGCAACCTGGAATGCATATAAAAAGTGTAGTCCCCAGACAGCCCTTCAAATAAGTATAGGCAGCTGTCATCTTCCCTGATTTTTCACTAGTTCCTTTCCTCTAGAGACTTCTCAAGCTCTTAATGTCTTCCTTAGAGTGTGGTACACATAAGTGAGGTCTGATCAATTAAAATATGGTACAATTAAAATATGGTACAACTATCACCTTCCTTATAGTAGATTCTAATTTCTATCATGCAGCCTGAAAGTACACTTGTTTTTACTAGTTTTTTTCCCCTCAGTACTCAGCTTTTTTCCCCATCATACTGCTGAGTCATGTTGAAACTAACAAAAACCTTTAGTCTTAAGGAATTTTGTACAAGACTTTGTCTTCTTCCATGTTAAATTTTCTCTCACTAAATTTGAACAGAAACTTCCACTTCTATTATTACTATACAAGAAATATCCTTAGTAACCTTACTGCTACAGAATGCCTAAAATGCTAAATAAATATTTTAATGTTTTTAATGCATAGCTGGTTTGTAAGAAAATAAAGTCCCAAGGTATCCAAAGATAGGTTAGAAAAATCCAGAGAGGTGATTCAGTAATCTATGTGTACATAGTATATCTAGTGATCCCTTGGGACCTAGGCTTTAGTTTTAAATACCACAAAGGGATAGAATATAAATATAAATAGTGTTGAAAAGTCAGATCAAAGACTCCTATATAAAGCAAGGATTTTAAAAACTCAATAGACAGTTTGAAAAACAAATTAGACTAAGCTGAAAGAAGAATAAGTGAACTGAAAGACATTTCTGAATGCAACACAGAGAGACAAAGAAAGTTATGAAACAGTGGTTAACCGACAGAAGGTATAAAATGAGGAGGTCAGACATATATCTAATCATACGAGGTAACAGCTGAAAATTTCTTCTATATACATTTTTGTGAAACTGCAGTATCCTCAATACTGTATTATATACTATTATATCATAGTTATGGTTAGAGTAGTATATGATACAGTATTTGGGATACTATATAATACTAAATGATACAGTATTGGGGATACTATATACACAAGCATACCTCATTTTATTGAGCTTCCCTTTATTGTACTTTGCAGATACTGCATTTTTTAGAAATTGAAGGTTTGTGGCAATCCTGAGTCAAGCAAGTCCATCAGCGCCTTTTTTCCAAAAGCATTTGCTCACTTCATGTCCCTGTGTCACATTTTGGTAATTCTCACAATATCTCAAATGTTTTTATTATTATTATATTTGTTATAGCGATCTGTGATCAGTGATCTTTGATGTTACTACTAGACTTCCTCAAGGCTCAGACGATGGTTAGCAGTTTTGAGCAATAAAGTATTTTTTAATTAAGGTATATACATTGGTTTTTTTTAGACATAATGCTATTGTACACTCAACAGACTATAGTAGAGTTTAAACATAACTTTTATATGCACTAGGACACCAAAAAGTTCGTGTGACTTGCTTTATTGCAATATTCACTTTATTATGGTCGTCTGGAACTGAACGCACAGTATCTCTGAGATATGCCTGTAGCAGTATACTATACTACAGTATACTTACAGTAGTACACTATATAGTATATGGGATTCTGCAGTTTCACAACAATGGGGATAACAGTGTGATTATGTTTATTTATTTTGCTTTGGATTTGTTGTACTTCCTTAACATGAAGCTTTATTACTATTATAAATTTTGAGAAATTCTCAGTCATTATCTCTCATCATTAGATATAGATAGACAGAGAGAGAGAGCAATATCTTAAAAGTAGGACAAAAAAATAGTAAGATTACCCACAAGGGAATAAGAACTAAATTGTTAGTTGAGCTCTTAGTAGCAACAATAAAAGTTAGAAGATAGTGAAATAAAACCTTGAAAATAAAAAACTCAATCTAGAATTTAATACAGATTTTAAGTGTCTTTCTAGAATAAGAGGATAATAAAGAAATTTTCAGGTGACCAAAAACTGAGATTGAACCAGTGAGATATTCTCACTAAAGTAATACCAGAAGTATATATTTCAGAAGGAAAATTAGACCAGAAGAGAGGTCTAAACTGCAAAAAAGAGTTTTAAGAAAATAAAGTGGTAAACATCTGGGTAAATGTAAAACAAACTTTAAAGGGAAAGAACAAAAATACTGAAAAATAGCATATAAAATAGTAGGGTGAGGGCTTCCCTGGTGGCGCAGTGGTTGAGAGTCCGCCTGCTGATGCAGGGGACACGGGTTCGTGCCCCGGTCCGGGAAGATCCCACATGCTGCGGAGCGGCTGGGCCCCTGAGCCATGGCCGCTGGGCCTGTGCGTCCGGAGCCTGTGCTCCGCAACGGGAGAGGCCACAACGGTGAGAGGCCCACATACTGCAAAAAAAAAAAAAAAAAAAAAATAGTAGGGTGATCATTTGAATCATTCTAATATTCTAATGTTCCTGTATTACTCAGGATAAGGATAAAGACTCTGAAAAACTTAAATTTTGCTAGATTAAATACACATAATAACACACAGGGTAAATAGTAACAAAACAGAAATAAAGTATATAATTTCTAAAATGGTATCTGGAAAATGTATTAGGAAAAAACTGAACTGTAAAACTGTATATTAGGCTTCACTTTGAACTAGAGGTACAGGCAATCTAATTCCTGTCATGTATCCCTGTACTATTCTGTTTTCCTACTGATTCTATAAATCGCCTTCAAATCACCCTTTCTGTTTTAGAATGTTCCAATTGATTACACACAATGCCTTCATTTCTATTATAGTGAATTCTATCTCATTCTGTAAATGTTTCCAGACCTAAATCATAACTATTCTGCCTCAAGTTCAGAACTACAGTATAACTTTTTATTCAAATATTTATCAAATGCCAATATTTTCTAGTACCATCTAATTTGGACACAGTTGTACTAAGGGTAAATATATTGATTCAAGGATCCCAAACTACCACCAGCCTTGTTCAGTGACAGGGAAAGTGGTGGGGCAGAGTGGGGTGACTTAACCTGACTTCTCAGAAGTTAAAATGTCCAAGTTGGTAAGAGAAGGTGTAAGGTAACAAAATTGTATCTTTCTAGTGAGTATGTTCAATCAGAGTTTGCTTATATTAAGTAATCTAGGATTTATGCATATCTAACAAAATTTCTAACAAAATGTTTCTATCTTTCTGGAAGTGTATACTTTTTAAAAAATTTTCAATGTGATAGAAAGCCAACTTAATGTTTAGTGGACAGATTACTATTAATAATGATGTATTTAAAAAGCATGGTATTTCTTTAAACTACATAAAATCTATATACTTTCCCTCTGAAGAAGACTAAGTCCTGATTTATTAAGAGACAGAAGAACATAAGCAAAAACCCTCACAGTAAATTATGTACACAGCCCACAAAAGACAGTGAGCTTGCCATGATGACAGCTCCCCAGGCCCCTAGTCATTTCATTTACAGTTTGAGGCCATTCCTTGCCAAAAGCAGATTTACTTGGCTCTCTAAGGAATCGCAGATTTTTTGTACTGGTTTTAGAATCTACATTTCCATAAAGGGAGCCACCTGAAGTTTTGTGTAGTCTGGCAATGGACTATAAATCTCTCTTAGTCCCTATTCTCCATGTTAGAAACTAAATAACAAAACAGAACATCACTCACACTCTCTTCTGGCCTCTCCAAGCTGCTCTCTGAGATACCTTCATAGAAGGTCACCCCTGGATATGGAACACTGAGACTGGCACCTAAGTAGAAAAACAAAGACATGTGCATGAATTCAGTCCATGACTAAATCAGAATTCCTATCAGGAAGCAAGAAACTGATTTCCAAGGCATTTCTAAAAGTCATTTACTTTTTCATCCTAGAAATTCTGTGCATTCTAACCTCAAGACACATTTATCCAGAGTCTCCTCAGCACAAGAAATAAATATGACTCATTCAACAAGCATTTATTGATACGTACTATATGTCAGGCTCTATGCAAGCCTCCAGGGATACAAAGTCCCTATCCTTAAGGAGCTATCTAATAAAACTAACACTCTCAGACAGGGGAAGTGGGTGAAGGTTGGAATTGGCCATAAGTTATAATCTTTTTTTAATTGGGGTATAGTTGCTTTACAATGTAGTGTTAGTTTCTGATGTACAGCGAAGTGAATCAGCTACATGTATACATATATCCCCTGTTTTTTGGATTTCCTTCCCATTTAGGTCACCACAGAGCATTGAGTTCCCTGTGCTATACAGCAGGTTCTCATTAGTTATCTATTTTATACATGGTAGCGTATATATGTCAATCCCAATCTCCCAATTCAACCCACCCCCCTCCCATAAATTATAATTACTGAAGCTGGGCCTCATTGTGTTATTTTTGTATATGTTTGAAATTTCCAACATAGAACAGCTTTTTTTAAAAAAAATTAAAAATAAAGAAAGCGGGCTCCACTGGTGGCGCAGTGGTTGAGAGTACGCCTGCCGATGCAGGGGACACGGGTTCGTGCCCCGGTCCAGGAAGATCCCACATGCCGCGAAGAGGCTAGGCCTGTGAGCCATGGCCGCTGAGCCTGCGCGTCCGGAGCCTGTGCTCCGCAACGGGAAAAGCCACAACAGTTAGAGGCCCGCGTACCGCAAAACAAAACAAAACAAAACAAAGAAAGCAACTACTAATTTATAGGAAATATAGAGGTCAAAGTAAATGTTAAAGTACATCACAGAATGCAATCAGAAAAAATTACTCTGGAAAACTCTACAAGACAAATGACAAATGGTGGAGCTAGAAAGGTCCTACCTGTTGACATAAGCAGTGATCACAGGGTGTTTGCCATAAAACAATTGTTTAGGTTGTACATTTGTTTTAAGCAGTTTTCCGATTTTGTATTATACTTAATAATTAAAGATTCTTAAGTACCCACATCATAATGTCATAAAATAAGTGACAAAAGAATTAATTTTTCTTGAGACTCTTTAACAACACATAGAGAGAAACACATGGTATTTTTAAAATGTGAGCTGAAAAATTTGCTTTCTTTCAATTAGATAATAAATTTTAGAAGAAAAGTGAATAAAGGCACAAAAGCCTACCTCCCAATGTTGAGGTATCACCAACAGGAACTGGAGATGACAATTCAGGGCTAGGAAAAAAATTGTTTGGAGTTATTAAATAATAGAAATGTGAGGGGTTATTTTGGGGTTTGTTTTCCAAAAAGGATTCACCAGATCTCCAAACAACGATTCCCAAACCAAAGTACTAAGTAGCAAATTTTAAAAAAAAGTAGTCTTTACAATTGATTTATTTTACATTTTTTGACGCTACTCAACTAGAATCACCCTACATAAAGTACTCCCTTACTTAGTATTTCATAACACTGTTTTGTTTCTTCTCAGTTCTTATCACTATGGGAAATTATCCTGCTCATTTATTTATCTACTTTTTGATCTCTGTCCACGCCCTAATCCTCTAGAATGGCATTGTCTAATATGGTAGCCAGTGGACATATGTGGCAATTTAAATTAATTTAAAATTAAAGTTTAAAATTCAGAACTTTATCCACACTAGCCACATATCAAGTGTTCAGCAGTCACATGTGGCTAATGGCTACTTTATTGGACAGCCCAGAACATGTCCATCGTCACAGAAATTTCTATTGAATAAGACTGCCTCAAGAATCTAAACTCCATGAGATTAGGGACCTTACCTGCCACATTCATGCTGTATCTCCACCCTAAAAAAGAACCTACCATTTAGTAGGCACTGAATAGATATTTTGGGAATAAATAAATACTATTGGCCAACCAGTGTAGTGTAGAAGGCACTTGACATACAGTTGTGAACAAAACACCTATGGTCTAAGAAGGTTACCGTCTAATAGAAAACAGATAACAAATACATGATTACAAACTCAACAAGTAGTACAGACACGAAAGCACTGGCTGCTAAGGCGAACATATAAGCCCAAATCTCATCTCATTTGAGAGATCACAGAGTCATAAAACTTTTTAATATAAAACAAGTCAAGCTTAGAGAAATGATTTGCTATAGGCCACATTGCTCTCAGGTTTCAGGTCCCCGACTATCCTTTTACCATGTTGCCCTGCAACTGAAAGCAAAGATCAGAAGAGATCAGAGGATAATCTGAGAAAGCCCTTGCTCTAAAGAAAAGAAGGTGGGTTTCTGCAAGTCCAAATTTGCATATACCCCCAAAATATACAATTTAAATTATAGTAATTGAAAACTCTCTTCAACTTTCCACAAGTCACCTTTCGAAGGTGAGTTAATCACAGTCAAAATGTCTCCCTCTCAGACTTGCTAATGTCTCAGTGAGTCCCATCTTCACTTCAGAACCACCCCTTTAAATTGTCCTGCTGCTCTAAACTAGATCATGGTGGGGCAGGGGGAGGGCTGCTCACAGCCACCAGATAAACATGGCACACATCTTGAAGCAGCAATTTTTTACTCGAAAGTAAAAGCATAGGCAGGGAGCTAAGTAAAAACTGATATGGAATTTAAAACATCTTAATATTAAAACAAGTGTGGCTATAGAGTAGAATATAAAGTTTAAATGAATATTAAGATAAAATATGATAGTTTCAAAGACATTTCATGACTGGAATTGGAGTGGGGGAGTCAACTAGGGCCATGTTCCCTAAAGCCCCAGGCTTTGGTAGAAAATTTGAGAAATATAGGTTAAAAAAAATCTCACCATAAGGATTCTTCTGGTTTTAGAAATATTATCTAGAAAGAATAACATATTAAACCAGTACACCAAACCTACCACTATTGGTTATTTTTCATCCACTTGCAGGAAACTGCTTACTAAGTGAGCTGTCATCCAAAAGAACCCAAAGGAATAGGACATCTGGATAAGTCATTCTGATGAATGATGAGTAGAGGAAGACCTGGATGATGAGAAAGCACCAAGAGGCTTCTTGGGTTGCAGGAGACGGAGCTTAAAAAACTAGGATTCAGATGCATTTGGAAGAGACATTAACATCATCAGGCTTGAATGGGATTTATCAACTGTCCACAAGGCAGAATCCCTCCCAATACCTTCACTTTATAGATGAAAAATCAAGGTGCAAATGGGTAAAGCAATTTTCTCAGGGTCACACAAAGACTTGATGACCCAAGGCCATACCTAATATTCCTAACCATATCCAGTTCGCTTTTCAATGATAATAATAGCAAGAATGACGACAACTAAATTTATCGTGTCAAGCATTGTGTTAAGTGCTTTATCTTGGTTAACTCACTTAATTCTGGCATCAATCTTAAAAGGAAGACACTATTATCCCCATTTATGCATATGAGGAAACTAATGATAGAAGAGATTAAGAATTTGCTCAGGGTCACACAGCTAGCCAATGAAGGAGCTGTGATGTAAAATAGGCCCATTTGATTCCAGAAACCTCACTCTTACCCACATTAATTCCACATCACATGGACTTTATGTGACCCATATTCCCTAGAAGAGCAACCAAGATGGTTTTACTTGGTCTTAGTGATAGTGGTGTACATAAACTAAAAGACCTAAAAGTCAAAATGTGTAAGGACCAAGAAAGAGGAAGGGAAACCCAGTCAAAGCTGGAGAGCAATCAATATGAAGAGCAAAGAGGTCAAAGTAAAACAAAGCACAATACTACAGTAACTAGAAAAGGAAGTTGGGATGGCATGGCAGAGAAACCAGACCTCACCTGGGGTTGGTCAAATTGTCCCCCAAATTAAAATCAAATTTAAGCTAATTCTCTAAGTAAACACTCAGAATGGAGAAGTCTGCTCACTTCAGTAGAACTAGATTTCACTTACTAAATTCAAAATAACATTATTTTAATGATGGTAAGTAGGCAACTCTCAGTAACTCAAATCGTTTGTCTATAACACTTAATCCCTCATCCTCCCACACTTTCTTCAAAAGACAGTAACAAGAATCCTTTCATATTTTCTCATTAGGTGTGCCTCCTGCAGGGATACCCTAAAATGTGACTCACAACAGAACTAGAACACAGAGTAGTATTGGGTTTGGAGACAGAAATGCTTCATTTCTAGGCCAACCCACAAATTTGAAGTTGGTCAGCTAAGACCTTCAGCTTAATACCAGCAGCAAACAACCCCCTACTGTCTCATTTTCTCAGTTTATCCAGCTCATAATTTATTCCTCACAACGACTACCTAATTATGTCAGAGGAATTCAGATGGAATTGTGTCAAAAGGTATCATAGCCACATGGAATATATGTTTAAAAATACAGTAAAACAAGCCAACAATACTTTCATACCTAGATTACTACTCCCCTTTACAATTTACTATACTTTGCTTTGTTCTAGAATCTGTTAACTGTAATGAGCATGTGACAACAAAAGAACATAAGGCAAGGAATTAGGAATCCTGGGTTCTAGTCCCAGATGTATCACCAACTTTGTGTATAACTTGGGAAAATACCTCAGTTGCTCTGGGCCTCAAGAACTAATCTCTAAAATAGAAACACCTCCTGCCCTACCTACTTCACAACGGTGCTGATGAAAACCAAATAAAATATTATATGCAGAGGCATTAGGAAAAGAAGCAAGGTGCCATTGCTAGGGGGTGCACCACAGAGGCGAGGTGCCATTGTTGGGAAGCGCACAAGGAGAGGGGCGGGACCGCCATAGAAGCTTCTTCCTTTGCAGCAGGGCACCGCCTACACGAGCTCCAGGTGCGAGCTGCCGCTGCCATCTTGGACTCGAGAGGCAGCTTGGACCCACTGCCCCCGCCTTCCTCAGAGCATGTGCGTAGGGCCACGCACCTGCACACCCTCTATCAAGGGGATAAAGGACAGCACATGCTGAGGAAAGAGACAGCAATCATTCAAACCAAAAACAGCCCTCACACCAAAAAACTATTAAACCCACATGAGCTATGCAGGGATGATCCCGCATACAAATAGCCCTCCAAGACTACACTAGATAATTGTTTCTCCTAAACTCACAGAATGAGAGAAATATAAGTAAAATGAAGAAGCAGAGGAACCACTCCCAGTTAAAAGACCAAGAGAATTCCCCTGAAGGAACAAACAATGAAACAGACCTCTTCAGTCTAGTAGACACTGAGTTCAAAAAGGAGGTAATGAAAATGCTGAAGGAATTAAGAAAGGTTATCGACAGAAATTCAGATTACTGTAAAAAGGAACTAGAAACTATAAGGAGGAACCAAGAAAAATTAGAAAATTCATTTGCTGAGACAAAAGCTGAGCTAAAGGCAATGAACAGCAGAATGAGTAATGCAGAAGAAAGAATAAGTGATCTGGAAGATAGAATAATGGAAATTACCCAATCAAAACAGCAGACAGAAAAACAAATGAAAAAAATGAAAGCAATATAACAGACCTATGGGATAATACAAAGCATGCCAATCTATGCATAATAGGGATTCCAGAAGAAGCAAGAGAAAAGGGGATGGAAAATGTATTTGAATAAATTATGACTGGAGCTAAGGGGAGATGTTTTCAAGATGTCTGGCTGGAGACAAGTGCTGGAGGAGGGCTTTTTTTAAGACAGGTAACCTGGGAACACTTGAGCATGTTTAAATGCTAATGAGCAGTTAGTAACAGGAGAAGTTGAAGACTCAGGAGAGAGAGAAAAAAACAATGACAGGTTGGTATCTAAAGGGTAAGATGGGATGTGAGGTCCTGAGTAAGGTGGAAAATGCTTTTTTTTAATAGACTTGCCAGATGATAGTAGGGAAGGTTAAATTGGTACACAGCAGACTATTTGGTACAAGCCATATGTTAGCAGATAGGTTAGAGTTCATGTAGAAGAAGCAATTTAAATTACAGACAAGTATTGTGGTAAGCAGAATAGTGGTCTCCCAAAGATGTCCACATCCTAATCTGCAGAACCTGTGACTACATGAGGTTACATGCAAAGGGGAATTAAGGTTGCTAATCAGCTGGCCTTAAGGAAGAGGATGTATCCTGGTTTATCCAGGTAAGCCCAATGTGAATGTGGAAGAAGGAGGCAGCAGAGTGTCAGAGTGATAGAATGTGACAAAGTCTCGACCAGCCACTGCTAACTTTGAAGATGGAAGGGGGTCATAAGTCAACGAGTGTCGGCAGCCTCTAGAAGCTAAAAAACACAAGAAAACAGATTCTCCCCTAGAGCCTCCAGAAAGGTAACACAGACCTGCCAACACCTTGAGACTCATGTCAAACTTTTGAACTACAGAACTGTAAGATAAATTTGTGGGGTTTTTTTGTTTTGTTATGTTTTGTTTTCTGAGGTACGTGGGCCTCTCACTGCTGTGGCCTCTCCCGTTGCGGAGCACAGGCTCCGGATGCGCAGGCTCAGCAGCCATGGCTCACGGGCCCAGCCGCTCCGTGGCATGTGGGATCTTCCCAGACCGGGGCACAAACCCGTGTCCCCTGCATCGGCAGGCAGACTCTCAACCACTGCGCCACCAGGGAAGCCCAAATTTGTGTTTTTTTAAGCTACCAAAGCTTGTGGTAATTTGTTGCAGCAGAAATAGAAAACTAGTACCGGAATCTCAACACAGAAAATGAGAGTAATCTCAAGAAAATCATAAAAATAAATTTAAATATAGAAAAGTGATGGGCAAATTAAGGGTTTTAAGGGATGACTATAATATTCAGCTTAAAGAAAGAGGGGTTTAGTGAATTCCTACACCACTCCTATGGTTTCACTCCAGTGTTACCTAACTCCAGGTCACCTCATTTCAGCAAGTACCATTTCAGCAAGTACCACAACTTTTCATCACACCCCGACCTGGTCTGCTCTAGTTTCATGGGAAGGATACCAACTTTTAAATTCTCAAAATTCAGTTATATTTTTGTTCATCTGTATTGCTATTTTTACTCATGTCCTATTTTCTAAGGATGGTGCATAGTATTTTGAGTCTCCTTCGTTTATCTAGGACATACAGTGCCTTAACAATAAAAATATGTGACACAGTCAGTTCTCTATGATGTTTATTTATGAATGTTTCAACATGGTTAACATATCAGGAAAACTAAGCATAATAAGAATTTCTCTTCTACACATACACAATTTTATTACAAGAAATAGTAGGTGAATGCAGAAAACTGCACCCAGTTGAAGTGAGCTACGTAGGAATACACAAACTACCCCTCAAACATCTTCCAGCTACCTTCCAGTTCACCTCATGTGTTATGTGTTATGACACCAATCCACATATGGTGTTACAACTTTCCATTCTATTTCAGATAACCTTTCTTCCACCACTTTATAATAACTCACAAGCTACAATCTTTCCAATGTCCATTTTCACAGGTAAACTCCAAGGCTTCTTCCAGGTTAAGAGCCATATTTATTATGGTTTTTATATACTTCTTAACCATATAAGATATGTAAGATGTGCTATCATTTTTATTACATACAACCATGAAGACTACTGGCACTGGTAGGACCCACAAGATTATTTAGTCTACTGCATTGCGTGTTGCAATGGCAATCACAAGTAACCTCCGAGCTCTGGCTCTCAGAGGTGAAGAACACACATTTAAAGCACCACATGGCCCCACATCTAAGCAGGAGCTCAATCCCAGGCCCCAGCATAGACTCAGTGGTACTGTTAGCTGTATGAAGTGAGACCACAAGGAGTCCCACTTTCCTCCTGTTTACTCATGTTTGATTTGAAACTTACATATACCCCACTATAAGGAGGTGTACTCCACACCCACAGGTGTACTCCAGCTATGCTTTTGCCTGGACTCTGCTGCCCAGGCTAGACCTCTGGATGCTGACTCACCTAGTTGGTTTTCCAATCTGTCCTTCCATCTAATTTGAGGCAAAATTCTGGACTCTGACCTGAATTGCATGCCCTAGTGATGTTTTTCAAAAAAAATCACTTACATGCCGGCATAATCTAGATATTTTGAGTATGGATAGAACTGGAAATCTTTAGTCCCTGTAGGCTCAAAATCCCTCACCTTCCATGATCTGCTTTGTCCTACTACTGTTCAGGAGCCAGAAATGACCTTAATCCTAAGCCTAAAGGCCCACAGAGCCAAGACTCATACCACTGGAGGATTCATCAAGGCTGTGCTATTCCTATGCTTCAACATCATAATCGTCATTACACAATAAAGTGACCCACACCACAACCCATCATTTAGTAAACCATCCTCCACTAAGGTGTACCATTTTAGATCAATATTATCATTAGCCTGTAAGCCTCAACAAGAGTAGATCATTTGGTATTCCATTTCCAAAAATCTATTTTCTCACCCAAGAGAGAGGACCAAGTCTGCCTCCTGGGAAGGTCAGACAGTAAACTAGCACAGTGGCTGCAGAGGTGGTCTGGGAAGGGAAGTGGCCTCAAGATGAGGAAAAGCATTTGAGACTAACCCACAGGCCTGGTCATTGCAGGAACTGGCAAGAAAACAGGAAGGAATCATCAAATGTGGGATGAGTCTGGGAATAGGTATGATACATGTCTGTTGCCAAGCATGAACTTAGGGAAAAAAGACACTCACCTGCTTACAGTTTCCTTTGTGTATGTCAGTTTCTAAGGAAAACAAAGATATAAAAATGACCATGTGAATTAATGACAGTTAATAAGCAGTAAAGAAAATGTATTGCATCTAGAACACTAATGCCCTAACACAGAATCTATGTTATTATTCTCTATGGCTAGAGAAATAGTTAAAGCAAGGTACTAATGATGCCAAGTTTGTTTTGTGACTCCAAGAATGTCCTGACACTCAAGTCTCTGTGTATGTGCACAAAAGTCCCTGTGCTCTCTTAATGGGCACAGATTAACAGACTTCACCTGCTAATCATTCCAAAAAGATCTACAGGTAAGAGATTGGTAGAGTTTTACATTAACCTTCCATGGACTTAGAACCAAACTGTTTTGTGATCTAATACATTTATAGAAACTCTCATCACAGACCAATATAATCATGTGGATAAAATAACTATGAAATCTGATTCTCCAGAATTCAGACAAAAAGATAAATTGTCTGATAAATAGTTGGATTATTCCTCTGGGGCATTCCAAAGCAAACTGTCTCCAAGTTTCCTCTAAATTAGTGGTTTTATTTTGAGACCAATACGATAATAAGGACACTAATTTAGAATCAGGAGAATTCCATTTTCTCTTTCTTAGCTATGGAGGTAAATCCCGCAATCTCTCTGGTGCTGGGCCTCAATTTCCGTATCTGTAAAATGGAGAGACTATTACTCTAAATAATTCCCAAAATATTTATAAATAACTTACGGCTCTTACTATACAGACTCTCCTAGAATAATCTCAGCCACTCTTTTTTGTTTCTTTTTTAATTTCAACCATCCAGCAGCTTCAACTGTGATTTTATTTCCTTTAGTTAATCTCTCTCAAGATACATATACACATATAGCAAAATCATCATTTTATCAGGTTATACTATTAGCTTTAAAATTTTATAGGCCAGCATGGTGGTTATTTGTACAAATGCTGGCGTTCTGAGTTCTGATAAAAGGTGTCAACCACACAAATTCACCACCTATGTGTAAACAGTTGTTGTTATATTTAAAATCAAGCTAAAAAAAACCCCAGAATGTATATATACGTAAAACTGAATCACTTTGCTGTACAGCAGAAATCAACACAACTGTAAATCAACTATATTTCAATTTAAGAAAAAAAAGGTAAAATCAAGCTTCCTTCAGATTTTGGACAGCCAGTGATTGCTTAAGTAACGTTCTCAGCCACTCTTATGATTTCAATTACTACCTCAAGGCTGGTGAACCCTAGAGCTGTATTTATAACCCAGACCACTCTTCTTGGCTTCATACCTAAATATCAAGCAATTCACATTTCACAAATGGCTGGTGAACCCTAGAGCTGTATTTATAACCCAGACCACTCTTCTTGGCTTCATACCTAAATATCAAGCAATTCACATTTCACAAATGGCTCAAAACAACACATTAAGAAGCAAGCTCACTCTCCCTGTCAGCATCTACAAGCGGCTTCTCTGCCTGAGTTCTCAGTGGTAGTCATCCAAGCTAGAAGCTGGGAGGCTTCCTGGGCCATTCTTTCATCCTATCCCACTCCCATCCAATCCATCACAGAGTCCTACTAATCTTTTTCCTACTTATATCCCCTATGCTCCCTTTCTCTATCTCATGGTCTAGTTAGGACTCTCATCCCCTCGGCCCTGGAGTTGTGACTGATCTCTGCTCATCTTGTCCCCTCTAATCTATCGCATGGCGTATAGAAACCATAATAACCATTTTACAATTCAAAACTGTCCAATCAGCCCCCATGACTTACCTACTTACAACCCTTCAATGGTTTCCTATCAACTATAAACTTGTTAAGTTATCCACCCCTCCAATCTGGTCCCCTGTCAATTCTATTCTTCTGATACATTGGCCCACATATACAACTAATAATAATAAAATGTAAGAAGTACAACATTAAAGAATGAATAAAGAATTATGGAGTTCAAAGGATTATGGGAGCTAAATCTGCTAGGCTGGGGGTTGATTCCTCACAAAGGAGGCTACATCTGAGCTGAGGACATGTAGGACTTGAACAAAGGAAGAAGGCTATAAAGGGCCTATCACACAGAATGAGCAATCTACCACGTATATCTAAACAGTTTCATTCTCTTGTCATGAATACATGCATGCAATATGAAAGGGGAAGGTGGGCAGATAATTTGTCTATATGCATGCTTATTTATCCTTTGCTAAGAGTAAACTAAATCTAAAACAAGGAAAACAAGTAAGCAAATTCATTAATTAGAATCACATTTATACTTTACTAAACATTTATCCAATGACCTATATCCTCTATCTTAATTAGAGTCGTTTGCACCACTCTGAATTGATAAGATGAAAAACCCTGGCAAGAATGTTTGACTCTCACAGATTTATATTCTTAGCCTAAATCTTTGCTGAGTATTATTTCCAAATATTTACATTTATAAAAAAGCATGAGGCTCTTGCTGGGTTAACAATGCTTATTTTAATGGCCAGAGTTAGGGATACAAAGACTAAGCCACCCTGTGGTAGGTCACTTGAACAACCTAATTCAACAAAAAAGAGTAATGCAGGGATTTGGCATTTGCTCTTTCTTCCTTTAGGCCTGAGCTATGTATACGCACTCCTACAACAGTCCAGTAATTTCTTCCCTTGTTACTACATTTACCTTCATAATTAAGCTTCTATGTTCCACAGACTGACTAAAATGTGTGCCCATTTCAAATATAGTTGTGATTCCATCCTCACACAAATTCATCCAGTAATGATATTCTTCACGCCCAGGAAGTCGATCCCAAAAAGTCCTGAAGGCTTCCCAGACAGCTTCCTGGCATACTGAAAAACAAACAGAGAGGTATTTTTAGAGAAAGCACTTTGGGGTTCTCACAATAAGAGGGAAAAATATGTGTGTGTGTGTGTGTGTGTGTGTGTGTGTAAGGGTGGCAGTATACGTAACTCTGGATTTTCTGCTCAATTTTTCTGTAGACCTAAAACTTCTCCAAAAAATAAAATCTATTAATTTTTTAAAAGATATGAGAACTAAAAAGAAAAGAAAATGATATTCAGAAGAAACATACTGTATTAAAATGAAAGCTAATTTAATGTATCTGCTAAGTTATTTCAAAGCATCAACTCTGAAAGGACCCTAAACAGGCTGTCTGCACATTTTATACAGCACTAAGTGTATTGCTATCCTGTAACCATTTCAGTGTCCTGATGCAGGGCACTGCGCACAACAGATGGGATGAGAGAGAAGAGGAGGAGGGTGGTAAGGGAGAAAGATGGATTTAAGTGGACAGAGATCAAGGAAATCATTTTTCATCTCAAGAGGACTGAATGCTAATCTACCAGCATATCGAGGTAGAGGCCCTGAACTCACTGAGTCAGAAGGATCTCAATTCTAGCCCTAGGCTCACTGTGTACTAGCTTGATAACCGAGAGTAACTGACCTAGCCAGTCAACATTTCAATGTACTCATCTCTCTTTTTTAATGAGATGAATAATAACTGCTTTACTTAATTTATCTGTGAGAGTATTTTATAAACTACATAGTGCTACATGAATATTAAATGTTATTATCATATTGGATTCTGGTTGTCCAACAGTTATTTGATGGAAGAAGAGTCTCAGACTAAAAAAAACCTCTTAGGCTTTAACAGAGATTAAAATATATGAATACTGAAAGTTTCTCTATCAACTGATTTTTCAGGGTTAAACTGAATGAACCTTTGGTTGCAAACTCAGTTTCTTTTTCAGTAAACTAACTACATCCTTAATCCTGTTCTTTAGAACTTCTGACCCTACAGCATACAGAAGACTCCAACAGAGACAGACTGAGGCAGAGGTGACCACTTGTAGATTCAAGTTCTTCCTTTCTTCCTCTTTAAACTTCCAAATGACAGCTTAATACACACCAGAAGACAATGCAAAGATGAAAGTCTGAGTTGGTAAAAACAAACAAAAAGCGAATATCTATAAGATCCGGTTATGAAATGAGGTGATTCAAAGAAAGTATTAAAAGTACTGTGAGACCAAATAACTATATATCTATGAGAAAAAATAAATCTCAATAACGTCTTCACAATATACATAATAAAATAATTTGAAATATGAAAGCTAATACTTTGAAGGTCCTAAAAGAAAACACAGAAGAATATATACATGACCTGAAGATAAGCAAAGATTTCATAGACAGGACTCAGAAAGCAACAACTATAAAAGAAAAAACAAAAAACTGATATTAGAATTCATCAAAACTAAAAACTTCTGCTCAACAAAGATGTTATTAATAAAAATGAATAGGTAAGCCATACCTCTGGCAGAAAATATTCAAAATACATATATCTGATAAAGAACTGGTATTTAGGATATTTAAGAGATTTCTACAACTCCCTAACAAAAAGGCAAACAATCCAATTTTTAAAATATGTAAGAGACTGAAGCAGACACTTTACAAAAGACGAGATACAAAGAGTCAACGAGTATGTGAAAAAGTGCTCTGTCATTCATTCTTCAGAGAAATGGAAATTGAACCACCCACACATGCACCAGAGAGGCTAAAACTTTTTACATTGACAATATCAAATTTTGGCGAGAATGCGGAACAAACACAACCCTCATTTTTGGCAAGAATGAAAAATAGTACAACCACTTTGGAAAAAGTACCGGTAGTTTCTTATATAACTAAATATACACCAAACCTATGACCCAGTAACCCCCCTCCTAGGTATTCCTTCAAGTGAGACGTAAGCACATATCCACAGAAAGACTTATGTTCAATGCTAGAGCAGCTTTATACATAATAACTTAAAAAAGAAAACAACCCAGGTCTCCATCAACAGGAACATAAACAAACATACAGTCACATAATGGAATCAAAAGGAACAAATTACTAATTCATGCAAAAACATGAATGAATCTCAAAAGGCTGAGTCAAAGAAGCCTTACACAAAAGAGTTCATACTATTTCTACTTATTAAGTCCTAGATAGGTGAAACTAAGCTATGGTTTAAAAAAATTAGAAGAGTGGTCACCTGGTAGTTGGGGTTGAGAAGGGAGGACTGTCTTGGAAGGGGAATAAGGGAACTTTCTGTGGTGGCACTATCCCCAAATTTAAGAGAGGTCTGGATTACACCAATGTGTGCATTAGTCAAAACTCACCAAATGGTATTCTTAAGATTTATGCATTTCACTCTATGTAAATTCCACCTTCAGAAAAGTAAACAAATATTAAGCTCTAGTTAAGGATATTCATGCTGAAGTTCTACAGGGAAATGAAATGATATCTTTAATTTATGAAATACATCTAAGAAATAGGATGGTTGGATAGATAGATATGTGATAAAGCAAATATAAAATGTTAACTGTAGAGCTAGGTGGTAAGACTATGGTGTTCACTAAATTATTCTTTCAACTACTTTATATGTTTAAAATATTTTCATAAACTCTTAGAAAAACATTATTGTGTGAGGGAAAATGCAGCTGGAGCATCCAGAAGTGTAGAAATCATACCAGGTTTCATAGCAGGCCTTCCCTTGGCATCTCTCATGAATTCACAGAAGAATAGCATAAGCTGCCTCCTACAAATTATGCTTTGGGGGATGTCATTTCCTGAAAAAATCTCCTAAGAAATCCACTTAAAAACTTACAGAATAAACAAGTTTAGCAAGGTGTCAGGATACAAGATCAATACATATAAATCAGTTGTATGTCTATACACTAGCAATGAACAAACAAAAAATGAACCTAAGAAAACAATTCCATCTACAAAAGCATCAAAAATAATAAAATACTTAGGAATAAATTTAACAAAGTACAAAACTTATACTCTGAAAACCAAGAAACACTGTTGAAAATAAATTAAAGACAACATAAATAAATGGAAAAACTTTCCATGTTTGTGAACTGGAAGATTTAATTGTTAAACCCCCAACCCCTACAGATACCAAAACCCTCAGATACTCAATTCCCTTATATAAAATGGTGTAGTATTTGCATGTAACCTATGCACACACCCCCGTATATGTTAAATCACCTCTAGATTACTTATAATACCTAATACAATGTAAATGTTATGTAAATAGTTGCCAGCACACAGCAAAATCAAGTTCTGCTTTTTGGAACTTTCTGGAATTTTTTTTCAAGTGTTTTTTTGTTTGTTTTTTGTTTTTAAACTTTTTTATATTGGGGTATAATTGATTAACAATGTTGTGTTGGTTTCAGGTGTACAGAAAAGTGATTCTGTTGTCCATATACATGTATCTATTCTTTTTCAAATTCTTTTCCCATTTAGGTTGTTATATAATATTGAGCACAGTTCCCTGTGTTATACAGTGGGTCTTTGTTGGTTATCCATTTTAAATATAGCAGTGTGTACACGGCAATCCTAAATCCACAATTGGTTGAATCTGTGGTTGCAGAACCCACAGATACAGAGGGCCAACTGTATCTTCAAAATGATCTGCAGACTCAATGCAATCCTATCAGAACCCTGGTTTCTTTACAGAAATTAACAAGCTAATTCTAAAATTCATATGAAATTGCAATGGACCCAGAAGAGCATAAACAGTTTTGCAAAAGAATAACAAATAGATAAAATGGACTTCATCAAAATCAAAACCTTTTGTGCATGGTGAAAAAAAGACCTTTTGTCTTTTGTGAAAGACACCATCAAGAAAAGGAAAAAACTTTCAAATCATTTGTCTGATAAGGGTCTTGTATCGAGAATATATAAAGATTGCTTATGACTCAATGAAAACAAGATAAATAACCCAAATTTTTAAAAGGCAAAGGATTTAAAGACATTCTTTGAAAGAAGATATTCAAATCCAAGAAACATATAAAAGGATGCTCAACATTATTAGTCATTAAACAAATGCAAATCAAAACCACAAGATGCCACTTCACACCCATTGGGATGGTTGTAATTTTTTCTTTTTTTTTAAGGAAATTATAGTGCTGGCAAAGATGTGGAGAAATCAGAACCTTCATACACTGCTGGTGGGCACGGTACATCTATTTTGGAAAACAATCTGGAAATTCCTCATGTGGTTAAGCGTATGACTCAGAAATTCTACTCTTAGATATACACCCAAGAGAAATGAAAACAACCCAAATATCCATCAGCTGACAAATGGATAAACCAAAAGTGGTGTATCCATACAACAGAATGTTATTATTTGGCCACAAAAAATAAACTACTCATACATGCTACAACATGGATGAACCTTGAAAACATTATGCTAAGTAAAAGAAGCCAGTCATAAAAGACCATATATTATATTATCTCATTTATATGACAAATCCAGAATACGCAGTTCTATAGAGACAGAAAGTAGATTAGTGGTTGCTTAGTCCTGGGGGGAGGGGAAGGGGAGACAGAGTAGTAAGAAAGTGATATCTAAAGGGTGGGGGGGTTTTGTGAGGTGATGTAATGTTCTTAAACTGAGTGTGATGATAGTTACTCGTTTCTGTGAATATACTGGAAAACCATTGAATTCTATACATTAAATGAATTAATTGGTACGTTAATTATATCTCAGTAAAACTATAAAAAATGCAGTTCCCTCCAGAAAGGTAATACAGTTGACCTTTGAATAATGTGGCAGTTAGCGGCACAGACCCTCTGCAGTCAATTCACATATAACTTTACAGTTAGCCCTCCTTATCCGCGGTGGCACATCCACATATTTAACCAACCCTGGATCATATAACACTGCAGTATGTATTTACTGAAAAAAAATGTGAGTAGAAGGGGACCCTCACATTTCAAACCCATGTTGTTCAAGGATCAGCTGCACATCCTTAATTTATCCAGTGGTTTTCCAATTAAGAATAATAGAATTCAAAACACTTACATTCTGATACAGGAGGAGAATTGGGGGGTAGTCTGGAGTATTCATGCAGCTCAGAGAGGGGAAACCTAGATAGGACAGTACAGGCTGTACAGACAAGAGCAAAATCAGCACTATTTCAAGGAAAGAGGTACTAAGGAGGGCAAAACTCCACCACAGACAAACGCCACATACTTCTCTATTTGGCCTATTTGTTCATAAGTCCTATCCTTGTCAAATGATTTTCATGTAGCCTTTAGTTAACACTGGAGATAACTTTCTATTTTCGAGAAGATAACTAATCTACAAAAGCCTCTCTTCTGGCAGAGAAACTTGTCCTGGAAACCGGTGGAGGAAGGGTAAATGTAATGACAATATTCTGAAGAAGGAAATGCCGGCATTTAATCTGTCTTTAATCCTGTTACTAGGACTCAGGCTGTGCATCTTATCTAGTACACAGAAATCTAGAATGGAGCAAAGTCTTTTTTTTAGGGTAATATAATTTCCCTTCAGAATAGTGGAGCCCAAAGCATGAGGAACAGTTAATTTGATGCAATAAGGCAAGAAAAAGAAATAAAAGGCATACAAATTGGAAGATAAGAAGTAAAACTATATCTTTATTTGCAGATGAAATAATCACCCATGTAGAAAACCTTAAGGAGTATATTAAGAAGCTACTAGAACTAATAAGTGATTTTAACAAAGTTACAGAATAAAAGATCAATACACATAACTCAGTTGTATGTCTATATGTTAGCAAGGAACAATCAGAGACCAAATTTTTTTTAAATAGTGTTAACAATAGCATGAAAAAAGTGAAATAAATCTGATAAAAAGATGTGTAAGATCTATACACTGAAAATTACAAAACACTGTTGAGAGAAACTGACAGAGATCTAAATAAATGGAGGAATATATCCACAGATCAGAAGGGTCAATATTGTTAAGATTATAATTCTTTGCAAATTGATCAATAAATTCAACACAATCCCAATCAAAATCCCAGTAGCCCCTTGTGTACAAATTGGCAAGATGATTATAATATTTATATGGAAGACAAAGGACCTAGCATAACCAAACAAATTTTAAAAAGAACAAAGTTGAAGGACTTGCACTATCTTACTCAAAGACTTATTATAAAGCTCACAGTAATCAAGACAGTTAGGTACTGGCATAAAAACAGACAAAGAGATCTGTGTAAAAGAATGAAAAGTGAAGTAATAGACCCATCATATACAGAAGACTGAATTTCAACAAAGGTTCAGCGGCAAGGAAAGATAATACTTTTAATAAATGATGCTGGAACAACTGGCTATGCAAAAGCAAAATAAATTAACTTTGATCTATATACATCAAATACAAAAATTAACTCAAAGTAGATCATAGACCTGAATGTAAAACCTAAAAATTATAAAATTTCTATCAGAAATAACAAGAGAAAGTCTTTGTGATTCTGAGCTAAGCAAATTTAGATCCAACACCAAAAGCAAGCATGATGCAAAAAAAAAAACTGATAGGGCTTCCCTGGTGGCGCAGTGGTTGAGAGTCCGCCTGCCGATGCACGGGACACAGGTTCGTGCCCCGGTCCGGGAAGATCCCACGTGCCGTGGAACGGCTGGGCCCGTGAGCCATGGCCGCTGAGCCTGCGCGTCCGGAGCCTGTGCTCCGCAACGGGAGAGGCCACAACAGTGAGAGGCCCGTGTAGCACAAAAAAAAAAAAAAAAAAACCAAAACAAAAAAAAACCTGATAAATTGGACTCTATCAAAATTTAAAACTTCTGTTCCTCAAAAGACATTGTTAAGAAAATAAAAAGACAAACCAAACATTGGAAGATAATTTATGCAACACATATATCTGACAAAGAACTGGTATTTGGAACACATAAAGAACTCTTACAACTCAATAATAAAACAAACAATCCAATTATTTTTTTAAAGGAGCAAAATATTCGAATAGACTCTTCACCAAAAAAGATATACAAATGGCAAATGAGCACATGAAAAAGTGCTCAACATCATTAGCCATCAAGAAAAGGCAAGTTAAAACCACAATAGATGTTATTTCATATCTACTAGAATGGTTACAGTTTAAAAGCACTGACTATACCAAGCGCTGCACAGATGTGGAAAAATTGGAATCCCAATATACAGCTGTTGGTACAACTACACTGGAAAACCGTTTTGGCAATTTCTTAAAAAGTTAAACATAGCGCTATCATGTGACCCACCCACTACACTCCTATTAACCAACAGATATAAAAAGCATATATTCACACAAAAAATTGTACAAAAACGTTCATGACAGCTTTCCTCGTAATCCCCAATAACTGAAAAGCACCCAAATATCCCAAGATGCAGTATATCCATAAAATGGAATAATACCCAACAGTAAATGGTAACAAACTACTGATACACAAAAAAAGCATGGATGAGTCTCAAAACAAACTGATTAAAAGAAGCTAGACAAAAAAAAAAGAGTAAACAGTATGAGGACATTGAAAATATGTAGAAAATGCAAACGATACATAGTAGAAAAAGTGTAGAAAATGCAAACGATACATAGTAATAGAAAGCAGATTAGTGGTTGCCTCAGCACTGAGGTCAAGGGAGGTGCTGAGGGAGGAAGGGATTATACAGGCACATGAGAAAATGTTTGGAGGTAATTGACAAATTCATTATCTTGATTGTAGTGATAACTTCAAGGATAAACACATTTGTCAAAACAAATCAAATTCTATGCTTTATGTGCAGTTTATAATCTACCAATGTATATACCCTAATAAAGCCACATATTTCTTTTTAACATCTTTATTGGAGTATAATTGCTTTACAATGGTGTGTTAGTTTCTGCTTTATAACAAAGTGAATCAGCTATACATATACATATATCCCCATATCTCCTCCCTCTTGCGTCCCCCTCTCACCCTCCCTATCCCACTCCTCTAGGTGGTCACAGAGCACCAAGTTGATCTCCCTGTGCTATGCAGCTGCTTCCCACTAGCTATCTATTTTACTTTTGGTAGTGTATGTATGTCAATGCCACTCTCACTTCGTCCCAGCTTACCGTTCCCCCTCCCTGTGTCCTCAAATCCATTCTGTACATCTGTGTCTTTATTCCTGTCCTGCCTCTAGGTTCTTCAGAAACATTTTTTTTTTTTTTAGATTCCATATATACATGCTAGCACACGGTATTCATTTTTCTCTTTCTGACTTACTTCACTCTGTATGACAGACTCTAGGTCCATCCACCTCACTACAAATAACTCAGTTTTGTTTCTTTATATGGCTGAGTAATATTCCATTGTATATATGTGCCACATCTTCTTTATCCATTCATCTGTCGATGGACGCTTAGGTTGCTTCCATGTCCTGGCTATTGTAAATAAAGCTGCAATGAACACTGTGGTACATGACTCTTTTTGAATTATGGTTTTCTCAGCATATATGCCCAGTGGTAGGATTGCTGGGTCATATGGTAGTTCTATTTTTAGTTTTTTAAGGAACCTCCATGCTATTCTCCATAGTGGCTGTACCAATCTACATTCCCACCAACAGTGCAAGAGGGTTCCCTTTTCTCCACACCCTCTCCAGCATTGATTGATTGTAGACTTTTTGATGATGGCCATTCTGACTGGTGTGAGGTGATACCTCATAGTAGTTTTGATTTGCATTTCTCTAATAATTAATGATGTTGAGCATTCTTTCATGTGTTTGTTGGCAATCTGTATATCTCCTTTGGAGAAATGTCTATTTAGGTCTTCTGCCTATTTTTGGATTGGGTTGTTTTTTTGATATTCAGCTGCATGAGCTGCTTGTAAATTCTGGAGACTAATCCTTTGTCAGCTGCTTCATTTGCAAATATTTTCTCCCATTCTGAGGGCTGTCTTTTCTTCTTGTTTATGGTTTCCTTTTAAAGCTATGTTTTAAAAGGTCCAACTACTAATACAATTTTTTAAAGGGGGATACTATTACTTCCTACTCCAAGCACCCTAAATATCTCTTTAATTTCACAAATGACTAGGTTAAATTCAGTTGCTTCTTGCTTAAATGGAGATATTTTTCAAGTGTGTTATACCAACTAGCAACTGATACCAAATTATCTATGAAGGAAAAATTGGGCAAACCATTACACTGAATTAGCTTGGTGGAAAAACCAAAGATTCCTGGTTGGACAGTGAGTGGATCTTTTCCTCCAATCTCAAAACAATTGGTTCTAAGGGCATAATCCAATTATCCCTTCCAAATCTCTTCCAAATCAAGACCTATGTTGAAATATTCATTTTTCCTAAATTTCAAAACATAACAAATAAAATATTTACTCTTTATCATGACAGTAACAGCTATATCAACATTGTTATAATCTTGATGTGCTGTGTCAATCATTTTAGCTTTGAGGTCCCTTTCCAATGATCTCATTCACAGAATCTGTATTTTAAAGTCAATTATTCAAGGAATGCTTTATTTTTCTTTTGGTTGGCTTCTTTTTCAATAGCGTCTCTTGAATGTATAAACACAAGGGCAAAGAAATGAAAAGGCATAATCATATTCCTTAAATGATTGGTTATTTCCTCTTCACTATTTAACCAGAAGCTATCTAGGTATTCTGGTATTCTTACCTATTTTAAAGTAATATTACATAAAAATCCAGGTAGTAGAAATCATATTTTGATATGTTACACACTCATTCTCATTCATCTTTAGTTCCATTTTCTCTTCCCACTCTCTTTGGAATTTCCCACTTCTGGCATATGCCCTACTCACAAAAGGCCAGGTCAATGGATTTCCATTTAAAAAGTAAAAGAAAAGTTTATTGCTTAGTAAGTTTGATAGTCCAAAATACAACCAAGAGATATAAATACACTCTGAAAAAATAAGTTCTAACATACTGTGCCACTTTAAGAAACTAAAAAATCAAACATATAAATATATGTAATATCTGATATTAAATTTTTTATATTAAAAGCATTTGCTTTGATAAGGAAGGAGGACAGAAAGGACAACATAGAGGAAAATAAAGAAGAAGACAAAGTAGCAGCTCAGACTGAAGGTTTATATAGCCCAGTCCCTGGAAAATAGTAAATGATCAATAAACATTTGTTGAATACATGCATGAATGAACAAGCCTGATTTCACTATCATTTCATTATCTATATCCACTTTAACTTACTAGCATCGCATCCATATTATGGCTTTTTATTGGCTCTTGAGCAGCAAAAAGCAAAGTCTGGGAATCCTTCAAATATCTAAGGGACATATTATGGTCAATTAACCAATTCTGGTTAGTAAATATAAGGAACAGAGAATGAATTAATATAATAAAAGGGTATGAGATCAAGGATAACACTGTTTAATTGAAAATAAAATAATTATGTAACAAACTAAATGGGAAAAGAATTTGAAAAAAGAATAGATGCATGTATAACTGAATCACTCTGCTGTACACCTGAAACTAACACAACATTATTAATCAACTATACTTCAATATAAAATAAAAAGTGTTCCAACAAACAAAAGTCCAGGACCAAATAGATTCACAGGCGAATTCTATCAAACGTTTAGAGAAGAGCTAACACCCGGCCTTCTGAAACTGTTCCAAAAAATTACAGAGGAACACTCCCAAGCTTTCTACGAGGCCACCATCATCACCCTGATATCAAAACCAGACAAAGATATCACAAAATAAGAAAATTACAGGCCAAAGCGCTGATGAACATGGACACAAAAATCCTCAACAGAATACTAGCAAACTGAACCCAACAACACATTAAAAGGATCATATGCCATGATCAAGTGGGATTTATCCCAGGGATGCAAGGATTCTTCAGTATATGCAAATCAAACAATGTGATACACCATATTAACAAACTGAAGAATAAAAACCATATGATCATCTCAATAGATGCAGAAAAAGCTTTTCACAAAATTCAACACTGATTTATGATAAAAACTCTCCAGAAAGTGGGCATAGAGGGAACCTACCTCAACATAATAAAAGCCATATACAACCAACCCACAGCAAACATCATTCTCAACAGTGAAAAACTGAAGCGTTTCCTCTAAGATCAGGAACAGGACAAGGATGTCCACTCTCACCACTATTATTCAACACAGTTTTGGAAGTCCTAGCCACAGCAATCACAGAAGAAAAAGAAATAAAAGGAATCCAAACTGGAAAAGAAGTAAAACTGTTGCTGTTTGCAGATGACATGATACTATACATAGAAAATGCTAAAGATGCCACCAGGAAACTGCTATAGCTAATCAATGAATTTGGTAAAGTTGCAGGTTACAAAATTAATGCACAGAAATCTCTTGCAATCCTAAACACTAACAATGAAAGATCAGAAAGAGAAATCAAGGAAACAATCCTATTTACCGTCACATCAAAAAGAATAAAATACCTAGGAATAAACCTACCTAAGGAGGCAAAAGACATGTACTCAGAAAACTATAAGATATTGATGAAAAAAATCAAAGATGACACAAACAGATGGAGAGATATAGCACGTTCTTGGATTGGAGGAATCAATATTGTGAAAATGACTGTACTGACCAAAGCAATCTACAGATTCAGTTCAATCCTTATCAAATTACCAATGGTATTTTTCACAGAATTAGAACAAAAAATTTCACAATTTGTATGGAAACACAAAAGACCCCAAATAGCCAAAGCAATCCTGAAAAAGAAAAATGGAGCTGGAAGAATCAGGCTCCCGGACTTCCGACTATACTACAAAGCTACAGTAATCAAGACAGTATGGTACAGGCACAAAAACAGAAATATAGATCAATGGAACAGGACAGAAAGCCCAGAGATAAACCCACATACCTGTGGTCAACTAATATATGACAAAGGAGGCAAGGATATACAATGGAGGAAAGACAGTCTCTTTAATAAGTGGTGCTGGGAAAACTGGACAGCTACATGTAAAAGAATGAAATTAGAACACTCCCTAACACCATACACAAAAATAAACTCAAAATGGATTAAAGACCTAAATGTAAAGCCGGACACTATAAAACTCTTAGAGGAAAAACTAGGCAAAACACTCTTTGACATAAATCGCAGCAAGATCTTTTTTGACCCAACTCCTAAAGTAATGAAAATAAAAATAGAAATGAACAAAAGGGAACTAATGAAACTTAAAAGCTTTTGCACTGCAAAGGAAGCCATAAACAAGATGAAAAGACAACCCTCAGAATGGGAAAAAATATTTGCAAACAAAGCAATGGACAAGGGATTAATCTCCAAAATATACAAACAGCTCATGAAGCTCAATATCAAAAAAACAAACAACCCAATCAAAAAATGGGTGGAAGACCTAAATGGACATTTCTCCAAAGAAGATATACAGATGGCCAACAAACACATGAAAAGATGCTCAACATCACTAATTATCAGAGAAATGCAAATCAAAACTACAATGAGGCATCACCTCACACCAGTCAGAATGGCCATCATCAAAAAATCTACAAAAATAAATGCTGGTGAGGGTGTGGAGAAAAGGGAACCCTCTTATACTGCTGGTGGGAATGTAAACTGATACAGCCACTATGGAGAACTGTATGGAGGTTCCTTAAAAAACTAAAAATAGAACTACCATATGACCTGGCAATCCCACTCCTGAGCATACACTTGGAGAAAACCATAATTCAAAAAGATACATGTACCACAATGTTCACTGCAGCACTATTTACAATAGCCAGGACATGGAAGCAACCTAAATGTCCATCAACAGAGGAATGTATAAAGAAGATGTCGTAGATATATATAGAATGGAACATTACTCAGCCATAAAATGGAATGAAATAGTGCCATCTGCAGAGACGTGGATGGACCTAGAGACTGTCATACAGAGTGAAGTAAGTCAGAAAGAGAAAAACAAATATCATATAATATTGCTTATATGTGGGATCTAGAAAAATGATACAGATGAACTTATTTACAAAGCAGAAATAGAGACACAGATGTAGAAAACAAATGTATGGACACCAAGGGGGAAGGGGGAGTGGGATGAATTGGGAGATTGGGATTGACACATATACATTACTATGTATAAAATAGATAACTAAGGAGAACCCACTGTATAGCACAGGAAACTCTACTCAACGCTCTGTGGTGACCTAAATGGGAAGGAAATCCAAAAAAGAGGGGATATATGTGTATGTATTGCTGATTCACTTTGCTGTACAGAAAAAACTAACACGACATTGTAAAGCAACTATACTCCAATAAAAACTAATTTTTAAAAATGAAAAAAATAAAATAAACTCCTAGTTTTGTTGCTTTAGGGTCCATTGTGAGAACTGCCACAATTTGAGAGGTAAAAAGTTTTGTGTATAACAACTAGAATAGCTTGAATCTGTAGAATGGCTAAACTATAAAATATAGAAATTGATCATATTTCCATATATATAAAATAACTAATTAGCCAAGTAGGTTAAGTATATCTTAGTTAATATCTTTTGTGGGTATATTTAGACAAATTACTGCAGAAGTAAAAGTTATAATTAATTTATCCAGAAACATAAACTGGTATTTTTGAAGTGCTTCAAAAATTTTAAACCATGTCCTCTCTTAAAATAATGTAAACTTTCCTCTGAAGCTGTATAAATACCATACTCTTAGCAAGTCTTTTCCATGGCTAGTAGACAGACAATATTTGGTTCAGTCTCTATCCAAAGCATCACGAATTTTGAACTATAATGTTCAAATACAACAACTGTTTTAGAACTATGTTTGAATTTTATCATAGAGCCCAAGGGTTTGAATGTTTGCTTACCTCGGACTTTAAAATATTTCACATGGTTTGCCACAGCCTCTGTAACATTTTCATCTGGGCAGGTTTTCACACCATTAGGAAACAGAGTAGATCGCTTTCTTCTGAGCAACCACTGTCTCTCAGTTTCTCTGTGGTCCATAGGTTGTTTCTTTTCGATAGACAGAGAAGAGTCTGTGGATTCTGAGTCAGTCAGGAGAAAAGAAACTGTACTCTTGGGTTCTTGGCTCTCTTCTAAAGATAAGTAGGTTTGTGCTACAGAGTGAAAGCATAAACAAAGCTTCTGACGATGAATGAAGACACAGAATGAAAGGTAACAAATGAAGAAAAACTGACATTTGCACCACATTTGGATTTTGAACTCAATGCTCGAATTATAGACATGTGTGCTTAAGGAGGGGAGAAGTAAAGCATTCAATTTTTTCTCCATTTAATTCCTAGTCCTTTATTTCAAGATTGTTAGTTATTGAAATCAAGTTAGTATTGAAATCAAGAGGAAAACCAGTATTATTGGAGAGATTTTCATACAGTTTAAATGAAGCAATATCAAAGACTAGAGTAATATTTGTTTCAATTTCTTACAGCAGTCATATCAAATAATGTTATTTTTAGAGAAAATATACTTCAGATCTAAAGATAAAAAATAATGTAGATTTTTAAATACCTGTTAATGATGGAAGGTTTCCTTCTATCAGGACAAATATCAGAATACCCAGAGAAATCTTCCCAAAATGAGGAAACATAATCATTTGAGCCAAAACCAAGAAAGAGGCCAAAATCCTTAATTGAGCACCCAAAGGCCTGAAACTTCCAGTAACAAATTTTTACAGAAAAGGTCTAATATTTAAACAGTTCATGTTCAAAAATTGACAACCATTCCAAAATCATTATAAATTGGCTAAATAAAAATGGTGTCCTTTCAAAGTACCTCTCACTTCTTTTCTGAAATAACCAGCATGCTATGAAAGCAGGAGAGATAAGCTAATTAGGACAGATGGGGAGAGACAATTTCTTTAATCTAGCCAGCTAAGCTCTTTATTAACACTCTCCTTGCCTTTAATAAGCACTCTACTTAAAAATGTTTCCAATAATAATAATAATGTTACACATATAATTCACTGAATTTTACAACTTTTCTCAATCTATTAGTCAAACCTGATAGATTCACATGTTCTCTGGGTTCTTCTACAACCTATGATTTTTAAGCATAAAACGCCCAGACTGACTATACCTGTCTATGTCCGAAATACAGAGCTACATACAAAATAAAGTTAGTTTTCTT
The DNA here is from genome assembly GCF_059928025.1 of Delphinapterus leucas. Taxonomy (NCBI): domain Eukaryota; kingdom Metazoa; phylum Chordata; class Mammalia; order Artiodactyla; family Monodontidae; genus Delphinapterus; species Delphinapterus leucas. Next base: position 48,944,487 of record NC_143132.1, read on the forward strand.
GGTGCCGTTTCTTGTAAATTTCCCTCGATTAAAAAATTTGAAAATCTTTCACTGTAACCACTTACTTCTCCTTCCTTATCTATAAAATAGGATAGGAATAGTAAAGCTAACTCATGATAGAGATATTGTGAGCATTAAATTAGTTAACACACAGAAAATGCTTAGAAAAGTACCTGGCACCTACTAAGCACACAATATAAATGGTAGCTACATAATAATAGCTTTGTTGCTTAATTTGCTTTTACACATGAGGCCCAGTGTCTTTATCTACATGAGTAATTCTTAACCAAGAAAGGAAACTTTTTTTTATCTTTACCACAATGGGGGACCAGATAAAAATTTTGTATTAGGGCAGTTGTTTTTATCAAATAAATCTAGTAGAAAGGAATTAAATTAGTCAAAAACCCTGTGGAAGCTAGGATTTACTATCAAATAGCAATGAATTTGTATCTTATGTACCTCTGGTGAAGTTCTCTGGAAAAAAAAAAATGTTTTGTAAAGATCTAAAGCACATTTCTCTTCAGAATCCTAAACTAGCCCTGATCCTGATTTCTCCAGTTCCCAAAAGGGACGAACTCAGTTGTAAGAGAACAGACCACCTGGGTGGGTGCAAACCACACCAGTGTAAGAAAGCCTCATACACATAGAACCAAGTCTTTTAACAGCCCCTGGGCAAAGTTTGCAAATTTCCATAAGGACAAGGTTAGTTACAAGAGACTCTACAGAGGGAAGAAGGGGCCCAGGTTTTCCAAAAAAGTTTTAAAAAGTTCTGGTCAAGGAGGGCTTTGGCGTATGCATGTCTACTCACAGTTCTCCCAGTCCAGAGTTCAACAATTAGAGGTCATTTTCACAATGAAATATATATATATATCTATTCTATATATAGAGAGAGAGAGAATACAAATGACATTTCACATTCATTTTAGCTTAGTACTTTTCCAAAGAAATAGTATTGAAAGAAAGAAAACACAAGATAATTTCCTATTAAGAAAGGGCTTAAGCTTGGTGTTAAGCTAAAAGTAATTAAAGCATAAATTAATAACTATATGACTAAAAAGTAGGTGACAGTGGAAAGATGAGGATAGAATGTAGACTGGAATCAAATTAGAAAGGGCTCTGTATGATAAGTCTAGACCTATTTTCCCCCTAACACACACACACACAAAAGTTGATTTTAAGAGATATTAAACTTTTTCTTAAAAAAAAGAGCTACCATTTTTTTATCCCAAGAGTTGTGAGAAACAGTATTATCTTCTCTAAAAAGGCTTTCCCTGTCTAGTGACAACCCGCTTACTACCTCTCTACCACCTCTCACTATCTTCTCTCTCTCTCTCTCTCTCTCTCTCTCTCTCACACACACACACACACACACACACACACACACAAACCCGAAGGCTGAACACCCTCCTGTGCTCCCAAAAAACTCTATGATTGTTTCTAACAGGCATATTAAAACTGTTCATATGTCCATTTCTCCCATTAGACTATAAATGACTTAGGAATAAGAGCTGTCATTCCGTTTTTTCTACCTTGTACATTGCCTCCTAGTAGTAGATGCTCAAAAAATGTTCCCTGAACTATCAAAATTACCACATGTCTGCTAAAACAGAAAAATTAATCTAAGCATCAATTATATGACATGCACTGAGTAACATACAATTTAAAATCTATTTCTAAGAATGGCTCACATTTCTTAAGGAAAAAAATTACACCTCAATTTAATGAATTGGAAACATGTTTAATATAAAGTTGATATTCTCAAAGCATTATTTCCATATGAATTTAGGAAAATGAATTTTAAACAATCTTCAAAACATGGTAAAGAACAGAGGTGTCTTTGAAAAACATACAAACAAAAAAGTTAAGAAGTCACAAGGAGATGTATTAGATACTTGCTTTCCCAAAATTAGATATACAAAATAATTAAGTCATCTAAAAAATCCCCTCCCCCCACACAGAAATTGGGAATGAAGCATGTACTTATAACCATCTTTATAGGAAATCTCCAAAGGACAAATATCTTTAACAATATAAAGATGATGACAAGATTAACAGAAACTTAAGGACACTAAGGCTTAACTGACAACCTCAATTCACAAGATTTTGAAATAAAATGTTCCGACTTTTAGCTTCATCTTAAATAGCCTTTGCTTCACTGCTTTATATACAGTAACAGTGTAAATCTAAGAGATGCTTAAAACAGAAGATTAAAAAACATTTTTCTTGTCTGAGAAAATACAATATAATCATCCCCTCAAAATATTCATGATAACATTAGAAAGTTATGAAGTGTTTGTTTAATCATATGTAATACCACCATCATCACATCAATTCAGAACTGTTACCTGAACGTTTAACAAAAACTTATGCTCCATGGGGATCACATGTCCTTATAAAAATACAAAAGCAATGAGAGCAATCTGGCTTTTGCAGATGAATACTGGGTAAACAGCTATAAAATTATGTATTTAGTCCTAACGATTAATATAGAAGACTTTGAGGATTTTTTTTAATTAAAGTTATGAAGTCACCAATTTTATCTTCTATACTTACAGAAACTGTGTACATATATTCTGGGATGTCAGAATAGGACAGAAGTCAATATTTATATAGCTATACCTCAAATAAACTAAGTTGAGCTACATATACAATTTTTAAAAACCTATTTTTGATAGCTAAATTTTTCTTCCAAATTTCACTCTGAATGAATGAACTAAATTCTCAGATCCCCACACATGACATCAAAAGAAATGGAAAACAAACAACAATTAGAATAGAGTAATGGTTCCACTTAGCAACTGAGAAAAATAAGCTGCGCATTGAATGAGTGAATTTTTATCACCTTCCTAACATTATGTCTTCTCTCACACTATACAGAATGGATGCCGTAAATGGCATTTTCTGAAGCCTTGATACTAAATTCTTTAAAAAAAAAAATACACAGTATTCATATTGCATGCTTGAGCTGCAAAGAATAGAATTACAATATAATGTGACTTGTCAACGAAATTTGACAAGCACTGGGGCTGGCACCAGGGAGGACCTAACTCCCTTCAACTCCCAGTTATGTGGAAGTACAGATCACATAGTTTTATTATCTATAAAAACATTTCCACATTACATATGCTATTGCATAATCCAAGCATATTTAATCAGAAAAATATCAAATATTTATGAAATTTTAATTTCTATCTAATGACTTTATCTATATCACCCCCATTTCCACTCCATCTATGAGATCCTAAAAATTCTAATATTATATCTTATATATTTTAAATAATGTACAGTGACTTATAAAACTACTGCAAGTTATTTTCTTCTCTGTGAGCTGGCTAACACAAATGCTGATAAGCAGCTTTCCAGTAATCGTATAGAACATCTGTGTCATGTTTGTACAGATTAACTAGCTTCTGCTGCCCTTCTGTTGCTGTAAATGAAGTTTCAAAATGAGCTCTCGAATATCTTCCCGTTTGGTCTTTATTACATGACGAGGAAACCATTTCTCCAAATGAATTGGAAGCTCAAAGTTAACAATAGGATCCTAATGAGAGAAAAGACAGAGTGCAGTCACTTTAGCAGTATAATTCAAATTTGTTTTAAGCTCATTTTTATAAGAAATGAGAAATTGCTAACTTTTTTAAATAACAGCTTTACTGAGATATATTTCACATAACATACAATTTGCCTAAAGTATTCAACTGAATGATTTTCTGTATATTCAGAGTTGTGCAACCATCACCACAATCAATTTTAGAACATTTTCATTAAACTGCTAACTACTGAACATCAAAATTAAACACCATATGTTATGCTACAATGCATGTTTAAGTGAATTAGTGCAAAGAGAATTAGTAAACAGAGAATGATTCAGTACAATGCAGAACTCAGGCTGGTTTGAACACAATTTTTTCCAACATGTTAATATTTTGAAACTATTGAAACGAAGAGGAAGCCTTAGCAGTATATGAAGAATCTCACATAAAAAATAGAAAATCCTGCAGAAGTACCTTCTTTTAGTCCACGAAATAGCCAATTTAGTGGCTTAAGGAACTGATATATTTTCCATTATGTTAAGCTTAATAACGAAGTTGCAAGTTGCAACTGCAAAGACAATTCTGCCTGTGTTTAAAAAAATAAATGAGTAACTGCTGAATAAGACTACCCCTAGATCATGTTTACAAATTTGATGAAACTATTAGAAGCCAGATGTAAGAAGGACTTACATCTTAAAGAAGAAATTAAGAGTCCCAGAGTACAAAGCTGAAATGAAGGACTGACTGTGATTCTAGGGGCAAATCTCAGTGGAGATTTAACTGTGCAAGTGTTTTTATTAGAATTAAAATTGTATTTCTTATGGCCTAGTTACAAAGTTCCACAGGTTTTGAGTGGTCAACCTGAAACCTATTTTCTTCAATCCACACTCTGTTATATTAGTGCACAAATTTGTGAAACACAAGACTTAGTGTTCTGAGGTTTTCCCCCCAGCAATCTTAAGTGGTGCTACCACCTATATTAGAAGTATGTTCTACTGACTGAGGCTACATAAAGTAGAATTATATAACAGACTCAGACTATGTCATGTAATAAGGCACTTTGGATATCTAAAAACAAAATCACATCTCTTTGGAAAGAGTATTAGAAGGCCAGAACTGTCACCCTATAATGAAGTTCCAGTCTAGAATAAAAAAGGAAAAAAAAACAGCATAACATGTTTAGTGGTTTCCATAATGTGTACCATGTTCTACTGTATATTATCAATCCTCCCCAATTATACCAAAAGTTATAACTGCATACTGTAACCCTCATGCTTTGAAAGTACCTTTAAGGATTCTCCAAACAAGCTTCTGGTCAAAAATACCTTTTGCTATACCCATCTTCATAAATAATACTCGTTATGACTGAAGTAATGAGCTAACAGTTCAAAAAGCAGAATGATCCCTTGCTATTTAAAATTTCTTTTTAACGTTGCTACAGTTCCTATAGAGTCTCTGATGAGCTAGAAAATAATACCCATACTTCTCATTGTACTTATGTATTTTATGGTTTTCTGAGCTTCTTCAATACACAAGTCTTTTAGTTTTGAAAATTTTTCTTCAAATTTGTGTCTGCCTTATTTTCTCTCTCCACCCCTAATCCTTCTGCAACTCCAATTACATGTAAATTAGACTTTTTGACTGTATCACACTTGTCTCTTATGCTCTGTTCTCTTCTTTACATTCTTTTTCCTCTCTGAGCTACAGTGAGATACTTTCTATTGTCCTTTTTTAAAGTTCCCTTATCTGTCTTCTGCTTTATTCAGTCTGCTATCAAATCCATACAGTAAGTTCTTAATTTCAGATATATCATTATGCATTTTCAGTTTGAGAATGTCCACTTGACTTTTTTTTTTAGCAGATTCCATTTTCATCCATTTTGTTTATCTTTGACTATTTTCTCCAACATATTTATCAAATCATTTTAAAGTTTTTATCTTCTAACTCCAATATCTGGGTTATATATGGTTCTATGCCTTTTTTTTTCTTATTTCTTGATTACCTCTAACATTTTCCTGCTTCTTTGCTTGCCCAGTAATTTGTGATTATATGCTGGTAACTGTGAATAAAAAACGTATTTATGTCTTTACATACCTTAAAGAAGCTTTCCACATATTGCAGTAAATATACTCCACAATCACTGCTATTATCTTGTTTAGGAACTTTAGGACATAGGTCCACCATGTTTGTTTTGCTGAATTCACGATGAGTTTTTCGTTTAACTTCCCACTCTACCTCTAAATACCTTAAATCATCAAAAAGTAGAGTGACTCGAGTAGAAATTTCTTTACTATTATGCAACAATTTCACAAAAATGGAAAAACATTTGCTGCCAAATATATTGCCTCCAGCCACATTTCAAAAGACTTAAACCTTAAGAGCACAAATTATAATATGAGGCTTCAAAAGTGCTACTTTAAATAAAATCATCTGAGTTTCAAACTAAAAGCCAGACTTTTTTCAACAACTCAACTTTCACAAATCATATACATAAGTCACTTATATTACAAAGTAAACTAAACAAATTATTTTTAAACTTTAGTTGCTAGTTTTTTCCAGATCTTGTAGGAAATTTAAAAATTACAAACACACATGCAAACACAAAATAAGAATGTGAAAGAGTTCTTATTTTTTTCTAAAGTGTTAACTTTTGACAACCACTAATATTTGCAATGCTCCTTTGTAAAATTATGTCTTTTGTTCAACTGTGAATACAAATTCCAAATTTACTTTTGATATAATCCTTGAGAAATATTTTACACATAATGGGGATATTTGTTATTAATTAGATTTACAGGCCTCATCTAAATAAATAATAAAATATAATTCCTGATATAATCTTTTCAGTAATTCTTAAGGCAACTTAAAAATTATTGAGATTTTAGTAAAATTGTCATTACTTACTCTCGTAAATTCTGGACTGTGTTTTGTACAGAAGCAGCTTTCAAGGAGTCTAGTATGAGAATGCATGGCCTATGAAAATCACAGGAAGAAATCAAGATGTATATATTCGTATATGAAGTAAACCTATGTATCTGAAAAGACTCTATTATTATAGCATGTACATACCTTTTACACATTTTCTTTGGTACTGACATATTCATCTCAGGACTCTGAAATAACATGAATTTTTACGACTTTGCAATTAAAGCTAGTGTGAATAAATTAATATTCAGTTACTCTTTAAAATGTTTCAAATAGGGACTTCCCCGGTGGCACAGTGGCTAAGACTCTGTGTTCCCAATGCAGGGGGCCTGGGTTCGATCCCTGGTCAGGGAACTAGATCCCACATGCATGCCGCAACTAAGAGTTTGCATGCCACAACTAAGGAGCCCGTGTGCCGCAACTAAGGAGCCAGCAAGCCACAACTAAGGAGCCCTCAAACCACAACTAAGGAGCCCTCAATCCACAACTAAGGAGCCCACCTGCCACAACTAAGGAGCCAATGAGCCATAACTAAGGAGCCCACAAGCTGCAACTAAGGAGCCCACGAGCTGCAACTAAGACCCAGCAAAACCGAATAAATAAATTTAAAAAAAAAAAGAAATAGAAAATGTTTCAAATAACTTTAAAATTAAAATTTCAAATAAGAGTTCTTTTCATAATCCAAAGTGAGCCAACTTCATTTTTTTTTAATTTATAGATTTCTTTTCTTATACTGGTGAAACAGTAGTTTATGCACTTTTACATGTGACCTCAAGAAGTTATGGAGCTTTAACATGGTCTAAAAAACAACATGGAACTTGAATTACTTCTATTCAGAGTTGCCATCTTAAGCAAAGATGAAGAAGTTAACTGAACCTGTCCTTATACACATTCTCTTAACTCAGTATATGATATCAATAGAGACAGACTTCTTCCCTTTGAAGCATAAGAAGCAGATTATTAATGTATACTAAGGGACAAGAGATGGGGTATTTTGTTATTTTTGTTGATAAATTTAAGAATCAATAGATCAAACTTTCTTTAATATGCAGAACTTCTCAGCACCTTTATTATTCTAATATAACAGTGAATCTCTAAGAGAGGAATAGGACACAGGGTTTACCCAACTTAACTGACCTTAGAATCCTTTTTATCATAAACTGCATCTTAGAACAAGTATTCCATGGAACCCAATTTGGGAAACCTGGCTCTAGAGGCAAGAAGGAACTCCCCTATTCTGCCGCTGTGACATCAGAAAAGGAAACCTCCTTCCTTCTGCCCACCCTGTACCAGTGACAGTAAAGACACAGGCCTATGCCAGCGAGGCTGCTGCTATCTGCATGTATTAAAAAATAATTAGGTGTCTACCTTAATCAATTAAGATACCAAATCTAGACCATGAGTATCAGTTTATAGGTCCATTTAAAGAAAAGTTAACAGTAACTATCTTAGCCTCAGAAGTCGTATGGACTGACCATGAGTCTACTTTGAATGATTTATACCAACAATTTATAATAATAGAAAGTGGAATATAAAATATAGGTAATTAATTACTCTGAGTGCAAAAACTGATGACATAATGAAGAATAAAAGTACATTTTTCCATAGAAACTGAAAAAGTAGTCGACCAAGATGATCAGATAAACTATAAACAAACCTAGGGAGTTAAAGTAAGCTAAACAGATGCAAAAAGAATAATTTCTCTTGTTCTCTTTACTACCCCAATGAAATATTCCAAAGAATCATAAAACAGCATAATTTAATTATGGTACACCAATATCCATCATAGCCCACCTAGCTATGCCCTATTTTCCAGATAAAATTGTTATATTCATGAGATTTCCTTCCTTCACATTTATAAAAACACACTTACTTGAGAATCTTCTGTACCCAAGGATAGTGCTGAAGAAGTATGCAGATCATTATCTAGTTGGAAATAACAAAACAGTTATGTGTGTTTATTTTATGTCTAATACAAAGTATTTAGATAAGTTTAAATTGTAATTTGTATGCATAGTAGTAATTAAATGGAAAAAATACCTGGGAACTATTTAATTTTTTTTTATGGTTAATGTTACAAAAAAATTCAATCGATGGATAAAACTGACAATGCTTAATTGGCTGTCATCACACAATACACACACCCCAGAGCCAAAACTTGAAATACCAGTTAGCTGGGGCCAGTTTCCTGTAAAAAGACAATCTTCATAGATTGCTTACTTATCAAAATCTCTGCTGTTTTAATGTGGAGGAGGGTTAATTTGCCTAGTAATAATTCTTCTAACATATGATCATAGAGTGTTGCATAAATACACTTTTGCAGCATAGGAGGATTAGACAAAATAGAAAGTAATCAGTTGCTTTATCAGTCTTTCTTTCTCCCCCACAAGAGATAGGTTTTGGCCAGTATTAACGGTAATGGCTATTATTAATTCTGCTTGCTGCTTAGGCTACAGCTATAAAATACAATTCGATTTTTTTTTCTCAAAGAAAGTAGGCTTATTTGCTTACTTAAGATTTGGGTTGTAACATAAGAAAAATCATGGAAGAATTATAAGAGACCCGCAATTACCTAGCCAAATTACTAGTGTCAAAAGGAATTGTGCTGATTTATATTAAGAAAAAGAAAAGGGCTTCCCTGGTGGCGCAGTGGCTGGGAGTCCGCCTGCCGATGCAGGGGACGCGGGTTCGTGCCCTGGTCCGGGAGGATCCCACGTGCCGCGGAGCGGCTGGGCCCGTGAGCCATGGCCGCCGAGCCTGCACGTCCGGAGCCTGTGCTCCGCAACGGGAGAGGCCACAGCAGTGAGAGGCCCGCGTACCACAAAAAAAAAAAAAAAAAAAAAAAAAGGGAGATTTCAATCTATGCCTTGAATTCTTAGAAAGATTATTTTATAAAAGATTTATAAAATAAGATTTATAAAATATTTATAAAAATAATTTATAAAAAATTTCAGACATTTCTTCTAATAAACTAAATGATAAGGAATAATTATACTATCCTTTAACTTCATATTGTTCTCTATAATCATTTTACTGTTGCCAACATTATTAAAAACACCATCCACATTAAGTTTATCACCTATTGTTTTGTTGTCATGTTGGGACTGCTGAGCCTGGGAGTGCTGGGATATAGTTTGTGGAAAATCTTCATACACAGCTTCTTCTAACCATGGAAAACAAATGACTGCAAGATACCAGTGAGACCTGTTGAAAAAGAAATATAATCTTAATAACACAAAATCTAAACAATGTAGAAGAATACGTTCTAGAACTATAGCTGAGAAGGTGGGTATAACAAACATCAATTTTGAAGAAGTCCACTGTAGTATCTGAACACGATTTCAAAACTAATTTAAAAAGCACTAAGACTTCTTAGGATAAAATCTGAGTAAGTCAAACTCATTTACTTTTATATAATTAGTGTTTCCTGTTGAGAATCTGCTTTAATAAACAAACAGACTTATAGCATCACCTTTTTTCTGTTAGTGCTTAAAGAGCTTGTTCTCTTAAATATTTGAAAATTTATCCTAAATGCTTTTGATTGTTTTGTTTAGAAAATCTTTTCTTGAGTCCCACCTCAAAATAAACTGAATGTCTAAGTCATTATAGTCTTGTGGGCATTTGTCATTTTTTTCCCCCACTATTTACAATATAAGTACCGTCAAACCAAAATCCAAGATAAACTCATTATTTTAGCTAGTTCTTTAGAAAAAAATTAAAAATAATACCTGGGTTTATCTACCCATACTTTTTACTGATTATTAATCTAAAAATGCACAAAGTATGTTTCTGTATTCTCCGATTTTTTTTTAAATAATCTGAAATACTCACGACTCATTTACAGGCACAAAGATGTAATCTTTATTAAAGATGTTTATGTGACGAGTCCATGTTCTTACTCTCTTATGTCTTCTCTGAGCCATTCTGGGAACAAAAAGATAGACATATTTGATACATTAAAAATTTAAGATAAGGCTTTCAGGGGTCTTTTTTATACACTGAAAAATGCTAGCTTTAGTTTATTTAACCATCTTCTTCAAGGTACATAATATTTAACAGACTAGAAAATTATCTCATTTTATTAACTCCTGGCTGTTTTTAAATATGATCACTATTTATAAACAATAAAGTATGGATAAAAGAAAGGCAGCAATTCATAAAATGCTTTACAGATTCCAAAAGTGCCTCAGCAACTGAATATAAATAGCTATACCTATTTATTCTATTTAGTTCCACCTGGGCTGATATAAAATATTATCATTAAACCTTAACAGAATTGTCTAAATGTTATATCTGTGATAAGGGAGGTGTTAAAACTTAATGGAAGAGGAGGGATGAGGTATATAGTCTTAGATTTTTAAAGATGAGACTCATCTCCCTTTATTTCATTTATAAGAATATTATAGAACAATGAGTTAAGCATACCCATTATCCATCCTAAGAACAAATAATGAAAATCACTCACACTGCCCTAAAAGGATTTACAAAATAATGAAGGCAGAAAAAGACTACAACAAATAATTAAAATATAAGTGTCATAAAGGATACAAAGGAATTATGGTGATGGCATCTAGGAAAAACATGAAGAAAAGGGTTGGGACACATGAATAATAATTCCTTTTCTTTACCTCATTAGGGAAGTTAAAGAAGGAAGATATCAAACCAAGTTTGGATGTCAAAAAAGGTTCTAGGAAAGGGATAGCATTTCACAGTGGCATAAAGGAGATGGTGATATGTGACTTCTGGCTCAGTCCCACGAAGGACCTCTTTTTAGTCAGAAAATTAAACAAATCGTCAAGTTCTTATACATTTACATACCAAGTAACACAGGAAACAGACATCTTTGCCCTATCCCTGTCCATGTGAATATCTAACCAAACTCAAAGGAGTAGACATTGGGAGTAAGATGGGGCTAAAAGATGAGGTAGGAATTAGTCACTATGCAAAAGATTAACTTCATAAAATAATGAGTCATATGTTTACCAAATTTTCTTATTTCAAAATGACCCAACCATTACAATGATTATAAATTATTATTTTTACCTAGTGCAGAGTCTCTTAATTTGTTTTCCGTCTGAAAGATCTTAAGGATAGACACCTGGTTTTCTTTTGTCTTGTTATGTTGCTGTTTGATAGATTTCCTGACTATGCTAACCTTATTTGATTGGGAATACATTAGATATTGGATGGGACAAGGATGACAGGAGAGAATACGGGGGCCGCAATATAATCGCTTATTCTCTGTTCCTAACTGCATGGAAAATCCTCAACTAATGTCTAACAGTTCTTTCCCCATTCAATAACATACATTATTATCTTTTATTATGAGTTCCTAGTATGTTCTAAGAACTGAGCAAAATGCACCAGGCATAGAGTAGAAAATAAGACAGATGAAGTCCCTGACCTCATGGAGCTTGTATTTTAGAATAAGAAACAGAAAATGAACAAACAAAAAAATGATTAGAGATCATGTTGTAAAATAAATTTAAAAGTGCCAGAAGAAGAAATTTCTGTCAGAAAACAGGAAAGAGCTTAAGCATATTTGAAAACTGAAAGGAGGTAGGCTGAGCTGAAGTGTTATAAATGAGGGGAGAGAATGCTGCGAGATGAGTTTAGGGACATGGACAGAAGCAGATCTTGCAGGATCTCATAAACCACAGTAATGACTTTGTGAATCATTTAGTCTGCTATTTCCTAACACTAGCAGTTTGAGCTTCCTGTAGGATTTACTGGCCATAAATTATGCTTTGTATCCCTTGTCACTTTGCTTCTGGGTTCTTTTTCTTTTTTAACCGATGTAGGGATTCTTTGTGTGAATACTAATTGTATACATATCAGGCTAAGCATTAGTATGAGTATTTGTGTGTGTGTATATGTATGTATGTGTTCATATGTATATGTGTATGTGTGTATATAAATATATATTATGCATAAGATACATATAAGATCTATCTTACACTGGAAGATGCCACTCATCTAACTCAGTTCTGTATTATGTTTATATATGATCATTCATACAACATCTAAATTTTTTCTAATTTTTTTAATTAAAAAATTTTTTTTAATACAGCAGAATCTACCTTTTCATTTCCTGTTTCTACGTGGGTATGCCAAATGCATAATCTCCACACTGACTAGTAATCTTAAAACAAAATGTGGGATTAAGTGCATGGTGCCAACCATCTGTTTCTATACTCATAAAATAGAAGAGGAGGGCATCAGAAATGTTAAATATCAAATTTATTTAATAAATCTTCCCCTTCCATATATCCCTCTCCATTAACCCTGATTATCAGGAATATTTTCAGATTGTGATTTTCTCCTTAGTTGACCCTGGCAGGCCTTGTCTACCAGCACAAATTCCAAATCCATAAAGACACTCAAAATATAGATGACTACACATCTCAGTTTGTATAGGGCAGCCCCAGTATACATGGGTTGCCCAGCGTAGCTATTAATAAAGCCTCCTTTTATTCTCTCAAGTGTCCCAATTTAGGCCATAAATTATATAGTTGCAATACTAAAAACAACAGACAAAGCTTGAACTTTGAAACTGGAAAGCTATATCCCACTTCGGATAACTTATCTAACTTCTTTAAGCTTCAATTCATAACAATAATGGCATTATGTCATAAGACTACTGTAGAATCAAACAAAATAACTTTATGTTCACTGCCATGGCTCCAAGCAGGTACTCAATAAATGTTAATACTCTCTCTATTCCTATCCTCCTTCTCCAACAATACAACAAATTCAGACAGTTTACCCATTTAATCATCTTCTTACTTGCTTATTATTCCTATTATTTTAAAGGGATAAAACAGCTCTCACAGCCGTTTTTTCAAAGGCAGTCCAGTATAACAAAAACATCTCTGGATTAGAGGTTAAAAGATAAAGATTTAAGTACCAACCAGTTCTGTCACTTACCAGAGTTCTGCCAATCTTTATTGGCCTGCTTCCTCATCTGAAAAATGCCTTACATACCTAAAAGCACTGTTATGGGAAGAAATAATGTACAAAAATGTACCTTGTAAAGTGGTAGACAAATGCTTACATTAACTTTTTTAAAAATAAGAACTCTTAATTTTACCATGGGCCTACCATATAGATTATCACACGAATTGTTAGGGGCAGGGAGAGGGGTGAAGTGGCTCCAGGCTCACAACTATCTAAGTTACTGCTAAGATACAAGAATTACTCCTTCCTCCTTTTTGCCTAGCCCCATCCACTGCTCTATAGGTTTTAGAATTAATGAAAAAAATACCTGGACAGAAATTCAGCTGAATTGTGGGAACATGGTATTTTTATAATGTTACATCAGTTTAATTAAATAGTAGTATGTTAGTGAGGGTCCAACCAGGAAAACATAAACCTCCCTATATATTTAAGACAGATAAAATGTAATGCAAATAATTGGCTACAGTGGTGACAGAAAAAGCGCAGTGCCACAAAAGGCAATCAGTGAGGCAACCAGAGCTTAGCATAGTAGGACAATGCTACACCCTTATGTTGAAGGGCAAAGTGAAGAAGTAGTACCTCCAAATGGAAGCTAGAGCTCTATCAGGTCTGTCCAGTGAAAGAAGGACCCACAGAGGAACTAGAACCACTACCAGAATAACTGCCCAAGGCAAAGAGGGTAAGGAAGAAACATCCTGACTTCTTCTTTCCTTGCCTCCCAACCTCCAGTATCCCCCACAAAACATGCAATTGGAAATGCAACCTGTAAGAGTCAGCCTCCCTGTGATAGGGAACAGAACAGTGGAAGGGTAAGAAATGCCTCTCAGAGCAAACAGGCCCAACACCTGCAAAAGTGGTAATACTGCTCACTCTAGGAAATACTGTAAGAAGTTATTTCACTAAGTCCATCAAAATAGCATGTTTTCCTCTTAAAACTTAAGTACACTGAAAGACTGACTTACGAAAGATTTGGATTATCTTCTGTTAAATTATTTTCCTTTCTTGTCAAGCATTTGTAGAAAAAGCTACTAAAAATGTGACTTCGTTCAACAAGTTCATCTGACACCTTCTCCAATATAAGATACCTGCAAAGTAACACCACAAAAGTAAATTATTTTTAGATTTTATCTGGTCTTCCTCCAATTATCTGTGTTCAGAAAATCTTCATTTTTATGTCCTATTAGAGTCAAAGCAATCTTGCAATTTGCTCTGATTTCAGTTTTTTTTTGTTCTTCAGTTACCTCACCTTCTATCAAGATCAATAAAGCAGAAATTTTCCACATATTCATTTACTTAACAAATATTTCTCAAATTCCTAATATGTGCCAAGCACCATATTTATACTAGCAACATAAAATGAGAGGGGGCAAAAAAAATTCCTGCTCCCGTAGAGCTTACAATCCAGAAGAGTGACGGTACAAGGACATATTAATCAAATAATCATGCAATCAAATACAAAACTGAAACCATGACGCTCCTAAATAAATCTAGAGAAATTTTAATAACTCTGAGACATAACTAACCTCTAAATCCTTAGTCCATTTCTTTACTAAAAGAATTCTTCAACACAAGTTTATAATTCAATCACTTAGTGATTAAACCTCTCATAATTAGAGAACTCTACTATTGTTAATAGTTTATAAAGGTCCAAAAATGATCTTGGAATTGCTTTTTTAAAAAAACATAAAAGACAAACACAATTTGAATTTTTTTTAATGTGGTTATGTGGAGGGTATACTATGTGGAAGGCGACACACAGAATGCTTTTGGTGTGCTGCTTAAGGTAAAGTATTCTTTACCTTAATCTGAATAGCGATAACATGGGTACACACATATGTGAACATTCATGAGCTATACACTTAAAATTTGTGCACTTTCCTATTTGAAAGTTATTCATCAATATTAAAAATAAATAGAAAGTAGTTTAAAAAATAAAGTAGAATCCCCTCTGAAAAGAAGTCAAAGAGTCAGAGATACAGGCAGGTTCAGTGAAAAGGAAGTATAGAAAAATACTCTTAGAACTGAATTTGAAATAAAATTATATTAGTTAATTCCAATAAAACATATCAAAATTAACATCAAAGATGATCCAATTCATCTCACAAAATATAAATTTGACACTATTTAGGAATACAAAAATAAGTAAGATATAAGATGCTCAACCTTTAGAAGGAAAATAATCATAATGCTACCCAATAACTTTAAAATAAGGCAAAATATTATATGAACCATAAAAGAGATACAAATAAGGTATTATGAGAGTTAATAATATCTGTTTAAAACCAGGAAAAGTTTTCAAGAAGATAACCCTTGTGAGGAAGCTTGATAGAGGAATAAAATTTCAACAGGTTAAGATAAAAAGAATATTCCACGAAGCAAGAGTAACACGGCATTAAGGCAAAAGAGTGAATAAGGATGGGCTTTGTTTAGTAAGCTGTTTATAATTCAGTTTTGCTGGACTATGTAATAGGTTCAGGGTTATAAGTAGATGGCAGAAAAGACAAATTAGTGTCATATTATCAAGACATTCAAATGCCTGACTGTGTTTGAACTCATTTTGACAGGTAGTAAGAAATTAATAAAAGTTTCTAGTGAGAATTGCATTCATGGAGTAAAGAATAATAATGGTGGTAATAATATACTTAACAGATAGGAAAACAGAGACAACGGATATAAGGAGACTCTATTAAAAGAATAATAATTTAGGTAAGATAAGTAGTACTAAAAAGATCATGATGACAGAAGAAAGACAATAAACAAATTTGAGAGACTGAATCTACTACTCAGGCAACTAAGTATGTAGAGAAGGAAGGGAGGGTGAAGAGTCAATGATAATGAAAACTTTACTCCCAGCCAAGATGGAATAATAGGGATCAGACTTACACTCCTATTTGAAACAAGCAAAAAATCAGACAAAACACATGAAACAATAGTTTTTAAAACACTGGACATCAGGCAACAAAGAACAGTGGCCCTTGAGAAACGGTCAGCTCCGTAATTGCCTCAGCTTACTGCCTTGATAAGTTTCCAGGCTGCAGCACAGAAAGGAATAACCCAGGTGGAACATGGCAGATTCCCTGAGTTGAGGAGATGCTGAGAGTCAAGAGAGGCTAAGGCAGCGAGAGTTTGCAGATCAGAATACTGGAAAAGAAAAAGCACTATAGACAGAGAACTCCAGACATCTGCAGAGTCCTCCTCAAGAATTTAGCAGAATATTGATTACTGCATGTACGTAAGGAAAATACCTAAGACTGGGGAAAGAACTATCTGAAAAAAGTAGAGGGAATGGTACCCAGCATTCACGCAGGTTGTGGGAATACTGCCTGCTGCTACCAGCCAGGCTGAAAAACCTCATAATTCATGAAGCACTGAGTAGAGTATTCAGAAGGGTCTTTCCTCAATAGTGGGGATTAATTCGTTGGGCTCGCTTAACAAACCTTAAAAAGCAAGATCCTTAAAAGCATCAAACTGTTTCCAAATAATCTGTCTCAAAACACAATTCAAGAATATTTATAGGAATATACCAGCACCCAGTAAAAAAATCACCAGACATGCAAAGAAGAAGAAAAAAAAAATACCACTCATAATGAAGAGAAGAATCAGTCAATTGAAACCAATCCAGAACTGACAAGGACACTAGAATAAGTAGAAAAAGACATTAAAACAGTTGTTATATAATAATTATATTCCATATGTTCAAAAAATTAGAGACATGAAAGATACAAAAAAGACCCAAACAGAACTTCTAGAGATTAAATCTACAACGTCCAAGATGAAGAGTAGATAATAACGTGAGATTTTTGAGCCTATCCTTAGTGGAATAAAGATAGCACTCTTAGTAAAACAATAGGGCTGAAATAATATGATAATAATAAATTGATTTGGGAAGGGTCAGTGAAATAATTAGGAGACATCTTGAAATGTTAGAAATGTAGGTATAGGGATAGAGTACAAAATGAGGGCTAGAGACAAATTACCACTGCATGAAAGTTTCTTTCTTACACATTCCTTCAGCTTGGCTATATAAAAAGTTGAAAACTATTTTTAATGGAATAGTAATATGGATTTTTAAAATGACAGCTAACTTTCACAGCACTTAAAGACACAATAGAGAACTACAGAGTTGTTTCCTTCTGGTTCCCAAAGTGATCTGTAATTATATAAGTACCTCCTTCACTATAATAATACTATAGTCCAAGAAGTATCAGTCAGGGACTTCCCTGGTGGCGCAGTGGTTAAGAATCTGCCTGCCAATGCAAGGGACATGGGTTTGAGCCCCGGTCCGGGAAGATCCCACATGCCATGGAGCAACTAAGCCCATGCGCCACAACTACTGAGCCTGTGTTCTAGAGCCTGTGAGCCACAACTCCTAAGCCTGCGTGCCACAACTACTGAAGCCAATGCGCCTAGACCCCGTGCTCTGCAACAAGAGAAGCCACCTCAATGAGAAGCCCGCACACTGCAACGAAGAGTAGCCCCCTCTCGCCGCAACTAGAGAAAGCCCACGCGCAGCAACGAAGACCCAACACAGCCAAAAATAAATAAATAAAATCTAAAAAGAAGTATCAATCAATAGCAAGCAAAAACAAAAACAAATAAAACAAAACAACAGTAACTCTTCTGAAGTATATAGTATCTATGGGAAGTAAAGGAATGAAACTGAATTAGTCAACACCAGAAAACTTTGGTAGACAAAAATTTTCAAATCTGAAAATTTGGCAGGTTATTTTTAGCTAGAGTTAAAATACTTCAGAGATAAAGATATTCAGTATTCACATCAAAACCTGTAAAACAAATGACAAGATCATTTATCATTGTACTTACTTAAGGTAGAAATCAATGATTACATCATTAAGAAACTCTCCTTCTTCTAAGCACTCCAGATCTTCATTAGTTACTCCTAAGCCCCCTTTAGTAGGTGGTGGAGGATATACAATCAACCTTAAAAAGTAAAAATAAAATTAAAATATACTAATATTGAAAACTCTAGTGTCAAAGGGATTTGTTATATAGGAAAATAACAGGGCAGTAGTATTCAATAACTAAAACGTGTAGGGTAAAAAAATATTTGACATGATACAAGCAATTATATTTTCCTTCCTTTGTTTTCACAAGCTACTAATAGTACTCTCATTGAGTATCTTTTCATTTCCAATCCTTCCCATGTGGGCTAGTCTCAGTATTTGTCTAATCAATAGGTTATCTCACAGTCAATTACAATACCGTTGAGGATGTCTCTCTTCTGTACAATTTTTAACTTTCAACAAACTGAAGTAATAAACCATAGAAGATTCTCCTACACTCCAGTTTCCAATGCTAAGTTTCAATCCCCAAGACTAAAAGAGTCAACGGTCAAAAACAATGCTCTCCTACTGGTGGCTAGTCTACACCAGCAGCTGGACAATGAAGAATTACCATGGGAGCTTAGGAGGCAAGTTTCCCATAAAAAAGTGCTACGATGCATAACTTAAAGAGAACATAAAGGATATAAATAATTAGAGCACAACCAGAAAGAAATGGAAAACAAAATGACAACTAATTAGGCATTTTTCCTTTGGCACCCTCTCTTAAAGCTCAGACATAAGAGCAGTTGTGAGTTCTGACTATAATCTTGGAACAGACAGGGTGGTACTCATCGCACAAATATAGTCAATAATAAAGGTATAATATGTACTTGTTGAACTAGAAAGATTCAAGAAGATAAGAATCATCTGCAGTTGATTTAATCTTGGTAACCATGGCACCTAAATGAAATAACACAGGAAAATTTTAAGTGCTAAAATGAAAGTTACTATTTTATTGGCTATTTCCCTATCCTGTGCTTTCCTTTTTTTTTTCTTTTTTTTAACAGAGAAAAGGAATCTTGAAGAGGAACAGAAATCACTCTCAAGTGCACAGACTCCCTTATGCTGCCTTACCACCATGAGAAGACATATAAAAGACGAAATACGAACAAAGAAGTACTTCTGAAAGGGAAGTTCTGATAAAGTACCCTAAATTGATGCACACATTAATAAGCAATTTCACTTTTCCTATTATATATTCAGATACGGAATATATAATCTTAAAAACCATACTCTTCTATTCAAATATTTTCAATAAATGCTTTAATCTTACCACATTTGACATCTTGGCTACCATTTCTGTCTTATTAACATAAAACTAAATGAAATGGCATTGATTGTTTTCTTAATAATTTTTTAAACTTTTTAATAATTATTTCTATTATTAACTGTCAGCAAGAAAGTAAAACTCAAAACATTTAAAAAGGAAAAGTACTTAAAATCAGCAATGTGAATGAAAACTACTAATTTGCCCACCTATTACAAACGGGATATGACAACAGTACATACTTCTGAACAGGTCCAGTGGGCCTGACTTCTCGCCATTCTTCATCTGGATTCGATGTAATAGAAAGTGAGTAGCAACCACTACTTTGCTTCTGCAGTAAGGTGTAAGTAGGCTTGGCTGTATCTGTATTTGAGGGCTGACAGAAAATGGCAAAGAAAAAGGTCTTATACGTGCACAAACACGTATTAACTCTCAAAAGGACAAAGTCAAAAGACTGGTAAGAGAAAATGTGACTAAAAGAAATATTGATACATACCAATGAGTTATATATATACTCTTAGAATTTCTATAAAGATATAACTAAATCAAAATAATACTTTGGATCAAAAGATACTATACAATGATCAAAGTTTAACCTGAAGTGTTACTTACAGGTCTGGCTTTATATTTAACTTAGGAATCTGAAAACAGTATTCATTTTGTTCAAAATGAACAAAAGAGGTGATAAATAGTAGGAAAAAATTTAAATGAGAGACTGAAAAGAGTTTATAAGAACATAAATTGATATTTTATTAGTAAATGGAAAACTATGATACAAATTTGTATATACAGTGTAATTACCAGGCAAAATTTTTACAACATTATGCAAAAGACAGTGGTGAAGGCTTACATCTTGACTTCCACTAATGTGGCTTTCTACAGACCTTTAGAAAACCAGATTAGCCCCAGACCAAACCCACATGAGTGTGTGTGTGTGTGCGTGTGTGCACACGCCCATGTCACAGCAAACTTAATAAATGCTTTTCTTTCTAGAGGTATTTGGCAGAGATACACAAGCCACATGTGTATTAGCAACCTCCTATAAAAGTAAACACAGCATTTTAAAACTTACTATTAATTGTTCCAAGGTAATTTTAGACTTATATTGATAAAAGAATTGCAAAAAACAAATAAGCCTCTCACAGATCCCCCTAATATTAACATCTTTTTAAACCACAGTACAATTATTAAAACTAAGAAATTAATGTTGGTATCATACTACAAACTAAACTACAAACTTTATTCTGATTTTACTAGTTTTTCCGCTAACAAATTTCTTTTGTTTCAGGATCCTACAATTCCTCAATATTTCCTTGTCTTTCATGACCTTGATATTTTTTAAGACTGTTGGTCAGTTACTTTGTAACTGGGTTTGTCTGATTTTTCTCACAATTAGACTGAGGTTATACAATATTGAGAAGAACAACACAGAAATGATGTACTCTTCTCCGTGCATGATGTGACAGGTACATTAGGTCAATATATCTTATTACTGGTAATGTTAACTTCAATCACTTGGGTTAAGGTGATGTCTGCAATGTTTCTCCACTGTAAAGTTACTACAGTGGAGAAAAAAAAGTTACTTCTTTTTTGTAATTAATTAATATTTGGGGTGAGAGATTGATATTGTACATATATCCTGTTTTCCCTTAAGTTTTCATCCATTAAATTTAGCATCCCTCTGTGGACCTTACCTGCAACAATCATAACGATGATTTTTCTAGAGGTGGTTTTATATCTCTCTTGTTCCTTTTACATTTATTAATTGCAACACTTTTCTAAGAAAGAATTGTCCCTTACCCACCTTTTCTTATGTTTTCATTCATCCAATCAGTTATTTATTTGTATCAATATAGATTAATTGGTATTATATCTTATTTTTTCATAATAATCACAGGCTATCATTACTGATTTTGTTGATCTAACTGTTCCAGCTCTGGCACTGGGAGTTCCTTTAGGTTGGTTCCTGTGCTCTTTTGACAAAACACAGCATTCTGAAATCATGCTCATTTCAAAAAAAGAATTTTTATCGAACTGCCTCCCTCCCCCTCACTAATTATATTAATCATATGCTAACCTGAGATATTGATTTCATCTTCATTTCTTCAGCAGTAGCAACAGGGAAAGAACAAGTTGAAGCACAGTAATAATGAATAAAAGAGCTTTCTTTTGAAGAGAGGTTCTGAAATAAAGGAAGTGCTTGAACCCAAGACAGTGGATAAGAAAGCTCTAATTCTCCATTGGCTGTACTTATTTCTGTCATAATGTCTTGCAATTTCAATTCTTCTCTCTGTGAAATAGAACTGTGTAGCTCAAGGAAAATGAATTCAGTGGATTTTGCTATGAAAGAAAAAAGAAATCAGTTTTTATCAGTAGTGTTATTTTTCAAAGGGATTATAATTAAAATAATTATTAGTAACAATAAGGTTGGTATACAACTCAACAAACTATTTTGTATGTTAGTTAATAACCCAGGCAAATTAAATCCCAAAACAGGCCATTAGTAACCTATAACCAAAACGCACAATTTTTAGACTCCTACTACATTAGAATACAAACTCCACAATGGTATTGACTGCTGCATCCCCAGTACCTGGCATTTACTAGGTGCTCTTAAATGTTTGTTAATGAATGTATGAATAAGTAAATGAATGATGACTAAGCAACTGTTTTTCTCTAGCCCTCTTCATATATCAAATCTACCAATTAAAAAAATTTCCATTCAAACACTTCCTTCAAAATCATTTTCTCTCATCAAATGACATTCTCTCCTCCCATAATGATTATAAATGGCTTGTGTATTTTTCCAACTTCTCTGCTATTTAATCATGAATTTTCCCAATCAATTTGGAAGTAATGAGGACAGCAAAATAAGTAATATTAAAGACATAAAATTTAGTTCACTACTTAACATCTTTAATGTGCAAGGGAGTAGGAGGGGAAATGGCAGAGAGATTAAAGAGATAAGAAAGAAATTTACCAATTTGATTTACCCAATTCTAAACCAGACTCCTTTAGGAGTTGGAAACTAAACAAAGTTGGGAAATATCTCAAGATACTTATATATTGATAGATAAGTGTTATGGGAGCACCAGAAAAGTATTCAACCCAGTCTTAGAAAAATGATACATAAGTAAATAAACTGATTTATCTTTTTTAGAAACTATAGAAAATGTTGAAGATAAAGACTTCTGTATTTTATTTGACTTTGCCACTGATTAGTTCTGTCACAGTTCATTATGAAATAAGGGCAAGAAACTCTTAAGACAGGTAGCCAAGGATGTCAAGTGACTAAAAGATAAGGTAGTCCTTTTATTTTAGAAGATAATTTTAATCGGTTGAGTAAAATTAAAAGGAGAAATTAAATGAATAAAGTATCTTACATAATATCAAGGGATAAATTATTTTGAATTCAATGAACTTATTTCAATTCAATGAAATAATTACTACTAAATTATTTTAGAGGAAAATTACTTTATTTATAGGACTTCTCAGATTATCCTAAAATTCAGAAATCTTTTTATACTCACATTGCTGGCTTAACATAGAGTTTTCTAATTGGGTCTGAATCTCTTGAAGATAATTTGAGGAGACCCAAAGAAAGAGGATAGCATGACTTCTTTTACTGTGATCATCATCTTTATTTTTCCATAACCCAAACCGCTTTAAATGTGTAGTATCCACTAGCAATGAAATCTCATGCAGGGACACTGTAATAAATAAAAGATAACAAGGTAATAAATTAATCTATTTGGGAATACACTCCATATGCACTGTATGACTCCTCTTTAACACAATGTATTTTTTAAAAAGAATTATATGCAAGGTTTTTCAAAAATATCATTTCCAGTACATTTCAGTAAACTTGGCTGAAATACCTAAACAGTATTATTACAGTAAAAAAGATCACATAAATTAGAAAGGGGGTAAAAAATTAAAAAAAAAAATTAGAAAGGGCCAAACAATTTTTAAATGATAATTAAATGTAGGAATTTAGCCTCTCACACTATATGATCTCGGACTATCTTATCAATGCAGAAAACTAAGCATAGTATAACTGAAAAAACTATATAATTCTATCTTGGTTAATACTATCAACCAAGACTGCAAATGCTATCATAAGCCACTTAACGCCTATTTTTCTTCTCCTCAAACATCTGCATTCCACTACACAGACCAGCCATTACCCAAAGATTCCCCAGAGTCATATGAGCTTCTGAAAGATCTAGGATGCAATTTTTTTGGTGGCGCCTCCTGACTTCCTCTCTTCCTATCCTGTCATGTCCTATTCTAACCTACCTTCCCTCTTCTTTTACTCTCTATTTACTGGCTCCTTTCTCTTTTTCTTTGTTTTTGATTTGTATGCCTTTTTTAAATTGAAATATAGTTGACATATAATGTTAGTTTCACATTACTATATAATGATTTGATATTTGCACACATTATAAAATGATTACTATGGTAAGTCTAGTAACCATCTGTCCGCATACAAAGGTATTATAATATTACTGACCATACTCCTTATGTTGTATATTACATTCCCGTTGCTTATTTATTTTATAAGTGGAGGCTTATACCTCTTAATCCTTTCCACTTATTTCTCCCAACTCCCCACCACCCTCCTCTATGGCAACCAGCTGCTTTTTTTCTTTATCTTTGAGTCTGCTTCCCTTTTGTTTTTAGATCACTACATACAAGTGATATCATACTGTATTTGTCTTTGTCTGACTTATTTCACTTAGCATAATACCCTCTAGATCCATCCATGTTGTCACAAATGGCAAGATTTCATTTTTATAATGGTTGAGTAATACTCCATTGTCATTGTGTATATATATATATATATAAAACACATCTTCATCCATTCATCTATTAGAAGACATTTATGTTGTTTTCACACCTTGGCTATTGTGAACAATGCTGCAATGAACACTGGGGTACATGTACTTTTTCAAATTACTGTTTTGTTTTCTTTGGGTAAATACCCTGAAGTGAAATTGCTGGATTGCAAGGCAGTTCTATTTTTAATTTCTTGACCAACCTCCATACTATTTTCCATAGTGGCTGCATCAACTTACAATCCTAATGTGCGCCAGCAGTGGAAGGGGTTTCCCTTTTCTCCACATCCTTTCTGGCACTTGTTATCTACTGTCTTTTTGATGATAGCCATTCTGACCAGTGTGAGGTGGTATCTCACTGACAATTGGCATTTCACTGACAATCAGTGATGTTGAGCATCTTTTCATGTGTCTATTAGTCATCTGTATGTCTCCTTTGGAAAAATGTCTGTTCAGGTCCTCTGCCCATTTTTTAATAGGGTTGTTTGTTTTTTTGATGTTGAATTGTATGAGTTCTTTGTATATTTTGGGTATTAACCCCTTATCAGACATATGATTTGCAAATATTTTCTCCCATTTAGTAGGCTGTCTTTTCATTTTTTTAAAGGTTTCCTTTGTTGTGCAGAAGTTTTTTAGTTTGATGTAGTTCTACTTGTTTATTTTTGCTTTTGTTGCCTTTGCTTTTGCTGTCAGATGCAAAAAACTGCCAAGACCAATGTCAAGGAGCTTACCTCCTATGTTTTCTTCTAGGAGTTTTATGGTTTCCGGTCATACATTTAAGTCTTTAAACCATTTTGAGTTGATTTCTGTATATAGTAGAGGTAGAGGTCCAGTTTCATTCCTTTGCATGTGGCTGTCCAGCTTTCTCTACACCATTTATTGAAGAAACTATCCTTTCCCTATTGTATATTCTTGGCTCCTTTGTTGAAAATTAATTTACCATATATATGTGGGTTTATTTCTGGGCTCTCAGTTCTGTTCCATTGATCTCTGTGTGCGTTTTATGCCTATATCATACTCTTTTGATTACTATAGCTTTGTAATACAATTTGAAATCAGGATGTGTGGTGCCTCCAGTTGTGTTCTCAGGACTGCTTTGGGTATTCGGGGTCTTTTGTTGTTCCATACAAATTTCAGGATTTTTTTTTTTTCTTTTCTGTGAATGACTCCATTAGATTCTGTGAAAGACTGCATTAGAACTTTGACAGGGATTACAGTGAATCTGTAGACCGCTCTGGGTAATATGGACATTTTAACAATATTAATTCTTCCAGTCTATGAACACTGTAACTCCTCCATTCTGAAAACTGTCAATGAAACTGGCAGCAAAGACAGACAGATTAAGTTAAGAGTAAAGAGTGAGAACCTTCAGAAAAACTTCTCAGCATTTCTTCCTCATGCAGCTCACAGCCCCAAATAGTTGATACTATTTCTGTGAAATCTAGATAGTTATTACTAATCCAAATGTTCCAAGTTCTTAGTATGAAAGTTAAATATTCTTTAGGAAGGCTGCTTTAAAAAGATTCCCTTAAAAAAGCCGGGGGCGGCTTCCCTGATGGCGCAGTGGTTGAGAGTCCGCCTGCCGATGCAGGGGACACGGGTTCGTGCCCTGGTCTGGGAAGATCCCACATGCCACGGAGCGGCTAGGCCCATGAGCCATGGACACTGAGCCTGCGCGTCCGGAGCCTGTGCTCCGCAACGGGAGAGGCCACAACAGTGAGAGGCCCGCGTACCGCAAAAAAAAAAGAAGAAAAGCCAGGGAACATTTAACACCATCACAAGAAAAATTTACCTCATTAACAAATTTTCCCAAAATATTTAGTTTATTCTGTTACAGGGCTATGACAGACACTGAAAGTAGGAGCTGCCTATCATTTTTCCTACCTACTGTTAGGGATTTTAGTAACAGGACCCTAATTTTATGAGGAAGCAAGATACCACCTCTTAAAAACTCTATTTCCTAGCTTCCTTTGCAAATAGATGAGTGGTCATTTGACTACATTCTAGCTAAGAAAATATAAGCAGAAGGTTAGGTGGTATGCACACCCAAGAAGACTCCTTAAAAGGGAAAGAGATAGGTGGTATGTATTCTTTCTACCATTTTTCCTTTCCTCCTGCTCTCTACCTGGAACATTACAACATGATGGCTGGACTTCCCTGGTGGCACAGTGGTTAAGAATCCGCCTGCCAATTCAGGGAACATGGGTTCGGTCCCTGGTCTGGGAAGATCCCACATGCCATGGAGCAACTAAGCCTGTGCGCCACAACTACTGAGCCTGCACTCTACAGCCCACAAGCTACAACTACTGAGCCTGCGTGCCACAACTACTGAAGCCCATGCGCCTACACCCCGTGCTCCACAAAAAGAGAAGCCACCACAATGAGAAGTCCGCGCACTGCAATGAAGAGAAGCCCCCACTCGCTGCAACTAGAGAAAGCCTGCGCGCAGCAATGAAGATCCAACGCAGCCAAAAATAAATAAATGAACAAATTTATTAAAAAAAAAACAAACACGATGGCTGGAGTATGAGCAGCCATATGGACCATGAGACAAACTAGAGGATGAAAGTCATGTGTCAGGGATGACAGAGTAAGAAAATGAAAGGAGTCTGGGCCTCTGATGACCAAATAAACATCATATCAGCCCTGTTCAGTCTACCTCTGGAATTCTTAAATGTGAAGAAAAAATAAACTATTTTCTTTAAGCCACAGCCAAACATAATTAACAGCTAATATAAATATGAATAAATCAAATTTTTCCCACAGCTGCTGCAGAAAAATAAACACTTAGACCCGTAGATTTCCCCACCTACAAAAACCTTTCACATGCATGCCTTGTTTTATTTATTTATTTATTTATTTATTGGTTGCACCGGGTCTTAGTTGCAGTAGGCAGACTCCTTAGTTGCAGCTCTCCTGCTCCTTAGTTGCGGCATGTGGGCTCCTTAGTTGTGGCTCGCTGGCTCCTTAGCTGCAGCATGAGAACTCTTAGCTGCAGTATGCATGTGGGATCTAGTTCTTTGGCCAGGGATCGAACCCCGGCCCCCTGTATTGGGAGCGTGGAGTCTTAATCACTACGCCACCAGGGAAGTCCCTGCATGCCTTGTTTAAAAAAAAAATTTTATTTTATATGGGAATTTATTTAGCACAGACAGGATTTGAAGAAGCTGACTAATATTTTCCTCTTCCATTATAAAATCATAAACCCATTACCACCAACAAGAGTATTTTTCCAAAATTTTTAATTAAAATCATCTTTTAAAGATCATTTGGAGCTGATTCACTTTGTTATAAAGCAGAAACTAACACACCTTGTAAAGCAATTATACTCCAATAAAGATGTCAAAAAAAATAATAATAATTTGGGAACTTCCCTGGCAGTCCAGTGGTTAAGACTCCACACTTCCAATGAAAGGGGCCTGGGTTAGATCCCTGGTCAGGGAACTAAGATTCCACATGCTGTGCAGTGTGGCAAAAAAAATATTTAAAATATATATATATATACATATTTATATATATTCATTTGGGATAGAAAAGCTATAAAGAAAGCAACATTTGAAACAAAGCACAAAATATTAACAATGAAAACCTAAAGTATCATTTTTGATGTTTGTTTGTATCATAAGAATTTGAGAGGTAGCTCCATTACAAAGGTCTTTACCTATAGATTTTAGTTAGATGTAGTGGGACTACATCAAACTACAAAGCTTCTACATGGCAAAGGAAATCATCAACAAAATTAAAAGGCAACCTACTGAATGAGAGAAAATATTTGCAAGTCACATATCTGATAAGGGGTTAAAATCCAAAATATATAATGAACTCATACAACTCAACAGCAAAAAAAACCCAAACAATCTGACTGAAAAAAAGGCAGAGACACTGAAAAGACATTTTTCCAAGGAAAACATACAGATGGCCAACAGGTACACAAAAAGGTGGTCAACATTGCTACTCGTCACAGAAATGAAAATCAAAACCACTATGATATACCACCTCACACCTATTAGAATGGCTATTAACAAAAAGAAAAGAAATAATGAGTATTGGCAAGGATGTGGTAACAAGGAACTCTTGTGCACTTGCGCACTGTTGGTGGGAATGTAAACTGGTGCAGCCACTATGGAAAACAGAGCGCTCTCAAAAATATTTTTTTAATGATCCAGCAACTCCACTTCTGGATATTTATGCAAAGGAAAGGAAAACACTAATTAGAAAAAATATATATGCACTCCCATGTTAACTGCATTATTCACAATAGCCAAGATATGGAAAAAACCTAAGTGTCCATCAATGGATGAATGAATATGTGATAATATGTGATATATATACAATGGAATACTGTTCTGACAAAAAAAAAACAAAACAGGAATGAAATCTTGCCATTTGCAACAACATGCCTTGAGGGCATTATGCTAAGTAAGCGAAATAAGCCAGAAAAGGACAAATACCGTATGACACAACTTATACGTGGAATCTTTAAAAAAAAAAAAAAGCTCATAGATACAGAGATCGGATTGGTAGTTGCCAGAATCAGGGGGTGGAAGAAATGACAGAAGGGGATCAAAAGATATAAATTTCCAATTATAAAATAAATAAGCCGTGAGAATATAATGTACAGCACATGGTGACTACTGTTAATAATACTGTATTGCATATTTAAGATCTATTGCATAGATCTTAAAAGTCCTCATCACACACAAAAAAATTTTTGTAACTATGTATGGGGATGGATGTTAACTTGACTTATTGGGGGAATCATTTTGCAATATATACAAATATCGAATCATAATGTTGTACACCTGAAATTAATATAATGTTGTACATAATTTATACCTCTATTAAAGAAAAAGAAATTGAGAGGTAGCTCTGTTACCCAGGTCTTTATCTACAGATTATAGCACTAATTTTATGAAGTTATTTCCTCTTGAATCACAGGCCTTGGTTTCTTTAAATAGCTAATATTATATTATTCCACAATAACTTATTAAAATTTCCTAATTAGGAATATCAGTATATTTATTTTTATATATTATATCTGCCTTACATATTCTTACTACTTATAGTAGCTTCCTAATCATTAGATTCATTATTATAACATACAGTTGTGGATTCTGTACATGGGTATCTGGGGAGTCCAACTAAAGTTACTTCAATCTCATCTTCAGTCTTGAAACACAGGTTTCCTCTTCCCCAGTTCATTTCTGAAGTGCTATTTGTATATATTGTTTTTGTTCATCCTTCTCATAATTCATTCTCTAAAGAGACTATTCTCTGTTGCTTATTATTTGTTCTCTTAATGTTATTTATTCTGAAAGGTTTTTATTTGGAAAGAGAATGAGAAACTTGTTTGAGTCTCTACAAATTATAGGTCCATTTTCCAATCCACATTGCCTTACTCAGATAAGAAACAGTTCTGCCTGTTTAAATCTCTCTTAATCCCTACACAAAACCATTTTACATGTTTGTGTGCAACACTACAAATTTTCCTTATACTTCTTTACTTACAGTTTCTATTTTCATCCATTTTTATACATCAAAAATCTTGCTATCAAAACTACTTTTATTAATCCCAAGAAATTGCCATGAGTCCCTTCATATTACTTGAAGTCATTAAAACAACAGTATAAAAATAGTATATTTTAAGTGTTATAAAACACTTTAACTCATTTTGAAGCTGCTAAAAAAAGTGTTAAATTGAAACATTATTAACCTTATTTTTACATAAATTCTACACTGGAAAAAATTATGAAAAACTAATTGCAGAAATATCTCAGAATTTTTGCTGACCAATTATTTTATACTCAAAATTACAGTGAAAAGAGGTCATAAGACAATGATAGCTTACCTTGAAATGGGATCTTAATATACTTTGTCGTGAACTAAAGGAAAAATAAAAAAGCAAAATACGAGTTACCACTCAAGATGTGTTACTATTCAAATTTTTCAATTTTTTTTCTTTTTTAAACCACAAGTACATAATCAAAGTCTATACTAAAAGTCTTAAGCCTTTTTCTCAATAAACCAAAAAGATGTTTCACTGTAAAGACTTAGTTTTATGGAAGTTTAAGAACCCTGTGCAAGTAATTTAATTCTCAATATGCTCATTTATAAAAACCAGTAAGACTTTACTTAATATACTTTTCAAAAATGTTTCCTGAGGGCTTCCCTGGTGGTGCAGTGGTTGAGAGTCTGCCTGCCGATGCAGGGGACACGGGTTCGCGCCCCGGTCCAGGAAGGTTCCACATGCTGCAGAGTGGCTGGGCCCGTGAGCCATGGCCGCTGAGCCTGGACGTCCGGAGCCTGTGCTCCGCAACGGGAGAGGCTGCAACAGTGAGAGGCCCACGTATCGCAAAAAAAAAAAAAAAGTTTCCTGAATATTTTTTAAAAAATAAGACAAAGTCCAGAAGAAACTGCCAAAAGACCTCACAGGGTGTCACTGACTTTGGTAAATAAATCACAAAGCAGGATTTGATCCTTAGCTTTGCTGACATTCCCAGCATTCATTTTTCTTTGTTCCATGTTATAAATTCCCTTCTGACTAAGGATTCAGCAAGGTTCCTGCTCTTTCTGCTCCTTCTGTGACAAGATGCTAAATTTTCTCTAGGTATGTTTTGTATATATCTGACCTCCTTAAGTGTTGTTTTGTTTGTTTGTTTGTTTGTTTTGCAGTACGCAGGCCTCTCACTGTTGTGGCCTCTCCCGTAAACAAGACTGTTTCATTAGACTACAAGTTCCTTGAAAGCAGAGATCATATCTTACCATTTTTATATTCCCTGCCTTATCCATAACAGAGTGAAATATTAACAAAACTTCTAGGAAAATACCTGAATTATAATCTGACATAGTCAATTCAACTAATGTTTATAAGTGTGAGGTCTTTTGGCAGTTTCTTCTGGACAATTCAACTAATGTTTATAAGTGTTTTAGGTTTGAGCCATTTATGTAAAGTGTAAAGGGGAATAAAGGCACGACTCTTCATCACAAGATGCTTAAAGACTAATGGAGAGGTTTAGGCAAGAATACAAACAAAAACACATAGAATAAATCCTACAACAGATATACAAACAAAGTGCTGTAAGTACATAGTAAAAGGAGAAGTTAATTATGGCTAGGAAGGAGAAATCAGGAAAAGGTTTTCTGAAAGAGGAAGTATTTCAGATAAGCCTTAAAAGATTTTAACAGGCAGAAAAATAGTGAGAAAATATAGAGAACTGAGCAAAATCCAATATGGCTTTCATATGCAAAATGTGATGAGTTAAAACTGAAAAAAAGTGGAAAAATAGAATAGGAACTATTCCTGGAGATCCTTAAATAACAAGTTTGGGAATCTGGAGAACAATTTAAACCATCAAAATGAGATTTCTTCTTTTTGCTATTAACTATACCATAAAGAAAAATTTACTTTACCATCAAGTAAGTTTTAGAGCCCAAAGAATATCAATGTTACATATGATTTTTTTCATACATAATCCTCATTAGAGTAGTCAGATTACAGATATGATTTTAGGGCATTCCTCTATAGTTTCAAGATTTCACAAGTAAAGACATGTTTCAAAATAGGTATAATGACATTCAAATAGTCCTATATAAAATTAATCTCAATTCTATTTTCATTTGCACTAAAAAAAGAGAAGACAATCTGAAAATGCCTTGTCCAAAAAGCAAAGCTAAAAAAAAAATTAAATATACTTACCGTAACACAACCTTTAGAAGCTCCTTTTACTTTACCAATATAAACAGAAGTAAATATAAAATCCAGTTGTAGATCCATCTCATTACTAGGTATAACACAGGAAATGTTTTCCATGACAGGATTATATTGACATAATTCAGATGAAGCCTAACAAGGAAAAAATTATAAAATGCATATAAACCTAAGTATTATATAAATGCTGATGATGATTTTCAAAGTCAAATACTTCTTTAAATCACTATTAATGAATCTATGAAGGATTTTACACTGTTCTTACTGTGAAGAAATAGTTATCTAGATTTTTTTCCTAAAAAGTATATGGTTGGACTTCCCTGATGGTGCAGTGGTTAAGAATCTGCCTGCCAATGCAGGGGACACGGGTTCAAGCCCTGGTCCAGGAAGATCCCACACGCCGCAGAGCAACTAAGCCCATGTGCCACAACTACTGAGCCCACGTGCCACAACTACTGAAGCCTAGAGCCAGGGCTCTGCAACAAGAGAAGCCACCGCAATGAGAAGCCTGCACACAGCAACGAAGAATAGCCCCCGCTCGCCGCAACTAGAGAAAGCCGGCGTGCAGCAATGAAGACCCAAAGCTGCCAAAATTTAATAAATTAAATAAATAAATTTTTTGTTAAGTATATGTTTACTTTGAGAAAATTACTCTAAAAAGCTGAATCCTAAATTAATTCCATAGGCCCAAGTTTCAGAAATACATTCTCCTCTGTATCAAAGCCATTTCAAAGTCAGTATTCTCTAATAGGCTTTATTCATTTTTAACTCAACAGAAATAAATTAAAATTTACATAATTAATTTAATTTTAAATAATTAAATTACTTTAATTTTATAAATTAAAATATATATAACTAAACAGTTTCAAATGAGTTTTTAAATACATCATCTCTCTTAATCACCACAACCACCCCATGGGGCAAGTTTTTTTTTTCTTTTTGTATTTTATAAGTAGAGTTAATATATGTTTGGATTGGTTAAGTGACCTGCCCATGGTAATGCAGTTAGTAAGAAGCAAAACTAAGACAAATGCAGGTTTCTAACTCCAGGTCAAGGGTTATTACAAGCACATAAAATTGCTTCCATAAACCAAGACAATGCTCTCAACTACTGCACTTTTACTGAGCAATGAAGGAATGTAAGTGCCTAAGAACCGCCTGTTACATCAAATCTATATACTTTATTACATGCACTATGGCTGAGGATAGCCAACCAGCTGCCTAAAACCTCAAAAATCATACCACTTCTGCTCAAAAAATTCACAACTCTGCTTTTAAATTACAACAGACTACCAGGCAGTATCAGCAGCAGCAATTTCCCACCATCTCTTTGGAGCTTTACACTGCTTTTAGATGACTTTTTCCACTCCACATTTGCCTAGCTGTTACACATTATCCCTCTTTAACCTTAACATCACTAATAACCAAATAAATTACTACTAGAGCAATTATGCACGTGTACTCACTCTCCTCCTACCTGTAGAAAATGTGATTAATCCTCACCTGAAACATGCACATTACTCATCATTTTTAACCCAGCTCACAATGCCATTTACCTGCCTAATAGAATTTCTTTATCATTCTCAGCTTTTATTGCTTACTGAACTCTTCTTATCCCCTAAGTAAAAATGGGGAATCTAATCAACTACAGATGGTTCTAATCAGTCAAATAACTGCCTGTGTGTTTTAAGTGACGAAATGAGAAGATGGATTAGAAAGAATTCCTTATTGGGCCTCACATTTGGTAAAGACTAACTGCCTCTTAAAAACGGTCAATCTATGCTTCTCATAACTTCATTTAAAATTGGAAACAAGGGAGGGTGTGGAGGTTTACTCTGTCTTATAGATTTTGGTAGATCTCTACATTATTTGCTGCTTGGCTGTGATCATATGCTGTCAGTTCTACAAGAGATGTCATTTTCCTTTAACACAGTCATTTCATACTGTATTGTCAATTTATATACTGCCAAGGGAACTGTAATTCATTTAGAATTTTGAACTCATTGTCAACACTGTTTTAATTACAAAACAACTAAGCCATCAAGTAGGCTATTGGCCCAACTGGGCAACAATTGTTACATTTTAACAAAAATTCAGAACACAATTCCTGAGGTAATCTCTCTATGGAGTACCAAATGCAACAGAAACACCCGTGAGGTACTTCCCTGGTGGTCCAGTGGTAAAGAATCCACCTTACAACGCAGGCGACTCAGGTTCGACCCCTGGTCAGGGAACTGAGATCCCACATGCCGCAGGGCAACTAAGCCCGCACGCCACAACTACTGAGCTCACGAGCCTCAACTAGAGAGCCCATGTGCCGCAAACTACAGACCCACGTGCCCTGTACCCTACGCACCACAATTAGAGAAGAGAAAACCCGCACACCACAACTAGAGAAGCCCACGCGCTGCAATGAAAGATCTCGCATGCCTTAATGAAGATGACGCAAATAAGACCCAACGCAGCCAAAAATAAAATAAATAATAAATTTTTTTAAAAAAGAAAGAAACACCCGTGAAACACTAATCAGCCCATCAGACTGTTTTCATGGAACTGACCAAATTCTTCACCACACTCTATAGAATAACAGCCTCTGACATTATTCAAAAACAACCAACAGGGCTTCCCTGGTGGTGCAGTGGTTGAGAGTCCGCCTGCCGATGCAGGGGACACAGGTTCGTGCCCCAGTCCGGGAAGATCCCACATGCCATGGAGCAGCTGGGCCCATGAGCCATGGCCGCTGAGCCTGCACATCCGGAGCCTGTGCTCCGCAACGGTAGAGGCCACAACAGTGAGAGGCCCGCATACCGCAAAAAAAAAAAAAAAAACAGAAGTTAACCATAATTCTGCACTGGTGGTCTACCGATAATCATTTCTTTAAAATAGGAAAATCAGAGCTGATAATATGAATGAATACTGACAATAAATAACTTGAACCTTACTTTAGAGCTATATGTATGTCAAAAACACCACTGGCTGACATTAAACCAACAGACACTTCCACTTACTATTTTCTATAAGAGAAAGAGACAAAGTACTTACCAAACTGATAGTTCATGACACTGTTCTAAATGCTTTCATATGTTGTTTCACTTATACTCAAAAAATAATCTTGTGAATTAGGTGTTATTATCCTCATTTAGCATATAAGGAAACTCAGGCTTAAGGAAGTTAAGGGACTTGCCCAAATGACAGAGCCAGGAGTTGAACACAGATCTGTGTATCTCCAGAAGTCAGG
Source organism: Delphinapterus leucas (assembly GCF_059928025.1). Taxonomy (NCBI): domain Eukaryota; kingdom Metazoa; phylum Chordata; class Mammalia; order Artiodactyla; family Monodontidae; genus Delphinapterus; species Delphinapterus leucas. The sequence goes on from NC_143132.1 coordinate 48,979,797, forward strand.
TTCTTTCCTCTATCATGCTGCCTTAATAGCATGTGAGGGAAAGGAATAATTCCAAGTCACCATTGTACTGTAAGACCAGACAAATACTGGAAACTGTTTAATTCTAGAAAATGTTTTGATGAAGTACTTAAATGTCCAATGCGAACCATAAGAAAAGAATAAATATTCAAGTCAGAATATTTAGACTTAAAAAATAAAAATGGCCAGAAGAAAAATGGTATTAAGCCTTTCACTTCAAATTAAAACAATTACATACTTTCCTCAAACTAATATGAAAGTTGTCTCAAAATTCAAACTAAGGGGGCTTCCGTGGTGGCACAGTGGTTGAGGGTCCGCCTGCTGATGCAGGGGACATGGGTTCGTGCCCCGGTCCGGGAGGATCCCACGTGCCGTGGAGCAGCTGGGCCCGTGAGCCATGGCCGCTGAGCCTGCGCGTCCGGAGCCTCTGCTCCGCAACGGGAGAGGCCACACAGTGAGAGGCCCGCGTACCGCAAAAAAAAAAAAAAAAAAATTCAAACTAAGAAAATTCATAATTTTTATACAATATTCTGCTTGACGGAAACAAAAAGTAGTCATTAGCCAATAGTGTATATTTCACTGTTAATCTGTGAGGAGACAGAAATAAATTACCCGTACAGATTCACATGTAATCAGTGGTAGTTCTGACATTGCTGGCTCAGAAGTACTCTCACTTTCATTAGAGATGGCATGATCTTGCTTAGGTTGTAATTTAAGAATTTCTGAACTTTTATGTTCAACGGGTCCTTCTTCATCACTGGAAACAACAACTAAAAAGGTAAAATGTATTTTTTAAATGTGTCACAATAATCATATATAAAAAGAGAACTTTGTAATTCGTGCAATATATCTTTCATAATCCCACTGAACTGAATCATCTAACTTTATTCAATTTAGAAACTGGCCTATCATTCATTATCTAATTTACACTAGTCACATACAATGTTTCCACGTCAGCACTATTATTTGGCAGTTACCTGCAACCTTAACTTCTAGAGGACGAAGATATTTACAAATGGATAGAGTCATGAGGAGAACTTAGGACCAAATTCTAGTTCTAATCATGTTATTACACCATCATTCTAAATTGTACTTTAAATCCTGTTACGTTAGTTGCTTTTAGGAGGGGGAAATGGATGGCTAGGGAAAGATTTGGGAGACCAGTCACTGGATATCCTTTAGAACCTTTTTTGTACCATGTGACTGCATCAAATACTGGAAAATTAAAAAATTAATGACAATAATTAAACAGCACTTAAATGCTCTGTACTTCAGCTTAATCAACCAAAATGACAATAATAATGGTCCTTACAGAAACTTATAAAAAACTACTGATGAGATTACAGTACACTAATCTAAAAAGAAATTACTTCTGCTTCCAAGTACTCCATTCCCTACCTAAATCAATATTACAAAATAAATGAAGCAAGTCCCAAAACCCCAAGTCTTTTTTTTCTGAAGTTAATATATTCCACAATGATGTAATAAATAACTTATTGCCTAGCAAAATTTGTTTGAGAGGAGAAAGAAAAGAAATAAGTAGAGGAGAGAAAATTATTATCCTCATGTTACTTACTTGGTTCAGCAGAGATAAATGATTGGTTCCCTTCGCTATGTTCACTTAAAACAGGTTTTTCTACTGTGTTCAATTCATTCTCATCCTTCTCGACCACAGGACAATTCCCCACAGTATCAGTAGAAATAGAGCTCTCAAAAGTTTTAGTGGTTGAACATTCAGAGGTGATTTGGGGAGCAGCACTCAAAGCCAACTCCTGACTACAAAGTGAGGATAGTTTAGTAAAATCACTTTCTATGGGTTCAAGCATAATTTCTTCAAGCAGTTTTGGGTCCTCCTGATAGTTTTCACTTGACTTTTCCAACTCAGTGGATACTGTTGGGTCATTTTCTTGTTCTTTCTGAACATAAATAAATGCATACAAAAATTAGCATTTTTCAAATTTGGCTAACATGAAGAGTCTTTTTAACTTTAAATTCCTAAAGAAGAGTATAGAAGTAAAAACATTATATCATTTCTATAACTATAGGGGTAGAAAACTACTCAATTATACTACATTACTCTTGCCAGTGTCTCTCAAATATATAGAGTTTGGTCTGTCCAATCAGATGCCTAAACATTTTTCAGAAGGATGGGAAGGAGAAACTCCCATATTTACAAGTGGTTCAGAGGTCTTCCACAGTCTTGTCAACTTTAAATGAGAGGAATTTTTTTTACAGTTTTATTTTGCAAAAGAGGCCACTTGACATCATATGACTTTAGTAACAAAAAAGCAAAAAAATTAAAAACTTAAGAGGATAACAATATGAAAAATTATGAAAATCAATCACTGCCTTCACATCTCTATTACTGTATAAATATAAATCATGTTTATAATTATAACTCAAAGGCACAGCAAAGTCCTGAAATGCCTTGTGAATCAAAGGACTCAAAAAGCTGTCTCCTCATACTTTTATTGTTAACTGCATACTAAGTCTTTGAAAATAGGTAATGTATGCATTAACGTATGTATGGTAATTCTCTACAACAAATTCCCTAAACTCTGGAAAAAGAGATGTCTATAGAAATCGGAAGTAAATTACTACTGATAAAATAAGTCAGGTAATAATTTCACAGAGCAAGTGAAAAAGCAATTGACTAGACAGTATGAATAGTATTTGGTTATAATAAGGGGGGGTGAAAAAGCAAACAGGTCTGAAAGATATACATCAAACTACTAACTAAGGGCTGGTTATCGGAGGAGAAATACTTTTAACTGTTTTACTTGTTCATAATACAGTCAGCCCTCTGTATGCGCAGGTTCCACCAACCGCAGGTTCCACCAACTGCAAATGGTACATATTTCCAGAAAAATAATTCCAGAAATTTACAGAATAAATCCACCAATTGCAAATGGTACATATTTCCAGAAAAATAATTCCAGAAATTTACAGAAAATTACTGAATTTGCCATGCAGAGGCAACTATTTACATAGCATTTACATTGTATTTATAGCCATTTACATATAATTTACATTGTATTAGTTATTATAAGTAATCTAGAGATGATTTAAAATATACAGGAAGATGTAGATTATATGCAAATATTATACCATTTTATATAAGGTATTTAAGCATCTATGGATTTTGGTATGTGCAGGGTCCTGGAACCAATACTATGTAGATACTGAGTGATGCCTGTATTTGAAATTTGTTCCCATAACTGTATTACTGCAAAAAAAGTTGTATTTAAAGTATTTTTAAAAAAATAAACAGAATGAAAAAAATAGGCAAAGAAAAGAAAGAAATATGATGATAAAAGCAGAAAGCCAGGAGAACATTATTTGGCCACAGTCAATTCATTTTTATCATAGCACAAATTATTTCATATGACATCTAAATACCTCTACTTACTGTCTGTTCTGCTGACTTATACAAAGAAGTAGGATTAAGAGAACCAGGTAAATTACTTCTAAGCCTTTGTTTTCTCTTCCTGGAAATCAGAGTGGATTCCATTTTTGAATCAGAATTTGTATTATCCTTGTTTCTGCTCCCCTCTTCAAGATGATCACAACCTCTACTTCCCCTATTGAGGTCTTAAAAAAACAGAAGAGACATAAATATGGCCAAAAAGTAAAGAAAGAATCCCATTTAGAAGAGCTCAAATAAAATCATCAAAATGACTATACTACTTTCAAAGCTAGTTTTTTCCATAGTCCACTACTAAATTCTCATACTAACATGGATGAATATAAAGACATATCCCATTTTAAACTGCATACACAAAGCAAATGTTCATTGTACAAAATGTATAAGATATGGGAAATATATTAAAAGGTAGTATTCTTTAGTAACCAAAGCAAAGCAACCAAACCATGTTTTTCCTTTTCCCATAACTGCATTTTACTCTGATACAAAAAAAAAAGTCTTAATAAAATTTTGAAAGTTAGTCTCTTAAAAAGTTTTTTAAATTCACTGATTTTGGAAATTACAACTAATTTAGCAACTAGTTGTCCTTTTTAAATGTAAGTTTTATATATACATATTTTTTAAATGAAAAGGGACAATAATTTGAAAGAGTAGAGTACTGATCACTGCTCTTTTAAAAGGAACAAAAATACCTTTCCTCAGCAGGTGACTGTGATAAATAATTATTCATAAGGCTAACAATTTCCTTCACACTTTCTTTTTTAAAAAAAAATCAAGACCCTATAATTTTAAACCTCCAATAAATTTATTACCCTACAGAAAAGGAAGTACTCCCTTTTTTAAGTCAAAAAAGCATTATTTTGAAACCCTTAACAAGCCCGCTTAGTATTTCAGTTATCAAATATATGTGCTGTAAAAAAATACCTTCCAAAAGGTTCTACCTAACTAACTGAGGGTTATTCTAACTAACTGCAGGTTATCCTGAATTATTTTGCTCTCTGAATCTACACCATACAAGTACCAACTCAGAGTTCACACAAAGCAAGTCCCAAAGCAGCTTGCTTGAATTCATAACTTAAAGTCTATGTAACACTGAATGGCCTGACCTCTCCATTCACTCAAAGTTCTTCAACACTATACACCTTCTCTTCAAACTATTCTTGCTCTTACTCTAGCTTTATAAACATCTAAAGACTAACATTCATAATTTCTCTTTGTCTTTGTTTAAAAGGCAGGCATGGGGACGGGACTGAGGGCAAAAACTCCAAGACAGTCTTCCAATTTCCAAAGACAACATTCTTAACTCCCTCCCCCCAGGAAAATAAACTACCCCCAAATTATCAACACAGTATTTTGAAAAGCACAATAAATTTTATTTGTAATTCTGTAAACTGTAATGGCAGTCAAAGACAATTTCTACTTATTAATACCATATCAAGTTATAACTTCTAAACATAAATGCTACAGAAAAAACTGAAGAGGGATTACCTCAAGATGGCAAAGTAGAAGGACACGAGTGCATCCCCTTTTTATGAAAACACCAAAATCACAACTAACTGCTGAACAACCAGGGACAAAAAAACGCTGGAACCTACCAAAAACAGAATACCCTACATCCAAAGACAAAGAGGAGTCCGCAGCAAGATGGTAGGAGGGACGCAACAGGAATAAACTCAAATCCTATAACCGCCAAGTGGGAGACAGAAAAGTGGAAAACAATTATACCACAGAAGTTATCCCACAGGAGTGAAAGTTCCAAGCCCCACATCAGGCTTCAGCCTGGGGGTCCAACAACAGAAGGAGAAGTCCCCAGAGAATCTAGCTTTAAAGGCTAGTGGGGTTTGATCAAAGGATGTCCACAGGACTGGGAAAAACAGAAACTCCACTCTTGGAGAGCACACACAAAGTCTCGTGCACACCAGGACCCAGGGAAAAAAGGAGTGACACCGTAAGATACTGGGCCAGACCTCCCTGCTATTACTGAAGGGTGTCCTGTGGAGGCGGATGGTGGCTGGGGAGAAGGACACAGGAACCAGCAGTTCTGGGAAGTATCCACTGGCGGAAGCCCACCCGGAGGCCGCCATTAGCCCTACTAAACAGCTTGTAGGCTCCAGTACTGGATCACCTCAGGCCAAACAACCAAAAGGGTGAGAACCCAGCCCCACCCATCATCAGACAAGTGCATTAAAGTTTTACTGAGGGCTAGGGGGAAGGTGGCAGAAGAATAAGACACGGAGATCACCTTCCTCCCCACAGATACATCAGAAATACATCTACACGTGGAACAACTCCTACAGAACACCTACTGAGCACTGGCAGGAGACCTCAGACCTCCCAAAAGGCAAGAAACTCCCCACGTACCTGGATAGGGCAAAAGAAAAAAGAATAAACAGAGACAAAAGAATAGGGACGGGATCTGCACAAGTGGGAAGGAGCTGTGAAGGAAGAAAGGTTTCCACACACTAGGAAGCCCCTTCGCGGACGGAGACTGCGGGTGGAAGAGGGGGGAAACTTCGGACCCACGGAGCAGAGCACAGCAACAGGGATGCAGAGGGCAAAGCGGAGAGATTCCCGCACAGAGGATCGGTGCCGACCGGCACTCACCAGCCTGAGAGCCTTGTCTGCTCACCCGCTGGGGCGGGGCGGGGCGGGGAGCTGAGGCTCGGGCTTCTGTGATAACAGGGAGAGGACTGGCGGCGTGAACACAGCCTGCAGGGGGTTAGTGCACCACTGCTAGCCGGGAGGGAGTCGGGGAAAAGTCTGGACCTGCCGAAGAGGCAAGAGACTTTTTCTTCCCTCTTTGTTTCCCGGTGCGTGAGGAGAGGGGATTAAGAGCACTGCTTAAAAGAGCTCCAGAGACGGGCGCGAGCCGCAGCTAACAGCGCGGACCCCAGAGACGGGCATGAGATGCTAAGGCTGCGGCTGCCGCCACCAAGAGGCCTGTGTGTGAGCACAGGTCACTCTCCACACCTCCCCTCCCGGGAGGCTGTGCAGCCCGCCACTGCCAGGGTCCTGGGATCCAGGGACAACTTCCCCGGGAGAACGCACAGCGCATCTAAGGCTGGTTCAACGTCACACCAGCCTCTGCCGCTGCAGGGTCGCCCCGCATCCGTGACCCTCCCTCCCCCCAGCCTGAGTGAGCCACAGCCCCCGAATCAGCTGCTCTTTTAACCCCATCCTGTCTGAGGGAAGAACAGACGCCCTCCGGCGACGTACACGCATAGGCGGGCCAAATCCAAACTTGAGCCCCGGGAGCTATGCAAACAAAGAAGAGAAAGGGAAATGTCTCGCAGCAGCCTTAGGAACAGTGGATTAAATCTCCACAATCAACTTGATGTACCCTGCATCTGTGGAATACATAAATAGAAAATGAATCATCCCGAATTGAGGAGCTGGACTTTGAGAGCAAGATTTATTATTTTTTCCCCTTTTCCTCTTTTTGTGACCGTGTGGATAAAAGGCTCTTGGTGCTGCAGCCAGGACTCAGTGCTGTCCCTCTGAGGTGGGAGAGCGAACTTCAGGACACTGGTCCACAAGAGACCTCCCAGCTCCACATAATATCACATGGTGAAAATCTCCCAGAGATCTCCATCTCAACACCAGCACCAAGCTTCACTCAACGACCAGCAAGCTACAGTGCTGGACACCCTATGCCAAACAACTAGCAAGACAGGAACACAACCACACCCATTAGCAGCGACGCTGCCTAAAATCATAATAAGTCCACAGACACCCCAAAACACACCACAAGACGTGGACCTGCCCACCAGAAAGACAAGATCCAGCCTCATCCACCAGAACACAGGCACTAGTCCCCTCCACCAGGAAGCCTACACAACCCACTGAACCAACTTTAGCCAATGGGGACAGACACCAAAAACAACGAGAGCTACGAACCTGCAGCCTGCAAAAAGGAGACCCCAAACACAGTAAGATAAACAAAATGAGAAGACAGAAAAACACACAGCACGTGAAGGAGCAAGATAAAAACACACCAGACATAACAAATGACGAGGAAATAAGCAGTCTACCTGAAAAATAATTCAGAATAATGATAGTAAAGATGATCCAAAATCTTGGAAATAGAATAGAGAAAATACAAGAAACATTTAACAAGGACCTAGAAGAACTAAAGATGAAACAAGCAATGATGAACAACACAATAAATGAAATTAAAAATACTCTAGAAGGGATCAATAGCAAAATAACTGAGACAGAAGAACGGATAAGTGACCTGGAAGACAAAATAGTGGAAATAACTACTGCAGAGCAGAATAAAGAAAAAAGAATCAAAAGAACTGAGGACAGTCTCAGAGACCTCTGGAACAACATTAAACGCACCAACGTTCGAATTATAGGGGTCCCAGAAGAAGAAGAGAAAAAGAAAGGGACTGAGAAAACATTTTAAGAGATTATAGTTAAAAACTTCCCTAATATGGGAAAGGAAATAATTAATCAACTCCAAGAAGCACAGAGAGTCCCATACAGGATACATCAAAGGAGAAACATGCCAAGACATATATTAATCAAACTGTAAAAAATTAAATAAAAGAAAACACATTAAAAGCAGCAAGGGAAAAATAACAAATAACACACAAGGGAATCCCCATAAGGTTAACAGCTGATCTCTCAGCAGAAACTCTGCAAGCCAGAAGGGAGAGGCAGGACATATTGAAAGTGATGAAGGAGAAAAACCTACAACCAAGATTACTCTACCCAGCAAGGATCTCATTCAGTTTTGATGGAGAAATTAAAACCTTTACAGACAAGCAAAAGCAGAGAGAGTTCAGCACCACCAAACCAGCTTTACAACCAATGCTAAAGGAACTTCTCTAGGCAAGGAACACAAGAGAAGGAAAAGACCTACAATAGCAAACCCAAAACAATTAAGAAAATGGGAATAGAAACATATATATCGATAATTACCTTAAATGTAAATGGATTAAATGCTCACACCAAAACACACAGACTGGCTGAATGGATACAAAAACAAGACCCATATATATGCTGTCTACAAGAGACCCACTTCAGACCCAGGGATACATACAGACTGAAAGTGAGGGGATGGAGAAAGATATTCCATACAAATGGAAATCAACAGATAGCTGGAGTAGCAATTCTCATATCAGACAAAATCGACTTTAAAATAAAGACTATTACAAGAGACAAAGAAGGACACTACATAATGATCAAGGGATCAATCCAAGAAGAAGATATAGCAATTGTAAATATTTATACACCCAACACAGGAGCACCTCAATACATAAGGCAAATACCAACAGCCATAAAAGGGGAAATCGATAGTAACAGATTCATAGTAGAGGACTTTAACACCTCACTTTCACCAATGGACGGATCATCCAAAATGAAATAAAATAAGGAAACACAAGCTTTAAATGACACATTAAACAACATGGAATTAATTGATATTTATAGGATATTCCATCCAAAAACAACAGAATACACATTTTTCTCAAGTGCTCATGGAACATTCTCCAGGATAAATCATATCTTGGGTCACAAATCAAGCCTTGGTAAATTTAAGAAAACTGAAATGTATCAAGTATCTTTTCCGACCACAATGCGATAAGACTAGATATCAATTACAGGAAAAGATCTGTAAAAAACACAAACACATGGAGGCTAAACAATACACTACTTAATGACAAAGTGATCACTGAAGAAAGCAAAGAGGAAATCAAAAAAAACCTAGAAACAAATGACAATGGAGACAAAACGAACCAAAACCTATGTGAGGCAGCAAAAGCAGTTCTAAGAAGGAAGTTTATAGCAATACAATCCTACCTTAAGAAACAGGAAACATCTCGAATAAACAACCTCACCTTGCACCTAAAGCAATGAGAGAAAGAAGAACAAAACAAACCCCAAAGTTAGCAGAAGGAAAGAAATCATAAAGATCAGATCAGAAATAAATGAAAAAGAAATGAAGAAACTGATAGCAAACTAAAAGCTGGTTCTTTGAGAGATAAACAAAATTGATAAACCATTAGCCAGACTCAAGAAAAAAAGGGAGAAGACTCAAATCAACAGAATTAGAAATGAAAACGGAAAACTAACAACTGACACTGCAGAAACACAAAAGATCATGAGAGATTACTACAAGCAACTCTATGCCAATAAAATGGACAACCTGGAAGAAATGGACACATTCTTAGAAATGCATAACCTGCCAAGACTGAATCAGAAAGAAATAGAAAATATGAACAGACCAATCACAAGCACTGAAACTGAAACTGTGATAAAAATCTTCCAACAAACAAAAGCCGAGGACCAGATGGCTTCACAGGCGAATTCTATCAAACATTTAGAGAAGAGCTAACACCTACCCTTCTCAAACTCTTCCAAAATATAACAGAAGGAGGAACACTCCCAAACTCATTCTACGAAGCCACCATCACCCTGATACCAAAACCAGAAAACGATGTCACAAAGAAAGAAAACTACAGGCCAATATCACTGATGAACATAGATGCAAAAATCCTCAACAAAATACTAGCAAACAGAATCCAACAGCACATTAAAAGGATCATACACCATGATCAAGTGGGGTTTATCCCAGGAATGCAAGGATTCTTCAATATACGCAAATCAATCAACATGATACACATATTAACAAAGTGAAGGAGAAAAACCATATGATCATCTCAACAGATGCAGAGAAAGCTTTCGACAAAATTCAACACCCATTTATGATAAAAACCCTCCAGAAAGTTAGCATAGAAGGAACTTTCCTCAACATGATAAAGGCCATATATGACAAACCCACAGCCAACATCATCCTCAATGGTGAAAAACTGAAACCACTTCCACTAAGATCAGGAACAAGACAAGGTTGCCCACTCTCACCACTCTTATTCAACATAGTTTTGGAAGTTTTAGCCACAGCAGTCAGAGAAGAAAAGGAAATAAAAGGAATCCAAATCAGGAAAGAAGAAGTAAAGCTGTCACTGTTTGCAGATGACATGATACTATACATAGAAAATCTGAAAGATGATACGAAAAAACTACTAGAGCTAATCAATGAATTTGGTAAAGTAGCAGGATACAAAATTAATGCACAGAAATCTCTGGCATTCCTATACACTAATGATGAAAAACCTGAAAGTGAAATTAAGAAAACAATCCCATTTACCACTGCAAGAAAAATAATAAAATTTCTGGGAATAAACCTACCTAACGAGACAAAAGACCTGTATGCAGAAAATTATAAGATACTGATAAAAGAAATTAAAGATAATACAAACAGATGGAGAGATATACCATGTTCTTGGATTCGAAGAATCAACATTGTGAAAATGACTCTACTACCCAAGAAATCTACAGATTCAATGCAATCCCTATCAAACTACCACAGGCATTTTTCTCAGAACTAGAACAAAAAATTTCACAATTTGTATGGAAACACAAAAGACCCCGAATAGCCAAAGCAATCTTGAGAATGAGAAACGGAGCTGGAGGAATCAGGCTCCTTGACTTCAGACTATACTACAAAGCTACAGTAATCAAGACAGTATGGTACTAGCACAAAAACGGAAATATAGATCAAGGGACCAGGATAGAAAGCCCAGAGATAAACCCACGCACATATGGTCACCTTATCTTTGATAAACGAGGCAGGAATGTACAGTGGAGAAAGGACAGCCTCTTCAATAAGTGGTGCTGGGGAAACTGGACAGGTACATGTAAAAGTATGAGATTAGATCACTCCCTAACACCATACACAAAAATAAGCTCAAAATGGATTAAAGACCTAAATGTAAGGCCAGAAACTATCAAACTCTTAGAGGAAAACATAGGCAGAACACTCTATGACATAAATCACAGCAAGATCCTTCTTGACCCACCTCCTAGAGAAATGGAAATAAAAACAAAAATAAACAAATGGGACCTAATGAAACTCCAAAGCTTTTGCACAGCAAAGGAAACCATAAACAAGACCAAAAGACAACCCTCAGAATGGGAGAAAATATTTGCAAATGAAGCAACTGACAAAGGATTAATCTCTAAAATTTACAAGCAGCTCATGCAGCTCAATAACAAAAAAAACAAACAACCCAATCCAGAAATGGGCAGAAGACCTAAATAGACATTTCTCCAAAGAAGATATACAGTTCTCCAACAAACACATGAAAGAATGCTCAACATCATTAATCATTAGAGAAATGCAAATCAAAACTACAATGAGATATCATCTCACACCAGTCAGAATGGCCATCATCAAAAAATCTAGAAACAATAAATGCTGGAGAGGGTGTGGAGAAAAGGGAACACCCTTGCACTGCTGGTGGGAATGTGAATTGGTACAGCCACTATGGAGAGATTCCTTAAAAAACTAAAAATAGAACTAGCATATGACCCAGCAATCCCACTACTGGGCATGTAGCCTGAGAAAACCATTATTCAAAAAGAGTCATGTACCAAAATGTTCATTGCAGGTTTGTTTACAATAGCCAGGAGATGGAAGCAACCTCAGTGTCCATCATCCGATGAATGGATAAAGAAGATGTGGCACATATATACAATGGAATATTACTCAGCCATAAAAAGAAACGAAATTGAGTTATTTGTAGTGAGGTGGATGGACCTAGAGTTTGTCATACAGAGTGAAGTAAGTCAGAAAGAGAAAGACAAATACCATATGCTAACACATATATGTGGAACCTAAGGAAAAAGAAAATGTCATGAAGAACCTAGGGGAATAAAGACACCGACCTACTAGAGAATGGACTTGAGGATATGGGGAGGGGGAAGGGTAAGCTGTGACAAAGTGAGAGAGTGGCATGGACATATATACACTACCAAATGTAAAATAGCTAGTGGGAAGCAGCCGTATAGCACAGGGAGATCAGCTCGGTGCTTTGTGACCACCTAGAGGGGTGAGATAGGGAGGGGGGGAGGGAGGGAGATGCAAGAGGGAAGAGATATGGGAACATATGTATATGTATAACTGATTCACTTTCTTATAAAGCAGAAACTAACACACCACTGTAAAGCAATTATACTCCAATAAAGATGTAAAAGAAAAGAAAAAAAGTTTTACTGAGCACAACCCTGCCCACCAGAAGGATGAGTCCCACCTCAACCCACCACCAGTCCCTCCCATCAGGAAGCTTGTCGAACCCTCTTAAATAGCCTCACCCACCAGAGGGCCGACAGTAGAAGCAAGAAGAACTACAATCCTGCAGCCTGCCAAACGAAATCTACAATCACAGAAAATTAGACAAAATAAGGACTTCCCTGGTGGCGCAGTGGTTAAGAATCCACCTGCCAATGCAGGGGAATGGGTTCGAGCCCTGGTCTGGGAAGATCCCACATGCCACTAAACCCTTGTGCCACAACTATTGAGCCTACACTTAGAGTCCATGAGCCACAACTACTGAGCCCGTATGCCAAAACTACTGAAACCCATACAGCTAGAGCCCATGCTCCGCAACAAGAGAAGCCACCGCAATGGGAAGCCCATGTACCATAACGAAGAGTAGCCCCCCTTCGCCCCAACTAGAAAAAACCTGTGCGCAGCAACAAGGAATGAATGCAGCCATGAATAAATAAATACATAAATACATAAATAAATAAATTTAGTTTTAAGAAAAATAAAGAAAGAAAGTTAGACAAAATGAAATGGCAGAAGTATATTTCCCAGATGAAGGAACAAGATAAAACCTCAGAAAAACAACTGAAGTGGAGATAAAAAACCTTTCAGAAAAAGAATTCAGAATAATGATACTGAAGAAGATGCAGCATCAAGGAAAAAGAATGGAGGCAAGGATGGAGAAGATGCAAGAAGTGTTTAACAAAGACGTAGAAGAACTAAAGAACAAACAACAGAGGTGAACAATACAATAACTGAAATGAAAAATACACTAGAAGGAATCAATAGCAGAATAACTGAGGAGATAACAGAAGAACAAATAAGTGACCTGGAAGACAAAATGGTGGAAATCACTGCCACGGAACAGAATAAAGAAAAAAGAATGAAAATAAATGACAGTCTAAGAGACCTCTGGGACAACATTAAACACACCAACATTCACATTATAGGGTTCCCAGAAGGAGAAGAGAGACAGAAAGGACCTGAGAAATAATTTGAAGAGATAATTGCTGAAAAATTCCCTAACATGGGAAAGGAAACATTCACCCAAGTCCAGGAAGAGCAGAGAGTCCCAGGCAGGATAAACCAAGAAGAAACACACTGAGACACATAGTAATCAAACTGAAAAGAATTAAAGATAAAGAAAAAAATATTAAAAGTAACAAAGGAAAAATGAGAAGTAACATACAAGGGAACTCCCATAAGGTTATCAGCTGACTTTTCAGCTGAAACTCTACAGGCCAGAAGGGAGTGGCACGATATACTAAAAGTGATGAAAGGGGAAGAACCTTCAACTAAGAATATTCTACCCAGCAAGACTCTCATTCAAAAGCTTCACAGACAAGCAAAAGCTAAGACAGTTCAGCACCACCAGACCAACTTTGCAACAAATGCTAAAGAAACTTATCTAGGCAGGAAAGAGACCAGCAATTTAAAACAACCTTGTACATATATAGACTACTATATCAAAACCTCATGGGAATAGCAAACCCAAAAACTACAATAGATACACTCACACACACACACAAAGAAAAAGAAAAAGCAACCCAAACACAACACTAAAGATGGTCATCCAACCAGAGGAAAAAAGAATAAGAGAGGAAGGGAAGAAAAAAGACCTACAAAAACAAACCCAAAACAATTAAGAAAGTGGCAATAGGAACTTACATATCGATAATTACCTTAAATGTAAATGGATTAAATGCTCCAATCAAAAGACATAAAGACTGGCTGAATGGATACAAAAGCAAGACCCATACATATGCTGTCTGCAAGAGACCCACTTCAGACCTAGGGACACATACAGACTGAAAGTGAGAGGATGGAAAAAGGTATTCGATGCAAATGGAGATCAAAAGAAAGCTGCAGTAGCAATACTAATACTAGACAAAGTAGACTTTAAAATAAAGACGGTTAGGGGCTTCCCTGGTGGCGCAGTAGTTAAGAGTCTGCCTGGATGCAGGGGACACTAGTTTGTGCCCCGGTCCGGGAGGATCCCACATGCCGTGGAGCGGCTGGGCCCGTGAGCCATGGCCACTGAGCCTGCGCATCTGGAGCCTGTGCTCTGCAACGGGAGACGCCACAACAGTGGGAGGCCCACGTACCGCAAATAAATAAATAAATAAATAAAAAATAAAGACTGTTATAAGAGACAAAGAAGGACACTACATAATGATCAAGGGATCAACCCAAGAAGAAGATATAACAATTATAAATATATATGCACCCAACATAGGAGCACCTCAAAATGTAAGGCAAATGCTAACAGCCATGAAAGGGAAAATGACAGTAACACAATAATACTGAGGACTTTAACACTCCACTTTCATCAATGGACACATCATCCAGACAGAAAATCAATAAGGAAATACAGGCCTTAAATGACACATTAGACCAGATAGACTTAACTGATATTTATAAAGCATTCTACCCAAAAGCAACAGAATACCCATTCTTCTCATGTGCACATGGAATGTTCTCCAGGACTGACCACATGCTGGGCCACAGAGAGCCTTGGTAAATTTAAGAAAATTGAAATCATATCAAGCATCTTTTCCAACCACAACACTATGAGATCAGAAGTAAATTACAACACAAAAACTGCAGGGAATTCCCTGGTGGCGCCGTGGATAAGAACCCGCATGCCAATGCAAGGGACATGGGTTCCAGCCCTGGTCCAGGAAGATCCCACATGCTGCGGAGCAACTAAGCCCACATGCCACAACTACTGAGCCTGCACTCTAGAGCCCACGAGCCACAACTACTGAGCCTGGGTGCAACAACTACTAAAGCCCATGCACATAGAGCCTGTGCTCCACAACAAGAGAAGCCACTGCAATGAGAAGCCCACACACCACAATGAAGAGTAGCCCCCGCTTGCCACAACTAGAGAAAGCCCGTGTACAGCAACGAAAACCCAACACAGCAAAAAATAAATTAATTAATTAAAAAAGAAGAAAAAAGAAAAAGAAAAAAACTGTCAAAAACACAAACACATAGAGGCTAAACAATATGCTACTAAACAACCAATGGATCACTGACGAAATCAAAAAATACCTAGAGACAAATGAAAACAAAGCACAATGATCCAAAACCTATGGGATGCAGCAAAAGCTGTGCTAAGAAGGAAGTTTATAGCAATACAAGTTTACCTCAGGAAACAAGAAAAATCTCAAATGAACAACCTAACCTTACACCTAAAGCAACTGGAGAAAGAAGAACAAGCAAAACCTAAAGCTAGTAGAAGGAAAGAAATCATAAAGACCAGAGCAGAAAAAAATGAAACAGAGACAAAGAAAACAATAGCAAAGATCAATGAAACTAAAAGCTGGTTCTTTGAGAAGATAAACAAAATTAATAAACCTTTAGCCAGACTCATCAAGAAAAAAAGAGAGGATTCAAACCAATAAAATTAGAAATGAAAAAGGAGAAGTTACAACTGACACTACAGAAATACAAAGGATCATAAGAGAGCATCTATAGGGGAATAAAATGGACAGCCTGGAAGAAATGGACAAATTCTTAGAAAGGTACACTCTCCCAAGACAGAACCAGGAAGAAACAGAAATTATGAACAGACCAATCACAAGTAATGAAATTCAAACTGTGATTTTAAAACTCCCAACAAACAAAAGTTCAGGACCAGATGGCTTCACAGGCGAATTCTATTCAACATTTAGAGAAGAGCTAACAGCTATCCTTATGAAATTGTTCCAAAAAATTGCAGAGGAAGGAAAACTCCCAAATTCATTATGTTACCAAAACCAGACAAAGATACTACAAAAAAAAAAAAGAAAATTACAGGCCAATATCACTGATGAATATAGACGCAAAAATCCTCAACAGAATACTAGCAATCCAAATCCAACAACACATTAAAAGGATCATACACCATGATCAAGTGGGATTTATCCCAGGGATGGAAGGATTTTTCAATTCCTGCAAATCAGTCAATATGACACACCACATTAACAAATTGAAGAAAAAAAATCATATGATCATCTCAATAGATGGAGAAAAAGCTTTTGACAAAATTCAGCACCCATTTATGATAAAAACTCTCCAAAAAGTGGGCATAGAGGGAACATACCTCAACATAATAAAGGCCATATATGACAAACCTACAGCTAACATCATACTCAACAGTGAAAAGATAAAAGCATTTCCTCAAAGATCAGGAACAAGACAAGGATGTCCACTCTTGCCACTTTCAACATAGTTTTCAAAGTTCTAGCTACAGCAATCAGAGAAGAAAAAGAAATAAAAGGAATCCAAATTGGAAAAGAAGTTAAATTTTCAGTTTGCAGATGACATGATACTATACATAGAAAATCCTAAAGATGCTACCAGAAAACTACTAGAGCTCATCAATGAATTTGATAAAGCTGCAGGTTACAAAATTAATACACAAAAATCTGTTACATTTCTATACATTAACAACGAAAGATCAGAAAGAGAAATTCAAGAAACAATCCCATTTACCATCACATCAAAAAGAATAAAACACCTAGGAACAAACCTACCTAAGAAGACAAAAGATCTGTACTCCAAAAACTATAAGACACTGATGAAAGAAATCAAAGACGACATGAACAGATGGAAAGATATACCATGTCCTTGGATTGGAAGAATCAATATTGCCAAAATGATTATACTAACCAAGGCAATCTATAGATTCAATGCAATCCCTATCAAATTACCAATGGCATTTTTCACATAACTAGAACAAAAAAATCTTAAAATTTGTATGGAGACACAAAAGACCCAGAATAGCCAAAGCAATCTTGAGAAAGAAAAGTGGAGCTGGAGGAATCAGGCTCCCTGACTTCAGACTATACTACAAAGCTATAGTCATCAAAACAGTATGGTACTAGCACAAAAATAGAAATACAGATCAATGGAATAGGACAGAAAGCCCAGAAATAAACCCATGCACCTATGGTCAATTAATCCATGACAAAGGAGGTAAGACTATATAATGGAGGAAACACAGTCTCTTCAATAAATGGTGCTAGGAAAACTGGACAGCTACATGTTAAAAAAATTAAATTAGAATATTCTTTAACACCATACACAAAAATAAACTCAAAATGGATTAAAGACCTAAATGTGAGACTGGACACTATAAAAACTCTTAGAGGAAAACAAAGGATGAACACTCTCAGACATAAATCACAGCAGTATCTTTTTCGATCTGTCTCCCAGAGTAATGGAAATAAAAACAAAAATAAACAAATGAGACCTAATCAAACTCAAAAGTTTTTGCACAGCAAAGGAAACCAAAAACAAGACGAAAAGACAACCCTCAGAATGGGAGAAAATATTTGCACATGATGTGACCAACAAGGGATTAGACTCCAAAATTTACAAACAGCTCGTGTGGCTTAATATCATCAAAACAAACAACCCAATCAAAAATGGGCAGAAGACCTAAATAGACATTTCTCCAAAGAAGACATACAGATAGGCAAGAGCCACATGAAAAGATGTTCAACATTGATAATTATTAGAGAAATGCAAATTAAAAGTACAATGAGATGTCACCTCACACCAGTCAGAATGGCAATCATGAAAAAATCCACAAACAATAAATGCTGGAGAGGGTGTGGAGAGAAGGGAACCCTCCTACACTATTGGTTGTGCAGCCACTATGGCGACAGTATGGAAATTCCCTAAGAAGCCAAAAATAGAGCTACCATATAGTCCTGCAATCCCACTCCTGGGCATATACCCAGAGTAAAGCATGGTCCAAAAGGATATATGCACCCCAATATTCATTACAGCGCTGTTTACAATAGCCAAGACACAGAAACAACCTAAATGTCCATCGACAGAAAAATGGATAAAGAAGATGTGGTACATGTATGCAATGGAATACTACTCAGCCATTAAAAAGAATGAAGTAATTGCCATTCACAGCAACATGGATGGACCTAGAGACTGTCATACTGAGTGAAGTAAGTCAGACAGAGAAAGAGAAATATGGTATGATATCGCTTATATGCAGAATCTAAAAAAAAAAAAAGTTACAAATGAACTTATTTACAGAACAGAAACAGACTCACAGACTTTGAGAACAAACTTACGGTTACCGGGGGGAAGGGTGTGGGTTGGGGGACAGTTAGGGAGTGTGGGACTGACATGTACACACTGCTGTATTTAAAATGGATAACCAACAAGGACCTACTGTACAGCACAGGGAACTCTCCTCAATATTCTGTAACAACCTAATTGGGAAAAGAATTTGAAAAATAATAGATACATGTATACGTATAACTGTACCACTTTGTTGCATACCTGAAACTAACACAACATTGTTAATCAACTATAATAAATATAAAGCTGAAAGTTAAAAAAAAACTGATGAAAGAAATAGGGCTTGAAAAAAACTCTATTATACAGGAGTTTTCCTTCTAACAGTTTACTAATTGCACATCAGCCAAGACTATCACATTGGAAACAGGGATAAATTTATTAGGTAGAGCTAGACATTGTAAAAACAAGACTCTACCTGATAACAAATACAATTTTACTTGCAAATATTATTAGCATATAAAATTAAAGAGGTAACAAATTCTTATAAAAATAAGATGTTAAATATTTCCAATGTATTATATTCAAAAAAGCAAATGCTACAAGGCAAACAATGTACTACAAAAGAAAAGTACATCTAGTGTGGGGAATATATCAATAACTGTAATATCTTTGTATGGTGACAGATCATAACTAGACTTATCATGGTGATCATTTTGAAATGTATAGAAATATTGAATTACCATGTCATGTAACAGGAACTAACATAATGCTGTAGGTCAATTATAATTCAAAAACAAAGAAACTCAGAAAAAGAGATAATATTTGTGGTTATCAGAGGCAGGGGGAGGCAGAATTGCAAGACGGCAGTCGACATGTACAAACTTCCTGTTATAAGATAAATAAGTTCTAGGGATGTAATGTATAACATGATAAATATAATTAACACTGCTGTGTGTTATATAGGAAAGTTGTTAGGAGAGTAAATCCTAAGAGTTCTCATCACAAGGAAAATTTTTTTTCTATTTAATTCTGTATCTATATGAGAAGATGGATGTTCACTAAATTCATTGTGATAATCATTTCATGATGTACATAAGTAAAATCATTACGCTGTACACCTTAAACTTATACAGTGCTGTCAATTATATCTCAAAAAAACTGGAAGTTTACAATGGTATACCTGGGATTTAATTCAGAACTCTCATTAATTTATGGGCTCACGTCAAACAATTGGTATTAGACACAATTATCTATAGGATGAAAATACGGTGAGTTTCAATAAAGTTTCAATAACTAATTTTCTTAAAAACACTTTACTTAAGAGGAGACCCTTCAGGGATACTAAGAAACTATAAAGTGTTTCTTTTATCGTGCATTTTTTTCCCTGCTGTAAGTCTAAAATTCCACTGTGACTTTGAAGGAATACTGAAGGGCACAAATTAGAAAGCTTTTTATTTAACTATTCCTACTCTACCCAGGAAAGCAATGAAGGTTTAACAGTGTCTTGATAGTATCTGATTGAGGCCACTTGTACAAATATAAGCCCACTTACACTTTTATACTGTAATTAAAGATAATTATTTCTGGGAAAAGGACAATTTGTAAAAAAAAAAAAAAACATGTCTTTCATTATATGCAGATAGTACCTAGTGACCAATTGAAAGATTATGTCTACAGAGTCACAATACTTTAGAGATTGCCCTCATAAGAGTTGCAGCTGGTTTCTTGTATACATCAAAGATATCAGTCTAGTTTCCTTTTAGGTTTTCCTCCTCTATGAAAAAGACTATTTAAAATGTGAAAACAGCTGTGTTCCAAATGAAGTACAAAGAATTTTTACACAGTGTCAGTGAAGGACCCCGTTTCTTGTGAATAATTTATAAAATCATTCAGAAAACAAAATACCTCAACTAGTTTGAAGCTATTAATAATCCAAGAGACCCTTGAAGATGTTAGTTTCACATCTGACTAATGTATAAATTTGTTTTGGTGAAAGCTTTTATAAATTATTTTACGATCTTTATAAGAAGAGACAAAAAGGAGAAAAGAAGTCAATTCATTAACCCGACAGGCAAGGAGGCCTACAGTGAATTTTCAGAAGTCTGGGGTGTATTTACCTTTAAATTTGGGCTAATAGTGGCTTGTATTGGCATCCTCCTAGAGTCGAGAGAAATCCTAATGAATAAAGAATGTATTTCATAGTAGGAGGATAGATAATGGGAAGCTAATAATAATAATCAAGTTAGCAGTAATATCACTTACTAGACATATCCATGGGAGTGACATTTAGAAAGAGTCAAACTAACATTATAACTTTATACCTGTATGCCCAGCCCCAACAAAAAAAAAGGAAAGAAAATAATAATATTCAAATTTAACTTCTGGATTTTGTAAACAAATCAGGAGATGTATACAAATGGTAAATTTAGCAATTTTCTTTGTGTCACTAAAAAATCTCTTTACTTTCATGTATAAATAAAGTTAGTTAAAAAAATATTATTAAAAATGCAACAGACAAAAATTCAATTGGCAACAGTTTTCTGAGGTTCACTAACCTTTAGGTTGAGTATCAGACATTACAAGTGAAATGCTATCATCATCTCTTCGCTTTTCTTTAGTATGTGCAGCCTGCTTTGCATAATTATTGTCTGTCTGACTTGGTTGTGAACTCCTGCAAAACAAAATAATATTATACTCAATTCTTCTGAACACAAATGAATTTAGAAGCCAGCTGACATATATTCACGATAAAAATAACAGGTTACAAATGGCGTCCTATATAGCAGAGGATGTGATCTGAACAGTAAAAAGAATATTAAAATATGACTTGAGAAATAAGTTATCATTCCTGTTCTACCTTTAAGTTCTCCATGTTTCTTTGGAAGGAAAAAAACAAGATAAGCACAACACAGAATTGTGCACATGCAAAATGAACAAAGAATAATACAAGTATTAAATACATCGAAGAGGTCTAAAAAGTAAAAATTCCACGAACACAAGTACATGATAATCACACTTATGTGTAATCAAAAAATAAGTCAAAGGTAATTGTTAATATGTTTCAAGCATGGTTCACATATCAAAAGTTATGTACAAAATAAAGTTTGGGGCTTCCCTGGTGGCACAGTGGTTGGGAGTCCGCCTGCCGACGCAGGGAACATGGGTTCGTGCCCCTGTCCGGGAAGATCCCACATGCCGCAGAGAGGCTGGGCCCATGAGCCATGGCCGCTGAGCCTGCGCATCCGGAGCCTGTGCTCCGCAGCGGGAGAGGCCACAACAGTGAGAGGCCTGCGTACCGCAAAAAAATAAAAATAAAGTAAAATTTTTTTAAATAAAGTTTGGAGTGTAGTTACAAATTTTACCTACAGAGAAAATAATTTAAAATATAACCTACTAGTTAAATACATAAAATATAATACTGTGTGAAAAACAAGTTTTGGATGATGAGCATAATATCACTATTAATGAAAACGTAATACAATAGTAGTAGGGGATTTCAATACCTCACCCCACTTTCAGTAATCATTAGATCATCCAGACCACACACACAAAAAAAAATCAAAAAGGAAACATTGGATTGAACCATAAACTTGACCAAATAGACATGCATTTATAAAACATAAACACAGAACATTCTCCATGATAAGTCACATGATAGGCCACAATGCAAGTCTTAGCAAATTTAAGAAGACTAAAATCTACAAAATATCTTTCCCGACCAAACAGTATAAAATGAGAAATCAATAACAGGAGGAAAGCTGAAAAATTCACAAGTATATGGAGGTTAAACAATATGCTACTGAAAACCAACTGGCTAAAGAAAAAAATCAAAAGGAAGATCAAGAAATATCTTGAAACAAATGAAAATGTGAGCATAAAATGTCAAAATCTATGGAATGTTCTATGAGGGAAGTTAATAGCAATAAATGCCTACATTAAAAAACAAGAAAGACCTCCAATAAACAACCTCAATTTACACCTCTTGGAACTAGAAAAAGAACAAATGAAGCCCAAACTAAGCACAAGGAAAGAAACAACAAAGATCAGAGCAGAAGTAAATAAAATAAAAATAAGAAAAACAACAGAAAAGATAAACAAAACTAAGAGCTAGTTTTTTCAAAAAATAAAGTTGACAAACCTTTAGCTAGACAAACCAAGAAAAAAAAGACTCAAATCAAAACAGATCATCAAGAGACTACAATAAGTAATTATATGCCAACAATATGGATAACCTAAGAGCTGGTTTTCTGGGGGCAAAAAACCTTTTGGCTAGACTAAAGGAAAAAAGAGAAGACTTGTAAATAAAATCATTACAACTGGTAGCACAGAAATATGAGTATATGAATATCATATGAATAAAATATGAATATCATAAGTGACTATTACAAACAATTGTACATCAAGTCATATAACCTAGAAGAAATGGACAAATATCTAGAAACATACAACCTACCAAACTGAATCATGAAGAAAAAGAAAATGTGAACAGATCAATAACAAGGAGACTGAATTAGTAATCAAAAATCTCCCAAAAAAAAAAAAAAAAATCTCCCAACACAGAGTAGCCCAGGACCAAATGGTTTCACTGGTAATTCTACCAAACAATTAAAGAAGAATTAATGACAATCCTTCTCAAACTCTTCCAAAAATTTTAAGAGGAGGGAACACTTCTATACTCATTTTGCAAGACCATCACTACACTAATACCAAAGCCAGTTAAGAACACTACAGGAAAAGAAAACTATACACCAAAATACCCTTAATGCATAGAGATGCAAAAATTCTCATCAAAGTACTGGAAACCAAATTCCACAACACACGTTAAAAGGATCAAACACCACGAGCAAGTGCAACTTATTGCAGAGATGCAAGATGGTACAACATCCAAAAATCAATCAATATGATAAACCACATTAATAAAATGAAAGATAAAAATCATCTGATCCCTCAAAAGATGCAGAAAAAGCATTTGACAAAATTCAACATCCTTTCATGATAAAACCCTCAAAAACCTGGGTATAAAAGGAACATACCACAACATAATAAAGGCCAATGCCACAAACCCACAGCTAACATCATATTAAACAGTGAAAAATTAAAAGCTTCACCTCTAAGATGAAGAACAAGACAAGGGTGCCCACTCTCACCACTCTTATTCAACGCAGTACTGGAAATCCTGGCTAGACAAATTAGACAAGAAAAAATAAATAAATAAAAGGCATCCAAATCAGAAAGGAAAAAGTAAAACTGTCATTATTTGCAGATGATATGATCTTATAGAAAGAAAACCCTAGAAAATCCAGCAAAAAACTGTGAGAATAAATGAATTCACTAAAGTTGCAGGATACAAAGTCAACACACTACAATCAGTTGCATTTCTATACACTAACAATGAACTATCTGAAAAAGAAATTAAGAAAAAATACCATTTATAACTATAGCAAAAAGAATAAAATTATACTTATGAATAAATATAACCTAGAAGGAGAAAAACCTGTACACTGAAAACTATAAGATACTGATGAAAGAAACTGCAGACACAAATAAATGGGAAGATATTCTATACTCATGGATTGGAAAAATTAATTTTGTTAAAATGTTCATCCTACCCAAAGCAACCTACAGATTCAAAGCAATCCCTATCAACATTCTAATGGCCTTTTTCACAGAAATAGAACAGTCTTAAAATTTGTATGGAACTACTAAAGACCCCAAATAGCCAAAGCAATCTTGAGAAAGAAAAACAAAGCCAGAGGAATCACACTTCATGATTTCAAACTACATTACAAAACCACAGTAATCAAAACAATATAGTATTGGCATAAAAACAGACACATAAATGAATGAAACAGAACAGAGAGCCAGAAATTAATCCATGCATATATAGTCAACTCCTGTATGATAAAGGCGCTAAGAATACACAATGGGAAAAGGAGAGTCTTTTCAATAACTGACGTTGGGAAAACTTGACAGCCACATGCAAAAGAATGAAACTGTATAAATATACCATATACAAAAATCAACACAAAATGGATTAAACACTTAAATGTATGACCTGAAACCATAAAACTCCTAGAAAAAAACATGAGAGTAAGTACCTTCACAATGATCTTGGCAATGATTTTTTGGATTAAACACCAAAACAAAGGCAACAAAAGAAAATTAAAAAGTGGGACCAAAAAGCTGCACAGCAAAGGAAACCTTCAATAAAATTAAAAGGCAACCCATGGGGCTTCCCTGGTGGCACAGTGGTTGAGTGTCCGCCTGCCGATGCAGGGGACACAGGTTTCTGCCCCAGACCGGGAAGATCCCACATGCCGCGGAGCGGCTGGGCCCGTGAGCCATGGCCGCTGAGCCTCCGCGTCCTCCGCAACGGGAGAGGCCACAACAGTGAGAGGCCCGCGTACCGAAAAAAAAAACAAACAAAAAAAGGCAACCCATGGAATAGGAGAAAATATTTGTAAATCATGTATCTGATAAGGGAGTTAATATCCAAAATATATAAAGAATTCATACAACTCAACCAAAAAAGCAGAACAATTTCATTAAAAAATAGGCAGAAAAACCGAACAGAGGTTTTTCCAAAGAAGACTACAAATGACCAACAGGTACATGAAAAGGAGCTCAACATCCACTAATCATCAGGGAAATGTGTATCAAAACCACAGTGAGGTATAATCTCACACATGTGAGAAAGACTATTATCAAAAGATAAGAAAGAAGTGTTGGCAAGGATGTGGAGTGCTGTGGGAATGTAAATTACTGCAGCCACTATGGAAAACAGTATGAAGGTTCCTCAAAAAATTAAAAATAGAACTAATATACGATCCAGCAATTCCACTTCTTAGTATGTATCCTTAGGAAACAAAAGCACTCTCTCAAAAAGATATACACACCCCCATGTTCACTGCAGCATTATTTGCAACAGCCAAGACATGGAAACAACATAAGTGTCCGTCAATAGATGAATGGATAAAGAAAATGTGACACTGACACACACACACGCACACGCACACACACACACACACACACACACACGATGGAATATTATTCAGTCATAAAAAAAGAAATCCTGCCATTTGTGACAACATGAATGAACCTTGGACAAGACAAATACTGTACAATCTCACTTATATGTGGAATCTAAATTTAAAAACAGACAAACACACACCTAGATACAGACAACAGATTGGTGGCTGCCAGAGCCAGGGGCATGAAATCACTGAAGGTGGTAAAAAGGTGCAAGTTTCCAGTTGTAAGAGAAATAAGTCCTGGGGATGTAAGGTACAGCATGATGACTATAGATGACAACAGTGTACTATATATTTGAAAGTTGATAAGATAGTAGATCTTAAAAGTTCTCATCAAGAGAAAGAAAACTGGGACTTCCCTGTTGGTCCAGTGGTTAAGACTCTGTGCTCCCAATGCAGGGGGGCTGGGTTCAAGCCCTGGTCAGGGAACTAGATCCCGCATGCCACAACTAAGAGCCAGCACAGCCAAATAAATAAATATTTAAAAAAAGAGAAAAAAAACTGTAACTATGTGCAGTGATGGATGTTAACTAAACTTACTGTGTTACTCATTTTGCAATATATACATGTATGAGATTATGTTGTACACCTAAAACTAATATAATATTCTGTCAGTAACATATCAATAAACTAGTTTTTAAAAGCAAATTGATAAGCAATTGGGAAAGCAATTTGGTACTAATCAGAATAGCCATAGAATGAATTCAATCTTTACTGACAATCTTCTCACCCATGATAACTATAATTAACAAAACAACTAATTATGGTATTATTTAAGTGGGTAAAAATTTTGAAATAAAAAACTATATAAAATTATTAACCTACAGCATTCCTTTACAGTAGAATATATTATACAGTAATTACTCCATTTTCAAAACTACTTAACATAGAAATTTTTAAAATTTTATTGAAGTACAGTTGATTTACAATGTTGTTAATTTCTCTTGTACACCAAAGTGATTCAGTTATATGTATATATATTCTTTTTCATGTTCTTTTCCATCCTGGTTTATCACAGGATATTGAATATAGTTCCCTGTGCTATTCAGTAGGATCTTGTTGTTATCCATCCTATATACAATAATTTGCATCTGCTAATCCCAAACTCCCAATTCTTCCCTCCCCCACCCTCACTTAGAAATTTTTACATTTATAAAAGTACTAAAAAGTCAGACACCAAGAATAAATCAAAGATCCCTGTACAATAAAATATGAAGTACATACCAAGTGACCTCAGGAAGATTGCAGAGTAGGAAACACCTACCATGTTCTCACCTAGACAACAACTGCACTGGCAGAATCTGTATGATGTAACTACTTTGGAATTCTGGAGTCTACGGAAGGCTTACAACTTCCAGTCAAAAGGTTCAACAGTAAATTGCAGTTAATTTTGGTCAATTTAGGCAATTTGGATGGTAGCAGTTACCTATGCCCAGCTTGGAGGCAAGCAGCAATGCCCAAGTTCCTAGAACAGTTTGCACAGGCTTACAATTACCAACATGAGCAGTAAGGACCTCATCCTCCAAATATTGGGAAACTGTATTCTGATCACTGATTGCTATCTCTGATCGTGGATAAGCAGATATAGAGACAGGCAGCCATTGCCACAACAACCACTACCATTGTTGCAACAATCTCCCCATCCAGCTAAAACAACTTCCAAGAGATTTAAAGAACTAGCACCTATTTTATTTCCTCCCTTCATTTTTCCCATTTTCTCCTTATGGGAACCAAACATTTAAGGACTAGGACATTAAAACGTAATCACATGTACAAGGAAATTTAGAATGTCACAGACATAACCGGGGAAAGACACAGGTTCAGAAAAAACCTGAAAAGACCTTTTGTTTACATATCAGGCTGATCCCTGGAAGAGGGACATGTTACAACAATTTAAAAAACTAACAAAGGGAAAAAATCTAGCAAACGCTGGGGAAGGGAGAGAATCTGATTTTCAGACTTGGCATCTTATAAGATCCAAATGTCAAATTTTCAACAACAACAAAAATTCATAAGACATACAAAGAAACAGGAAAGTATGGCCAATTCAACAGAAAAAAAAATTAATCTACAGAACCTGTCCCTGAAAAGATCCAGTTGGCAGATTCAGTAGACAAAGACATTAAAACGACTATCTTAAAGATCCTCAGGGACTTCCCTGGTGGTACAGTAGTTAAGACTCCGTGCTTCCAAAGCAGGGGATGCAGGTTTGATCCCTGGTCGGTCGGGGAACAAAAATCCCACATGCTACGTGATGTGGAGAAATTTTTAAAAAAGAAAAAAAAAATATCTTGGACAAAAGTCAAGAAAATGACTTATGATAAAATGAAAATATCAATAAAAGACAAAATACACAAATGAACCAAAAGGAAATTCTCGAGCTAAAAAAGTATAATAACTGAAATGAAAATTTATTAGAGAGATTCAAAAGCAGATTTGAGCAGGGAGAAGAAACAAGAAGAAATGGTCACTGAACCTGAAAATATGATCATGGAAATGACCAAATCTGAGGAACAGAAAGAAGAAAAAAAAACTTTTTTAATAAATTTATTTATTTTTTGGCTGTGTTGGATCTTCATTGCTGCGCACAGGCTTTCTCTAGTTGCAGCAAGCAGAGGCTACTCTTCGTCGCGGCGCCCAGGCTTCTTTTTGCAGTGGCTTCTCTTTGTTACAGAGCATGGGCTCCAGAGCGCAGGCTCAATAGTTGTAGCCCATGGGCTTAGTTACTCCACGGAATGTGGGATGTTCCCGGACAAGGGCTCGAACCCATGCCCCCTGCATTGGCAGGCAGATTCTTAACCACTGCGCCACCAGGGAAGGCCCAGAAAGAAGAAATATTTAAGAAAAGTAAACAGAGCCTAAGGGACCTATGGGACACCAAAAAATGGACTAATATACACATTGTTGGAGTCTCAGAGGAGAAGAGAAAGGGGCAAAGATATTATTGGAATAAATATCACCAAAGAATTCCAAATTTGATGAAAAAAATGAATATAAATACCCAAAAAGCTCAAGGAACTACATGTAGAGTAAACTGAATGAGATCTACACCAAGAAATGTTATAATCAAATTGTCCAAAGACAAAGGCAAAGAGAGAATCTTGAAAGCACCAAGCAAAATGTGACTCATCACACACAAAAGATCCTCAATAAGATTATGAGCAGATTTCTCATCAATAACCATGCTGGCCAGAAGGCACTGAATTGGTATATTCAAAGGACTAAAGGAAAAAACTGTCAACAGGAAATCCTATACCTGGCCAAACTGTCCTTCAAAAATTAGGACAAAATTAAGATATTCTAAGACAATCAAAAGCTGAGGGCCGGGGCTTCCCTGGTGGTGCAGTGGTTGAGAGTCCGCCTGCCGATGCAAGGGACACGGGTTCGTGCCCCGGTCCGGGAAGATCCCACATGCCACGGAGCGGCTGGGCCCGTGAGCCATGGCCGCTGAGCCTGCGCGTCCGGAGCCTGTGGTCTGCAACGGGAGAGGCCACAACAGTGAGAGGCCCGCATACCGCAAAAAAAAAAAAAAAAAAAGCTGAGGGCATTCATTACCACTATAAGAAAAAACAGCCCTATAAGAAAAACTAAAGAGAGTCTTCGTGTTGAAATGACAGGACATTAGACAGTAATTCAAAGCCATATGAAGAAATAAAGATAACTGGTAAAAGTAAATTCATAGACAATTATAAAATCAGGTATTGTAGCTCTGGTTTGTAACTTGCCCATTTACTTTCTACATGATTTAAGCCAGGGGTCCCCAATCCCCGGGTCATGGACTGCTATTGGTCCACACGGCTTGTTATGAACTAGGCTGCACAGCAGGAGGTGAGCAGCCAGTAGGCAAGTGAAGCTTCATCTGCCACTACCCATCACTCCCCATCGCTCCCCATCGCTCACATTACCGCCTGAACCATCACTCACATTACTGCCTGAACCACCCCCCCGACCCCCATCCATGGAAAAACTGTCTTCCACGAAACTGGTCCCTGGTGCCAAAAATGTTGGGGACCACTGACTTAAGAAACTAATGCATTTTTTAAATTATTAGACTATGCTTTTGAACAAACAATTCATAAAGATATCATTTTATGACATCAGTAATTGAAAGGATGTGAGGACAGAGCTATAGAGGAGCACAGTTCTGAATGTTATTGAAATTAAGCTGGCATAAATTCAAATTAGCATGTTATAACTTTAGAATGTTAAATGTAATCCTCATGATAACCACAAAGAAATCAGCTATAGAATACAGACAAAAGGAAATGAGAATGAAATCAAAAAGCTTCACTACGAAAAAACAAGTAAACATAGAGAAAGACAGTAATGTAGGAAATAAAGGGCAAAAAAGCTATAAGGCGTATAGAAAACAAATATTAAAATCACAGAAAGTCCTTCCTTATCAATAACTGCTTTAATTGTAATTAATTCAACCCCAAACAAAAGATAAAGACTGGCAGAATGGATTAAAAATATATGATCCAAGACTTCCTTGGCAGTCCAGTGGTTAAGACTCTGCACTTCCACCGCAGGGGGTGCAGGTTGAATCCCTGGTCGGGGAACTAAGATCCCGCATGCTGCATGGCATGGCAAAAAAAAAAAAGATCC
This sequence comes from Delphinapterus leucas, assembly GCF_059928025.1. Lineage (NCBI taxonomy): Eukaryota > Metazoa > Chordata > Mammalia > Artiodactyla > Monodontidae > Delphinapterus > Delphinapterus leucas. The sequence goes on from NC_143132.1 coordinate 49,010,026, forward strand.
AACTATAGGCTGTCTACAAGAGACTCACTTTAGATTCAAAGATACAAATAGGCTGAAAGCGAAAATATGAAAAAAGATATTCTATGCAAATACTAGCCAAAAGAGAGCAAGGGTGGCTATACTAATATCAGACAAAATAGACCTTAAATCAGAAGTTCACAGGAGAGAAAGAAGGACATTATATATTAGTACAAGGTTCAATACAACAGGTGATTTAACAATTGTAAATACTTACACATCTAATATTATCAAAATATATTAAGGAAAAAATTGATAGAACAGAAGGGAGAAACAGACATTTTCAGAGTAATAGTTGAAGACTTCAATACCCCACTCTCAACAGGAAGAGAACAACCTGACAGAAGATATGTAAGGAATTAGAAGACTTAAACAAATAAAATAAACCTATGAGACCTAACCGTCATATACAGAATACTCTACCCAACGAGAATATGTATTCTTCTCAAGTGTACAAAGGACATTCTCCATGATAGCTGTATTTTAAGACAAAAAACTACATCTCAACAGATTTAGAAAGATAAATATCATACAAGGCATCTTCTCTGACCACACAGGATGAAGTTAGAAATCAGTAACAGAAGGAAAACTGGAATACTCACATCTTTGGAAATTAAACAACACACTCTGAAGCAAGCAATGGGTGTAAGAAGATATCACAAGGAAATAGAAAACGCTGAGGGATAAATGAAAATGAAAGGACAACATATCAAAACACATGGGATGAAGCAAAAGCAGTGCTAAAGGAGAAATATACAGCTATAGATGCTTACACCAAAAAAGAAATATCTCATATCAACAGCCTAACTTTACAACTTAAGGAACTAGAAAAAGAACAAACTAAATTCAAAGGTAGTGGAAGTAATAAAATAATAAAGATAAGAGCAGAGATAAAAAGAGAATGGGAGAAAAAAAAGAGAAAAATCAACAAAACCAAAAGTTCGTTCTTCAGAAAGATCAATAAAATCAACAGACCTTTAGCTAGATGGACTAAGAAAACGAAGAGAAGATTCAAATTAATAAAATCAGAAATGAAAATTAAAACATTACGACCAGCCCGACAGAAATAAAAAGGATTAGAAGAGAGTATGATGAACAACTATATGAATTGGATAATGTAGATGAAATTAACAAATTCCTACTGACACAAAACCTACTAAATCACAAGTAAATAGAAAATCTGAATAGACCCATAACTAGTAAGGACATTGAGTCAGTAACCAAAACCTCCCAATAAAGGAAAGCCCTGGAACTGACAGCCTCAAACGGTGAATTCTACCAAACTTTTAAAGAACAACTAACAGATAATCTTTTCAAACTCTTCCAAAAAACTGAAGATGATGGAATACATCCTCATTCTGTGAGGTCAAGCATTGATTGCCCTGATAGCAAATCAATTCAAAGACACTACAATAAAAATATAGGCCAATATCCCCAAGGAACATTGATGCAAAAATCCTCAATAAAATACCTCAAATGGCTCATATGGTTATATACCTTAACTACATGGATTTACTCCCAGGATGCAAGGATGATTCAACATACAAAAATCTATCAACACACCCCATTAACAGAATAAAAGTGTAAAACCACATGGTCATGTCAATTAATGCAGAAAAAGCACTCCACAAAATTCAATAACTTTTGCTAATAACTAAAAAATAAAATTCGACAATCTAGGAATAGAAACTACTCACCTCAACATAGTAAAAACCATATATTAAAAATGCACAGGAAACATCAAACTCAACGATGAAAGATTGACAGCTTTCCTTCTAGGATCAGGAATAATGCAAGGATGCCCACTTTTACCACTTCTAGTCAACACAGTACTAGAAGTTCTAGCCAGAGCACTTATACAAGAAAAAGAAATATAAAAGCATCGAAACTGGAAAGAAATAATCTGTGTTTGCAGATGATATGATCTTACATGTAGGAAACTCTAAAGATTACACACACACATACACAAAAACAAAACTGTTAGAATTAATAAACAACAACCAAAAAAAGGAAACTAAGAGAACAACCTATTTACAATAGCTTCAAGAAGAGAAAAAGAAACTTAGCACTTAACCAAGGAGACAAAAGACGTGTACAATGAAAACTATAAAACGTGGCTGAAAGAAATTAAAGAAGACATTAATAAATGGAAACACATCCCATGTTCATGGATTGGAAGGCTTAATATTGTTAAGATGTCAATACTACCTAAAGCAATCTACACACTGAATTCAATCTTATCAAAACTGCAGTAGCATTTCTTGCAGAAATATAAAAACTTATCCTAAAACGCATACATGATGACCTTAAGGAAACCGGAAGAGCCAAAAACAATCTTCAACAAATTTGGAGGTCTCACACTCCCTGATTTCAAAAATTACTACAAAGCTATAATAATCAAAACACCATGGAACTGGCATAAAGACAGATATAGAGATCAATGTAATAGAACAACACCCAGAAATAAACCCTCGCATATATGGCAGATGATTTTCACATGGCTGCCAAGACCATTCAGTGGGGAAAGGACAGCCTTTTCAACAAAGCATGTGGAGAAACAGAATATCCACATGCAAAAAGAATGAAGATGGACCCTCACCTAACACCCTACACAAAAGTTAACTCAAAATGCATCAAAGGCCTAAATGCATAAGCTGAAACTATAAAACTCTAGGCATAGGGGAAAATGTTCATGACACTGGATTTGGCAAAAATTTCTTGTATATGACACCAAAGCATGGGCAAAAAATGGAAACATAGATATATTGGACTTTATCAAAACTGAAACTTCTGTACATCAAGTAGCAGTATCAGTAGAATAAAAGTCAACCCACAAAATGGGAGAAAATATTTGCAAATCATATTTCTGATAATATATTAATATTCAGAATATAGAGAGAACTCCTAAAACTCAAAAATAAAAAACAGAAGACGGCATACTAGGATGATGGGGAATTCACATCTCCGCACAACTAGGACACTTACCAGGCACTGGTGGGGGACCATGGACACCAAAAAGGACAGAAGGAACCCCCAGCAAGTGGTTGTTTCAATTATACTTTTATTTTTCCTAATATATTTTTTATCTTTCTAATTTTATTTTGTTTTTTACTCTTTGATACTGTACTGCTCCTCTTTTTCTTTATTGCTTGCTTTTTTTTTTTTTTTTTTTTACCGTGCCACAAAGCTTGCGGGATCTTGGTTCCCATTCCGGATGTCAGGCCCAAGCTACTGTGGTGGGAGCTCCGAGTCCAAACTGCTGGACTAAGAGAGAACCTCAGACCCCAGTGACTATTAATCGGAGTGAAGCCTCCCAGAGGTCCTCATCTCAGCACCATGACCCAGCTCTATCCAACTGGCTGCAAACTTCAGTGCTGTAAGTCTCAGGCGAAACAACCAGTAAGACAGGAATACAGCACCACCCAGGAAAAAAAAAAAAAAAGAAACAACAAAAACACATGTTACAGATGAAGAAGCAAGGTAAAAACGTAAAAGACCAAATAAATGAAGACGAGATACATAACCTACCTGAAAAAGAATTCAGAGTAATGATAGAAAAGATCATCCAAATTCTCGGAAACAGATGGAGAAAATACAAGAGACACTTAACAAGGATCTAGAAGAACTAAAGAGCAAATAAACAGTGAGGAACAACATAATTACTGAAATTAAAAATACTCTAGAAGGAAGCAATGGCAGAATAACTGAGGCAGAAAAAACAGATAAGCGAGCTGGAAGATAAAATAGTGGAAATAACTGCCAGGGAGCAGAAAAAAGAAAACACAATTGAGGACAGTCTCGGAGACCACTGGGGCATCATTAAATGCATCAACATTCGAATTATACAGGTCCCAGAAGAGGAAGAGAAGAAGAAAGGATATGAGGAAATATTTGAAAAGATTATAGTTGAAAACTTCCCTAACATGGGAAAGGAAATACTCATTCAACTCCAGGAAGCACAGAGAGTCCCATGCAGGATAAATCCAAGCAGAAATAAACCAAGACACATATTAATCAAACTATCAAAAATTAAATACAGGGCTTCCCTGATGGTGCAATGGTTGAGAGTCTGCCTGCCGATGCAGGGGACGTGGGTTCGTGCCCCAGTCCAGAAAATCTCACATGCCGCGAAGCGGCTGGGCCTGTGAGCCATGGCCACTGAGCCTGTGTGTCCGGAGCGTGTGCTCCGCAACAGGAGATTCCACAACAGTGAGAGGCCCGTGTTACGCAAAACAAAAAAAATTAAAAAATAAATACAAACAAAAAATATTAAAAGCAGCAAGGGAAAAGCAACAAGTAACATATAAGGGAATGCCCATAAGGTTAACAGCTGATCTTTCAGCAGAAACTCTGCAAACCAGAAGGGAGTGGGCAGGACATATTTAACTGATAAACGAGAAAACCCTGCAACCAAGCCTACTCTATCCACCAAAGATCTCATTCAGATTCGACAGAGAAATTAAAACTTTTACAGACAAGCAAAATCTAAGAGAATTCGGCACCACCAAACCAGCTTTACAAAAATGCTAAAGCAAATTCTCTGGGCAGGAAACACAAAAGAATGAAAAATCCTACAAAAACAAACCAAAAACAATTAGGAAAATGGTAATAGGAAAATACATATCGATAACTACCTTAAATGTAAATGGATTAAATGCTCCAACCAAAAGACCCAGGCTGACTGAATAGATACAAAAACAAGACCTGTATACACGCTGCCCACAACAGACCCACTTCAGACCTAGGGACACGTACAGAATGAAAGTGAGGGGATGAAAAAAGATATTCCATGCAAATGGAAATCAACAGAAAGCTGAAGCAGCAATTCTCATATCAGACAAAACAGAATGCAAAATAAAGACTATTAGAAGAGACAAAGAAGGACACTACATACTGATCAAGCGATCGAACTAGGAAGAAGATATAACAATTGTAAATATATATGCACCCAACATAGGAGCCCCTCAATACATAAGGCAAATGCTAACAGCCATACAAGGGGAAACTGACAGTAACACAATAATAGCAGGGGACTTTAAAACAACTTTCACCAATGGACAGATCACCCAAAATGAAAATAAATAAGGAAACACAAGGTTTAAATGATACATGAAACAAGATGGACTTAATTGATACTTACAGGACATTCCATCGCAAAACAACAGAATACACTTTCTTCTCAAGTGCTCATGGAATATTCTCCAGGATAGACCATATCGTGAGTCACAAATCAAGCCTTGGTAAATTTAAGAAGATTGAAATCATATCAAGTATCTTTTCAGACCACAACACTATGAGACTAGGTATCGATTACAGCACAGAAGCTGTAAAAAATACAAACACATGGAGGCTAGACAATATGCTACTAAATAACCAAGAGATCATTGAAGAAATCAAAGAGGAAATCAAAAAATACCTAGAAATAAATAACAATGAAAACATGACCACCCAAAACCTATGTGACGCAGCAAAAGCAGTTTTAAGAGGGAAGTTTATAGCAATACAATCTTACCTCAAGAAACAAGAAACATCTCAAATAAACAATCTAACCTTACACCTAAAGCAATTAGAGAAAGAAGAACAAAAAACCCCCAAAGTTAGCAGAAGGAAAGAAATCATAAAGATCAGATCAGAAATAAATGAAAAAGAAATGAAGGAAACGATAGCAAACATCAATAAAACTAAAAGCTAGTTCTTTCAAAAGATAAACAAAATTGATAAACCATTAGCCAGACTCATCAAGAAAAAAAGGGAGAAGACTCAAAAGAATTAGAAATGAAAAAGGGAAGTAACAACTCACACTGCAGAAATACAAAGGATCAAGAGAGATTACTACAAGCAACTATATGCCAATAAAATAGACAACCTAGAAGAAATGCACAAATTCTTAGAAAAGCACTACCTTCCGAGACTGAACCAGGAAGAAATAGAAAATATAAACAGACCAATCACAAGCACTGAATTTGAAAGTGAGATTAAAAATCTTCCAACAAACAAAAGCCCAGGACCAGATGTCTTCACAGGTGAATTCTATCAAACATTTAGAGAAGAGTTAACACCTATCCTTCTAAAACTCTTCCAAAACATAGCAGAAGGAGGAACACTCCCGAACTCATTCTACGAGGACAGCATCACCCTGATACCAAAGCCAGACAAAGGCGTCACAAAAAAAGAAAACTACAGGCCAATATCACTGATGAACATAGATGCAAAAATCCTCAACAATATCCTAGCAAACAGAATCCAAAAGCACATTAAAAGGATCATATACCATGATCCAGTGGAGTTTATGCAAGGATTCTTAAATATACGCAAATCAGTCCATGTGATACACCATATTAACAAATTGAAGGAGAAAAACCATATGATTATCTCAATACATGCAGAAAAAGCTTTCCACAAAATTCAACACCAATTTATGATAAAAACTCTCCAGAGAGCAGACACAGAGGGAACCTACCTCAACATAATAAAGGCCATATCTGACAAACCCACAGCCAACATCATTCTCAATGGTGAAAAACTGAAAACACTTCCTCTAAGATCAGGAACAAGACAAGGTTGCCCACTCTCACCACTACTATTCAACACAGTTTTGGTAGTTATAGCCACAGCAATCAGAGAAGAAAAAGAAATAAAAGGAATCCAAATTGGAAAAGAAGAAGTAAAACTGTCACTGTTTGCAGATGACATGATACTATACATAGAGAATCCTAAAGATGTTACCGAAAACTACTAGAGCCAATCAATGAATTTGGTAGAGTAGCAGGATACAAAATTAATACACAGTAATCTCTTATATTCCTATACACTAATGACGAAGAATCTGAAAGAGAAATTAAAGGAACACTCCCATTTACCATTGCAACAAAGGGTAAAATATCTAGGAATAAACCTACCTAAGGAGAGAAAAGACCTATATGCTGAAAACTATGACACTGATGAAAGAAATTAGAGACGATACAAACGGATGAAGAGATATATACCATGCTCTTGGAGTGAAAGAATCAACATTGTGAAAATGACTATACTACCCAAAGCAATCTACAGATTCAATGCAATCCCTATCAAATTACCAATGGCATTTTTCACAGAACTAGAACAGAAAACTGCACAATTTGTATGGAAACACAAAAGACCCCGAAAAGACAAAGCAATCTTGAGAAAGAAAAATGGAGCTGGAGGAATCAGGCTCCCTGACTTCAGACTATACTACAAAGCTACAGTAATCAAGACAGGATGGTACTGGCACAGAAACAGAAATATACATCAGTGGGACAGGATAGAAAGCCCAGAGATAAACCCATGCACATATGGTCACCTTATCTTTGATAAAGGAGGCACAAATATACAATGGAGAAAAGACAGCCTCTTAAATAAGTGGTGCTGGGAAAACTGGATGGCTACATGTAAACGAATGAAATTAGAAAGCTCCCTAACACCATACACAAAAATAAACTCAAAATGGATTAAAGACCTAAATGTAAGGCCAGACACTATCAAACTCTTAGAGGAAAACATAGGCAGAACACTCTATGACATAAATCACAGCAAGATCCTTTTTGACCCACCTCCCAGAGAAATGGAAATAAAAACAAAAATATACAAATGGGACCTAATGAAACTTAAAAGCTTTTGCACAGCAAAGGAAACCATAAACAAGACGAAAAGACAACCCTCAGAATGGGAGAAAATATTTGCAAACGAAGCAACTGACAAAGGATTAACCTCTAAAATATACAAGCAGCTCCTGCAGCTCAATATCAAAAAAACAAACAACCCAATCCAAAAATGGGCAGAAGACCTAAATAGACATTACTCCAAAGATATACAAATTGCCAAGACACACATGAAAAGATGCTCAACATCACTAGTTATTAGAGAAACGAAAATCAAAACTACAATGAGGTATCACCTCACACCGGTCAGAATGGCCACCATCAAAAAATCTAGAAACAATAAATGCTGGAGAGGGTGTGGAGAAAAGGGAACCCTCTTGCACTGTAGATGGGAATGTAAATTGATACAGCACTATGGAGAACAGTATGGAGGTTCCTTAAAAAACTAAAAGTAGGACTACCATATGACCCAGCAATCCCACTACTGGGCATATACCCTGAGAAAACCATAATTCAAAAAGAGTCATCATGTACCACAATGCTCACTGAAGCTCTATTTACAATAGCCACGACATGGAAGCAACCTAAGTGTCCATTGACAGATGAATGGATAAAGAAGATGTGGCACATATATACAATGGAATATTACTCAGCCATAAAAAGAAACGAAATTGAGTTATTTGTAGTGAGGCGGATGGACCTAGAGTCTGTCATACAGAGTGAAGTAAGTCAGAAAGAGAAAAGCGAATACCGGTGCTAACACGTATATATGGAATCTAAAAAAAAAAATAAAAGTTCTGACGAACCTAGGGGCAGGACATGAATAAAGACACAGACATAGAGAATGGACTTGAGAACAAGGGGAGCGGGAAGGGTCACCTGGGACGAAGTGAGAGAGTAACATTGACATATATACACTACCAAATGTAAAACAGATAGCTAGTGAGAAGCAGCTGCATAGCACAGGGAGATCAGCTTGTTGTTCTGCAACCACCTAGAGGGGTGGGATAGGGAGGGTGGGAAGGAGATGCAAGAGGGAGGGGATATGGGGATATATGTATGCATATAGCTGATTCACTTTGTTATACAGCAGAAACTAACACAACACTGTAAAGCAATTATACTCCAATAATGATGTTAAAAAATAAATAAATAAAAAACAACCTGATTCATCAATGGGCAAAGGAGCTGAACAGACAGTTCTCCAAAGAAGATACATGAATGGCCAATAAACTCATGAAAAAGATGTTCAATATCAGTAATTACTAGGAAAAACCATATCAAAAGCACAATGAGATATCACTTCACACCCGTTAGGATGGCCATTATGCAAACACAAAAAATAACAAGTGTTACCAATGATGTGAAAAAACCAGGACCCTTGTGCACTACTGTGTCAATGTAAAATGGTACAGTTACTACAGAGAACAGTGTGGGGGTTACTCAAAAAATTAATAATAGAATTAAATGATCCAGCAATTCCACTTTCAGATATACACCCAAAATAATTGAAAGCAGAAACACAGATACTTGTACACTGATGTTCATAACAGTGTTATTATTCACAATAGCCAAAAAGTGGAAGCAACCCATGTATCCATAGACATTTATATCAGACTCCAGAAAGGCAAAAAGGAACCAAAACAATTAGAAAAGTTATCTCCAGACTGTTATTCTGGGTCTAATACCTCACTCAAAACATCACAAATTAAAACTGTAGTTCACTGACCTATTTTTATACTTGGGGTTGAGGAGGTCTTTCCAAGAATAAACCAAAACACTGGGGTCAAACACTGACAGGTTTTACAAAATAAAACTTTAAGTATCAATACTACAGAAGTTAGTATAAACAAAGTAAAATTACAAATAGGAAACCTAAAAAAATTTTTGCAACACATATAACAAAGAGTTAGTACCTTTCATAAGAGTTCTTACAAATCAGTAAGAAACAAATGAAACACCCCAATACATGCAAAGACTAAAGAAGAAACTCATGTGAGAAATACAAAATCCGTCTTCACTGAAATAAGAAATGACTGAAATGAAAACAATTTATTGAAAACAATTATGTTTATTTTTGCCAACAGGTCATCAAAAAATTTCAATATCACTTAATTCTGGATAAAGTACAGGAGAATGGCACTACAAGATTTGTAAGACTAAGTACACAAAGATATATATATAAATCCATTTATTGGGACTTCCCTGGTGGCGCAGTGGTTAAGAATCCACCTGCCAATGCAGGGGACACGGGTTCGATCCCTGGTCTGGGAGGATCCCACTTGCTGCAGAGCAACTAAGCCCGTAAGCCACAACTACTGAGCCTGCACTCTACAGCCAGCGAGCCACAACTACTGAGCCTGTATGCCACAACTACTGAAGCCCGTGTGCCTAGAGCCCATGCTCTGCAACAAGAGAAGCCACCACTATGAGAAGCCCGTGCACCACAACGAAGAGTAGCCACCGCTCGCTTCAACTAGAGAAAGCCTGCACGCAGTAACGAAGACCCAACACAGCCAAAACTAAATAAATAAAATAAATAAACTTAATAGACTTCCCTGGTGGCACAGTGGTTAAGAATCCGCCTGCCAATGCAGGGGACACAGGTTCGAGCCCTGGTCTGGGAAGATCCCACATGCCGCGAGGCAACTAAGCCCATGCACCACAACAACAGAGCCTGTGCTCTAGAGCCCATGAGCCACAACTACTGAGCCCGTGTGCTGCGACTACTGAAGCCCACGCACCTAGAGCCCGTGCTCTGCAATAAGAGAAGCCACTACAATGAGAAGCCCATGCACCGCAACAAAGAGTAGCCCCTGCTCGACACAACCAGAGAAAACCCACACACAGCAACGAAGACCCAATGCAGCCAAAAATAAATAAATAAATTTTAAAAATAAATTTATAAAAAAGGATAACTCCATTTATTATGGCATTGTTATACAGATAAAAAATGAAAAATACCCTAAATGTCCACCCATAAGGAAGTAAATATATGTAAAAGAAGATAAAATAGATCTCTATGTATTGATGTAAAAAGTTATCAAATTAAAAGATAATAAGTGATTTACTCCTCCAGCATACCTAGGTATTATTATCTTATCTTACAGATGGGCTAAACTGAGGTACAGAGAAACAGAAGTTAAGCAAATTGCCTGAGCTGCAATTCAAGTCTGTACTAAATAAGTTAATACAGGTATGGCATTTATCACAGTGTAATATCATAGTAAAGACTTAATAAATATTAATTAAAATTTGTTATAGGAATAGTATAAAGGTTAATAATTAAGTATCTATATGTTAAAATAATAAATTGACATCTAGAAAAAGCAAATATGCTACTTCAAGGTGACCATTTTAAATTTCCTATTCACTTTTGGTGTTTTCTATTAATCCTTTATTTTTGGCATAAAACACAAGACTTTTTTTCCTATATAATTACATTCAGGCTGTCATTAAAGTTGGTAATAACAGCTCTGAACAATAAAGACAAGCTAAGGCTAAAGTAAGACTTTTAGCCTTCATATAACATTTTTTCATAGGTATCATTCAAGGGCACAAGCACTGGGTTTTCAGAGGAAATCTCAGTTTTCAGCCATAGCCCCCGTTCTTCAACCCACCAACTTCTGGTTGCTACTTGACATTCTATCTTTGTAACAAAGTTGGCCACATTCTCTACAATAACAGAACAGTAACAATAATGTCAGAACATCATGTTTCCTTCTGAGAAGATCTAATTTCTATTTACTCTTTCTGATTTTAAGACAGGCAAACTAGGAGGAGGTTGGTTACAAGAGTCCCCTCCTCGAGCCTATCCTGTATTCATCCTGTATTTAGTTTTAATGGGGCATATCTACTGAAGTGATGATATGGCCATACTTAAAATTTATGGGGCACTCTGGATTCTCCTCAAAATGAACTCATTTTAAGGGAAGAGAGAACTAGTTTGGTTTAAGGAGTACAGTACTCCTTAAACCACATGGTAATACTAGTATGGCTGTGGCAATTGTGACTACCATTTATTGGTTACCTATCAAGTTCTAGGCATTTTACATAGGTTATCTCCTTAAATCTGCACAATAATCCTATAAGATGTGTATAATTATCCCTGTTTTAAAGATAGAATAGGTTAACTTGCCCAAGGTAAGTCAGCATGTTAGCAGTACAGCTAAAATCTGAATCCAGGCATCTGGCTCCAAAGTCTATGCCTATTCTAAATGCAAGAATCAAAGAATGAAAATTACCACCAAGAGAATGAATTTCCAGGGTCCATATCAAATACAACCTGGAAATTTCCTTACTATTTGGAAAGGACCTTAGGAGACCTAGAGTTCTCACTGAATAGATTTTAGAAAGAGCCAGAAATTTTAGAGTTGTTACTAGTAAATCTTAGCCCCAGGTTGGTATAAAGCCTGAAAAGTATAGATTACAATTTGATAGTTTCACAGAATCCTCACAATAGTGCTATTTTTCATAACAGCATGAATGTGCACTGATGTCATTTGAATTCCATGGGAACAGTACATAAGTGACTTTCTCTACAGAAAGTATCTTCAATAATAATTTTTTGTATGGTATTTTATTTTCATAAAGAATTCTCACAAGTGAGATTTTAAAATGATTATACACAATTTTGTGAGGTTAGAAACATTATTCAAAATTATTTCTCTTGGGCTTCCCTGGTGGCGCAGTGGTTGAGAGTCTGCCTGCCAATGCAGGGGACACGGGTTCGTGCCCCGGTCCGGGAAGATCCCACATGCCGCGGAGCGGCTGGGCCCGTGAGCCATGGCCGCTGAGCCTGCACGTCCGGAGCCTGTGCTCCGCAACGGGAAAGGCCACAACAGTGAGAGGCCCGCGTACCACAAAAAAAAAAAAAAAAAATAAATATATATATATATATATATATATATTTCTCTTTTTACAACTAAGGAAACCAAAGATCAAGGTTAAATGACATGAACATTAACCCAAGTGCACAAAATTCAATATGTATTGAGCTAAGCACTGGATATAAATGTAAATAAGATATGATCTCTCCTTAAGGAGCTCATGGTCTAGTACAGGAGGCAAATATAAACACTTACAGTGCAAAATGATAAATGCATTTCTACTATCTCTGATTCTACATTAAATTTATTAGTAACTGGATAATGCCACTGGAGCTCTTTTTTTTCAGCAAATTCAGAAAAAGTATAAAGTTAAAATTGTCACTGAGAATTTACTAAGTAGAACCTAAGTGAAACACAAAATATTTTCCAAAAGGAGAAAAATTCATAAAATTTTTAAGTTCATAAGAAATAAACAGAGTTTATAAAAACAGAATGTGTTAGAAATTAAGAAATTTGTTATAGATATTTTAAAAGGCAACCATAAATACTCTTTAATGTAATTAGGCTTACAAGAGAAATACAAACCAGAAGTTACCTTTTGGTTGGGGGTAGAGGGACAATTAAGACTGGATCAATAATTTTTCACTCAGATCAAAACTATTTATTGTACTGGTGGAAAGCAGAAAATAAAATAGAGAAGTTCACAGTAAATGAAAGTTAAAAGATCTAGTACTATTTACTAACTGACATCCCCTAGCTTTTTACTGCAAATTTTTTTCTTATTTACAGCCCCCAAATGAGCCTTTGCTAAAGCTTAAAACAAAAGCAACTGCTGATTTCCATTTCTCTTATTAGTACAGTAAGCCATGTTTGTTAATGGAATTCAGCTATCTCGGGCCATTTTTTGTGAAGAATGCATTCAGTCATTCATTCAGCAGATATTTAATGGCCAGGTACAGTTCTAGAATATGAGTATACAAATAGTGAATAAGAAAAGATGGAGGGGGGCTTCCCTGGTGGCACAGTGGTTGAGAGTCCGCCTGCCGATGCAGGGGACGCGGGTTCGTGACCCGGTCCGGGAAGATCCCACATGCCGCGGAGCAGCTGGGCCCGTGAGCCACGGCCGCTGAACCTGCACGTCTGGAGCCTGTGCTCCGCAACGGGAGAGGCCACAACAGTGAGAGGCCCGCGTACCCCAAAAAGAAAAAGAAAAAAAAAAAAAAAAGAAAAGATGGATGTGGATGGACGGACGGACAGATGGATGGATGGATAGAGAGACAGCCAGATGGATGAATAGGACAAAGAAGGAGAAGGAATAGACAGATGTCAGGAGAATGAATTTCAATTATACCAGACAAATAAACTGAAATAGGTAACTAAATTTTCATTAAGAGTCTGCCTCCATTTTCCCAAAACACAAGTAGAGTGGCCGGTACTGCCTGAAACTGATTATTAGCTATGGACTGTTGGTTCCAATAGCCGTTCCAGCCACCAGGAGAGAAAAGTTATACTAGCCATCAGAGCACGGCTGCCTCTCATTTAGCAGTAACATATCTGTGGGGGAAGAATAGAGGAAGGCTCATGAGAATAAGTAAAATATTTATTTTGAGTAAAGTTATCACTAAACATACCTTTCAGATAAAAAGGAGCTCTTGTGAGGATTTAGATTTTGACAAGATTCTAGGCTGCCATCAGATGATGAAGAAAGCTGCTCTGATTGCAAGTTGTCTGTATCACCCAAACTGGCCTCAGTTACAGGTGAGGTCTTTATGTATTTTCTTCCTAACTCCGTTCCCAGGACATTCGTCAATATAACTCTGGGTATCCTGTCATATAAAATAACAAACACTGTACTGTACTGAAATTTGCAGTAAAAGAAATTCTAGGAAGTTGAATTTTCAAGCATTTTCAACTCAGTACAAGTAAGCTATTAGAATTATACCACCCTGGAAATCAGCCCATAAAAACTCAAAATGTTGGATGAACACTCTTTTTTTTGTTTCTAGAAATACTTATATCTTATAAATTGGCATAGATTGGCATGCCACTACAATGGCTTAACTGTACTTAGTGGATGCTATTGGGGTTGCTTAAAATTTTAACCAGTTTTTCTCAAAAAATGCTTTTTCTTTTCCAGTAGTTATTAAAAACACAGATACTACAAACCAATTCAATAAATCTTTATTCTTCTCCTTCAACAGAAAGGTCCTTGGTAAATAACAATACTCATAATTGGTAAATGACAAATGCTAAATCCAATAAGGAAGACATCATTCAGATTGTATCTATGGTAATGATAGAGTCCTTAAGTGAAACAGCACATATACTGATGGTAATAAATACTCTTTATATAATAGCACCAGGGAAAAGGGTCAACAAAATAAATGTTTAGTAAAGTGTAATTTTTAACACTCCAAACTTTTTTAAAGTGGTGGTTTCATATCCTTAAACAGAAGAGGATAGCCTAATCTTCTCCTGGTTAGCCAGTTGTTACTATAAACAACTGATGTTCTTTTCCACACTACAATGATGCCCTCAAGGCAACTATCTGTCCTGAATTGACTGGCCCAGGCCAAATTATTGTGATTTTTTTACCTCACATTAGTGTATTTTTTAAGTTTCCTATCTCCTCTTTATCAGATGTCCCCCTTGACTGTTACCCATATGTCACTTGAAGCACTTTATTGACCTTTTGTGAGAGACAATATATAACACCTAGAAAGGGCCAGAGTACTTTTGTTTAAGTAAAAAAAATGTGAGCTTCCCTGTACTTTGTTACATCTGCTGTAGTTCTCAGAGGTACTCTATTTTCACTACATAGAGGCACTGTGTTCTTTTCACTATGTTCCAGATAATGTAGAATTTCAACTCATAGGAAAGCTTTAAAATAACTTAGCCTTCTCTTTATTTTAAACATGAAGAACTCAAAGCTCAGAAAAGTTAAATGGTTGCCCAAGTATAAGCAGCTCTTCCTGGAAGAAGGACCTGGGCCAATTATCTTGTGGTTCTTTTAATTTTATCCCATTACACTGCATCCTCAATACTAACCTGCCACAGCATCAAGATAACTGAGCTTTTCTGTAGATACTTCAGGAAACTTTAAAAATATCCATTTCCAGGACAACCTCCACAAAAAAATGTACTGGGTTGATTAACCAGTATATGATCTAAAAACAAGGCTAGCAGTAAATACAACTCTCTGAACTCAGTTTGAGTGAAGGAAGAAAGCAAAGAAAGTTAGCCATTTAGTACAACCACTAACTGTGGGGAGAGGAGGACAGATATTTTTCTATCTCCCCTCATGATTTAAATCTCTAAGAATCCTATTTATTATTGTCTGCTTTGTATATTTGATGTCTGACAGAACCCTTCTTAAAATCCTCGAATTGAAGTAGGAATGAAGACAATACAGGACCAGTAAGGAGTCTCAAGATTTCTTCTGTCTGACCTCACACTAGGAATTGCTGTGAAATAAATCACTAAAGAAAACTCAACTACAGTTCTCAATGCTTTAGGGAAAATGCAGAAATATTAGAAGAGAGAATTTTATTGGGTAAGAACTATTTTTTTCCAAATAGTTTGGCACAATTAAAATTTTACTTACTTTTAAGAGATGAGAGAATCTGATATACTAGTTGATAGCTCATTTTAAGAGCAGATGATACACTCTTTTTATGGTCCCCTATCATTACTGAATTCTAAAATGTGGCTCATAATGAAAATAATCCAAGAACCGTAGTGTTTATAAAGAGAAAATTTGGGGCACAGGGGAAGAAATACCAAAGAAATATCAGCTATAATTTAGTACCTCTGTTTAAATGCCTGACTATAGTATGTTTAAATGTGTTTTTAATGTTGAGTCCCTAAAAAAAAAAAAAAAGCTGTCTTTCCAAATATGAGAGAAAGAGTCCATAGAAGATTAGTCCTATAAAAAGTACTGAAGAGAATAATCAACAACAAAAAATACAAATATCAGCAAGGAAAAGGAAAAATTATAAAGATTAGAATTAGCTTCTGAATAATAAATGATCATTCTATTCTTTTATGGTTTGTTTTGCTGCTAGATTTTGAAGGAAGAAAAAGCTGAGCTATGAAAAAAGAATCTTAGAGGATAAATGAGAATTTTTAAGCTAAACAAATAGCTGAAAGTCTTTCCTAGAAGAGAAAAATGTCAAAATTCACCCAAAAACCACTTGAAAAGATTATATACCAAACTGCAGTAGAACCCTCATCTCTAAAGCACAAGAGCCCTAGAGGGCCTCTGAAGCTATCAGAAGGTTCAGGGAACTATCTCAGCATGTCTACCATGATACACCCTTCAATTAGAAAGCATTCTACTACTATGTGAACAAATGCCACAAGAAAAAATTTTTTTAAGTAAGTAGAATATTTAAAGGTTAATAAATTAGACATCACATAAAATATGTAATAAAGTCCAATACCTACTTATTAAAAGATTAAAGGTCAGAAGAATGAAAAGCAGTATGGCACAGAGGTTAAGACCAAGGACTCTGGAGTCAAACATAAGGTTGGGTTCTGAATTCAGCACCTAGTAACTATATAACCTTAGATAAGTTACTTACCATAATTTATACCTCTTATCTTTGATCTCCTCATCTCAAAGATAGGGAGAATTATAATATCTACCTTAAAAAATTATAAAGATTAGATGAAATAACAGATGTAAAGCAGTTTAGCACAAGTCCTGGCACACAGTAAATATACAATAAATAGAAGCTCACTTTAATTTTCCTATTATTGAAGTCTTGCTCAAACTTATAAATTATCTTTTCAATTAGTGCTTGATTGTCATAATTCATCATGCTCTGCAATCTTAATGAAAATATTTTATTAGAAAAGTATATAGTTAAATAGTTAGCAATGCCTACAGTACACCTAGCCCTTCATAACACTAACCATAGCCCAAACATCTTTCATCAGCTATTCTCAACTTATGTAATTTGTGTACCTTGAAGAAACAGAGAGCTCTGTATGAAAGCCTTACAGAA